>NC_064638.1:261289425-262520258 GCF_023864345.2 Schistocerca serialis cubense | reverse complement strand
AATCTCCATCACGCTCGACTTTTTTTTTTTTTTTTTTTTTTTTCAAAAAATTATTAACTGTCCATCCAATTACTGGTGTGTCTATTCGCTGTATACAAGTTTGTACCTGTATTGTGGTTTAACGTCTGTTTGAAGCAGTGATGTATAATGAAGGAACCTCCAGGCATACACTATATGATCAAAAGTATCCGGACACCACCAAAAAACATATGATTTTCATATTAGGTGCATTGTGCTGCCATCTGCTGCCAGGTACTCCATATCAGCGACCTCAGTAGTCATTAGACATCGTAAGAGAGCAGAATGGGGCGCTCTACGGAACTTACGAACTTCGAATGTGGTCAGATGATTGGGTTTCAATTGTGTCATACGTCTGTACGCGAGATTTCCACACTCCTAAACAACCCTAGGTCCACTGTTTCCGATGTGATAGTGAAGTGGAAACCTGAATAGACACGTACAACACAAAAGCATACAGGCCGACCTCTTTTGTTGACTGACAGAGACCGCTGACAGTTGAAGAGGGTTGTAATCTGTAATAGGCAGACATCTATCCAGACCATCACACAGGAATTCCAAACTGCCATCAGGATCCACTGCAAGTATTATGACAGTAAGGCGGGAGGTGAGAAAACTTGAATTTCATGGTCTAGCAGCTGCTCATAAACCACACATCACTCCAGTAAATGCCAAACGACGCCTCGCTTGGTGTAAGGAGCGTAAACATTGGACGATTGAATAGTTGAAAAACGCTGTGTGGAGTGACAAATCACGGTACACAATTTGGCGATCAGACAGCAGGGTGTGAGTATGGCGAATGCCTGGTAAACATCATCTGCCAGTGTGTATAGTGTCAACAGTAAAATTCGGAGGTGGTGGTGTCATGGTGTTTTCGTCTTTTTCATGGAGAAGCTTGCACCCCTTGTTGTTCTGCGTCGCATCATCGCAGCACAGGCCTATATTGATGTTTTAAGGACCTTCTTGCTTCCCGCTGTTGAAGAGCAATTCGGGGAATGGCGATTGTATCTTTCACCCCGATCAAGCACCTGTTCATAATGCATGGCCTGTGGTGGAGTGGTTCATGACTATAACATCCCTGTAATGGACTGGCGTGCACAGAATACTGACCTGAATCCTACCTAACATGTTTGGGATGTTTTGGAACGCCGACTTCGTCCCAGGACTCACTGAGCGACATCGATACCTCTCCTTGGTGCAGCACTCCGTGAAGAATGGGTTGCCATTCCCCAACGAACATTCCAGCACCTGATTGAACGTATGCCTGCGAGAGTGGATGCTGTCATCAAGGCTAAGGGTGGGCCAACACCATATTGAATTCCAGCATTACCGATGGAGGGTGCCACGAACTTGTCATTTTCAGCCACGTGTCCAGATACTTTTGATCACATAGTGTATGCACCTCCTGTTTGTACTACACACATACCACATGTTATGCCTCTTACGTTCCGTTTTGAATGTTTTGACTCTAGAATTCCTTCGTTATAACACAGTTCACAACCATTTATGTGTTGTTTTCATTTCCCTGAGAAGTTTATGAGCGATATCGCCTGGTCTCACTCTTCATCACATTTGCTTGTGATGGTAATATATTGTTACAACATGACTCATATTCTATAACCATTGTATAGTATGACAATTGCCTACACTACAATACGATAACAGACACATCAATGACCGGATGGACAGTTCATAAATTTGCGAAAAAAAAAATGTTGGGCACGAGGGAGATGTGAACACAGATCTCCTGCTTTGCAGTTCAACACCATGACCACACAATCAGGACGCCATGGTTCTTGTCAGTCGCTCAATGTTGCACATCTTGAGTTTGTACTGTATGCAGTTTCTGTTTTGTTTCTTTTTCCACAGTTCAGTGCACCTTCTTGTTTTCATGCTCGATCTGTATTCAGTTTCTGATGGGCCATTCAGGATGCAAACTTTGCATAAGGAATGCTGTCATAGAATGAGAGCACATTTGGAGCACTGCTATAAGATTCTCACATTCCAGTCACTCATTCTCAGAGTTAGACTATTCCATCTGCATCATGGATACTAATGGAAGGTTGGGTCTACTACACTGGTGTCCAAAATTAAAGCAACAAACGGAAATCTTACAAGGTTGCGTTTATTTTGCCACAAAACATTATAAACAGTTGATAGTGAAGTAGAAACAATGTAAAGAAGACAGAACATAAACAACTGCATCAAGCATAATGGTAGACAGAAACATTCTTCATTTTCTCCAACTTAACGGATTTGCACACACATTCCAACTGGGGTGTGAGAACCTCTGACAGCAATATAGGTCAGACAACGATGGGGCATGTGATGATATCATCAGCCTCACGTTCAGGTAATAACGCCCATTCTTCCTGCAGTCTTGGAGAGTGGTTGGTGGATATTAACATGATGCATCCCAGCCATGCTCTATGGGATTCAAATTGGGAGAACGAGCAGGTCACGCTATGTATGCAATATCTTCCGTTCCCAAGAAAAGTTCAACCACCTGTGCTGTATGAGGTCGAGGATTACCGTCCTTCAACATGAAGTCAAGCTGACAGCACTTTGCAACAACCGCAGATGATCCCAAGATCTCGTCACGATACCTGACAACAGTTAAACCTTGCCGATTCACCCATACAGTTTCATGAAGAGGGTTTGAATGGTAACTATAATTCCTTGCCACACTATCAGGGATCCTCTTCGATAGCAGTCTCCTTCCACAATGTCTGGATCCCGAAATCATGTTCCACGTCCCTTCCAGATGCGAATCCGTCCAGTCTAATCGGGACTTATATGTGAAAACAACACTGGCCCACTGTTCGACCGTCCAGGTGGCGTGTTGATGACTACACTCTAGACATTCTCGTCTGTGAAGACGCATCAGAGGCAGACAGACAGCAGGTCTCTGACAATAAAGGCCACTCTGCCGAAGCCTTCTGCACACCGTTTGCCTCGATACGACACGTCCAGTGGATGCTGTGAGCTCACATGCCAGTTGTTGTGCAGTACTAAGGCAGTACTGTCGTGCCCATACAGCCAAAAAACGGTACTCTTTTCTGAAGTCACATGTAGTTGACCATGCCGTGGTCTTTGGGATAGTCTTCAGGGTACATTTTGGTCTCTAGAAACTGTCGCCACATCCCATAACAACAGAACGATTCACATTAAGCCATCAGACCAAATCAATTTGAGACTGTCCTGCTTCCTTTATTTCTATGGCCCTCCATTTTAGAGAATCTGGTACTCATCTTCTCTGTGCCATACTGCACCATCTGAGACTCTGCACACAGCGATTATGGATGTGGGGCTATCCGGCAAACACTACCTCATATCATACATGCTCTGACATCATCATTGGCATGGTTGTCCGTTGGCCGGAATGCCATCTTCCGCGTAGAACACGATCGTACAGATATCTGGTTTACAGGTTGTTTGATTATATCTGAATTAGACACAGGACAGAGAAATAGCGGTTTGTTGCTTTAATTTTGGACACCAGTGTAGGTGCAGAACGTTCTAATGAGTACAACGAAGTGTCTACAGCCGCCACTGCTATGAGTCCACTGCTATGAGTCCACAGACAGATGGCTATGGAGGGAACTTGGACTCTGCAAGCAGCAGTCCTGCCGGTCAGTGTGGTGACTGAAGGAAGATGAGAGCCTGGCAGATCTTTCATGAATGAAGAACCAATCTGCCCATCTGCATGCTGTTGATTATGGGAGCAGGGCACCTGTGAAGCCCCTCCTGGTACTGGCTATACACTGGGATCACTCCTTGGACCGTCATTAGTGGCACTGTCGGGCTTTTTGTCTACATGCCATCTCAACAATTGACAACAGTGGTATGCAGATATCTGGGGCTGATTATAAGTACATATGGAAGAAAATGTGAAACAACTGGAAGAAGTTTTTAAATGACTACAAGCAGCACATCTAACACCAGTGCTGATAAGAGGCATTTCACCGAAAACAGAAATAAACTATCTGGGCATGTTATTAGCCAGGAACAAGTAAGAACTGATCCTTATCTTATATCAGCAGTTCATGATTTTGTGCCGCCAGAGACTACAAAGCGTTACAATCGTTTTAGACCTGTGTAATTCATATAGGAAATTTGTGAGGGATTTTGTATAAATTGCCAAATCCTTGAATAGTTTATTAAGAAAAGGAACAGAATTCGAGTGTTCAGCAGAGTGTCAAGCCACATACAAGAAACTGAAATATGCTTTGGTACTGATACGTAGGTTGGTATTTCTAACTTCAAACAAGAGTTCATCCTGTCTTGTGATGTGAGTGATATGGCAGTTGTTTGTGTTTTGAACCAAAATGTGGATAATAACGAACTTCATTATGAACTGAGACTATTGAACGTGACAGAATGCAATTATTCAACAATGGAAAAAGAAATAATAGCTTTTATTAAGGTGTTACCTAGTTTTGTTGTTATTTACACAGGTGAACATTTGAGGTCGTTGTCATGTGTTCCATAAGTGGCTATTGGGATTGAAAGATCCTTCCAATAGAATAACACAGTGGGCATTGCAGCTAAGTGAATTTCATTATGAAGTGGTGCATTACCTGGGAAGATGTTCACAGACACACCAAGCAGGATAATTGGAGCTATGCAACCACTAGACAAAAACATGGCACAGTGGCAGAAGGAACAAGCAGCAGACCTCGACTGTCTGGCCCTTAGGTCACAGCCACAGTTTGAGACATGATGGCATACTGTGCAGAAATACAAAGTGAAGACTGCATTGTGGTTCCTGCATCATTCAGACGTGAAGTAATACAACAGGCATATGGTCACCTGTTTGTGGGTCATGAAGGCTCTAGGATGACAGATAGATAAGCAGCCAAAAATGTTTGGTGGAAAATCCGAAAGCAACATGTTGAATAGTGAGTATGAGGCTTTGTGCCATATGTGTAAAGAGCAGATTTTAGTCACCAATGTAAATCCTTACTAAGTGACAAAACCTTTCGAAATGGTTGGTTGGATATTCTTGTACTCCTTAATAAGACATTAGCTTGAAATGAGTGTATTGTAACAATAATGGATCATTTTTCCCAGTTCGTAGCAATTACAGTGATTCTGGACCAGTGAGCGAGCACAATCACAAATGTGATGATTAATAGTTGGACACTGACTATTGGCATTCCTGATACTATAATTACAGGTCATGGTACAAAGGATATGTCAGGTCTCTTGAACTAGTTGTGTCATTTGCTTCATATCCAAAAACTTCACACTAGTCCTTGCTATCCACAAGCAAATGGTCATACCAAAAGCTTTCATCAGGCAATTTCTAAAATGTTAAGTCATTATGTGAATATCCAGCATGATTGTCTCGACATATAATACTACTTATATTACAGGCCTAGATTGGCAAATGATGATAACAACATTAGCCTCAATTCCTTGTCATTTCATTCTGCCTGTTGTGGGAATCCAAGTAATGTTGGCATAAGTGATGAATTTAGTGGTCTACAAAAAATGAATGTAGACAGTTTGACATTTGGAAGTTTGGGTTGGTCCGGGATATGTGCACTGGTAGCTGAAGTGGTTAAAACGACCAGTCACGATAAATGGGAAATATATTTGGGTTCTGGTCTGGCACAAATGTTTATTCATCGCAATAGGGTAGAAGATCTGCACATCATATAGTTGATGTCAAGGAATTGGCAGTCGACAAATTATTTTCAAAATCATGTTGTACTGCTATAGGTTGCCAACAGTGTCTGTTCTTCAGACATGTATGTAAGTAGGTAGAAAACAGTTAGTGTCTGAGACATTAATTTTTTTCCTGAGACCTACAAAAAGCACTATTTGGCGGTATTGCGATAAAAAATATGTATCTCATTCTGCATTAATATAACACTTGCATAATGGCACAGGCACCGGTTTACTCATGGTAATAGAGAGAATGGGTGTCCTGGCAAGCTGGCGCTTGGAAAAGTACCTTGTCAATACTTTTAGCAATCACTGACTCATTAGAAATGAATGTATGTAGAGACAGCAAAAATGTAAGCGGGTTTTTTACATATGTGCCAAACAAATATTCTAACATACAGTTATCAGCAGTTCAGCAGTAATTAATGCACAGCATTCGAATATTTTAATGTAAATGCACATCTGAAATAATGGGCGCATTAACACATCTGCCAATTCTCTTTTGCTTGGTACATTTGCATTTTGGTCTATTCTATCAATTTTACCAATTTACGATTTG
Source organism: Schistocerca serialis cubense (assembly GCF_023864345.2). NCBI lineage: Eukaryota > Metazoa > Arthropoda > Insecta > Orthoptera > Acrididae > Schistocerca > Schistocerca serialis. Next base: position 262,514,008 of record NC_064638.1, on the reverse strand, counting down.
GAATCCTACCAAATTTCCAGTTTTACCAGTTTCAAGCCTTGATGTCACTTGAATAACATTTCTACATTATTTTAAACTGTCAAAGTATCTTACTGCAGCATATTTACGACGTATGTACAGTTTATGTATGGTGTATGAATGATGTATACATAGTGAATTTGTAGTGAAACTACCGGCCGCGGTGGCCGTGCGGTTCTAGGCGCTACAGTCTGGAGCCGAGCGACTGCTGCGGTCGCAGGATCCTGCCTCGGGCATGGATGTGTGTGATGTCCTTAGATTAGTCAGGTTTAAGTAGTTCTAAGTTCTAGGGGACTGATGACCTAAGACGTTAAGTCCCATAGTGCTCAGAGCCATTCGAACAATTTTTTTGTAGTGAAACTGAGGCATGTATGTGGCGCAATTGTGGCGTAATTTTTGGTATATGTTGAGTAATTGTACAGCAACTGCTGTGTATGTGGCATATGTACAGTGTCAGAAAGTGAATTTACAAATTATTCAGAAACTTTACCAATTTCCACATTTGGTGTCCTACCAAATTTCCAGTTTTACCATCAGTTTTCCAGTTGTGCAACCACTACTACCAATTTAACACATTTGATGCAGCTGATAGTTACAAGAATCTGCTCTTGAAGTCAGCTGGCAGCACATTATAAACTGCAAGGTCATGGAACACCTCCATTTCCTGGTCCAGTAGTTCTGCTGGAATTGGATTAGGGTCCCTTTGGACTGTAGATGGTTGCTGCTGCAGCTGTGCCACTGCATAGTTGAACAACAACAGATCTGATAGGTCATGAAGACATCCTTTGGACAATACCTACTGCAGCTGCTGCTGGTGCTGCTGCTGAGTCATAGCATGTCACAGAACACATCCATGTCCTGATCCAGCAACAAATCAGAGTGTATAACATAATGACAAAGCCTAAGTATAAGCACATTAAATATATAGTGCATACAAGGAATGCCATGAAGTTATTAACTTATCACCTTAAGTTAGCTCATTGTAAAATACACATGCAATAGTTTTCGAAGCCATGCATGGAAGCAGTACAGTGTTAGCTGCTGCCCTCATGCCACATTGGGGTGCCTTGATATGCACACGTAAATTGATGGTTTCTGTTAATAATAACGATATTGTTATAATAAAAACGGAATTGACGAATAGTTATTGTTCATATTGGACAAAGGAAGTGACGGTGCTCATGCACTTGAATTATAAAAATTAAAATTGCTTGAGGGGTGGGGAGGGCTGAGCTTGCATGCTATTGGTGCCCCATTGGTGCCCGCAGCCCCAGCATAGTTGGCAGAGAGCATGTTGACATCGACGCCCATACGTAGCACCGCAATTCGCGGTAAATTATTTAAACAGCTCAACATGCCAAGTAATTAGAGTGCTCTAGCGATGTGCCGGTGGCGGGGGGGGGGGGGGGGGGGGCAGAGTTGGTGTGGGCTTCAGAGGGCATTATTGAGATGATAATATCATGGCCTTTATGAAATTGTCTGGATGTGACATCAGAATTCCAGGAATGCTAATGCTGATGTCAGCAACACTTGGGCAAGAACGTAAAGTGATCCTCTAGCATCCTAGAAACCACATAAAGAGCACTTACATTTCTCCAGTTTGTTCATCTGTATCAGTTCGCGTTTCTGGTCTCGCCTGTTGGTTTCTCCCACATTAATTCTGGTGTCTGTTGTCACAGTTCCCTGCTGCACAATTCCGCTCAATCGATTTAAGGAAAACGTGATAAACCTACATCTGGATGGCCAGACAGGGACTTGAGCAACCTGCTTCCCGAATAAAAGGCATGCGCCTTTCCACTGCGCCACCTCGAAAAAATAATTTAAAAATGTTTTCAAAAAGGATGCAACTACAAAATGCTCAAGAAAAACTATACAAGGCATTTCATATCACTGGCTGGAAAGGCGATTGGTCAGAACTGCTGGTGAATAAAGCACCTAAAAGACGTTTCTGTAGCATTAGATCTGCTGAAACAAGACCACAAGAATAAGCAGGTGATAGATGTATAAAAATGACAAAAAGGTCTTTGCAAAATGATTGAAGTAACGGAGAATTACCTTGGAAACTATGAACACCACCGAGCGAAGCACAGTGTAGGGCCACGCGTGCATCACATAAACCTGAAAATCAAGTAAGTATATCATCTACAAGGCTACCACATAGGAATGGAAATGCGAAATAAACACATGTGGGCCGCTAAAGTAGAGAGGAATGACTACAGAGAGTGCAAGCGTCGGAATATCTTCATATACAGAACGAGTCACGAACGATCTTGTTTACGTTTGTTCTGCACACCTATGTCACGCGTTCAATAGACCTCTGAGCGCTATGGTGTGAATTTCATAGCCAATACGAGTATCAAGCACGCTTATAGCGAGCTATTTAGTGAATTTTTATGTCATATGTTCCGAGTTATCATTGCTTATGGCGGTGGTAAGCGAAAAATTCTACACAGGCAAGCGGCAGACATAATATTCAGGATACACACTGTCTTAAAGCACGAAGCACCTGTATATGTGTACCATAACTGTAGTTTGGAACCGGCAGCAATGCGATCCCCATCCATGCCTCGAACTGCGCGAACTGCCATCATCTGTGAATTTGACTATAAGCTAGGCATACAACTATAGAAGAAAGTGGCTAAAAGTAGGAGACAAAATTCATTAAAAACATGTTATCATAAAAGGCAAATCTGCAAAAAGAGCGAAAGACAAATGAATATGTGAATGGACAGAAACATTTGAAGAGCGAAATAAATCGCCAAAGATGAAAACAGTGGAGTATTGAGTATTAAAAAATGTTGAAATTAACAGATATGGCAAAACAAATGGTGGTTTAGAAACAGAACAGTAAAGCTTGTAAAAGGTTACAAACAGTATGTACATGTACAAATGTAATCAAAAAAGGGATATGGAATAAAGTTGCAGAAGAGCAGAGTATAAAAATAAGGTAGGGAACCAGATAGTAACTTGTACGATCAATTTTGTAACTGTGATGTGAGACCATAAGAAATTTGATTCTTACTGCCCAGATGATCTTTTAGAAGCCTACCATTATTACTAGTTAATGTAAAATAAGTTCGATCTCTTCAGTTAAGTTCAATTTTTTCTCCTTTTTTCAACATGAAATATTTTCAGGTTACTTAAGGTCAGAGGATGGTGGTGGCTAGTTTTCAAATGTTCAGGAAACGACAAGTGATGTTGCCAAGTAATGCATAACATGACCTTTTTTGTTCAATAAATGTTTGTGGAATCTTGTCTGTTTGTCCAATTTATGCTGCATAACATTTGGTACAGAGTATTTCGCCGTTTTTAACTTAGGCGCTACTATTTAGCTCTTGAAATGGTGCTCTATATTCACATATTTCACTTGTCTTCTGCGCTTTTTTGCATGTTTGTCATTTTATGATATGTTTTTAATGAGTTTTTTCTTCTTAGTTTTATACACTTTCTTCTATAGTTTTATGCCTGGCTTACTCGAAGATTTTTCGACTGTTGTGCACTCTGTGGTCTTCCACTCTATTATTGCAGCTCACATGTCTCTATTTTTCACTCTAGTTGTTATTTGGCCGCCTTGTAGACAGTTCACTTAACAGATTTTCAAGTTTATGTGATGTACATGCTACTCTACACTGCACTTTACTCAGTGGTGTTTGCAATTTCCAAGGTAATTCTCTGTTACTTCAATCATTGAACAAAGAAGTTTCTTTTACTTTTACACATTTATCCTCGGTTTATTGTTATTATTGTCTTACATCTGGTATTTTTTCAGTGGCTTTAGTCTAACAGAAATGATTTTTAGATTGTTTATTCACTGTCAGTTTTGACCAAATGTCTTTCCAGCCAGCGATATGAAATGAGTGGTATGTGGGTACATTGAGTGCACAAGAATGTTTTTAATGCACAACTTTCTTATGAATTCTTTAAGTACCGGCTGATCAAAAAGTCAGTATAAATTTGAAAACTGAATTAATCGTGGAATAATGGAGATAGAGAGGTACAAATTGACACACATGCTTGGAATGACATGGGGGTTCATTAGACCCAAAAAAATGCAAAAGTTCAAAAAATGGCCTTCATCTGATCAGAATAGCAATAATTAGCATAACAAAGTAAGACAAAGCAAATATGATGTTCTTTACAGGAAATGCTCAATATGTCCACCGTCATTCCTCAAAAATAGCTGTAGTCGAGGAATAATGTTGTGAACAGCACTGTGAAGCATGTCCGAAGTTATGGTGAGGCATTGGCGTCGGATGTTGTTTTTCAGCATCCCTAGAGATGTCAGTCGATAACTAGACACTTGCGACTTCAGGTAACCCCAAAGCCAATAATCACATGGACTGAGGTCTGGGGACCAAGGAGGCCAAGGATGGAAAGAGGCGGTTGCCCACACGATCATCACCAAACGACGCGCGTAAGAGATCTTTCACGTGTCTTCGAACTTCGAAATCATTCTCGCCACAGCTGCATTTGTCAACAAACCTTTACCCATTCGAATCCCCTTCCTATGGCGATAGGATCATAACGCTGAACTAGCACATTACCCATTCTGATAATACAGCTTCACTAAAAGCGCCTTTTCAGATAACGTCAACATGCTGCGACTGTTGGCGAATCTGATTCTCTCTCTCATTACAGCTCCTTTTATACACGATTGTCAAGCGCAGTCACTGACGTTTCGCTGTCCAGCGCCATCTGTCGGACATTTTATGAACTTTGTTTTTTTTTGCTTCTAATAAAACTCCATGTCATACCAAGCATGTGTGTCAATTTTTACCTCTCTATCTACATTATTCTGTGGTTTATTAAGTTTTCAAATTTATACTGACTTTTTGATCACTTGGTATATTATATTACATTATACAAATTAATTAAATTATATACATTTTATTATATATTATGTGTGGTGTCACCGCCAGACACCACACTTGCTAGGTGGTAGCTTAAATCGGCCGCGGTCCATTTAGTACATGTCGGACCCGCGTGTCGCCACTGTGTGATCGCAGACCTAGCGCCACCACAAGGCAGGTCTCGAGATACGAGATAGCACTCGCCCCAGTTGTACGACGACATTGCTAGCGACAATAAGGACAAAGCCTTCCTCTCATTTGCCGAGAGTCAGTTAGAATAGCCTTCTGCTAAGTCCATGGCTACGACCTAGCAAGGCGCCATTAGCCTTACCTACTTTGAGAGTTATAGTATAAATGTCTCAAGAAGAACGCTGTATTCATCAAAGAATAAAAGTTAAGTATAAAGCAGCTACGTACTTTTCTTGCTACCATTCAATAGTTATCCTGTTCCAGACTTGACGCCAGTCGGCGTGTGTGTACGCGTGCCTTTCTTTCGGCTCCCTTCCCAGTGTGGCGTAGCAGGCTTGTTACGCCACAACAGATTGGCGACGAAGGGAAAGTGTTCTTTCTGATTGCTTACATTTACTTGTGTCATGGCTTCGCCAGATGTACTGCCCGAATTTTATCGCTTGCAGAATCAGCAGACGCAGGCGTTATTGGATGCCCTTGGACAGCTCGTCCAGGGTCAACGTGCCATTCTCCCCGATGCGGCAGCCGCCGCTTCACCGCTACCACAGCCACAACTCGCAGTTGCACCGCCTTTTAGGCACTACGACCCGGCGCACGAATCGTGGACGGAATGGTCCCACCAGTTTGCCTTTCATCCAGCCGCCTACAGAATTCAAGGTAATGAGCGGCAGCCGTTTTTGCTTTCTTGTGTTGGTGTGTCCACCTACCGTGTGATAGTGAAATTGTTTCCCCGACGCAACGTAGCAACTCTGTTCTACGATGAGATTTTGTCTGCTTTAGATGCCTATTTCAAAGAAACAGTTAATGTGGTTGCAAAACGGTATACGTTTTTTCGTACGAAACGTACGGCTGCTCAAACTAATAGGGAGTGGGTAGCAACATTGCAAGGACTTACTAGGGACTGTGCCTTTGAATGTGACTGTGGCCTTTCTTATTCAGATACAATGGTACGTGGTGCAATTGCACAGAACGTTTCTGATGTTCGCATACGGGAGCAAATTTTGAAACTAGTTAATCCCTCCCTTCAACAAGTGATAGACATATTGGATAGACAAGACACACTTGACTGTGCTCAGGAATCTTTTGAAACTTCGCCAGCCGTGTGTAACATTAACCGGCCCGCCGAGCGCTACGCGGCCCGGTCAACTGCCCTCGCGCACATCAACGCAGCTGCCGCCGCGCTCTAAACCAGGTGTGCCGCGCCAGCACACAAATGCAGTGAAATCATGCCCGCGGTGTGCTACTCGACATTCGTGTGAACATTGCCCGTCACGCCAAGCTATTTGCTTTTTCTGCAATAGGAAAGGACATGTTCAAAGTGTTTGCCAGGAAAAGCTCCGATCAGCCACTCTTAATCATTCCAGGCCCTTTGCTTCGCGCCGGAATCGAACCAAGGACACACAGGCTCGTGGACCTTCGCCCATGGACATTCATGTCGTTACTTCCACGCCGTCCAGTGCCACTTTCTCTAACAGTGACTGTGTTCTTCCCACACAAACTGTGCGTCGACGTCGCCGGAAATCACGTCCATTAGCAAGTGATTCTGTACACGTGTCTGTTCAAATTGCCCAAAACAGTCGCTCTTGTCGTCAGCAGGACAATAAACTTTTTGTAGATTTGGACTTTAATGGCAAGGTCATACCGTTCCAGCTCGATACCGGAGCTGCAGTTTCATTGCTCAATCACGACGCATACAAAAACTGGGGGCACCTCTGTTGCGTGCCGCAAATGTTAAGTTACATAGTTATTCAGGACAGAATATACCTGTGTTAGGACAGTGCACTCTTCTTGCAACATACAAGGGACAAACAAAACTTGTGTCAATTTACGTTCTTCGTTCTTCTTCTGAAGTGAACTTGTTTGGTTTGGATTTATTTCAGTTGTTTAACATGTCTATTGTAAATCAGGTCCTATCAGTGAATCAAACTGTGCCTTCAGACAGTGTTGCTCGGTTATGTGCCGAATTTGCAGACATTTTTGCACCGGGCTTAGGTTGCGCTAAAAACTATGAAGCACATTTGGAACTGAAAGTCAATGCGCAACCGAAATTTTTCAGAGCGCGCAATGTTCCCCATGCATTGCGTGATGAGGTCGCAAGAACATTAAACGATCTAGAATCACAGGGTGTAATTGAACGTGTGCAAGCTTCTCTCTGGGCCTCACCCTTAGTAATTTTGCCAAAACCTTCCGGAAAATTGAGACTTTGCGTGGACTTCAAGGCCACAGTGAATCCACAACTAGTGACTGCTACTTTTCCTTTGCCCCGCCCGGAAGATCTTTTTGCTAAACTGTGCCCGGGAAAATATTTTTCAAAGTTGGACCTAGCTGATGCGTACTTGCAAATACCGGTGGACGACGAATCCCAGCGCGTATTGGTGGTTAACACGCATCTTGGATTGTACAGGTTCAAAAGACTGCCGTTCGGGTGTGCATCCGCCCCTGCATTGTTTCAGCAATATTTACAAACTATTTGTGCGTCGGTCCCTACTGCAGCAAACTATCTGGACGATATAGTGATCTCCGGACAGACAGAAGAAGATCATCTTGCGAACCTACGAACGTTATTTCAGGTCTTGCGACAAAATGGTCTTCGCTTGAGGAAGGACAAATGTGTGTTTTTTGCTCGTGACTTACCATACCTGGGCCACGTCATCAATGCCCAAGGCATACATCCGAGTCCAGAGCACCTCCGTGCCATACAAGATTTGCCTTCCCCTCAAAATGTGAAGCAGCTGCAGAGTGTGTTGGGTAAAATTATCTAGTATCATCGCTTTCTGCGCAATGCCTCTTCCATTTCAGCTCCGCTTCATCGCTTACGCCGTAAGGGTGTTCCGTTCGTCTGGACGACGGAATGCGAACGCGCCTTTCGCCAGTTGAAATCGGCGTTGCTTTCTAATACTTGCCTCACGCCTTTCGATCCCCAGAAACCCCTTTTGTTGATGGTAGATGCATCGGATTTCGGGATCGGTGCTGTGCTTGCGCACAAAGTTGGCTCGCATGATCGCCCTATTGCCTTTGCGTCCAAATTGCTCTCGTCTGCGCAAAGAAATTATTCCCAGATAGAGAAAGAAGCTTTGGCTCTCGTGTTTGGTGTTACTAAGTTCCGTGATTTCTTGTATGGTCGTCACTTTACCATCATCACAGACCACAAACCTTTGACGTCGCTTTTTCATCCGCGCAAGCCTGTACCTCCGCGTACAGCGCAGAAATTCATTCGCTGGTCTATTTTCCTCTCGCAGTACCGCTACGATATCTTGTATCGGTCCACTGCTAAGCACGGCAACGCTGATGCGTTGTCCCGTTTGCCTGTTGCTGAGGATAAAGCATTCGATTCTTCCGAACTTGCTTGCATGTTCATTGATTCGGAAACCGATGAAGTGGTCGAATCGTTTCCGATTGATTTTCGTCGTGTAGCTACAGCCACAGCTGCTGACCCGGTCCTTGCTACCGTTTTGCGTTTTGTTGATACGCAATGGCCTTTGTCAAAGTCACGGATCGAGGATCCGTTGGTTCGCCGATTTTTTGCTCACAAGGAGAGACTTTTTGTTCGATGTGGTGTTTTGTTGTTGCGTTCTGATAATGATCAGTCCAGAGTAGTGGTCCCACGTTCGTTACAGTCCTCTGTTTTACGGCTTCTTCACCAAGGACATTGGGGTATAGTGCGAACGAAACAACTTGCTCGTCAGCACTGTACTTGGTTCGGAATCGATGCTGCGATTACGAATATGTGTTCTTCTTGCATGGCGTGTGCCGAACAACAATCCGCACCGCCGCGGAAAGTCTTTGCATGGCCAAAAGCCACTTCCCCTTGGCAACGCTTGCACATCGATTTTGCTGGTCCATTCTGGAATGCTCGATGGTTGGTTCTGGTCGATGCCTTCAGTAATTTTCCTTTTGTTGTCCGGATGTCTTCCACGACGTCCTCCGCCACCATCCAAGCGTTGTCTGCTATCTTTTGCATTGAAGGTCTTCCGCAGACTATTGTTTCTGACAATGGCCCACAATTCATGTCCGCAGAATTTCAGTCATTCTGCCAGGCCAATGGTATTCAACATCTGACATCCGCGCCGTTTTCGCCTCAGTCAAACGGTGCCGCTGAACGATTGGTCCGGACTTTCAAGTCACAGATGTTGAAGTTGAAAGAGTCGCATTCTCGGGAGGACGCGTTGTTGCTCTTTTTGTCCTCGTATCGCTCTCAGCCCCGAGATGGTCGCTCGCCGGCTGATTTGCGCCACGGTCGTCCTCATCGAACCTTGATGTCTTTGCTGCATCCGCCGCATCAGGTTCCTGTGCAGCGGCAGACTCCTGCTTTTGCTCCAGGCGACGTTGTATTCTATCGCAACTATCGCGGTTCATGGCGTTGGATCGCAGTGCGCATTCTTCGCTGCCTCGGCCGCGCAATATATTTGGTTTTGGGGGCCTCTGGTGAGGTGCGTAGGCATCTCAATCAGCTGCGCCTCTGTCGTCGCACGGGTTCTGCCGCTCCCCGTCTGCTTCAGCGACGGTGCCGTCCGGTCAGCGCCCTGGGGACCCATCTACTGGCTCGCCTCATCCCCAGGTGTTACCGACGATGCCTTCCATTTTGCCCCATGGCGACGCGCCGCCGCAGCAGCCGCCGCCGCCGCCGCCACCGCCGCCGCCGCCTGTTCTCCCGCTGGCGCCGCCTGCATTCGACGCTTCGCTGCAGCCGCCAAGCACCTCCCTGGGTCACGCGCCGCCGATCACTTCCCGTGACCAGCCGTCCTCCGCCATGGACCTCTTGCCCGCTCCGGGTCACATGACGTCATCACGCGTCGGGTACCCCGACGCAATGGAGGTCTACCCTTCGGCCCCTCCTATCTCGTTACGGGCGCATACACCGCATGTTGACGTGCACCCTGGACTAGGTTTTCAGGCGTTTCCTAGATCCCCTCGGACCGAATGGCCGGGTGCGGGTGGCACAGACTCGCCTGTTGTTAGGCTCCCAACCTCATCGCATACGTCAACATGGGGTCCTCCCCACGGCGGGCGGAAGCCTTATCAAACGACTGTTCGCCGATTTGCGGGGGAGGAATGTGGTGTCACCGCCAGACACCACACTTGCTAGGTGGTAGCTTAAATCGGCCGCGGTCCATTTAGTACATGTCGGACCCGCGTGTCGCCACTGTGTGATCGCAGACCTAGCGCCACCACAAGGCAGGTCTCGAGATACGAGATAGCACTCGCCCCAGTTGTACGACGACATTGCTAGCGACAATAAGGACAAAGCCTTCCTCTCATTTGCCGAGAGTCAGTTAGAATAGCCTTCTGCTAAGTCCATGGCTACGACCTAGCAAGGCGCCATTAGCCTTACCTACTTTGAGAGTTATAGTATAAATGTCTCAAGAAGAATGCTGTATTCATCAAAGAATAAAAGTTAAGTATAAAGCAGCTACGGACTTTTCTTGCTACCATTCAATAGTTATCCTGTTCCAGACTTGACGCCTGTCGGCATGTGTGTATGCGTGCCTTTCTTTCGGCTCCCTTCCCATTGTGGCGTAGCAGACTTGTTACGCCACAACATTATGTATAATACAATATAATTAATTTAATTAGTTTGTAAAAAGTTGTGCATCAGAAACATGCCTAATGCACTCAACCTACCCATTTAGTACTATTTATAAAAATCCAAGCCAATTTTGAGTGCACTAAAAAATTAAAATCCATATGGAATGAAATAATATTTTAGTTGAAAATAATGGGCATTCTGGGTGCACTAAAACCATTTTAGTGTATCAAATCCATTGTTACATGACCATGTAACACTAAAATGAAAACAAAAACAGTTAAATATCAATTGTAAAAATGAAGCACATTTAACATATTTAATGAAACAGAGATTAAGCTGTCATTCATATTTTAAATTTTGGTGCATTGAATGTGTTGTATGGCCATCGAACACAGAAATATCGTAAATTAAAATGATTAAGACACATAAAATAATTATTTGTTTTCTAATTATACATATTAAAACTGAAATTAAATGTTATCAATAAGTCTGATATTAATTTAGGCCCTTGTTTTATTAATATTTGATTATCGTTAATATCTTAAATTTTATCCATTATGTTGTACCAAATGGCATGGAGTATGGCCATCTCCCATTAGATTACTGTGAAAAAATCACAGGTTTTAAAGCAAAAATTGTGGATTGCACATCTACCAAATACTCAAGGAATTTACTTATTGAATACCTGATCATGAAATTCATTATCATTATATTTAAGTTGCTTCATTCCCTCATATCTCAGTTTAATAGCCCCTGATTCAAAAAATTGAAAATCCCACTCACCAATTAATTTCAAATATCTGTCTAGCAAAATAATTTAAAATTAATTGTTCAGTTCCACGTATATTTTATCTCCATGTCTAGTTTTCAAATATCTGCAGCAATATGTTATATAAAAATTTACCTGTAGCTCACTAATATTTTAAACAAATTAGTATTGGTAGTTTTGTTGAGCTTCTGCAATAAGTCTTCTATTTATATAGAATAAAAATTCATTAATAATTTTTAAAGTCCTTGTGGTACTGTATCATAATTTTCTATAACTACTCTTTTACCACACTGAAATTAGAATTTTTTCTTAACTTGCATGTTGATTAAAATTTCAGTATTTATGTCCCTAGTTATTTGGTTGTACTCTAATTGTGTCTTTTCTTTCACTTCATCCTCAGTTAATATTGTCATAGATTTATCATTCAGCTTTGGAATAATCTTATAATTTAAAGTGAATCCTTTTATTTTAACCTCTATATTTTTATCATTATTCTCAGAATAATAACTTAAGTCCGAGTGAAGCCGAGTTTGTATTCCAATTATTTCTTGTTTCATCATCCATTCACCTAACATACATGTCTACACAGTATTTTCACCATCACCAATATAATTTATACTTTCTATATCGAAATATATAACAGCTTTCCCTAGCTTATCTAACATATCATATGAGTCTTGCATTTGATATGGTGAATGCTGCTATAAAAATATTTGTAACTATGTTATTTTCCACATAATAATCCTTGAAACTACTTCAGCTGAACTGTAATGCCATTAAGAAAATTTATATCTGTATTATGTAATAGATCATCCAGTAAGACCTGATAAAGTTTTTGTGAATCTGTAACATTCTTAATTTTTCTCATATTTTATCATTGTCCAAATTTACCCCATAATGAATATAGATATATCTTAGCAACAGCTATTTTTCCTGGATTTCCTTTTATCTTATTGGGGTCTAAGTCAACACATATTTTCTTTTATTTATTTTATGTACACCTTACTAATTTCAGACTTATGGGGCATGGTTTCTAATTTTATTTTTGTAAAGTCTTTCATATACTTTTTGAAAAAGATGTAGCTTTTATTTCTAAAATTTCACACAACAGGAAACAACAGTTTCTCATTTTTACCAGTCGCCATTTGGACATGTGAAACAGGATGATACAATCCTCTAGGTGACGCTACTTTACCTTTTACAAAACTATATCATTTTTAGAATAACATCTTGGCTTATATATTTTTGTTGGATGACCTAATCATAGTACTGTACTGTTATATAAAGAGTACATACACTGATATATTTCATTTTTGTGTTAACATTATCTGTTTTAACTTAATTTTATTGTGTTTCTATGGTCTCCATAAAAAACATCTCTTGGATTCAGGGGTTTGTCAATTTCAGGAAACTGTTTCAACTTATGAAGTTTTTTATACATGGTCGAGTTAATTCAATTGCACTCCCACATCTCTACTACACTATTATAGCCTGAATATAGTTTTTCTGTATTTCTTGTTAATGTGTTTTGATATAAATCTTCCATTGCTTCTCAATTTTTGTTGTTAATCGTCTCATTTTTAAAACTATTTTAGAACCATGCCAAAAACTGTCATGGTAATGATAAACAGTATTGGCTACTTTATCGAAGCCATCTAATTTAACTCCAGCTATAGTTACTTCACCACCATTAAGAAGTCCGTCTGTACAGGCCATAGAAGTCCCAACGGTAACAACCGACCGCCGTATGATCCTCAGCCCACATGTGTCACTAGATGTGGATATGGAGGGGCACGTGGTCAGCACACCACTCTCCCAGCCGTATGTTAGTGTACAAGACCGGAGCCACTACTTCTTAATCAAATAGTAGCATCACAGTTTGCCTCACAAGGGCTGAGTGCACCCTGCTTGCCAACAGCGCTCGGCAGACCGGATGGTCACCCATCCAAGTTTTAGCCCAGCCTGACAGTGCTTAACTTTGGTGATGTGACGGGCACCAGTTTTACCACTGCGGCAAGGCCATTGGCACCATTAAGAGCATGTTGAACATTATTACAGTTTAAACTATTTAACCAAGCTATAGATTCTTTACTATAATTTTCCTTTTGTTCTTCATCCAATACAGCAATTCTTTTACTAGGTAAATATTTAGATCTGTATATAGGTATATGAACTCTGGCAGTTGTTAAATAATGGACTGGATCTATATTAGCTATTTCTAGGAACTGATTTCTTATTTCTGAACAACCTCTTCTTAATATATCTACATCAGAATTACAGTAATCATTAATTTTTTCCTTGTACAGAAGATATCATTATCCTTAACTATTGGCTATGACACATATAATATTCCCCTATCTTTCAATTTCATAATACTGGCATGATAATATTCGATATCACTAATTGGTTCTTTATAATTTTCATTTTTCCATGTATTGAATCAATGTGAGAAGTAAAAAACCTCTAATTCTTTCAAATCAAATGTTTCTGGAAATTTACTAAGTTTCCCTTGTACAAAATTGCTGTTATCTATAATTTTTTTGCCTAATTGTTTTATCTCCAATAATTAATTTAGTTCCTGTGTAGATAGTATATGGCTTTATTGTATTTTCAACACAATACGTCAGAATGAATTGTGAATCATAATCTTTAGCATAATGAGCTATATATGTATAATCATTATGTTTATTAGCTATCATCCACCTACAGAATCCATCATTTTTTAAATCTGTAAATAGTATCACCTTTAAAATTGTGAATTATTATGAGATTGGGAATATGTAGTCCTGTTTCTTGTTGAGCTTCATATAAAACCACATGTATTTTTCTGAATAGGTATAAGGAATTCTCTTTGGGGATCCTTCCTTATAACACTTACTGTTTGCTGTAATCATATTATTGCATTTCGAACATTCAGTAATAACTTTTACGTTCTGCATTAACACAACACCATTTTCACTATATTTTGACAACTTTTGACTGTACAGGGTGGTTCATTGATAGTGACCAGGCCAGATATGTCACGAAGTTAATATCAAACGAAAAAATAAGAACAACAAATCTGTTCAAGCGTGAGGGGGAGAAACCAGATGATGCTATGGATGGCCCACTAGATGGCGCTGGCATATGTCAAATTGATGGAAACTGCTTTTTATAATAGGTACCCTCATTTTTATTACATATTCGTAAGTACATAAATAAATATAAATGTTTGATTTGGAATATTTGTTTGTTTCACTTTGTGATGGATGGCGCTGTACTATTCTCACAAATTTATCGATGCACCCAATAGCATTGTGTGCAATAAAATACTTAAATTCGGTATGACAATACGATTGTCCAGTCATAATAATTACATGGAAGACATAATCGTGTTAAAATGTAACGTTTAACAGTCGCAGAAAAGGTGGATATGGTACTTATTTATGGCTATTGTGATCAAAATGCCCAACAAGCTTGTGCTATGTATGTTGTTCGTTATCCTGACAGACAGAATCCAAGTGTCCGAACCTTTCGTCGGAAAGTTTACGTATTTAAAGAAACCGGAAGTGTTCAACCAAAGAAGAAGACACAACCAAGGACTGCAACAAATGAAGATGCCCAAATACGTGTTTTAGCTGCAGATGAGGCTAATCCGCACATCAGTAACAGAGAAATTGAGCGGGAATCGGGAATTTCAAAAACTTTGTTTTGAGAATCCTACATCATCATACATTTCATCCTTACTATATTTCTATGCACTAGGATTTGCATGGCGACGATATCGAACGTTGTGTCCATTTTTCTCACTGGTCACATAATTAATTACGAAAAAATAACAGGTTTTTTTTCAAGATTTCTATTAAGTGAAGAAGCATCATTTACAAACAGAGATACCGTAAACCGGCATAATATGCACTATTGGCCAATGGAAAATTCACGATGGCTGCGACAAGTGGAACATCAGCGACCCTGGTGGGTTAATGTATGTTGTGGAATTATGGTAGGATATCTTATTGGCCCTTATTTTATTGATGGCAATTTAAATGCTGCGATGTATGCCGATTTCTTAATTAATGTTTCACCGATTCCGCTACAAGATGTTTCACTTCATGATGGAATGGCGATCTACTTTCAACACGATGGATGTCTGGCACATAGCAAACGTGTTGTTGAAGCAATATTAAATAGAATATTTAAGGACAGATGGATTGGTTGTAGACGTGCAATACCATGGCCTGCACATTCACTGGACCTTACATCTCTGGAATTATTACTTTAGGAAAAATTGAAAGATATTTGTTATCATGATCCACCGACAACGCCTGAAAACATGCGTCAGTGCATTGTCAATACATGTGCAACAATTACTGAAGGTGATCTACTCACTGTTGAGAGGAATTTCGTAGTTCGTATTGGCAAATGCATTGAAGTTGAAGGACACCATTTGGAGCTTTTATTACATTAATGAGGTTATTACAAATTGATCGCATTGGAACAACAGAAATAAAGTCCAAACGTAATTACTTTTGTGTTTTATTTTTAAAAAACCACATTGTTTCCAGCTGATCATCTAAGTGGGAGAGGCATGTTGTAAGTGTTGGAATATTACAGCACCATCCATCACAAAGTGAAACAAATGTTGGAAATCAAACATTCACATTTATTTATGTACTATATTATTATGTAATAAAAATGGGGGTACCTATTTTAAAAAATGTAGTTTATATCAATCTGACCTATGGCAGCACCATCTGGTGGGCCATCCGTAGCGCCATCTGTTTCCTCCATCACACTCTTCTTATTTTTTCGTTTGATGCTACTTTCATGAGATATTTGGCCCTGTCACTATCAATGGACGACCCTGTATATTCTTCACCAAATTTTGTTTCATGTACACCACATTTTTGTATTTTGTATTGCATGCAAAATTTATGATTTTTGGTTTTTACATCTAGGTCAAAGTTTCTACACCTTTTAAAGCCCCAGTTATGTACTTTAGATTTCAAACAATCCCTTTACATTCTTCACATTTATAACCTATATCACAACTTCTTGGTGATTGTTTAAGCATTCTTCTTTATAAGAGTATCTATTACAGTTTTCGCAATATATATTAGTTGCCACAGTACTGTGTTGTGTACCGTTGTATAATATACATATTTTTCTTTTTTCTTACATTGATGTTTGGTGTTGTTATATGTTTTGTTACATTTATCACAGAAATATGATGATCCTAAGAATGTTGAGATAGTGTTAATTACATAAAAATGATTCCAATTTTTATACAGATACATTTTTATTGATTTCTTAGGACCATGATAGAATTGAAAAAATTCAGTACATACACCATTTATTTGAATTCCAGTAGTTCCTCAATTTTTTTAGTATCGTCTAGAGTAAATTCTTCTTCATACCCAATTGGTTGCATAAAGTTCCGGTTAACTCATTTTGTAACTTGTATATATCTCCTTCTCCAATTTTCTTAATTCCACCATTATTTAGTTCTTTGTCTAAGATTAAATCTGTTCTTTCTCAGGGTAGATTCATCTGGAACTGGATGTGTTGTATAGTTCTCCAAGAACCGTCTGAAGTGTGGATTCTTCAGCTTTTCCAATGGGATGCTGCAGGGCACCGTCATCTCACACAAATCCTTGCAGAATGATTGCACTGTTGACGATTGACCTGTCTGTTGAAGTAACAGCGTTTGCCTGCTATTATTTGCAGCACTTCGTTTCACACAGCTGCTGTGATTAGCGGTATTACAGTGTTGTTGCACATTAAAGCGCTTTTCTGCACTAACTTTAACTTCACATAGTTTACAAAATAATATTTCTCCATCAGTACTAAAGAACTTCTCTCCAAATTCTCGAACATATCCTCGCAACTTCATGCTGTCGGAGCACTTTGCTTTAGGCATGTTGAACAAGGCAAAGGCTGTATTCAAACTGGTTACAGGGAACACCTGTGCGACTGCGATGATTATTACGGTAGACGTCGCCTTTGTTGGCTCTGATAGCGTATTGTCGACTCTGCACAACATTGTTTTATGTTCACGAAACGACTGTTGTGGTACACCGATTTTCTGCTACAGTCCTGAGAAATAAAGCTGTGTACTAATTTATCTGTTTATCTGTCATAATAGCACGTTAAATATTGTCTCGTGAGCAACATATTCATTTTCTTATTCGTGTGTCCTGTAAGTTACGAGAAAAACGGTATACGCATTTTTGGCAAACGTTGACGGAAATAAGACCTACTATATTAAACGTTAGCCACTATACGACCTATTACTAAAATTTGTTGAAATATGACTTCATATGCACAATCAAAATACATTTTTCGACACTAAAATGCCTAGATTTGTGTATAAATTGTTCTAAAATTCTCCCTATAGTTCAGAAAAAAATATGACTTGTCATTAAAATCCGGGCCCTAAACATCATTAAACCTGCTCTAATCAGGCCCTCGGTGGCGCAGCGGATAGTGCCTGTGACAGTCACAGTGTGACTACGGATAGAAACGTCACTTAATTGAATCTTGGCAGTGTTGCAACTTTTAAAAGTGTTACACGAAATACGAAAATACAGTTAGCAAGAACTGACTGTAGCAGATGTTTCGACGGTGGGATACATTACATATAGCTTCACATTACTCTTAATCTGATAAACGGACAACAGAGGATAAATGCATTTATTTTGTGAACAGACAATTTTTGGAAGTCATTGCTAATAGTAAAGATATCACCATACTCGCACAGGACAACTATATATAGGTCGATGAGGTTTTCTATATGGAGAGATGTAAAGCACGTACAACACGCAGGAAACACAAACTATTGGCTGTTACGTTTGTGAGTGTAAACTAACGTGAGTGTCTAAAGCAGACTTAATTTTGTCTTTGTACAAGATGATAAAACTTCAAAAGTTTAAACAATAAGGATCCTAGCTGGACAGTACGAGGAAAAAAGACATGGTTTCTAATAAAGTAAAAAGTTTATGGTCATATTAACTAAAAAATATCTTTTTGAACGTGACACGTGTGAACAGCAATTGCAAATGTAACCACATGTAAACATCAAGGAAAACACAATAATACTCAGTTTTGATCAGTGTGGTGAAGCATTGTAATTGTGGCTTGGTTTTCATAGGAGAAGACTGTCAAGTCGTTTAACAAATAAATTAAAATGTTTCTTTGGATTGTATTCGAACCAGCGATCTATAGACATCATTTCTAAAATTCGACCGTTTACTGCTCTACCAACTGAGCTACCAAAAATTCATCTAACGTCGGGAATAGCGACAATTTTCACTGAGAGTTTAATTTCGTTGAATGATGCTGTCTTTCCTTGTATAAGTGGGGAAGCATATCTCAGAGGTAAATTAATATTAACTTCACAGTGAAACATATTTTTAAGTAGGTTAGTGAACTTGCGCGTCGACGTGGCGGCAATTTGCCTGTAGAGAGCAACCACATTTTACGCAACTTCTCATTCTTTGGAACACTCAAAAACAACTTTTCACGAGTTTTTATTGATGTATTTGTACAGTGTGGTACTGCACACCATTTGTAAGCCAGCTTCCGAAACGTAAATTCCAAAACAAGACATCACTGTGAATTAGAATGACGATGGTAGGAGCACAGAGCTAGGCAGTGACGTCATAGGCGCCTTATGACGAAGAAGCGTTTTAGAGAGCTTTCAAATTATGTGAATTTCATTTCCGTTTTTATAAAACAATACTGAAATTCAAGATGAAGAAAAGCATGTTAGGAGTATAAACTAACATAATTAATTATTTAAGACAATTTCCAGAAAACTGTCAAATACCCTATAGCTGGGTCTGCAGTAAAATCCCACACTATACTCCTGATTACATTATTGTATCCAGTACAAGAAGGGCCTGTTTTTTGTACTAAATAATACGTTTTTGTTAATAATAAGACTGTATATGTAAATCCAGCAGCTCACAGACGTGTAACAAAAATAATATTAGAATGTTTTCATTCGTACAAGTTCCTCTGGCTACTTCATGTAGCATGATAACAGCCTTACCAATAGCTTCTGACAATTACGGTACAGATGCCGTCGTAGTGTGGGCGCTGGTGAGATATCGTTTCATAATGGTTGCAGAGGACTGTCTTAAGAGGTGTCGCAAGTTATCAAGCGAAGGTGTTCACATGTGTTTCTATTCCTTGGAAGGACTATTAGACAGGCACATAGGACTTGGTATCGGTTTGCAAAAGCTTTTTTCTCTGTGGTTATTTGGAGCTTATGAGATGGCTCTTTCCCAGGAGTAGCGAGAAAGGTGTTACATGGCCAAAGTCTGGTCACTATTCCCAGGGATATCTGCAGGCTCGTAGTGCCAATGTCGGTACCCCGTAGACCACTGTTGTCAGAAGGCCAACAGAGATGGTGGCCGATCTCTAAGGTCGCATCTTTTATCATATAGCACGACTGTCATCATGACTTTTGTGAGTCCATGACTTTGTATGTATGAAGAGTTCATTTTTGCTGTACTGTGGCCATTGCTCAGTCTTGTCTGTGTGTGCCGAGGACATGTGTGCTTTGGCTTATTTCTGCATCTGTCTGCAAGTCTGATAGCATCGCTGTATACTGCAGTGTGCTAGTGGTCCAGCCTGTGTCTTTGGAATTCTATGGATCATTCGATATTACGTTAACAGCATGGCCATACTTGGATTTTCAGTAATTATACGAGACTTACACTGACCAGCCAGAGCATCATGACCACCTACTTAATAGCCAGAGTGTCCACCTGTGGCACGGATAACAGCGGTGACATATTCTGGCATGGAAGCAATGAAGCCTTTTTCTTTATGCACTCATTTTGTTGCATTTGATTGGGGTGGACGTCACATGCCAGCCATTCAGGTCCATCATCGATCCATTCACTCAGGTTTTTTTTTTATTACAGAGACTTTGGTAGGTTGCTGGAGGAAGTTGGCACCGCATCTACACTCACACAAGTCCCCTAATTTCCATTAATTCTGGGGAGGGGCGATGAATTCTGATGTCAAATTCAATCACATCCAAGATGACTGATTTCAGATCTGGCGATCTGGGGAACCAGCACGTCAACTGAAACTCGTCACTGTGTTCCTCAAAATACTTCAGCACACTACCGGCCTTGTGACATAGCGCATTATCTTGTGGAAAAATGATACTACCGTTGGAAAATATGATTGTCATGAAGGGGTGTACGTGGTCTGCAACCAGTGTACGATAGTCCTTGGCCATCATAGTGCCTTGCATAAGTTCCACTAGATCCACGGATGCCCACATAAATACTCTCTAGAGCATAATGCAGCTGCCACCAGTTTGACTCCATTACCCAACACATGTGTCAAGGAGATGTTCCTCTGGAAGAAGGTATCAGAATTCATGAGACCATGCTACACTCTGCCACTGCGCCAATGTCCAGTGCCAATGGTCATGTGCCCACTTCAGTTGTAGTTGCGAATGTCATGGTATTAACATTGGCACATGCATGGTCTTTGGCTGCGGAGGCCCACCATTAGGAGTGTTTGATGCATTGTGTGTTCAGACACACTTGTACTCTGTCCAGCATTAACATCTGATGTTCTGCCACAATTCACTGCCTGTCCTGTTTTACCAGTCTGTCCAGCCTACAGTGTCTGACATCTGTAATGAGAGGGGTCACCAAACCTACGACATCTGGATGTAGTTTCACCTTGGTTTTGCCATGCACTGAAGACACTCACCACGGTGTTCCTCGAACACCTGACAAGTTGCGCAGTTTTCGAAAGCTTGTGCTGAGCCTCTGGCTGATCACAGCCTGTCTGCTGTCAGTTCAGATAGATAATGCACCTTCCCCATTCTACACAAGGACAGCATGCTCACTGATACTACATGCACCGTGCATGTGTCTGACTAGCAGTAATTCCTCACCAGATGCTGCTGCTATTGCCTGGAAGGACTTTATATCAGTAGTAGGTTGGTGGTCACGATGTTCTGGTTGATAAGCGTGTAGTAATGTCACATATACTAATAATTTTACAAGTTTTATTTCGTTTAGATATAGTGCTTATAACTGTGCGTCTTCATTGCACCTAGGAGTGTAGTCTAGATGAAAATTTGATCACTTCGCCCATGCTCGTTTTAAAAGCATGTCGCTTGGGGGGAGGAGGGAGAGAATGTTTCTGACAGGTCCAGAGAGAGGGTTTGGAGAGGAGGGAAGTGTTTGGTTCTTAAACTGTCAGGACCGTTCGTCTGCAAAGACACTCATAAATTTCCTCTGGTGAGTATGTAGGTGTCTGTGACCATAACTCACATAATTGGGTAAAATGCATAAAATTGTGGAAAATATGGAAAAACGAGCAACTTATGTATCTGTCTGGGTGTGCTGTGTGCTTGTGTCTCAAATGACGAAATATTAAATTGTTATTAAAGAATAGGCCTCAAGTGTTGTGACTTAACAGAATATGTTATTAACAACTAAACAAACCTGCGACTTCTACCTATGCTGCCCAGCTCCAGAGTGTCCTAGTTATAAAAAGAAGGGGTTCAGGAGATGTGCTTCAACATCAGTGATAACTAATTTGAGCACATACTGCACTGCGATTGCCTGAGGGCAACATGATATAGGTAGAACTTTGGGAATGGTGGGGTAGATTTTACCTAAATGGACAAAACACTTAAAATTTTTGAAAAGCCTGGTAAAAACTCCAAAATGAGCGAAAAATACGTAAAATTGGGGAAAAAACGAAAAATATGGAAAAATACATAAAATTTTGAAAGAGTGGGAGTACTTACATACTTGCTTAGGCGTGGTCTCTGCTGGTCCCACGTAACACTAAATTGTTGTTAACAAATAGACCTCGAATGATGTGACTTCACATAATTTGTTGTTAACAAAAGCAGTAGGGCAATGGCGGTGCACATTTTGTTTGTATGGGTTGCATACACTCAGTGGCAAGCATTCATTCAGGGGCAAACCTATTGTTCTCTTAACTGATTTATGACCCCTGGGGGTTGATTTATAACCGCTTGAGGATAATACATTCTTCTGAGAAACCTCCTCCTTCTCCATCTCCCCAATGCCTCTGAGAAATCCCCAACCCCCCACCTTGCCAAACAAGCACATTTTTATTTCAGATTAATTAACTAATTCATTAAATTGATCAATTAATTAATCCCTCTCCCTCTGGGAATTCCCTCAGCACTCCCCCCCCCTCTCACATTTTCCCCTTCCTATTCCTATCTGGGAAACGGCAGGAAAAACACTCAGGCTGGCCTGGAGAGGAAGGATTCCATGATACAAAATTGAAATCAAAATCAATTACAGAGCAGAGGATATATTGTTTATTTATAAAATTCAATTTTCAAAGGTTGGATCTCTTATTTGGTGGGAAAAGCTCGTGGTTCTTTGTTATTTATTTAATTTTGGAATATGTAAGTCTTCGAAATACTTCGAAAAGAAGTAATGAAACAAGTAAGTAGATCGTTTTTGGGATGTAAAAAGTTTTTTTTTCTATTAGCATGAGGAATACCGACATGAAATCGACGTCAACGTAACTCACTGCACGTAATAACACCGTTAAAATTTATCCGATCACGTCTTCACACCAACTGCAGGGCACATGTGCCAGCCCCCTCATGTATGTCCACGTGTGGAGGTCTGGAGAGAGGCATGCACATAATGCTGGCTCACACGGCAGACAGACTGGAAGTCATGATAATTCCCAAACAAAGTATCAGGTGACAGCAGCCATTTGTGCAGTTATGCCAACAGGTGAGATGAGGTAGAAAGCACTAGCTTTCAGCTGCCACAAACATCAGACATGATGTCCTGCTCTGATTACAGTGCTATAGATTATTGGTGGGAATACATATCATAAGAAACGTCGCTAATGAAAACGCAAACATTCCACAAAGATCGTGAAAAAAAAACTTCACTTAACATGTGTACTGCAAATAGACTATAAAACACACACCCACTAACAGCTTCGAGCAAATGCATGGTGCTAGAAGAATAATTCCCTTACTCACTTCACTGGGACTTTCACGGCAACACGTCTGCTTCCCATCGTGTCCACTGCTTTGTGCTCAGGCCCGTGGACTAATTGAGAGTGATCCAGCGGCCCCCAAGTGACATCGGTGGGAACTGCTGACTGGTGATCACATCACAAAGAGTGACATGGTTCATTCTAATGTGTACAGACAGTCGAAAGCAAATCAAGTTTTAAATTTCAAGAATACTCGCCCTATCACAGCAGTCTTGTATGCAGAGACGTTTGAGAACACAAGCACCTTCCTCCACGCATTGCCCACAACCCACACAGTCACAAAGGCAGCCAAATGCATACAGAGCAGTAGTTCACTATTCTCCCAGCCAGGGGGCACCTTGAGCATCGACAGTCGCCACCTGTACAATCCAGCTACCCCAGAGCAGAAGTCGGCGTGCTTTTGGTATTTGATAGCTGGGAAACCACCTCCATTATCTCTCAAGTGGCTACTTTCTGTTTGTGCGTGAACAAATGTGCCCAAACATGCAGACAGAGGTTTTCGTCCTTCCTCAAAATACTGCATTCTTATCGGCTAATGCTGAATCAGTGAAGATGTATAAACCCTACCCCTTCCACACCCGTCCTCATTCTGCTATCATCCATGGCAGAGTCAGCTCGATTATGTTGTTCTCGCTCGTGTGTGCATTAATTGCTAATTTACTTTGTCTCTGATTTAACATGAATTGTTCAGTGGCATCAGGCAGCAACAGCGGCACTATCACAGGAATGGGAGTTAGCAGGTAATGACATATTTAATTTCACAGCATGAGATCGGTTTTCGTGGTGTATATTTTCGTAAAAAGTTTTGCAGTATCAAATCACTGTGTGTTCAGATTTCGAAGTATATTTTGGTAGAAAAAAATTTCGTAGTATCAAATCACTGTGAGGCCAGAATTCGAAGTATATTTTCGTAAAAAAGTTTTGTAGTATCAAATCCTTCTGTGTTCAGATTTCAAAGCTGAAGTGTCATAGCATGTGTTCAGATTTCGTAGCATTTGTTCAGATTGTTGCTTCAGTGTACATCCACCAAATCGTGGATGAGTTGGAGTTGTAGAGGTTGCAGTGGTAGCAGCAGCATAAGTAGTATATATGTTCTTCATATATGTAAAGTGCTGCTGTTATTCAGTGGTCAGTGAGTTCTTGCAGTTGTACGTGATTTCGAGGATTAAAATCAATAACTGTTACTTTTTCACTTAGAGTTTCGTGCTGTTGAATACATATCATCTCGTTGTTTCAGTATATGGTCAGCGAATAATTGTTGATCTGGCTGCTGAAAGACAGCAACAGCATAACAAAAGGTGCATTGTAAGGAATATATATTTTTTCTTCATAGTTCTGTGTGTATACATAATATGCTGCTGCTAGACAAAAGTTTCATCATATGCGTAAAATATTTTGCATATTCTTAGCTGTTGTTGATGATGGTTTTGAGGAGCAGGAACAGGGAGGAACACAGGTTCTGATACCATCTGCACTGCAGCTGTCGTCTAAATACATATCCACTCATCAAATTTTTTCTTCGTTTTGTGGGTGTATATTTTTTTATTACATCAATAAGCTGGTGATTTTGGTGACCTTGATCGATTGATCCATGGTGGTTTGGGCGACGAAGAGATGCCTAAAGGGTGGGGGAGTTGGGTCCCCATGAGGAGATGTTGGATGACCTGAGCGATGTGTCACAGAGCCAGAGCAATACAGGTAAGACCTATTCGCTCTGCTTACAAATAACCAGTATTCTTTTTTCCTTGCAGCTGCGTGTGATGTCTGGAATGCTGTACCTATTTCTCATTATTTTTTCTCTACAGCATCACCTTCCATGCAGTATGCAGTGGTGTGATTACCAGGGGCAATGAAGAAATCACCAATAAGACACTCCACTGTGTAAGACGGGAAGACATCGCAGCACAACCTGCCACAGCCACAGCCACCGCCACCCCTTCCCCCACACCAGCAGTGCTGTAGTGTCCATGGTCAACCCTTTCTCTGGCAACTGGCTCAAGATTGTGGGAAAAGCAACCATCTCTGCAGCTGCAGCCAGGCTGCTTGCACTGGAGCAATGCACACTCTCCTCCTCCCCCACATTCTTGCCCAGTCTGCAAGGTACGTGCACCTCTCTGTTCTTCCACGCAGCCAGCAGCAGCAGCATGTGTGTGTGTCAGACTTTGTAAGGTTTATATCTGTTTAATTTTAAATTGCTCCATCGCATCGAGGCCCTGGACGTGCAGAATATTTGTGTATAAGGAAGTGGCATCAATGGTTACAAGGATGGTTTCCAGGGGTAACAGATTGATTAAGGATTCCAGGCGTTCGAGAAAGTAGTTGGTGTCTTTGATGGAGGATGGGAGACTGCATGTAATGGGTTGAAGGTGTTGATCTATGTAGGCTGACATACGTTATGTGGGGGCTTCGTAACCAGCTACAATGGGGTGGCCAAGATGATTGGGTTTGTGAATTTTAGGAAGTAGGTAGAAGGTAGGGGTGTGGTGTGTCGGTGGAGTCAGGAGGTTGATGGAGTAAGGTGAAAGGTTTTGTAAGGGGTCTAAGGTTCTGAGGATTCCTTGAAGCTCCGCCTGGACATCAGGAATGGGATTACCTTGGCAAACAAAGGCAGAGCCATGTGTGAAAGCACGCACATGATTTACCAACTGACCTGCCTACACTGTGAAGCTTTGTATGTGGGAATGACCGGCAACAAACTGTTCATTCGCATGAATGGACACAGGCAGACAGTGTTTGTTGGTAATGAGGATCACCCTGTGGCTAAACATGCCTTGGTGCACGGCCAGCACATCTTGGCACAGTGTTACACCGTCCGGGTTATCTGGATACTTCCCACTAACACCCACCTGTCAGAACTCTGGAGATGGGAACTTGCCCTTCAATATATCCTCTTTTCCCGTTACCCACCAGGCCTCACCTCCGCTAATTTCAAGTTGCCGCCGCTCATACCTTACCTGTCATTCGACAACATCTTTGCCTCTGTACTTCCGCCTTGACTGACATCTCTGCCCAAATTCTTTGCCTTTACATATGTCTGCTTGTGTCTGTATCTGTGTGGATGGATATGTGTGTGTGCAAGAGTGTATGCCTGTCCTTTTTTCCCCCTAAGGTAAATCTTTCCGCTCCTGGGATTGGAATGACTCCTTACCCTCTCCCTTAAAACCCACATTCTTTCGTCTTTCTCTCTCCTTCCCTCTTTCCTAATGAAGCAAGCGTTGGTTGCGAAAGCTTGAATTTTGTGTGTGTGTTTGTGTTTGTTTGTGTGTCTATCAACATACCAACGCCTTTGTTTGGTAAGTTACATCATCTTTGTGTATAGATATATTTTTCCCACGTGGAATGTTTCCCTCTATTGTATTCATATCATTAATTTGAACCCAACAATTACGTTTGTTATTGTCACTGCTGCATTTCGAAACCTTTTCTGTCATCTACTTTCTCCTTCTGTTTGTGCAAGTAGTCTCACTTTGTATTCACCTTCTCCTTTTTACCATAATCCATCATACAATTTTATCCTGCCTATATATACTCAATAATACGTAACCCACTTCCAAACCATAACAAAAAATTATTTTTTCACTTTCGACACTACCGTTGCTATAAAATACACCATTCCCAGTTCACAAACATGTTCCTTTCACCTATTAAACAACCATTTCGGCTAATTCTAACATCTTTCTCTTTATTTCCATTTCCGTTTTTCCCACATCACCGATCATTTTTAGCCGCTTCCCACAGGTTTTAACGTCATTATTTCTTCGTCAGACAATTGTCAGCCTCATTTTCATAATCTGCCACCACAAAACCACTCCTTTTAATATATTAACACACAGTTTTTTTCGAAATTTTCCCAAATTTCTCCATCCTTTAACGTGTTTTGGCGGCAACACAACCACCTAACCTTTGTGCACATCGTTGTTTACCAACCCAATTTCACCACAGGATCAACATAGCTAAGCTTTTACCAACACTTTTTCGACTTTTTTCACACCAGATCTCCAGTTGCTTTCTAGTTCACCTTTATCTCTCCCCATATATTTTTATTTTCATTTCAGCCTCATGTTACACTTTCCACCTTCTAATACCATGTCACCCACACAACATCCCCACAACAACTCTATTAAGTTTTATTTACATTCCCTCCACAAACATGCCTTCGCCCTAGCCAGATTACACTCCCATATTTTATTTAATCAGGCTTGTCTGACATTTGGCATTACCCCCAAAAGGCCTCACACTTAAAGTTCCCATCTCTGGCTGTAACCCTTCTTTCCATCAGTCCCAATACCAGTTACAAACTGAACAATCCACAGTCCTCACCCACCTAATCCTTCACCTACACATCGACTCAGCCAATGAACACACCCGTCAACTCCTATCCTTAATAAAAGTCCTCAATCTTTCCTCTCCCACATCCACACCGGCTGTTGAGAGCATCCTCCTACAGGCCAACTGCAAATTAGAACAGCATTCCACCCTCCACCTCAAAAAACTATCCAGTCTCCTGGTTTCCCACCTCCGGAAAGGCAACTCACTCACCCTCCACAACCTTTCCAGCAAACCTCAACCTCCTCTCATTGCACACAGACCCAGTCTCTCCCATCTACTCAGTCTCCCACTTCCAGCTCCACTCTCCCCAAAACCTCAAAATTCTAATCAACACAATCTGGAACCACAACGCCATAATTCAGTCGTTAACCTTTCCTCCAAACCTCTCTCCCAATCCGAAACCTCTGTCCTATCCAAAGGCCTCACTTTCAGCCCTACTCCCAGATTCAACCAAACAGCCCTCATCAAAGATTTACTGTCCTACACTCGTACTCTCTGCTGGAAATATCACTTTGCCATGAAGAAAAATAATCCTAATCCTACTCCTAATGATCCAACTCCCCAAGACACTATCCAAATTGAACCCTGCCTGGAACAGTCCCGTCCTCCGTCACAGCAGGACCCACCTCCTCGTCCTCAAAATCACCCTCTCCAAACCTTCCAGGAATTTCTCACTTCCAGCCCTGCCTCTCAATCTTTCTTGAAAAACCTTAATCCCACTCCCAACATCACAACTGATGAAGCCCAGGCTATCCGTGATCTGAAGGCTGACCGATCCATCGTCATTCTTCCGGCGGACAAGCGTTCCATGACCACGGTACTTGATCATCAGGAGTATGTGGCTGAGGGACTGCGTCAGCTTTCAGGCAACACTACATACAAAGTTTGCCAAGGTAATCCCATTCCTGATGTCCAGGCTGAGCTTCAAGGGATCCTCAGAACCTTAGGCCCCCTACAAAACCTTTCAACTGACTCCATCAGCCTCCTGACCCCACCAACACCCCACATCCCTACCTTCTACCTACTTCCTAAAATTCACAAACCCAGTCATCCCGGCCCCTCCATTGTAGCTGGTTACGAAGCCCCCACAGAACGTATCTCGGCCTACGTAGATCAACACCTTCAACCCATGACATGCAGTCTCCCATCCTCCATCAAAGACACCAACCACTTTCTATAATGCCTGGAATCCTTACCCAATCTGTTACCCCAGGAACCTATCCTTGTAACCATTGATGCCACTTCCTTATACGCAAATATTCCGCGCGTCCAGGGCCTCGCTGTGATGGAGCACTTCCTTTCACGCCGATCACCTGCCACCCTACCTAAAACCTCTTTCCTCATTATCTTAGCCAGCTTCATCCTGACTCACAACTTCTTCACTTTCGAAGGCCAGACTTACCAACAATTAAAGGGAACAACCATGGGTACCAGGATGGCTCCCTCGTACGCCAACCTATTCATGGGTCGCTTAGAGGAAGCCTTCTTGGTTACCCAGGCCTGCCAACCCAAAGTTTGGTACAGATTTATTCATGACATCTTCATGATCTGGACTCAGAGTGAAGAAGAACTCCAGAATTTCCTCTCCAACCTCAACTCCTTTGGTTCCATCAGATTCACCTGGTCCTACTCCAAATCCCATGCCACTTTCCTTGATGTTGACCTCCATTGTCCAATGGCCAACTTCACACATCTCTCCACATCAAACCCACCAACAAGCAACAGTACCTCCATTATGACAGCTGCCACCCATTCCATATCAAACGGTCCCTTCCCTACAGCCTAGGTCTTCATGGCAAACGAATCTGCTCCAGTCCTGAATCCCTGAACCATTACACCAACAACCTGAAAACAGCTTTCGCATCCTGCAACTACCCTCCCAACCTGGTACAGAAGCAAATAACCAGAGCCACTTCCTCATCCCCTCAAACCCAGAACCTCCCACAGAAGAACCCCAAAAGTGCCCCACTTGTGACAGGATACTTTCCAGGACTGGATCAGACTCTGAATGTGGCTCTCCAGCAGGGATACGACTTCCTCAAATCCTGCCCTGAAATGAGATCCATCCTTCATGAAATCCTTCCCACTCCACCAAGAGTGTCTTTCTGCCATCCACCTACCCTTTGTAACCTCTCGGTTCATCCCTATGAAATCCCCAAACCACCTTCCCTACCCTCTCGCTCCTACCCTTGTAACCACCCCTGGTGTAAAACCTGTCCCATGCACCCTCCCACCACCACCTACACCAGTCCTGTAACCCGGAAGGTGTACACGATCAAAGGCAGAGCCACGTGTAAAAGCACACACATGATTTACCAACTGGGAATGTATGTGGGAATGACCAGCAACAAACTGTCCATTCGCATGAATGGACACAGGCAGACAGTGTTTGTTGGTAATGAGGATCACCCTGTGGCTAAACATGCCTTGGTGCATGGCCAGCACATCTTGGCACAGTGTTACACCGTCCGGGTTATCTGGATACTTCCCACTAACACCCACCTGTCAGAACTCTGGAGATGGGAACTTGCCCTTCAATATATCCTCTTTTCCCGTTACCCACCAGGCCTCACCTCCGCTAATTTCAAGTTGCCGCCGCTCATACCTTACCTGTCATTCGACAACATCTTTGCCTCTGTACTTCCGCCTTGACTGACATCTCTGCCCAAATTCTTTGCCTTTACATATGTCTGCTTGTGTCTGTATCTGTGTGGATGGATGTGTGTGTGTGCAAGAGTGTATGCCTGTCCTTTTTTCCCCCTAAGGTAAATCTTTCCGCTCCTGGGATTGGAATGACTCCTTACCCTCTCCCTTAAAACCCACATTCTTTCGTCTTTCTCTCTCCTTCCCTCTTTCCTAATGAAGCAAGCGTTGGTTGCGAAAGCTTGAATTTTGTGTGTGTGTTTGTGTTTGTTTGTGTGTCTATCAACATACCAATGCCTCTGTTTGATAAGTTAAATCATCTTTGTTTATATATATATATATATATATATATATATATATATATATATATATATATATATCTGTGGTGTGTGTGTCTGAAATCTGTAAGTACTTCAACCAGTAAATTACTGTTCAATTGCTATTGTTAAAAAAAATATTATGTGGAAAAGAATCAAATTGTAATTTCAAGAACTGAATTGTATCTCAAGAACTGAATAATTGAAAAAAATTCATTATCACATGTCTTTTTTGTTGTTATTTACAAAAAACTTATCCCATTTGTATACATAAAAGTAGTGCAGGACACAAATGACATTAGTTTTGAAGATGAATGTAAAATTTAACATGGAAGGTAACAAAATACACAGAATGGTGGCATGGTATTTTGCATATAATGCTGCATGTATTGGGTTATGAGAGCAGGTGGCACGTGGCCATGTCCACTTGCAAAGACACATAGAAAACATGTCTAAAATTACATCACCAGTACTTGGAGAAAACCACAGAGATAGTATCTGGGCAAAGTTGCATACTATATAACTATCAAAGGGTGTGAGCAGGGTGAAATTAGAAAAAATACAAGGAAGGTAAAAAAAATCATTTATTTTTCATCCAACTTAAAAGTAATTTTACATTATCATAAGTACATAC
This sequence comes from Schistocerca serialis cubense, assembly GCF_023864345.2. Taxonomy (NCBI): domain Eukaryota; kingdom Metazoa; phylum Arthropoda; class Insecta; order Orthoptera; family Acrididae; genus Schistocerca; species Schistocerca serialis. The sequence continues at coordinate 262,482,708 of NC_064638.1, read as the reverse complement.
AGTGACACTATTTTCATACATTTTCTTTTTCTTCTAGAGCCGACTGAGAGAAGGATACTTTCAATATAACCTGTCTACATTCATCATCATAGAAACCCTGAGCATCTGCAATGATGTCTCTTGAGAGACCATTGTGGAATCCTCTGTGTATGATGCAGCAACTGTTCATTTATACAACATGTGCACAACGCTATGATGGGCAATGGTCAATCACACAGTCATGTAGAACTAGAGCATACACTGCAGTGTGTTCTGAGAAAATAACTGAAGATTCAAATTCGATTCGTACATCTAAAGGTCCATATTTAATTATCTTGTTCTATTTTGAGCAGTCTATTATGATGACTAGCAGCAGTTCCCTGGATTTCTGTGGGCTGAGTAGACATCCTTCATCTTCATACTATGAAGCATGCAACCATGCATACATACTTGTCATATGCTAGGAATTCAGAGTGCAGGTAGACTCTGGCATTAGTTAAGCTGCAACTGTCAAATTTGGTTGAATCATTTGCTGTATTCCCTCTTCTGTAGGCCTGAAACACAAGGTTCTGTTTCACTGTAGCAGTACCATCCAGTTTTGCAAATGATCCATCAAGATATATGAATCGCATGGAAGGGCTGAAACGTCTTGGTGTTGGTTATCATATCATCATTACTGTTAAATGCGGTTTATGCATAAGCTTTATGAGAGGAGTATTCCTGGCATATAATACACTCGTCATATTCCACTGGGCTAGTTATATCAAACGACGTCATTGCGCGACTTCAGATCTACTGATTTAAGAAACTTGTAGCTGTTAATACCTTGCTGTTCTGTTGTGAAGTAGCACGCTGTGCATTTTGTACTTTGGTTTTAGACCTTAACGTCCATCCTGTGGAACGCTGTGATCCCGACTGTTTGAAACTCGCCGCCCATGCTTCTGGTCTAGCAAATTAAAGGTCATTGCTTCTGCCTCCAATAGGTACAATTTGGCTGAAGACCGCTGCCGCCGTTTCTGGGTCTCTGCACGTTCAAGGTCACTGCTGGTTCCACTTTAGATGTAACCGTACAGTGATTTCTTCGTCGCGAAAATCGACAAGTTGATTATCCTGTTCCACAGTACGTAGTTCCCGATATTCCAAAGCCTGAACTATTACTGGGAGGTAAATAATATTGGTAGCGGTCTCAAAGATGTTATACCCTGTTCCCACTGATGGGAACAATCTGTAAATTGTATGAAACAATCTGTTGTTTAGATAGGAGTTTGTTGCAATATTACACTCGACACAGATTGCACTGACAGGAATTATATCTACTGTCTAGTCGGACCTGTAGCATTTACTACGATCCTTTTTCAAAATCTGTCCCTTTGTGAAATCCAGTAGCGGCCCTATTGATATCTTTTCTGGTTACAATCAGTCGTTGCACTTATTCTCTTTATTTCAGATGTAAGTGTTTTGATATTTGCACGTAGCACAATCCCTTTTCTAGACCATTTTAAATCTTCGTTTAAATCGTCAGTATTACGTGCACCAGGTTCTATTTCCACAATTGCTTTTCCACCATTAATTTCCAGATGAAGTTTATTGTTAGCCCCTGTGATTTCGAATGCTGTTGTATGTGTCCAGTCCAATCAGCGCAATACTCCACTCCCCGTTGCTTAAATCAATCGGTGGGAAATAATTCGCTTGTACTACTGACAATCGCTCTTTGAAACTCAGAGTATACGAACTGCATCTGAATCTTAACAGACGGGTGGACGCTTAATGCTTTTCCTTAATATATGTTTCTTTGTAAACGTTAGGAGGGACATGATGCACAGGTGTCCACATAAGTACTTATTAATGTCTTGGTAGCGCTGCAAATTGTAAAACACACGTCTTCTGTCGGTGAAGTGTCATTGTAACTCTTCCGGTGGCTGCAAGTCTCCAAAGAGTCGAAATAGTAGGCGTTATTTGCATATTTCTTAACATGCGCCACCCCGTGAGTTCATGGTCCCCCAGCAACATCTAAATTCACAATTCCGCATTCTCCAGATTTCCACATAGTCTTCGGTAATGTGTCCCATATAAACACAGCACTGAATCTTGGAATGCTGAATTTTTTCCTAACAAATTCGAGCAGATCTGTATTTGTAAGCGGTCTATCCAGAAGTTCAGCTAACGAACTTTTTCTTATTCTAGTCCTTTCTTGTATTGTTTTAGGCACAGTTCTTTTCCGATGGTGCTGCTTCCACCATGCGCTTATATGTCTTCTTGCTTCCTTGCTTCCTTTAGCTGCTCCTGGGAGTTCTGTACGTTCTTGACTGTTCTGGCAATAGACACAGCATCACCAGTCAGTGAACCCCTCGCTGAGAGACCTGCGAGGGCGAGAATGAGGAAGGGGATAATTCTGCCTGATGTCTTGAGTATCGGCAGAATCCTGAGTGCTTTAACAGGTCCTTTATGCATGATGGTACTTTTAGCTGCATACATCGATATCAGGAAACAGTTTTTTAAACATCCATGCCCTGGCTTCTTCTTCTTCATTGTTATCTTCTTCTTCTTCTTCTTCTTCTTCTTCGGTGCACGACGTGCAGCGTTCATAACTTGCTTCAAATTCACGCCCAAGCCCAAACTAATTTTACAACTCATGGTTTAATCAACTACGAATTCTGTAATGCACTGTCCTATACCAATATCCTTTCTCGCACGTATTGCCCTGGCTTTAGCAGCTAAAATTTGATCTGCAGTGTGACGTCATGGGAGAGCCTTATGTTTTGCATATGCAGTGTCGTATTCCAAACAGTCTCATCAAGCAGGTTAATCCCCTTATCACCACGAGCCAAACATTCATGAAGCTTTGTACCAAGTCCACAGTAATTATACCCTGGAATGTGCAATTCGTCGGGAAGTCTGTCGAGAATACCACCACCTTCTATAATGCACCTCCTGCCGCCCATGCTATGCTACTGTGTTGGTTGTGCTCTGTTCACCTCATTATATAGCAAATCGTCCGCGTCAATCCAGCTGTTTTGTGTTGCAGGAAAATGGAGCCGTTTAACTAATGCTATATTCCCTCGACATATTACGACTTGCTGTATGAGAAACATTTGTGGTTCTGAGCTCCTCTGCATTTCCTCAGTGTAAAAGCGTTCTGAAATTTCAGTGCCACATCTATCCTTTAAGATGTAAGTTCTGGAATTTGTTCTCTGTGCTTTGGAAACTGTAAATATCTCATTCGGCCATTTTGGTTGGTATGATATGTCTGATGCCGTCTTGTGTTTAGAGATGTGTACCAAATCAACCACATTAAATTTCTGTTTATGTGGATCCAGCGTGAGTCCATTATCATGAACCGCTTGGTCTCATTTTTATTGCGCTACGTTTGATTCGATTATAATGTGAAATTATTTGTAGGAGGATATTGGTCCACTTGGATGAGCTGCTAAAATTAAAACACAGCCACATTTGACTTTTTATTAATCTATTCAGATGTTCCATAATACTCGCCTTAAGGTGGGTGAATGTTGAGTCGTGATGTATTCCATACCACTGCATCATGGTCTTGAAATATCTATTGTAAAACTCTCAATTTTGATTGATTTGGAGATTATTAGAGAGTCGATTCATCCCTGTCTGCAGCAGACACTCACACACTCTGCAACAGCTCTCCCCATTTTTGTTGTAATGGGTAATGGCAGACAAATTGTCCGCCCCTGGTAGCTGAGTGGTCAGCACGACAGAATCTCAGTCCTAAGGGCCTGGGTTCGATTCCTGGCTGGGTCGGAGATTTTCTCCTCTCAGGGACTGCGTGTTATATTGTCCTAATCATAATCATTTCATCCTCATCGACGCACAAGTCGCCGAAGTGGCGTCAAATCGAAATACTTGCACCTGGCGAACGATTTACCCGATTTTGGTGTGCAAGGGCTTTTATAAAAAAGTGAATGCTTGTAATAATAATAATAATAATAATAATGATGATGATGATATATGTAATCACTACAGCGCAGTCATCTTATTGACTGTGCTAGAATGGTTACAGCTTACATTATATAATGATGGGATAGTTAAATAAGAAAAACAACAATGATTTGCGATAGCATGTTTTTTATTTCCACATCAGCAGTGATAGACATCAGTAAGAATTCACTGGTTCAGTCTTCACAACAGTCCAGTATTTTGCAAATAAAGGCTTCTTGTATGCACAGAATTCAGCGTGTATTTATCTCAAACTGATGGGTATTCCTTCAGCACCTTCTTTTGGCACCATTTTGCTGCAGCGCTCTAAATTGTCTGCATGCATGCTACACATGTGGAGATTGTTCACAATGTCTTTATACACAGTTTGGACACATAGCAGCCGTTGGTTCTGTCTTTCCAACACAAGGGATAGCACCATCTACAGGCTGAAGTAATTTGTAATGGTGGAGAGTTGCAAATAAATAGATCGACCTCAAGATCTCACTGTGAGTGTCATGCCATCGAATAGTGATTTTACAGATAGTTTCAGGCCAGCACAGTAAATGTCTGGAGATGGAGAATACTCAGAGGTCATGTGTTGGTTGATGTAAGGCTCTGAATGACATAGTTCATTCGCATTCCAGCTCTGTAAACCACACTTCAACACTTCTCAATGCATTTTCAATCTCTAACAAAACACTCTAGTCACTGTCCACTGATGCTTCTATACCAATATTTAAACGCTTTGAACCGCTAGCTGTTAAATTATAAGTTGAAATGGAAATCAGCAGAGCATGGGAGGAATTGCTAGTTTCTCAACCACCACATCAACACTCTGTCCTTGCAGTAACTCCAGAATTTTCTATGATGGTACATACGTTGGGGACCAGAACTGACCTGCACGTTTTGGTGTGGGGCCCCCAGGACAGTTCTTTTGAGAGTCAGGGACTTGCTGGTGTCTTCATTAAACAAATCAATAAGCAGGATGGACAATAGCAGCTCATTGTCCTGCTCCAACATGCTGGTCAGGTGCACTACGTGATCCCACAGTGCTGCTGCTGGTCCTGATAGGCCAGAGTTCGCTGCAGGTCCTGATAAACTGGCTTCTGCTCGTCGAGACTTGCTGACGCTCGCTGAACAAAGAAGAAGAAACAATAACCATTCACAGACAAAGACATAGAGTTGAACAAAGTAATGAGGCTTGACAAAGAAGACGAGGAATCGCTACATGCGGTAATAGTAGCAAAAACCTGTAATGAATATTTACTGTTACGCGTCTTTTGCAATCAAAGGCAGATGAGAATCTGCCTTTGACAGTTCATGGTTCTTCCAATGACTGACTGTGACTGAGAGGGCATCTGTTTATATTCTCCAACATCACCATCACTTGACCAGATGTAGTACTTCCACATTCCTATTAGCTCCCACCAATTTTCAGATGAATGCTGTGTTCCTGTTGTTCAAGAGGGAAGTGATTGAGGTCAAAAAATCCGCCTCAAGTGTACTCTGTAGCAATTTTGTGAACTACTTCAGTCAAAGCCCAACATCGAGGTGAACATCTCTGGTACATTCTGTCTGGGGTAGTGGAATACAACAAAGTTGTCTCCTGCACTGTGGACTGACAGACGATTTCAAAAAACACAAATAGCTCCAGCACTGGCAGTAGTCTCTATGAGTTGTGAAATGCATCTTCAGCCCATCCCACTGCATCGCCATTATTTGCTGAAAAGTATTCACCCCATGTTCATCCATTCTTGTCTCCTATCATTCGTCATGTAGGAGGCTATGGACGCAGTCCTCCGCTGTATGCTAACAGGTAATTCACTTATTAAACTTCTCTCTGACCGATACTATCTCTTCAAATGAACACATATGACAATACCTTCCCAGGAGGTAACACGGTTCTAGACAGAGCTAAAATATCCAACAAAAAGCATACTGTACCACATCTCTAATTTCCCTCATCGTCACATGAGCGCTCCATAATGAGTCCTTCCTGTCTGACAGCTCAATACAGACCAATTTAGGGGTGGGATCCAACTGGAATGCTGTTGCCACTTGCTGGCGGCACATAGAACTAGAGCCTCAATAGGGACACGAACATTGCAGCTTGCATATGAGCACACCCAGTGACCAGACGACAGACATATGTGTGGGCGAACCCAACAAGCAGCTAATATACTGCACTTCATTCCATTCCTTGGCGCTTACAGCAATTAAGTCAAGGGAAGTGGGGGGCAGACATGAGCTCTATGACATGGGGGAGCCATATCTCCTGCAAACTGATTAAATAAAGAATATGCATTCATGTATCATTATTATTGTCAATGATTTGAATTTTGTATTGTGGGATCATTCCTCTCCACCACAGACAGTCTTATTCCTGCCAATTTCCAGATAGGGAAAAGGGGAGATGAGGGAGAGAAGAGCTTGGGGAATTTCAAAGAGGGAGTTAACTGCTCAATCTAATTAATTTGTCAGTTAATTTGATATCAAAAGAGTGCTTGTATCAGTGAGGAGGAGGGGGAGGGGTTGGGATTTCCCACAAAGATAGAGTAGGTGGACGGGGGAGGAGGAGTGGTGGGGGTTTCTCAGAGGGTGGATTATCCCCAGGGGGTTATAAATCAATTCTCGGGGTCACAAATCAATTAACAGAACAATTGGTTTGCCCCTCAATGTATGTGTGCTCCTGAATGTATGCTTGCTTCTGAATGTATGCAACTTCCACGAACAAAAAGCGCCAGTACCACCTTTGCCCTACTGCTAACAAATAGACATAGCCTATAACCTTTCCCTACAATGTTCAGCTCCTGGGTGAAGTCTATCCACTCAAGTGTCCCAGTTACAAAAGAAGAAGGTGTGGAAGGAGTGTTTGATTCTCATTGGTCTAGAGGAAATGGGAGAGGAGAATAAGTGTAGATGGGGAGGAGGGGAGGATCTGGGGCTTCCTGTGAGTGACCTTGATCAATTCCTTGTGGTTCCACAGCGGAGAGGGAGTGGAGGCACCAAGGAGCCCAAGTGTGTGACCTGACAGCAAGTGTGTAACTTGAGATCCCCTTATCTTACAACTGATAAGAATGGAATATTCCTGAATTGGGACTGCTAACCAACTTGTGCCCAGAATCCAAATTGGTCCTTTGGATACACATTGAGGGGGAAAAATCACAACACCAAAAAATAACTAATGTAGAGTAATGAAATTTTGGAAATACATTTGTCCAGGCCAAAAATTTAAGTGATTAACATTGCAAGGTCACAGGTTAATAGAAGTGCAAGATAAGCCATTTCAAATGGGAAATGCTGGTTTGGTAATAACCGGTGTTACCACCAGTATGTTGAATGAAAGCATGAAAACGTGAATTCATTATGTTGTACAGGCGCCAGATGTCAGTTTGTGGGATGGAATTCCATACCCGTTGGTTGGTCAATACAGGGGCAGTTAATGCTGGCTGTAGATGACCCTGGAGTTGTCATCTAATGTCCCAAAAAATGGTTCAAATGGCTCTGAGCACTATGGGACTTAACTGCTAAGGTCACCAGTCCCCTAGAACATAGAACTGCTTAAACGTAACTAACCTAAGGACATCACACACATCCATGCCCGAGGCAGGATTCGAACCTGCGACCGTAGCGTCTGATTTCCCATATGTGCTCCATTAGACGCAGAGCTGGTGATCAAGCAGGTCAAAACAACATGTTGACACTCCATAGAGCATGTTGGGTTACAACAGCGATATGTGGATAAGTATTATTCTGTTGTAAAACACCCCCTGGAATGTTGTTCATGAACAGTAGCACAGCAGGTCCAATTAGCAGATTGAGGTATAAATTTGAATTCAGTGTGCATGGGGTAACCACGAGAATGCTCCTTCTGTCAAACAAAATCACACCCCAGACCATAACTCCAGGTATAGGTCCAGTGTGTCTAGCACACAAGCAAGTTGGTTGTAAGCCCTCAACTGGTCTCCTTGTAACCAACACACAGCCATCACTGGAACTCAGACAATCAGCTTTCATCAGAAAACACAACGGACCTCCACTCTGCCCTCACATGAGCTCTCACTTGACACCACTGAAGTGAAATGCATGCTACAGGGTTTCTGGATCAGAGCTGTCCTTGAAGTAACCGATTTGTAACAGTTCATTGTGTCCCTGTGGTGCCAACAGCTTTTCAAATTGCTGCTACAGATGCACTACGATGTGTCAGAGCCACACACTGAACAGATGGTCTTCCTTCTCGGTAGTGTCACATGAAAATCTGGAGCCCAGTCTTCTTGCAACCGTATATTCTCGTGACCAACCGCTGCCATCAGTCATGCACATTGGCTACGTTCCTACCATGTCTTTCAACACTATCACATAAGGAACATCCAGCTTCTTGTAGCCCTATAACACGACCTCGCTCAAACTAAATGAGATTTTGATAATGGCGTCTTTGATACTTTAAAGGCATTCTTGACTAATCTTAGCTCAACACGCTCAATCTCAAAAATGGTTCAAATAGCTCTGAGCACTATGGGACTTAACATCTGAGGTCATCAGTCCCCTAGAACTTAGAACTAATTAAACCTAACTAACCTAAGAACATCACACACATCTATGCCCGAGTCAGGATTCGAACCTGCGACCGTAGCAGTCGCGCGGTTCCAGACTGAAGCGCCTAGAACCGCTCAGCCACCGCAGTCTCAAAGGTAACTAACGTTCACGACCGTTACAGCATGTATTTAAAGAAACTGGATTTGCATCCTCTTAGTGGCGCTACTAGCGTCACTCTTATGTGACTGGCGCAAAATTTTAATAGGCAACATCTTTCAGATGTAGAATCACGCCTGCCAACTATCGTTTATGTCGCACAGCTCCTTCTTGGTGTTGCAATTTCTTTTTTCATCGGTGTAGCCACGTACTGTCTGCTTCGACACACCCCTCCAGTTGAAACTCTCTCGTAGATGAAAGCTTTGTGCTGTACTGGGACTCTAACCTGGAACGTTTGCCTTTAGTGGGCAAGTGTTCTACTGATTGAGCTATACAGGCGCGACTCACAGTCTGCCCTCTTAGCCCTACATCTGCCAATACCTTATCTCCTACCTTCCAAACATACCACAAGGCATTCAGGAGAACTGTGAAGGCAGGTGATGAGATAATGGCAAAAGTAGAGGTATGAGAACAAGACGTGAGTTCTGTTTGGATAGTTCAGTCGTTGGGGCATTTGCCTATGAAAGGCAAAGCTCTCAGGTTCGGGTCCCATTCTGGCTCACTTTCAAATCAGTGCACACTCCACTGCTAAGCGAAAATTCTTTCTGGAATCAACCCCAAGGCTAACACATGTCTCTGCAATATCCTTTGTGTACGCGACCACCAATATAGGGGGTACAAGATTTATTTTACTAACGTTGAAAATATTTCTTCACACTTAAATTCACAGCTGGTATTATGTCTCTTAGCCTATGTGCCGGATCCAGCCATAACCCCAAAAAAAGGCAGTTTATTCTAGTTAAGGATGTTGACAGACAAAAATTTCCCCATACCTTGTCAACCTATCCAGCACGGGAAGGAATCGTGTGATTGTCAAAGGACGCGCCTAGAGCATCGGCGGAGAGACGTTCACCCTCTCTGGTCTCGGCTTCTGGCTCAGCAAAGGATCTCTTCCTTCCCTCTTCTCTCCAATGATTTTTCGAACTTTGTGCCACCACTGATCGACTACCGTGGTGGCACGCTCACTAACTCCTGGACTCACCCTACTGTATTTCTGATTGCAGAATATGCGCCACTTTTATCTATGTAGCCTCCAGTTTTATGTGTATTTCGGATGCCCTCATCCTTGTCCATCCCGATGAGGAAGTATGCTCGCACCTCAACACCTTTCTTCTTGGAGTGCTAGTGTACAAAGTACGCAGGAAAACTTCTGTAAAGTTTGGAAGATAGGATATGAGGTACTGGCAGAAGTAAAGCTGTGAGGATGCATAGTGACTCTTGCTCGGTGCTATAGCTCAGAATGTTCGTTCAATCGTGGGACTGGCCATCCTCTGTAATAGAAAAAAAGCTGTGTAAAGTTCTCACTTTACATTTGAGAAGTGTTATTTGAAATCATCACAGAACAGCAGAAGAAAAACGACGAAGAAACAGAACGAAAGAAAAAAAATAAAGAAAGTTGGTAGAGCACTTGCACGTAAAATGCAAAGTTTCCAGATTCGAGTACGCTTCCAGCACACAGTTTTAATCTGCCAGGAAATTTCAAATCAGCGGTCACTCCAGCACAGAGTGGACATGTTGTAAGATAGAAGTGGCCTCTTGAGGCGGGTTATCAGGCTGTGTAGTGTACTCACGCTGTATTGTCCCATTCGCTACTGGAGACACAGCGCATTTTACTCAACTACACTGAGTTTACTGGTTTACTTTTAGCTCCATTGCACAGATGACTGTCTCTGGTCAAAATAGTATGGAGAAAGAGGTTTCCAATAAAGAAAAGAGAAAATACACACAAATTATACATGTCCTGAGGGTGGTACAAAACTATTTTCATCAGTTTAGTACAAACTAAATTCATCAGCATATATTGAGCGCTGATTATGGCTACACTATTAGCTAACAGTACTTAATGATATCACAAGTTAAAAGAGATCAATGCCTTCCACGCACTCTCCTCCATCCCAGTGGCAGGAAATTTAAAATATGAAGGAGTGGGAAGCTTGAACAACTCAATTTTCATATGTTACAGGACCCTTTCGTTTGGTGGGAAATTTCAGAGCTTCTGCATACAAATGAATGAAATTCAAATTTTACAAGGGGCGATAGAATGTGAGACTGGCTCTTTTATCCCAAGTTAAAATGAGAGACAGTCCTCTCATATGGAGATTTGCATCTGATGTGTTCTACGTCCAAGTCCTGGAGAATTTTTTCAAAAATTTAAGATCTTCGATATTTTCTATTCTTACAACATGATGTTCCAAATTAACGATTTCTGAATTCTTGCCAATAATAGAACATCAAAAAAGAGACCCAAATCTCCTTCATAGTATAGATACTGAATGCCCATTATTGCTGATTGGAAACCATCTGCAACTGATGGTGTAGCTTGTTTCTGATAAATTACTTCAGTTTATACACTGAAGCACAACGTTCAACATGCTGGACAAAACTTTTTCTGAAGTGTAGCATTTTTCTGCTTCATAGTACGTACGGACTTGAGTATTTTAAGTAAGAAACACGAAGAGAAAAAACACATCCAAAAATTTCGAAATTTGTGGTAAGATCTTATGGAACCAAACTGCTGAGGTACTACTTAATCTAAATTAAACTAACGTTCGCTAAGGACAACACACACATCCATGACCGAGGTAGGAGTCGAACCTCCGACGGGGGCAGCCGCGTGAACCGTGACAGGACGCCCTAGACCGCGCAACTACCCTGCGCGGCTTAACATATGAGAACCATTACTTGCAGAACACAATGGCAATGAGCGAAGTGTTATGGTCTACAGAATGTAATCATATTATATTGCACCATTGAGCCACATGAAAACCCTAGAGGCTATTTGGTTTCAAATCCATGATTTGAAACGGTGTGTACGCGCGCGAGCGCGCGCCTGTGTGTGTGTCATGTGGGGGGGGGGGGGGGGGGTGCGTGCGTGCGTGCGTGTGCGTGTGTGCGTCAATGCATGCACGCTCTCCAACGAAAGCCCAGCCATGTACAGGTGTTGGAGAAAAATATGGAAACACAACATGGAAATACTAAACTTTGCCACGCATAATAGAGTGTAAGAAAGCTGTTGGTAGTCAAAACAGCTTCCATTCATCTCAGAGGGAATAACTAACTACAGGTCCTGTATGGTTTTCAAAGGAATATTACACCATTCTTCCTGCAAAATAGTGGCAAATTCAGGTAATGATCATGGAGGTTCATAGCGATCAAGCACCCTTACCTTCAAAGTAGTCTCAACAATACTGATGTCTGGTGACAGTGGCGGCCAGAGGAGATGTGACAAACCATCCTTGTGCTCACAATATCAGTCGTGGACGATGCAAGCTGCATGAACAGGGACTATGTTCAAATGGCTCTGAGCACTATGCGACTTAACTTCTGAGGTCATCAGTCGCCTAGAACGTAGAACTAATTAAACCTAACTAACCTAAGGACATCACACACATCCATGCCCGAGGCAGGATTCCAACCTGCGCCGTAGCGGTCGCTCGGCTCCAGACTGTAACGCCTAGAACTGCACGGCCACTCCAGCTGGCAGGGACCATGTAATTTTGGAACACAGCGCTGCCACTGAGAAATAAATGTTGTACCATGGAATGGACCTGACCAGCCAAAATTGTCACATGGTTCAGATCCATGATTTGAAATGGTGTGTGTGTGTGTGTGTGTGTGTGTGTGTGTGTGTGTGTGTGTGTGTGTGTGTGAGTGTGTGTGCATGCTTCCCACCGAAATCCCAGTCATTTACAGGTACGTGATGGTAATGCAACCTCGTAGAGTAACCATAGGACCCAAGGAATTCCACGATAGGCTGCCCAAATCATCATCGAGCTCCTGCCGTGTTTCACTCTTGGCACATAAACTCGGCCAGAAGTTAGAAACAGTGTGAAACAAGGCTCACCCGATCAAATGACTTTCTTCCATTGCTCCACAGTCCAGGATTTATGGCTTTGGCATCACAGTCTCCTGTTATGGTCACTTGCATCACAGACGAGTGGTGTTGCAATCTCAGTTCGCACTGTAATTCCCTGCTTGTGGAGCTCGCCTCATGTTGCTTTAGTGTTGACAGGTTTCGCGAGTGCGACATTCAATTGTGCAGTGTCTTTTGCAGCTGTCGTTCTCTTCTTTTTTGCCACGCTCGTCTTCAATGACCGTATGTCTCGACCACTCAACACACATTTTCGTCGACGTTGTGACTTATTTTCGACTTTCCCTGTATGCGGTATAAATCTTCGATACAGTGCCCCTTGATACACCAAGCATCTCTGTACACTTTGTTTTGGAAGCATACACTATATGAACATCAACAATTTTCCTATGCTGGATCACTTACCTCTGACATAATGCCCTTACAACTACCTGTGACATTCTTCTGACTATGTCTGACATTTGCAACATATTGAGGACATTTACACGGGTGCTGTTCATAGTCATCGGCTAGCATCTGCATTTATGTCAAAGCACTCATTTATTGCGGCGTTTCGATGTTTTTGTCCAACCCTTGTACATACCTATCAACAGCTGTGGGCAGCACTGCAGACGGCGTGACTCAAGCTATGTTTGGCTGTCTGCAAGGATCTGGCTGATTCACTTCCATTTCGTCCATCTGCTGTATGTACTGCAGAAAGTGGTTGCTCCAAGTAGTCCTGAATCTATGAGGCGTGTTTTTAAGTAAGGTCCCTTTGAACATAAGTACACAATGAAAGGTTATTTCAAAAAGTAAACTTATTTTCAGAAAGTACATACTTCACTCTATTTTTCGCATAGTTTCCAAGTTTGTTCAGACACGTATCATACCTTTCAACCAACTTTAAAATACCCTCTTCATAAAAATTTGCTGCCTGCTCCGATAACCAAGAGTTCACTGCCGTTTTCACGTCGTCGTCATCATTGTAACGGTTGCCACTAATGTGTTGTTTGAGGTGGAGGAACAGATGGTAATCGCTCGGCGCAAGATCAGGATTGTAGGGTGGGTTGTCTAAAACTTCCCAGCTAAAACTTTCCAATAAATCGCGGGTGAGGTCTTGCATTCTTCAGGAGAAGGACAGTTCCCTCTGTCAGCATGCCGCATCTTTTTCAGGGTTTGGCAGTATGCTTCTGCATTGATAGTGGTTCCTCGATGCATGAAGTCAACCAACAAAATACCATGCCTATCCCAAAACACCGACGTCATGATTTTGCGCTGGGACAGATTCTGTTTGGCCTTCACCTTTACAGGTGAGTGTGTGTGTCTCCATTCCTAGCTCTGTTGCGTCGATTCGGGCGTGATATGCGAAACCCATGTTTCGTCTCCAGTTACGAACTGACTCAAGAAGCCGTCACTTTCTTCGTGATAACGAATCAAGAACTTCATCGCACACTCAAATCTTTGGTTTTTGTGGTCCTCTGTTAGGAGTTTCGGGACCCAACAGAAGCACAGTTTGCTAAACTTTAGGTGTTCAGAAACAATGTTGTAAAGCACTGATCTCGACACGTCAGGATATTCGTTTGAGAGACCTGTTGTTGTGAAGCGCCTGTTCTCACGAATCCTCGCTTCAACTGAAGCCACCAAATCGTCTGTAGTCAAAGAAGGGCGACTGGAGAGGTCCTCATCATGGACGTTGTCACGGCCATCTTTGAATTCTCGTAACCATTTACACGCTTTGATTTCACTCATAACAGTATCACCGTACACTTCACAAATCTGTCGACGAATTTCTGCAGCAGACAGGTTCCTTGCTGACAAAAACCGTATCACTGAGCGAACCTTACACGTGGCGGGCGGGTTAATAGTCTTAAACATTTTGAAAGCACAGAACAGAGCTGTACAGGTTAACTACAGAGCTGAAACTGAGCACAGTTGTTCCCGAGGCATGCCAGTACACGACGCACGACCTCTTTGCGGTATGTGCGCGAACTACTAGTGTCTACAACAAAACGGACCTTACTTAAAAAACGAGCCTCGTACATCAGTACTCTGCAAACCACATTCCATGCATGTATGGAGAAGAAGCCATTATGGAGTACCATATGTAGAGGGTCGTAATATATTCCTTAGTCACTACTGAAACTTTTAAAGTAGGCTTTCACAGGATAGTCGGTCTCTGTCTTCAATCTTCTGCCAACGCTGGTTTCTTACACTTTCGTTGCACTTTCCTATGGGTCAAATGTAGGCCTGCCTGATACCATATGTCTGTCTGTGCATGCGTTTAAACATCCCCATTTAATCCCTAAATGCTTTCTGGAAGCCAAGCAGTACTGTATCTACCTCTTTGCCTTGATCCAGAGCTTTCAGTAGGTCATGTGCGAAAAGCTCGAGTATCGCAGAACCGATGTTTTGGATGTCAAAGATTTTGGATGGTAATTTTGTACACCTAATGCTCCCTTCTTGTACAGAGGTGTGACCTGAGCTGTATTCCAACTGTTGGGCAATGTTTTTTGTCTAACGGATTTTTGGCACGTTATAGTTATACAGGGACCTTGTTCAACTTCAGCGATTTTAATTGTTTCTAAACGCTGTTTAGATGAATATCTAAATCATTTGTCTTTGCTGTAGTGTGGGAATTAAACTGGCACAGTACTTGTGGATCCTCCTTCGCAAAGGAATATTTTAAAGCAGAGTTCAATATTTTTGCTTGTGCTTTGCCACCCTCATTTATAATTAGCGTGTCACCAATGATTGTTTGTGCACTAAATTAGGTGCCACTAACAGTGTTTACATATGACCAGAATCATTCTCGATTTTGTGAGAGGTCTTTCAATGAGATTCGACTACAGTAGTCACTGGAATGTTCATGCATTACCTTTTGACAGCCAAGTGTGTCTCACTGAGCATCTCTCTGTCTTTAGTCCTATGTCTTTTTCCTCCTGTTGTGCAGTAGTCAATGTTTTCTTATAAGTTTTCTTACAGAGCCTGTGTGCCATGTAGGGCTCCTCCCATCACGAGCTGTTATATGAGACACATATCCAGCTCTTGCTGCACTGTTCTTCTAAACAAGAGCTACTATTCCTCTATGCAGTTCCACTCACAGTAAGTACTTAGATTTTCTCTTGAGATATGACACTACTGCCTCTGTGTCTAATTTACTGAACAAATAAGTTTTTAAACATATTTTAGATGCCCTTCACACTTTAGTAATCGTTACTGCTTAAAGTTTCTTACAGTCACTGATGCCAGTTTAATGTGGACCTCCTGAAAGAGGTTAGGTCCTTTTATTGCTATTAGACCTAATATACACTCTAAGACAAAAAGGAACAAAAACGACACACTATGACGGAATTATGGAAATTGGACACAAATTGATTTTCATACAGATATCGGTGGAAAATGCAAAATAACTGTAAACTTTGGCGATCAGTGGATGAATGTGTAACATCGCAGCGTAGTTTCACCACACAGCTGGCAAGGATGGTAAATAGGTGACATCTCAACACCAGAGCCTAAAGTCTTTGCTAATTTCATTCCGTGTACTCAGCTGGACAGTAACTATGTATTGCATACAGGTGCGTGAACAATATATGCAGTTGTCAGCATTTGAGAGAAGATATGTGGTTGGGCTCAAAGAAACCAGTTGAAGTAATCTGCACATCAGTCAACAATTGAGTAGGAACAATGCCACTATTCGACAATGTTGGCAGGAATGGGTGAGCCAGAAGGAAATGGTTCACCTAGAGAGACGATGAACATGAGGACCGAGCAATCGCCAGAGAGGCATTCAGAGCCTGGATTAATCATCATTCTGTTGTGGAAATGGTGCCTCAATAGCCCCAAGCCCAAGAAACAGTTATAGGCTGCTTGCAGAAAGGGGCCTGAACTCACAGCTCCCATTGTGCTGACTATCATTGATCTCTGTACACCAACAAGCCTGTTTGCAGTGGTATTTAGCACATTCTGCCTGGAACATCACTGACTGGAATCGAATTGTCTTTAGCGATGAGTACTGCTTTGAACGGAGCCCCAAAGACCAGCGAAGACGTATCTGGACAGTGGTGGGATACCAATCTGACTGTCGCCCGCCATATGGTTTGAAAACCAGGAGTGATGGTTGGGGATGTCAATTGATTTCTTAGAAGGACACCTTTGGTGGTCATCTGCGGCACCATGGCACCATAGCAACGATATTCCAAGCGCTGTTTTGTTGCCCTTCAAGGCAAACTATCCAGTGCTTACATTTCAGCAAGATAATGCGCACCCACAAACAGCAAGAGTTTCTACTGCTTGTCTTCTTACTTGCTGAACCCTACCTGTGGACCAACATGTTACTGGCTTGCTCAATTTGTGAAGCTCTTTTTCTTGAATAAATCATCCAATTTATCTGAAACTGTTATCATTTGTTTGTCTGTGCATGTGCATCACATTTGCCGAATTCCATCCCATTCAGATAATTCTTTTGTGGTGTGTCTTTTTTTTATTTATTTATTATTTTTTATTAGAGTGTATTTAAGTCACAAGTCTAAACTAAGTCTCAGCTATCTGAACTAAGTAGTTTTCATGTAAAGGATTTTTTGTAGGAAGTTTTATCATGCACATTATGTACAAAACTGTAGTTACATCATGCAATTGCTGAAGGGCTCACATCTTCTCCAATCGTGACAGTATGACTGGGGAATTTGCTGATGGTAAGTGAATGTTTAAGGAGACCAGATAGCTAAGGTCATCAGTCTCCTATTCAGCCCCCAACGACAAAAGCAATGTACACAGTCTGTCTGTGTGTAAATTGTGTGTGCAAGTGTGAGAAAGTGATCTAAGTATTTGTTTAGCATGTATCTGAGGTGTAACACGTGAATAACCCAGTATTCACCTAGTGGGATGTGGGGAAATAGTGTAAAAACCACATCAACGCTGGCCGACACAACGGCGTTACTACGTGCAGCGACATGATCGGATTTACAGCAGAGGTGCATAGTTATTTACTAAATATCTGGGGGTGTGTGTGGTGATCGATAGAAAGATCCGATTTTAAGTTCATGCCCGCCCTTAATATTGAGCCTTGCCCAAACAATTGAATATGCAACCTCTATTTCTATGTCATTGGATATAAGTTTTTTATCTACTATGACGAACATATTACTCCATTTTCCATTAGCCTAGCCTTTCGATACACACTTACCTTTACCACAAAAACCTTACTACTATCAATTTCGGATTTTATCCAGCTTTCTGTACCTGTGTGAATCCCATTTAATTTTAGATGTGTTTCAAACTCTCACGCTTTGTTTTGATGCTTTGACAGTGGATCACTAGGATTTTAATAGTTTCATCAGTGGGGAAAATTTTCTTCAATATTACACTAAAAATTCGAGACCTCCTACAGGTATCACTATCTGGAGTGGTTGGAAAGTCGCTTTGTAAAAAAACGAAAGAAAGAGAGCTGTATGCATTCCATACAAAGTCCGATATATGCCAAGGAGTCTGTGATGTCTAGTGCAATGTTTCCCAGACTGTGTTCTTATTCTGCAGGAACTGAATAAGTGCTCCACAAAAAGCTGCTAATAACATAGGAATTTTTCCTTGACTTTTTGAAGATATTAATTATTTTTGAAAATTTTATTGTGATTCTTGTGTTCTTAGTTATGATTTAAAACTGAAGTAATAATTGAATAAAACAAGTTTTTGTCGATTTTTAAAATTTTATTAACCTTCAAAATAAACAAAGTACGCCACCAAAGTATTCTCAAAGCGTTCAGTCAAAGGAAAAGTTTGGGAGCCGCTGGTCTAGTGAACTGCTATGTCACTGGTGAGAAACGCACACTTGTCAGCCCTGTGGCTCATTTCCAGGAGGTTGCAGCCTGCTTATTCCATAACCTTCGAAATGTCTGGATCAGTCTTTCCACTTTACTTAGAACCAAGGGGCAGGTATAATTTTCTGTGAATGACCGAGCAACCAAACAATATGGTATTTACTAGCCGCTGTATTATACCTCGCATGGGGCTGAGTGGAATCAGAGAATCATTTTTATCAATTTATTATGTTATTCGTAGCTGTTATTTTTTTCAGCAACTTTAGTATGGCACATATTTCAGAATAAAATTCAACCTTCAGTTGCATGTGATTTTTATTTTACTTTACCTGCTTCGACAGATTAATGTGTCATCTTTCGAAAGCTACAAAACAGGAACTTTATATAAAGTATAAGAGGAGTATTACAAAAGCTTCGTTAATGTTGGTTTAGCAGATGTCAATATCTTCTGCATAGAAGCATAAACATAAATGGAAGATATTTACTGTAATTTTACGTACATTTTTGGACACGTCATGGCATTGTACTTCTGTGAAGAAGATATTGGCATCTGCTACACCAACATTAAGTAAGTTCCTGTAATTCACTTCTTAAACTTCACACACTTGTAAGCACCGAACAAGGTGGCGCAGTGGTTAGGACACTGGAGTCGCATTCGGGAGGACGACGGTTCAAGCTTGCGTCCGGCTATTCTGATTTATGTTTCCCGTTCATGCCCTAAATCGCTTCAGGCAAATGCCAGGATGATTCCTCTGAAAGGGCACGCCCGACTACCTCACCGAATCCCTAATACGGCGGGACCGATGACCTCGCTGTTTGGTTCCCTCCCCCAATCAACTAACATAAACATAAGTCTGTGTTTAATTTCTATTAAGAGCGCACGCACTCCGTACGGTGAAGATGATACTTTCGTAACTTACCGGGTATTGAGTGCTCTTGGTTCAGCAGGAAATATTTTAAATAACATTTTCAGTAAGCACTATTTGTGCACGAGACTATCACTACTTACGTTAAAATACGTCAATGCCAAGGGCTATTTGCAAACGGCGGGTAATACTGTCATCTCAAGTATTGTAAGATCTCTGCAAATCAGATGTTGGGAAGTAGTTTGGATTGACGCTGCAACGTCGGAGTCTGAACAATTGCACTCGCTGCATCGCCACATAAGTTTTTCGGTTTTGTGTTTGCTGAAAAGGCGTGAAGTTTGAAAAGCGAAGATGTCAAGTGAATTAGATGAAAGGTAACCTAAACAAACTAATTTTTATATTGGTTGTTTTAGAAGTATCATTACTATGTGAAAAAAGCAAAATGAAGTTTTGTCATTTTTAAATTGCCACTGGACCCTTTATTTTAGAGTCTTGGATGAATTGGAAGCTTTGCAGGCTATACTGATGGACGAGGTAACAGTGAAAACTAATGAAAGGTAAGAGTGTGTGTATTTATTAGTTATTGATCCTCATTTCTGTTCGCTCATTTGCGTTGGCGTTCGTGACAAGTAATGAAACACATTTAACGTGATCTCTCGCTTTGTGGGTTTGTTTTGTTCTATTTCACTGCTGTGTTATTAATAAAACAATGTACAAATACATTGTTGTTTCACTTGCAATCTTTCTTGTACTGAAAAAAATAGTGCGACGTCGTAGTTTGCCTTGAAACACAGTGCCGAATGTGTAGGAAAGTCGTGTTATAGTCGATGTGTGTTTAGCAGAAAATAGAAGAGATGAGTTGATTCCATCCGTATTGAAATTCATCGGAAGGGGGCAGGGCGGCGAAATCACATCTTTTCGCACTTGTTCAGTCGTGCTGCGTATTAGTTTTCAGCCTGTTGTACTATGATATCGGCTACGTTTTAGTAATTGGGTGCAATCTGAAACATAAGGCGCCAAATATTTAAAGTATTAAGTTGCAAGGAGAGGTTAACTTTTTTTCCGATCAGCGGATAGACCTATCCATAGTTCGTAATGCACTTCATGTTAAAACAATATTAATGTTTGCAGGCACTACTGACTATAGTTGTACCATTTTTGTCATTTATACAGTTTACTCTAATTTTAACTGAATCTGACAGGATTACGGTTACTGAGCTGCAGGAGTTATGGTTAGTTTTGAGATGCAGTGGTCGTCATTCGGTAGTGATAGTTCACTTTTGCATATTCACAGGGACTTATGAACAAAGCTGAAGATAATCTATAATGCCTTGATGTTAACGTAGCACTGTGGCAGTGAGTGTAGTGAGATAATGTTCTGTATGTGATTTCTGTACATATTCATATCAATAATAAAAAAGATGTCGAAGTGTGAAGCATATTTACCTTCAACGTATTATGAACCACAATTTTACTGTCATGTTCCTCACTATTATCTGAAACTTCAACATGGACATGAAAGACGCGTAGCTAAAGTGATTAAAACTCCATTGTCATCACAATTGTCTTAATGATGTTGATAGCGAAAAATTTTGTTTGCCACTTCCTTCTATCTCGGGTTAGAATGTGATGTTGCACCTTCCTTGAAATCTTTGTTATGGTGGCAAACTGATCTGTAACGTAGCCCAAGGTCTTGGTTGGTTTGGAAGATAACATGGTTGCAAGTAGGCGAAGCCAATGAATTTGGATTTCAAATAAAGATTTGGTAATGGATTGAAATTTAACATAGCCTAACATTTATGTAACAACATATTTAACACATCTTTCATAATAAGAGCTAGAACTGTTACATATATTAGCTAACAGACAAGTCTCCGCCAAGTGTTTTATGTATGTTACGTACGCATATCATGCATAAATTATGAAGAATGTAAGGGGGGACCCACTGGGTAACTTTTATACAATCTGGCATTATGCAGAAAAGTTTTTGTGTAATAGTTTTAATTATTGTAGTGTGTTGTTTGTAAGATGAATAACAATAGTTGCCTTTCTTCGACAATAATAAGTGAATTAATGTTTCTGTTGTAACAAATCCAGAGATCCACAGACATTAAAATCATAAAACATAAGATTATGGACATGCAGTGACTGGCCCATGGCATACGTAAGTGTAAATTAACAAACATTAAAGCTATGATTAACAAAACTGAGATTAAACCATTAATAAAAGTGCAACTCGTAGCTATACTCAGATTAAAATCGCTTTGTGGTGGACACTTCAGGGAGTCAAGTGGTAGGGGCTAGGCACTGTCTCAACTGCCACAGCCTCTTTCACAGTGCATTGTGAAGGGTGACTAGCTACAGACTGCCAACACTGACTACTGCCGTTGCAATCTGTCGATCACAAAGTAATTTTAATCAGAGGATAAGAGCCAAAAACATGAAGTGACAACTGAATGGAGCTTCTGAGAGGAATAAAACAACAGCATTGCATGAAAAATAGAAGAATTCACCATGGCTTTGAATTATGGGTGTGTTACTATTTGCTTTTGTTTAAACTCTCCTCAGTTCCAGTTCATTTTCAATTCTGAGAGTTGTTTTTTTTAAAAATAGTGGGCGTACTTCATTGGAGATTTGTGAAGAAATTACTTTTAGTTTTAGGGAACTGCAGAATAATGTTAGTACTTGACAATGGATAGTAGAAGATTTTTGAAATGATAAGGGCTTATGGATAAATTGAAAATCCCTGAAAATTTAAGATATAATTTAAGCCTATCGTGTTAGATACTCCCACAAGTATAGAGAGAAGTTGCAGCATTAGAAAATTGCAGCGAAATGCAGGAAGGTCTGCAGCGAATAGGCACTTGGTGCAGGGAGTGGCAACTGACCCTTAACATAGACAAGTGTAATGTATTGCGAATACATAGAAAGAAGGATCCTTTATTGTATGATTATATGATAGCGGAACAAACACTGGTAGCAGTAACTTCTGTAAAATATCTGGGAGTGTGCGTACGGAACGATTTGAAGTGGAATGATCATATAAAATTAATTGTTGGTAAGGCGGGTGCCAGGTTGAGATTCATTGGGACAGTCCTTAGAAAATGTAGTCCATCAACAAAGGAGGTGGCTTACAAAACACTCGTTCGACCTATACTTGAGTAGGCCTATTGCTCATCTGTGTGGGATCCGTACCAGGTTGGGTTGACAGAGGAGATAGAGAAGATCCAAAGAAGAGCGGCGCTTTTCGTCACAGGGTTATATGGTAAGTGTGATAGCGTTACGGAGATGTTTAGCAAATTTGAGTGGCAGACTCTGCAAGAGAGGCACTCTACATCGCAGTGTAGGTTGCTGTCCAGGTTTCGAGAGGGTGCATTTCTGAATGAGGTATCGAATATATTGCTTCCCCCTACTTATACCCCCCCTCCCCCCTGAGGAGATCATGAATGTAAAATTAGAGAGATTTTGAGTGCGCACGCATGCTTTTAAAGTGGCAGAGAAGTTATATACTTCTAACATAATATATAGATGGCAGCTTTTTTTTGTAGGAGAGGTGAGTCAAATGAAAATAATGTGCACATGAAACTATTCATGAAAGAGAGAGAAAAAAGTATGATACAGTACTGCACTCCTCATTTACACCTTCTTTCCATATCAGTTTTTTTCCTCCCCAGAGAGACCTGTTTCATGAGCTTGAGTTTGTCATAATAAATAAGTAGACTGTAGCAGAGAAACAAAATAATGTTGAAGTAGGTAGTAAGGAAATAGAGCTGTAAAATTAATGTTTATTTCTGTTCATTGAGCTAAATTATCAATTACAGGAAAAGAGAATAGATTAACTATAGGAAAACTTGTGAATTTAGTTTCAAAAGTGTTAGGAAGTAATGAACACATACTGATATATTTCTAAATTCACCTTACGATGAGTATGGTTAAACCCATATATGTATTAGTGCCATACCAAACCTTTGTTTGTACTTGCTATTGTATAGCACTCCACCACATCTGTCCAAAAGCAACAGACAGAAGAAAAAGGTGCTCCCATACTACAGTGGAATGCGAGTTTGGGGGGGGGGGGGGGGGGGGGGGGTTGCACTTTATTTTGGAAAAGATACATACCATTCTACACCTGTCACATCCATGTCAAATATTTAAACAGTTGCTGTAACAATGCAAATTCCATCAATGCTCATGTTGTACCATTGTCTATCCACCTGAGGAGGACTTGATGTTTAGGCTCTCATTACTCTGATTTTGCATTCTCCAAATCACTTCTTTTGTTAGAGAAGTTTCATGCAGATAGTAAATTACATGCTGCACAATTTTGCAGAACTTAAGAGTGAGCCCTAAGAAATTACTATAATTTTTTTTAAACAAAATCTGTTTTTAAAATTTGTAGATGGAGCCAGTTTTACCCCCTCCTCCACTATACTGAGAGAGAAACAGTCTTGTTAGTAGTTGCTGTAATGCTAGCCTCATTAACTGTGTAGAAAATACTGTGGAGTATGTGATAAACTACTGTTTCATGCAGATAGTAAATTACATGCTGCACAATTTTGCAGAACTTAAGAGTGAGCCCTAAGAAATTACTATAATTTTTTTTAAACAAAATCTGTTTTTAAAATTTGTAGATGGAGCCAGTTTTACCCCCTCCTCCACTATACTGAGAGAGAAACAGTCTTGTTAGTAGTTGCTGTAATGCTAGCCTCATTAACTGTGTAGAAAATACTGTGGAGTATGTGATAAACTACTGCCTGATCCAGGTCGGTTAGAATCTGGGAACTTCCTTGACTACTTCAAATTTAGTTGCAGGGGATTGTGATCCATTCTGATAGGGAAATCAGTACTATGTGGAAGCCTTGTGTTATCAAGTAGCTCCATGAATGTGGTTTATGGTAGTATGTTTCAATCTTCACGTGCTCCATTCTTTTGCAGTACTTCATCAAAAATTGTGTGGCCTGTTATGCCCTGTAAAACATTTTTATTTATTTATTTTACTTTTAGCAAAAAAGTTATGGTCCTGAAAGATTGTTTTTAAATGTCATCTTGCTTGCAAAGTTCATTAACAATGTCTCGTTCATAGCAAAGTGCTCTATTCAGTGCTTACTTATTGACACAGTTAACTGCATCACATCATACTTTGTATCTCACACCCCTCCCCATGTAATTTGAGTTTTGTGATTTGATTTCCTTCTAGTAAAACTACATATCTGAATTTCAATTTTCAAAATTATGTTAGTAATGTACTTTCATCTTATATAAAGTCATTGCTTTGTTGCTTGTGCCTAATGCTGCTATATGTGTCAAGGTAACCCTGTCATTGATTCACAAACTATAAAAAATAAAAAAATATAAAAAAATCATTGAATTTATGAAATAACACTGAACGCAAATTTACGGCAATGTAGATTTCATGGCAAAATTCTTCAGTGTTCCTTTACAAAAGCTAAGGATTGTATCCACCAGCAGGGAAACAAAGCTACCAGTAATTTTTTGTTAACTATTGAAGGTGCAGCAGAATGATAGAGTGTGAGTTTTAAAAATCAAGAAATAGTGATAGGATGTGTTACAAGCACTGGCACATGCTGTCAAAAAGAGTGAATGTTACAGCAATTACTATGTATTAAGTCACAGCAGGTTTAAATTAAAATTGGAGAATGCGGAATTCTGAACTGGAAGTACAGCATATAGCGAAAAGAAACAATGAGAAATGTATTTTGTCGGTGATAAAATTCAACAATTTTATACAGAAGAGAGAGTGCATAACATGTGTGACATACAAAAAACAAAACAATAGACATTCGTAGATTGAAATGTTTGTCCTAATTTAGTGCAAATTGGTAATGATTTTAGAAGCTTATTTTTGCATTCGTAGCGATTGTAGGAAATATTGTTCCATCTATAAGTATACAGAATAAGCACTAGCAAGTCATGCAATATAAATTGTACTGCATTAAATTTTACTGTACAGCAGATATAGAAACAAATTAATGTCAAGAGTTTCTGAATTGAAACAACATAATCTCAATTTCCTCTCTACTGCAGGTGTACAACTTACATCTTAATGTGGCAACACCTTTGTTTTCAAATAAACAGTTTCTTGTCTAGTGTCATATGATCCGACAACCCAAAACAAAATACCATTACTTCATACAGTAAAAGTAATAATTTTGTTGTACTAAACATAGGTAATGGTTGATCAGAGTATTGTGAAAATACATTTTTACCTTCTGTTGTTTAATTATAGCAGAAGTGGACTTTCCAAACTGTGCATTCGGGATGATAGAACAAATCAGCTCAGTTTAAGTAGACAAGGAATAAATTTAACTGCGCATGCTGTGTTTCAAAAGAAACAGGCTTACAGACTTTTATAGAGACATCAGGGAAAGCCTATCTGGCAGTGAATTCACCACCTTCTGAATGTAATATTCCTGAAACTTGAGAGAGCTTTCCTCAGTTCACTGCTGTTCCACATGATAATTGAAGAGAGTTATAATAAAACCTGGTGGTGTACATATCTCAAAAAAAATGAAACAAAAGTGGCCTGGTGGACAAATGCAATAACATTCAGTCAACATTGGAGTTTCACTAATGAGGAGAAGAAAATTCTGCAGGAGAAGATCTAGGATCATGTGTACATAGCAACATATTATTAGTGGTTAAAAGCCATGAAATAGAGATAGTGTGTTGGTAAAGATCGTATATCTGTATTTGATAAGCTTGGTGTGAAAAATCCCCTTACATCCTGTAAGGTTTAAATTTTTCCGTAAAGCATTATGGTGGTTGTCACGATAGTTGCCTAAAAGAGATGACTGATTACTAATTCAACCATCTCCTCCTTTCACACACTAACTGCCACGAGACTGGTCTTAACTAGTCACTTCTGTGTAGCACTGTTAAGGCAGGTGGGGCAGCTGCTGGTCCTATTCTCATAGGTGGTTATTTGATATGAGTGGGACCCCCCTTCCCCTGCCCCCCCTCCCCTCCCCTCCCCTCCCCCATGAGTGACTGGCCCAATTGCTACACATTTATGTTTCGATAAATAATTATTGGGTGCACTTGAAAGTGAAGCTTTGGGCTTCGAAACCAGTCATGCAATAAGTAAGACATTGCTGGTAATTGAATTGGATTTTTTATTCTATTTGATAAGGTATTATCAGTTTAGTTTCGGTCGCAGGAGTTCCTTCTGACTGTTCTGCTTGGTGTAGATTTCTTGCAGTGCATTGCCATCACTATTAGAAATGCGATCATTGTCATTTCTGTCTGATGTTCGCAGCGGCATCTACTTTATCAGAAAATTTCGATAACGCTGCACCGTCAACATCAAAATCTGATTCTTCCAACATTGGTAACTCTTTACCAGTAAACCAGCCTTTTTCGACGTTTGCAATGTCGTACCACACCACTGATTGGTGGGGCAGAGTCCATTTGAGCTTCAACCATTCATACTCATATTATACGTTGTAACAAAACTCACTGTACATACCAAAATATAAATTAGCGGTCACCTTTAAAATGGATGTGGAACAACATTGAGATTTTGTAAGAATTAGGAATCAAAACTCAGTTAAAAGTAAAATAATTAAAAAATGGCAAGATTCAAAATGTAACAAGATATTGTACCTGATTTTCTGTATGTCAGCGTCAATTCAATCAAGAAATACAAATTAGTGTATAGTATGGTTATGTATTGTACTAAACAGAGTGGAACACTTGGTCACCAGCAGGCACATGATGTCAGGTGCGTGACTTGGCTGCGGTTGCTGGTGGCCTCATGGCCATAAACATGTTATTTATATTTTTTGAAGGTTGTAATTGGCTAAAAGTTATCACACGCGAAATTCTAACCAACACATTTGATGAATGAAACAGCTGTAACTCCTTCACGGACATGACAGGGATGATTGTAAGATAGGTCTTGCAAGCATTGCCACCAAAACACAGTAATAACAAAGGATGGGAAATAAGAGTAAATATCTTGACAAACTCAAGAATTTCTCAATGGTTTTCTCACAAAATTGTCGAAAAGGACCTTAGAACAAGACTTTGACAAATTGAGAACACCAACAGGCACTGTCATATTGCTGCAAAGGATAAAGACAAACTGATATTTGTCTTATTTTCTGTGAATAGTTACATGTTGTTGTGTTATGCACCACTTTACTGCAACCTAAATTAATTCATTTAGTTTTGTAATTCGCTGTGGTGGTTGTGTTTTTGCCCCAGTGAGTTTTGCTATACGTTTATGTGCCTATCTGGCACTCGGTGCCTCCTCTATGTGATGAGTAGCAATCTATCCTGATTCATATTGTACTGTTCCATCCCTGGTTTTCCATTGTTTGAAAACAATTCGAGTAAGATGAAGACATAACTAAAACATATATTGGATATAGACCACATTTCATCAAGATGGTATATGGCTCAGTAAGTGACAACATTAATCAGTCACACCAAGAAAACCAGAGAGATCACAGTGTAGGGACAATTGTGCAAACATTTCAAGATTTATTTGAATGTTTTTCTAGTTATCTTTAGATTGGTCGGAATCAGGAAGCTATTAATAAAAATAGTGACATTGTGGAAATAATGACAGAAGAGGTACACTATGTGTTCAGAAGTATCCAGATGCCGGGCTGAAAATGACTTAAAAGTTCACAGCGCCCTCCATCGGTAATGCTGGAATTCAGTATGGTTTTGGCCCCTCCTTAGCCTTGATGACAGCTTCCACTCTTGCAGGCATAGGTTCAATGAGATGCTGGAAGGTCTCTTGGGGAATGGAAGCCCATTCTTCATGGATTTCTGCACTGAGGAGAGGTATCGATGTTGGTTGGTGAGGCCTGATACAAAGTCAGCATTCCAAAACATCCCAAAGGTGTTCTATAGGATTCAGGTCAGGACCCTGTGCAGGCCGGTCAATTATAGGGATGTTATTGCAATGTAACTACTCCACTATAGTCCGTGCATTAGAACAGGTGCCTCATCATGTTGAAAGATGCAATCGCCATTCCCGAATTGCTCTTCAACTGTGGGAAGCAAAAAGGTGCTTAAAACATCAATATAGGCCTGCGATGTGATAGTGCCATGCAAAACAATGAAGGGTGCAAGCCCCCTCCATGGAAAAAATGACCACACCATAACACCACCGCCTCCGAATTTTACTGTTGGCATTACACACGCTAGCAGGTGAAATTCACTGGGCATTGAAAATACCCACACACTGCCATAGGATTGCCACATTGTGTACCGTGATTTGTCACTCCACACAATGTTTTTTCCACTGTTCAATAATCCAATGTTTACACCCCTTACAACAAGCGAGGCATCGTTTGGCATTTAACAGCGTGATGTGTGGTTTATGAGCAGCCGCTCGACCATGGAATCCTAGTTTTCTCACCTCCCGCCTAACTGTCTTAGTACTTGTAGTGGATCCTGATGCAGTTTAGAATTCCTGTCTGATGGTCTGGATAGATGTCTGCCTATTACACATTACGACCCTCTTCACCTGTCGATAGTCTCTGTCAGTCAATAAACGAGGTCAGCCTGTATGCTTTTGTGCTGTATGTGTCCCTTCGCAATTCCATTTCGCTATCACTCAGAAATAGTGGACCTAGGTGTGTTTAGGAGTGTGGAAATCTCGTGCACAGATGTATGTCACTAGTGACACCTAATCACCTGACCACTTTCGATGTCTGTGAGTTCCACAGAGCACCCCATTCTGCTCTCTCACAATGTATAACAACTACTGAGGTCACTGATATGGCGACCTGGCAGTAGTTGGCAGCATAGTGCACTTAATATGAAAAACATATGTTTTGGGTGTGTCCGGATACTTTCGGTCACATAGTTTATATAATGCTATTTGAGATATGAAGGAATGAATAACACCTGCAGATGATGATGTTATAATGGGAATAATTAAAACTGCCAGAACAATTAAAAACTTATGAATTGTTTGCACAGCACCTGCAGTGAAGGAAGAAAATTCCTCCCACACCCGCAAAAGGGAAACTGTAATATAAATATTCTACTTCACAAGAAAGGAGATGGTATTCACTAAAATTATCACCAACAGCATAGAAGACTCATTAGTTTTTAAGTGGATGTAGGGAAATAGTCGATTTGAAAATCATAATGAAACTCATAAAACAGAGCAGTGAATATAAATTACTACTTTGTTGGGAATTAATAGAGTATGAAAACAGCTTTGCCAGTTTAAGTTAAATTCCTGTTAAAAGCTCTTCCCCATGTTAGTATACTGAGAAATATATATACATCAGTGCTACAGATTCATTTAGACTTAAATAAAATGCAGAATTGAAAGAAGATTTAGGTGATGAGTCCATAGCACAAAACTAGTCTCGGCAGACCTATCGGAACTGTAGATGCTGTACAAGTTAAAATGGCATATTTTTGAGCCACCTTTGTTTTTGTGGTATGGTACTGATAAGTAAAATATCACACAATTGTAAAAATGAAGACTTCATGACTGCAATGATATTTTGTTATGTTGTTTATTAAGTCACAATCTATATCAGTAGTTTGTGATTGTTAGCATTTAATGTGCAATATAAAAAATTATGGTGTTTGCCTCAAGTGTAGATGAATGTCTGTTCTGAATGGAAGAACTTAATAAAAGAAATTTGAAAGTAGTTCTGGAAATCGGTTATAATTAGACTAGAATAAAACATAATCAACATATTAAAATTTTAAAAACAATGCACAAACAGAAAAGTTATAGAACCATTTGATGACTGTTTCCTTTTAGAGCACTTGAATGCAACACTGGATAGACAGTAAAAGAAATAACACAATACCGTAAATGGCCCTGGAGTGGTTTTTCTGAACCAGATTTTTAAAAAAATTCCTGTGTGTCTTTACAGAAAGTTGCAATATGGCAGTTACATATCATTTTTTATGCCAAATTCACATTCAAAAGTAAAGGGTCATTCAGCTAACAACGGAGCGATGCATGTTTAGAATCGAGAGTGGAGACAGGGACATGAACAAATGGTTTAGGGTACAGAGTGCAATGGGAGATGTAATTCATCTTTGAAAGTTCAGATATCAAGCACATTCAGAACGTGCGCGTGTGTGCGATACTCTCTAGTATTATATGTAATTCTAAAATATTTCTGTTTGCTGATGACACTAGCTTGGTAGTAAAGGATGTTATGTGCAACATTGGCTCTGTTTCAGATAGTGCAGTTCATGTCATAAGTTCATGGCTTGTACAAAATAAACTAAAGCTAAATCACAGTAAGACTCAGTTTTTAACACACAATTCAACAAAACCCGACATTTTAATTTCACAGAATGGGCATATGATTCGTGAAACTGAACAGTTCTAATTTCTAGGTGTTCAGATAGATAGAAAATGTCGTGGAAAGCTCACTTTCAGGACCTATTCAAAGACTTAATGCTGCTATTTTTAGTATTCGAACAGTATCTGAAGCAAGTGATCGTTCGACACAGAAATTAGTCTACTTTGCTTATTTTAGGGCAACTCGTCTCATTCGCAAACGATTTTTTTTTTTTTATTTTTATTTTTTATTTATTTATTTTTTTTTTTTGTTCGGAAATTGGCAATTCAGGCTATAAGTGGTGTAAGTTCGTTAACTTCTTGTCGACCACTGTTCACTAGTGTGGGTAGTTTGACATTGGTCTCCCAATATATATATATTCTTTACTGTCATTTCTGGCTAACAATATCAGCTTATTCCCAAGAATTAGCAGCTTTCACTCATTTAATATTGGGCAAAAATCCAATCTGCATTTGGATCGCACTTCCTTAATTCTTGTGCAGAAAGGTGTGCAGTATGCTGCTGCATCCATTTTCAATAAGCTACTACAAGAATTAAAAAATCTTAGCAGTAATCCACACGCTTTCAAATTGAAACTGACGAGTTTCCTCATGGCTCACTCCTTCTATTCTGTCGAGGAGTTATTTGAAAAGTGAAGCTGGTTCCTATGTTATATTGTTGATTGCTTTTACTTAAACTTATGACTTGACATTTTTTGGTTCATAAACATTTCATTTTATCTGTTATTACTTTTATGTTGTAATTTCATATACTGACATGTTCAATGACCTTGGAGATTTGCTCCTCAATTTGGTCTACGGAACTAGTCGTGTAAATAAAATAAATAAAAAATGAAACACTGTCATTGAAGAGCAGAAGTAGACATTTTCATTTGCTTTGACATTTTATTACCTTCTTCATAGAGCTACATGTGTGCTTTTACTGAGATAAAGTATATTATTGTTATTATTATTATCTTCTTTCACTTTCTCAGACGTTAAGTCCGGTTAAAAATGGAGTGACGCGGACCTTGATCAAGCGTCACTTCCTTTTAACTGTACGGTATGTGTTACATTGCATTTAGGAACTTTCGGGTAATTGAACATGTATCAATAATTACGGATTTCTGTAGTTGTATATATATGTTTGCATCTAGCTGTATTGCATTGATGTACTGGTGGATATTGTGTGGTATGACTCCTGTAGTTGATAGTATAATTGGTATGATGTCAACTTTATCCTGATGCCACATGTCTTTGACTTCCTCAGCCAGTTGGATGTATTTTTCAATTTTTTCTCCTGTTTTCTTTAGTATATTTTTTGTATTGGGTATGGATATTTCGATTAGTTGTGTTAATTTCTTCTTTTTATTGGTGAGTATGATGTCAGGTTTGTTATGTGGCGTTGTTTTATCTGTTATAATGGTTCTGTTCCAGTATAATTTGTATTCATCATTCTCCAGTACATTTTGTGGTGTATACTTGTATGTAGGAACGTGTTGTTTTAAAAGTTTATGTTGTAAGGCAAGCTGTTGATATATTATTTTTGCGACATTGTCATGTCTTCTGGGGTATTCTGTATTTGCTAGTATTGTACATCTGCTTGTGATGTGATCTACTGTTTCTATTTGTTGTTTACAAAGTCTGCATTTATCCGTTGTGGTATTGGGATCTTTAATAATATGCTTGCTGTAATACCTGGTGTTTATTGTTTGATCCTGTATTGCAATCATGAATCCTTCTGTCTCACTGTATATATTGCCTTTTCTTAGCCATGTGTTGGATGCATCTTGATCGATGTGTGGCTGTGTTAGATGAAACGGGTGCTTGCCATGAAGTGTTTTCTTTTTCCAATTTACTTTCTTCGTATCTGTTGATGTTATGTGATCTAAAGGGTTGTAGAAGTGGTTATGAAATTGCAGTGGTGTAGCCGATGTATTTATATGAGTGATCGCCTTGTGTATTTTGCTAGTTTCTGCTCGTTCTAGAAAGAATTTTCTTAAATTGTCTACCTGTCCATAATGTAGGTTTTTTATGTCGATAAATCCCCTTCCTCCTTCCTTTCTGCTTAATGTGAATCTTTCTGTTGCTGAATGTGTGTGATGTATTCTATATTTGTGGCATTGTGATCATGTAAGTGTATTGAGTGCTTCTAGGTCTGTGTCACTCCATTTCACTACTCCAAATGAGTAGGTCAATATTGGTATGGCATAAGTATTTATAGCTTTTGTCTTGTTTCTTGCTGTCAATTCTGTTTTCAGTATTTTTGTTAGTCTTTGTCTATATTTTTCTTTTAGTTCTTCTTTAATATTTGTATTATCTATTCCTATTTTTTTGTCTGTATCCTAGATATTTATAGGCATCCGTTTTTTCCATCGCTTCTATGCAGTCGCTGTGGTTATCCAATATGTAATCTTCTTGTTTAGTGTGTTTTTCCTTGACTATGCTATTTTTCTTACATTTGTCTGTTCCAAAAGCCATACTTATATCATTGCTGAATCCTTCTGTTATCTTTAGGAATTGGTTGAGTTGTTGATTTGTTGCTGCCAGTAGTTTTAGATCATCCATGTATAGCAAATGTGTGATTTTGTGTTGGTATGTTCCAGTAATATTGTATCCATAATTTGTATTGTTTAGCGTGTTGGATAGTGGGTTCAGAGCAAGGCAGAACCAGAAAGGACTTAATGAGTCTCCTTGGTATATTCCAAGCTTAATCTGTATTGACTTTGATGTGATATTATTTGAAATTGTTTGGATATTAAGTGTGGTTTTCCAATTTTTCATTACTATGTTTAGGAACTGTATCAATTTAGGATCTACTTTGTATATTTCCAATATTTGTAGTAACCATGAGTGGGGTACACTATCAAAAGCTTTTTGGTAATCAATGTATGCGTAGTGTAGCGACCTTTGTTTAGTTTTAGCTTGATATGTCACCTCTGCATCTATTATCAGTTGCTCTTTACATCCTCGTGCTCCTTTGCAACAGCCTTTTTGTTCTTCATTTTTGTTCTTTTTGTTTTTTTGTCTTTATTATTATTATTATTATTATTATTATTATTATTATTTTCAGTGGCATGCCAGTATCTGTTGAAACTGTTTTACTTCCTGCCACTGCTGATGACACTCTTCAGCAGTATGTCAGGATAACACTAGTCGTGGAACTACCACCAGGATATCCAGATACTGAACCAGTAGTGCATCTGCGAAACCCAAGAGGTTTGGATGACTCTGTGCTAATGAAGATTGAGGAAGAGACTAAAAAGAAATGTGAAGATTATCGTGGACAACCTGTCATTTATGAGCTTATTGAGGTACCACATATTCAGTACTCATATTTATTATTTTATATAAGAATGATATAAATGTATTCTCTATTCTGCTTGTATAAATTAAATAATATAGAAAATGAAATAAATATTAATGAAGAGAGAGATTAAACTTTGCTATTATCAATTAATTTCAATATTGATCAAATTAAAAATAACAAACTGACCTAGGATGCAATAAGTAAATTGTGAAAAAATGCACCACCAAAGATAAGAGGACACATTTGTTTTGAGTTTTGACTGAAATGGTGGACTACACATATTAATTATATTCTACAGGAGGGCATATGTCCTTTTGCAGTTCACATTAGCAGATTTTCCCTTCTTATTGTCAAGGTAGCAGTTAAACTCTGTGGTGTCTGTGGGCTAACTTTGACCCTGTGATATCACTGATGTGCTGATGTTCACATTTGTATGTGCTTTTCCTGTAGGGTGAGCATTTTTCTTCCACTGACTTGTTTGTTAATTCTTTCTTTGATACACATGCATTTTGTATCAAATGACAATCATCAATGGGATGTTAAATTGTGATTTCCCATTACTCCTTTCTTACTTAATTCAGCCTGATTCACATCTTACCTTTGGTGCTGAGAACAATTTATTAATTATTGCCCATCCAAACATGATATTTGCAGCCTAAAATTACACACAGACATGAATGAAAAATGGCAGTTCCCCTTCAAAGTTGATCATTAGGCTAGAATGTATTTGATGGAAGAGAGCTTTGGAACTGTCTTCTACATAATATGTACATAGAACACATGACGACATCCCCTGCACATTCCTGGAGCGTAGTTTAAGAAAGCCTATTATTCTCTTGGCATATGTTTTATATTGCCTGAAGAAATAGATGTCAAAGGGTTGTGTGTATTTTGCAGTTTCAGCTGGAATGATTTTTAAAACTTTCATTTTTCTCCAGAGGCTTCCAGCAGTATTTGTGCGTCCTTATGTCCAGACCAGGACTAATGAAGTTCTAGTGACTTTATCGGGAAATATGGAGTCAGAACTGATGGAAAAAAAGTCTTAAAGTTCTCTTGTCATCTTCCTGCTCACACTTGCATCAGCGAAGACAGTTGGAAGGCACCGTTTTTCTGTTTTCCATGACACACGGGGTCTGACTTTCCATTTGGTTCTTGGATACATATATCAACTTCGTCTGCCTATCATCTGTCCATTGATACAGCAACATTGATTGTTTAGCTGTGTGTTGCACTGTTAACAGATTGCAGCATTGACCCAGTGTTTCTCTCTGTTGTTTCATGCATAACATTCTTTTGGAAGAAAGTTCATAGTTGAACTGGCTCTGATCATTGTTCCATACAGAATCCATTTGGATGTTTCCTTTTGTGATGTGCACATTGATTTCAGCAACAAATGTTTGAGCTCTTTGAATTATCTCTTCTATAGTCACCCTTATCTTTTCGTACTTGGAGCATTGCTATACGGCGTGATGTTATCCTAAAGTCCTTTTTCAAATTGGTAATAAATCCCAGTGACACTCTAAAATTTTTAAACCCAAGATTTTGGGCCAAAATCCAACACCCATTGTTGTAAATGCCAATATTGAACCAAAGAACTGTGCTTCATCAAATTTGCCATTGCACACTGTTTTATGATATTGATCTGCAGCATACAATTTCCTTTGAAAACTGTACTGCCTTCTCTTTTCTTTGCCACATAGTCCAGTATGCTTTCAATGTTGCTTTTAATCTTCAATTTCGGGTATTTTTTTCTGGAGCTTACCATATATGTTGAAAACTCTGAAGTGACAATCATCATAGGTGTTCTCTAGTGTGCTGTCCTCAGACATTATGATGACACTTTCAACTTTACACTTCGTATCAGGAGGAGGTTGGAATTCACTTTCACTGCTTGTCATTATCAGTACTAGCATCATTTGTGTTTGTGTTACAACAGTATGCGTTTCTAACTGGTGATAACATTTTTGCACTATAATAGATACCAGAAAATGTGTGAATGATTCATCTTTTACACCAGTATCATCTTCATGAAGATCTGATGCTTCACTGTACAAATAACTTCAGAAAATGCAACTTCACATATACAGTGCACTGGCTTCTACTAGTCTCGACTGGTTTAGTGGCAGTAAAAGGTCGAATTCATCATGGCATACTCAGCAGCCTCCAATGGGTGAATGCAAAAGTTTGCTGATAAACGAACATCATTGGTGCAGTAAGGGATCTTTAAATAATCCCTCATGGGATTGGGGTGTAAATGTGTTTGTTGAGACCAAATACTTTCCTTGTCATTGAATCAGTCCGGTAGGTTTGAGTTGCGACAGGCTATGAACTGAAGTCAAAAATGTACACATAGGCAGGTTTGCTTTGTATCCCACTTTCAGTCCCCTTCTCTCACCCCATTTCACTGTATAATACACTACTGGCCATTAAAATTGCTACACCAAGAAGAAACACAGATGATAAACAGTTATTCATTGGACAAATATATTATACTAGAACTGACATGTGATTACATTTTCACGCAATTTGGGTGCATAGATCCTGCGAAATCAGTACCCATAACAACCACCTCTGGCCGTAATAACGGTCTTGATACGCCTGGGCATTGAGTCAAACAGAGCTTGGATGGCGTGTACAGATACAGCTGCCCATGCAGCTTTAACACGATACCACAATTCATCAAGGGTAGTGACTGGCGTATTGTGACAAGCTACTTGCTCGGCCACCATTGAATAGACGTTTTCAATTGGTCAGAGATCTGGAGAATGTGCTGGCCAGTGCAGCAGTCAAACATTTTCTGTATCCAGAAAGGCCCGTGCAGGACCTGCAACATGCAGTCATGCATTATCCTGACAAAATGTAGGGTTTCGCAGGGATTGAATTAAGGGTAGAGCCACGGTTGTAACACATCTGAAATGTGACGTCCACTGTTCAAAGTGCCGTCAATGCAAACAAGAGGTGATTGAGACGTGTAACCAATGGCACCCAATACCATCACGCCAGGTGATATGCCAGGTTATACACACTTCCAATGTGCGTTCACCGCGATGTCGCCAAGTACGGATGCGACCAATATGATGCTGTAAACAGAACCTGGATTATTCTGAAAAAAATGACGTTTTGCCATTCATGCACCCAGGTTCGTCGTTTTGTACACTATCGCAGGCACTCCTGCCTGTGATGCAGTGTCAAGGGTAACCGCAGCCATGTTCTCCGAGCTGGTAGTCCATGCTGCTGCAAACGTCGTCGAACTGTTCGTGCAGATGGTTGTTGTCTTGCAAACATCCCCATCTGTTGACTCAGGGATCGAGGCGTGGCTGCACGACCCGTTAACAGCCATGCAGATAAGATGCCTGTCATCTCGACTGCTAGTGATAAGAGGCCGTTGGGATCCAGCACGGTGTTACGTATTACCCTCCTGAACCCACCGATTCCATATTCTGCTAACAGTCATTGGATCTTGACCAACACAAGCAACAATGTCACATTACGATAAACCGCAATCGCGATAGGCTGCAATCCAACCTTTATCAAAGTTGGAAATGTGACGGTACGCATTTCTCCTCCTTACACGAGGCATCACAACAACGTTTCACCAGGCAACGCCAGTCAACTGCTGTTTGTGTATGAGAAATTTGTTGAAAACTTTCCTCATGTCAGCTCGTTGTAGGGGTCGCCACCCGCTGCCAACCTTGTGTGAATGCTCTGAAAAGCTAATCATTTGCATATCACAGCATCTTCTTCCTCTCTGTTAAATTTCAGGGCTGTAGCACGTCATCTTCGTGGTGTAGCAATTTTAATGGCCAGTTGTGTATTTTTCACCTTTTCAGTGTTAGTGTTGAACCCTTTTGCCTTAATGACACATACATGCCATCTGTTGAAAAATTATTTGTTAGAGAAAGTATATTTTATGGACTATAAGACATCCTTTTTTTCTGCGAAAAATTGCCTCCAAAATTCAGGTGAATCTTATACTTGAAATTAATATAAAAATGGCCAGCACTTGACTTAAAATTCCTGGCAGTCTTAGAAATGGTTGTATATTTGATGATGTGGGAACTCTATCTCTATCTGACACAAATGAATTCAACTGGCAGCAGCAGTGCTTCAATGGGACGGACATGAGTTGCAAGGATTCACAAGCTTGCTAACACTGTCTCCCTCCCAAACAACCATCACGAACCCAGAACACTGTCCAGCCTTCAGGGATCTTAAAGGCCAGGCAGGTTGTATAAACAAAGAACTTTTTAACGTGGTTTTGCAGTTGATAATAAAAATGGTAAAAATGTTATTTTTTTTAATTTGCTTAAACATTAAGGTGTATCTTATAGACTGTAAAATACGGTAATATTGACCATGACAGGAGATAATTTTTTATCTTCTGTTTTTTAAAATATATGTAAAATGAATTTAAAAGGGTACTGCAATTTTGGGAGTTATAATTTGCTCTCTTTCTTTTACTGATATTCTAGATGGCTAG
This sequence comes from Schistocerca serialis cubense, assembly GCF_023864345.2. Taxonomy (NCBI): domain Eukaryota; kingdom Metazoa; phylum Arthropoda; class Insecta; order Orthoptera; family Acrididae; genus Schistocerca; species Schistocerca serialis. The sequence continues at coordinate 262,444,414 of NC_064638.1, read as the reverse complement.
ACTGATTTTTCCCCTTTGACATTTTTTATGTCACAACTGACATCATTTGCTCATTTGCCTAAAGATCTCTCAGGTTAATTTTCTCCATTTCAGCTGGAGATTATAACAGACACATTGATTTTACATTATTTTGTTGCAGCTAGTGAAGGAACATCTGACAGCAAGCAATCTTCCATCTTGCCAGTGTGTTATATGCTTGTATGGATTTCGCGAGGGTGACCACTTTACAAAGACACAATGCTTCCACTATTTTCATTCACATTGCCTGGCATGTCTTGTGACAACTACCGAGAAAAATTTTCATGAAGAACAAGAGAAATTACCAGCCTGGCAGAAGCAACAAAGCGGTACCTTTCAGGTGAGAGAAGTACAAGGGCATGCTGAAAAGTAATGTCTCCAGTTTTTTTGTGAAAACTCTTAAAGATTTTTAAATAAAACAAAATATATTAACAGTCTACATTTTTATTTTATTTGTGAACTCATTTCTCCCAACAGGAGACCACTTTGTTGATACTGTTACTGTAGAATGTTTGACTTTGTTGATGGAGCCACTTCACCACCTCTGTTAGCACCGCTTCATCACTATCGAAGTGAAGTCCTCAAATGTGCTCCTTAATGTTTGGAAACCCATGAAAATCAGATGAGCCCTAGTCGGAATTGTGTGGATGAGGATCAGTGACAGTGATTCCAAGGCATTTGATTGCTGTATATGTCACAGTGTTTGTGTGTTGTGTTGTCCTGCTGAAGGAGAGGGTGCTCCATGTGTAGACATTTTCTACTCTTAGAAGCTATATTATAGTATATTGTTCCTCACACACCAACATAGTAAGTTAAACACTCCCATGTTACACGCTACAATTCGGAGCCCTCTAGCGGCAGAGGGTTACAACTTGTGTCAGTGCAGCTGGAAAGTAGACAGAGTAATACGCTTGACGTGTAATACCTCGAATGATGCTGAGAACAGAATAAAAATTCAGAGGCATTATTTTTCAGCACGCCTAATCAGAGTAACCCCCCCATGAACCATGGACCTTGCCGTTGGTGGGGAGGCTTGCGTGCCTCAGCGATACAGATAGCCGTACCGTAGGTGCAACCACAACGGAGGGGTATCTGTTGAGAGGCCAGACAAACGTGTGGTTCCTGAAGAGGGGCAGCAGCCTTTTCAGTAGTTGCAGGGGCAACAGTCTGGATGATTGACTGATCTGGCCTTGTAACAATAACCAAAACGGCCTTGCTGTGCTGGTGCTGCGAACGGCTGAAAGCAAGGGGAAACTACAGCCGTAATTTTTCCCGAGGGCATGCAGCTTTACTGTATGATTACATGATGATGGCGTCCTCTTGGGTAAAATATTCCGGAGGTAAAATAGTCCCCCATTCGGATCTCCGGGCGGGGACTACTCAAGAGGATGTCGTTATCAGGAAAAAGAAAACTGGCGTTCTACGGATCGGAGCGTGGAATGTCAGATCCCTTAATCGGGCAGGTAGGTTAGAAAATTTAAAAAGGGAAATGGATAGGTTGAAGTTAGATATAGTGGGAATTAGTGAAGTTCGGTGGCAGGAGGAACAAGACTTCTGGTCAGGTGACTACAGGGTTATAAACACAAAATCAAATAGGGGTAATGCAGGAGTAGGTTTAATAATGAATAGGAAAATAGGAATGCGGGTAAGCTACTACAAACAGCATAGTGAACGCATTATTGTGGCCAAGATAGATACGAAGCCCACGCCTACTACAGTAGTACAAGTTTATATGCCAACTAGCTCTGCAGATGACGAAGAAATTGAAGAAATGTATGATGAAATAAAAGAAATTATTCAGATTGTGAAGGGAGACGAAAATTTAATAGTCATGGGTGACTGGAATTCGAGTGTAGGAAATGGGAGAGAAGGAAACATAGTAGGTGAATATGGATTGGGGGACAGAAATGAAAGAGGAAGCCGCCTGGTCGAATTTTGCACAGAGCACAACATAATCATAACTAACACTTGGTTTAAGAATCATGAAAGAAGGTTGTATACATGGAAGAACCCTGGAGATACTAAAAGGTATCAGATAGATTATATAATGGTAAGACAGAGATTTAGGAACCAGGTTTTAAATTGTAAGACATTTCCAGGGGCAGATGTGGACTCTGACCACAATCTATTGGTTATGACCTGTAGATTAAAACTGAAGAAACTGCAAAAAGGTGGGAATTTAAGGAGATGGGACCTGGATAAACTAAAAGAACCAGAGGTTGTACAGAGATTCAGGGAGAGCATAAGGGAGCAATTGACAGGGATGGGGGAAATAAATACAGTAGAAGAAGAATGGGTAGCTTTGAGGGATGAAGTAGTGAAGGCAGCAGAGGATCAAGTAGGTAAAAAGACGAGGGCTAGTAGAAATCCTTGGGTAACAGAAGAAATATTGAATTTACTTGATGAAAGGAGAAAATATAAAAATGCAGTAAGTGAAACAGACAAAAAGGAATACAAACGTCTCAAAAATGAGATCGACAGGAAGTGCAAAATGGCTAAGGAGGGATGGCTAGAGGACAAATGTAAGGATGTAGAGGCCTATCTCACTAGGGGTAAGATAGATACCGCCTATAGGAAAATTAAAGAGACCTTTGGAGATAAGAGAACGACTTGTATGAATATCAAGAGCTCAGATGGAAACCCAGTTCTAAGCAAAGAAGGGAAAGCAGAAAGGTGGAAGGAGTATATAGAGGGTCTATACAAGGGCGATGTACTTGAGGACAATATTATGGAAATGGAAGAGGATGTAGATGAAGATGAAATGGGAGATATGATACTGCGTGAAGAGTTTGACAGAGCACTGAAAGACCTGAGTCGAAACAAGGCCCCCGGAATAGACAATATTCCATTGGAACTACTGACGGCCGTGGGAGAGCCAGTCCTGACAAAACTCTACCATCTGGTGAGCAAGATGTATGAAACAGGCGAAATACCCTCAGACTTCAAGAAGAATATAATAATTCCAATCCCAAAGAAAGCAGGTGTTGACAGATGTGAAAATTACCGAACTATCAACTTAATAAGTCACAGCTGCAAAATACTAACACGAATTCTTTACAGACGAATGGAAAAACTAGTAGAAGCCAACCTCGGGGAAGATCAGTTTGGATTCCGTAGAAACACTGGAACACGTGAGGCAATACTGACCTTACGACTTATCTTAGAAGAAAGATTAAGGAAAGGCAAACCTTCGTTTCTAGCATTTGTAGACTTAGAGAAAGCTTTTGACAATGTTGACTGGAATACTCTCTTTAAAATTCTAAAGGTGGCAGGGGTAAAATACAGGGAGCGAAAGGCTATTTACAATTTGTACAGAAACCAGATGGCAGTTATAAGAGTCGAGGGACATGAAAGGGAAGCAGTGGTTGGGAAGGGAGTAAGACAGGGTTGTAGCCTCTCCCCGATGTTGTTCAATCTGTATATTGAGCAAGCAGTAAAGGAAACAAAAGAAAAATTCGGAGTAGGTATTAAAATTCATGGAGAAGAAATAAAAACTTTGAGGTTCGCCGATGACATTGTAATTCTGTCAGAGACAGCAAAGGACTTGGAAGAGCAGTTGAATGGAATGGACAGTGTCTTGAAAGGAGGATATAAGATGAACATCAACAAAAGCAAAACAAGGATAATGGAATGTAGTCTAATTAAGTCGGGTGATGCTGAGGGAATTAGATTAGGAAATGAGGCACTTAAAGTAGTAAAGGAGTTTTGCTATTTGGGGAGCAAAATAACTGATGATGGTCGAAGTAGAGAGGATATAAAATGTAGGCTGGCAATGGCAAGGAAAGCGTTTCTGAAGAAGAGAAATTTGTTAACATCCAGTATTGATTTAAGTGTCAGGAAATCATTTCTGAAAGTATTCGTATGGAGTGTAGCCATGTATGGAAGTGAAACATGGACGATAAATAGTTTGAACAAGAAGAGAATAGAAGCTTTCGAAATGTGGTGCTACAGAAGAATGCTGAAGATTAGATGGGTAGATCACATAACTAATGAGGAAGTATTGAATAGGATTGGGGAGAAGAGAAGTTTGTGGCACAACTTGACCAGAAGAAGGGATCGGTTGGTAGGACATGTTCTGAGGCATCAAGGGATCACCAATTTAGTATTGGAGGGCAGCGTGGAGGGTAAAAATCGTAGAGGGAGACCAAGAGATGAATACACTAAGCAGATTCAGAAGGATGTAGGTTGCAGTAGGTACTGGGAGATGAAAAAGCTTGCACAGGATAGAGTAGCATGGAGAGCTGCATCAAACCAGTCTCAGGACTGAAGACCACAACAACAACAACAACAATCAGAGTAAGAGTATATGACATCAAAAATCCTGATTGTAATGCAAACAATGGCAGGAGTAAATATTTGGGACAATGAAACCTCAGAAAAACCATTGTTTCCTCTTATAAACAAAACCTTTATTGTTTCAAACACATTTAATGTTTCACAATTTTTTTTGGATAACCCTTTCCTGTGGGCAGTGCAAAAGGCTGTTGACTACATAATAAATTGTACACTTGTTTCAAACCGAGCTTGGCTGGCAATCAAATCCAGAACCTTTGCCTTTGTCTCTGTGCAGTAGAGTGTAAACTGAAATTAAGTGAGATGGACAGGATGCGATATTGTGAGAGTAATTTGACAGAGCACTGAAAAACCTAAGTTGAAACAACTCACCTGGGATGGACATTTCATGTAACCAACCAAGATGAAACTATTCCAGTTGATATTCAGGATTTAATATGAGCCAGGCAAAATACCCCCTGACTTCAAGAAGAAGAAGAATGTAAAAATACCATTTCCTGAGAAGGTGGGTGTTGACCAAAGTATTGCCAAACCATCAATTTAATACAGAAAAAGTGCAAAATGTTAATACCATTTATTTACAATATAATGGAATCAAACGATGGAGAATCTCTCTCTCTCTCTCTCTCTCTCTCTCTCTCTCTCTCTCTCTCTCTCTCTCTCTCTCACACACACACACACACACACACACACACACACACCACACACACGACCACAGTCTCTGGCAGCTGGAGCCACACTATGAGCAGCAGCAGCAGCAACAGTGCATGATGGGAGAGGCAACTGGGTGGTGGTAAGGAGGAGGCTAGGATGAGAAGGGGGAGGGATAGCAGGATAGAGGTGAGGGATGATGATGTGCTACTGGGGAGCATGCAGGAACGAAGTGCAGAGAAGGTGGTGGGCTGGGTGCTTACAGGAGGTTAGACAAGAGGGGGGAGGGGGCGGGGGGTAAAGGAGAGGAGTAGAATGACGTTGGTGGAATAAAGGGCTGTTGTGAGTGCTGGAATAGAACAGAGATGGGGCTAGATGGGTGGGGACACTGGCTAACAGAGGTTGAGGCCAGGAGGGTTGCGGGAACTTAGGGTATATTGCAGGGAGAGTTGCCAACTGCGCAATTCAGAAAAGCTGGTGTTGGTGGGAAGGATCCATGTGGCACAGGCTGTGAAGCAGTCACTGAAATGAAAAATGTCATGTTGGACGGCATGCTCAGCAACAGACGGGTCCAGTTGTTTCTTGGTCAGAGTTTGTCAGCGGCCATTCATGCAGACAGACAGCTTGTTAGTTCTCATGCCCACATAGAATGTAGCACAGTGTTTGCAGCTTAGCTTGTAGATCACATGACTGGTTTCACAGGTAGCCCTGCCTATGACGGGATAGGTGATGTTTGTGACCAGATTGGAGTAGGTGGTAGTGGGAGGATGTATGGGATAGGTCTTGCATCTAGGTCTGTTACAAAGATATGAGCCATGAGGTGAGGGGTTGAGAGCAGTGGGGTTGTATATGGATGGATGAGTACATTGTATAGGTTTGGGGGATGGTGTAACACTACTGTGGGAGGGGTGGGAAGGATAATGGGCAGGACATTTCTCATTTCAGGGCACGACAAGAGATAATCGAAACCCTGACGGAGAATGTAATTCAGTTGCTCCAGTCCTGGGTGGTACTGAGTTACAAGGAGTATGCTCGTGGCCGGACAGTGAGGCTTAGAGAGGTGGCAGGTGACTGGAAAGATAAGGCAAGGGAGATTTGTTTTTTGTACAGGGTTGGGAGGATCATAATGGTGTGTAAAGGCCTTAGTGAGATCCTCAGTATATTTCAAGAGGAACCACTCGTCACTGCAGATGTGACAACCACAGGTGGCTAGGCTGTATGGAATGGGTGGCAGCTGTCGAAGTGGAGATACTGCTGGTGGTTAGTATGATATGGACAGAGGTACTGATGTAGCCATCTTTGAGATGAAGGTCAACATCTAGGAAGGTGGTTTGTTGTGTTGAGTAGGACCAGGTGAAGCAAATGGAGAACTTTTGAGATTCTGGAGGAATGTGGGTAGGGTGTCCTCACCCTCGATCCAGACCGCAAAGATGTTATCAGTGAAGTTCTGAAACATTTCACAATCTGCTGCAGCTTAAAAGATTCAGTCTGAATACTTGCTTTGGTTTTATGCATGACTTATGAACTGAATGGGATCTTGTGTTGAAACCAGGAAGTGTACATAACATGGTATCTTTGACTGCAAGGAAGAGTGTTGTTTGATTTCCAGTGATATTTGCAGCTGTTGGATTTCATATTGAATATGCAGCAGAATTTTTGTAACTTCTAAATCCCATTTATTTTTGTTCACTAGGGTTCATTTAGATTGATGGAATCTCTTGTAGAAGAATGTGGAAAGATATTATGAATATGAAAAATTACTTTTCAGGGTTCAAAATTTAAGGAGCTGTACTAGTGTGTGTAGAGAGTTGCCTACAGAACTTCTGTGCAATCTTTTCTTGAAATATTACCTGATTAGGTTTTGTACAATACTAAAATGGCAGAAACAACAAGAAATTTTGGAAAATAGCTGTGAAATTTGCTTAGAGCTTGTTTAAACAACACAACTTGATTATACCTTTGTGTAATCTCCAGCAGGTGGTATTAAGGAAATGTGTTTTAAACAGTGTGTATGATCATTTTAAAAAATAAGGAATGTTTCCAGAATATATGAGATTATTCTAACTGACCACACAAATAATTATGCAGAGGTAATAGTTTTTGCTTTGTACCATCTGTGAATGAATTAGCTATTTGCTAGTGTGAGGTAGTCTGTTACAGCATAATGTTTTTTGGAGTGTGAGGTATGGTAAAACACCATCAGTGTATCATTGATCCTGATTAATTTCATCAGCTATTTTTGACTAATGTTGGGATTCTGATCCTTGCTTGAGTTATCTTAGAAACAAATATCCTTACACATGCAACTAACACATTTTTCATTTTTGGCTTGTTTATTTGTGCAAACCACTGCATCTTGCCATCGAAATTTCTTCTTCACGAAATATCACTCAGTAAAGGAACTGTCAAGGAGTTCAGCCGTATCCATTATGGATCAAATTCACTTAATTTGGTGCGTTTCACAATTCTCTTCCTGAGTCGGCTTGCATGTACACTCGGAGATTCCTAGATGATACCTTTGAATAAGCAGTACTTACTTTTCTGTCATCCCCTCAGCTTTACTTCCACCATTGGTAGAGCAAATGCCCGTGAAAGGCAAAGGTCCTGAGTTAAAGTCTTGGTCTGGCACACAGTTTTAATCTGCCAGGAAGATTTCCAGAACGATTTTCACTCTGCAGCAGAGTGCACACTCTGCTGCAGAGTGAAAATCGTTCTGGAAATGTGATCTTCCTTCATTTTTTTTTTTTTTTTTTTTTCTCCTCCTTCACTGATATCAGGATGTAATATTTGGATTCTGCTGAATAGCTAATGGCTGTATTCCCCTCCCCCCCCCCCCCCTCCCTCCCCCCCCCCCCCCCCCCCTCATCAATAAAGGAAGAAGGTGTTTTGCTATTACCAATTAAATGTCTCATTACTTATCATCTAACACACACTGCCACTGATAAACTAACCACAGTTGAAAATATCAGCAACTCTTTCGCAGTGGTTGATCACTGGAATGCCAAAAATATCATTAGACAATATCTTGTAAGTGCAGTTTTTTAATTCCCCCACTTGTAGCAGAAGGTTTATTTTTGACTGTTTACAAAAATCGTTGCTTTGTTGGAAACATTTGTTCACTTCTGCTTTTGTCTGTTATGTGTTGTCCGATTCAGAGCATGTATCGGCTTGTAAATCCACTTTTATGCGCAGCTGTCCAGTGAATAATTGTGTAAATAGAAATACACTGACGAGCCAAAGAAACAGGTACATCTGCCTAATATCATGTAGGGCCCTGCGAGCACACAGAAGTGCCACAGCACAATGTGGCATGGACTCGACTAATGTCTGAAGAAGTGCTTTAGGGTATTGACACTATGAATCCTGCAGGGCTGTCCATAAATCCATAAGAGTATGAGGGGTGGAGATCTCTCCTGAACAGCATGTTGCAAGGCATCCAAGATGTGCTAAAAAATGTAACTGTCTGGGGAGTTTGGTGGCCAGCAGAAGTGTTTAAACTCAGAAGAATGTTCCTGGAGCCACTCTGTAGAAATTCTGTACATGTGAGGTGTCCCATAGTCCTGCTGGAATTGCCCATGTCTGTCGGAATGCACAATGTACGTGAAAGGATGCTTATGTACAAGTCACCTGTCAGAGTCGTATCTAGACATATCAGGGGTCCCACGTCACTCCAGCTGCACATGTCCCACACAATTACAGTGTCTCCACCAGTTTGAACAATGCCCTGCTGACATGCAGGGTCCACAAATTCATGAGGTTGTCGCCATACACGTACATTTCCATTTGCTCGATACAATTTGAAACGAGACTCATCTGACCAGGCAACATGTTTCCAGTCGTCAGCAGTCCAATGTCGGTGTTGACGGGCCCAGGTGAGGGGCAAAGCTTTGTGCCACACAGTCATCAAGGGTACGGAAGTGGGCCTTCGGTTCCGAAAGCATATATCGATTATGTTTCTTTGAATGGTTTGTATGCTAACACTTGTTGATGGCCCAGCATTGAAATCTGCAGCAATTTGTGGAAGGGTTGCCACATCAACAATTCTCTTCAGTCGTTGTTGGTTCCATTCTTGCAGTATCTTTTTTCAGCCGCAGTGATGTCAGAGATTCAATGCTTTACCAGATTCCTAATATTCATGGTATGTCGTGAAATAGTAGTACAGGAAAATCCCCACTTCATCGCTACCTTGGAGGTGCTGTGCCCCATCACTTGTGCACTGATTGTAATGACACGTTCCAACTCAGTTAAATCTTGATAGCCTGCCATTGTAGCAGCAGTAAATGATATAAAACAACTGTGCCAGACACTTGTCTTACATAGGTGTTGCCAACCGCGGTGCCGTATTCTGCCTGTTTACATAGCTCTGCCTTTGAGTACGAATTCCTATACCAGTTACTTTTGTGCTTCAGTGTATAAAAGTTTGTTTGTGCAAAATTGTAACTCTTTGAAAGTTATTCACCAATTTCTTTGAAATTTTGACACAACATTGCATTTGAATACATACATTCTTCTTTACCTATATGCACATTTTTATATACCTAGTGGAATAAAACACACACACACACCACATGGCAGTCCAGTAGATATATAAAAACATATGCATATTTGAATGCAGTGTTGTCAAAATTTCAAAGGAATTGGTGAAGAACTTCTGAAGATTTACAATTTTGTACACACAAATTTATAGCCATATAAATGAAATGTAAATGTTCTTGTGTTCAAAATCTTAAATCTCCAAAAGTTCTTTTGAATTGCTTTGAAATAATGACACAATATTGCGTCCAAATATGCATTTTTTAATAAAACTATTTTATGCATATATATGTAACATGCAAAAAATATAAAGGCGAAACATTATTACCAAAAATCTAATTTTTGACTGATTTACTTCAAAGTTTTACATAATACTGTGATAAATATTTGAAGTCTCTCTCTCTCTCTCTCTCTCTCTCTCTCTCTCTCTCTCTCTCTCTGTGTGTGTGTGTGTGTGTGTGTGTGTGTGTGTGTGTGTGTGTGTGTGATGTTCGTAGCAGACAGGTTAGTTGTATTTATGGCTTATCAGCTTATAGAGATAGAAAGTGGAAAGGAGGATATGGGCAGATGGAGGGGGGGGAGATGGACATAGAAAGAGGGAGGAGATTATTTGGGGGGGGGGGGGGGAGAGGAGAAGGATAAGGAGATTAGAACATCTACATCTACATTTATACTCCGCAAGCCACCCAACGGTGTGTGGCGGAGGGCACTTTACGTGCCACTGTCATTGCCTCCCTTTCCTGTTCCAGTCGCGTATGGTTCGCGGGAAGAACGACTGTCTGAAAGCCTCCGTGCGCGCTCTAATCTCTCTAATTTTACATTCGTGATCTCCTCGGGAGGTATAAGTAGGGGGAAGCAATGTATTCGATACCTCATCCAGAGACGCACCCTCTCGAAACCTGGCGAGCAAGCTACACCGCAATGCAGAGCGCCTCTCTTGCAGAGTCTGCCACTTGAGTTTATTAAACATCTCCGTAACGCTATCACGGTTACCAAATAACCCTGTGACGAAACGCGCCGCTCTTCTTTGGATCTTCTCTATCTCCTCCGTCAGACCGATCTGGTACGGATCCCACACTGATGAGCAATACTCAAGTATAGGTCGAACGAGTGTTTTGTAAGCCACCTCCTTTGTTGATGGACTACATTTTCTAAGCACTCTCCCAATGAATCTCAACCTGGTACCCGCCTTAACAACAATTAATTTTATATGATCATTCCACTTCAAATCATTCCGCACGCATACTCCCAGATATTTTACAGAAGTAACTGCTACCAGTGTTTGTTCCGCTATCATATAATCATACAATAAAGGATCCTTCTTTCTATGTATTCGCAATACATTACATTTGTCTATGTTAAGGGTCAGTTGCCACTCCCTGCACCAAGTGCCTATCCGCTGCAGATCTTCCTGCATTTCGCTACAATTTTCTAATGCTGCAACTTCTCTGTATACTACAGCATCATCCGCGAAAAGCCGCATGGAACTTCCGACACTATCTACTAGGTCATTTATATATATTGTGAAAAGCAATGGTCCCATAACACTCCCCTGTGGCACGCCAGAGGTTACTTTAACGTCTGTAGACGTCTCTCCATTGATAACAACATGCTGTGTTCTGTTTGCTAAAAACTCTTCAATCCAGCCACACAGCTGGTCTGATATTCCGTAGGCTCTTACTTTGTTTATCAGGCGACAGTGCGGAACTGTATCGAACGCCTTCCGGAAGTCAAGAAAAATAGCATCTACCTGGGAGCCTGTATCTAATATTTTCTGGGTCTCATGAACAAATAAAGCGAGTTGGGTCTCACACGATCGCTGTTTCCGGTATCCATGTTGATTCCTACATAGTAGATTCTGGGTTTCCAAAAACGATATGATACATGTTCTAAAATTCTACAACAGATCGACATCAGAGATATAGGTCTATAGTTTTGCGCATCTGCTCGACGACCCTTCTTGAAGACTGGGACTATCTGTGCTCTGACACTGGACTCGCATTCGGAAGGACGACGGTTCAATCCCGCGTCCGGCCATCCTGATTTAGGTTTTCCGTGATTTCCCTAAATCACTCCAGGCAAATGCCGGGATGGTTCCTCTGAATGGGCACGGCCGACTTCCTTCCCCATCCTTCCCTATTCCGATGAGACCGATGACCACGCTGTCTGGTCTCCTTCCCCAAACCAACCAACCAACTATCTGTGCTCTTTTCCAATCATTTGGAACCCTCCGTTCCTCTAGAGACTTGCGGTACACGGCTGTTAGAAGGGGAGCAAGTTCTTTCGCGTACTCTGTGTAGAATCGAATTGGTATCCCGTCAGGTCCAATGGACTTTCCTCTATTGAGTGATTCCAGTTGCTTTTCTATTCCTTGGACACTTATTTCGATGTCAGCTATTTTTTCGTTTGTGCGAGGATTTAGAGAAGGAACTGCAGTGCGGTCTTCCTCTGTGAAACAGCTTTGGAAAAAGGTGTTTAGTATTTCAGCTTTACGCGTGTCATCCTCTGTTTCAATGCCATCATCATCCCGTAGTGTCTGGGTATGCTGTTTCGAGCCACTTACTGATTTAACGTAAGACCAGAACTTCCTAGGATTTTCTGTCAAGTCGGTACATAGAATTTTACTTTCGAATTCACTGAACGCTTCGCGCATAGCCCTCCTTACGCTAACTTTGACATAGTTTGCTTCTGTTTGTCTGAGAGGTTTTGGCTGCGTTTAAACTTGGAGTGGAGCTCTCTTTGCTTTCGCAGTCGTTTCCTAACTTTGTTGTTGTACCACGGTGGGTTTTTCCCGTCCCCCACAGTTTTACTCGGCACGTACCTGTCTAAAACGCATTTTACGATTGCCTTGAACTTTTTCCATAAACACTCAACATTGTCAGTGTTGGAACAGAAATTTTCGTTTTGATCTGTTAGGTAGTCTGAAATCTGCCTTCGATTACTCTTGCTAAACAGATAAACCTTCCTCCCTTTTTTTATATTCCTATTAACTTCCATATTCAGGGATGCTGCAATGGCCTTATGATCACTGATTCCCTGTTCTGTACATACAGAGTCGAAAAGTTCGGGTCTGTTTGTTATCAGTAGGTCCGAGATGTTATCTCCATGAGTCGGTTCTCTGTTTAATTGCTCGAGGTAATTTTCGGATAGTGCACTCAGTATAATGTCACTCGATGCTCTGTCCCTACCACCCGTCCTAAACATCTGAGTGTCCCAGTCTATATCTGGTAAATTGAAATCTCCACCTAAGACTATAACATGCTGAGAAAATTTATGTGAAATGTATTCCAAATTTTCTCTCAGTTGTTCTGCCACTAATGCTGCTGAGTCGGGAGGTCGGTAAAAGGAGCCAATTATTAACCTAGTTCGGTTGTTGAGTGTAACCTCCACCCATAATAATTCACAGGAACTATCCACTTCTACTTCACCACAGGATAAACTACTGCTAACAGCGACGAACACTCCACCACCGGTTGCATGCAATCTATCCTTTCTAAACACCGTCTGTACCTTTGCAAAAATTTCGGCAGCATTTATCTCTGGCTTAAGCCAGCTTTCTGTACCTATAACGATTTCAGCTTCGGTGCTTTCTATCAGCGCTTGAAGTTCTGGTACTTTACCAACGCAGCTTCGACAGTTGACAATTACAATACTGATTGCTGCTTGGTCCCCGCATGTCCTGACTTTGCCCCGCACCCGTTGAGGCTGTTGCCCTTTCTGTACTTGCCCAAGGCCATCTAACCTAAAAAACCGCCCAGCCCACGCCACACAACCCCTGCTACCCGTGTAGCCGCTTGTTCCGTGTAGTGGACTCCTGACCTATCCAGCGGAACCCGAAACCCCACCACCCTATGGCGCAAGTCGAGGAATCTGCAGCCCACACGGTCGCAGAACCGTCTCAGCCTCTGATTCAGACCCTCCACTCGGCTCTGTACCAAAGGTCCGCAGTCAGTCCTGTCGACGATGCTGCAGATGGTGAGCTCTGCTTTCATCCCGCTAGTGAGACTGGCAGTCTTCACCAAATCAGATAGCCGCCGGAAGCCAGAGAGGATTTCCTCCGATCCATAGCGACACACATCATTGGTGCCGACATGAGCGACCACCTACAGATGGGTGCACCCTGTACCCTTCATGGCATCCGGAAGGACCCTTTCCACATCTGGAATGACTCCCCCCGGTATGCACACGGAGTGCACATTGGTTTTCTTCCCCTCTCTTGCTGCCATTTCCCTAAGGGGCCCCATTACGCGCCTGACGTTGGAGCTCCCAACTACCAGTAAGCCCACCCTCTGCGACTGCCCGGATCTTGCAGACTGAGGGGCAACCTCTGGAACAGGACAAGCAGCCATGTCAGGCCGAAGATCAGTATCAGCCTGAGACAGAGCCTGAAACCGGTTCGTCAGACAAACTGGAGAGGCTTTCCGTTCAGCCCTCCGGAATGTCTTTCGCCCCCTGCCACACCTTGAGACGGCCTCCCACTCTACCACAGGTGAGGGATTAGCCTCAATGCGGGCAGTATCCCAGGCAACCACAGTCGTAGTCCGATCAGGGGATGCGTGGGACGAGCTGGCCGTCCCCGACAAACCCCCATCCGAACCCCCACAGTGATGCCCATTGGCAACAGCCTCAAGCTGTGTGACCGAAGTCAACACTGCCTGAAGCTGGGAGCGAAGGGATGCCAACTCAGCCTGCATCCGAACACAGCAGTTGCAGTCCCTATCCATGCTAAAAACTGTTTTGCGAAGAACGTCTGTACTAATCTACAGAGAGCGCAAATAAATCAACAAAATTTAAACGGTTATTAAAATACAAGATTGCGTAGTAAATGCAGTAATGCTGCTACTTGCGCACTGCTGACACTGCTCAGCGGCGGAAGGAGACTACGCGAATTTACACTATTCAGGTACTAAAACGCGATGCTACACTCTCAAATACTATAATAAGCCCGAAATTTATGAATTAAACAATGCAAGTACCAAAAACACGCAAAGAAATTAAGAATTAAACTATGTAACAAATGAGTGAGCTAGGAGTATACGACTTGCTGCTCAGCTGCTTATCCAACGGCGGCAGGGAGCACACATATGTCCATTTCCAATAATTGTTAGAAACGTGTGCTTTGTTTTCTTTTTTTTCCGTTTAACCAGTCTGAGCCAAGGCAATGTGTGGATGGTAACACTTAGTTATATTTAAAAAACAATTACAATTGATGTTATTGTAGATGTATTGGTTCATACCATACACAGTGCCTTACTTCTGCACATTCACACAATTGTAAGTGTAATTTTTGATAATCAGGCATACATAACACCATCCTCATTGAAACTGTGTGTGTATAGAATGGTATCACAAACTTAATGGGCATTCAGTATAAAAAAGATGGAAAACGCAGAAAACAAATCACAGTCTGAATAATTGTGCTGATAATTCAAGCACAGAAGTGGTGCAGAGCGCAGAGGATTATTTTGGGTGAGTAGTCACAACAGCATCACAATGTAAGGATCTAGATTTGAGTCTCACACTGGCATACTGTTTAAAACTATAAGGAAGTTTCATTACAGTGTGCACTGGTCAGTAGAGTGAAAATTCGCTCTGGCTATATGAAAGTTTTGTTTGACATGATTGAGTTCAGAAAATCTGTAAAAGTAGAGAAGAGCGGAAAGGACAACACTGCGGGAAATATTAATCCCACATTAAAACATAGCAATGTCTTTGACCAAATGCAGCAGGCTTGCAAATGTGGAAGATGATAATACTTCCTCACTGTATTGAGAGATTTAAGAAAAGGTCTCTAAATGAGAACAGTGGATTTACAGTAATGGTCAGAAGTGAATGGGAATGA
Organism: Schistocerca serialis cubense; assembly: GCF_023864345.2. Taxonomy (NCBI): domain Eukaryota; kingdom Metazoa; phylum Arthropoda; class Insecta; order Orthoptera; family Acrididae; genus Schistocerca; species Schistocerca serialis. The sequence goes on along the minus strand of NC_064638.1, from coordinate 262,429,077 downwards.
GTTGAGATGAGAGCATTGTCAAAATCTTTTCTTTTCTCTTCACTTTTTAACTCTGTATTGTTGATGTTTTACGTACTTTTGAAAGAACATGGATGTGATCAGCTTAACTTTATGTGTATCATAATTCAGTTTGATTGTTTGAGCAATAGCACCTGTACCTACCTATATTGATTGTAATAACTTGTATGTCTTCAGTGGGAACTTCTGATATTTCACTACATTACTTTTAACCCCTTTGCAACACTAGCCAATCTTTGGGTACAGGAGATGTAGGAGGCCATATTTCTGAACGACTTGCTTTTATTATAATTTTAATTACTGTAGGCCTAATGCTCGCCTTGTGAAAAAAATCTTAAAATCAGCATAAATCTGTTCACATACATAGTTGGTTAAATGTATTTTGTTAGTGAACTGATTTTGTTTGTATTAAAATTAAATGTTGAATTACTGTCCTCTTTGCCATTGTTTTTTACACGATGCAAAATATTAAAATGTAAAAAAGCTGTTGATGTACAAATTTTTAAATGAGTTATAGTAGCATATTTAAAATGTGGAGATGTCATTAATACATGACATTAGCTTGATTTTGCCACAGATTGTATTTTGTCCAGCATGATTTTGTGATTAGTCAGACTGGGGACATGCAGATTCTGCAGATTTCACTTCCAATTCTCTCTTCATTTCAGTATTTATAATTTTTATATGAAGTTTCAGAATATTCTGAGGCCATCTCTGTAGGAATTTGAAACATTCACTGTTAAATTTAAATTAGGATTGCTCTATGTTCAGGAGGCAGTGCTTTTCAGAACGTAATCACTACTGCAGCAATATTTACTTTTTATTTCACCTGGCAAGATTAGGGCCTTTGGGCCCCCTCTTACTTCTAACCAGAAATCCATAGTGATTCAGCATTATAGTTTGTTTCCTATATGAGCAATATACAGACTGAAGCAAAATTCGCGCACTCGGGTTTCGCAGTGTGACTTCTCACATGCCAGCGACAGAAAAATGTCTCTCACAAAATTTCGTCCAGCGAGTACATCCAACAGAAACAGGACGTTAAAGAGTGGCAATCTGGCAACACTGTAACCATATGTATGCTAAGTACCTCTGTCAGGACGCAATTGTTGTGCTGTACAGTTGGTGCAGTGGGTAGAGTTTTGGATTAGCATGCAGGAGGTCAATGGTTGGATCCTGGGTTGGGGCATATGTTTTTTATTTGGTAAATGTAGTCCAGATGGCGCGGTACCTAGCATCTTAATCGTCAACAACGATTGCAGTGGGTCCTCTAGAAAAAATTTGTACTTACATACTGCAATTGTAGAAATGGAAGATTGGTCAACTTTGAAAGAAGTCCTTTGCACATCGTGAGTGTGAATTTATTCGCATCACTCCATCTTCCTGATGCGAAACCTGTTTCCTTTGTACCTTCCCCCAATGGTCCCGTAGATCAGTACTAAGTATTATTCTTGCCTTGTTCAGGTCTGTTGCAATTCGTTAGGGCCTTAGGTTGTTATTATTATTATTATTATTATTATTATTATTATTGTTATTATTCTATCGATGGGATTGTGGGAACATCATGTCTGTTACCATCAGGGAAACAGTGTAATTCGAAACCGAACATTTCACAATTAGCAGTATCGGGATTAATCATGCGGAACAATTTATTCAGAAGGGTAATACGCGTTAGGTGGAACAGTGCGCAGAGTGTTTATACTGTATGTGCTGTCCACCAGACATGGACTAGTTGCGAGCAGAGTAACGCGCCTGTGGTAGACTCCAATGTACATGCATACACGTATCAAATTTTCTCATTGTAAACCGTAGAGGTTTGTCAGATGTATGACACACACACAAAAGGATGAATATGTGGATATGGTGCTGGTCCTTGGTGCATCTGATAACTGGGCTGGCGTTGCCATTCATGAATGTGCTGCTAGATATCCTCGTCGACACCACCCAGATAAAAATGTGTTTCATCATCTGGAGCTGCACCTTCTGGAGTCAGGTTCTCTCCTTCCACCATTACGTGACAGAAGTCATCCTGGACTCGCCGTACTCCAGCTACTGAGGAAGCTATTCTGGAGGTCGTACACGAAGAACGTCAACGAAGTACACGTAGCGTAGCAAGGCAGCTCTGTGTCTCGCAATGTATGGTCGTTAGTGTGCTGCACGAGCATGGTCTGCACCCCTATCATTATGCTTTCACACAACACATGCATCCTGCATATCACAATCAGCGGATGCAATTCTGTGAATGGTCCCAACAACAACAGGAAGCCAACAATGACTTCACGAACACCATAATATGGTCAGATGAAGCAGCATTCGCTCGTGAGGGTGTCTCTGATATGCACAATGCCCACCATTGGTGAGGGGTTAACCCGCATGTCACCCACGACCTGGGATATCAAGTTTGCTTTGGTATCAACGACTGGGCTGGAATATTGGTGTGTTTGGGCCCCTACATGGTGCCTGACCGGTTGACTGCACAAAGGTATCATGCATTCCTCTCAAACCTGCCTAGTGTACTGGAAGATGTTCCACTAAGCGTTCAGCATAGGATATGGTTCCAACAAGATGATGCACCTCTACACTCTGGAATTAATGTGTGGCAGTATTTGGACAGAACATTTCCAGGGAAGTGGCTCGAACGTGACCAAAATTCCCTGGATTTTTCCTGTGGAGACACCTGAAAGAGCACATTTACTCTACTCTACTGACAAATGTGGAAGAATTGGAACCACATGTTCATGCTGCTCTTGTTACTGTGGACACAGCTTTGCTGCAAAGGGTCCAGATCTGTATGATCTGGCGGGTTGCGCAATGTTTGGAAGAGCAGGGAGGTCGCTTTGAGCATCTGTTGTTCTGAGGACATCATATTGTATTGTGAAGGTCATGCAGTCATTAATATGGACACTATTATTGTCACTGGTTGCTAATGTGAGACATCTGAGTGCTCATATTACATGTAGTATAAATGACAAGTAGATGCGAAAATGTTTTTGTAGTTATTCTGTCCTGTGATAGGTCATTTGTTTCAACGGTCTGTTTCTTATTTGTTTAACCTCATATTTAGTATTTTCACCGTTACAAATTGTTGTAAATTTAGGATACATGTGATCTAAGAAACGGTGTATATTACAGTATGGAATGTCAGAATGAAATTAGCAATGAGAAAAAATGCGCCCCCACCCAGGACCGAACCCTTGACCTCCTGTGTGCTAACCCAAAATTCTGTCCACTGCACCAACTGTACAGCACAGCTGAGATGTGCTGACAAATGTAGTTACTAAACATGTGGTTACAGTGTTGCCAGTTTGACACTCTCTAACGTCCTCTTCCTGCCAGATGGACTAGCCGGAAGAAATTTTGTGAGACATTTTTTTATCACTGGCATGTGAGGAGCCCAAGTGCGCGAATTTCGCTTCAGCCTGTATAGTCATGGTACTACTATTGTTACTTCTACCACCATCACTGCTACCACCACCACCACCATCACCACCACTATGATTATGCCAAAGATCATTTACTTTTTAAAAAAATGGTAATTGGATACCTTTAAGAAAACCGAGCGAGGTGGTGCAGTGGTTAGCACACTGGATTCGCATTCGGGAGGACGACGGTTCAATCCCGCATCCGGCCATCCTGATTTAGGTTTTCCGTGATTTCCCTAAATCGCTCCAGGCAAATGCCGGGATGGTTCCTCTGAAAGGGCACGGCCGACTTCCTTCCCTGTCCTTCCCTAATACGATGAGACCGATGACCTCGCTGTTTGGTCTCTTCCCCCAAAACCAACCAACCAAACTTTAAGAAATACTGGAGGGACTTTCATTAAAATGTCTGTTGATCAACTTTCTGTGTGATATGAGGATGGCCTATGACTTGTTTTGGTTTACTTTAAGACCCACATTTTGTGGTCATCACAATACAAAACAGTCCATTGCCTTCAGATGAGGAATCTGAAAACAGTTTATACATTGCTTGTAAGGTACACTTAAGTCAGGAAACCAGTAGATATAAAAATAACAGTAAGTCAGTTGTATCTCAGATCTCTATCAATCTGTCTTCAGGATGTGCTAATCTCAATTAAACTAAATGGTTGAAGGGATTCACCCAAGCTGTGAAATAAACATGGAAAAGTGATACTGTGATCAGGATCTGACCAGATATTAGGGATGACTCAAAACAAACCCAATGAAGCTAGACTATCTGGCCTGTGGTCATCAACAGCAGAATGCCAAGTATAGACAGAAAAGTAAACAATGGGGAACGCCACTGAGTCCCATGCTGCTGTATGGCAGAAGTTATAGGGTGGCCATGACCACCTGTTGGCTGGCAGAATAGTATTTGATGCCACATCAAAGTGGTGCCAGCACTGTTTCAGCTCCGCTTGGTCGCAAAGATCCTATCCCATGCTCTCTGGGAGACTGTTAAAGTTGCCAGGTGAAGACACCAGATCCCTCTGCTGTCTCCAATGGCCACATGTTGTCGGAAGTGTCCTGGACAAGGTTTTGGAAGGTGAACTGGTGTTGTGGCACTTAAGATCACCGGCTGGTGTGAGGAATTGGGAATGTCTGGCATTATGCTGGAACATGACGATGTGGTCGTTGTTGGCTGTTGCTGCATGAAGATCTCCTTCTTCATGCCTCTGTCCAATAAAATTGCTGCTCATAGTTCAGGCTGTATTTGTAAGATTGTGGGGCTGGAAATGGTGAGCTTTTGGGTTTAGGGTGCACCAGTGGATGTGGTGTAGTTGGTAGATATGTGTGGTGTTGTCTCTTACAATGGCACTCCAAACTTATGTGTTAACTGGTGTGATGTGTAGCTCATGGGTGTTAACTGTTGATGTTAGCCACTGATCCTGGTACGGATATGACTTTTACTCAATATGAATGTGCCCATATTACTGTTGCTGGTGGGTGTCTGCAGTCCCTGGAGCAGTGGGGCCAGGAAATGAAGTGTTTGTAGCTACCTTCCATGAAGGAACTCTGTCGGGCTACAGTCTTAGCTGGGTGTGGTGCTGTACATGCTCAGGAACAGTGTAAATGTTACTGTTGTGATCCTACTGCTTTCAGCATTGGCTTTCTAAATATATGTATCATACACTCTGCTTCATCAGTGGAAGATGGATGAAATGGTGGACTAAGACTGTGTTTTATGCCATTTGATGTACAGAGTTGTTTAAAAGCTGTTGTCATGAATTGGGGACCATTGACTGATATTATAGTTTGATGTAGCCCTTTGATGGCTTGAATCTGGACTAGCACATTTATTGTGGCTTGTTCTGGTGAACACCATGCATACCATATATGGGTATTTAGGGTAAGCAACTACGACTGTTAGTCACATACAGCCTAGAAATAGACTCACGAAGTCCAAATGAATGCGGTCCCGAGGTTTATTGAGGGGGGGGATTGGTGTGGTGTGGTGCTGCCTGATGCAAGGCACAAGCTGTTCAGTTGTGTGTCACAACTCCCATGTCACTGTTTAAGACTGGTCAGTAGGTGCATCATCTCAGTTGGGCTTTCAGTTGTGACATTCCCCATTGCCATCAATGAAGTATTTGTAAAATGTATGGCAGGAATGATGACACTGTGCGTATTTGCTTCAGTGCATGTTAAGAGGACATTGTTTGTGACTGACATATGGTGGTAGATATGGGATAGTATCTGGGGGACCTCATCTGATTCGTGCAACTGTTATGAGAAATCCTTCCTTCGAGTATTTGTCTCCTTCCTGCATCAATGTGTAAACATAAGATTTCCTGCTGGTTAAAGTCCATGTTTGTTTCCATTGAAAGGCTAGATCGAGCATCTGCATTTGCATGATGTGCTGTTGGCTCCTGTTTAATTGCATAGTTGCAGGAGCTTATGAAAAGTACTCAACTTTGGAAACATTGTGCTATTTGTTCCAGAAGACTGGAGTGAGCCAAATACCACTGCCAGTGTGTGTGGGATGTGATTAAATTGCACTGCTTCTACGGTTGCAGGTTCGAATCCTGCCTCGGGCATGGATGTGTGAGATGTCCTTAGGTTAGTTAGGTTTAAGTAGTTCTAAGTCTAGCGGACTGATGACCTCAGATGTTAAGTCCTATAGTGCTTAGAGCCATTTGAATCACTTTTTTTTTTATTAAATTGAAATTAATTCTGAATAGGTAAATACAGAATTTCTCAATAGAAAATACAATTGCCAACATCTTCTTTTCTATATGTGAATAGTTCCAAAATCTTTGGCACATAGCTAATACATTATTCAGTATCATTATCATTCCCATATATCAGTACAGCACCAATGCCAAATGGTGAGACCTTCTTGGCCACAATAAGTGGACATGATTGTAAAAATGATGTAAGAGAAGGGCACTGAGTGCAGCATATACTTTATCTTTGTGGAAGTGCACTCACAGACAACTATCCATCTACAAGGGACACATTCCTTCCGCAACTAGTTCAATGATTGAATAATATGGGCTGCTTGTGGGAGGGACTGCAAATTGATAGCTGTTACATAGTGATCAGTGGACTTGATCCCTTTTTTGTTTAGGAGGTACCTGAGGTATCCCACTTGCTCTTGGAAAAAAAATAACAAAATAACATATGTCTAAGCAGCACTTTAGCCCTTTGTAACATGATGTATTTCCCAAGCATCCCCGATTCATAGTGCTTGTACCGATGATGTCATCTAGACAGTTAGTGCAAGTGGATACAAACATGGATAACTCTTCCAGCTACCTCTGGAAGGTTGCAGGAGCAGGAGAGATCCCAAAAAGCAAGCCCTTGCATTTGTATAAGCCAAAAGGAGTGTTGATAACTGTGTTGTTTTGCAGTGCCTCGTCCGATGGTATTCACAAATATGCCTCGGCAAGGTCGGTCCAAGAATAATAATCTCCTCCAACAAGCTTTGAGAGTTGGTTTCCTAGACGTGATGTATGATAGGATTTTACTTGTGCCTGGGCATTGATTGTTAATTTAAAATCTCCGCAAAGTGGGACCAAGCTATACTAGCGCCTGAACATTAAGTGTTGATTTAAAATCTCCACATAGGTGGATGACACCATTAAGTTTTGTGACTACTACCATGAGCATAGCTCAAGTGCTTGTTTTATGTGGTTCAATCAGTAGAGACAGTAAAGTTCCTGCTTAATAGCTGCCCATAATGAAACTGGAATGGGCAATGCTTGGCAGAAATAGGACAGAGTTTCTGGTCACAAGAAGATACAAGTCTGGAAATCTGTGGTGCACCCCAGGCCAGATTTGAATAAGGATTAAATGAGGCACAGAGGTAGTCAAGATCCTGGAAGGCAACTCTATCAAAGAAGGCCTGAACGTTGTCATTGGTAGAGAATCAAAATAATGAGAAGGAATCCAGACTGAAAATGTTTCTGGCTGAGTGACTGTTGACAACAAATTGTGATATCAGCCATGTGACCTTATTATAGACCTAAAGTGCGCTTCATTTATGACGGCGGCCAAGTTTAGGTTTGTTCTGCACATCTGACGTCACAAAACACAGTCAGCCAGTGAACAGAGAAAGACATTGCCAGAGCTCGACTGCAGTGCAGATCACGGACGAGTGGCTTCAGTTTTAGAAACGTTCAGTCATAAATAAAGTAATTGAACAAAAGCAATGTCTTGATAGCAGACTTTCTTTTATAGAAAGTTTGGAAAAAGCATTCTTTATACCAATTGCTTCATATTCTATTAATTAATTAAACCAAACAAGCAATAAGCCTCCTAATTCAGGCGATAGCAAGGAAAGGTGTTTGTATCATTCTCACAAACCGCTTTTTCGCAATAAAGAACAGCGGTAATTGTTTATTTCCTATTGTACGGCGATGAAACGTGAATAATTCATAGTCACACCAACAGTGTTTGTCGGTATTTTGCGTGACGTTTAGAGTCCTTCAGGAGCACATTAAAATGACGAGCTGCGTGAGCAAAATGGTTAAGGTGTTTGTCTCCTGAGAGGAAGGTTCAGAGTTCATACCTTGTTCAATGCTTGATATTTTGTTTATTTAAAAACAATATTGAAGTGTCTTACTAATGAATTTTATTCGTTTGAATGTAATTTTTTGAAATGTCTAGTTCTTTGTCTTTTCATTATAATCATAATAAGTTTTCGGTTTTTCTAATTTTGTCCTCCAATATTTCTTTTCACAGCAATTAAAAACAATGAAAAGGCGCACATACAATATTCATTTTATCTATTTTGTTTATGTATCTTCTCTTCCGCAGTCGTGTTTTACTATTCATATTGAAATATATTCTTTGTGACAGTATTAAAAGTATTATAAGTATTATTTAGAGCAGAATTTTGGCTCATACGTTGCCGAGTTACTTGATAGTCTGACACAATTCTTTGCTTCGCTGCTTTGGCAACATCATCATATTCAATGTTTTCGTCAACTGATCTATGTTTTGGCAAGTATTTGCTGTCCGTTGTGACAAACACAAATTTTTTGCGCATTGCGCCTCACTGACAATATATTTTAGTTTCTATGTTTTATTACGTCCACAATTCAGTTTTGTGCACTTTGCCAATTTTAATCAGAACTTTTTAGGAAAAAGCAAAATGACTCTAGTATAAATAAAACTTTTGTTACAGTCGCAAAAGACGGAATATTTCTCAATATTACATACGACACCAATCTGGTGCTTAAATGAAATGAGATATTGTTATACAGTAAATTTTATATGAAATTTAGGTATATTGTCCACATTTCGTTCTCAACATTGTGGCAGCTAAAATCGACTGTACGGAAAGTATATACTATGGACTTTTACCTCTTTTTAACTCTTCAAAATTTCATGCAATGGTTTACTACATTTAATGCTGCACAATAACTGCGTTGAACATTGAAACAAAATTAAGTCATTTATGGGGGTGGGGTATCAGTCAAGAAGATGTGTAAAAATCAAATTTTTGGGCCAAATAGTTTTTGTGAAATCGAATGATAAGTGTGTCAAAGCAGTCGGAACACCACGTGTCTGCACAGGCGAGCAGCAGTGATGACAAAATCGTGCACAGCGCGGAATGCGGGGAGCGCGTCTCTGTAGCAGCGAAAGGGTTAATGTGGCCGTGGTGGCTTTGCTTCATAAACTGCGCGCTCCCACTTAAACGTAAGTTTGCGAACTATGCTATACTATAGCGCTACTTCTCTTGGCGCGTGCGTTGTTTGCAATTGGCAACGCAGCAATCTCCCGCGTCTGGGTGGGCATGCGCGAGCCGCCAAGATAAGAGAATTCAACTATAGACTATTGCGAATTTATCCTGGAGGGCTTTGAACTGTGATCATATGCTATCAATGTAGAAAAGAATGGAACTAATTCTGGGGAGGTTTACCAAGTAAACTTTGTCTCCTGTGTCCACCTGGAGAAAGATGTCATTGTTTGCGTTTGTGGTATATATGAACAGCTTGTTAGCTAAGAATTGAATGGGGAACTATTGCCTGAAGTTGCATGCACCATTCCTTGATGCATGCAGAGGACTAGATCTGATTGTCCTGATGGTTTACAGCAGACCGTTGGGAGATGTTCATCTTTTCCACAACAGGCACAGTGCTCCCAGTGATCTGGACACTCAGCACATGCATGTGCTTGGAAGCAGTCAGGGCATGATGGGAGTCCCCACTGCAGATGGCAGTGGGATAAGACTGGCTATTCAGAGATCATTGATACATCTAACATTGATTGTGAATCCCATAGACCTTGTCTTGGAAGTGGTTTATGGGTATTTCCTGGCCCTGGAGCACTGTGTGGCATGTGGACTGCTGCTACTTGCAGTCAGGTCATGACATGCTAGTTTGCTGGCTATGCGATTTTCAAAGAGTGGACCTTCCAATCCAGAGTTGCATAGTTTGGAGTGTGGCATGTGTAGTTGTGGCTCTGGAGCCAATTGGACAATTAAAGAGTTGGCATATGAAGTTTTGAATAGGGGTTGTGGCAGTGTGATGTAATAAATAGTGTGTAAGGTGAAATATATATTGTAGTAGAATATGATCAAAAATTAACAGTAAAATTTTATCTTTAGAAAAATACTATCTGTGACTTACAGAAGTAATTGTTTCAAAACAAACACGTATTCTTTATCTAAAGTACATTAATGTAGACAGTTTTGAGCTAGTGACACACCAGTAGCTATTCGGGGCTACATTTCATAATTTGTGAAATTAATTTAAGTAAATGGAAAGTGGCTTACATTAAAAACATTTAAATCATTGGACCAGTATGTGAACAGTGTACTGATATGTTGAGTTTTAGTGTGTCTTTTTAACAGGTGTTGTGCCCAGTGTGCCGAGAACCAATCACATATGACATGGACCTGCTTTCTTCTGCCCCACCTCCTATGGATGTAGAAAATGCGAGGCAATTTGAATTGAGTGATGATCTTCGTAGCCTACAGCAGCAGATGGCATCACTATTTAGTTATCAGAAACAGCGAGGTGGAATTATTGATCCAGAAGCTGAAGAATCAAAACTTGTTTTGGTGACAGAAACACCGGAGGTAAATCTAGACAAGAAGCTGTTCATAGCTGCTTTGTGTGTGTGTGTGTGTGTGTGTGTGTGTGTGTGTGTGTGTGTGTGTGTGTGTGTTTTGCATAGTAGTGAAGATAAACAAGTGCTCATATCTTTCAAGGTGCACTTTTTAGAGAACATGTTTATTTGACATTTTACTTCAAATAAGCATTCCTTCAGATAATATCCCTGAATACTGACCACTCCTGGGACACCATGTATTTTCAAATTATCCTCTCTCTGCTGCCACCTCCCTCCCGCCCCCCTCTACCCCGTCCCCCCTACCCTTGATCCCCTCTGTTCTTTCATCCTTCTCCTCTTCATTCATCCTTCAGTTTCAAAGTTATTGAATGAATAACAATTCCACAGGCATGGACTCTACATTGTTTTGATCTGTTATTTAGGCACAGATTTTTAAATTTAAGGTATGAGTCTTCATTTTTTGTGTAATATGCAATTGTATACATTATGTTTTATTGTCACACTACATATGGCCTGCTGAAGCAAAGTTCCACTTTCACGCGCTACTGACTTGCCCTTAGAAAACATTTTAGTACAGGAGTCCTTTTGTAGCACTTTTTGCAAGGTGTAAATCTTAAAAGTCAAAACCGTGATCTCTTTGAACTTTTATATTGATTACAAAACTTAATACTTAAAAGTATAAATTGAAAGAGACCTTGAAAAAATTTTTGTATAGCTTTCTTGTACCATAACTCAGTAAAAATATTTCCTGGTTTTTGTTTTCCACAAAATTAAAGCAATTGCTGCTTGTATAGTAAGTGCAGACACATCTAACTGGCCAGAAGATCATCATCATAGGAGCCATAAAAAGGCATTCGTGGAAAGGGAAAGAAAGGTGTATGAGGAAGTATTGGGAGTCAAAGGGTAGGAAAGAAAAAACAAGGAAGGATGATTAAGATTTTTATAAAAGGAATGGACTAGCAGCAGAACACCTGGTTTAAGAAGAAGGAATGTCATAAGGCAACATGGTACAGCTATGATGTGTTGATTAAATCTGAGGTTGACTGCATAATAAGTGATCAAGACATTATGTACAGTCACAGATGTCATCTTTCATAGCCCTAGGTAGTTATCACCATCATTTAGTAATGAGAGATGGATTAGTGAGGAAAAGGGGCATCAAGCTAAGAAAGTAAGATAAGAAAGTGTAGGTGAAAGAAAAGAAATGCAAAGAAGATTTTCAGAAAATAGTAATGAGCAAAATACCAAGAAATGAAATGCTGTTATAAGAAGAGGACTGAGGAGGGTTCAAACCAACAATGGTCAAATTGGCAGAAAAAGTGTGCAGATGAACCAGTGGTTGGAAAGATGGAAAGAAACATTGAAGTGTAAAGATTGAGTTGCAAAGGAAAACAAAGTATTTTGTATATGGTTTTAAGAGAAACAGAGGAAGCAAGAAAAGAATACACTGAGAAGAAAATGGTTAAAAGATTGGTAGTGGGACAGAAAAAGAAATTAATGAAAGAGTGGGCAAAAATGGTGGAAGAGAACAGTGAGGGAAGTGAGGTACCCAGTGGAACGGTTAAGGCTAAGAAGAAGGGATGTTGGATAATGTCAGGATTATCTATAAAGAAGGAATAAAAGTTGACAAAGTACAGAAAATCAGAGACGTGGAAAGAATATTTTGAAGAGTTGCTAAACTACAAGGTAAATGTAATGGAACAGGCAAATGAGGAGCATGGGGACATAAAGGGTGTCAAGATAGACCTAACGTGGACAGAATTAGAGGAAGTGATAAAGACCATGAAAGAAGGAAAAGAGCCTGGACTGGATGAATAAGTGTGGAATGTGAGAGTAGCTGTCACTGTTGGAGTATATGGAATGAAGGGAGGACATCTGAAGACTGGAAAAAGGGAACCATTGTTTCATTTTTGAGAAGGGTTGCAAGAAAATCTCAGAATTATAGAGAAGTTAATTTTGATGTGCCATGCAGCCAAGGTATTTAATAAGATGCTAGAAAAGAAAGTACAGAAGATAATAGGAGGAGGACTGTATGGATTTAGACCATTAAGGTCGACAAGTGATCCAATTTTTGGTGTAAGGCAGCTCCAGGAGAGAAACTATGGTAATGATTTAATAATGGTATTCCAGGACATTGAGATGGTGTATGATAGTGTGAAAAGAAGCAAGCTCTCCACAACATGGTAGTCCAACCTTAGGCCAATCCCAATCCCTTGCCACAGTAATCATATTACTGTGGAAGTCCCAGATGCAGGGCCTGCCAAATCTATTCACCCAGCAATTCCTATTCCAGTCCTGTCTTTGTGTTCCAGCTCAGCTTTTTATACTGGTACGGCTAACAACTAGTTATCCATCAGCATGAATGGCCAAACTGTGACCAAGAGCAAAGTGGAGCACCCTGTTGCACAACATGCAGCTGAACATAGAATGCTTTATTTCAGCGGCTGCTTCACAACCTGGGCCATCTGGATTCTTCCCTCCACCACTAGCTTTTCTGGACTGCTGAGATGGGAGTTATTCTTAAAACGCTTCCTCTGTTCCCGAAATCATCCCAGCCTTAACCTACAATAACATGTTGTTCCCACACCCTTTTCCCCTTTTCTGCTCGTCTCCTTTTGGTTCCTTTCTTCCCTTTCCTCCCTCACCCACAGCTTCCTGAAGCTGCACAGGGTAGCCTTGTCTGCTGCCTCTAGCTCCTGCATGCTCTGCCAGGCAGCACTGTTTCCTCTTCCCTGTTGTGTACATTGCTATCCCTCCCCCTTCCCCACTTCACTGCTACTTATTTCAATAAGTCTGGCCTGAACAGCCAGAGATAGTGGTCATGTGTATGCAAAGTGTGCTTGATTGTGTGAATGTTTGTGTGTTTCATTTTCCGATGAAGGCTTTGGCCATAAGCTTAAAATGGAACAGTCTTTTCATTGTGCCTGTCTGCAACTCAATGTGTCATCTATACGGTGAGTAGCAATCTATCCTTTCCCTGATTGTTGAAAAACAGACTTTAATTTTTTAAGTATAAGTGACAATCAAAAACTTCCCATTTGAGGACATTGCTACTGCTTATATGCAACATAGAAGTGTACACATTCCACTTTTAGCCTGCCCATGCTTGCCTGTTACCAGGCAGGCAAGCTGCCGCACGTAAGCTGGAGAACAGGCAGGCTGCTATACTCCCATCCAAGTCAAGCTATGCCCAACCCAAGCAGGCTAAGGGAATCTTGCTTGCCTGCCCATCTTCCCACTGTGCTACGCTACATTGCAGTCTGTTCTGTACATTTACATTGTAGTGCTATGAGTAGCGTTCGGAAGTTGATGAAAAGTTCCTTTTCATTGTATTTTGGGATTATTTATTCATTTCAAAGTGAATGGTTTTCACTGCAGCTTCACCCTCTTTTGACCAGTGCTGACTGTTCTCAATTCGAACCATCGTCAGGTCGCCTCTAATATAAGTGTTTTCTGTAGTAAGCAGAACCATCACGGAAAGTCGAAACCTTTGGTACCTATCAACTTGAAGATGTTTATCATACTGCAACGGCAACTAAAGTAAGCTTTTGGGAGTCTTTTTTTCTGTAACCTTAGTGCATTTCAGCCAAATATGACCCCAGTTATACTAATTTTAATTTCTTTTTCTTGGATGTGTATTTTGAGTTCACTGAATTCAGTGGCCAAAATAGTGCATTCTAAATTCCCCAAATGTCTTGTAGCTAATGCAAAGTTCATTTTTCATATTATGTTAATCTAAAAAGTACATGTCTGAAAGAAGAAGAAAGTATGTTATATACCACTAGAATATGGTTTGCAATACCCTCTGAGAGCCATATTTTTTTCCTATTTCAGTCAATGTTTGCCCTAAATGTAGAAATCCTGTGTACTGCTAAATGGCCTGAAGTCCTTAGCACACATTTCCACACACCTGTCAGACACTAAGTCTTTGTCATCATTCAGAATGTTTATGGAGGGACAAAACTGATTGTCAAATTTATGAACATATTCTAATATACTATAGGTTCCTGAACAACTATTTGTAGCTTTTTACACAATTTGCATTGCGAGACACCTACCGATTTATGTGAAGCTGCTTCTTAAACATATGAAACCTTCTTCCCTGCTGGACTTGGGCTCTGTTTAGTGACTGGTATATGTTTCCCAATTCTTAATTTCTCCTCTGTCTCCTTCAGTATGGTTTGTTCATTTTGGTGCTTCCATCATCATGATAATGAGCCGCATTGAAACTACCTACACGAGCATATACCTGTCTGGTCTGTAGTCACATTGGATTGATAGCATAATCTGTTGTCAGATGCAGCAGGCAGAGCAGATCCAATGAAACTTGCCAGGCTTGTGGCAACCCAAGTTGGCCTGCATTAGTACTCATGAACTCTTTGTGCCTCACTGTGGCAGGTTGAGCTGTTTTAATGGTAACAGTGGAAATAGAGGCAGGCAGGCTAGAAGGAGAATTTTTACACCTCTGATGCAACACGGCATGTCTCTGAGGCAAGGGACTAGTGTGGCATTCGTATCTTCCTGACATTGGGTAAATGCGGAAACTTGAACTATGGTGATGTTATTACCAAATGCTTACAAACAAGAACAACATGCTGTTATTCTTTTCTTGCTGGCAACGGACAAACACTGGTAGGCATCTGTCATAGACTGTAGAATGTGTGTGGGGCAACACATCTGTCGAAAACAACCAGTGTGGAATGTTGTGCACCAAGGAGTGCTGCTGCTTCATGATAATGTATATCCCTATATCACAAATGTCGTAATACAGAAGTTACACCGACTGAAGTGGGAGACACTTGAGCACCTGTCCTATAGTTCTGATCTCTCATCTTGTGCTTATCACACCTTTGGTCCCTTCAGAAAGGCCATGAAGGGTTGACAATTCCTGTCGGCTGAGGGTGCGCAGCAGGTGGCTATGGGTAGCAAGTGGTTACGGGTTTCTTCAGACAGAAGAACGCAGTGTTTTACCAAACAGGTATCTTCAACCTGGTGCATTGGTGGGGTGATTACCACAGTGCTCATGGCAATTGAAATACCAATTCTGGACTGTACTACCTTTGAAAGCAAAATTTTTAACCGCTTCTTATACTTTGATGTGGGACTTCTTTTAGTTGATCATAGAAGAAAGTGCATTCTGAGCACTTGGCTTCCTAGTTCTGAATAGGCTGAAATCGGGGGACCCAACAGTAAGTAGAATCTTAAACCCATCCTATGACAGAGCAGTTCCTGCTCCATCACAGGTGCTAACAGCAACTCCTCTGCAGAAAAGTGCTGTAAGCGTAATAAAGTGTAGATTTAATATGTGATGGAGGCAGAACTAGATTGCTTGGTAGTATATATACTGCGTAGAACTTGTTTGCTCTTTTCACTGCACCTTCTTCTATTAGCACCCAGGAAAAAGTTTATAGAGTGTACATGTATTCGTAGACTGAACTAAAATGGTGGACATTTTTGCTCAATGCTTGTCTGTGTGTGAACTTACAGAGTGAGGACACTGCTGGATCCAGTATACCACAACAACCACTCCCACGGTTAGCTCCTGTTGTGCCACCAGGGAGTAGGGATTGGAGGAGGGGCCAGGGTATGAGGAGCAGGGCTGCCTTTAGGGGACGCAGAGGCTCTTCACGTGGTAAACCACCTCAACAGGCTGCTACATCTAGATGACGTTGGCTGATTAAAGGCAGCAGCATAAATAAAATAAATGGAAAGAGAAAAAGAGCACATGGACAGCTTTAAATGATCACTTTTTCACACAGGAGTTCAGGAGATATAAGTTCCTTGTTGTTCTGTATGTGTTTCTCCTGTATTACAATGCTGAGATTATTTATATGAGCTTATTTTACACTGATTTGTACATAGATGTATTTATGTTTCTTGTTTGTATAGAAAATTTGCAATGTAGAACCCAAACTTCAAATTTTTGTTCTTTGAACATGAGGCAGCTAAATTATTATTATAATTATAAATAATACTCTTTGTATGATATTAAACATATGTGTTTACTTTGTGAAATAAATTGTGAATTGCTAATGTGTTATAACAAAGTTGGTCAGTGTGCATTTAGTAAGTCTGCATGCTTTTGTGACCATTGTTATAGAAGATTTTACCTTCAGTGTGTGTCTGTCCTTTCTTCTTCTGGGTCTCATAACCACTTCCTCAAAGAGATACAAGGCAAAATCATGGAATTTGACTGTATGTTATATGGCCTGCTCTTCAGGTTTCCTTAGTTTGTTATTTAGAAGCATGTGATTATTTCTGTGAATTATGTGTGGACCTAAGAGAGGTCTCTAGAGATTACTATAGGCGGAGCACATTGAATTACCAAGAAATCATGCATTTGGTGTGTTGAGGATTACATTTCATTTTTCATTTTATTTTCCAGCAATTCAAAATTTTGCACCTTTATTTTGTTGAAGTTGGTCTACTGTAAATTAAAATTTAAAAGGAGTCTTTGATATTTGTTTGTACAAAGAATTTTGAATTGTAAAACATTTACAGTGTCATCTTCCCCCTTTATTAACAATACATATTCAAGAATAAATTTTGGAAATGACCAATTCAGAAATGGTAAGACTTTTACAGTCCTTCAGATACAGCTTTTAGTTTATTATTGTTGGTCTGTAGGGATGACATTTATCAATAGTATGTACATCCCCCTGCAGTGTCAGGAGCTAAAATAGACCTGTGGTAATTTCTTGCCTATCTTAAAAGGCAACTAAAATGAGTCTTGCACATAGTCAATTTTTTGCATTGATGACATGGCTGTTATTAAGACACTGGTCAGTTTTAGCTCATTACACAACCTCTCCCTCAACCTTCTTAGCTTACTTATGGTGCTCTTTTATGGTTTGAACTCCCCTTTTCCAAAAGTTAACAGAGTTGTGGGCTGTTTTGGGAAGGACACTTTATACGGTGCATAATTTATCCATCAATTCACTGTGATTTTCTGCACCTACAACTAGAGTGGATTTATGTTCACAACTGAAATTTGGCATTGTAGCCAATCCATTGTGGGTGTGGTAGTTGTGTACCCTCACGGTTGTAGCCCCCTGACAACATACGGATCACACTACTGAAGCTTGAGCTTGAACTTCCCATGTGTGACAAGAAGAAGGTGCCTGTCCAATCTAGACAATGGCTATTATGCTAGGTAGCCTGTATCCTGGCAGGTTGGTACTCATGGGGAGAGCTTCCAGTCAGAGTGAATGATACCAAGGCAGATGATCTGCAGTGAAATGGGTCAAACTCCCCTGTAACGGTGACTGTGCCAACATTACTGTCTAATCAAATAGAAAACAAGATTTTAATGCAGAGGCTTAGAACCCCATGGTGTTTCCTTCTTTGGCTTTGGCACAGGATGAGAATCAGGCAATGAAAAATGGAGGTGGCCAGTCCAGTCAGTTCTTAGTCTTCTCTATGACTGTCTGAGAATCTTTTACAACAATGAAGCTACTGATTTTTATTGAAAGTTTGGAGAAGTTGCTGCAACAGACAATATGTGAAATTGGTAACTGTTGATGAGAACTTTGAATGCTAATCAATCACAGGCTCTCTGGGGCTGTGACCAGCTCGTGGATACAAGTTACCATCTCTCCTAATAACAGACTCAGCATGATTCAAGGTGTCACCTTCCATCAGGACCTAACACTACAAACAGGTGAAAAACTGTGTGCTTACCTAGAATAGTGTTGAGTTCATTTTGTTCATCACCTTCAGAGAGGACCTGAGCATAATGGAGCTTTCATTCTCGCAATGGAGCTTTCATTCTCGCATTTGATGATAATGTTCAACCTGAGAAAGTGAAGGTCAAGGTGTATTAGTGTGATGCCAAATCGTATTTTACTCCTCCTGTAAGATGTTTTAAGTGCCAGAGATTTCGACCATCCCTCTCTCTATTAATTTGGCAACTTGTTGCAGATGTGGAAGGGTGATGCATGAAGTCAGCTCTTCCAAACAATCCCTTACATCTGTAAACTGCCCAAAACACTGACCCACTGTTCGCCATCATGTTCAGTTTTAAAGAAAGAGAAGAAAATCGAGGTGTATATAAAACATTTGCCCACCGGTCTCATAAGATACTAAGAAAGAGTTTGAATGACTCCGTCAAACTTTGCAAAGTTTGTTTCAGAATCCACTTCTAGTGTGAAGATGAGGTCTCAAACAGCAACTCCTGGCCCCAGCCACATGTCAGTGTGGAAATCAGCTGACTCAACTCCCAAATCCACAGTGCCACTGGTAAGCACACCATCAGTGCAGCTGGATATACCTCATCCTTTTCCAGCATCACTGTGGAAGAGGACATCTGTCTGAAACAGACAGTAGATTGTAGGTAGGAATGGTCCTGTTTTATCCCAGAAGTCAAGTCAGATAAATCCTTGCAGAAACAAAAATCTCACAGGGATTGAAGGAAAAATGGAAAGTTAAATCAAATTGTGATGCTCTGCCCCCCCTCCCTCACTTCAGAAAGTGGACTGGCAGGTTTCCACTTCCAAACTTGCTTCTGAGGAAGTAGCTGCAATTAGCAGAGACTGTTGAAGGGCATTTCAATGACACAAATGCCACCTTTCTACGGAGCATTCAGCAGTATTCATGATACTTTGAGCAAAGGCACTGTTTTTAATAATAAGGGGAAAGCAGGAGTTTTGGGAACAGTGTGTATCATCTATGATAGTCTGCATTCCCACCACCTCAAATATGGACAAACTCTACCACATGTGTGATGTCCACTGTAGTTCCCTGTATATGTGTACTGGTCCCACAGTCTCTGCTGAATGTTTCATGGCACACTTTGTCGAAGTATACACATGTGGTAATCTAGTTTCCTGATGTGGAAACACCTGGCAGTGGTAAACTACTTTTTCTTTTGTGCATAAGCCTTAAATCTTTCAGTGTCCAATTTAGTGGATGGAGTTCCACAGCTCTTTAGCTATGTATAGAGACACTGTCCCTGGACCCAATAAAATCCACAGTCTAATGTTTAAACATCTTAGCAATGACAGCATAAAACATTTTCGGGTTTTTCAATATCCTGAAACCAGTAAAAGACACTCAAGTTTTGATTAATTATTGACCAATCTTTCTAAGGAATGGGCTACGTAAATTACTTGAAAGAATGGTCAGTCAACACCTTTGTTGGTCAGAGGACATACTGACAAGAATAGTTTAGTAGGGGTATTTGTATAGGCACTATTTGTATAGATGGTGGTAGTGGTGACTTGACATGCATGTTACTACACCGAGGATAGCAAAACAGTGGTTGAGTTCATTTTGTTCATGCAATAAACAATTATTGATTACTGCTCATTTTCTCAACTTTAAATAAACAGTCACTGAACAGCCCCACTCCATACATAATCAAACCTGATAAGTTACTTGAAGTCCCTGAAACTTTCAAATTTTTAGGCCTTTTATTTGACAAGAAGTTAATATGATTACCACATGTATGCTAGCTCATGGCAAATAGCACGAGGAAACTTAAAATACCCACATATTCCTCTTGTCTGTATAGATAGAGTTCCCTCCTGGGATCCCCTGTGGCGCGTATTCAATCCCATGATTTTGATGGAC
The DNA here is from genome assembly GCF_023864345.2 of Schistocerca serialis cubense. Classification (NCBI taxonomy): domain Eukaryota; kingdom Metazoa; phylum Arthropoda; class Insecta; order Orthoptera; family Acrididae; genus Schistocerca; species Schistocerca serialis. The sequence goes on along the minus strand of NC_064638.1, from coordinate 262,409,005 downwards.
CTCGTCCGTGGCTCTAAGAAACAAGCTGACCCCACTATTCTCAGTTGTGTATTCCATTTCATTCTCCATGGCTATCCCAATTTGATAAGCATCTACCCAGATGGATTGATAGTCAGTGATTGGGTTGGTTATGATTTTGCACTCCCAAGAGGACACAATGAGTGTTCTCTGCCGAGTGTATACAGTACAGAGGTGATCACCATATATACATTAAAACTCTTGCAACAAAGGACTTCTTGGTTTGTAGTGACTCCATGAGTTGCTTACAAGGCTTATCTCAGTGCTAATTTAGAAAATTTTCAGTCACTAACATCCAAGACCTATTAGTTGACCTCCACAGAATTGACCACAACAACATTCAGCCAGACACTGAGCCATGAGCGTAATCTGGGAAATGCTGAGAATAGCTAAAGAGGCAACCACAGAAGGCAAACTTGAACTTGGAGTACAAGGTTCAGAGCAATGTTTGCAGTTAAGGCATCAAATTTTGAAAGCCTTGGATACTAAATTTCAGGCTACCTCAACCCTCAACAAGCAAAGCACATTCAAGAGGACCACAAAAGTGTGATCCACTTCTCTCCAAGCCTCTTGGAAAGATGCCATCATACTGTGCCAACTATGTATTGGCCACATGAGACTTATCCAGGAACTCCTTTCATGTCAATGCCCCCAATGCAGCAGGGGTAGTCATCTCATAATAGCCCCATTCGTACTGTGTGACCTGCTCGCTGATCTGAGATGAGCCATCGACCTGTCTACTTCTGTACCCACGTATTTGTGGATGATCAGATAGAAGATAACAAAGTCGTGTTTCTAGGGGAAGTAAATTTTATAACAATATTTAATGCACCATTGGATACTAGGAGAATACATATTGTTGTGGCATGTGCCCAGAGTGGTCTTGTGATGCTTTCTCCGTTTTGCACTGTCATGAACTTGCAAACATTTATGTACATATTTTATTTAACTATTGTTGCTAATTACCTCTCTCATCTGCTCATCCTTCATTTTCTCACCTCATTTTAGTTGCACTGACAATGATGGTCCTTCTTGGTGATCCTTTAGTAACCAACTAGCATTTTGGTTTTTATTTCACCTTTAACCATCTGACTAAAGCTACTGTTGTGCACATTTTCAATGAAGTTGACAAGCTCACAGATGCTGGAGCTGACAATTATCCACATTTCCCATCCATTTACATTAATTTCCAGTGATAGAGGGACCAAGATGTTCAGTCCCTTTAAACCCACAGTCATCACTACCAACAGTACGTAAACCTTTTACACATTACATGTGGACCTGGATTTAATATGGTGAATGGTAGTACTGAACCACACACAGCTGGGTTTATGGCAGCTTACCAGCAATATGAGTGATCACCAGGAGTTCAGGTGGGAAGATTTGGGATCAGGTCACCTGCTTCAACGACCATCGTTAATACATAACTTGCTTTTATTATGGTGAAATTGGTTTTAAAAATAATAAACAGTAAAACTGACTGAGCAGACCTTAAAAAAGCTGCCAGTAATTGAGCCACCAGCCATTGACTATACACAAAAGAAACAGAATTTTAAAAGCAATTAACTACAGTTAGGAAAATTCCCTGAGCAGTTTTAAAATAAAATACTGAATGATCTTTAAAGAGTTGACATTAATTATGAACCCACTGTCACTCAGTAGACAGGAAAGGCACAGAATTTTAATAACAGTTAACAGTCACTGAATAGGCAATTACAGGTGACCAAAATTCACTGATCAGTTTTTACCCAAATGATTTTAAACAACTGCTATTAATTATGAGTGGTGGGTGTATAAACCCCACCAGCGGGTTGGGGGGCGGGGGAAGGGGAAGATTGTCAAAAAGCGGTGAAACAGGTGAGTAGGCCGAGGCCGCATGGCTCAGTGTGGACGTGTGTGACACATATGTAGTGGGCAGCTTGTTACCTGGACTTAAAACTTGCTGAACATCGGTGGGACACTGTGGGTTTAAGGGTTTCATCCCTAATATCACTAGAACCATTGACTGCTAATGACCATCGGATGACTGAGTGATCATTTCTGCTAACTGGTCTGACCTCACATAAGAATTGAACCATTGCCTACTTTCTCACAAATCTAACATTATTTTATATCTGTGAGTTTAGTCCTTTTATGATGCTCATTGTTTTTTATTCATTGGTATTAATTACAACTGTATATTACACCTTTATTGCTTGTACTTTAAAGATATTTAAGTATGTGTGTAACAGCAGTACAGTGTCAGGTACAGAGTTGTTGAGAAACCTGCTAATGTGTCTGTCAGAATATGTAAGATCTGACCTCATTTACAGTAGCATTAGACTTCAACCCCCATACTGCCTCACAGTAGGGTACATTTTCTATTGTTGACTTGGCTTCATCTCGTAGACAGGTGCAATTGTGAACTGCAATGGAGCCTGCAGTCATTCTTGTTGAATTTCCCTCTGAAGTGATTAACATTGGTCTCTTCAGAGATGAGTAGTGCGAATCCTACAAAGCAATTCTGATTATTGTGATATTAAAATGAATCTTTAACTTTGCTAATATTTTGCCTGTAGCTGTTATCACCATGTTCCATAGATCTCATCGAGGAGCAGTGCCTTCAGGGGTGTGAAATGAATTGAGGTGTGGATTAACAAAAGACAGTCAGGTTGTAGGAACTCAATCTTTACACCATATTAATAATAACCTACCATTATATTGCTTACTGCTGTCCATGCTTATATCAGCTAAATTTAACCAAGGGCATTAATAAGAAAGCTGCTACTTTCAAAAAATTTGCTGCTTCCATGGGAGCTTAATGTTTACCTTATTACAAAGGTATTTGCAAGGAAAATAGTTATCTCCATGTGGAAATATTGTTTGCTGTGTACAATCATTACAATTTATGATGCAACTTCACAATGAGCACTGTTACTCATTGTGTTGCTTAAAGGGATTTTCAATCCTTGAATCTAGATAATCAGACAATGTGTGAGTGTGGCTTATGATTTTTCAAATTACTTTTGATTTGATCTTGATTTTCAGTTTCTGGCTTGTATATTGGATGCTGACATGCTGAATACATAGGATCAGAGTGCTTTACTCCACTGTGAACTGAGAAGTCAAAATATATATTAAAATAATTTTTATATCTTGTACTAGCTTGGCACCCACTGCTTCATTCACTTAGACTGTATGGCCTGCAGAGATTCTTTTGTTTTTATTTAACCGAATTTTTATATTGTTCAAAAATTGCAACACCTTCTAAGTTTCTCAAGGCAATTAAGACCGTATAAGCGTGGTCTTGTCAATGTACTTCTGACCAAAACGCGATTTTGGTAGCTGGAGTCCAACGTTTTTATCATCGTGCCTTTTGCGTTCTTGTAAACATATTTTCGTAGCAACTTTTATTCCCTAACAAATATTTCTTTACATCTAACCAAGAAGTGAAATAGCAATTTTCACAAATTTACCTTTAAATTTTTTTTCAATGTAACGAAATATTTTCTCAAAAATTTTCTTCCCCTATGCCATTTCCTTAGGGGTTGGATTTCCAGAAACAAGGAAACTCATAGTTTTTTTATTTGTTTGACTGAGAAGTACTGGTATTTACCAGTGGTCATAGACGTAGCCTTAAAAATCCATTAGTGATCATTTATTTTCAAAAAACCTTTCACCCAGTATTTCACCACTTTAGTGGTTGCATTTCCAAAAATGCTGAAACATATTTTTATTTTCTGACTGAGAAATCCAATACCAGTTTTCATAGTTCTAGCTTCAGAATTCTCTTAACAGCAACATACTTCCAAAAGGCCTTTCATCCCCTATTTAATCCTCTTAGGAGTGGAATTTTGGACAATCCCTTTTCAAACAATGCCCACAGTAAAAGATCCACAGCCTCTCCACACTTCGTTTCTATCCTTAATGGTTTCGGCTGGGCAGTGATGAATCAGTGAATCAGTTGTGACCCCTATTTCATCCCGTTAGGGATTGAATTTCCTAAAGGTGAATCACATAGTTTTTTATCTTCAATCGAGAAACCAAACACCAATTTTCAAAGATTTAGCTTTAAAAATGCTTTCACAGTGAAATATTTTCATAAAACATTTCACCCCTTAATGGGTTCAGTTTCGAAAAACACTGAAACATGTATTTTTTTTGTTGGTAACCGAGTAGTCAGATACCAGTATCTACATATGTAACTTTAAAAATACTTTAATAGTTCTTTAATAATGATATATTTACAAGAAAAGCTTCACCCACTATTTCGCCATAGTTAAATTTTCAAAAATGCTGAAAAGTGTATTTCTTTATTTCTGACTGAGAAATCAAATACCAATTTTTGTAGGTCTGCCTTCAGAATTGCCTTAACAGTGACATTTTTCAAAAATCCCTTTGTAAATGGCACCTATAGTATAAGATCCACACCTTCTCCAAATTTCAATGTGCTATCCTTAGCAGTTTGGGCTGGATGATGATGGTGAGTGAGTGAGTCAGGACATTGCCTTTTGTATCTAGAGATTGTGATTGTGCAAATCACCTTTCTGCTGAAACTGCTTTTTATTATTAGCAACATAAACCTTTAATGGGCAAATGTAATGAGGAGTGGTGCAAGTATTCCAGGATTCATAAAATACTGATCACTTCTGCTGAATAAATACTTTATTGACTTTAGCTGCACTGCTCCAGAACTAATTGCATATTACAGGAAGGAATGAGAATATGTAAAATGTGCTATTACTCTTCTCTTTAAGTAAACATGAAGAAAAAGATTTCTAATAGCAAAACATGCTGAATTGAGTTTTTTCATTAATTTATGCATGTGGACTTCAATTTTTCGTGTTACCCAACTGTACCCCAAGAAATTCAACACATGGTGTTTCATTTACTGTTTAACCATTAATTTGTACTTTTGGTGCTAGTATTGCTTGTTTGAAATTGAGTAACATGGATCACTGTAAGAGTAAGACATAAATAGCTTGCTGTGAACCAGTTGTATCACTGTTCAGCTATCATCTGAGCAGTGTGTGGTGAGGTTGAGTTGGAGCCGTTGATTATTATACTTGTGGCATCAGTAAACATTATAGTTTAAAGTCATAAGTAGATCATTTATGTTGCTAGAGAACAAGAACAGGCTCAGTGCTAATCCTTGTTGGACACCACAAGTTGTGTCCCCCATGCTGAGGTAAATTTAATTTTTGTGACCCTGCATGTCAGTGTGAGTGTACTTTGTCATGAAGATAAAATGCCTTCTATGCAAGAGCAATACCTTTAAAGCCATAGCCCTATAGGTTCCCTTAGAATTTTATGACTGAGACAATTAAAGGCTTTGGCAACATAACGGAATATACCAAAAGGGCTATTTATGAAGGTCCAACTCGGAGGCAGTTAAGTTCTGCTCAGCAAAATTAATCACTATTCTATTACAGGCTACTTTCTGAAAAACATTTGAAAAGGTTAGAAGGAATGCAATATCCGTGTAATTTGAGGTGGTTTACTTATCTCCAGGTTTGTAGATGAATGTTTCTACATCTTGTTTAAATCTGTCAAGAAGTATTCTCTGAACCATTGATTGACTTTGCCAGCTGAGGTACGGCTCTGAACTTTTTCTTCGAGGCAGGTGGCATGGTGCCACACCATGGATTGCCACTTTGTTTCCACTTCGAAGTGCTGAACCTACATTTCATTAGCTGTGACAGTGTTCGACAAACAATTGACATAATCAGCCTCGTAACACACAAGCAGTTCTGCACAGATGGTCCTTCGTTGCTCTTTAGGGTCTTCTCTATGATGGTGAGGAACTCCGCAGGTACACACTTTTGAGTACCTCACCTGGTGGATGAGTGTGTCAGCATTACCAACAGAGATGTCCAGTAGCCCAGTGAGGTGTTTTCTCGTGATCCATCAAGCACCTGACATGAGAGTGCCCACATGTCCCAACACTGCCGGAGTCACAGCTGTGTGCTGCCGACCAGTACACAGGAGATCGGACAGGTTACAAGATCTTGTTTTGATGATGACAGACACCTCACCCAATGACTCACTGTGTTTTTGTTCACTGCCAGGTCTCCATAGACATTCTGCAAGAGCCTATGAATATCTGGAATGCTCTGGTTTCCTGCCAAAAGAAACTCCATGAAATCTCTCTGCTTGGAACGCACCTACATTACAGACGCCTTTTTGAAGGCTACATATAGTGCTGCCACCTTCAGAACTTCATGAAACTATAGGGGCTGGAGTGAGAATATTACTTGATATCCTACAACAAATTCCACATTTTTTCAACTGAAACTGGAAGAAAAAAAAAGTATGTGTTGCATTACTTATTGAACACCCCTCATATTTTGGAATGATCTTGACTATTAAGCAGGGTGGTATCTTCCAGCCACCCTAGCTGAATAACTGAGGACTTTTCAAAATCATTATGCACTGGAAAAGCCTAAGATAACGCACTTTTATTATAGTTATGAAGACCTGGCTGGAGAATCATTGTTTGTCGCAACTTAATACTGATGTTTTGTGAGATAATACTGACTACTGATGTTCAGCATTTGATCATTTGCCACAGTAATATTCCCTACAAGGATTTAAGGGCATGATGCAACAGCCACTGACTGACAGACACAACAAGGTTCAGTGATTTAAATGTTAGGTGGTCATACACTGACAGTAAAAATGTACGAAACAATTGGGTATAGATAACAGAAGAAACATTGTATTACAGAATCATAACCAGTGATTCAAAGTGTTGAGAGATAAATTTAGAGAAGAATTCTGACAAAAGATTTATGAAGCAGACAGTGTAGATGAAAAATTTAACTCTTTCTTACACTTATTCCAATAACACTTGTTTTCCCCTACAACAAACGAGACTAAAACGGAACAGACTCAAGTATATGGACAAATATCTCCTGGTACTGAAAGTGCTTATGAGAGAGGTCTATATACTACACACGAATAGTGTGTGTGTGTGTGTGTGTGTGTGTGTGTGTTTTGGGCACTCAACAGCATGATTATTGGTGCCTTTGTTTTTTTAAAAAAAGTTAAAACTAAAAATGAGCTTTGTACAATTTCACTTAAAATTACAATTACAACCACTCTCCCACTTTTGCTCATATTCAGCTACCCCCAGTCATACCCAGATATATCCAGCAGGGTTAGGTTGCCAATGGTGAATCACCAATGGTGATGTCTGGGTATGACTGCGGTTAGCTGAATATGAGCAAAAATCACCATTGGTGATTCACCATTGGCAACCTAACAATGCTGGATATGTCTGAGTATGACTGGGGGTAGCTGAATATGAGAAAAAATGGGAGAATGGTTGTAATACCTTCTGAAACCAAAGTGGCTAAGAAACTTCCTGCTCTCGAGCACCTGTACCAGGTGACAGTTTACCATATGCTCCAGGTTTCCACTCACTTTTAGTTAAGAGGATGCTTCGGGAATTACTGGGGCTTGTATGGGCCTTCTCTGTTTTGTGAAGGGGGACTGTAATGGCCTCCCTCAAAGAGTTGGGAAATTGTGTGTCTGCCATATAGTATTACAAGAGCTAGAAGAATTTGCTTTCATTTTTCTTTAATTGCCACAAAATGCTGTAGGTGATTTGGTTGTGACTAGATGCAGTATCGTGTCTCAGACAGTACTGAATCTGGCTCACACTTGAAAAATGGGCAGTTACAGGATTCAATGCAAATGGATCTGAAGTACAAACCACCTCTTTCTATTTTTCAGCCTGCATCAAGGCTGGCAATATGTGGGTTTCAACAGAGCGCTGTGCCACTGAGTGATGTCTCTGGAAGGTTCTTGAAGAGACCCCTCGTTCAGTACAGCTGGTACAGGTGGCCTACTTTCCTTTCAAAAAATCCTTTTGTCAGCTTCCCATACTTGTGCTGAGGTGGCGGAACAGTGTAATGAGTTCAGAAAGTTCTGCCACAATATCTTCTTATTCTTATGAATAATATGACAGTAGTTGGCCCTCATCACCCAAAAATTCGCAAGATTCTCTGCCTGTTATGGCATTTGAATCTGCACAGTGCTGTCCTCCTAACCCTGATTGCAGAGCACTCACCACTCCACAAGGGCACAGACGGTCTTTGTAGATGGCCTGTAGGCTGTGGAGTAACTGCATTGACAGCTTTGTGGATCAGCAGTGTCATGTGATCCACTCATTCCTGGATGTTATAGCAGTGTTCAAACACAGCCAAATGACTGTACAGCATGCCGTTAGCCTTTTGAAGTAGCCACTTCGGCACCTTACTTTTGGGCAGTCTTTTCTCTGCTAGATGTATCCTGATGAGAAAGTGGTCATTGTAGTCTAAATCCCTGACCACCTCTCAGTAAGCAGCATGTAAGCCTTTGAGAACATGTATAAGGAGTGTAGTGTCATCCCATACGGTACATGTACTACTACAGCACTGCTTGCAAGCTGGTGCTGAGGAGAGGTGTAGGGGCCTGCTCTGCATCAGGAGTCTTAGTTCATCCACACAAACCCTAAACCCACCCAAGTTCCCATGCAGTACAGGACATATTTTATCCATGAGGTTTCTCTATGTCTGCCTTTTGTTGTTGCTGTCACGACTGCAGACATGCGGCAGTTGAGTGCAGAGAGGAGGAGCAAAGGGACCTGTTTGTTCCCTCTGATGTATTTCATAGTTCATTACCTCCATGGATGGACCCTCTTTGGACTCATCAGCCATAACACAAGAGTTGAATGGTCTGATGGCTTTTCAGTTGTCCTTTTACATTTTTGTTCATTTGATTGACTATATAATTCAAACAACAAAGAGTCGAAACTTTGGTACTACCAATATTGTAAAACCGTACAATGTGTTTTTTAAAAAGGCAAAACACATGCATTAAGCACCAAAATGAAGCACTCCAAGAATTATGCGGAAACAGAGGAACATTACTATGCAAGGACCAAACAAGCACAGTGACCCAAATGAAATTGAATTTCCAGAAAACAGCTCTGGTAGAAATGGTGACACATTGAACACAAAATTCAATGTTTACTTCCTCACTGTAGCAGCAAACATTGCACCCACTAGGCATTGCATGCACCACCAAAAGACATTTCTTTCAAAACTGCAACTAATACGGAGATTACAATATTCATCAGGTCACTAAAAAGTGACAATTCTGTTGTCTGTGACAGTGGATTTAGCATAATACTAAATCTTATTCTAATTAGAAGTAGCAGAAATGAGAACAGCGAGAAACTTAACATTAGGAGTGGTGATCATAAAGTAGACGAAATTAACAAATTCTGCTACTTAGGCAGCAAAATAACCCATGATGGACAGAGCAAGGAGGACATAAAAAGCAGACCAGTATTGGCATTCCTGGCCAAGAGAAACTTGCTAGTATCAAACATAGGCCGAAAATGGAAGAAGGAATTTCTGAGAATGTATGTTTGGAGCGCAGCATTGTGTGGTAGTTGGTTCAAATGGCTCTGAGCACTATGGGACTTGACTTCTGAGGTCATCAGTCCCCTAGAACTTGAGTACATAGATCACAAGTGCTACTCTGAGGTGAATACGATGGCACAGGAGAGGAATTCGTGACGGGGCGCATCAAACCAGTCAGAAGACTGACAATTAAAAAAAAAGTTATTCCACAACGCCTTGATGGAGGAACGTACCTGACCTTCCTGCAGAATACTCTGCCTGGCTGCTTGAGAATGTCCCTTTGGCAATACGTCAGGTTAGAATTCGAGAGTAATGTTCTATGTACTGACTTGGCAGAAAATCCTAAGAAATTTTGGTCTTATGTCAAAGCGGTAGGTGGATCAAAACAAAATATCGAGACACTCTGTGACCAAAATGGTACTGAAACAGAGGATGACAGACTAAAGGCCGAAATGCTAAATGTCTTTTTCCGAAACTGTTTCACAGAGGAAGACTGCACTGTAGTTCCTTCTCTAGATTGTCGCACATATGACAAAATGGTAGATATCGAAATAGATGACAGAGGAATAGAAAAACAATTAAAATCGCTCAAAGAGGAAAGGCCGCTGGACCGGATGGGATACCAGTTCGATTTTACACAGAGTACGTGAAAGAACTTGCCCCCTTCTTGCAGCGGTGTACCGCTGTATCTAGATGAGCGTAGCGTTCCAAACGATTGGAAAAGGGCACAGGTCATCCCCGTTTTCAAGAAGGGACGTCGAACAGATATGCAGAACTATAGACCTATGTGTCTAACGTCGATCAGTTGTAGAATTTTGGAACACGTATTATGTTCGAGTATAATGACTTCTATGGAGACTAGAAATCTACTCTGTAGAAATCAGCATGGGTTTCGAAAAAGACGATCGCGCTATTCGTCCACGAGACTCAGAGGGACATAGAAAAGAAAATTTCTGTTCCGACGCTGACAATGTTGAGTGTTTATGGAAAAAGTTCAAGGCAATCGTAAAATGCGTTTTAGACAGGTACGTGCCGGGTAAAACTGTGAGGGACGGGAAAAATCCACCGTGGTTCAACAACAAATTTAGGAAACTACTCCGAAAGCAAAGAGAGCTTCACTGCAAATTTAAACGCAGCCAAAACCTCTCAGACAAACAGAAGCTAAACGATGTCAAAGTTAACGTAAGGAGGGCTATGCGTGAAGCGTTCAGTGAATTCGAAAGTAAAATTCTATGTGCCGACTTGAGAATAAATCCTAGGAAGTTTTGGTCTTACGTTAAATCAGTAAGTGGATCGAAGTAGCATTCCCAGACACTCTGGGATGATACTGGCATTGAAACAGAGGATGACACGCGTAAAGCTGAAATACTAAACACCTTTTTCCAAAGCTGTTTCACAGAGGAAGACCGCACTGCAGTTCCTTCTCTAAATCCTCGCGCGAACGAAAAAATGGCTGACATCGAAATAAGTGTCCAATGAATAGAAAAGCAACTGAAATCACTCAACAGAGGAAAGTCCACTGGACCTGACGGGATACCAGTTCGATTCTACACAGAGTATGCAAAAGAACTTGCCCCCCTTCTAACAGCAGTGTACCGCAAGTCTCCATAGGAACGGAAGGTTCCAAATGACTGGAAAAGAGCACAGGTAGTTCCAGTTCTCAAGAAGGGTCGTAGATCAAATGCGCAAAACTATAGGCCTATATCTCTGACATCGATCTGTTGTAGAATTTTAGAACGTGTTTTTTGCTCGCATATCATGTCATTTCTGGAAACCCAGAATCTACTCTGTAGGAATCAACATGGATTCCGGAAACAGCGATCGTGTGCGACCCAACTCGCATTATTTGTTTCATGAGACCCAGAAAATATTAGATTCAGGCTCCCAGGTAGATGCCATTTTCCTTGACGTCCGGAAGGTGTTCGATACAGTTCCGCACTGTCGCCTGATAAACAAAGTAAGAGCCTACGGAATATCAGACCAGCTGTGTGGCTGGATTGAAGAGTTTTTAGCAAACAGAACACAGCACGTTGTTATCAATGGAGAGACGTCTACAGACGTTAAAGTAACCTCTTGCGTGCCACAGGGGAGTGTTTTGGGACCATTGCTTTTCACAATATATATAAATGACCTAATAGATAGTGTCGGAAGTTCCATGCGGCTTTTCGCAGATGATGCTGTAGCATACAGAGAAGTTGCAGCATTAGGGAAAATTGCAGCGAAATGCAGGAAGATCTGCAGCGGATAGGCACTTGGTGCAGGGAGTGGCAACTGACCCTTAACATAGACAAATGTAATGTATTGCGAATACATAGAAAGAAGGATCCTTTATTGTATGATTATATGATAGCAGAACAAACACTGGTAACAGTTACTTCTGTAAAATATCTGGGAGTAATCTTACGGAATAATTTAAAGTGGAATGATTGTATAAAATTAATTGTTGGTATGGTGGGTGCCAGGTTGAGATTCATTGGGAGAGTCCTTAGAAAATGTAGTCCATCAACGAAGGAGGTGGCTTACAAAACACTCGTTCGACCTATACTTGAGTAGTCCTATTGCTCATCAGTGTGGGATCCGTACCAGGTCGGGTTGACAGAGGAGATAGAGAAGATCCAAAGAAGAGCGGCGCGTTTCGTCACGGGGTTATTTGGTAAGCGTGATAGCGTTACGGAGATATTTAGCAAACTCAAGTGGCAGACTCTGCAAAAGAGGCGCTCTGCATCACGGTGTAGCTTGCTGTCCAGGTTTCGAGAGGGTGCCTTTCTGGATGAGGTGTCGAATATATTGCTTCCCCCTACTTATACCTCCCGAGGAGATCACGAATGTAAAATTAGAGAGATTCGAGCTCGCACGGAGGCTTTCCGGCTGTCATTCTTCCCGCGAACCATACGCGACTGGAACAGGAAAGGGAGATAATGACAGTGGCACGTAAAGTGCCCTCCGCCACACACCGTTGAGTGGCTTGCGGAGCATAAATGTAGATGTTCCCAGATAGATGACGTGTTTCTTGACTTCCGCAAGGCGTTTGATACAGTTGCCCACAGTCGTTTAATGAACAAAGTAAGAGCATATGGACCAGACCAATTGTGTGATTGGATTGAAGAGTTCCTGGATAACAGAACACAGCATGTCATTCTCAATGGAGAGAAGTCTTCCGAAGTCAGAGTGATTTCAGGTGTGCCGCAGGGGTGTGTCGTAGGACCGTTGCTATTCACAATGTACATAAATGACCTTGTGGATAACATCGGAAGTTCATTAAGGCTTTTTGCGGATGATGCTGTAGTCCATCGAGAGGTTGTAACAATGGAAAATTGTACTGAAATGCAGGAGGATCTGCAACGAATTGGCGCATGGTGCAGGGAATGGCAACTGAATCTCAATGTAGACAAGTGTAGCGTGCTACGAGTACATAGAAGATCATTTAGCTACAATATAGCAGGTCAACAACTGGAAGCAGTTAACTCCAATGGAATGTCCGTATAAAATTAATCGTCGGTAAAGCAGGTGCCAGACTGAGTTTCATTGGAAGAATCCTAAGGAAATGCAGTCCGAAAACGAAGGAAGTAGGTTACTGCACACTTGTTCGCCCACTGCTTGAATACCGGTGTGGATTCCGTACCAAATAGGGTTGATAGAAGAGAGAAAGAAGATCCAACAGAGAGCAGCGCGCTTCGTTACAGGATCATTTAGTAAACGCCAAAGGGTTACGGAAGCGCTCTGCATCGCGGTGTAGCTTGCTGTCCAGGTTTCGAGAGGGTGCCTTTCTGGATGAGGTATCGAATATATTGCTTCCCCCTACTTATACCTCCCGAGGAGATCACGAATGTAAAATTAGAGAGATTCGAGCTCGCACAGAGGCTTTCCAGCTGTCGTTCTTCCCGCGAACCATACGCGACTGGAACAGAAAAGGGAGGTAATGCACAGTGGCAGATAAAGTGCCCTCCGCCACACACCGTTGTGTGGCTTGCGGATTATAAATGTAGATGTAGATGTAGAGATGACAGATAAACTCCAGTGGAAGACTGCAAGAGAGACGCTCAGTAGCTCGGTACAGGCTTTTGTTGAAGTTTCGAGAACATACCTTCACCGAGGTGTCAAGCTGTATATCGCTCCCTCCTACGTATATCTCGCGAAGAGACCATGAGGATATAATCAGAGAGATTAGAACCGACACAGAGGCATACCGATAATCTTTTTTTCCAAGAACAATACGAGACCGCAACAGAAGGGAGAACCAATGGAGGTACTCAAGGTACACTCCGCCACACACCGTCAGGTGGCTTGCGGAGTATGGATGTAGATGTAGATATGTGGTTCCTGCATGACGGAGCACCACCCCAGTTCCGCATTACAGTTGGCTGACACCTCAAAATCTTTCCCAGACGCTGGGTAGGATGAGCAGGCCCTGTAGCATGGCTGCTAGGCCATCGTACTTAAACCCCCTGGATGTTTATCTGTGGGACCATTTGAAAAGCATTGTGACGGCTGAACCGGTTCCTGATGTGCAGACCGGTCAACAATGTGCTCTCGACGCCTGTGATTGTATTCGGATAGAGTGCGGAACGTGCGCAAGAGTGTGGCAACCCATGATGCAACGTATGAACGCGTGCATTGCATCCCGTCCCTTGGGGGCCAATATTCCGAGACAATTTGTTGTCGTGGCACACACACTTTCCTTTTTCCAGACACGTGTTCATAGGACCTTTCTTCCTGCGTTTCCGGTCAGCAATCCGTCCGAACAGTTTTCCGATTTTATTAATGTTCACCTGGCATACAGAAAACGTTCTCAAAATCCCTACAGCAGTTCCTGAGATTAGTCTGCGCATACACATGGTAATCTATACACAGAGAGATAATTTGTCGTATGTGATCAAACCTGACATTTAGTTGTAACGATGTTAAATGAACAGTGATACGAGCAAAGCGATATTTGTGTTTGCCAAGATATAATATTAATGATTATGCTGTTATACTGTACTGTTCGAGGACACACCAGTCACTTGTTGAAGGAAGGCACGAGAGATTTTCAAATGGAATGAGATAGTAGTATGAGGAATGATTTAATCGATGCATTATTGCTCAGCATTGATTTGGACTACATCGAAAAATATCGATATACATCGGTGACAGTATTTTCCAAATATATCGATATATTGATAACGAAATGGCAATAACAGATGTGGATATTTTTATTTTTAATTACATTTTTTCGCAATTTTCAGTAGATATTTGAAATTGTTCTTTTGAAATTGTAGTATACCATAAATTTACTTTCACCATGTGAAGGAGTCTTAATACTTTTTGAGCTTTCATCACGTCCAGTGTTCCTCTCTGCCTTGTGAAGCAAAAAAAGAACCGGCTGCACTGGGGTGGGGGAGTGTGAATGGAATAATATTTCCGAAGTTAGGAAATAGCACACAATTTTTAACTTAATTAGTGTGCTATTTCTTTACATCAGCTTTCTTCGAAAATAATGATCAATAGTCTAAATGCGCTACTAACAGAAACTGCAATGCTTGACTTCACCATGCAATGTTGACACTACTGCTAGATCACTGGCGTTTGCAGAAGAGTACAGGGAAGTCGACATGGAGTGTTCTGGAAAATACGGATATATCACGCATCAGAACGACTGGCTCATCGAACACCTTTTCCTGTGTCACTCACATGCAAAGTGCTTGTCGCCAAGCGTGAATGTGCATCGTCTTCCTTTCAATCCTTGCTCTAACAGTGGTAAGCAGGCTACTAGATTGTTGATGTACAGAATATTAATAATAAATCGATTCTTAAATATGTTGTTGTTGTGGTCTTCTGTCCTGAGACTGGTTTGATGCAGCTCTCCATGCTACTCTACGCTGTGCAAGCTCCTTCATCTCCCAGTACCTACTGCAGCCTACATCCTTCTGAATCTGCTTAGTGTATTCATCTCTTGGTCTCCCTCTACGATTTTTACCCTCCACGCTGCCCTCCAATACTAAATTGGTGATCCCTCGATGTCTCAGAACATGTCCTACCAACCGATCCTTTCTTCTAGTCAAGTTGTGCCACAAACTCCTCTTCTCCCCAATTCTATTCAATACCTCCTCATTAGTTATGTGATCTACCCATCTAATCTTCAGCATTCTTCTGTAGCACCATATTTCGAAAGCTTCTATTCTCTTCTTGTCTAAACTATTTATCGTCCACGTTTCACTTCCATACATGGCTATACTCCATACAAATACTTTCAGAAACGACTTCCTGACACTTAAATCTACGCTCGATGTTAACAAATTTTTCTTCCTCAGAAACGCTTTCCTTGCCATTGCCAGTCTACATTTTATATCCTCTCTACTTCGACCATCAAGAGTTATTTTGCTCCCCAAATAACAAAACTCCTTTACTACTTTAAGTGTCCCACTTCCTAATCGAATTCACACAGCATCACCCGACTTCATTCGACTACATTACATTATCCTCGTTTTGCTTTTGTTGATGTTCATCTTATACCCTCCTTTCAAAACACTGTCCATTCCGTTCAACTGCCCTTCCAAGTCCTTTGCTGTCTCTGACAGAATTACAATGTCATCGGTGAACCTCAAAGTTTTTATTTCTTCTTTAATACTTACTGCGAACTTTTCTTTTGCTTCCTTTATTGCTTGCTCAATATACAGATTGAATAACATCGGGGAGAAACTGGTAGAAGCTGACCTCGCGGAAGATCAGTTTGGATTCCGTAGAAATGTTGGAACACGTGAGGCAATACTAACCCTACGACTTATCTTAGAAGAAAGATTAAGGAAAGGCAAACCTACGTTTCTAGCATTTGTAGACTTGGAGAAAGCTTTTGACAATGTTGATTATAATACTCTCTTTCAAATTCTGAAGGTGGCAGGGGTAAAATATTTGCAATTTGTACAGAAAGCAGATGGCAGTTATAAGAGTCGAGGGACATGAAAGGGAAGCAGTGGTTGGGAAGGGAGTGAGACAGGGTTGTAGCCTATCCTCGATGTTCAATCTGTATGTTGAGCAAGCGATAAAGGAAACAAAAGAAAAGTTCAGAGTAGGTATTAAAATCCATGGAGAAGAAATAAAAACCTTGAGGTTCGCCGATGACATTATAATTCTGTCAGAGACTGCAAAAGACTTGGAAGAGCAGTTGAACGGAATGGACAGTGTCTTGATAGGACGGTATAAGATGGATATCAACAAAAGCAAAACAAGGATAACGGAATGTAGTCGAATTAAGTCGGGTGATGCTGAGGGAATTAGATTAGGAAATGAGACACTTAAAGTAGTAAAGGAGTTTTGCTATTTGGGGAGCAGAATAACTGATGATGGTCGAGGTAGAGAAGATATAAAATGTAAACTGGCAATGGCAAGGAAAGCGTTTTTGAAGAAGAAAAATTTGTTAACATCGAGTATAGATTTAAATGTCAGCAAGTTGTTTCTGAAAGTATTTGTATGGAGTGTAGCCATGTATGGAAGTGAAACGTGGACAATAAATAGTTTAGACAAGAAGAGAATAGAAGCTTTCGAAATGTGGTGCTACAGAAGAATGCTGAAGATTAGATGGGTAGATCACATAACTAATGAGGAGGTATTGAATAGAATTGGGGAGAAGAGGAATTTGTGGCACAACTTGACTAGAAGAAGGGATCGGTTGGTAGGACATGTTCTGAGACATCGAGGGATCACCAATTTAGTATTGGAGGGCAGCGTGGAGGGTAAAAATAGTAGAGGGAGACCAAGAGATGAATACACTAAGCAGATTCAGAAGGATGTAGGCTACAGTAGGTACTGGGAGATGAAGAAGCTTGCACAGGATAGAGTAGCATGGAGAGCTGCATCAAACCAGTCTCAGGACTGAAGACCACAACAACAGCAACAACAACAGCGGGGAGAGGCTACAACCCTGTCTCACTCCCTTCCCAACCACTGCTTCCCTTTCATACCCCTCGACTCTTATAACTGCCATCTGGTTTCTGTACAAATTGTAAATAGCCTTTCGCTCCCTGTATTTTACCCCTGCCACCTTCAGAATTTGAAAGAGAGTATTCCAATCAACATTGTCAAAAGCTTTCTCAAGTCTTAAATATACGGCTCTAAAACAGGCAGTATATTTGCAATGTGCAGCCGATCTTTTATAGGCTGGTACGTTGGTATTTTCTTCCTCGATGTATCAATTCTTTTTTCGATATTCGGTGGCCGACGTTGATTTTTTAAAAATATCTGTACATAGGATTCCTGATATTTAAAAAATATCAACAGTTCAAATTTTGGACTGACGCAGGCCGAGCAACATGGGAAACCAGTTCAGCAAATCACTCACCTGTGGTACCTGACACTGTCAGCTCACCCGCACAAGCCACCCTTACGCAAGCAGAGGACTCAAGGGGATTCTTGAGAACCCGTCATCGCCTCGACATGAGCGAACTCCTAGCTGGACGTTCCAATCAATGCAACAATAAGACAGGCATGCTTCAGCAGACATGTTTACCTATGCAAAATGATGATGTCATGTGGCGTTTGCATGTAGGTAGTGTCGGCGAACCTCTGCGTGTTGCCCATCTGATAAATGCACCTGCTTTAAACTCAGAACACATTGATACCATCACAAATATACTCACGATCTCCCCTGACAATGTGCGCGAAAGACACGTACTTTTGCCTTTAATATACAGTCTTGTCGATAGAGCAGAATGTTTTACCAAGTGTGTGGAAGTCGCCGACCGCTTCTCAGATGAGCACTTATCACGATTCAGGATGCTGTGAGAGTGAAACAACACTGAACCACTCTGTTTTGATCAATCTTGTGACACTATTATCTTACACATGTACCCGAAGCAAACGTGAACAGCTGTGATAATATCAAGGGCTTGCACTCTTTTAAGATATATTATGGTCACCAGTACCGCGAACATTTGAACTCATGATTTCATATGAGTTGCAACAGAGACATTAGGGAGAAACTTGTATTGAGGACAATATTACGTTTCAACGATTTTATCTCCTTTGAAACCAGTGTTAACGTGCCAGAATAAACTATTCTCGTTGCAGTGAACCCTGAATTCAGAAATAAAACCAATGACTATACCGATATCGTATGATGAACTAATGAAGTGCTTAACACCAACGATAATAATCTATTTTGTGTGTATTTTCTTTGTGGGACAACTTAATAAGTAAAATATTGTACGTCTTAAATTTGTGTAATGGAAGCTGACCTGTAGTTCTTGATCACGAAAAACAAACACTACTGACTTTTAATATTTGCACAAGTTGAAAGATAATGACTAACTGTGTCATTATAAATTTGACCATTTTTGAATGTTATGTAAAAATCTGTTTCGTTTTAACTTGTTGTTTAGACTAAAATCCTATATGGAGAACACAGTTTGAAGCACTGTCGCAATATCTCAAGTAAATCTATTTTTCCGATACTTTGTGTACAGACCCTGTATGGTACGCGTGTTGTGCATGCCTATAACAGATATACTCTTGTAAAATCAGACATTTCTTTTGAAAATAAAAAGTGTTTTTACTGGCTTTATCTCGTGTTGTCACGATGTCGACATGTTAAACTGAAATTGACATTGTTAGAGGCAGAGGGTGACTGGATGGCCTTCCTGTCGCCATACCTTACCAAACCCATCTCCCCTTCCTCCTGACAGAACTTATGTGCTATTTGTCTGGCCCTGGTGGTATACGCCAGGTAAAAGTGTGAGAACGTTTTGCTAAATCTTTGCGAATCGTGTAACTGAGGAGTGACGTGGGTACCAACTTGGCATTCCCATACTCAAATGTGGGAAACCGCCTAAAAACCACATCCAGGCTGGTCGGTACACCGGTTCTTATCGATCCGAGCCCAGTGTGTCTCCCCAAATCACGGAAGTGGTCATCTGAGAGGGTCATATTCATTCCTGTGTACAGGTATACCCTTATTCATGTACGAGGCATGTTCAGAAAGTAAGTCTACCGTGACCGTAACGGGCTGTGATTTCTTTTTTTATTTTTGTGGGTTGTCAACACTGAGTGAAAAATCTCCTGATCACAGTGAGCACCTCAGGAAGACGGTAGTACATAAACTCACGTTATAGTGTCCAATTGCGTGAAATACAGCCGTAGGAAATTCCGCGAAGTGCTATTATCAGCTACTCGCGGCAGAAATAACACTTACCGAATTTTTTTCGAGATTCAAAACGTTTTACGGTGAAGGTGGTATGAAGAGAAAGAGAGTCTTCAAGTGGTGTAAAGAGTTTAGTGGAGGCGGAACAAATGTTCATGAGGAACAGGAGAGTGAGAAGGCCTTTCATTTTGACTGATGATTTGGTGCAGAAAATCGAGGAAACTGTTCGTGAAGACAGTGGATGAAATTTCTGTGATGTTTCACTAACTCCCTGGAACTGTCTTCTACGAGACACTCGCAGAAACGCTGGAATGTCGGAAATTGTGCGCAAGATGGGTCCCAAAACAGCTGACAGAGCACCACAAGAGAAATCTGGTTAATAGCGCCCGCGAGTTTCTTGAGCGACTTGAATCGGAAGGTGAGGATTTTTTGAGCTGTTTTGTGACTGAAGACGAAACGTAAATGGCTCATTAGATGCCTGAGACGAAAAAACTGTCGTCACAATGGCGTCACACCAGTGCCCCATCTGCCAAATAATTGAAAACCACGTTTTCGGGCAAGAAATAGTCATGGCTCAGGGTTTTGGGACCGAAAAGGTATAATTCTGGTCGAATCCTTCCTCAGGGGGAGACCATCAATGTATAACGATATTTTGAGCCCATAAAAGAACTCAAAAGAAGCATTCAGAACAAAAGGAGGGGAATATTGACGAGAGGAGTCTTTTTGTTGCACGACAACGCTCATCCTCACACGGTCTTAGCCACCAAGACGCTCTGGGACTCATTTGGTTGAGATGTTTTGAACCACCCCCCGTATTATCCTTGCTTCAGATCATCATCTTTTCATCTTCCTGAAGCCACGCGTGAGTGAAATTAAATTTTTAACTCACGAGCAGATGCAGAAAGTTTCAGAAATGAAAGAAAGACCTGAAAGAAGCTTATGCTACGGCTCACCACCTGCATTGATCGGGACGGCGATTATGTGGAAAAATAGTCAACAAGTGTCCCTACAATATCCTGCATTTTTCAAATACACTTTTTCTAAAAAATATAAAATCTAGCACACTCACTTTCTGAATATACCTCGTAGAAGATACGGTCTTGTGAAATCGATGGGCCTTTTGAAATACTCCGTACTGTGGAGTAGTGGATTCTAGCAGAATTGTCAGGTATGGTGCCGTTTATGTCAGATCCCGGATGCGGGGCCGAATCAGCATCTATCGCGAGTATGCGCTGGCTATTCCCACTGAGAGACGCTATGAAATTGTCGAGCTGTTCGGAATGCTGGCTGGTGCGAGAGGCAGCACGCGGAACGCAACATAGAGGTTGACTGGGGCGTGGTGAGTCTGAAGGCGTATTAAAATCGAGTCGTGCGGTCGCAGCCGGACTAACAAACAACGGAGGCTTGTTCTGGTATTCTGCGCACCTAAAGAATATCCCCTTCCCCTCCCCCCTGATTTGGCTGCCTAGGACTGGTACGCATCTGCGATGCGCCGTTTAGCGCCACGTACACGATATCTGAAATCTATTTATTGGCGTGCTAGGTTTAGGTCTGTGGCTGGCTTGTTTGCTTTTTTTTATACAGGATGCGGCAGTCATTTAATTGTTGCATGTTCCTGTCCATGGTCAAATTAATAAAGTAATATCATCCTTATCTGAAAAAGTATGAAACCTAAGCGCGGTGGAATTTGTTTTGAGAGGGGTGGCGGAATTGATTTGTTATTAGCAAGTGACAATCTGATCTTGTCGTCATTCACACATTCCTTGCAAGCGTGAAAAGTGTGCAGTGCGAACGGAAAGTTGTCTACAGAACAGCGCATGTTTGCTTTAAAGATTTGGTGAAAGTTTGATCGAAATTATTAAGATATAAGACTATATCTAGTTGAAAAGTTTCCGCATACACAGCCACCACGTATACAAACTGTCTGCAAATAAAATCAAAGGTTCCAGGTGACAGGTTCTGTAGCTGACGTTTGACGCAGTGGCCGGCCAAGATTAGAACTGCTGAAGAAAATCTGCAGCTCGTTTCACAGACATTCGTTTAATTACCCAAGAAATCTGCAAAAAGAGCTTCTAAACTACTATTTTCCGACATAAGGTTAAGGAGAATGTTACAAGCGCTACATCTGACGCCTTAATAAGCCTACATTACTACACGCCCTAAACGAAGATGATCATAATCAAAGACGTGAATTTTGTAAATGACATGTGATCCGCAGTAAACATGAGCCTAACTTTTACAAAACAATGCTGTAGTCTGATGAAGCTAGAACTAAGTTAATTGGAAAAGCTGACAAATACAGTCGTTTGAAAATCCTCGATTTGTTATAAAGGAGGAGTTAAATGTTCGTGGAGTTACGGTTTGGGCTGATATATACAACAAATCAGTGAAAGGTCCTTATATTTTCGATGGACCGTGACTGAGGAAAGGTATCTTGACATGTTAATAGAAGTTATTATTGAATTAGGTAATACATGCCTACTTGGAGTTATACGGAATGACATCATTTGGCAACAAGACAGTAACTCCAGCGCAGTGAGTCTGTGCATTTTTGGATGAAGATTTTCAAAAGTGGATAGAAAGACGGAATAAAATCTATTGGCCTCCACGATCACCAGACTTCGCACCGTGTGATTTTTCTGTTTGGGGGATACTGAAAAGACAGCGTTTTCACTACAAAACCGTAAAACCTTCAGAATTTAAGGGATTTGATTGAACAAGAATTTGAAAACATTTTTGGTAATAACTGAAAGTTATGTGATATGATATATACATGGTCCATTCAATAAATAATCGGTGAAGCTGTGTAAAAAAATACAAAACTTTGACAAAATTTGTGTTTCTTTGTTATTTTTTATGGTGTCCTAGAAATGTAATCTGATGGGCCAGGCATGTCTGCCTCATGAACAGGATGCTGGGAATCACTGGAACAAGATGGCGGCACCCTTGCCGGTTCGCACCTCCGTGGAGCAGCGGAGTGTTATTAGATTTCCGTTTGCTGAAGTATTGAAACAAATCGGAATTCAACATCGGATGGCACTGAAATATGGTGAAAGTTACTTAAGTTAAAGAGAAGTGTATGAGTGGGCAGATAAGTTGAAATGGGGTGTAATAAGTGTTGAAGATTCGCCACACCCAGAACGCTCTGTTTGTGCAGCCACGGAGAACAACATCGCGAGAGTTGATGAATTGATATGGGAAAACAGGCTGAGAGGAGTATAATGGGGCGCTCTTTATGTGGCATCAGAATAAGATAAGAATATTAATAAATTAAAATGAAGCTAGTGTACTATAAACAATGAATGTCTCTGATAGGCTCGGTAATGTTGATCGCTGACTGCGCAACCACAGTGCCAAAGATACTGTACTGCTATGTTGGAGTAAGAGAGCTCTGGTCTCTCAGTCGTGGGTAGCTGTCTGTTAGGGAAAGACGACGGAGTAGGCAGTCTTTGGGATGTGCTGAGGGAAGCCACCAAGACTTACATTAATGTAAGTATGTCAATACTGTTGAACATGGAAGCAATAAGGTATAAATATTAAATAACTGTGATTTCTGTTTTTGCCAGCGCGTTAGTATAGGAGAGTTGGCTGATAATTTGTAATTGTTGAGTAACCCCAGAATGTACGTAAACTGTTTTGAGAAAAACACTAGTTAAATATTTCATTTTTGTAATGCTTTTAAGATTTGTTAACAGAGCTATGTGTAATTTGATGATTTTCATTTATGTTGGATTACTGAAGTTAGATAATACTTGCTGTTTAAATGTCATTGTTTGTGAATTAATTGTGAGTAATTTAGCTTCAATTGTCAGATATTGTTGAAAAGCCAAAGTTAACTTGCAATATAATTTTGCTAAAAAGCCGGCCGGGGTGGCCGAGCGGTTCTAGGCGCTACAGTCTGGAACCGCGCGACCGCTACGGTCGCAGGTTCGAATCCTGTCTCGGGCATGGATGTGTGTGATGTCCTTAGGTTAGTTAGGTTTAAGTAGCTCTAATTCTAGTCCCATAGTGCTCAGACCCATTTTTGAAGACGACAGTTCGAGTTCTGTATCCATTCAACAGATCAGACATTCATTTAACGTAGTCATAAAGTTTTCTCTTTCATTTTTAAAAGAACGTTTCAAGGCGTATTACGGTGAGTGATGTTGCAGCAACGATGAACATTAGCGTCGGATCACCCCACTACATTGTTAACGACGCGCTGAAGTTCAAGAAAGTGTACGCGAGGTGGTTTTCAGTACATTGGACATTAAACATGAAAGAAAGGCACATGGATGTGTGCAAGGAGCTTTCGCGACAGTACGAGGCTAAAGGAAAGGCATTTCGGCACTGGAGATGGAAGGTGCATCTTTAAACCACTGAAATAATGTCTTACAAGGAACCCCGTGAGCGCGAGGTCGCAAAAGGTCAATAATGCTTACGGCGTTCAACGCCTCACATATTGTCTACCATGCAACCACAGTAATGGCTGCTAATGGCAACAGGAAGCGAAAGGCTATTTACAATTTGTACAGAAAGCAGATGGCAGTTATAAGACTCGAGGGACATGAAAGGGAAGCAGTGGTTGGGAAGGGAGTGAGACAGGGTTGTAGCCTCTCCCCGATGTTATTCAATCTGTATATTGAGCAAGCAGTAAAGGAAACAAAAGAAAAGTTCGGAGTAGGTATTAAAATCCATGGAGAAGAAATAAAAACTTAGAGGTTCGCCGATGACATTGTAATTATGTCAGAGACAGCAAAGGACTTGGAAGAGTAGTTGAACGGAATGGACAGTGTCTTGAAAGGAGGGTATAAGATGAACATCAACAAAAGCAAAACAAGGATAATGGAATGTAGTCGAATTAAGTCGGGTGATGCTGAGGGAATTAGATTAGGAAATGAGACACTTAAAGTAGTAAAGGAGTTTTGCTATTTGGGGAGCAGAATAACTGATGATGGTCGAGGTAGAGAAGATATAAAATGTAAACTGGCAATGGCAAGGAAAGCGTTTCTGAAGAAGAAAAATTTGTTAACATCGAGTATAGATATAAATGTCAGGAAGTCGTTTCTGAAAGTATTTGTATGGAGTGTAGCCATGTATGAAAGTGAAACATGGACGATAAATAGTTTGCACAAGAAGAGAATAGAAGCTTTCGAAATGTGGTGCTACAGAAGAATGCTGAAGATCAGATGGGTAGATCACATAACTAATGGGGAGGTATTGAATAGAATTGGGGAGAAGAGGAGTTTGTGGCACAACTTGGCCAGAAGAAGGGATCGTTTGGTAGGACATTTTCTGAGGCATCACCAATTTAGTATTGAAGGCAGCGTGGAGGGTAAAAGTCGTAGAGGGAGACCAAGAGATGAATACACTAAGCAGATTCAGAAGGATATAGGCTGCAGTAGGTACTGGGAGATGAAGAAGCTTGCACAGGATAGAGTAGCATGGAGAGCTGCATCAAACCAGTCTCAGGACTGAAGTCCACAACAACAACAACAACAACAACCATGGCAACAAGGGGCAGGACTGAGGGTATCCAGTCCTGAGCACGGCATGAGTGTACGGAGCGTAGTTGAACGTCTTGGTCGACGAGTCATTCACAACAGTGTTACAGTGCTAGTGGTGGGACACAAGCAGGGCAATGGCGACGGTAAATAAAACAAACATTCCATTTTAACTGCAACAGATGCCAAAGTTGACAGTTCGGCAGAAAGGAACACAAGGGGTTTCGCAGAGTGGTAAAGAAGTGACAGATAAAAATATTATCGTTTCTGCAAGATGAAATGAAATTATCGTATGGCATTTATGGGCCGGGATATCCCTTTCGGGGTTCGGCCGCCGCATTGCAAGTCTTCTTAGTTGACGCCACTCCGGCGACTTGCGTGTCAGTGATGATGAAATACACACAACACCCAGTCCCCTGCCGGGAATCGAACCCGGGCCCCCTTGCGTGGTAAGCCATAACGCTACCGCTACGCTACGGAGGCGGACTTTTCTGCAAGACGAGTCAGTGGAATGTGTGATGCCGTATACGTTCGACTGTGCGGACAATGTACATGAGGCGTACAATGACGATGTGCGCCTAAAAAGTGAAAGTGAAGGTGTCGAGCCACGTAGGTCATCATCCTTGTCGAACAAGGAGCCACAAATCCCGCCTACAATGAAACGTAGTACCGGATAATTGTTGTCTAAGGATCTGCAGCCAAACACAATTATGTATATTGTAGGTTATCCGCAGCATAGTAAAAAAAAATCGTGAACAGATTTCGAGTAAGTCCGCAGAAATATGACCGTGTAGTGCATAAGAAAAACTACGGTTATTGAGGAGAGGGCAAGTCGCGCTTTTTACAAGAACTAGTGTTTGCGCGTTTCAAAGATGCTCGATACAATTTACAGGATGCGCATGACAATAAGCTGCTATGTTATGCACGTCAGATTGCACGTGACGTAGATTACAGTGATTTCAAGGCAAGTAGTGGATGGTTGCAGAACTTCAAACAGTGCTACTGAATTAGACGGCGTAAGATAACGAAATTTCAAACAAATCTTCAACAATACAACACACAGCAAACCGAGGAATCGGTCCGGAAATTTGTAGAAGAGATAAACAAACTTATCCTATCGTTCAGTAAGGAATTTTTTTTTAACTCCGACCAATCGGGATTAGAAGAGGAAATGCATATGAAACGAACCGTGGAAACTGGAGGTATCAAGAGAGTTGTCTCAAGATCAACTAACATCAATGCCTTAAAGCATTCGTATATAAATATGCCGACTGTTAATCTGGAGGGTAAATTGTCTGGAAAGTTATTTATTAACTGTGAGAAATTGGAGGTGCCTGCCCCTTACCTTCATTTGTCTTGTGCGTCATCATGCAAGGGCTGTAGGGAATATTTACGTCACAGCAAGCAAGGATTGGAATATGGGCGTAAGAGTACTACAACTATGGTATGCGCACTGCTTTTGGGCAACAGCCGGTCAAAATAACTCGCTTTTGCTTGATTCCTGGTCTGCGTGTAAAAAATCATATTCGTTTTTAGCAAACTATCACTCCTGAAAAGTGTATTACATTACAATTCACACCGCATGGAACCACCGGACAAATTCAGCCTGTGGGTATTTGTTTTTTTTTTTTCCATGCCTATAAAACATATTATCCCATTATCTGCCGCTACGGCATAAACGATAAACAGTATCACTATGAGCTTCCATGATATACTGTTTCGCATTCGGTTGCATGCCAC
Source organism: Schistocerca serialis cubense (assembly GCF_023864345.2). NCBI lineage: Eukaryota > Metazoa > Arthropoda > Insecta > Orthoptera > Acrididae > Schistocerca > Schistocerca serialis. The sequence continues at coordinate 262,382,261 of NC_064638.1, read as the reverse complement.
CACATTCCTTAGTTCTCATCGCCCATTTACACCAATATGATTGCATATGCGTTCTGTAAGAGTGGATACCTAGCTGAACATCCAGCACGGTTTGTAACTCCGAAGGAGTTCGCCAACGATCTTGAGGGTGCGAACCTTTGTGATCACTGTGGCGCGACACTTTTCATCCAGAGTTCATGGTGCAAGTTAATGGTTTGTTTTGAATATTTCGTGAATGTCGACGATTTCCATTTTATGAAGCGTCATACATACATCCCACAGAAGGCTTATTTCTGCACCTCCCAGACACTCGTTTTCTGTCGCCCTCCTGATGCACATGGTCACAACCATTAACACAACACTTTCATATGAGTATTACGGCAAATATTGAACTTGCGATCTCAAACTCAAGGGGTTCCTTGTTAGCGGCTCAAGATGCACCGATGATGAGGAAGATCAGACAGCAGGGCATATCTGGTTATGCAGAAAGCCCCGAGAATGCTTTGGCTCTGAGCACTATGGGACTTAACTTCTGAGGTCATCAGTCCCTTAGAACTTAGAACTACTTAAACCTAACTAATCTAAGGACATCACACACATCCATGTCCGAGGCAGGATTCGAACCTGCGACCGTAGCGGTCGCGCGGTTCCAGACTGTAGCGCCTAGAACCGCTCGGTCACACCGGCCGGGCAGAATGCTTTGCACGCGGAAATGAGAAGCTTGTCCAGTGTTGGCACAAGTGCACAGAACTTGAGGAGCATTACGCTGAAAAATGAATAAGTGTTGTACTCCATTATCGTAACAGATTCCTTAAAATATACGTTTTTTTTCTGAATGGCCCTTATAAATCAGTGTTTAATTGATGTGTTAAATGTGTAGTTATTAATGGAGAACGTATGGAACAATTTCAGTTGTACAAATTTGCTTTGTATAAACCATTAAAACCACAAAACGCTAAACTGCATTTTCGGTTAACTTATTTTTACCATACACTAGGCAATTTGTAAGTGGATTGCAACTGAGGTGACAACCCGAGAGGCGAGCCTTAACTGAAAAGTGTTAGTTTCAATAGAATCACGCCAAAGACACAGCAGAATGAAATGATGGAGTTTTGTTTCCGGTGACTGTCACACGTGCTGCCCTAACTGTAACGTCCTCTCTCTATCTCCTTATAAATAATAGCTTAGAGGATAGATCTTCCTCTCTCCTTGACCGTGACAGCATTGGAGAACGTGAAACGTCCCCTTACAAAAATTATAAATGACTGTGCTTAAACTGACACACAATATTTTTAGCGCAACGCAATCTGACTTTCAAAAATCCCTACAAAAGAATGGCCCTGACTAACAATAACCTATACCTTTCATGAATCACTTACCTCACAAAAATCTTTGTTACTCGAACTACTGCAATACAGCGAGCGCCACTACTGCCAGCTAAATAAAAGATTCTAACTACTGATTGGCATAGTTAGCAAATGAAAGATTTTGATAGAGAACAAACAATGTATTTACCTTAATAGTGTTGAAAAGTCATTATATATATATATATATATATATATATATATATATATATATATATATATATCAGTTTATTATATCCAGTATTACAAATTTACTGTCTCTGATGGACACACGTCTAGATCACTCACTCTCAAAACTCTGCCATCTCTCTTCCCACATCCACCACTGCTGGCGGCTCACCTCCAACTGCGCAACGCTACGCGCTGTTAACAGCCAATTGCCCAACACTGCAATGGCAAATTCCAACAATGCAAACCATCCACAGACTGCACACAGCACAGTCAGTGATTTTCATATAGAGCGCTACATGGCGTTACCAACATAAAAACCTAAAGAGCCTACTTACAAACGGAACCTTCAGCAGAAGTTTCAGCCAGAAATTACTACAGAATTAGGGGCAGGGTGAAGGTCGCGAACAAGTAACAAAGAGTTAGAAAGTCGATAAACATTCGTATATATGGAACCATAAACGCGATTCGCTACAGTCGCAGGTTCGAATCCTGCCTCAGGCATGGATGTGTGTGATGTCCTTAGGTTAGTTAGGTTAAGTAGTTCTAAGTTCTAGAGGACTGATGACCTCAGATGTTAAGCCCCACAGTACTCAGAGCCATTTGAACCATAAACGCGACAAATGCGAGGGCAATTTTTACTTCGTAGGACAGCACCGACCCACAATGTCGGTCTGTCCGCAGCAGTCACCTGTCCTCCACAGGATTATGAATTTGCAAAAGGAGAGTGCAAAGAAATATGAAAAAAAAGTTCGACTTCCTCCAGGGTGTTCTTATCAGTAACGAGCATGGGAAGCAACTGTGAGAGGAAGAGAGGGGACATTATTTGACTATGGGGGTGAATAAGATTCATATGCGAAGGGCGGCATGGGCGGCAACTCTTACCACAGTAGCAAAATAGCGGCGGCGTGTGGCGTGGAATCGGCTAGCAGTCCTGACTGCGTGCGCGCGTAGTTTCGTCGATCGCGGTAGCAGTGTGCAACCTCCCGCGACGCGACCGAATCCTAGTGTGGTCACTCTATGTCTGTGCACATCGAACTCCAAGGGGAGCCTCCAGTTTTCGCGAACGACCCTGACCTAAACTGCATTGACGGAAGCCTGAGTCATAGTGGGCTGGTGGGCTGGAGAGCGTGTCTCCATTACTTTTATTGCCTAAGTGATGTGCTCCCAACTGTAAAACATGGTCACAACATATAACCTTACAGCGCAGGCTGCGCTGACCTCTTCTACTGCTTTTCATGGGATGGAGGCGACTTTCAGGGTCTGAGGTTGTACATTCTGAAATGGCGCCACTCGACCGCACCGAGAAAGAAGGTCTTCCTCCGCGCGAACGTGGCCACGAAGCCAATTTGAACTAAACGGCTATTTTCCTTTAAGGGGGGTAGGACGTCGAACGGGCCGACTTGGAGCAGGAGAGGCATCTCAGGACATTTTAATTTCCAGTGTCTATACTTTTACAAATAAAAGTCATAAAACTTTGTCAGCATCACCAGGAAGGATCCAGGATTCACACCCATCGCAGTGGACGTTCGAAAACATAACAAAATAAATTTTTTTTACGTGCGAAATTTCATCATTTTATCACTTACTAATGGCTGCATTTGTTGCTATAGGTACACTTTTCTTCATAAGTTAGAGAGATTCTTCGATGAATTTTGCACAGCATACATACCATACTCACAGGTGTATGAAACTCTAGAATTTATTTAATTTATGAAAAAACGAATGAACTGTTATATTTTAAACTTCATATTTAGAAAAAACACAAATTTTATAGTTAATTACCTCAATTTTCACCACAGTTTTTAATAGATTTGGAAGATTCTAGAGTTTCATACACCTTTAAGTATGGTTTGTATGCTGTGCAAAATTCATCGAAGAATCTCTCTTACTTATGGTGAAAAGTGTACGTATAGCAACAAATGCTGCCATTAGTAAGTGAAAAAAGGTAAAATTTCACACGTAAAAAAATTACTTCGTTATGTTTTAGAACTTCCACTGCTATGAGAGTGAATTCTGATTCCTTACTGGTGTTGCTGGCAAATTTTTATGAATTTATTTGTGAAAGTATAGACAGTGGAAATTAAAATGTTCAGTGGTGCCTCTCCTGCTCCAAGTCGGCCTGTTTGACGTCCTACCCCCCTTAACGGCCCACGACATCTTGTGTCTTTGTTTCAGTAGTATGCTTGGAGAGTATGAAAATTATTCTGACTTCGGGATCCGATGCTGCTGTACTTCAGTAACACATCGTTGGATCCAGAATTCCAAGCAAAATTGATTTTATGGGAGAAACTCACTTAATACGCACGCAATCGAACCGTGATTGTGGTCTTTAGGTTTGTAATTTCTCTTCTCTAAGAATCTGTGAATGGATTTTTCCGTCGTATACAAACTCTAAGGATTGATCGATAAGAGGATACGTAACAAAAAAGGCCTAATGAACCTGTGTCCGGAAATGCATGGTTTTCATGCTAGAGACCATTTATTCAATCATACTTTGTTACAGAGACTGAGGTCTAATGCGCCACAGTTACAGTATGCATGGTTTCCTCCTAGATGGTGGTACTGTTCCTCATACGTCATGCCGTAGCGCCCTCTCCTGCCATAGTATTTGGTAATGTTGTGTCCGATTCACTTCTATTGCGCGCTCACCTTCCAGTGGATGTGATACAGCGTTGTAGACAATGGTTCCGTATTCGAATTGAGATCTTGCCGACATGGTGTTTACTTACAGAAAGGCAAATGACAACGGGCGGCGGGCAGCAATGTTGGATCAGGAGACCTACCAGCGCCGGCAACAGTCACAGCATTCAGTGTTTATAACAGTGCTTCGCCGTTTGTCTGAGACAGTGTCGTTTCAGAAAGCAGGAAATCATGAAGGACGTATCCGAAATGTTCGGTCACCAGACTTGGAGAAAAATGTGATTAACACTGTGGAAGGCGACCGCTGTGTCAGTACCAGGCAGTTGGCCCGCCTGTACAGGGTAAGCCAGACGACCGTGTGGAGCGTTCTCCATGACAATTGTTACTACCCTTATCACTTATAGCGTGTGCTGGGTTTACTGACTACAGACTTTCCTCATTGGGAGCAGTATTGTCACTGGTTTCTTCACCAGGCAACCACGATCCCGGGATTTGTGTCATCCATCCTATTCACAGATGAGGCCACTTTTATGCGGAGTGTGTAATATTTCTGGCTTTACAGTCATCATATTCAGGTACAAGAAGCTCTTCTTAGAACAGCTGAGAAGGCAGTAGTGGCGAGATGACGTAATGTGGTGTGAGGTACTGGCGACAGATGGTTTCTTCGCACGGATATCGTTAGAAAGACCACCTAAACTGTTGTGGTCCTTCTCGGGAATTGACTGCTGCGTTCGGTAGTTGCGCGCCAAAATGATAAAACTTCTATTATCAATATTAGACAAACAAAACAGCGTATTTACTTGCATTTCATATTAAGGCATCTCTCGATAGCGTGCTCTCATTCCAATTTGTATTAATAAGCAGCAGAATACTAAACAACTGCTAAACGAAAAGGCAGACGAAGCACCTCGATGATCGGATCGCGCCTAACTTGGATGGCGGACGAAGTGATTCGGCTGTAAGATTAGAGATGGTTCGTCAGTGTCGGAGGACAGACATTTTGTATGCCCGGTCAGTGTCGATTAAGACTTTATTAGCAGTTTCTTGTTATGCTATGAAGGAAATACGCAGTTCATTATTTGCTGAAGAATGGAAATTATTTGTGACTCTAAAGTGGAATGTAGTTGTGCAGTTTCACGTGTTCTTCTAATAAAAAGCGAGTGACAGCCCGTATTAACAAACTAATTAGAAATTTAATTATTTCCAAAATATGAGCTCCTCGCTAAAAGTTTATTACAGCCTCAAGATAACGGATTCACGACCTACGTGCTGTTTTCTCTGCAGGGCACAACAGCTGTAGAAGACTGAAGGTAGGTGAACATTAGTTAGAACTTACGCATTCCTATCAGGGAGGTGGAAGCAAATAGACACCTCGCGTGTACTGCGATCTTAGAACAAATGAGAGCAGTGACACGTCATCTGTGGTAACAGAGAGGAGGTATGAGGGAGAGAAATTTTTGAGGGACAGGGGTTTATCATACGCACATATATATTCCTCTCTCCCCCTCTCTCTTTTTCAACTTGCCGTAAGTGGTATCTTCAGATTTCACAAAAGCCATCTGTGGGATAATATGTAGAACCCCTTTGGTATGATGACAGCGAATCATCAGCATCGGTGCAGAGGGAACGTGTGGGCCGTGAGTATTGGCGACCACATTTTGGGACCAGCCTTCCTTCTATGACGCATCTCAACCTTGTCTTCCCGGGTCGATGGATCGAACGAGGTGTCCAGTCGCATGGCCTGCTCATTCACCGGATCTCAGCTCGTGCGATTTCTGGTTATGGGGCCATCTCAAAAGTATCGTATATGCAGAGCCCATTCCAGATATGGAGACACTGCAGCAGCGTATTCGTGCTGCCTTTGACACTTTTCGGATACAGCCTGGCCGATGTGAACGTACGAGGTAGAACGTACTTCGGCGCGTACACACATGCGTTGAGGCACATGGAAACCATTCTCAACACTTACTGTAACTGTGGCTGCATGGTACAGCGCGTATTAGACCGTTGTCTCTGTAACAATGTATGATTGAATCAATGCTCTCTAGCACGGAGACCTTGCATTTCCGGACACAAGTTCATAATACCTGTTCTGTTCCGTATCCTCCCGTCGATCAATCCCTAGAGTTTGTACACGGTGGAACAATTCACCCAGTACAAGTTGAATAATTCGGTACTCTTTCTTTTTGTGTGGGCTGGACGTAACGGTCGCTAAGGCTTCCCCATGTTTGTATGCAACATTTAGAGAAAGTCGCAGGTTTATTATAAGACGATGCATTAGAGTGGCTTCGATTCAACGTCAATAAGAATTTTCTAGATTAAAAGTAACACGTGCAAGTTTTGTTTCACAGTATAATGTACTGTGATCAGTGACTGTTTTTCTTGGTAATTATATCCAGGAATATACTATTTCATTGAAATTAGTGATATTCCGAAAGCAATGCCTGATGAGAGATAACGAAATCCTCTTCCAGGCTGTGAAGGCCCAAAGGATGTCTACCGGCCGCCGTGTCATCCTCTGCCTTGTGGCGTAATGCTGATGCAGTGTGGAGGGTCATGTGTTCAGCAACTCCTCCCCCCCCCCCCCCCCTCCTTTTGCAGACTTTCCAGCCGTGCAGCCTCAACTAAAAGGTCAGCTATCATCTCAATTGACATCCCGAGGCTGAGTGCACTCCGTACCATCCCTCCCACCCCAATAAAAAATCATTGACAGCGCCGGGAAACGAACCTGCGTCCTCCACATGGCAGCCATCTATGCTGGCCACTCGCCTAAGGACGCGGACAGATGAGAATAAGGGGCGATCGAAAAGTTTCCGTTCGTCGGCCGTGAGTATTGGGAAATCGTCCCATTGACCCACCAGGCTGAAGATACCCGTCTGGTAGAACGTCGTGTCCTGCTATGTGTAGAAAGTAATTGCCAGACGTACACCCTCGTCCGACAAGAATGGTCAATCCTTCAAGACCTTTTTTAAGGGATCAAAGGCGTGATAATCGCATGGGGGAGTTCAGGACTATAGGACAGGTGCTCGAGTGTCTCCAACTTATGTAGGCGTAACTTTTGCAGTACGACTTTTGGGATATGAGAGACTTGCGTTTTCATGGAGCAGCATGGAACTTGGCGCACCAGTCCACAACGTTGGTTTTCGACATACGTGCTGCCCCCTACACATTCTTCTTTCTCCGATGTACACTGGTGTTCATCCTTACGTAGCCAAGAAAAGATTAACAGCACACTGGTCCTGTTTCAAGACTTTTGGTAATAAAGTCACCTGTTTCCACATTTACTGCATTTACGCCGGATAGACGCGAACGCTTCACTAATCCCTTGCCTACATGCCGGTGCTCATATATTCGCATGGTACTCGCTATAGGTTGCATATACGCAGCAGCAACGCCCTCAAACGGAAACTTTTGGTCACCCCTTATAGGTTGGATAATTCGGTACTCTTTCTTTGTAAAGGCTGGACGAAACGTTCTTTAAGGACTCTCAACGTGCGTGTGAAACATTTAGGGCAAGTCTCGGGTTTATAAGGTGATGCATCAGAGTGGCTTCGATACAACATTAAGAACTGTCTAGATTACAATGTAATATAACAAGAACTGTCTAGATTACAATGTAACATGTGAACGTTTTGTTCTTCAGAAGCTTTTTTCCTTCGTAGTTTATTTCCAGAAATACACAACTAGATCGAAATTAGTGATATTCCGGGAGCAATGTCAGATAAGATACACTACAGAAAGACCCTGATGCACCACGAAGGAGTTATCTGGATGGGATGGAAATCGGATGTGGTGTACATGAAGAAATAAAAAAATGATTACAATTTCTGAAAAATTGAATGATTTATTCAAGACAAAAATCTTCACAAATTGAGCAAATCAATAACGTGTTGGTCCCCCTCTAGCCCTTATGCAAGCAGTTGTTCAGATGTCCTCCTGAGGGATATGGTGCCAAATTCTGTCCAATTGGCGCTTTAAATCGTCAAAATCCCGAGATGGTTGGAGGGCCCTGCCGATAATGCTCCAAACGTTCCAAATTAGGGAGAGACCTGGCTACCTTGCTGGGAAAGGCAGGCTTTGGCAAACACGAACACAAGCAGTAGAAACTATCGCTGCTTGATGGCGGGCATATCTTGCTGAAGTATAAGCCCAGAATGGCTTGCAAAGAAGGGCAATGAAACTGGGCGTGGAATATTGTCGACGTACAACTGTGCTGCAAGGGTGCCGCGGATCACAACCAAAGAAATGACACCTCGGACCATCACTCCTGGTTTACGGGCAGAATGGCGGGCGACAGTCGCGTTGGCATGCTACTGCTTGCTGTGTGTCCGCTTGTCATCGTGGCTCACTTCGAAACGGGACTCGTCACTGAAGATAATTATACTCCAGTCAATGAGATTCCAGCCCGAAGACATATCTGGAGGCGTTCCGGACAGCGGTGGGAAACCAACCGGTCACACGACAGCCCGATAAACAGTAGTTTCTGCTGCTTGTGTTCCTGCTTGCCAAACCCTGCCTTGGCCCACCAAGATCGCCGGATCTGTCACGAACTGATAACGTTTGGAGCATTATGGGCAGGGCCCTCCAACTAGCTCGGAATTTTGACGCCATAATGCACCAACTGGATAGAATTTGCCACGATATCCCGTAGGAGGACATCTAACAACCTCGTCAATCGCTGCCAAACCGAATAACGGCTTGCGTAAAGGCCAGAGGCGAACCAACGCGTTATTGACTTGCTCAGTATGCGAAGCACTTTCTCTTTAATAAAATATCCAGTATTTCTGAAATTGTAATCATTTGTTAGTCTGTACATGTAAATCACATCTATCCATTTCGATCCTATTAGGATAACTCCTTCGTGGTGCGTCGTTTTCTTGTCGTGGAATGTATTTGAATCCATTTTTGTCAGAGGAATACAAAAGGTGTTTTGCAAAATCATTTACAGAATATCTGTAGTGTAGGATAATTACTCAAGACTGGAACAATGTTTTGTGTGTTCCACTTGAAAGGAGAGCAGAAAACAAGCCCTAAAACACTACGCGCATATCAATCTCAGTTCTCAACTCCATAGTGTGTACATGGTTTTCTTCTTAGGGTAACATAAGTTTGTTCCAGTTTCACTGTCTTGTCCTCATTCTTTATTTATTTACATAAATAATCTACAAGACAATGTGCAGTGCGTGGTGGAGGGTACATGCGATGGCGGCAGCATAATGATCGCACACCCTTCTTCGAACAAAGTTCTGTAAATTTATCCAAGAGGGTTTCGTGAAAATTACATAGTATTTCTTCTAAGAACTCCTGTTTAAGTTCATCGAGTATTTCTGCCACACTTTTGTATGGGCTATACTGGCCTGTCAGGATCCTAGCTGCGCGTCTCTGAATTTGTCCGATGACTGTCATGTCTACTTGGTAAGGAATCCTAACACTGGTACAATAGAATCGATCGCACTAGCGTCTTGCATGTCATTTATCTTACTGACGCACTGCGTTTTCTGCCCAGTGATCTTCTCGCCAAAAGAATGACGTAAGACTTTCTTTGGCTCCTTGATCTCCGACATACGGAGAACATCTTCCTTCCATTTTTTTCAGCTCTCTCTGTTAAAGATTTGGCTTCTAATTCTGCGATCAAAAAGTTTCCATCTGAGAGCGTTACTGGAGAGTATATGCAACGTAACACGACTCCTGCGCGGTTATATAAGCACCGACCTGTAGTGATCAATGTGTCATTCGTGTCTTTCCGACATGCGTGCGGTAAATGGGCAAAACGTGAAATATGGCGCCGTTACTACCAAATGCGGCTATGAAGAATGTGTGTGAATGTGTACGGAGAAGCAGGTCTGTCGAAAACCTACGTTGTGGAATGGTGCGATAATTGGTGCTGCAAGTTAAGGGCAACGTATGTCGTAACGCAGGAGTTACGCCAACTTATGGCAGACACTCGACTACCCGCCCTCCTGATCTCTCTCCATGCGATTATCACGCCTTCCGTTCCTCAAAAAAAGGCCTTGAAGGAAAGGTCGCCGATTCCTGTTGTACGAGGATGTTGAGCAGGTAGTTACAAACTTCTTCACATAGCAGCACACAATCTTTTACCAAACGATGAGGTGTGGCTTATTTACTGTCCCATGCAGTCTGCCTTCACTTCCTTGCATAATTGTTTGATAGTCAGCACAGTGAAAGGTATTCACGTACTGATTGGTTCTAATTTGAGTCATAGGAGCATTTTCCTATGTCCATTAGCTTATCAAATCATCTACGTGTATATGGATGTTAGAGACAGAAATATACAGCACCCCTACCTGCCTCACTGGTTTAACAACAACTGTTTTCCAGTGTCTATAATAATTCACCCATTACCACAAACACTTGAATCAAATGGCTTAGATAGTCTGATTTCCACATTATATCCCGTAACTTCTATCTATTAAATCGATCAAAGCCTTTTTTGACTCCTCGTAAGTTAACTGTGCCCTGGAGCTGCAATCCTACTCTTTTAATTAAGGGGGGTAGGACGTCAAACGGGCCAACTTGGAGCAGAAGAGGCACCACAGGACATTTTAATTTCCACTGTCTATACTTTTACAAATAAATTCATAAAATTTTGTCAGCATGACCAGGAAGGATTCAGAATTCACACTCATAGCAGTGGAAGTTCAAAAACAACGTAATAAAATTTCTTTACATGTGAAATTTCATCATTTTTTCACTTACTATTGGCTGTATTTGTCACTATAGGTAAACTTCTCTTCATAAGTAAGAGAGATTCTTCGATGAATTTTGCACAGCATACAAACCATACTTGCAGGCGTGTGAAACTCTAGAATTTTCCAAACTGAGGTAAAAATTGAGATAATTAATTGTAAAATTTGAGTTTTTTTTCTAAACATGAAGTTCAAAAAGTTCATTTTTTCATAAATTAAATTTCCGAAAACACTATCTGATGCCATTCCTGTCCCCAGTGGCGTCGTTCCATATACCATTGCCTTCTAGCATGTTTCCGCACATTCGTCAAAGGTAGGCGGAGAAGTTGACGATGCGCACGTAGCCGATGCAATAATAATAGCGATGGACTGTGACCCCTGATAGTGTACGATGCGTTACACTGTTACACTGTCGCGCCAGAGTCGAGGAGGACGCAGATCTGTCCAACAATGCCATTCGGATGAGGTGTCGATCTTATCGGGGGCTGATACGAGTGGTACTACCTGACCCATCTCGCCATGTTATACGGCCGTCCGTGAACTATTCTGCACACACACGTTGCACTGCCGAAACACTTCGTCTCACACGAGCAGCAATTTCCTGAATGGATGCATCACATTCTCTCACGCTAATATTGCGCCCTTTTTTAAACTTACAGATGTGACGGTACGGTTCGCGCATACGTCTGTGAGGCATCCTGCACGTCTACTCAAGTCACACTGATCCATTACCTTCGGTTTATAGCGACAATGAGAGCTGCAGGGACATTTTACCGTAGGCGGTGTTGCGCTGCAATATCGACCTTGACCTTGAACCCACGGGCCGACACGGTTCAAATGATAATCATTACTGATGTACATGTCCTGTGAATATGGACGTCCTATCTCTAGTCGTTCAAGGTGTTATGTTTTTTCTGAACATGAGTTTATAACGGAGTAATGAGGCTAATTACCAACTTGCCTGGGATTCACTGATTTTGAGAAATCTTTCAACTCAGTTACGCCGGCCGCAGTGGCCGAGCGGTTCTAGGCGTTACAGTCCGGAACCGCGCGGCTGCTACGGTCGCAGGTTCGAATCCTGCCTCGGGCATAGATGTGTGTGATGTCCTTAGGTTAGTTAGGTTTAAGTATTTCTAAGTTCTAGGAGACTGATGACCTCAAATGTTAAGTCCCACAGTGCTCAGAGCCATTGAAACCATTTGATTTGACTCAGTTACAACAATATCTATACTAATAGCACTTATAAACAAGCCATTCACGTAACCTAGCTTTGTGTAGTGGATACTATAGGGTAGCCAAAATAAAAATGGCCCAGTAAAGATTGCATGCACCGTGAGATGGGCAACCCAGCTTACATCATCTGTCCCAAGAGGGAATGCCTCTGTTAAGGTGCATGCAATATTTTCTGGGCCTTTTTATGAGGGATGTTCAAAAGAAAATATACGATACAACACTGGGTATAACTGAAGTCTTTATTCAAAAGTAATCATCAGAGCCCTGAACACAACTACCTTTCTGTTTCACGAGCAGAAGGATACCCTGTTCCCAGAATGTCTGCGGCTGTGAAACGAGCAAGTCCTCTACAGTGTGCTTCAGTTCGTCATTCGAGTTGAAGCGCTACCCTTTGAGATGTATTTTTAAATGAGGAAACATATGGACGTCGCAGGGCGACATGTACGTGATGTAGAGCAGATGCTCAAGGTGTTCCCATTTAAACTTGACCATTACACCTTGTGCGACTTGGAGTCGTGTGAGCGTGCATTCTCGTGGAGCAGAATCACTTCCTTCGTGAGCAACCCAGGCCGTTTGCTGTCGATGGACTTAGGTATGCCACGGAGTGTCTCACAGTATATGTCACTGTTAATGAGTTTTTCGTGCTCGAGGTATTCGGTGAGTATCGGACCTCCGACGTCGAAAAAGATGCTGAGCATTACCTTGCCTACTGAAGGCACAGCTTTCAATTTTTCCGAGAGATGAGACGCTTATTTGCGTCCCTAGATTCCTCACAATGTTGTCACAAAGGGGCATGTGCAACTTTCGACCTGTTTGGATGTTATTAGCCAATGACCTTGAAACTTCTATATTTAATTCTGACACTGTTGAAAGAAATTGAATGCAGGTGAACCTTCTTAAACTACTGAGTGAAAGTAAACGTACTGTCACTTTGCTATTTTTTACCATTTCATTTCTGACCTACAGAATTATTCCTGACAAATACAACTCAAGCTTATTCATTTTTTACCCACAATATACAAGGATAACACAATCTGACTAATAATTAACACAAAAGTATGGCCCTGAATTAGTAGAAATGTTAACAACAACCCATACATTTCATAAGTCACTTACCTCACAGAAAATCTTCGTGACAGGAACTACAACAGATACAGCAAGTATACAGCCAGCTAAATAAAAAGATTCTAGAATGAGATTTTCACTCTGCAGCGGAGTGTGCGCTAATATGAAACTTCCTGGCAGATTAAAATTGTGTGCCGGATCGAGACTCGAACTCGGGACCTTTGCCTTTCGCGGGCAAGTGCTCTACCAACTGAGCTACCCAAGCACGACTCACGCCCCGTCCTCACAGCTTTACTTCTGCCAGTACCTCGTCTCCTACCTTCCAAACTTAACAGAAGCTCTCCTGCGAACCTTGCAGAACTAACACTCCTGAAAGAAAGGATATTGCGGAGACATGGCTTAGCCACAGCCTGGGGGATGTTTCCAGAATGAGATTTTCACTCTGCAGCGGAGTGTGCGCTGATATGAAACTTCCTGGCAGATTAAAACTGTGTGCCGGACCGAGACTCCTTTCTTTCAGGAGTGCTAGTTCTGCAAGGTTCTGTTAAGTTTGGAAGGTGGGAGACAAGGTACTGGCAGAAGTAAAGCTGTGAGGATGGGGCGTGAGTCGTGCTTGGGTAGCTCAGTTGGTAGAGCACTTGCTCGCGAAAAGCAAAGGTCCCGACTTCAAGTCTCGGTCCGGCACACAGTTTTAATCTGCCAGGAAGTTTCAAAAAGATTCTAACTACTATAGGCTCTAACTACTAATAGGCATGTGGTTAGCAAAGGAAAGATTTTGTTGCAGAGCAAACAACGTATTTAGCAGATCATGTGACATCCAGTTCCAAAAATTATATAATCGTCAATAATTCCATTACCCACATTTTACAATCCATGTCCAACCAATATTAAACCTCCATGATGGACACACGTCCAGACCGTCCGCTTGCGTTAACACTGCTTCTAATCTCCATCACTGCTAACTATTAACCTCTAACTTCCATCACTGCTGACTATTAACTTCCAACTGCGAGTCCGACCAGCCACAGGGTCTCTAACAGAGGGCGCACAGAGCTGTCAGTGATATTAATGCAGTCTAAAGCGCTGCCAACATACAAACATATAAACGGGCTACTTACAACCTTGCCGCAACGGTAATACTGGTTCCCGCCAGATCACCGAAGTTAAGCGATGTCCGGCTTGACTAGCACTTGAATGGGTCACCGTCAGGGTCTGCCGAGTGCTGTTGGCAAGCAGGGTGCGCTCAGGCCTTCTGTAGCCAATTGAGAAGCTACTTGATTGAGAAGTAGTATCACCAATCACGAAAGCGGACAACGGCCGGGGGAGCGATGTGCTGACCACATGTCCCTCCGTAGCCGCATCTGGCGAAGCCTAAGGACTGAGGATGACACTGCGGCCAGTCAGTACCGTTGGGCCTTCAAGGCCTGTCCAGACGGTGTTTGTTTATTTGTTTTTTTTTGTTGTTGTTATGATGTCGCTGCTACAACCTTGCGACTCTGACTAAAAATGGGGGTGGGATGCGAATACAAGTACTCAACAAGAGAGTTCTCTTAGCCTCTGTCACCTCAGTTCTCCACAATCCCCTCTACACGTGGTGCCTCTGTTAAGCTGAGCAACCCAGTGGAAGGTTGGGTAACCAACCCCAGCGGGAAACTGGGTCAGTGTGCCGACAGGATGTGGAGGCCAGTGGAAGGCAACGGGAAACCGCCACTGGAATTACTTCCCTAGACGTTTATGGGATGGAATTCTTTCTACAATATTCCGGAGGTAAAGCTTCCCCTCAATGGGATCTCTGGGAGGGAAATACAATGAGGACTCCAGAGATTAGGGCAAATGGAAAAGGAAGGGAGAAGAAGGAAGACTTATTTGAGGATTGGGACTTGGAATGTTTTAACCCCTCTCCAGATATGGAAATTAGAAAACGCCAAACATGAAATGACAAGAAACAAAATGGATGTACTCGGAATGTGTGAGGTGAGATGGGGTGGTTGTGGAGAACTAGAAAGTGACGATTTCCGATTGTACTATTCAGGTGAAGATAAAAATGGAATGATGGGGTTGGAATTTTGAGAGGTAAAAGACTGAAGGACAAGGTTATCAAGGTTGAATATGTTAGTGGAAGAATAACGATGATGAGACTGAAAGGGAAAAAGAAAGTCTTAGTTATCATCCAGGTCTATATGCCAACAAGTAATCATTCAGATGTAGAGGTAGAAGAATGTTGCGAGATGATAGAAAACTTAGCAGAGAAAGAGAAAAGAAATGCATGTATTGTTATAATGGGTGACTGGAATGCAGTAGTTGGCGAAGGACCAGAAGGAAAATCTCTGGGAAAATTTGGACTGGGCGAAAGAAACGAGAGAGGGCAAAGATTGTTGGAATACTGCAATGAAAATTTCATGGTAGTTGGAAATACTCTATTTGATAACCATAAAAGACGACGGTATACTTGGATATCTCGATTTGACAACAAAAGGTATCAAATTGATTACATAATGATACAACAATGATACCAAAACTGGCTAAAGAGTATCAAAAGCTATCCAGGGGCAGATATGTATTCAGATCATATGTTAGTAATAGCTGTGGTCGTAGTTAAATTGAAAAGAACCTGAAAAGGACAGAAGAGAGAGCACATTAACTTTGAGAAACTGAAAGACAAAGGCAATTGTGAAAAATTAGAGAATACGTATTGTGAAATCACGATGAAAGGACAGGAAACGGAACTCACAGAAGGAAGATGGGATCGTTTTAAAAATGGGATCAAAAAGGCAGCTAAGGAAACGCTTGGAGTCAAGGAGAGGAAAAAAGTAAAGAAAGAATGGGTAACATCAGATATGATAACCAAGATGGATGATCGCAGGAAATGGTTCAAATGGTTCAAATGGCTCTGAGCACTATGGGACTTAACATCTATGGTCATCAGTCCCCTAGAACTTAGAACTACTTAAACCTAACTAACCTAAGGACAGCACACAACACCCAGTCATCACGAGACAGAGAAAATCCCTGACCCCGCCGGGAATCGAACCCGGGAACCCGGGCGTGGGAAGCGAGAACGCTACCGCACGACCACGAGCTGCGGACGCAGGAAATGGAAAACTGTAAACACAGAAGAAGGGAAGCGCAACTACAGGAGGTTAAATAATGAATTAAGAAGGGAGATAGAAAAAGCAAAGGAGAAATGGCTGACAGAAAAGTATGACAAGATAGAGAAATTAGAGAAAGAAGGAAAATACGATTTGATGCACAAAGAAGCAATGGATTTGACATTCAGGGAAAAGAGAAACAACAATGGACAAAAGGAAGTAGAGGCATTAGATGGTAAAATGGTGAGTGAAACCCAAGAAATAATCAGAAGATGGGAAGAATGTATAGAATGCCTATACGATGCAGACAGCCAACCAATTGAAGAAGACCTTGGGCTAGAAGAAGAAGATAAGGTTGCAGATGATGACAAAGGAAACGCAACACTAACTAGTGAAACTGAAGAATCTACGAAGGAGATGAAAAATGGAAAGGCAATGGGAATTAATGAGATTTCTGCGGAACAGTTAAGGTCATTAGAGAAAGAAGGGAAAAGGGAGTTGATTGAATTGTGTAATCAAATATACATGACAGGAAAATGGCCAAAGGACTTTACAGAAAATATCTTAATACCCATAGAAAAGAAAAAGAGCAGCAAAAAGTGTGAGGAACATAGAACAGTGAGCCTGATATCGCATGCAGCCAAAGTCTTGCTGAGGACGCTCAACAGAAGGCTATATGAAAAGCTGAATTGCCTAATAGGAGACGAAAAATTTGGTTTCAGGCGAGGAGTGGGAACTAGAGATGCCATTGGGCTACTGAGAGTGATATGGGTGAGGTACATGGAGAAGAAAAGGAAGGTGTATGTTGTGTTCATTGATCTTGAGAAGGCTTTTGACTGTGTCAGATGGGACAAACTGATGGAAATCCTGAGGAAAGATGGAGTTGACTGGAGGGATACACTGCTAATTAGAAATTTATATCTGAACCAGAGAACAAGACTAAGAACAGGAGGTGTGATGAGTGAAGAAATTGAACTGGAAAGAGGTGTAAGACAAGGTTGTTGTTTATCACCAACACTGTTCAATATATATCTAGAGGAAATTATTAATGAAAGTTTTGATGGAAGGAGAGGAGTTTGTATAGGAGGTCTGAGAGTGGAGTGTATAATATTTGCAAACGACATGGTTGTGATGGCAGAGAGAGCAACAGAGATGGAACAAATGTTAGATGATCTAAACACAAAATTAGAAGAATACAGAATGAAGATTAACAAGAAGGAAACGAAAAGCACGGTAACTGGAGGAAAGGGGAGAAAATGGCATATGAAAATAGGAGGAGAGGAAATAGAGCAAGTAAATAACTTCAATTGCTTGGGAAGTGTAATAATGGATGATATTTATTGCTCAACAGAAATTAGGAAAATAATTGCAATGGCAAAAGAAGGATTCAAGAGGAAACAGAAATTACTTTGTGGACCACTAAACAAAGATCTGAGGAAAAGACTTGCCAGGTGCTACATCTGTAGCGTTGCGCTATATGGTGCGGAGACCTGGACATTGAGGAAGGAAGATGAAAGAAGATTGGAGGCACTAGAGATGTGGATATGGGGAAGAACGGAAAAAGTGGAATGGGAAGACCGAGTAAGGAATGAAGAAGTGTTAAGAAGAGTTGGAGAAGAAAGAAACATGCTGAAAGTCATCAGAAAGAGAAAACGGAACCGGATTGGACATTGTTCGAAGAGGGATTGTTTATTGGCGGAAGGAATAGAAGGAATGGTGGAGAGAAAAAGGGGAAGAGGAAAAAGAAGATATCAAATGCTGGACAATATCCAAGGAGGCAAATATTCAGAAATGAAAAGACTGGCTAAGGACAGACAAAAGTAAAAGAGGCTTAACCCATGACAAGACCTGCCGTAAGGCAGAATACCGTACTACTACTACTACTACTACTACACTCTTACTATGACATTTCGTACCTTTTCATCTGAACACTCCTTATATTTTTTCCTCTTGCTCAAAACTGTAATAAGAGTCAGAGAAGGAGATTCAGTATGTTTTCAGTAGCAAAAATAAGACCCAATTACCAGAAAACAGTGACACAAAATTACTTATCGTGATTGTGATAAGTTTTATATTGGTCAAGCAAGCAGAAACATAACAGCTTGGTTGGTTGATCATGAACGCAGCTGGAGGCTGCAGAACTGTGAATTCACGTTTGCTGTGGATGTACTGAGTGAGGGCCACAACAACCAGCCAGAGTTCCACGTCCTTCACGTAGCAAACAAAGGCCAAAGTCTCACCCTGTTGGAAGCCCTGGAAATCATCAAACATCTGGCCCACAGTCCTGATTTAACATTAAATGACCAAACGCAGCGCAATACCTACCCTCTTATAAACTTTATACAACCTTCATAGTTTCCAATGCTTTCCACGCTGCTTGTTACTTTCTGTTCTTCCATTTTTTTGTATTTATATATTTTACTTTATTGTGATTGCTTATGTACTCCATATATTATATGTTGCTTCAGTTGTCAGTTTTCTATTTAACTCTATTGTCGATCGCTTTCCATATGTACATTCTCTTCAAGCTATTCCTCAGTAGTCAAATCAAAGTCACAAGGACTTAAGTCCGGGGAGTATGGTGGATGGTACAGTACTCCCCAGTCCCATCGGCCGAACAGAACAGCCACAGCTTGCGCTGTAGGCGCCCGCGCATTGTCGTGCAAAATGATGGGTGGGTTGCGCAGGAAGTGCCGCAGCTTCTTTTGCAAAGCTGGTCGCAGGTGATGCTCCAAAAACGAACAGTAATACGACTTAAGTCCTTGTGACTTTCATTTGACTCCGAAGATGAAGGAATCACTTCGTGGCATTCGCTTCAGAACTGTTCCAGAGATTCGACCGGCAGTAGACCGCTCCCTTCACACCATCAACAGAACAGGCTCTGCTAGCGGTATACTACGCCTTCCACGTCACTGGCAACGGGTTCTACACAACGATGGCGGCTACTTTGAAGTACAGTTACAGGTGCAAACATGTAACCCTTTTGTATCGGTTGTGAATAAATAGTTGCCGCTATTCAAGTTCCAACCCTCGTATAATAGCTGGTCGAATGGTAAGAGGAGAGAGAAAGCCAATTAGTCAGCAACGTAGGAGTTGAGGTGAAGAAGATCAACGGCTTCTGTGGCGAATATAGGTACTGTATTAACGGCAGAAGACGAACGAGTCATTTTCTACTGACAGTGATACCTCAGCGATAGTAAAGGCGGAGAGGACCGGACCTCAGTACGACGGATACAGCAGAAGAGCCAACCTATCAAGCAGAACAAAAATCCTCGTCGCGGCTGACTTGTAACAAGTGGCTACGAGGTCAGCGTCTCTTTTTTTTTTGTGATGGCGGCTGTAAAATTCGGTAACGTTTGTTACCTTAGTGATCGGCTACGCAAGGCATCTGTTCCCATGCTGGGAGCCTGTTAAGACGCATCTGGCGATTCGATCACAGACGTAATGTCCCACGAAGACGCTAACACCCCTTCCTAACTCACTTTCAGCCAAGACATAATGATAAACACTGAACGTAAAAGTACTCCGGGAGGTAAACAATCCTTCATCACTGGAAACAGCGGTGCGACTAGGACATCGGATTCCGGAGAGCCTAGAACACCATGTAAGGAAGAGTCGGAGCTTCATAGAACGTCTCACATACGACCTAAGAAAAAACATCTGCTAGGAACATTGAACATCAACACTTTACTAAAGACTGTAAAACTTAAACAGTTGATGGATGCGTTAAGCAGACACAGCATACTCGTACTAGCACTTCAGGAAACCAGATATGGTGATGAGAACACATCTGAATCAGAGAGGTACAGGATTTATAAAGGGAAACTGGCTATAAAGAAGAAACAGAGTCACTATGCTTTGAACAGCTTTCATGATCTAACGGAATTCATAACAAATTTTGCATCCCCGTCTTGTTTACATCAGCAAAAAAAGACTATACATCATAAATACACAAGCACTTTCCAACACTAAAAACAGCAAAAAATCCCGAAAAAGTCGAACAATGTTGGTAAACACTAGAAAATGAGACACCAAAAATATCAAATAATCATAAAAAACTACTCGCGAGAGACTTCAATGCACAGATCGGCAGAGAAGGGAAATACAAAGCAATAGTAGCAAACTGCCCTGCACGTAAAAGCATTAGTAACAATGGAGAAAGGATCATCACTTTATGCAGATAATTTGACTTAAAACTAATGTCAACCTCTTTTGGAAAGTTACCAAAGAGAAAGAAAACCTGGTCTTTTCCTAATACACATTTAGGCTCGTATAAACTGTATCATGTGCCAATAACCAAACAAAACCATAGAGGAATCATGAATGTACAGGCCAGAAGAGGACTAGGCGTAGATTCGGGTCACTTCTAACAGAAATCAGAGACAAATTACAATCTAAGAAACCAAACGCCGAAACTACAAAAGTCCATAGAACTGACACAAAATTCCTGTCAGACGACAGGAACGAATTCATTAAAAAGCTTTACACAAAGAAATTGGAAAATTGGGATGAAATCAGGGAAGCAATGATAGAAACAGTGAGAGAACTAGAACAACCATGAAGAAGAAGGAAACACAAGTGGTGGAATAAGATATATGACGAAGCGGTAGGGCAACACTAACAGCTTGTAAAAGAAGCAACTCCTGCAAAAAGGAAAGAGACTGGAACACATTCACTGAGATCATAAAACAGACACCAAAAATTATTCGAGCAGAGAGACGGAAATGTGACAAAAAAGAATAGAGGGAATAGATACAGATTTCAGACACACACAATTTTTAAAGAAGAAATAATAGGTTATAAGCCAAAGAGCCTACACTTCAAAGATTCAACAGGCAAACTGATTACCAACAACACAGACAAAGGCGACTGGGTGTTACTTAAAAACACTTCAAAAATCTTCTAAACTGCGAGGAACACATACAACGATTAATTTTCATACAGCCTCAAAAGGAAGTCCTACCTTCGGAACCGCCGTCACTGCATCGAACTGAACAATGCATTGGCCAACTGAAACACAATAGAGCGCCAAAGACTAGTTATTAGCTGAGATGTGGAAACTGCGAGAGAAGCGAGCAGGTGAAACAATTCACGAGGTTATTAAGGATTGTTGGGAGAAAGGAAGAATACCGGACGCTTGAAAACAAGCCGTAATTCATCCGCTGCATAAAAAGTGTGACAGGACAGACACCAATAACTACCGAGGCATATTTCTGCTTCGAGCCACCTACAAAATTATATCCAAAGCTCTATTGAATAAGATAGAAGATCAAGGAGAGCACGCAACTGGCGAGTACCAAGCGGGGTTCAGAAAACATATATCGTGCCCAGAGCAAATTTTTAACTTGAAAATTATCCTCAACATCAGAACAATGAAGAACCTTAACACATTCATTACATTCATTGATTTCAAAAAGGGATTCCATACTGAAAACAGGCAATAGTCCTAACACTGGAAGGCGCGGGTATCGACCGAACGACCAGACAATTAGTCGAACAGGCACTCACAGATACAACTACAAAAGTTTAATTTCTAGGAAAAGTTTCTGAGCCCTTCAAAATCAACAGAGATTTTCGACAAGTTGAAGGGCTCCCACCGTTTCCCTTCAATCTGGTCTTAGACAAGGTCATGACAGAGTGTGATAAATAACTACAAGAGAAAAACATCGATTAAATCAATCTAGGGCAAAGAAGAGGAAGATCTGAGGTGATGCGTCTCGTTTTTTCGAAGGACAAAACAGATGCAAAGATAATGATAGAAATATTTCACGAAATAGCATCTATAACCGGATTACTACATCATGATAGAAAACGGAATACGTCGAACACAAACACAACAGTGAAAAACATATACAAACACAACATGGAAATACCAAAAGAGTTGATAAGTTTTATTATTTGAAAGAATTGTTACAATCAAATGGGTTAGGTAATACCATAAGTAAAGAAAGGTTGAAGAAAATGGAATTCGCATACAAACTCATCAAAAACCGATATAATAAAAGATCAGTATCATTGCAGGCAAAAATTAAACCATACGCAACAGTAATTAAACCGGAAGCACTTCACGGATCTGAATGCCTAACACCGAATAAAACAGATGAACAAGGAGAACTGGAAAAGAAAGTAAAGAAAACACAAAAAAAATTTAGGACCACAAAAGAACAAAGCTAACAACTGGACGAAGAGGAGAAATGAAGATCTATACACAAACATAGAAACATTCACAGACACAATAAGAAAGAGGGGATTAAAGTTTTATGTTCATATGTACAGAATGACTGACAATAGGGTAACGAAGAAAACTTTTAATTTCATTTCCATATTAAAAAACACCACAGGATGGCTGGAAGAGACAAGAAAGGACTTGAGAAAACTAAACGTCACAGAAGACACCATATAGAACACGAAAAGTTTCGGACTACTGATCAATACCGCAAAATTTCCTATTAGCCAACTGAATGAGGTTAACACATTGGGCTCTTATTCAGAATGACAGAGTCCATGTTCGCTTCTGGCTATACCGATTTGTATTTCCTGGATTGTGCTAAATGTCTAAAGGTAAATGACAGGATGGCTGCTGTGGAAAAGGACACAGCCAATGTACTTCCCATTGTCCATCAATCCAAACTTCTGGTCCATATAAAATGTGATACTGTTTCGATGTCAACATGCAGGGATGGATGAAAATTCGATGTGATGTGACGTTTATTTACATCAACAGGGACAGAAAATTTAAAAAACCTGGATAAGTACGATTAGGCCTCGCACACCAAGGGTTCCGTGTAAACTTTATTATAGACAGTCCATCCATCCCGGGAATCGAGAAACTGGACGATTTTTGCCTGTTATCGATATCGATACTGGTATGATATCGGTATCAGGAACTCCAACGCTTTCGAAAATGTTTTTCGTGTAATTTCACATTTGCTATTATAATTTTTCAGGTTTGAGTTATATTAACATGCTATGCTAACTGACAACTGCAGATGCGCTGACATCGTCTGCTCTCGTCCCTGTTGCGATTACTGGTAAGATTAGAAGGAAGTCTTCAGAGAAGAAAACGGTACAGCCGGCCATACGCAAAAGTCCAATTGTTCTGAGGAACACTTCGGTGGATATTTTATAAGATGTCGGAACTTCATCATAAAGAATGGACGTGCATTCTTCATTAACCGCCAGTATTAATTTGCTTTCAAACATTACGGATACTGTACGTGTCGTAGGAATAGACTGTCAGCACGATAGTCGGACGGCCTTAACGCCTATCACCACTAGATGGCAAAGACATCATTTTCACAGCAGTGGGGAGCTTCATTTCATCACAGCTGAGCCGATTAGCACTGAATATTTGTAAATTATGTAAACAAACCTTCATCGTGAACCTATTACATTATGCCAGATCAAAAAACTCACGGAAGTTCCTGAGACTTTTGACGGATTACGAGAGCGATGTAAGTTTATAATTGCAAAAAATATTTTTTATATAACTACAGTTTAACAACTAGGTCAACAGGAAGTACCCTACAGGTTTCGATACGTGAGTTTGCGAGTATCAAAATATGCAATAAATGGTCGTATCTTTTGACAGTATTGGTGTAGAAGCTTACATTTTTTACACTGTCAAGAAACAGTAGATCCTAGTATGTGACATAAACTTCAACTTGATACGTCTACATGTTCCTGAAAAGAAAACGAGTCTTAATATTTGGACAGACAAACAGAGGGACAAGCGGACAACAAAGTCGTTCTGTAAGGGTACCGCTTTTACCGACTGAGGTATGGAATCCTAAAAATGAGCGCACACCACCTTGTGCGATCAAAGTTACTTGTAACGGTATGTTTCAGGTGCGCAACAGCACACAGGAATACAACAGGTTACCAGTCTGGGCAGCGAGAGCTACGTAAGCGGAAGAGATTATACATTCCGCTACAAAATGAGGTGTTAAAATTCGAGGCCAACTGAAGTGGAATGAGATGGGCTTTTACCTTCATAATGAATGCACTTCCATTAGAGTGATAACCAAAATTGTCGGAAGACGTCGCAAGAAGTGGACAGCTACTCTGTGTCCACGACAGAGCTCTGTAGCCCATCAAGAAGTAGGCTAAGAGTAGCACTTGGAATGCTGCCGCTGAATTACTGCGAGGAATTAAGAAAATTACCAGCAAGTACAGTATGAAAAGCGAACAGACCGTAAGACTGTCGAAGGTAATTTTGTGGAAGGTAACGACAAATCAGCGAAACTAAGCAGAATAGGGTCGATATTCCCCGTTGAATATCTAGATAAGTTTTGAAATTTTCTTAACAGACAATTTGTCGGAAACTGCTTGTGACTGTTAGTGTCCACTTGAAAAATGTAGAAAATTATTGCAAAGTTGGAATCTTCATATCCGACTCTGCGACCTCAGACTTACAAGGAAACATCACCAATATTAACCTCATATTTTAGGGAGAAAACTTGCAAGATATCAGCGAAAATTTGCGTCATAATTCTGACAGTACATGGTTATGACCCCCTGAATGTACATCTGATAAACTTGGAACACACCGGTTTCTGCTAGATTACGTGCTCCCCCTCTTCTTCCAGTGTTGAAAAAAAAAAAAAAAACAAAAAACAAAAAACCTCCGCCAACACACAACGTTACTGCCAATGACCTCCCTTACATACGCTAAAACACACATGGATTGCGGTGAAGTGCTGACTTTAGCTATCTTAAATAAACCTTTACGCCTACTGATTCTTACAAAGTATCACTCGGCAACCACCTAAAAACGAAGACATCCATTTGTACTTTCTCGTGTGTTAATAAACAGAACACAGTCCAACTACGGATTTCAGAGCTTTGTATACTCTCTAAAGATATAAGATGGAAGTAAATCCTTAGACCGGACCTAACACTGGTGGATGGACTTAGGTCGCTCTAGAATAGAGGCCCTTGTGAGAAAGCGTCACAAACACACACACACACACACACACACACACAACAACAGGACGAAAATCAGTTCCTCAAACATTATTATTATTTCCATCTCTTACATACATAGATCCTGGATCTTTAGTGTATAAGTCTATAGAAACTTTGATAGCTGCAGTTGGTCAGTATTCCAAACATTATTTCCGTCTTGTATCTTTAACGAACACACAAAGCTTTGACATCCATAGTTGGACTGTATTCTGTGGTATTAATATACAAGAAAGTAAAATGGATGCCTTCTTTCTTATGTGTTCATGGAGTAATATTTTGTTAGAATCAGTGGGCATAGCCGGCCGCGGTGGCCGAGCGGTTCTTGGCGCTTCAGTCCGGAACCGCGCGCCTGCTACGGTCTCAGGTTCGAATCCTGCCACGGGCATGGATGTGTGTGATGTCTTTAGGTTAGTTAGGTTTAAGCAGTTCTAAGTTCTAGGGGACTGATGACCTCAGATGTTAAGTCCCAGCCGGCCGCGGTGGTCTAGCGGTTCTAGGCGCTCAGTCCGGAACCGCGCGACTGCTACGGTCGCAGGTTCGAATCCTGCCTCGGGCATGGATGTGTGTGATGTCCTTAGGTTAGTTAGGTTTAAGTAGTTCTAAGTTCTAGGGGACTGATGACCACAGATGTTAAGTCCCATAGTGCTCAGAACCATTTGAACCATTTGAAGTTAGGTTTAAGTAGTTCTAGGGGACTGATGACCATAGATGTTAAGTCCCATAGTGCTCAGAGCCATTTTTGTTAAGTCCCATAATGCTCAGAGCCATTTCAACCATTTTTTCAGTGGGCATAAAGATGTGCTTAAGATAGATAAATTGGAGACTCCATCGCAATGCATGTGCATTTCAGAGTACAGTAGCCTCTTCCCCGCAGCTCCGCCTGTGTACATGTAGTTCACATAAAATGTGTATATCTCTCGGTCCATGTCCTCCTCTCCTCTCTCTCTGCCCATCACCTCCTCGCCTCCCTATCTGTTCATCTCATCCCTCCACCTCTCTCTGCCATCCGCTCCCCTCTTTCTGATCACCTTGTCCTCCACCCTCTCATTCTTTTCATCTCCAACTTCCCTTCTAATCTGTCTCTACGTACCTTCCTGTCACGTCTCTCCCTACGCATCCCCTCCTGCCCCTCTCTCTCCCTATCCATCCTCTACTGTCCCCTCCTCTCTTCATCTCCTCCTCCAAGCATCTTAACCTTCCCCCAGGCGTGCTCGTCCGCACATACAGCCCCTGCAAAAGACAATAGCACACCAAATGTGAACGGGAGTTGTAGCTTAACGCAACCCAGACCATAATGCCTGGGTTGGGCCAGTGTGCCTTGGGCTAATGCACTCTATGAGAGAGCACTCACCACGTAGGGATGGGCTATGACCGCGCGAAGGCAGTTTCTCGAGAATGTCTCAGGTATGCTGGAGAAGTTGACAGTGCTGCGCTCTCTGAGAAATTGCGCAAACCTTCAGTACACGAAGCACTGAGCCGCAGCGGTCGTACTCGTCGTACGTGCGTGCACGGAAAACTTTGAAATTCTATGATTGATATCAGCTGTACTACCGTTATTAATGTGTACTGAAGTATTAGTATATGTCTCATAAGACAAAAATCACAGAATTGCTGTTTAAAACAAAGCACAGAATTCGCATGAAACAGAAGCTTTATTCTTACAAAATAATTTACCTTGTACATTCTGCTTATATGCATGCATACTTAAATGTAAAAGAGAAGTGCTATAGCCTTTTACATACAGAAACTGCGTACGTGCGTTTACTTACTGAAGAAAGAAAGGAAACAGAAGTTGTTCAGCAGAAGGCATTTTTACATCCCATTGCTGCACTTCCGTCGATTTTTGTTTAGAAACATGATTTTATTAACCAATTGGCCTTTTAGTCGGCTTCTTGGTTTATTTATAAGTAGTCCTGTTTTCGAAAATATTCTTTCACTGGGAACAGAAGTTGTAGGTATTGTAAGATATTTTTTTTTTGCCACGACAATTAGACCTGGGTAACTGTTTTCATTTTTTTTCCAGTAGTGTAAAGGATTATCCGTGCGTTGTGAGTTTGTAGGTACAGTTCTTCCAAATATCTACGTCTATTCTATCACAACCGCTTTTCATTAGATTTTTATTAGAAACCTCTTCATCGAAAGAAGCCCACAAGGAACTACTGGCGTTTTGTACGAAATGGTACTCGTGGCTAGTGTCGTTAGCAGCCGAATGACGAGATCGTACAGTCTCTACCACGTTTGTGCACTCTGCAATTGGGCTTGCAACGGCATGTTTTGAATGAAAGGGATTCGTAAATGGTAATGTTTTGAATCTTGGGTCGAGAACTGTGGCAACGGCATGTACTTTCTTTCTATTAATCCTAGCCGGGCTATTAGTGAGTTGTGCAGATGTTGCTGTAGCTCTTGCGCTGTCGTGGTAGCCCACTTCCCATTGCATATGGTTAGGATTGGCTGTCTGATTATTGGAATAGCTTTCGAAAGAGAGGTACAGTTTTCAGTTGAGATTTCACTTGTTACCACTTCAAATGGTTCCAGTACACAAACATTCGCTCAAAATTCGCCACTCGTCAGCTGTGAGGTTCTCTGCACCTGAATACAAAGATGATAAACAGGCTGCAATGCATTCCTTTTCCTCCACTAGACGTTGTAGCATATAAACGTACTGTTCCATCGGGTTTCGGTTTCCTGAATCAATTTATGAACAGATTTTTTCATTAGACCCTGGATCTCATGGAGTTTTTCATTAGCATTGCAACTTGTTTTAAAATAGCTAACAATTTTTCTAGCCTTTTCCCGCATTATCCAGAGCTCACTGTTGTTGTTCAAAGAACTTTTCACAACTAGATTGTGGTGAGTGCTAAACAAGGCACATGTTTCATATCTATGCTGCCACTGTGAATAAGTTGTACGGCTACCGTCATGTTACTGGCGTTGTCAGTTGTGATGCTTACAACTTTGTTTTCAATGTTCCATTTTGAAATCACGTTGTCTAAAGCCTCACAAATATGTAGCGCTGTATGCTTTTCCGGGAAACGGAATGTCTCGAGAGCTAAAACTTTCATGCACCAATTAGTGTTAATGAAATGGCCAGTTACAACAATATATGCCTCACTATTGAGTGAGGTCCAAAAATCTGTCGTTTAAGAAACAGAAGTAGAGTCTTCCACGGCCAAGTTTACAGCCTCTTTCTGTTTATAGTAATCGTCCTCAGCCATGAGTCGCAACTTTTTTCGATTTGGTATCGAGTATTGTGGGTCCAACAGTGAAACAAAACGTCGAAAACCAGTGTCCTCGACGACTGAAAGCAGTTGAAAATCGTCTGTTATCATGGCCACTAGTGCTTCATCTAGCTGTTGTTACCGTTTACTTTCCTCTACGAAGAGAAACGTAAGATTTAGATCTGTGCTCCTGCAAGGGGATACGTTATGCTCGACAACTACTCCAATAAAATTACATATCGTATCGTGCAAAAGCTAGGATAGTATAGGTTTGATTTTGGGGTATGTTGTATGTTACTGGAGTACGATTAAAAAATCAACGTTTTTTAAGTGTGGCGGACCGCTTCGGACACTATCCGAACTTTGCACGGAATTCACCTTTTGTACCATATGTACCTGGATGTTTTGTCTGCCTCGCACTATTGGAACAATGAGCCTCTGTACCCACGGACGTCGCTGTTTTATTGCTCAATAAATTGTGCAGTTTAAGATGTCTAATCATGTTCGTTGTATTATTTGATACATTACGGAGATTTTTACGACAAATGTTGCAAGTAACGTTATCTCCATTCCCTATAAAGTATTGCCAGAACCATGATGTTCGTTTTCGAGTGTCCATATTGATTTGAATAACAACTTTACTCGAACAAAACTTGAGACATAATAGTTACGAGCACAGCGAGCAGCGAGCGTGTTTGCCTAGCGGCGGCATTCAATTCACAAAACAACAGCGGCGCGGCGTATGTTGTCGCAGCCAACTGGCACGCAGCGGCACACGCTGCCGAGCCGTTTCTCGTGAGCTTATCGAGAATTGCTTGAGAACTAGAGGCTCGAGGAATTTTCGGTGCGCTCGAGTCGCCGCGCCTCGCCATCCCATCACTGTCACCAGGTCTGTGTCGTATGAACAAATGACCACACTTGCCTGCAGGCAGCTTCTGCTTTCATCGATGAATGCCACGGCGTGCTAGTATATCTTCCAATTGATCCTCTGACGGCACCAGTCTGTGTTGCATGGACGTCCAGAACCTCATCTACGGGTGTGCGAATGTTCACGTGACCACTGATACCAGCATCATTGCACAACTGATGCAGCATGTCCAACTTGTGTGCCAGTTCTGCGAAAGGATCATCCTGCCACTCGAAAGACGACAATCTGACCCCTTTCAAATTCGCTCAGTTGGCTGTAGGAAGCACGAGTTTATCTCCACGACATAGTTGCTTCATTTGTTTATACCACGCTGAACGTTCTGGCTTTGAGCAGTCACTGTTAAAGGGTAGACACAGATGGCGATCTGGTACTAACACCCACCACCTTAAGCAATTAGTGGGTCCTAATTGATACAATTCAAGTGTTTACTACAGCTAACTCTATGTTAGTTATTTTGCTCTCACTATGGGCACTACTGTTATGTCTTGATTATGTTGTTCTATTTCTACCTATGCTAATCTACTTATACCTGCAGCGTTACAGATGTGCCAGCGTTGTATAAACCTACGATGTTGGCCATGTTCCCGGTGAACGTGCCCCTGGCACCGGGTTGGCCGGAGTTGTTGATCGCTGCAGTACTATGCTAGTGTTGCTATCCTAGCTTATCCTACATCTAACCTAACTTAACTTAATGTCAAAATCGGTGAGTGTCTGGATCGGTAGTAAGGCGCACCCTCCTCCTAATCCCAGACGTGGCGGATTCCAGCCGTGAGGCGGCTGGCCAAGTCCACGCCTCGGCGGAACGGGACAAGTGCACGGAGTCAGATCGGTTGCAATGAAGTCTTAATCGTTGTTCCTGAGAAATTCCTTTATGACTTTAAGTGAGATCTCGTTTGCAAGTTTGTTCAGGATTGAAAAATGGTCCTCATGCCTGAGCAGGTGGTACGTGTCGTGGTTGGGTAACTGGTGGCGTAATTGCGCCGCTATGTCGTCGAAGAGGTGGCACTCATACACCACGTGTTCTCGGGTGCCTGGTGTGGCCCCACAGGCACACGCTGGTGTAGCCCGTTTCCCGAACCGGCATAGGTATGCCGGGTAGGGTCCATGACCTGTGAGAAAGTGCAGCAGTCCTCGTGAAGGTGTAAAGTATTTTAGTTGCAGTCTCTCCCTGATATTGGGCAGTAGTTCGTATGTTCTGCGACCAGTTTCTTCATTGTCCCACTGTTCTTGCCAGAGTTCTTCCCCCCTGCGTTTGATTTCCATTTTGTTTCCCACGTGAATCCCCATTAGATCAATTATCTTATCCTTGTTTCCCTTTTTAACCCAGTACCACGTCGCTTGCTCTCTGATCTTTATATCGAGCGGACAGAGCCCCATTAGTACTGTTAGCGCTCCCCCTGGGGTTGTTCTATATGCCCCTACTGATCTGAGAAGCATGTTTCGCTGCACTCTTCTCACAGACCCTTGTGAGTCTGTGGGACCAGACTCCTGACCCATATCCTACGATTGATGTCAGAATGCTGTTATGATATAGTTTGATTAGTTCTGGTGGCAGGTGGAATCGTTTATGTCCAATCGCTATTAGATTGTTGAGTGTTTCTAAGGATCTCTGTATGACAGTGTCAATGTGTGATGTATAAGTCCACCTCTCATCGACGACTACTCCCAGGTTTCGCGCCTCATGGCGTCGAAGAACTGGTGAGACATCTATTCTTACGGTCGGATTCCTGACTAATTGTCCTTTCAGGAGTAAGTACGTAGACTTGGTTGGTGAGATCTTCATTTTGGGCGTGTGGCACCATGTACTCAGGATTGCTATGGCCCTCTCAATTTTTGGTTCTAAGTCTTCAAGGCTACGGCCGCCAACCAGCAGGAGGAGGTCGTCCACATAGGTTATGCCCTCTAGCACATCATCGCTGTTTTGTAGGTTGTCCAAGAGGGGTTCCATGTTAATATCCCAGAAGAGTGGCCCCAGGACAGATCCCTGTGCACACCCCTTGGTGATGTTTTTACTTATTCTCCCGCAAGGGGACGATAGCCAAACCTCCCTATCCTCGCAGTAGCTCCTGAGACAGCCATATAGTGACCCAGGGCACTCCTCTCGCAAGCGGGAAAAGAGCGAGAGCCACCACAGGTTGTCAAAGGCGCCACTGATACCCACCATGATGCCGACCACGTATTTCTGCGGGGTTGAGGCACAGACCTCCGCGGCCAAGGCGATGGCGTCAGACGCCGATCTCCCGGACCTGAAGCCGAACTGTCTGTCGCTCATCCCGCACAATATTCGGTGTGCTGCCAGTCTGTCTGCCAGCAACCTCTCAAAAGGTTTCCCCAGTGTGTCCAGAAAACAGATGGGCCTGTAAGAGTTAGCTTCTTGGGGGTCTTTGTCTGGGCCCTTCTTAATTATTACTACTGTGGCCTTTTTACATATTTGGGGGAATTTTCCGAGCCGCAAGCACTCGCTATATAGCTTTGTGAGAGATGCTACCAGCTGGGGGGGCCACGAATTGCACCACCTCTGCAGTGATGCCGTCTGGGCCAGGAGCCTTGCCTCTTTCAAGGGCATTTATCTGAGCGACTACTTCTTCTTCGGAGAAGGGATATACCATGTTGTTGTTCCGGTTTTCCTCTTTATCTTGTCTTCGGATCCGTTGTTGTGCCTCAGAGTCGTCATTCTCGCTATCGTCAGCCAGCAGGACTCGGAGGAGGACCTCAGCAGTTTCCTGCCAGGTTTCCGTTATCCTGTCCTGATCCCTGACGGTAGACAGCACCATGGGTGACCTGGTCTTTTCCCGTACTAACTTGTACGGTAAGCCCCATGGGTCCATAGCTAGTCGTGTTTGCTCATACTTCTCCCAGCTCAGTAGCCTTACTGCATTAAGCTCCTGTTGGAAGTGCTCCTTCGCCTCTCTGTATCTTTGCAACCAGCTTTGCTTTTCCTCCCAGACGACACTCCGCTGGTAGTACCTCCTCGCCCTCCTTACAGACTGCCGCATCTGTCCCAGTTCGGTTGACCATGGTGACGGAGAGGCCGCTACGGCTCTCCTCCTGGTTAGTACGGCAGCTTTCACCGCCCTAACAACTGCTTTCACCAGTTCTTCGGCGTATCCTTTGACATTCTAGTCACCTTCTGGCAATGTCGGTATTTCACACTCCCTTGACAGGCGGTCCCAGTCAGCCCTGTTGTAGTTTAACTGTGTCTCCCAGCCCATGTCCCAGCGGCACTCCTCGTCTCCCAATGAGAATATAATGAGGTTATGATCACTGGTTGTTACTTGA
This sequence comes from Schistocerca serialis cubense, assembly GCF_023864345.2. Lineage (NCBI taxonomy): Eukaryota > Metazoa > Arthropoda > Insecta > Orthoptera > Acrididae > Schistocerca > Schistocerca serialis. The sequence goes on along the minus strand of NC_064638.1, from coordinate 262,349,621 downwards.
TCCCAGACCATCCAATTTGTTACTCTGGTGGCGAGGTTGGGCGTGACCAGTGTGACATCGATGTTCGTGCCCTCGCCCCCACATCCTGCGTAGGTGGGAGGGTTCCCTTGTTTGTTGGTGACCATTAGCTGTAACGCCATGATGGTCTCCTCGGCTTTTTCTCCTCGATCATCCCGTGTGCCGCTGAACCATAGGGGGGACTTAGCTTTTATATCTGCTGTAATGACACATCGACGACCCCGCAACGCCGTGGTTACTTGTGTGAGTTTATCTGAGAATTCATCTATTGCCCTGCCGTACTGGAAGTACATATTGAAGATGTACAGTACTCCGGCTGGTGATTGTAGTTTCACGACGTTGCAGTGGTCGTCTGAGAACTGAGAAAGGACTGTGGCTCTTAGCGCTTTATTAATGATCATTATTGCTGCTCTGGGTTCTACTCCACTGTGAACTACTTGCCCCTAGAACTTAGAACTACTTAAACCTAACTAACCTAAGGACATCACACACATCAGGCAGGATTCGAACCTGCGACCGTAGAGGACGCGCGGTTCCAGACCGTAGCGCCTAGAGCCGCTCAGCCACTAAGGCCGGCGTTTGCTGGTGAAACGTTGTTGTGATGCCTCGTGTAAGGAGGAGAAATGCGTACCATCACGTTTCCGACTTTGATAAAGGTCGGATTGTAGACTATCGCGATTGCGGTTTATGGTATCGCGACATTGCTGCTCGCGTTGGTCGAGATCCAATGACTGTTAACAGAATATGAAATCGGTGGGTTCAGGAGGGTAATACGGAACGCCGTGCTGGATCCCAACGGCCTCGTATCACCAGCAGTCGAGCTGAAAGGCATCTTATCCTCATGGCTGTAACGGATCGTGCAGCCACGCCTCGATCCCTGAGTCAACAGATGGGGAAAGGTGCAAGACAACAACCATCTGCACGAACAGTTCGACGACGTTTTCAGCATTGACTACCAGCTCGGAGACCATGGCTGCGGTTACCCTTGACGCTGCATCACAGACAGGAGCGCCTGCGATGGTGTACTCAACGACGAACCTGGGTGCACGAATGGCAAAACGTCATTTTTTCAGATGAATCCAGGTTCTGTTTGCAGCATCATGATGGTCGCAACCGTGTTTGGCGACATCGCGGTGAACGCACATTGGAAGCGTGTATTCTTCATCACCATACTGGCGTATCACCCGGTGTGATGGTATGAGGTGCCATTGGTTACACGTCTCGGTCACCTCTTGTTCGCATTGACGGCACTTTGAACAGTGGACGTCACATTTCAGATGTGTTACAACCGTGGCTCTGCCCTTTATTCGATCCCTAGGAAACCCTACATTTCAGGAGGATAATGTACGACCGCATGTTGCAGGTCCTGTACAGGCCTTTCTGGATACTGAAAATGTTCGACTGCTGCCCTGGCCAGCACATTCTCCAGATCTCTCACCAATTGAAAACGTCTGGTCAATGGTGGCCGAGCAACTGGCTCGTCACAATACGCCAGTCACTACTCTTGATGAACTGTGGTATCGCGTTGAAGCTGTATGGGCAGCTGTACCTGTACACGCCATCCAAGCTCTGTTTGACTCAATGCCCAGGCGTATCAAGGCCGTTATTACGGCCAGAGGCGGTTGTTCTGGGTACTGATTTCTCAGTATCTATGCAGCCAAATTGCGTGAAAATGTAATCACATGTCAGTTCTAGTATAATATATTTGTCTAATGAATTTCCGTTTATCATCTGCATTTCTTCTTGGTGTAGCAATTTTAATGGCCAGAAGTGTATATAATGGAAGACTTTGCTAGGATTTTTTTAAAAAAATCGGGTGTGGATCGGGAATAAAGGATATTCCGTATAGTATTGCTGCATTAGAAATGCTATTACAGAGGTAGTAAATAGTACTCTACAATTACATATACAAGCAAAGGATGCGCCTTCACATAAATGTCCAAAGGATGTGCATGTTTTTATTAAAGTACGGCACCACACAAATCGATATTCTACGTAGAGATATCTAGAGAGAACAATTCTTAATGTGAACACATAGAGATCTTAAAGCTTCCTTTGAAAAAAAAAAAAAAAAAAAAAAAAAAAAAACTGGTCAATATTAACCAATTATGATTTTACTGACAAAAGGTGGAATTTGCAGACAATATCCGCGTTTATTGACATGAACGTTCTGCTACGGGTTAAAAAAACGTCATTTTATAGTAAAACATTCAATTTGTGTTATCCGTTAACAAGTGCTTCGTGATGAATGTATATAGCATGCTATAGGTTAGTATAAGTTGAGATAGATGTTCAATTCATATTTTTTCATTGATCATAATTTTAGCCCTTTTTTGTTTTACTGTATGGACTTTAATTTACATAATACTGAGTCCTGCTGCGGCTCGCGTTGGTGCTGTATGTAGGTTTCTGTCAGACTGTATCGTTGAGTTGGCGTGGTTGCGTTGTTTGTCTCGTGTTCACTGGCGCCACTCGGTTTTGTAAGCGTTTCCTGTCCGCTAGTGGCAGCAGCCGCGCTTATCGATATGTAGTTCTGCTGCCCTAACTTTGAGGCGACCTCTTTCTTCTTCCGTGTGGTGTGAGTGTGGAGTTCGGTTGGGGACGCAGGAGCAGCGAGGTCCGCGCAGAGCGGCGACACGCCAGGACCACTGGCGGTGTGTATGGACTGCCGGATCGAAGGGCAATGCTCACGAGGGTGCACGACCTCGTCGAAACTGGATACTGCATGTTTAAGTTGAGTGCATTGAAATTCGCGTAGCGAAACCTCCACCATTGTGAAATCTCGCGATTCTCCAGTGACGTGGGTTCGTGTTGCTGCTCGTAGTGTTGCCGAGGCGAAAAGCTGCGAGTGGTGTACCTGGGGAAGGCGGATCGGATTAGCCTTCCTGAGTTTCTAATTACTATTTACTATTTTGAGCTTCCTACATTGTTAAGTTCAACCAGCGGTATTTTTTGGTCTTGTGGCCTCTAACGCCCCAGTTACCTGTCCTGGGGGTCAGTGTATGTAACGGAAGTGTACATTTCCTCGCCTTGCCGGCGCTGTCCGGTGAGGCATGTAAGTTTGACAGCTTCTTGATTGTAGGTTGGGTGGCGTTCTTCTACCTTAGTGGTAGTCATTCCTTCTTGTTCCAGGCGCTCTAAGCACAGTATTCTGCGGGCACAGCCCAGACCACCGGTTCCGGCTTTGGCGTAATTTTACATCTTGCATTTGTTTTGTTGGATGTCAGTTATCCTCACCAACATTATCATTAGTCGCTCGTTAGATTGCCACTAGTCCGAGTTACCATCTTGTGATCTGAATGCAACTCTTGGCTGCCTTTCTCTTCGTTAGCAAAAGCGTTTTTGGTGTGACCTACTCAGAGGTCGATTCATGGAGCGCCGTCTGTCACTGGCTCTTGTGTTTTATTTTATTATTGTGTTATTAAGTTACCATCATTTGTTTCACCTGTTTGGTGATCTGTTGTTTGTATTTTTTAAATTAACTTTTGCTATGCCATTCGCCATTTACAGTATATTTGCTAGTTTTTTTATAATTGCCATTTTGGGCGTTAAAGGCCTTCAGTCGTGATTGTGGTTACTTGCTTTAAAATTCTGGTTGCGACCACATTGGATTATCTTCAAAATTATTGGCTGTCTGTATTTTATGTATTTGTTAAATGTTAAACAATTCCAATTTTTCGCGTTAAAGGCATTCAGCCATGATTGAGATTACGTGCCTTAAAAGTCTGATTGCCACCTCATTGGCTTGTTTTCAAAAATTATTTATTAAAATAAATGAGTGAAATTGCCAAGCAAACCAATAGTAATTGATTCGGGCCCTGTCCACAATCGTAACCCAGTCCTGCCTTCCTTAATTATCAGGTTTCAAACACATTTTACATGACGGCTGTAGACAATAAGTGGTTTTGTTTGTATATTATGCATATACATATTCACAGTTTGTTGGAGATGTCTAAAGCTGTGGTGGGAAGACCTTGTGAACCTGGTATCCAGAAACTTTGTAAAAATTCTTTCCTTCTGGCTAAACGACGACTGCAGAAAGAATGACGAAGATTGGTACCCTCTAACTCGTAAACTGCAAGCGAAAGTAGATGCTGGGGAAGATGGAGAAGTGACAGATAGAAATACTAACACTAACTGATACGGGATCGAAATCAGCACCTTTCGATCATAGCTAAACACATTTGTCTACGCTGCTGTTGTTGAGAACAATTATTGTAACGAATCAGTCCATTGTGCAAACCAACGCTGGAGAACTAATGTAGACCTGCCCTACAGTTTTTGGGGAACGACAGTCATGGTATTAGAATGTGAATATTGTATGCATTTCCGTATCAGCCACTGACAGGCGTTTTATGATGAGACAGTAGCATGTTAGAGATAACTTCAAAATGTACCACAGTGGGCCGGCCGGAGTGGCCGAGCGGTTCTAGGCGCTACAGTTTGGAACCCCGTGACCGCTACGGTCGCAGGCTCGAATCCTGCCTCGGGTATGGTCGTGTGTGATGTCCTTAGGTTAGTTAGGTTTAAGTAGTTCTAAGTTCTAGGGGACTGATGACCTTAGAAGTTAAGTCCCAAAGTGCTCCGAGCTATTCGAACCATTTTTTTTTCCTATTTGCAGTGATCTACATTCATGAGCTTTTGATTGGTGGTAAGGAATTTGTAACTTGGTAAAGAAATAAACAACAAACCGTTAATGCAATGGACGTCAAAGCTTTTTCAGCATTCCACCTCCATACTCGCCGATATATGTCTATAACGAAAGACTTTCACAATGGACCGTCTGCTCCAGACCCTTACGAAATTAGGGACATGGACAAACAATGCTACATCCATACACCGAACAAAATACCTCTCAATGATGCATAACGCCTCACTCATTGTTACTGTTGTTGAGGGTTCCATAATATTCTAACGACCTATGACAAAAATACCACAGCTCTTTTATTAATCCAAACCGATTTCGTACACAACGGTAAGGAGAGGTGGGCTAACAGTGGCGCGGCATCTGTCGTCAAGGAATGCTGGACAGGAGCAGAAATAATTACCAAACAAGACCAATTCGCACAATTTTGGTAAACATTTTTGGAATTCAGTGATCAATTAATTGTTATATTTAGATTAAAGTTCAGTCTTGATCACGTTATGTCTGTTTTAATGAGTAACCGGTTTCGGTTTTTTCTATAAAACCATCATCAGACCCATTGGCTCCCTTGGGTTGGTAGGTGGAGCTCTCCTTGCTGCTGTGCAGGGGTCAGCGTGCAAAGGAGATTGCTTACAAATCACTCATATAATCGGTTCTAGAATACTGCTCAAGTGTGTGGGAACATATCAAATAGGACTAAGAGGAGCATTGAAAGTATACAGAGAATGGCAGGACGAATGGCCACAGGTTTTGTTTGATCTATAGGACAGCGTCACAGAAATAGTGAAGGAACTGAACGGGAAGACTCTTGACGTAAACTGTCCTGAGAACGTCTGTTCAGAAAGTTTCAAGAACCAGCTTTAAATGATCGCTCTACGAATATATTACAGTTCCCTACGTTTCACTCACATGCGGGTATCGGGATAAGATTAGAATAATTACAGCGCATGCAGAGGCTTTCAAACAATCATTCTTCCTGCACTCCATACACGAAAGGAACAGGAAGAAACCCTAATAACTAGTACAATTGAACATGCACCCCACGGTGGTTTGCAGAGTACGGATGCAGATATCATAGATTAAAATATAACTTACTATTTATATTTTACTTGAAAGAATGTTAAATTTTGTTAAACAGAGATAATATTTTATAATTGAGATGACTTCCATTGACAGTGAGTAGTAACTTTTATAAGTTAAGTTAGTAACATGAAATTTACCTTTTGTAGTTTCTGTAGGAAGTTCTGGAAGAAGTCATTCAGCTGTAAATACGAGGGGCGTTCAGAAAGTAAGCTCCGATCGGTCGCGAAATGGAAACGACTATGAAAATCCGATAAAGCTTTGCACAGATGTGTTGGGTAGTGTCTCTAGTATAACCCCAGTTAGCATCACGTCGCTCTTCTCATTTCTGAGCTCGCAGTGAGTGCGTAAAGATATCTAGAAAATAGTGTCTGCCGCCAAGTACGAGGGCCTGGTGAGAAATTTCGCCTGAAGCTATGCAGCTAACATTACATAAGTGTCGTGCTGTTTCGTCTTCACGACAATTCTCAGCCGCATTCTGCAGGGGCAATGAAGATGCTCCTGCATCGTTTTCTAATGGAAATGTGAGATTACCCACAATACAGTCCGCAATTGTCTCCCCCTGAGTTTCATCTCTGGTCACATGAACCGCTGTCTTTGAAGACAACATTTTGACACAGACAACGAGGTGTAGGCCAGCGTGGAGAATTGGCGGAAAGCACTGGCGGCTGCCTTCTATGATGAGGCTATTGAAAAGTTGGTACAACGCTATGACAAAAGTCTAAGTCAGAACGGCGACTACGTAGAGAAGTAGCTGAAAGGTGTAGCTAATTGTTACAAGTAAAACATTTGTGATGTTCACTGTGGTTTCAATTTGGCAATCAATCGGAGCTTACTTTCTGAACAGGCCTCGTATATTGTTTTTTGGCTGGTATACCGGCTATCTTTTAAAGAGCAGAGTAAAACTTTGCTAAGAAAAATATTTTTTTTTATTAGTGTCCAGAAGTGGGGTCGACTAACGATGAAATATAGAATATCTGAGACTCTGGAAATGTAACTAATAAATAATTTTGTGAAAACTATCCCGTTTTTATTTTACAATAATTTAGATTATTAGTTAGAAAAATTGTTTCGTACATTTACAGGTTTCATGGCAGACATCTTCTGCAAAGAAAACACAATGGAATTTGCCAACTTTCGGCGAAAATTAGTTATCGTTTACAAAGTTTAGTCCTGTTTAGAAAGTAGAATGCTCATCAGCAGATGAAGTCATCGTGGAAAATAATAATATCGCAGTAATTGCGATGCATGATATGTCATAAGACACAAGGAATAATTAGAATATTAAGAAATAGAACTCACTAGAACTAAAATGTCTGACAAGATAGAATCTGATAGTTCGAGAGGCTAACAGAAAGGTGCTAGAACAATAGAGAGCGCAAAATGGGTCACGCACCATAATTTATAGTAGTAACAGAGGTGTTAACGCCGCGCCTATCACAGTAAGCTGCAGTTAACGCAAAATATATCTTTCCTTAGACATAAAAATTTAATTATTTCTACCGGGTCACGGGAGGCGTTATTTCACAAAAGTAAACATGAGGTTTACTCAACTTGCATTTCTTCTAGCGTACACAGGCTCATTACAAACAATGCAGTAAGAAACATAATCCAACTGTTGCAACAGCATCAACGATAAGGATCTCTGAACTAAGTGTGAGAGATGGTGTCATAGCGAGGAGGCTCCAAATGTGAGCGACTGTGTCGGCTGCCGCCGGCCATCCTATATCACGGCGGCAGAAGGTGCTCGTAGTCCATTGCAGCTGGAGGCGACGTGTTGTGGGTATACAGACTTGGATTCATCAATAATTATTATTTATAAGTATACTATAATCCCATAGTGTCAAGCGCCTCAAAGGCATCCTTATACTGATGACACACACAAACAATGCAGGGGTAATATATAAATGGTACGTATTTGTCGCAGTGTGCTGTTTGTTTAACACGAGATATGGGTTCAAGTGGCTCTGAGTACTATAGGACTTAACTTCTGAGGTCATCAGTCCCCTAGAACTTAGAACTACTTAAACCTAACTAACCTAAGGACATCACACACATCCATGCCCGAGGCAGGATTCGAACCTGCGACCCTAGCAGTAGCGCGGTTCCAGACTGTAGCTCCTAGAACCGCTCGGCCATCCCGGCCGGCTATGAGATATGGGCATCTTTGTTAAAATGTCACGTTGTGCTAGCTGTTTGACATGGGATATTGACATAATTTGTTGTATATGTACCCTTGTTCACAGTACGAGCAGCCCTTAGCGGCTCGCCATCTCACAACTGTTCATGACGTCGCCTTTCCGGCTCAGATCTTTTTCAATATGTGACTTGTAAGTACTGCATCTTTTCCAGTCAGTACAAACTTTAATTTTATTAATATACTATATACCTAATATGTTTTAGAACAGTTAGTCTAATTCTGAAGACGACGCTCATAGTAGCGTCGAAACCAGGTCACTTTTGATTTAATATTTGTGACCGAGGGCTTATTTGTTCCAATATATATATATATTTTATGTCAATGCCCATATCTCATGTTTAACAAACAGCACACTGCAACAAATACGTACCATATATATGTATAAAACTTGCTCAGATTTCTATTGTCAGTATCTCAAATGGCAAAATCACATTGCCATACAAAGAAATATTTATATATATATATATATATATATATATATATATATATATATATATATATACCCAGATTAAATTTTTCTTTATTTGGCAATGTCATTTTGCCATTTACGATACTGACAATAGAATGCTGAGCAAATTTTTTAAAGAAGTACAACAATAAGCACGTTTTTCAAGTGACAAAGGCAAATCCAAGTGTATTTTTTATGCACTGATTTTAATTTAATGTTATTTTTTGATTATGTTTACTGCTTCACTGCCTTGTGAAATACTGAAATACTGCAACCCCAATGTCTTCAAATAACGATTCCAGTACTAACATTAAACTACTATAGATAGGTAATTACGCTATTATAGTAGTGCATACAAATTTTTAATTTACCGTAACGGTAATGGACGAAACAAAATCAGTTTTTGTCTTCGTTCTTGTTTCAAACTTGTCCGTAACTACAAACTATCACAACAGTACACAGCACAAAAACAATAAACGGCAGCACTCACATTAAATTCAGTTCCAAGTAAGAACTGAACTTATTAACTAAGCAACAACTGAGCTAAAGTAAGGTCAACAATATAGAGTAGTTTTTCTTGGATAAAGTAGGGATGGTCAATAGCCGAAACTGCTATAGACATATCGAGAGTTTAAATCTATAGATTTACTACTGATAGTGCGTATCCCATTTTTATCATATGATTGAAAATCAAAGTACCTATCAATTCCACTACACAGCAAATGGGTTGCGTGTAATTTCATTTAGGTGATAGTGTGGTCTGGACCCCCTTTACTCTCCCTCTCCCTCCCTTTGGCTACGTCCTTCCTAGGGGCAGTCTTATAGTGGTGTCACACACTGCTAATGTAGGAATAAAGTATATTTGGCACTAGGAAAGAGCGTATTTGTTGTTAAGTAATGCGTTGTGGAAATTGTTAAACTTTCAAGTGTATTGTATTTATGTGTGCGTGCATTTGGAACATTGGGTTGTGACCATGCCATGTAGTGCTTACAAAAAACACCCTGAGATCATTATATTGCAGTGTTTCTGTCAACAGAACAATCCATCTATTTTAACAAATACTCTATTATGTCACATACAAGTAATGTAGGGGCGATGTAGATTTGGTACGTATCAAGTGTTTACTTTTTAAATGTAGAGTTGTGTTATTTGCTTAACATTTAAAGTCTCAGCAAGATCATGTTTGTTATTAAGAATGTATCGCGGGAACTGTTTAATGTGGAATATCAATATAATTTGTTTAAATGTCGCTCGGTGGTATTTGTTTAACATTTTAAAGCCTCTGCCAGAGTGTATTCGTTGTTAAATAATGCACTGCATCAATTATTTAACCTGGGATATGGCATAAAAGGTTAAAAAATATGCTATGACAGTTTGGTTAACATTATCTACATCTACATCGTTTCTCTGCAATTTACGCTTAAGTGCCTGGCAGAGGGTACATCTAACTATTTTTATACTTCTCTACCATTCCACTCTCGAGTGGCGCGTGGGAAAAAGGAACACCTAAATCTTTCCGTTCGAGCTCTGATTTCTCTTATGATGATCATTTCTCCCTATGTAGGTGGGTGTCAACAAAATATTTTCGCTTTCGGAAGAGAAAGTTGGTGATTGAAATTTCGTAAATAGATCTCGCCGCAAAGAAAACCGCCTTTGTTTCAGTGACTGCCACCTCAACTCGCGTATCACCCCTATTGCGCGATAACACGAAACGTGCTGCCCTTCTTTGCACTTTTTCGATGTCCTCCGTCACCCCTACCTGGTAAGGATCCCACACCGCGCAGCAGTATTCCAGCAGAGGACGGACAAGTGTAATGTAGGCTGTCTCTTTAGTGGGTTTGTCGCATCTTCTAAGTGTCCTGCCAACAAAGCGCAGTCTTTGCTTCGCCTTCCCCACAATATTATCTATGTGGTCTTTCCAATTTAAGTTGCTCGTAATTGTAATTCCTAGGTATTTAGTCGAATTGGCAGCCCTTAGATTTGTGCGATTTCTCGTATACCCAAAGTTTATCGGATTTCTTTTAGTACCCATGTGGATGACCTCGCACTTTTCTTTGTTTCGTGCCAATTGCCACGTTTCGCTCCATACAGAAATTCTCTCTAGATCATTTTATAATTGGAATTGATCGTCTGATGATTTTACTAGACGGCAAATTACAGCGTCATCTACAAACAATCTAACGGGGCTGCCCAGAGTATCACCTAGATCATTTATGTAAATCAGGAATAGCAGAGGGCCTATGACACTACCTTGCGGAAAGTCAGATATCACTTTTGTTCAACTCGATGATTTACCGTCTACCACTACGAACTGTGACCTCTCTGAGAGGAAATCACGAATCCAGTCACACAACTGAGACGATACTCCATATGCACGCAATTTGATTCATAGTCGCTTGTGAGGAACGGTATCAAAAGCCTTTTGGAAATCTAGGAATATGGAATCGATCTGAGATCCCTTGTCCACTGCACTCATTACTTCATGGGGATAAAGTGTTGCACAAGAACGATATTTTCTGAATCCGTGTTGGTTATGTATCAATAAGTCATTTTCTTCAAGGTGATTCATAATGTTCGAGTGCAGTATATGCTCCAAAATCCTACTGCAAATTGAGGTCAGTGATATGGGTCTGTAATTTAATGGATTACTCCTATTTCCTGTCTTGAAAATTGGTGTGACCTGTGCCGCTTTCCAGTCTTTAGGAGCAAATCTTTCGTCAAGCGAGCGGTTGTCTATGATTGCTAAGAAAGGCGCTATTGTGTCTGCATACTCCGAAAGGAGTCTGATTGGTATACCATCTGGGACGGAAGACTTGCCTTTCGTAAGTGATTTGAGTTGTTTCGCAACACCTAAGATATCTATTTTTATGTCACTCATGCTAACAGCTGTTCTGGTTTCGAATTCTGGAATATTTACTTCATCTTCTTTTGTGAAGGAATTACGGAAAACTGTATTTAGTAACTCCGCTTTAGTGGCACCATCATCGGTAACATTTCCATCGCTATCACGCAGTGGCGATATTGACGGTTTTTTGCCACTGGTGTACTTTACATACGACCAGAATCTCTTTGGATTTTTTACCATATTTTGAGACAATGTTTCATTGTGGAAACTATTAAAAGCATCTCGCATTGACGTCCTCACTAAATTTCGAGCTTCCGTGAAACTTAGCCAGTCTTGAGGATGTTGCTTTCTTCTGAAATTGGCATGCTTTTTTCGTTGCTTCTGCAACAGTGTTCTGACGTGTTTTGTGTACCATGGTGGATCAGTCCCGTCTCTTATTAAGTTATGCGGTATGAATCTATCTATTGCTGTCGATACTGTATCTTTGAATTTGAGCCATATCTGGTATACACTTACATAATTAGCTTGGACGGAATGGAGACCCTCTCTTAGGAAGGCATCAATCGAATTTTTATCTGCTGTTTTAAATAGATATATTTTGCGTTTACTTTTAGTGGTTGTGGTTGATATGGTTTTGAGCCTCGCTACCATGACCTTGTGTTCACTAATCCCTGTATCCGTCATGGCGCTCTCTATTAGATCAGGATTATTTGTGGCTAACAGGTCAAGTGTGTTTTCGCAACCATTTACAATTCGTGTGGGCTCATGAACTAATTGTTCAAAGTAATTCTCAGAGAAAGCATTTAGTACAATTTCGGAAGATGTTTTCTGTCTACCACCGGCTTTGAACATGTATTTTCGCCAACAAATCGAGGGTAGATTGAAGTCTCCACCAGTTATTACTGTACGAGTGGGGTACTTATTTGTAATGAGATTCAAGTTTTCTTTGTACCGTTCAGCTACTATATCATCTGAGTCGGGGGCCCAATTACTATTTTGGTACGGCTGTTGAGTATAGCCTCTACCAATAGTAATTCGCAGGAACTATCTATTTCAACTTCACTACAAGATAAACTACTACCAACAGACACAAACACACCACCACCTACTTTATTTAATCTATCCTTTCTGAACACGGTTTGTGCCTCTGTAAATATTTCGGAAGAATTTATCTCTGGCTTTAGCCAGCTTCCTGTTCCTATAACGATTTCAGCTTCAGTGCTTTCTGTCAGTGCTTGAAGCTCCGGTACTTTTCCAACACAGCTACGACAATTTACAACTATAATACCGACTGTTGCTTGGTCGATTCTTGTCGTTTCTTTGCCTGTACCCTTTGGGAATGGAGTCCTTTTTTATCTTTGCCGGCCGCGGTGACCGAGCGGTTCTAGGCGCTTCAGTCCGGAACCGAGCGACTGCTGCGGTCGCAGGTTCGAATCCTGCCTCGGGCATGGATGTGTGTGATGTCCTTAGGTTAGTTAGGTTTAAATAGTCCTATGTTCTAGGGGACTGATGACCTCAGATGTTAAGTCCCATAGTGCTCAGAGCCATTTGAACCATTTTGATTTTTCCCGAGACTGTGTAACCTAAAAAACCGCCCAGTCCACGCCGCACTGCCCTTGCTTCTCGTGTAGATACATGAAAAATAATAGGTCAGGTGTCAAAAAATGGTTCCAATGCCTCTGAGCACTATGGGACTTAACATCTCTGGTCATCAGTCCCCTAGAACTTAGAACTACTTAAACCTAACTAACCTAAGGACATCACACAACACCCAGTCATCACGAGGCAGAGAAAATCCCTGACCCCGCCGGGAATCGGCGTGGGAAGCGAGAACGCTACCGCACGACCACGAGCTGCGGACGGGTCAGGTGTCCACTACACACAGGAGGCGTCCTGTGTGTAGTGGACACCTGACCTATTATACAGGGTGTTACAAAAAGGTACGGCCAAACTTTCAGGAAACATTCCTCACACACAAAGAAAGAAAATACGTTATGTGTTCATGTGTCCGGAAACGCTTACTTTCCGTGTTAGAGCTCATTTTATTACTTCTCTTCAAATCACATTAATCATGGAATGGAAACACACAGCAACAGAACGTACCAGCGTGACTTCAACACTTTGTTACAGGAGATGTTCAAAATGTCCTCCGTTAGCGTGGATACATGCATCCACCCTCCGTCGCATGGAATTCCTGATGCGCTGATGCAGCCCTGGAGAATGGCGTATTGTATCACAGCCGTCCACAATACGAGCACGAAGGGTCTCTACATTTGGTACCGAGGTTGCGTAGACAAGAGCTTTCAAATGCCCCCATAAATGAAAGTCAAGAGGGTTGAGGTCAGGAGAGCGTGGAGGCCATGGAATTGGTCCGCCTCTACCAATCCATCGGTCACCGAATCTGTTGTCGAGAAGTGTACGAACACTTCGACTGAAATGTGCAGGAGCTCTATTGTGCATGAACCACATGTTGTGTCGTACTTGTAAAGGCACATGTTCTAGCAGCACAGGTAGAGTATTCCGTATGAAATCATGATAACGTGCTCCATTGAGCGTAGGTGGAAAAACATGGGGCCCAATCAAGACATCACCAACAATGCCTGCCCAAACGTTCACAGAAAATCTGTGTTGATGACGTGATTGCACAATTGCGTGCGGATTCTCGTGAGCCCACACATGTTGATTTGAAAATTTACAATTTGATCACGTTGGAATGAAGCCTCATCCGTAAAGAGAACATTTGCACTGAAATGAGGATTGACACATTGTTGGATGAACCATTCACAGAAGTGTTCCCGTGGAGGCCAATCAGCTGCTGATAGTGCCTGCACACGCTGTACATGGTACGGAAACAACTGGTTCTCCCGTAGCGCTCTGCATACAGTGACGTGCTCAACGTTACCTTGTACAGCAGCAACTTCTCTGACGCTGACATTAGGGTTATCGTCAACTGCACGAAGAATTGTCTCGTCCATTGCAGGTGTCCTCGTCTTTCTAGGTCTTCCCCAGTCGCGAGTCATAGGCTGGAATGTTCCGTGCTCCCTAAGACGTCGATCAATTGCTTCGCACGTCTTCCTGTCGGGACACCTTCGTTATGGAAATCTGTCTCGATACAAACATACCGCGCCACGGCTATTGCCCCGTGCTAATCCATACATCAAATGAGCGTCTGCCAACTCTGCATTTGTAAACATTGCACTGACTGCAAAACCACGTTCGTGATGAACACTAACCTGTTGATGCTACGTATTAATGTGCTTGATGCTAGTACTGGAGAGCAATGAGTCGCATGTCAACACAAGCACCGAAGTCAACATTACCTTCCTTCAGTTGGGCCAACTGGTGGTGAATCGAAGAAGTACAGTACATACTGACGACACTAAAATGAGCTCTAACATGGAAATTAAGCGTTTGCGGACGCATGTCCACATAACATCTTTTCTTTATTTGTGTGTGAGGAATGTTTCCTGAAAGTTTGGCCGTACCTTTTTGTAACACCCTGTATTTACATGTATCATATGATGGAGATGTAGGTATCTGGAAAAGCGGTAAAATGGCAAAAAGTTACCTAAAAATTGTAAATGAATTTACATTTCATCTTATTCTTTTTCTTCTGCTTGGGAGCAATGGCTGATCTCTGGTGACGCTTCACGATGAGCCATTCACTGTAGTGCACGGAAGAAGAATGTCGGTGCCCACATACTGCTGTGGTAAGAAAAGGAAGAGGAGGAGGGGGAAGGGAGCTTGATTCCTATTGGTATAGAGAGAAAGGGGAGGGGAGGAGGAACACCTGCATCTCCATCCTAAGATACATCGAAATATAATGTTAACCAAACTACCATAGCATACAATTACCTCAAGTGTGTGAGCATGGTGGGGGCTCCCGGCAGGAGGGTGTTGAGGGCTGACCTTGGGAACAACAAGCCCAATTTTCTCAGGTGTCGCATGACACCGGAAGTGATCTTGAGATAAGATCGTTATCTGCACTGGCACGTGGTTTGCAGCCCTAGTCTGTTGAACTAATAATTCATTATTTACAACGAATTAAAGTTTGTAAAGTGACAGTATCCGAAACCAATAACAATAGATTAAAAACTACCGACTAAATCATTATGCAATTCTGACTCTCATGTACCATGCTGTTACCAAATTATATGATATGGCGCGGTCACACTTTGGCTTAAACACATACAAAAGCCAGAGAAACATAGCCTGAATCAATCTGTGAATATAAATTTTATTTCTAAATCATGCCACTTCAGAAGCATTCGAGGAATATAATTCTTGTTAAGAACACCATGCCGCTGGGCAACCTCTGCTGTGGCTAAGACAGCACCAATTCGTTAGGCGGCAGTAGACATGACTACCCTAAGATCCCTGCGTCTGGTATCTTTATAAACTGGCCACACTGTACAGGATGTGGAAGCTGGTAGAAGAAATGTTATCATCTTCTGGGTTTGATGGTAAACGGTGCTACGAAGCATGTTAAATGTCTCTCGTTGTACTGTAGTTCTTCCGTGTTGAAATAATATGCTAATGGAAATATAATCACAATGTTACATTCTGGCACGCCACTAATGTTATCTAGCGCAAAAATATTTCCGCGACTGCACTTTCGTGCTCCAGGATCCGCCCCCAACACAGCGGGCACGGGCCCGATAAAGCCAACGGCTGCCTCCCATGTGTTCGCTGCATATCACAGCGAATACTTGTGATCTACGGCGTAGGCTGTTTCTCTCGTTTCGGCTAGCACAATACTAGTCATAGATGTGTGAGTTTCGATGGAAAAAGTGAAAGAGGCACAGTGCGTCTTTGATGGAAAAGGAGACAGGGGCTCTGGGATTGAATACTATGAATGGAGTTGTGAAGATCAGAGGCTGACTGAAAATGATGTAATGGGTATTGTACTCTATTTTATCATAAGTAGTATTCTTGGAGATGTTGAATGTGAGAGGGTGTGCGAACGTAATAACTGCTAACGCAAGTGTTATAAAATTTCGACACAGGGATGGCAAAGTAGCTCACGAGACAATTGTTCATGCAGATTATAGATTCAGAATCTTTGAAGTATATAATTTACCAGTATGATTAAGACCTACCATAAATGCGATATATACTTGTCATGACTATCTTACGACCAATGTCTGTTGTAATGAAAGAAAAAGGAAAGTAAATTGTTTGTTTCACTCACAGTTATGAAACACTTCAAGAGGTCTTGATCGTTTTCGTTCATTACAGGCCATCTCCAAATTTGTGCTAGCTGGTTTCTGTAGAATCAGTCGTATTTGTCGCCGTGATGGCTACCATACATTGAATTAGAAAAAAAGCAAATGTATGTCTTTATACAGAGAAAGTAACTGTAGCAGCAACTAACCCAAATGTCAGGAAGCAATAATATTCTACGCACTTTCGACATATGTGATATATAACCAACGAAAGGATAACGCTCTACGAGTCGGAGTGTGGAATTTCAGAAGCTTGAACATGACAGGGAAGCTTCAAAATCTGAAAAGGGAAATGCAAAAGCTGAAGCTAGATATAATATTGGTCAGATGAGTACAGGGTAATATCAACAGCATCAGAAAATAGTATAACAGGAGTAGGATACGTTATAAAAAGGAAAGTAGTGTAGACAGTGTGTTACTGTCAACAGTTCAGTGATAGCCGGCCGATGTGGCCGAGCGGTTCTAGGCGCTTCAGTCTGGAACCACTCGACCGCTACGGTCGCAGGTTCGAATCCTGCCACGGGCATGGATGTGTGTCATGTCCTTAGGTTAGTTAGGTTTAAGTAATTCTAAGTTCTAGGGGACTGATGACCTCAGATGTTAAGTCCCATAGTGCTCAGAACCGTTTTGTATTATCGCGAAATAGGGGAGATAATGTCACGGACATGATACGTGAATTGGAGTGGCAATTATTCAAACAAAGGGATCCTCTCATTAAATTTCAATCACCAGTTTTCTCCTACGATTGAGAAAACATTCTGTTGGCACCGACCTACGCAGGGAGAAATGATAATCACGATAAAATATGAGAAATCAGGGCTCGCACAGAAAAATTTAAGTGCTCGTTTTTCACGCGCGCCGTTCGAGAGTGGAACGGTAGAGAGACAGCATGAAGGTGGTTCATTGAACCCTCTGCTAGGCACTTTATTGTGAATAGCAGAGTAATCACATAGATGTAGATGTAGAGTTTACACCCCATCATCCATCCTGTGCTCAAACAATCATTTTTGTTTACTCAGCAGCACATCTTAAATTAGAGTAGTTCAGAATATTTCACTTAGATGACAGATGACAACAAAGTATCGAGTGAACATAGATGTTTAGCTCAGCGCACATCCGAAAGTAAGTGGGAGATAACAGGGATGCCGAACAACTCCTGCGCTGTTGTCACTTCTCATGTGCGCTAGTCTCCGTATAAAAACTTACTGTCTCCGACGGTTCCACATGCTGGAACTTATGGCAGGCCAGCCTTAAATGGGTAACTTTCTTCGAACGCATGAAAAATAGCTGATATCCGTAATTTTTCAAGTAAAATACAAATTGATGATAAATCTGATATCGTTTTAGTAGTTACGCTTCTATCTTTAAGAAATCAGCTTTGTGCCAGCAGCGGACGCTCCCTGCAACCGGTGCACCAGGCACCAGATGGAAGGACCCTTGCAGCCGGAACATTGGTCATCGGCTGAAATTCCCGAAGTCCTCCTGTTGGAAATGTAACAAAATAATTTTGTGTAGGTCAATTGAATATATTTTCTATCAGACTACATACAATAATGGGAAAAAAATTTATTGTAACAAAATGGTGACACGTTGAAACAAATTCCTTTTTTGGCCACAAAAACGAGACAAAAACGTGCTCCGAAACCAGGTTTTTGACGATATCTCAAAACGGCTACGTACGCTGATAGAGAATTCAATTTAGAATTCTGCCATCAAATTCCGATCAAAATAGTATGTACGTTCTCAAGTTATGTTTCCCACAGATCTGAGAATTACGTTTTCGAGAAAGACACTTTTGAAGCTTTGAGTTACAGTTTTTTGTAGTTAAGTTAAACATACCTCTAGTCAGTAGTTCCTGGACCCACAGCAATCGTTCCAGATCCTATGAGCGTCTTTGGCAGCTTCTGTGATCCGCTGCTTTGCTCTCTCGTCTTTTTTTTTCTGCATAAGTGAAACGTCCCCTTAGAAAAATTATACATGACTGCGTTTAAACTGACACACAATATTTTTAGCGCAACGCAATCTGACTTTCAAAAATCCCTACAAAAGAATGGCCCTGACTAACATTAACCTATACCTTTCACAAATCACTTACCTCACCAAAAATCTTCGTTACTCGAACTACTGCAACACAGCGAGCGCCACTACTGCCAGCTCAATAGTGTTCAAAAGTCATAATGTATATAGCAGTTCATGACATCCAGTCTTACAAATTTCAAAACTCCGCCATCTCTCTCCCCACATCCACCTCTGCTGGCGGCTCACCTCCAACTGCTCAACGCTACGCGCTATTCACATCCATCTGCCCAACACTACAATGGCAGACAACAATGCAAACTAGCCACAGACTGCACACAGCACAGCCAGTGATTTTCATACAGAGCGCTACGTGGTGTTACCAACATAAAAACCTAAATAGCCTACTTACATAGCCCCCATGCTCCCCACAAAAAATTTTGCAAATTGTTTTGGGCACTGGCCAATACATATTTGTTAAAATTTTTTCACAATTACAATAACAAAGAAATCAAATGCACGCACTTATTGATACAATGTTGGTCAAAAGCTAAAATTTTCTCACAGTCCATAAAGACAGTCCTGATCATTCAGCACAGTAAAATTGCAGTGTTGTTTTTTTTTCTTGAAGTCTGAGCAGTAAAAGAGAATGCACACAGAAGTAGTGGATTTTTATGCAGTCTTGAAGAAGTAGTGTTGTCCTTCCAACGGAAAGACAGTGCTGACTCTTGACATGCTGACAGGTAATGGGCCACGACAGAGCAAACCCACTGCAGAGTCAGTCGAAGTTTGGAAGAATATTGGTAGGTAGGTCATCACAGAGCAGACCCACTGTAGTCCTGGTAGAGGTTACGGTATTGGTGGGCCACCAGAGGGGCAGACCCACTGCAGTCCTTGTAGAAATAATGATATTGGTGAGTCATCAAAGGTGTAGACCCACTGTAGTCCTTGTAGAGATGGCTAGCAGCCATCCGTTGCCACTGTGCAGGTGCACAATCACCATCGAAGAGTCTTGTGGACAATATAGCAAGTCCATGAACCACCACTTGTGCACTCACAAAATTTTTTTTTTTAAATGTCCTTGGAACCAGCAATGCTGTTATCTAGTCCCTTGCTGAATTATTAACACACGTGCAAACACTAACAGTCCCAACTTCTCACATATTGTGCATTACTATGACCGACAGAAATGTGTGCAGTGAAATGTAACTTAATTTGAAGAACTGGTGTCTATATTATTATAAATTTACAACATAAGAATACAATTACAAAGGTACAAAAACATCATTAAAGAACATAATACTAGAGATAACATTTGTAGTAATACAGGCTTTACAAAAGATTAGAAATAGACATATATATCAGTGTTATAGGAATTATGAGATAAGTAAATAAATAAAATAATGAGAATAGTTCTTGAAACATTAATTTCACACATGATCATTAAAACAAAACAGAAGAAATAATGTCTAAGCATCTTTACAAGGTAAATAACATATTATCAGAAAAATTCTACAACATAAATCTTATTAGCTAAACACATGCAGACAGGAAAAACACAAATTCACAAGAGTACACAAACACATAGCAGAATATCACAGGAGGAAAGGGCAGGGTTTGTTTTCAGTGTAACATTTGGTACTGCAGTCCAACCCAAAACTTCATTCCATAGATCTTTCGTCTTATTTCAACATTTGTTTCCACTAAAAAAATCCTATCCAAGCATGCTTTCTGTATTTATATGTTCACATATTTCTTACCTCATTATTTATTTCCAAAAAGTCCTGTCTATACTTGCTTTCTGTAATTTTTTCGTATAACTTCTCAATGCATTTCTTCCGATTCATCGCAACTCATTCTCTTATACAGTCTACCCCTCTTAAGCTAACTTAAATCTACTGAGCTCAGATGCTAAGCTAAGGGACGAGGCAATGCAGCAGCACAAAACAATTAATGCAAACAGCAATGACAAAAAAATGCAAACTGGCAAAGCAAGCAGCAATATTACAGCTAATATGAGCCAATGTGCAGCAACAAGAAAAATAAATCAGTAGTAAAACTGGCTTAACAGAGTAATGTAAAGTGAAATTTAGCGGTCGAGTGGTTCCAGACTGAAGCGCCTAGAACCGCTCGGCCACTGGCAAACAGCAGCAGCAAATGCAATAACTTATATCTAAACATGACATAGCTCAAGCAGAAAAAATATTACAGTAAAAATGGCCATGTTTAATACCTATGTCACATCTTAACACTAGAGTGACGCATCACAAAAACTTACTCTGCAATAAAGTTACCAAGTCATTAAAAAAATTATTTATGCAATTCCTGTGAAGGGAAATGTCAAATTTGCTCTCTTTTCTAAGAAAGTACATCATAAACGTATTCTTTACTGGGTCTGTAGACAGAAAATAGTGATATTAGTACATCTATTAAATTTTATTTTAACCAATGCTGCAGTGCAGCTAGAAACTAGATATTAAAGAAAATGAGCAAGTATGTACAAAGGAAGGCATGAAACATCATTCATTAGCCATATGGCATTTCATAAGGTAGTAAAAAATCTCTCAACTAGAAAGACAATAGTCATAATCAGGTGTATAGACATAAAAATATTTCTCGTCATTTCATTAGGCATTTCAGTAAATACCATAAATTAAGAGCTCCACAGTGTTATCATATGTTTTCAAGTTTGAGTGTGTCATATTTGAGATGCTTTCTACAAAGGAATGTCAATAGTGAGGATAATGGCCCCCCTTTTTTTCCACCTGTGCCTCTGAAAGGCACACACTAATGGCTTTTTTCCAGCCGACTGTCGCGCAGCTGGGTGCCCACAACTCATTACGGGAAGGTGGTCACTTAACTTTCTTACTGAAATATTTACGACACCAGTTTGCATTACAGTGACAGACTCATATAAAAAAATTTCACAGGTCGAGAATTCGCGTTGCAAATGTGTAGAAACAAAATCCTATGAATATAAAAGTGTTCAAAAAGTTTTCGTCGGCATTGTGATACATTCGCGCATTTACACACATTTCATAACTCATAAAAGTACGATTCTTGGTTTCCAACATCCTTTTCCTCAAATCAGAGTCCCTAACCACTACTCATTATTCCTTACCTTATTATACATATACATATTTGTCGACACTTCTTCAATATTTCATCATAAGAAATACGTAGCATAATCAAATTCCTTATATATGGTAGCATCATCTTATTGATCATAAACATAACTCAGCAGCATAATACATATAGTCGTTGTAATAATATCATAACATCTCAGTCAATCCTCAAAATCATCGTAGCTTCCCCAATAATTTCAAAACCTAAAAAAAATTCTTTGCTCATTTCAGTAGTGTCATCTACCTCAAATGTACTTTAAAATCATGCTCTCTTACCAAATACATCATTCAAAGCTCTCATAGTATCACAATGGTTCTGAAAAAATATGAACAGTTCACAAAGTACAGACAAAATACAATTTCATAAGTGTGAAGTTACCCAACTGTGTAATTGCGTAAGCATGTGTCACTGATGTAGTAAAAAAAAAATGTTTATCTCTCAGTTAAATGATCAGATAGCTGTGTAATTTGTGTGTTAGAGAAACATGGTACCGATGTGTAAAGTTGTATAAGCGAATACCATATTAGCTAGGGCTCCTTGTGCTTGCCAAACACATGGTACACAAAGTAGGCGTGTACCCCCTGAGGATTAATGTAATTATACCCTCAGGTGTTACAGATTACAGCAATGGAATGAAATGTATCAGGGAAAACCTTTGTATCATTGTACTTCAAATATCTTTAAAAATAAATGTTTTAAGTACAAAATTAATCACTCAAATACGTGTACTGTAGCGCTAAACTGTGCGTCTTGTTGTAAGATAATCTCTGTGGAAGTGTCGTAGTTATCGTCCTCCGAAAGCTAAGTTCTGCAGAAGTCAATGTACTTACCTCATGATAAACAAAAGTGAAATGCTTTGCTTACAGATATTTTAGTTATTACGCTTATTGCCGTGATGAAGAAAGTACTGTGCTGTAGCGTATTGTTGTGCTACGGAAAAGGCTGTCTCCTTGTAGCTATACCACAAAAGTTACTACTAAAACGTGTTTTACTTTCCAGAAGAATTCAGAAAAACTGTGCAGATATAAAACAGATACAGTGCAAAAGCAATAATATAAATTGTGTCACTCTTTAGTAGTGTCGTGATATAATCATGTAGCTGTCAAATAAACTAACCACTGTGTCATCCGGTATCTCACAGAAAGTACTTTAAATCCCGAATGTATTTTCAAGTAAACCAAAATGTTGCATTAAAATCCCATTAGCAGTACCAGTATATGTTCTAAGTATGTGAGCCTTATAGTGGTTACATAATCGTGCAACTAACAAGCAAGAATGTACACACACAATAACACTGTGTCGTCTGTTCACTATAACAATGCATTCGTAATTTCTGTTTAAAAATGTTCCCTATGTTCTAGACTGGATAGTTAACTTCAAAACATTGTTGCATGTTAACAGATTCTAAGTCTGACAAAGCATACTAGCAATGTAAAGTGAAAAGTTATGTGGCAAAGACAAAGGTAAAAAGCAGATGATCTTTCAATAAACGGTTTTACATGTGAAATGTGGTGTAAACCTTTACTCTTCCTAGTACGCAGATTTTCAACTTCAACGCAATTATCGTGTAGTATACGTCGGTAAGGAATGCTAAAATTTTTCTCAAGGTTAGCGTCTACGTTATTTTTCTCGGAACCAACCGGCGCACGTGTCTGCCTGCGGTGCGAGTCATTGTCTGTCTCTTTGTTGCCGCGCGTCGTTACTGGGATTTGGATGCCGAACTTCTACAAATTCACCTTGTCGAGAGGGCCATGCCCTGTTTGAAACACGCCAGTTCTGATTAAATTCTGGTCCGTTGTTACGATTATATCGTCTGTCGTCATAACGGTGGATTCCGTAATTTCTTTCTTGTTGGTCATATGGTCTAGAAAGTCCCCCTGAATCGTAACTGCGCTCTGAACTGTTGCGTCTGAAGTTAATCTGTCTCCCATGATAATAATTGTTTTGGTTACCATATTATCAGTTTCTGTGCTTATCCATGTCATATTCATTACTACAGAAATGCGATCTTTCTCTGTAATTATTTCTACTCTGGCAACGTTTGTCATACAGGTGGTGTCTGTTTTTGTCACGATTTGTGTTGTGAGAATAGCCTTGTCGTGTCCAGTTATTATTTCTTTCATTGCAGAATTGCGACAGATGTGACCTGTAATTGTTGTGTTCCTGTTTTCGTGTTCCGTGATTGTCAGTGTCAATTTCCAGTTCTTGTAACAGTCCCTGAAAAGCTTCAATGTCGTCTTTGCAACGTCCTGCTAAAATAATATGTCGTAAATGTTCAGGTAGTTTGATTAAGCAAATGCGGATGAGTTCTGATGGGCTGTATGGGTTTGACAGGTACTGATTCTTGTGCAACATATCTTCAAAATATTTCACAAGACTGGAAAATTCAGATTGTTCAGAATGTTTCATCATTATGATGCTATATTTTACTCGGTCTTGTGTAGCTTGAGACCAATACGCTGAGAGGAAGGCATGATAAAATTCTCCTTCACTGTGACAATCGTGAATGACCGATCGCATTCTTAAAGCTGGTTCATTCTCCAAGTAGCCACACATAAATTCTAACCTGTGCTCCAATGACCAGTTCGGAGGAAAACAATGAGAGAATTGATGAAGCCATGGTTGTGGATGAATGTCGTTGTCAGAATTCTTAAATGTTTTGAATTTACGTGTAGTAATGAACAGCTTATAGTCAAAATCATCGTGTCGGCGAGTCGCACATCACTCATTGTTACTTCGTTTCGGCGGTTCCATCTCAAAATCCAATGCGCCTTGCCAATTTCTTTCATAATTTGCGAAGTGTCCTGTTGTAACCTCCCCCTCACTTATCGACCTTAATGACAGTGAAAAATTAAACCGCGTGTACCTAATGGAAATTTGGGAAAAAGCAATCGTCACCGAAGTTAATCTGTCGGTAAAGAGGGAGGAAAGGGTTACATCTAAATGAAAGGAAAAATGCAAATGAAACTGGTGGAAATTAATTTTGAAAGTAAAGTTAATGAAGAAAGTAAATGTGCGGCCGTTACGTTAACAATTAACTAGCGGTAATTAGATATTTGAGATTTGGGGGAAATTACGGTCGCCAGTCCTAAGGACAATTACTATAGTAACTGAAAAAGAAAGGTAATTACACATATAATTAGCACTAGAAGCGTGGCAACTGAAGGTTGACACGTGTAGTGTGAAAACTGAAAGTTTGTCAGAAGTAATAACTTTCGCTGCACTCTGACTTAATTTAATTTAGTGACTGAAATTAATAAGAAACTTTCTTTCTTAAGCACATCGAAATTCAGTAAAATACGGTTAGTCTTGGACTACCTCAACAATCATTTCAAAAGCTACTTGAATCTACGCAATTTAGAAATAAGAGATCTAGCTTTGAACTTGAATTAAATGATTCTGAACAATTAACAATAGTAAGATTTAGTACATACCAAGCTGAGCTGCAGTCACAGGTAAGCTAAAATACGGTAACTAAACTCGCACTCTTAATTTGTGCTTGCGTAATCTAAATATTGTAGCCAGCTATGAATACTTAAACTGAACTTTGAAATTAAAGCAGTGAAATGGAATGATTGTACTTTAATGCTGGCATCTGAATTTCAACGACACTCGGGTTGATTTCGGAAAAGGAAGGGACCCTGCTTGGTAATGCAATTGGGGCAATGAGCAACAAAGGTTCATGCTAAGTTGCTGTAATTTTGCGAGGCAAATGGAACAATTTGAAAAGCTGAGGTCTGCCATATAGTTCTAAAACTTTACGTGCTTCCAGTCTTCCTTGTTGGTTGATTGAAGGTTTGAAGCCGTCGATCGAGGAGGTGGCGACAGTCACTCATTGTCGGCCGTCGCTGTTGCAGAAGCTGGATGTTGGCGCACCTTCTTCTCAACACGGTCACCAGACGAAACGGGCTCTTGATGTGCGCCAGCTAATGCTTCCCGTCCGCGACACCATGTCAGAAACTATTATCGCAAGTCGAGCGCAATTACATGCTGCCAAACCTCGAAAGCGCGGCAACTCGCGGGAGCTACACACAACACACCTGCTCCACTCGCTACTCCAGCGAGACTCCCCCATGCTCTGCCCGCGCTCCACGCGGCAGAGTTAACACTACCAAAGATCCTACACACTTTGATTCTTCACACGACCCATCGGTGTAATCGTTCGATAGCAGTTTTCCCTAGGCAAGACCCAGCGTAAAAATACAAATAATATTTACGAAACAAACCAATTATACATCGACATAAGTGCATAAATATATATATACAAACAGTAAAACAATTACAATATATAAAGAGACAGAAATGTCATATCTTGAGGTAACAAAACAAGGAAAAAAAATAATAGTACAATAGATGGAAATAGGAGGATATGCATTTCCGGCGTTACACGTGCCCCACATTGTCTGAGGATGTTCGTGTAACGTAAACAGACTCAGAAAATGTCCCAAAAAAGAAACAGCGGAAATGCATATGCTCAAAACATCAACAAAATTTTGCATTCGTCTAATTAACCATAAATCAATTTTTAGACCATAATAATTGAGTGGAGACACTCCTAATCTTATTCCACTCTGTCATCTTGCACAAAATAAAACAGGTTGACAACATATTAAAATTCATAGAAAATATAGAAAATGGTTTAGCTATTCCAAAATCATTAAAATTCGTAACACTATGAGAAATGGAATACTATTTGCAAAATTAATTAGAGTGCATGGTCATAAAAACAGGTAGATCAAAATACGCAAATAAATAATTAAATAGACTACACATTTTATATAACCTTTTCATAATTAATATTCTCGTCACGAGAATCTATTTAACACTAAACAAGAAAATAATGTACAGCAGATCGAGAAAAACATAAATATTAACAGCAGAATTCCTTCAGCTGTCCAGGAAGAAAAACAATTCCGCCTTCCGTACTCGCAAGTACAAAGAATGCCGACAGCGGCACAAGAGCCAACAGCGGCACAAGAGCCGACAGCGGCTCGCCTCGCCAGTATTGTTGCGCCCGCCTGTGCGGCACGCTTGATCTCACTCGCCCTTGTGACGGCGTTTCCAGAACGTCCATTTCATTGAATTCTTTCGGAAAAACTCACTCCCGAGTATTCTCAAGGAGTCCATAAACACTATCACAGTGGATAACTCAACACTGTCCATCATCACACGCATGTACTAGCCTGAAACTTAAAACAGCGTCTAAGTACATCGGCAATGACTAGTAAATCACATATTTATGAAATCTTACAGCTATTTACAAAATCATATTTACTTTCCTTAATCTACTGTGACTCAGCTGAAAACTTAAACTCGCAGCTTGGATTTTTCAGTTGATTAGATCATGATTAAATTGATTAAAATTTAAGTGATTAATCAAAATTAATTACTTATTAGTTACAACTTCTTTAATGACCTTGGTCAGTCAAAAGCATGGCAATCTATCAAATCGTTAAATCTTACACTCTATTTTACATACTGTACAAATTACCCATTGTGTGGTATTAATCGATCCTAGGTCGGTACAATTTCAAGTCTACAATATTCCGTACACCTAATAGTTTTCCAGAGCTTGGATGCTCTAAGCAATAAGCATTTGTGTGAGGTATACCAATGACTTTATATGGTCCATTATAAACAAACTTAAATTTAGAGATTCCATGGTATATCTCGCTCGATTTCTCATGAGCTTTTACAAATACTAAGTCTCCGATTGCAAACTTAGCAAAACGCGCTTTAGCGTCATGACGACGTATGCGAGCATCGGCTTTTAGCTTCATTACTTCTCGCAAACGATCTTTTTTCACACCAATTCTAATGTCAATCCGTGGAGGGAATTTGATTATTTCTTCCACTAGTCCCAGTTTGTCTGAAAACACACTCTTATTCCTCATTATTACTTCATACAGGCCTCGTCTTTGTTCGTGTGTTACGTTTGACACACCGTCTACAATACTTTCCAATTCACTTTCTACACTATTGTCAATGCCGAGATTCCTCAAATTACAGTAGTTCAAATTCATACCTACGTCAATACCATCCGGCCAGTTAACAATGTGTATAGGCTGGTATTGCCTATGCACACCGTCTCCTGCCTCATCAAAACTAACTACTATTGTTTTAAGTTGTGACGTACATGTCAAAGTTTTGCTTTCGCAATTAATCACTGCACGGTACTTTAATAGCCAATCTAACCCGATAATTACTTCCGCAGTTAAGTCTGGCACGACGACAAACTCTTGTTCAAATCGTGCCCCACATATCTCGAAGTTGACAAAAATCTGTTTTGTGACCGGTTTACTGGCCTTCCCAGTAGCGCCGATAATTTTCACTCCTGTTACTGGCATAACTACGATGCCGGATCTGTCTTTCAGTAACTCAAATATTTTCCCAGATACAGCACTCAGTTCTGCACCGGTGTCAATCAACACGTTTAGTTGTAGGTCGTGCATATTAACAGACACTACTATCTGTCTACACTTGTCCTCGACTGTTTCTTTATTTTCCTACAGTAAATCCTCGTCTATATCCAGGTCATTCCAGAAAAAAACCATCCGGCTTTGATCCTAAATCCGGTTTATCTGGCGGCTTTTTCAGCCTCTGTTCACATACAGTTTTAATTTCAACACGTCTGTCCTGAGGCTTAGTCTGTAGCTTCGCCTCCAATACCGAAACCTTTTCCTGTAACTCGTCAACTAGTGAGTGTTGCTTTGCTATCAATTCACTAATTGTCACCTTTGTTGATTCCTCTTTGGCCAGATTGATCTCATCTGCCAATCTACCTGGAGGAATGTGCCCAGTAGCATCTGAAATTACTTCCTCTGGATCTGTGCAACCCACACTGCTACCGTCTGACCGCATAACGTCAGCTCTAACCTCATACACGCTGTAATCTACGTGCTTTTCTACCAATCGTGTCCGGCTATCACTAAAATTTTCGTAATCTTTCTCCTTAATACTGTCGCAATGTTTAAACTGGATGTTCACGTCGGATGGGTCGGCTACTTCTACCACTACAACTTTCGGTAAAGTCTGCCGGTTAGGGCCAGAACTTTCCGTTACTACTTCAACATTCAACTCCTGCGGGACGAAACACGACGCATCTTGCTCGTGCTCCCCCTTAACATCAACTATTTCTAGTAAAGTCTGCCGGTTAGGGCCACAATTTTCTATCATTTCACAAACACTATCTTCCTGCGGGACGAGACGCGGCAAATACTGCACGCGCTCCCCATAAACACTTCTCCCATACAGACCCCTATAATCTCTTAGTTCGTCGTATAAGCGACCGAACTGCCTTAACCAGACCTCATCCCTCTCTGCATCCCCTCGCTCGATGACGGACATTTTATCCGACATCTGATCTTCTCTCAACAATTGCGAATCATTCTTAAACTCAATCTCCAGTTCCGCTGTGGGTATTTCAGCTGGCACCTTATAATCGACTTCCGGAACACTACTTAAATTGTTCTCACTGACAGTGAATGTACCTTCTACTGCCGTGTATACAGCTGATCTACTACTTGTGGGCGCACTCCTTTCTCTTAACACTGGCACACTCTCTTGCCGTTGATTATTCCATACGGAATTTTCATAACGACGACACCTCGGTTTTCTACTGTTATTGGGCCGCCAAAATTTCTCCACGCCCGGTCGGCCCCTCACCGGCGCGGCTAATGGTTTCCCTGTCTCGTCCCAGCAGATACGATCGCCGGATGCTGCTGAGGCGGCTGATCACACCCTCTGGCGTTATTACTATTCTGCGAAGCCCGTATCATGCTAGTGTGATACTGGTTTCCGTCATTCCTGTTATTATTCGCATTGTACCGATTGTCATTACGGCCCGAACCGTTATTGTTATTGCTGCCAAGATTGCGGTATGCATTATTCCCATAGTTATCATTGTTGTGGTTGCTGTGGTACCCGTTGTTGTTACCACGGCCTCTACCAGTATCGCGATTATTGCGCCAATTGTCCTCGTCCTCAACTCTTTCCAGGAAATCATTTATTGTCCTGTAATTGCTTCCTACGTAGCGTTTTGTATCATCTGGAAGCTTTTTGTAGAGTTCCCAGACTATTTCGGATTCCGTGCGGCGATCACGCAAGTATTCCAACTTGCGGATCCAGCCGTCACAAAACTCCTTCATCAAACCGCGCGAATTCGCATCGAAAGGCCTTGATACGACAAATTCGCGCCAGACACTTTGCTGTTTTTGCTCTGACCAGTATTCAGTCAGAAACAAATTTTTAAATTGGTCAAAAGTCAGGTTCGTAATGTTGAGGTTTAAGCCCCAACGCTTGGCATCACCAGCCAACACATCAATAATCGCATTAATTTTTCTCTCATCAGTCCATGATCTGGGTAAAACTCTTTCACAATTCCTAATGAAATCCGTCGCGTGTATACCGCCTTTTTTCAAGGGGTCGAACCGCTCCTCTTTCGTCAACAATTCCGAACTATGTGCATAGATTGGCACATAGCTCTGTTTTTCGTCAAGTTTCTTTTCTAATTCCGACACTCTCGTAATTACTTGGCAAGTGGTTGTCGCAAGCGTTTCTACTTCCCTTTTTTTCTCTTCGCAGGTATTAGCCTGCTTCGTCACTTTGGTATCCACTTCGGATACTAAAGGCTTTAAAGTTTCCACCTTCTTTTGATCCTCTTTTTTCACTAATTGAATTTGTTCCGTCACCTTATTCTCGATGATCGGAGCAACTGATTCTCCTACACTTTTCTCGATTCTGCTAATTTCGGAATTAAAACGAGTATTTACGCTCGCAATTTCCGCCTGAACGCCTATCATTTCCTGTTTAAGATTACCGATTTCGGTATTAATTACAACAATATCTTCTTTGATTTTATCAACTTTTGTATTAATAACTCCAACATTGTTGATAACAACGTTAATAGCTTTGTTCTGATTGTCTAGCATCCGTTCAATTTTTTCAGACTGAGCTTCTTGCTTGGCAGCCCGAGCTTCTTGCTTGGCAGCCTGAGCTTCTTGTTTGGCAGCCTGAGCTTCTTGCTTGGCAGCCTGATCTTCTTGCTTGGCCGATTGACTCTTGACTTCGTTAATCAAAACATTCAATAAATCAGTTAAATTCCCGGAAACTACCGGTTTTACTTCCGTAGCGGCTTCCTCTTTAATTGTCCCCCCGTATTCGTCATCAAGGGATTCAGATTTGATTTTCACTTCCGATTCCGAAACATTTTCTAAAGTTTGGAATTCCATTTCCGATCTTTGTTGCGTTTCGGCGGTCGCGTCTTTCATGCTAGCCGCCTGCCCCTGAACAATGGGTACCGCGGTGCGCGTTTCCCACTGTTCGACCGATTGTTCCGTATCCAAGTCTACCAAATTTTGGTAATTGTTGCCTTCACTCATTTTAATAATTTTCAATATAAATAACAAATCTGAAATCTAATTAGGATTTCTCACACTAATATTCTCGCTAACGTATCGACCATTTCGTAACCAGTACTTTGTTACGAGATTTGCACAATGCAAAATTCGTGTCCAGAACAACCTCAAATCTGAAGATTGTCTTGTCACCAGGTCGCCACGTGTAACCTCCCCCTCACTTATCGACCTTAATGACAGTGAAAAATTAAACCGCGTGTACCTAATGGAAATTTGGGAAAAAGCAATCGTCACCGAAGTTAATCTGTCGGTAAAGAGGGAGGAAAGGGTTACATCTAAATGAAAGGAAAAATGCAAATGAAACTGGTGGAAATTAATTTTGAAAAGGGGTAAAGTTAATGAAGAAAGTAAATGTGCGGCCGTTACATTAACAATTAACTAGCGGTAATTAGATATTTGAGATTTGGGGGAAATTACGGTCGCCAGTCCTAAGGACAATTACTATAGTAACTGAAAAAGAAAGGTAATTACACATATAATTAGCACTAGAAGCGTGGCAACTGAAGGTTGACACGTGTAGTGTGAAAACTGAAAGTTTGTCAGAAGTAATAACTTTCGCTGCACTCTGACTTAATTTAGCAAAAGAATTAATAAAACCGGAAAACTGAAAGTTAATTTAGTGACTGAAATTAATAAGAAGCTTTCTTTCTTAAGCACATCGAAATTCAGTAAAATACGGTTAGTCTTGGACTACCTCAACAATCATTTCAAAAGCTACTTGAATCTACGCAATTTAGAAATAAGAGATCTAGCTTTGAACTTGAATTAAATGATTCTGAACAATTAACAATAGTAAGATTTAGTACATACCAAGCTGAGCTGCAGTCACAGGTAAGCTAAAATACGGTAACTAAACTCGCACTCTTAATTTGTGCTTGCGTAATCTAAATATTGTAGCCAGCTATGAATACTTAAACTGAACTTTGAAATTAAAGCAGTGAAATGGAATGATTGTACTTTAATGCTGGCATCTGAATTTCAACGACACTCGGGTTGATTTCGGAAAAGGAAGGGACCCTGCTTGGTAATGCAATTGGGGCAATGAGCAACAAAGGTTCATGCTAAGTTGCTGTAATTTTGCGAGGCAAATGGAACAATTTGAAAAGCTGAGGTCTGCCATACAGTTCCTAAACTTTACGTGCTTCCAGTCTTCCTTGTTGGTTGACTGAAGGTTTAAAACCGTCGATCGAGGAGTGGCGACAGTCACTCATTGTCGGCCGTCGCTGTTGCAGAAGCTGGATGTTGGCGCGCCTTCTTCTCAACACGGTCACCAGACGAAACGGGCTCTTGATGTGCGCCGCTAATGCTTCCCGTCCGCGACACCATGTCAGAAACTATTATCGCAAGTCGAGCGCAATTACATGCTGCCAAACCCCGAAAGCGTGGCAACTCGCGGGAGCTACACACAACACACCTGCTCCATTCGCTACTCCAGCCAGACTCCCCCATGCTCTGCCCGCGCTCCACGCGGCAGAGTTAACACTACCAAAGATCCTACACACTTTGATTCTTCACACGACCCATCGATGTAATCGTTCGATAGCAGTTTTCCCTAGGCAAGACCCAGCGTAAAAATACAAATAATATTTACGAAACAAACCAATTATACATCGACATAGGTGCATAAATATATATATGTTGTTGTTGTTGTTGTGGTCTTCAGTCCTGAGACTGGTTTGATGCAGCTCTCCATGCTACTCTATCCTGTGCAAGCTTTTTCATCTCCCAGTACCTACTGCAACCTACATCCTTCTGAATCTGCTTAGTGTATTCATCTCTTGGTCTCCCTCTACGATTTTTACCCTCCACGCTGCCCTCCAATACTAAATTGGTGATCCCTTGATGCCTCAGAACATGTCCTACCAACCGATCCCTTCTTCTGGTCAAGTTGTGCCACAAACTTCTCTTCTCCCCAATCCTATTCAATACTTCCTCATTAGTTATGTGATCTACCCATCTAATCTTCAGCATTCTTCTGTAGCACCACATTTCGAAAGCTTCTATTCTCTTCTTGTCCAAACTATTTATCGTCCATGTTTCACTTCCATACATGGCTACACTCCATACGAATACTTTCAGAAATGACTTCCTGACACTTAAATCAATACTGGATGTTAACAAATTTCTCTTCTTCAGAAACGCTTTCCTTGCCATTGCCAGCCTACATTTTATATCGTCTCTACTTCGACCATCATCAGTTATTTTGCTCCCCAAATAGCAAAACTCCTTTACTACTTTAAGTGCCTCATTTCCTAATCTAATTCCCTCAGCATCACCCGACTTAATTAGACTACATTCCATTATCCTTGTTTTGCTTTTGTTGATGTTCATCTTATACCCTCCTTTCAAGACACTGTCCATTCCATTCAACTGCTCTTCCAAGTCCTTTGCTGTCTCTGACAGAATTACAATGTCATCGGCGAACCTCAAAGTTTTTATTTCTTCTCCATGAATTTTAATACCTACCCCGAATTTTTCTTTTGTTTCCTTTACTGCTTGCTCAATATACAGATTGAACAACATCGGGGAGAGGCTACAACCCTGTCTTACTCCCTTCCCAACCACTGCTTCCCTTTCATGTCCCTCGACTCTTATAACTGCCATCTGGTTTCTGTACAAATTGTAAATAGCCTTTCGCTCCCTGTATTTTACCCCTGCCACCTTTAGAATTTGAAAGAGAGTATTCCAGTCAACATTGTCAAAAGCTTTCTCTAAGTCTACAAATGATAGAAACGTAGGTTTGCCTTTCCTTAATCTTTCTTCTAAGATAAGTCGTAAGGTCAGTATTGCCTCACGTGTTCCAGTGTTTCTACGGAATCCAAACTGATCTTCCCCGAGGTTGGCTTCTACTAGTTTTTCCATTCGTCTGTAAAGAATTCGTGTTAGTATTTTGCAGCTGTGACTTATTAAGCTGATAGTTCGGTAATTTTCACATCTGTCAACACCTACTTTCTTCGGGATTGGGATTATTATATTCTTCTTGAAGTCTGAGGGTATTTCGCCTGTTTCATACATCTTGCTCACCAGATGGTAGAGTTTTGTCAGGACTGGCTCTCCCACGGCCGTCAGTAGTTCCAATGGAATATTGTCTACTCCGGGGGCCTTGTTTCGACTCAGGTCTTTCAGTGCTCTGTCAAACTCTTCACGCAGTATCGTATCTCCCATTTCATCTTCATCTACATCCTCTTCCATTTCCATAATATTGTCCTCAAGTACATCGCCCTTGTATAGACCCTCTATATACTCCTTCCACCTTTCTGCTTTCCCTTCTTTGCTTAGAACTGGGTTTCCATCTGAGCTCTTAATATTCATACAAGTCGTTCTCTGATCACCAAAGGTCTCTTTAATTTTCCTGTAGGCGGTATCTATCTTACCCCTAGTGAGATAGGCCTCTACATCCT
Organism: Schistocerca serialis cubense; assembly: GCF_023864345.2. Classification (NCBI taxonomy): domain Eukaryota; kingdom Metazoa; phylum Arthropoda; class Insecta; order Orthoptera; family Acrididae; genus Schistocerca; species Schistocerca serialis. The sequence continues at coordinate 262,315,200 of NC_064638.1, read as the reverse complement.
TACATTTGTCCTCTAGCCATCCCTGCTTAGCCATTTTACACTTCCTGGCGATCTCATTTTTGAGACGTTTGTATTCCTTTTTGCCTGTTTCACTTACTGCATTTTTATATTTTCTCCTTTCATCAATTAAATTCAATATTTCTTCTGTTACCCAAGGATTTCTACTAGCCCTCGTCTTTTTACCTACTTGATCCTCTGCTGCCTTCACTACTTCATCCCTCAAAGCTACCCATTCTTCTTCTACTGTATTTATTTCCCCCATTCCTGTCAATTGCTCCCTTATGCTCTCCCTGAATCTCTGTACAACCTCTGGTTCTTTCAGTTTATCCAGGTCCCATCTCCTTAAATTCCCACCTTTTTGCAGTTTCTTCAGTTTTAATCTACAGGTCATAACCAATACATTGTGATCAGAGTCCACATCTGCCCCTGGAAATGTCTTACAATTTAAAACCTGGTTCCTAAATCTCTGTCTTACCATTATATAATCCATCTGATACCTTTTAGTATCTCCAGGATTCTTCCATGTATACAACCTTCTTTCATGATTCTTAAACCAAGTGTTAGTTATGATTAAGTTATGCTCTGTGCAAAATTCTACCAGGCGGCTTCCTCTTTCATTTCTGTCCCCCAATCCATATTCACCTACTATGTTTCCTTCTCTCCCTTTTCCTACACTCGAATTCCAGTCACCCATGACTATTAAATTTTCGTCTCCCTTCACAATCTGAATAATTTCTTTTATTTCATCATACATTCCTTCAATTTATTCGTCATCTGCAGAGCTAGTTGGCATATAAACTTGTACTACTGTAGTAGGTGTGGGCTTCGTATCTATCTTGGCCACAATAATGCGTTCACTATGCTGTTTGTAGTAGCTTACCCGCATTCCTATTTTCCTATTCATTATTAAACCTACTCCTGCATTACCCCTATTTGATTTTGTGTTTATAACCCTGTAGTCACCTGACCAGAAGTCTTGTTCCTCCTGCCACCGAACTTCACTAATTCCCACTATATCTAACTTCAACCTATCCATTTCCCTTTTTAAATTTTCTAACCTACCTGCCCGATTAAGGGATCTGACATTCCACGCTCCGATCCGTAGAACGCCAGTTTTCTTTCTCCTGATAACGACATCCTCTTGAGTAATCCCCGCCCGGAGATCCGAATGGGGGACTATTTTACCTCCGGAATATTTTATCCAAGAGGACGCCATCATCATGTAATCATACAGTAAAGCTGCATGCCCTCGGGAAAAATATGTATATACAAACAGTAAAACAATTACAATATATAAAGAGACAGAAATGTCATATCTTGAGGTAACAAAACAAGGAAAAAAAAATAATAGTACAATAGATGGAAATAGGAGGATATGCATTTCCGGCGTTACACTGTGTTATTATTTTGTGGTTGTTCCGTATTTCTATGTCCCTCTTCCCGTACTGGAGAGCGAGTGTCCTCTGAAATATGTAATTCTTGTATTACTTGTGCCAACTGATCTTGTAGTTCCCGGATTTCTCTTTTGTACTGTGTATTGATTTGATTTTGATTTTGTTTGAATTTTCTAATTTGTTCATACTCTTCAGTGCCGGTGAAGGCTACAGGTCTTGTGTCATTCAGGTCATCATCTACTTTTGTAGATAAGTTAGTGAACTGATCTGAAAGTTCGGCTACTTTATCCGATAGTGAAATTATTTCCTCTGTGTGTTTTTCTGAACCAAGTTTCAGAGTGTCCATTTGTGTTGAAATCGTATCTACTGTGTCCTTTAAGTTTTCCTGAGTTTTTGTAAGTTGCTTAACCGAATCGGTAGATGCAACTGAGTCAATTTTAGCTTGCAAGGTGTCGTGATTTTCATGAACAATAGTTTGCAGTTCTTTTATGGCTGCTTCGTGATTCTGTAATGCATTTTCATGACGCGAAAAAGTAGGTTGGAAATGCTCACAAATTTGTATTTTTGCGTCATTACAGACTTTTTGACATTTCGATTCGATTTTATGTAACTCAGTAGTTAAATCTTCACGTGTTTGTTCAAGTGTGGTGTCTAACTTCCGAAGATTTTGTTCCATTGTGTCTAACTGTTGCTGTGTTTGTCTATGATGTTGTTCCATTGTGTCTAACTTTTGAAGATTTTGTTCCATTGTGTCTAACTTTTGAAGATTTTGCCCCATTTGTTTCTGATTTTGTTCAAGCGTTGTGTCTAACTTTTGTAGCCTTTGTCTCATTTGTTGCATTAACTGTAATAACAGTGCACTGGTGTCTGAAACATGTTCCTCAGTGCTATTCGGCAGTGCATTTGAACCGGTAATATTCGCATTTTGAAAAGCAGAAGATGTGTCTTGATTTATTTGAGAAAACGGTGAGGACGCAAAACCTGAATCTACAGTATTTGCAAGATTGTGTCCTGTCATTTCGGAGTCCTGAGGCGAGCTGTTGCCGACCGATCGAACGATAATGCTTCCCTGTTCACTAATTGTTTCACTGCCTACACCATTATTTGCAGCCCGCTCCATTTCCCTGTGCACAATTACCAAATTACTACTTTGAACATTAGTTAATTCATTACATGGTGGCGCTAACACACTGCTTTCGTCTTCACTGTCATTTCTCAGTTTACTTTGGAGCCCTAGTATTACGTTTCTCACACGCCATTATTGTCACAACATTTCACACGACAGCACAGAAAAACACAATTTGAAAAGCAAAAATAAGAGAACACATTAACATAGCACTGAAATTAATATCTAGTTAATTGCAAGCGCAGCTGCGAAATACTTGGTGCAAATTTACATGCGTGCCACACCTGTTTTACTGTACAATGAAAGACTGCAACTACAAAGGAGATTCTCTCTACAATTACGTGCTAGCAATAAACAAAATCTACACTAATTACACAAACTACAAGAAAAAATCAGAAGATTCCAGTGAGGTATCCTCGGCTAAGGATCGACATATGAAACGTCCCCTTAGAACAATTATACATGACTGTGTTTAAACTGACACACAATATTTTTAGCGCAACGCACTCTGACTTTCAAAAATCCCTACAAAAGAATGGCCCTGACTAACATTAACCTATACCTTTCACAAATCACTTACCTCACCATAAATCTTCGTTACTCGAACTACTGCAATACAGCGAGCGCCACTACTGCCAGCTCAATAGTGTTCAAAAGTCATAATGTATATAGCAGTTCATGACATCCAGTCTTACAAATTTCAAAACTCCGCCATCTCTCTCCCCACATCCACCACTGCTGGCGGCTCACCTCCAACTGCTCAACGCTACGCGCTGTTCACATCCATCTGCCCAACACTACAATGGCAGACAACAACGCAAACTAGCCGCAGACTGCACACAGCATAGCCAGTGATTTTCATACGGAGCGCTACGTGGCGTTACCAATATAAAAACCTAAATAGCCTACTTACATAAGTTGTAACGAGCTGGTCCGGTCTCAAGTTCGAATACGTAAATACTTTCCATAATGCGTGTTAGGCCGTTGTCGAAATTACATGCTGTTATAGTGACCGTGATGTCGACTATTTTTCCCCACTGTGAACGGTTTTTCGGACACACTTTTTCACAAGTCGCCTTGTAACTAGATAATGGAGTTTCTGGCAAGCTGGGGATCAACACTACAGTAAAGTAGATATTCCAGAGAACATTTCAAGCAAAAAAATATATTTTTTGAAATTTTCAATGAGCACTACCCCCTCAAAATAATTTTATGGATGGTGAACGCCTGGCGAGTGCAAAGTAGCTGCACGAGCTTCCCACTGAGTTTTGTTCCCGTTTCAGTAACTAAGCAAAAGGCTGTAAACCACTATGACAACCTATACCACAAATTAAAAGTATGAGACTTGTTTTGGTAGGCCTCCTATGTAACAGTCGTTACATTTTCTTGCGGCTTAAGCGTACTTTAAATTGACATGCACATTCAACAGCCGTCTTCCGATTTTTCGAGTAATTATCCTCAGTCGTTAAGTCTAAAAACCCGACTGTTGTTGCCGGCCGGAGTGGCCGAGCTGTTCTAGGCGCTACAGTCTGGAACCGCGCGACCGCTACGGTCGCAGGTTCGAATCCTGCCTCGGGCATGGATGTGTGTGATGTCCTTAGGGTAGTTAGGTTTAAGTAGTTCTAAGTTCTAGGGGACTGATGACCTTAGAAGTTAAGTCCCATAGTGCTCAGAGCCAGAGCCGACTGTTGTTCGGAGTCCCATTTGAACATGTCTGTCGCAGCCAACTGTTCTGAAGTCGGTTTGGATGAGATCAAGACAAAGGCAGCAAATGAAAATCCTGTATTTTACTTACGCACGAAATTTACCTCTCGTGCCGTTACTGAAGAACTGTAAGCGAAACCATCACTATCGGTTTGCGAGCAGATGGCTTCCAGAAGTTCGTTTGGTGCCTCACAGTTCTATGTTTCGTTTCTTATGATTCAGATTCGTTCAGTGTTTTGGAACAAGAGCATGAATGACCACAATAATTTCTTCGCAGTGTTTGCGACTCTTCAATATTATTAAAAATACGTATGTTTCTCTACTTTATGACAAAAAGAAAACAAACAGTATACAGAAATGCAACAAAAACACGATAAGGACAGGACACGGACCATCGTAGTTCGTATTGGTTGAGCAATTTTATGTCTGTTTTTTTTTTTTTTTTTTTTTTTTTTTTTTAATGTCATCAGTCTACTGACTGGTTTGATGCGGCCCACCACAAATTCCTTTCCTGTGCTAACCTCTTCATCTCAGAGTAGCACTTGCAACCTACTTCCTCAATTATTTGCTTGACGTATTCCAATCTCTGTCTTCCTCTACAGTTTTTGCCCTCTACAGCTCCCTCTAGTACCATGGAAGTCATTCCCTCATGTCTTAGCAGATGTCCTATCATCCTGTCCCTTCTCCTTATCAGTGTTTCCCACATATTCCTTTCCTCTCCGATTCTGCGTAGAACCTCCTCATTCCTTACCGTATCAGTCCACCTAATTTTCAACATTCGTCTATAGCACCACATCTCAAATGCTTCGATTCTCTTCTGTTCCGGTTTTCCCACAGTCCATGTTTCACTACCATACAATGCTGTACTCCAGGCGTACATCCTCAGAAATTTCTTCCTCAAATTAAGGCCGGTATTTGATATTAGTAGACTTCTCTTGGCCAGAAATGCCTTTTTTGCCATAGCGAGTCTGCTTTTGATGTCCTCCTTGCTCCGTCCGTCATTGGTTATTTTACTGCCTAGGTAGCAGAATTCCTTAACTTCATTGACTTCGTGACCATCAATTCTGATGTCAAGTTTCTCGCTGTTCTCATTTCTACTACTTCTCATTACCTTCGTCTTTCTCCGATTTACTCTCAAACCATACTGTGTACTCATTAGACTGTTCATTCCGTTCAGCAGATCATTTAATTCTTCTTCACTTTCACTCAGGATAGCAATGTCATTAGCGAATCGTATCATTAATATCCTTTCACCTTGTATTTTAATTCCACTCCTGAACCTTTCTTTTATTTCCATCACTGCTTCCTCGATGTACAGATTGAAGAGTAGGGGCGAAAGGCTACAGCCTTGTCTTACACCCTTCTTAATACGAGCACTTCGTTCTTGATCGTCCACTCTTATTATCCCCTCTTGGTTGTTGTACATATTGTATATGACCCGTCTCTCCCTATAGCTTACCCCTACATTTTTCAGAATCTCGAACAGCTTGCACCATTTTATATTGTCGAACGCTTTTTCCAGGTCGACAAATCCTATGAAAGTGTCTTGATTTTTCTTTAGCCTTGCTTCCATTATTAGCCGTAACGTCAGAATTGCCTCTCTCGTCCCTTTACTTTTCCTAAAGCCAAACTGATCGTCACCTAGCGCATTCTCAATTTTCTTTTCCATTCTTCTGGATATTATTCTTGTAAGCAGCTTCGATGCATGAGCTGTTAAGCTGATTGTGCTATAATTCTCGCACTTGTCAGCTCTTGCCGTCTTCGGAATTGTGTGGATGATGCTTTTCCGAAAGTCAGATGGTATATCGCCAGACTCATATATTCTACACACCAACGTGAATAGTCGTTTTGTTGCCACTTCCCCCAATGATTTTAGAAATTCTGATGGAATGGTATCTATCCCTTCTGCCTTATTTGACCGTAAGTCCTCCAAAGCTCTTTTAAATTCCGATTCTAATACTGGATCCCCTATCTCTTCTAAATCGACTCCTGTTTCTTCTTCTATCACATCAGACAAATCTTCACCCTCATACAGGCTTTCAATGTATTCTTTCCACCTATCTGCTCTCTCCTCTCCATTTAACAGTGGAATTCCCGTTGCACTCTTAATGTTACCACCGTTGCTTTTAATGTCACCAAAGGTTGTTTTGACTTTCCTGTATGCTGAGTCTGTCCTTCCGACAATCATATCTTTTTCGATGTCTTCACATTTTTCCTGCAGACATTTCGTCTTAGCTTCCCTGCACTTCCTATTTATTCCATTCCTCAGTGACTTGTATTTCTGTATTCCTGATTTTCCCGGAACATGTTTGTACTTCCCCCTTTCATCAATCAACTGAAGTATTTCTTCTGTTACCCATGGTTTCTTCGCAGCTACCTTCTTTGTACCTATGTTTTCGTTCCCAACTTTTGTGATGGCCCTTTTTAGAGGTGTCCATTCCTCTTCAACTGTACTGCCTACTGCGCTATTCCTTATTGCTGTATCTATAGCGTTAGAGAACTTCAAACGTATCTCGTCATTCGTTAGTAATTCCGTATCCCACTTCTTTGCGTGTTGATTCTTCCTGACTAATGTCTTGAACTTCAGCCTACTCTTCATCACTACTATATTGTGATCAGAGTCTATATCTGCTCCTGGGTACGCCTTACAATCCAGTATCTGATTTCGGAATCTCTGTCTGACCATGATGTAATCTAATTGAAATCTTCCCGTATCTCCCGGCCTTTTCCAAGTATACCGCCTCCTCTTGTGATTCTTGAGCAGGGTATTCGCTATTACTAGCTGAAACTTGTTACAGAACTCAATTAGTATTTCTCCTCTTTCATTCCTTGTCCCAAGCCCATATTCTCCTGTAACCTTTTCCTCTACTCCTTCCCCTACAACTGCATTCCAGTCGCCCATGACTATTAGATTTTCGTCCCCCTTTACATACTGCATTACCCTTTCAATATCCTCATACACTTTCTCTATCTGTTCATCTTCAGCTTGCGACGTCGGCATGTATACCTGAACTATCGTTGACGGTGTTGGTCTGCTGTCGATTCTAATTAGAACAACCCGGTCACTGAACTGTTCACAGTAACACACCCTCTGCCCTACCTTCCTATTCATAACGAATCCTACACCTGTTATACCATTTTCTGCTGCTGTTGATATTACCCGATACTCATCTGACCAGAAATCCTTGTCTTCCTTCCACTTCACTTCACTGACCCCCTACTATATCTAGATCGAGCCTTTGCATTTCCCTTTTCAGATTTTCTAGTTTCCCTACCACGTTCAAGCTTCTGACATTCCACGCCCCGACTCGTAGAACGTTATCCTTTCGTAGATTATTCAATCTTTTTCTTATGGTAACCTCCCCCTTGGCAGTCCCCTCCCGGAGATCCGAATGGGGGACTATTCCGGAATCTTTTGCCAATGGAGAGATCATCATGACACTTCTTCAATTACAGGCCACATGTCCTGTGGATACACGTTACGTGTCTTTAATGCAGTGGTTTCCATTGCCTTCTGCATCCTCATGTCGTTGATCATTGCTGATTCTTCCGCCTTTAGGGTCAGGTTCCCACCCCTACGACAACAGAGTGCCCTGAACCTCTATCCGCTCCTCCGCCCTCTTTGACAAGGCCGTTGGCAGAATGAGGCTGACTTCTTATGCCGGAAGTCTTCGGCCGCCAATGCTGATTATTTATCAAAATTTAGGCAGTGGCGGGGATCGAACCCGGGACGGAAGACGTTTTGATTATGAATCAAAGACGCTACCCCTTTTTTGTGTTGCATTTTGTTCGTTGTTGATCGCTGTGTTCGGTCGTTGCGGACGTCGCAAGACATCCTGTTCAAGTTCGGTGGTTGATCCTTTCACTCAGTTTTTTATTACAGAGGCCAACCGGCTCTCTGGCCGAACACGCTGAGCTACCGTGCCGGCTCCCCTAGACCACGGGTACCCAGTCTGTCAGACCGAGTTAATAAGTAAGCTTCTCTTCCCAGCAAATCTCGGTGCTTTGCGCTGTCAGTTCAAATAATCATATGTGCTAGTATAAGATCAAAGCAATCTGCTCGCACTCTCTGCAACCAAAATGATATTGAAACAGAAGACGACACAGAAAACACCGAAATTCTTTCTCCCAAAACTATTTCACAGAGGAAGATCGCACCGTAGAGGCTACTTTCAATCGTGGCACAAACCACAAAATGGTTGATATCGAAGTAAGTGACCGTGGGATGGAAAAACAGCTGAAATAGCTCAGCAGAGGGAAGGTGTATGGACCTGACGGGATACTGTATGATTCTACACAGGTTATGTAAAAGAACTTGTTCCTCTTCTAGCAGCAGGGTACTGTAGGTCTTTGGAGAAGCGAAGTGTCCCCAACGGTTGAAAAAAAAAAAAAAAAAAAGCGCAAGTCATTCCCGTTTTCAAGAAGGGTCGTTGGACAGACGCACAAAACTATATATCTCTGATGTTGGCGTGTTTTAGAATTTTGGAACATGTTTTATGCTCGCGTATCATAACTTTTCTGGAGGCCGAAAAATCTCCTCTGTAGGAACAAACATAGTTTCCGAAAGCAACGATCGTATGGAACACAGCTTGCTCTGTTCGTCCACGACACCTAGAAGCCACTAGATACAGGTACTCAGGTAGATGGTGTGGTCCTTGACTTCCGGAAGGCATTCGATACCATTCCACACTGCCGCCTAATGGACAAATACGAGTGTACGGAATATCAGACCAACTCTATCACTGGACTGAAGAATTTCTAGGCAACAAATAACATGTCATTGTAAACGGAGAAGTCTTCAGATGTGACAGTAAATTCCTCATGAGTGTTATAGGACCATTACTTTCCACAGTATATATACACCATCTAGTAGATTACGTCGAAAGTTGCATGAGGCTTTTCGCGGATGATGCTGTTGTATACAGAGAAGCCGCGACGGTGGAAAATTGTAGCGAAATGCAGGAAGACCTGTAGAGGATAGACGCCTGGTGCAGGGGGTGGCACTTGGCCCTCAATATAAACAAACGCGACGTGTTGCGAATACATAGGCAGAAAGAGCCTTTATTCTACGATTACAAAAAATGGAGAACAATAATTGGGGGCAGCTGCTTCCATAAAATATCTGGCAGTATTCACATGAAGCGATCTGAAATGCAAGGGCCACATAAAATCAATCGCGAGTACGCCAGATGTCAGACAAAAATTCACTGGAAGAATCCTCGGGAAATATAGTCCACCAACAAAGGAAGTAGCTTACAAAACACGAGTACCATCAGTATTTGAATACTGCTCGTCAGTATGGGATCGGCACCAGATAGAACTGATAGAAGAAATAGAGAAGAGCCAAAGAAGAGCAGCGCGTTTCATTACAGTTTCATTTCGTAAGCATTAAAGCGCCACAGAGATGATCAACGAACTTCAGTGGCAGACGATGCAAGAGAAGCGTTTTGTATGAGGGTGTGGTTTATTGTTAAAGTTCCGATAGCGTACGTTCCTGGAAGATTCAACAAACGTATTGCTTCCTCCTACGTATATCTCAAAAAAGACCCAGAAGATAAAACTGGAGAGATTCGAGCCTTTACAGAGGCTTATCGGCAGTCGCTTTTCCAGCGAACTGTTCCCGACTGTAAGAGGAAAGGGTGGAAGTGACAGGAGTGCACACAGCACCCTCTGCCACACACTACAAGGTGGCTTGTGGAGTATAGATGTAGATTTAGAATATGCTATCATATCGTTATCATTACTTATTTAAATAATAAAACACTGACGTTGGATCAACTAGATGCTGCTGTAAAGGTCCACGTTTTATTGTTAACATTTTTAGTTGTGGGTGGACTCTTACCACAATCTATTGGTTATGAACTGTAGGTTAAAACTGAAGAAAGTGCAAAAAGGTGGGAATTGAAGGAGATGGGACTTGGATAAACTGAAAGCACCAGAGGTTGTACAGAGTTTCAGGGAGAGCATAAGGGAAAAATTGACAGGAATGGGGGAAAGAAATACAGTAGAAGAAGAATGGCTATCTTTGAGGGATGACATAGTGAAGGCAGCAGAGGATCAAATAGGTAAAAAGACGAGGGCTAGTAGAAACCTTTGGGTAACGGAAGAAATATTGAATTTAATTGATGAAAGGAGAAAATATAAAAATGCAGTAAGTGAAGAAGGCAAAAAGGAATACAAACGTCTCAAAAATGTGATCGACAGGATGTGCAAAATGGCTAAGCAGGGATGGCTAGAGGACAAATGTAAGGATGTAGAGGCTTATCTCACTAGGGGTAAGACAGATACTGCCTACAGGAAAATTAAAGAGACCTTTGGAGAAAAGAGAACCACTTGCATGAATATTAAGAGCTCAGATAGGAACACAGTTCTAAGCAAAAAAGGGAAAGCAGAAAGGTGGAAGTAGTATATAAGGGGTCTATACAAGGGCGATGTACTTGAGGACAATATTATGGAAATGGAAGAGGATGTAGATGAAGATGAAATGGGAGATATGATACTGTGTGAAGAGTTTGACAGAGCACTGAAAGACCTAAGTCGAAACAAGGCCGTGGGAGTAGACAACATTCCATCAGAACTACTGACAGCCTTGGGAGAGCCAGTCCTGACAAAACTCTACCATCTGGTGAGCAAGATGTATGGGACAGGCGAAATACCCTCAGACTTCAAGAAGAATATAATAATTACAATCTCAAAGAAAGCAGGTGTTGACACATTTGAAAATTACCGAACTATCAGTTTAATAAGTTACTGCTGCAAAATACTAACGCGAATTCTTAGAGACGAATGGAAAAACTGGTAGAAGCCGACCTCGGGGAAGATCAGTTTAGATTCCGTAGAAATGTTGGAACACGTAAGGCAATACTGACCCTACGACTTATCTTAGAAGTTAGATTGAGGAAAGGCAGACATACGTTTCTAGCATTTGTAGACTTAGAGAAAGTTTTTGACAATGTTGATTGGAATACTCTCTTTCAAATTCTGAAGGTGGCAGGGGTAAAATACAGGGAGCGAAAGGCTATTTACAATTTGTACAGAAACCAGAATGCAGTTATAAGAGTAGAGGGGTATGAAAGCGAAGCAATGATTGGGAAGGGAGTGAGACAGGGTTGTAGCCTCTCCCCGATGTTATTCAATCTGTATATTGAGCAAGCAGTAAAGGAAACAAAAGAAAAATTCGGAGTAGGTATTAAAATCCATGGAGAAGAAATAAAAACTTTGAGGTTCGCCGATGACATTGTAATTCTGTCAGAGACAGCAAAGGACTTGGAAGAGCAGTTGAACGGAATGGACAGTGTCTTGAAAGGAGGGTATAAGATAAACATCAACAAAAGCAAAACGAGGATAATGGAATGTAGTCGAATTAAGTCGGGTGATGCTGAGGGAATTAGATTAGGAAATGAGAGACTTAAAGTAGTAAGGGAGTTTTGCTATTTGGGGAGCAAAATAACTGATGATGGTCGAAGAACGTAGACTGGCAATGGCAAGGAAAGCGTTTCTGAAGAAGGAAAATTTGTTAACATCGAGTATAGATTTAAATGTCAGGAAGTCGTTTCTGAAAGTATTTGTATGGAGTGTAGCCATGTATGGAAGTGAAACGTGGACGATAAATAGTTTAGACAAGAAGAGACTAGAAGCTTTCGAAATGTGGTGCTACAGAAGAATGCTAAAATTAGATGGGTAGATCATATAACTAATGAGGAGCTATTGAATAGACTTGGGGAGAAGAGGAGTTTGTGGCACAACTTGACTAGAAGAAGGGATCGATTGGTAGGACATGTTCTGAGACATGGAGGGATCACCAATTTGGTATTGGAGAGCACCGTGGAGGGTAAAAATCGTAGAGGGAGTCCAAGAGATGAATACACTAAGCAGATTCAGAAGGATGTAGGCTGCAGTAGGTACTGGGAGATGAAGAAGCTTGCACAGGATAGAGTAGCATGGAGAGCTGCATCGAACCAGTCTCAGGACTAAAGACCACAATAACAACACTCAAGTATGGGTATTATAAACGGGCAGCCAGCTTAAATTTCCCACTCTGACTTCAGAAATTAGAAAATTCGCTTCTTTAATACTTGGTCTCTCCATCCGCACTATCAGTAAAACTAATAACCACTACAAACCTCGATTTAAATATTTATTTTCCTCTGCGTATCGCTACAACTGTTGTTTCCACCTCGACCCACGATGGCTGGTAGGTTACTGTGTTAACAATATATCTACAAAAGATCTTGTCATCAATCACACCATAGCTAGCTTATATTTGTCTTTCGTTCCAATTAATGTTTTAGTTGCTACGTCTACCGTAAGTATTGGGTTGTTGGAGACGACAGCCAGAATGGAACCTTCACTTTCGAGGAAGTTATCAGTGATCCGCCACACCGAAAAGTTGTCACCGTCATATCGCCTGACAGAGCTACTGGCCGGAAACTGTCACGCGGCCGGTTTGAAACTGATTGGGTTCTGTGATCGCTACTTACAACAGAGAGTGTAAAGTAGGATCCCACTTGTCTGTCCTGCCAACGAATAAGCGCTGTTGATACGGCCCTGCTGGTTAGCGGCTTTCGTATTAGTTAAATGTTAGACAATCAAGAACAATAGGAAAAATTTATCTGTACCTTAGTACAACTACGAGGCCTACCTTTAGACACAACATAGTTCGCATACAGACATAAAACCATGTTAATACCGATATAGAAATATGCTTATACGTTTTGTGTCGTCCTTCTCTGAAGTTATGGTTATCGGCACCTAAGCAAGCCAACAAACGTTCGTCTCCTCACTCTGCCGTGATCAAAATGACAGAAACATAGTGGGCCGGCGGGTTGATTCTCATAATAATAACCATTACTCACATGAGGAAACTGGAATTGCTGTAAATATTGTTCGCCGTCTTTTACGAGAGCCTGGCAACTATTTCTGTGGTCAACCAGAAAGTGATGGAGAACATACTGACCATAGTTCTCAGTCTGCAAGTCCACATTCTTGTCCAGCCCACTGAAAGAAATGTTCCTATTCTCTATTTGCTCATCGGGATGAGGACTATGATTATAAATGAAGATTTCGAGTTCTAATTGATACACATATTTAAGAAAGTTTCACATGCACAGCATATTAATATTCATTATGTTCATACTGACAGAAAATGTCTATCCTAAACAGCACTATGAGCAGCTCAGAGGCGACATCTACGGTAAGTTCCTACTAAATTGTCTTTCGCCCTCACTACTGATAATCAGAATAAACGCTCGCCACAAAAGTGGAAAATAATTGTCACTACTTGACACGCGGATTTGTTAACGTTACGGGCGGCACACTAACTTACTTTTGCCAGATCTAAGCGATCCAGGTCGGTGTACAGTCCTCGCGAGTTCACTTTCTATTATTACTGAAAATAAGAGTTTTATAACAGCCTGTCTCTGACGTCATCCGAGGCAGCGCGCACTCCGGCGTTTGACTGACGCTGGGTGCTTTTTTTTTTTATTGTGTGTGTGTGGTGGTGATGGCAAGGGCTCTATCGCCTGTGGCGATTGGTCCCTCATGTGTGCAGTTGACTTTACTTAGTTGGGGACACTATTTATTTAGAAATAGCGGCACCAGGGTGGACTCGTTAGAGGTCCCTGTGGGCACATATTTGGTCCTTTGGGGCCCCATAAGTGGTCTTCGTCGGGGAATGGCCTATGTCAGTTCAACCGACTTGCTGGTACCTAATCAGGATGTGCAAAATTGTACTGGACCGAGAAGCACGTGGTCGATCCTGATAGTCGTGAAACGTCCATGCGAGGTGGCGACGAAACATACATGTGCATCAGCCTATACGAGAACTACACATTCTTGACGCGTTCAGCGAGACCGCGACCAGTCGCTCGTGAAGTGGCCATCCAAATCGTATTCTTGAAGAGTCATAACCGGACTGCTTAGTGGCGAACGATCGTCAGCGGTACCCTGACTTTATGCCAGGGTGCCAGTTCATAGGTGGCAATGTCGTCTAACCGGCTGAGGTGCGGTCGAAGCCTCTTCACCTTGTTCACCAGGGCGGTCGTTGCGTCCTTGACAAGTTCGTGTAGGTGCGACGTGTCCAGCTCCCTGTGAATCCGGGCAGTGCTCGTCCACGGAGGGGCATTGAGGATCAGTTTCAGGTACCTAATTTGTAGCGTTTGGAGCATTTGGAATTTGGTGCTACAGGTGATGCCCCAGGAGGAGCAACCATATAACATGGCCGGCAGGAGAATGGTCTCGTAAATCTGGAGCTTCGATGCTGGCAGCATGTCTTTGCTGGCCAAGAGGGGGTAGAGGGCGTGAACAGCCTTTGTGGTTTTTAGTTTCTTGTCGGCAACGTGCGCCTTGAAGAGCATTTTGCTATCGAGGGTAACCTCTATATAGCGGACTGTAGGTCGCCATGGGAGTCGCTGTCAGGGAGTTCAGAACGACGTCGCGTAAAAAGGATGGCCTCAGTTTTCGTCGCATTGATTGTTATGTGGTTTAATCGCGCCCATGTTTCAGTGAGGTCGACTTGTTCTTGTAGCTTCCGGATCGTGGTGTCCAGCCGTCTGTTGCTGGCCAGTAAGGGCGTGTCATCGGCAAACTGGGCCAGAACGATGTCAGGGGTTGTCAGCAGGTCATTGACGTACACGGTGAACAGTGTAGGGGAGATGACGGACCCTTGCGGGAGTTTTATTCCAGATCGTTTCCCGTTGATGGCGACAAAACATCTTCTGTTTGTGAGGTAATTATCTATGAGTTTTAGGTAGCAGTGGGGGAGATCCGTATCATCATATAGTTTGACGAGGAGATTGTCCCACCATACCTTGTCATAGGCCTTTTTGACATCCAATAGGACTACAGCCGTGAATCGGGAGAGGTTTATGTTCATGTAACGAATTCTGTTATCTGGAGGAGCTCCAGTTCTACTGACAGGGTTTCCTGATATGCGAACTGCTCCCTGCGTATGACATGGTTGTTGAGTAATGGTTGCCGGATGCTCGGAAGCAAGACCCGTTCCAACACCTTAGACATGGTGGGCAGCAAACTTACGGGACAGTGATTTTCTGGTTTGGTGAGGTCCTTGCCCTTCTCCGCTATGGGAACGATTTTGCACACTTTCCACACATCAGGGAAGTAACTGTGGAGGAGGCAGGCGTTAATAATATGGGTGAGCAGGACAAGTGGCTTGCACGGCAGGTGTTTGAGTTGTTCATTTGACACCTTATTACCCTTATCTGGTCCAGGTGCAGAGTTGGTGTTGAGTCGCAGTATCGTGCGGACCTCAGTGGTGGTTGCTCAATCCGCGACGTCGTCAACAGGGTGGGACCTTATCCGCTCAATGGTGGTGTGGATCCGTCTACTGGACTGCCCTCTTGCTCCATTCTGTTTTGAATTTTGTATGTGGAGGCAAATAGGTCATCAAAGATCATATTGTTGTCGTCTTTGAGGGCAGGTTTGCGCTGTTTTGGGGCCCTCAGGTTCTTGATGAGTTTTCAGTTATCCCGCAGGCACAGGCGAAGTGCCGACGTCCGATCCTCCCAGACTTCTGCCTTCCACTCTTTGGCTCATCTGTGAATCTCCCTGGTGAGCCTATTTACTGTTCTCGTTTCTTGCTGGTATCTGGTACGGATCCATCTGCGGTGTGCCTGGCTCTTCAGGTACTTGAGGCCCTGTATTAGCGGTGGGAGTGTGTTGTCCTCTAGGAACATAGCTGTGGTGAATGCTAGTTTGTAGGCTGTTCGTATCTGGTCTGCGAGTATGGTAACAGCGATGTCAATTTGTTGCTCTGTGGTGAGCGCCGCTGTGGGCGTGACATTATTGTTCAGCCACTGTTGGTATTGTTCCCAGTCAACATTGATGGTTTGCCATGGTCGAGGGGGTTCCATTGCACCACCGATGTGGCCTATTACCGGTAAGTGGTCGGGTGTGAGGACGTTGAGGACTTGCAGGTTCAGGTCGGGCTCCAGATTCTTTGTGATACATATGTTAAAGATGTCGGCCCAGTGGTTGCGGTTGAGCGGTATGTAGGTAATGTCTTCTGGTGCTGTTATCGCTGCATGAAGGTGGCCTTCAGCTTCATGGAATCTGTCACCTCGTGGATTAGTTCTTCGGCAGTTCCACGCTTCATGCTTTGCACTGAGGTCGCCACATAAGAGGATCCGTTCGTGGGTGTCAAAGATCTGTGTGAGGTCTCTTTCATCGTATTCGGCTCTGGGGCTTAGGTATACGGCGACTAAGGCGATCTTGCCTGGACGATCGTGGCCTCTAGTGAGTGCAGTGGTGGCGTGAGTTCAGGATGACGGGTAATGCGGTGGCATATATAGATGGCCGTACCTCCTCTTCGTCTGTTGATTCTGTCTGTTCTGTGGCATATTATGTTGCGGAACATAGCTGTGGTGAATGCTAGTTTGTAGGCTGTTCGTATGGTGGTGTGGATCCGTCTACTGTTGCGGAGTTTGAGATTTTCATTGCACTGTAGGTGCATTTCGGTGACGAAAAGGACATCGATCTTCTGCTCTTCGATAAATTCGTTTAAAAGTTCCCATTTGTTGGCAATTCCATTGGCGTTGAAATTGCCAAATCGGAGGTTCTGCTTCTTGGGAGGCCTACGGTCCATTGAAGGAACCGATGATGGTCATCACTCCTCCAATGATGGTTGTAAGTTTGTACATTAAGTCCAGTGCCTGTGTGAAGTTGTGAATGATAGTTGTAATTTTCTTGTCCCAAATTGATTTAAGTTGATGGATGAAACTGAGGACAGAGTATAGGCCAGTGGTGGTGTCAGTGTTGGCGGACGTGTTGTTGGTTTGTGGGGGGGAGTCGCCCAGTTTCGTCGTCCCATGCAGCTAGCCTCGGCCGGTGTGGGCACCGCCATTGGTCGAATTGTAGGCCTTGGAGCCAGCGCCTGCTGTTGCGGTCGCTGCTTGGTATAAGCGTCGATTGCCTTCTGGTACTCTTCACAGCCTCTGAAAGAGGCGGGGTGGCTGTCCTTGTTGCAATTCAAGCAGTAGAGGGTTCCACCTTTGGGTAGGTGGCATTGAAAAGCCCTATGATCGCCGCCACATCTGACAGTGCGTCGACATGTTACAGTAATTGGCGGTATGGAAGAACCCCTTGCACTTTTTGCATTGCGGGGGTCCTACCTTACTCTTGTTGGATTCAACGGTGACTTTTGTGTCAAACACGTATTTCATGTGGTATATCGCTTCATTTTTTGGGTTCTTGTTCAGCGTTACGCAGTAGACATCCATTGGTCGGAGCTTCTTGGTGGGTTCATCCCGCTTCTTATATTGATGCACAGTGGAAGTCGGGATATTCTGTCGTTGCCGGTCTTCTTGGAGATCCAGTTCTTTGACTGTATGCAGGAGGCCTTTTATGACGACCTTCAGTTGCCCGTCGGCCTGGAATTGGTGGGTTAAATTGTCGATTCGGTGGTGGTTGAAGAACTCAAGTGTCATTCTGAGGTCCTTGAGGGAGTTGAAGTGGTATTTGATTGTCTTGCCTTTGTGAGTGGCTTTAATGGGGCCTTCCATGTATTGTCTGAGGGGCCTTGTTGAGCGTGAGGTAATGCCCTGCGTATTGTATGGTTATCGGCGGAATGCGTGATCTTTTAGGGACCACTCGCTCTGCCGGTGCGGTGGAAGTCGATGGTTGGGGTGGGGGACCCGCGGTAACGTTGGTGGTGACATCCATGTTGGTGGTAGTGTCATTTAGCACGTCGAATATGTTCGCCGTTTGTACGTTGAACTTGGTCGGCGCGCCGGATTCGGTTGAATTTTTCCTCTTTAGGGTTTTCTTGGCACGCTGGAATGTTCCCTGGCCGTCGTCGTAGTCCATGTCCGCGTCACTGGAGAATCCGGCGTTGGCGTCGTCCGCGTGGGAAGCGTCGCTGTCCGACTTGTGTGCCGCATCAGTGTCTGTAATGTTGTGGCGCGCTAGCTCCTCCCCGTGCTTGGAGGCCATCTTGTCGTCCCTGCTCGCAGAAGACGTTCTGTTGGTGCTGCGGCCGGCCGCGGTGGCCGTGCGGCTCCGGAACCGCCGGACTGCTACGGTCGCAGGTTCGAATCCTGGGCGTAGGTGTGTGTGATGTCCTTAGGTTAGTTAGGTTTAAATAGTTCTATGTTCTAGGGGACTTATGACCTAAGATGTTGAGTCCCATAGTGCTCAGAGCCATTTGAACCATTTTTTTGGTTCTGCGCGCGCGGGAGCTGCACCGGCAGGGCGCGCCGTGTTGCGGCGACGCGCTCGCGACGCTGGTGTTCGGTCTCGCCCCTGTCGAGTCGGCGGTTGGGCGTGGTTGGTGGAGGTTCACAGACTGAGACCGAGCCCTACCCGCGGAAACGGAACGTGCCCTGCTGAGCGAATCTGGCCTGGAGGCTCGAGGACGAACCCCGCCCAGGGGGATGTCCGCCTGTTGGAGTTCGGCCTGGGGAGGAGGCCCTGGTGCCTCAAATTGTCCTGTGCTGGCCATGTCCCTACCTCCTCTCGCTATTCCAGAAGATTCTCGCCTAGTAATCCTATGTGCGCCCTAATGAAGGTACAACAAGTTACCTTCCGAAAGCAGGCGTTCCGCGAGTTGCGGTATGCGTGCAAAGTGTAGCTGAGGTCGAAAACACAGCGCCGTGCAGTGACAACCACGCGGCACCGGAATCCGATCTCGAATGACGCTGGCTGGGTGCGCAGCCTCTCGGGATGGATGATATGTGGCGCAGCGGACGGCCAAGTGAACACCTGCTGTCATCCGCCCTATGCCAACGGTAGCAGTCTCTAAACGGCCGCTTTCTCGGACACACGATATTTTATACCAATGTTATGCATTAATTTAGAACCTTCGCAATTTATTCATACATGTAGGTAAGTTGGTTAAAATCACAGAAAAAGTTTTAGGTTGCCTGCAGTAAAACTTTGCCTTCTAGAATTTTTAAAACCGAAGTGACAGTAGAACATGACTTCTGAACTACAACTTTAAGAGACTTTGTATTGGTTGTTATTAACATCAAGGTCCTAAAACTTGTTATAGCTGTATTATTTAAAAGATTTCATCACGTGCTGTAACCAATACTTTTTAGCATCAATATAACTGATACTTAATCTACTACAAATAAGGACATTTTTGTTCTAATTTAGTTTTCAGTAAATTACTCGAAAACTATTAGAGGTAGCTTAACTCTTAACTGCTCTAGTGGGGTCCCGGAGAACCCCAGACGATAGAATACAATACATAGTACGTGAACGGAACAACAGATGGAACCTGTGTTCTTGGTAATCCTCAGTGAAGTGCTGCCTTTTAACGCGGAGTGTTGAATGCGGTGTTTCCAGTATTATTGTGTGAGATACAGAAAAAGAGGTCTCAGAATACCCCACCAGCGTATTAACGTAAGTTGTTTTTGACTATCTCAATTAGTGTTTTCCGCTACTGAAATCTTAGAGTACTTCGAAAACAGAACACTTTCCATGATAACGTTAATTTTTAAGGTTATGTGAGTATGAATGCATAATTTTTCAGAATGGCATCATCGAAGTCATTACCAGATGGCGAGTTGGAAAGAATAGTGAATGATCCTGCGCTTTTGCAATCTGATGAGGAAACCACAGCGGATGAGGATGAATTTATACCTCTGAAGCTACATCAGAAAGTAGTAGTGAAGAATCGGATGAAGAGGTGTGTATTAGAACTTCCGCTGACAAATATTTTTGTGGAAAAAAGCAGTGCTACGAGTGATCAAAAGAAGCTCCTCCTACAACTCGTACCCGTTCTCACAATATAGTTAGTCATCTTCCAGGTGGTAAACGTGAAGCAAAAACGATTGATTCAACTGACATATTATCTGCTTGGGAACTGTTCATTAGTGAAGATTTATTGCAACTAATACTCACCAATACAAATGTCAAGTAACATGACATATCAAACAAATACAGAGCTCCTACGCCAGCGTTCATAAAGCCGCTAGATATAATAGAACTGAGAGCATTTCTGGGTCTGCTTTATTTATCTGGAGTAATGAAATCCAGTCACGAAAATGTTGTTGGACTTTTTGCTCATGATGGAACTGGTCGTGATGTGTTTCGAGCCACTATGAGCGTTCAGAGATTTTTATTCATTTTGTCTTGTTTGCGATTCGATTGTGCTGCTACAAGAGTTGCTAGGACGGCTGATGACAGACTTGCAGCTATTAGAGATGTGTGGGAACTCTTTATAGACAAATGTCAAAAGTATTAAACTCCAGGAGCGTACGTGACAATCGATGAAATGTTAGCACCCTTTCGTGGTAGGAGCAAATTTCGCATGTATGTGCCCAAGAAGCCAGCCAAATACGGCCTCAAAGTTATGTGCCTTTGTGACTCATGAACATTCTATTTATGCAATGCATTTGTTTACACAGGAAAAGGGACAAATAAACGTACATTATCAATCCCAATACAGGATGTTTTGAAATTAATAACACCAATTGAGGGAAGCAATAGACATGTGACAGTAGACAATTGGTTCATGTCACTTCAACTCTGTGATCAACAAGAAGCCAAAAAGTTGATTGTCTTAGGGACTCTAAAGCAAAATAAACCGCAGATCCCAGAAGAATTCAAACCAAACAGAAAGCGCCCAATAGAATCTGCATTATTTGGGCATAACGAAGGAAAGACAATTTGTTCTTATGTTCCTCGGAAAGGTCGAGCTGTTGTGTTGCTTTCATCTATGCATCACGATCAGAAAATTAGTACTCAACAGAAAAAACCTGAAATGATCATTGATTACAATGCCACAAAAGGAGGAGTGGACGCACTGGACCAAATGTGCGCCAACTATTCGTTATCACGGCGAACACGCAGATGGCCAATGTCTGTATTTTATGCCATTCTAAACATAGTAGGAGTCAATGCTGCTGTCTTGCTTCAGTGCACCAAACAACTTGATGAAACAAATGATTTAAAAAGAAGAGAATTGCTACAAAAGCTTGGAATGGATTTAGTAAAGCCCCATATACAACGTCGAGATGTTCGACCCCTTTCTCATGAACTGAGAGATGTTGTTAAACTTGGTGGTACTCCTCTTACCTCAACAACTTCAGAGTCAGAACCCATGAGGAAAGCAAGATGCTACATGTGCGCAAGAAATGTGGACAAGAAAACCAAAATAGTGTGTGAAAAATGCTCAAAACATGTTTGCTCCAAACACAGATTTTCAGTGCGCCAAAATTGTTTGTAATCATATCTCAAATATGTAAAATGTTTATAATATTCAGTGATAAAAGTGCAATTCAAAATAAAAATTCCTTAACTTACAGTTTCGTTTTTCTTATTGGGTACTCCGAGACCACATTAGAGTATTAGTGCATGAGCATTTCACTAGAGTAGTTAAGGGTTAATGGGGTCACGTAGTTATTATTTTTATGTTGAATTGAAGCGTCATACAAATTTTCACATTTCTAAGTCTAATATTTAGCGCCTTCAATTTTTCTTAAAAACATTGTTTCTGACCAAAATATTGCATTAATCGCGTTGAGACTTGTACCAGTTAATTCTGACATGCATCTGCACATTATGACCAATTTCTGGCTTCCTAGCTTTTTTATTTAGCGCCACTTACTTTTTTTTCTTAAAACGATGTATTTAGGTAAAATATTGACCTAATCAATCTGATACTTGACAGTTTAAACATTATTACACTAAAGCTTAAGTTGAGAAAGTTTGAAAAAGCAACTTTAACTTTTTATTTCATTATCTGATACTTGTGTGTTACGTGCAGACGCGTATGGTGACGTGGCGCTACTAGCAGTGAACTGGGGTGAGTCCCGACACACTCGCGCACTTCTGTATCTGATACAGCGCTTGTTTCGCCACAACCTGAATTACCAGCTACTGTCGATAATTTGCTGCTCGTCATCTAACTACTACATTACGTGTGATGTATGCAGCATCTCATTCCGTTGCGTCAGAAACGTCATGTGCGTCTGAATTGCAGCATCTCAAGTCGTGTTGCTGTCTCCATTCACTGAAACTACAATGACAGGGATGTAGTAAAGCATGAGCCAGTCATGAAGAGCTTAAAAGTTGTAGGAAAAACAAGTTCTAATTCAGTTGGTAAATCCGTTTACGAGCTCCACATCGTGCCATACAAGAAACCGCATATCACGAAGGACGTTGTTATTATTGGGTATGATGCTTGTAGATGATTATTTTCCCTCCACCTTCCACGGCTGAAGAAAATGGACATACTACTTAAGTTGTTTTTGCTTGAAAATAGCTTTTTGTTAATTCTTAAATTCGGTCCAGTTGGTACTTTATTTTTTGTTTCCTACAGGGTACACTAGAGACTCATATGATGAAAAGGCGGGGATCTCGCGAGTTCTGTCCACGACTGTACCAGTCTTTTTAAATGTTCGCTCGGGAACTGGATAGCATTCGTGATTTTCTGTCAGAGAGGTCACAGTTCGTAGTGACTGACGGATAGTCATCGAGTAAAACAGAATTGACTTATGGCGTTCCCCAAGGAAGGCTTACAGGCCCTCTGCTGTTTGTTATCTATACAAACGATTTAGGAGACAATCTGAGCAGCCGTCTTAGGTTGTTTGCAGATCATGCTGTCGTTTATCGTCTTGTAAACTCTTCCGAAGATCAAAACAAACTGCAAAATGATTTAGAAAAGATATCTGATATCTGAATGGTGCGAATATTGGTATTCAACCCTAAATAATGAAAAGTGTGAGGAGGTCATCCACATGAGCGCTATGAGGAACCCGTTAAACTGCGGTTACACAATAAACCAGTCTAATCTAAAGACCGCAAATTCAACTAAATACGTAGGAATTACAATTACGAACAATTTAAACTGGAAAGAACGTGTAGAAAATGTTGTGGGGCAAAGCGAACCAAAGACTGCGTTTTATGGACAAAACACTTAAAAATGTGACAGATCTGCTAATGAGACTGCCTACACTACGTTTTGTATTATCGCGAAATAGGGGAGAGAGTGTCACGGTCATGATACAGTATCTGGGATGGACACCATTAACACAAAGGCGTTTCTCATCGCGGCAGAATCTTCTCACGAAATTTCAATCCACAACTTTCTCCTCCGAATGCGAGAACATTTTGTTGACGCCGATCTACATATGGAGGAACGATCATAATAATAAAATAATGGAAATCAGAGATCGCAGAGTAAGATATAGACGTTCGTTTTTCCGCGCGCTGTGCGGGAGTGGAGCAATAGAAAATTATTGTGAAGGTGGTTCGATAAACCCTCTGAAAGGCACTTAAATGTGCTCTGCAGAGTATCTATGTAGATGTAGATGTAGAATGGATCTGCATTCACTGGCAGCAGCAATTCTTGTCGAATTGGGAACCGATTGTTATTGACAAGGCATGACGCTCGTCTCCGGTTGCTGACGGATGGTATGTTTTTACGAGCACCGTACTAAGATCCTGTTACATGACTATGAGTGGTACACTATTCCTAGTGGACATGTTGGACATTCCACGTTGATTCACCAACGAATCCGTCACCTTCATTCACGGTGTGGTCATGAGCACATCGAAACACGAATTACCTGTCTGGTGTTCTGTCAAGTTTCCATGTCGATATCAGGATGATTACATTTAAACTTTCGGTACTTGAGAGGGCCCCTAAGAAAAGCGAGTGATAGTAGAACAATGAAATTTGTAAGCAAACGCGCAAGAGAACGAACGAATAAATCATCAAAAGAAACACATTTTAGTTGTAACAAGACAGAGTAACATTTGTTAATTGCATAACATCTTTACGTTCCAAGTTGCAATCGTTGCTAAGTTCAAATGGGTCTGAGCACTATGGGACTTAACATCTGAGGTCATCAGTCCCCTAGAACTTAGAACTACTTAAACTTAACTAACCTAAGGACATCACACACATCCATGCCCGTGGCAGGATTCGAACCTGCGACCGTAGCGGTCGCGCGGTTCGAGACTGACGTTGCTAAGTGTGCTGACCATCTGCATCCACTACTGTCTGGAATCGCACGACATTGCTCTACTGCTGCCCGAAATAACGGTCGACAACGGAATGTTCAGACACAGCTGTTGAGACACAGCTACAGCTTTACGAGTAAAGCCGTGCTCACCTTGTCCAGGTCAATGCTGACTACATGTAACTGTATTCCACACTGATGCTTTCGTTTCAATATTGCGTCACCATATCAGTACAGGCGCCTAAAGACAAGTCATGACACTAACACTAATAACAACGCAAATGTGGCAGTGCACAGTATGAACATCATTCTCATAAAGTTGGCTACTCATACGGTAAATACTGGCTCAAGAAGAGAAAGGTTGATGAAAAGCACCCTGTATTTTTCTGCACTGATTTCATGCAACCTACTGGCGCGCACACATCACTTCACTGGCATTACTTACATCAGCGGTGCATGTGCACATGACCGTCTGGTACCAGGTCTAAACAGTCTGCAGCGCTCCAAAGTGACCAGTGTGCTCTTTTAAGAAGGGTAACTAATATGCTATTTACTGGTATCGAACAAGACTCTCAAAAAGGCAGAATATAGCGAATGATATAGGTGTACCAAGTATTGGGAAGAATTTATATTCAAGAATATTTTTATTGAATTAATTATTTTCTGCTTTTTAGCCTTGTATGTGTCAAATTTTTCAGTCGATTTCAAATATTTTGATAATATTACATTAGATACATACAGTAAATTTCAGGATTATTGCCGGCCGGTGTGGCCGTGCGGTTCTAGGCGCTTCAGCCTGGAACCGCGTGACCGCTACGGTCGCAGGTTCGAATCCTGCCTCGGGCATGGATGTGTGTGATGTCCTTAGGTTAGTTAGGTTTAAGTAGTTCTAAGTTCTAGGGGACTGATGACCTCAGATGTTAAGTACCATAGTGCTCAGAGCCATTTTTTTTTCAGGATTATTTCTGGTTCTCTTCACCTGAGTCAACCAATACATTGCTCCCTCCTACGATTATCTCACGATAAGACCTCGAAGGTAAAAAAAAAATTAGAGCTCACATGGGGCTTAACCAGCAACTGTTCTTACCGCCAAACATTTGCAAATGGAACTGGAAAATGGGTAAAAGGAGAGGTACGCAAAGTAGCTTTCGCCACACTCCAGGCACGAAAGTGGGTTAATATTGCATTGCCATTGAGTTCTGCACTATGTTGAAACTTTCAAGTCTCTAAATCTTCGACAAACGATAGTGGAAAACATAGTACTCTCCGCCGTACAACAGACAACAAAGCGAGTTAATATTGCATTGTCATCCAGTTCTGAGCTATGTTGAAAGTTTCAAGTGCCTAGCTCTTGGGGAAGTTAGTTTAACATCAAATGCAAAATTTGTAACGACCAAACAGACAAGAAAGTGACCTAATAAACACAGGTTAAAAAGTTGCACTCGTTTGTTGATAATGTTCTTGCTATTAAACAACTAACTGAAAAGCGAAGGGAGTTAGATCTAGCCGCTAACATGGGACTTATAGATTTAGAAAAGGCCTTAGATTAATTGGAATGGAAGTTACCACACAAATAGTTGAAGAACGTGAATACCCGAAACAGATTACAAACCATGTACTATAAACCAAGTATGAAACAAACCATTCCACATTTGCAGAACATTTAAAACACGATACCCTCAACCTACAAACATGGAACAAGAAGTGAAAATAATGAGAATAAGCAACCATGACAAACATCTTATACAAACACAAGAAATATTCCACATCCAGAAAGCCATAGCAGAAAACAAACATGTGATAAATGAACAAACACACATCAGCACAGGCTCTCTACTACACGTAATAAAGGTTTTGATAAGATAAAACAAAAAAACTCTTCCCTCTTCACCTTCTGGACACACACACAAACACACACACACACACACACACACACACACACACACACACACACACACACACACACGCCACAAAAAAAAAAAAACACAGCCCAAATAAATGTGTCACACCAAAATACACACACACAGTACAAAACAATTATATAAAATTACATCACACCTAAACACACACACACACACACACACACACATATATATATATATATATATATATATATATATATATATATATATATATATGAGCTCAACCCTTTGATTCTAAGTACTATTATGGAGCGTTTTAGTAATTACAAAATTACCCCAGGTGGTAACAAATCCTCCGCCATCAGTGGCGCAACTAGTCTATCGGATTCTGGGGAGACTAGGCTGAAACGCTATATCCCAAACCAGAGGAAATCGAAGTCTTTTGACCGACTCATGCCCAAGGTCGAAACATTTTTTGGAACTATCAATATTAACTCTCTCTTGACACCAGGAAAACTCTATAAATTAGGAGACACACTAAAAGAACAAAATATCAAAATTTTAGCCCTGCAAGAAACAAGGTTGCCTGATGAGAATACCATGGATTTTGGAAACTACCGATTGTTTAAAAGTAAAACAGACAAAAGAATTCTTAAAAACACTCCGCATCTGGGTGTTGCATTCGCAATTTCGCAAGACATTCTTGGCTCCGTAATCGAAGTAAATCCAGTAAACAACAGACTAATGACAATTTCCATGAAATGTGCAAATAAAATGTACTGTTTAATTAACGCACACATGCCTATCAACCAGGAGAATAAAACAAATCCAGAAAAAGTAAATAAGTCATGGGAAGTGTTAGAGAATACAGTCTCCAAAATTCCTCAAAATTATGTAAAGATTTTAATGAGTGATTTTAATGCACAGTTAGGGAAAGAGAGAAAATTTAGAAAAACGGTCGGTGAATTCCCTGCACATAAATGGACCAATCAAAATGGAAAGAGGCTGGTAGAATTTTGCAGAAATTTCAATCTCAAAATTATGTCAAGTCATTTTAAGAAAAAACCTTCAAAACAAAAGACATGGCGATCACCTAACAAGGACATAGGTGAATTCCAAATTGACCATATTGCAATCTCGTATCCATGTCACAAAGAAATTTTAAATGTTCAAGTTCGTAAAGGCGCCAATATTGACTCAGACCATTACTTAACCCGTGTGAAACTAAAGCTAAAACCCCAAAATTTCAACAAAAGGACACCATTAATCCCCAAATTTGACACCAGTAAAATCCAACCATCATTATTAGCAGACGAATTTGACAAAACAAGTGCACAAAATTGGGAACAACTCAAACACAAGATTATCAAAACAGCTCAAGATCAAATTCCTTTACGAAAACACAAGAAACATGCTTGGTGGAATGAAAACTGTGATCATGCAATCAAAGCCAGACAAGAGACATTTAAAGCATGGAATAGCAACAAGACAGAAGACACATATGATACATTCCTGACAACTAGAAAAGACACTTCAAAACTAATTAGACAAACAAAAAGACAATATGAGAATAGTCAACTCTTAGAAATTGAAGAAGATTTTCAGAAATACAATACCAGAAATTTTTATAAAACTTTTAAAACCAAAATAAAGGGGTACCAACCCCAGAATCTTTGCTTCAAGAAGGAAAATGGACAGTTGGCTCTTAACAACCAAGAAAATTGCAAAGAACTTTCTAAATATTTTAAGAATCTTCTAAATTGCCCCGAACCCACAGAAAGATTTCCACCAAAAATTCCCCAACAATGCAATCCAGTTTCACTTGCACCAAATGAAGAGGAAATCATTAAAGAAATTCATAGGTTGAAAAACAACAAAGCATCTGGTGAAGATGGAATTGTTGCAGAACTTTTAAAGGCAGCTGGTCCAAAAACCGTTAAAGAAATTGCTTCAATCATGCAAAACATTTGGCAAACTGAAAAAATTCCTGATGAATGGAAAACCGCCTTGATTCACCCACTTCATAAGAAGGGAGACAAAACTGATGTTAATAATTACAGAGGAATTTCTCTTCTTCCAGTCACATACAAAATCCTCTCTCAATGTCTTCTGAACCGAGCACAACAACAACTTGAATGGAAAATTGGCGAATATCAAGCAGGTTTCAGGCCAAATAGATCTTGCCCAGAACAGATTTTAGTCCTCAAACTAATTCTCAGACATCAAAAAATTTCCAATAAAAAACTAGTTTGTACCTTTGTAGATTTTAGAAAGGCTTATGACTCAGTGGATCGTGAATCTCTTTTCCAAAATGTGAAAGAACAAGGCCTGGATCCTAAAACCACGGCAATTATCAGAGACACGCTAACTGGTACAAAATCAAAAGTAAAGTTCAGAGGAGAAATTTCAGAATCCTTTGAAATAAAAACAGGCGTGAGGCAAGGTGATGGACTCTCTCCGTTGCTATTTAACTGCGTTCTAGAAAAAGTAATACAAGAGTGGCGCGAACGAAAATTGGAGTTCAAAATTGACCAACCAGTGAAATTAGGACGAACAAATATTCGAATAGACTGTTTGGCCTTTGCAGACGACTTGGTTATTCTAACGCAGGACATCCAAATTGCTCAGAAACAAATAGAAATTCTTAAAGAAACAGCAGAAAGAGTAGGTCTCCAAATCTCATTTGAAAAAACACAGTATATGACTAGCAACAAACTGGCACCCAAACTTTTGGAAACTAAGTATGGAAAAATCAAAAGAGTTTCGCAATTCAAATATTTAGGTGAAACAATCTCAGAGACTGGTCTAGAAAAAATTGGAAATGAAATTCGTTGTCAAAAGATGGAGACAGCTTTTAGACTTACAAAAGACATCTACAACAAAAAATGTCTCTCGAGGTACTCTAAATTGAGACATTATAACACGGTCATAAAACCAAAGTGCCTTTATGGGGCTGAAACGCTAATTTTAAACAGAAAAAAGGACATTCAAGAAATCCAAAAAAGAGAAAGAAAAGTAATCAGAAAAATTCTAGGTCCAAAATATACTGAAGAAGGAACATACAGGCTAAGAGCAAATAGTGAAATTCAACAATACACCAGCATATATTCGGATATGAAAAAACGCAGATTAAAATTTTATGGGCATATTAAAATAATGGATGCTACCAGACTAACTAAACAAGTAGTGGAATTCTACGAAAATCGAAGTAAAGCTAAATTTGAGACAATAAAATGGATTGCTGCTATAAAAGAGGACATGAAAGAGGCAGATATAAAACAAGATGAAATTCAAGACAGAAAATTATTTAGGCAAAAAATTCATGACTGGGTAGTTGGTCAAGCTGAAAAACCAAAGAAAACTGGAACCACATGGTCTGATGAAAGGAAAAGAGCTCATTCCGAGAGAATGAAAACAATTTGGGCAGAGAGAAAGTCTAAAAGAAAATAACTGAATGCCCCGTGATTGTACTTCGCGTGGTCCAGTAGGGCCCAAACGTGAATAATAATATATATATACAAACGCACACACAAATGTATACACGAACAGATCACAGACACTTCAATAATTACACTCGAAAGTTTGGCAATAACATTGGATCTTTGGCAAAAACATATGATAGTCGGCAACAGAAACCAAAACATTGTATTGAAACAAGCGTTCAGTTCATAGTGCTGTGGAATGTGGGGAAAAAACCGCAAATTGGCATTCATAAGAAGAACAACACAAAAAATGCAACAGGAGCGTAATATGTAAGAAATTGTCCACGCAACCTGTAAGTACAGTTCAAAACATTACTACTTAATAGGAAATACCAACCACCAGAACTGTTTATAACGTACAGGGACAATGACAAAAATGTAAATTAAATAGCAAACATATGTACATATTCCAGGCTACTGATGATGCCTTGCATAAAATAAAGGCGAAAAGCGTATGGCACTAAAGTTGTGTTTTATTCAGTTGCTGTCAGACAGTCCATAAGTAAAAATTATCAATATACCGTAAGATTATAAAACATATTATAACGTTATACAGTTATAACAACACAGTAACTGTCCTCGCAGTATCAAGTGGTGAATCAAGTTTTTAATATTAGTGATAAAAATGACAGATCGTAATTAATGGAACACTTAAATAGGGCAGTGAGTAGCAAATTGGCATTCGTAAGAAGAACAACACAAAAAATGCAACAGGAGCGTAATATGTAAGAAATTGTCCACGCAACCTGTAAGTACAGTTCAAAACATTACTACTTAATAGGAAATACCAACCACCAGAACTGTTTATAACCTATAGGTACAATGACAAAAATGTAAATTAAATAGCAAACATATGTACATATTCCAGGCTACTGATGATGCCTTGCATAAAATACAGGCGAAACGCGTATGGCACTAAAGTTGTGTTTTATTCAGTTGCTGTCAGACGGTCCATAAGTAAAAATTATCAATATACCGTAAGATTATAAAACATATTATAACGTTATACAGTTATAACAACACAGTAACTGTCCTCGCAGTATCAAGTGGTGAATCAAGTTTTTAATATTAGTGATAAAAATGACAGATCGTAATTAATGGAACACTTAAATAGGGCAGGGAGTAGCAGAATGTTCACAAAAAGCTTACGATGTTATGGCTGTGATTCGAAGTATTGGAAGACCTAGAAAGAGATGGGAATGATGGGGTGCCAAACGAGTTATGCGGCTTGGAATTCAGTGAAAGAGAAAGAGAATAGAAATACGTGTATTAAGCTCTTTGAACATCGGTCGGCGCTGCACCGCTGGAGGGGCCAGCAGCGTTCTGGGCCGGGCCGCGCGCTCTTGTCTGTAAGTGGCTGATGGCATCATCCCCACTCGAGCGTCCGCCCGTCTGATGGGCCCTCCAGACATCTTGAGAGGCAGCCGAGGAGGGCTCCGGCGACCCGTCGCTCATCGATCTCGCACCAGCGCCGGCGCTCCTTTCACACTTTTCTCGGTTCCTAGTTCGTATATCGGGGCGATTTGCTGTGGAACCACCATAGCCGGAGCACCTGTACTGTAGTATTGTGAAAGATAAAATAAATGATTCAGACAGTTAACGGAGACAATAATTTAACTTGAGCGATTCTGGAGTTCGAAAGAGAAGGAAGTTTTGTATCCCGCCTGGAAGGTGG
Source organism: Schistocerca serialis cubense (assembly GCF_023864345.2). Taxonomy (NCBI): domain Eukaryota; kingdom Metazoa; phylum Arthropoda; class Insecta; order Orthoptera; family Acrididae; genus Schistocerca; species Schistocerca serialis. Next base: position 262,284,029 of record NC_064638.1, on the reverse strand, counting down.
CGCGTGGGCCTGCTCCTGTAAACTGAATGGGTAGGCCGAATGTAAGAAGTGAGCAAGAGCGGGTAAAGTATGATTCTCGGTACAGCTTTTTACGTGAAAGTACATTTAATTGCTAGCCAATGACATACGTAACTTTACACTGAAGAGCCAGTAGGTGCGACTGGATAGGCATCAACGTTAATAGCCACTAGTAGTAGGACAAACTATCATTGAGGTAATAAAGTCAGTAATGGCCCCCTATGAAGTAGAAACAATGTTGCTAGGTCGTCTCCTCGGAATCAAATGGGCTGAACCTGCAGCGGAGCTTATAGAGCTCCATAGCGCCAGCTAGAGGGCTGTGTCGTCGGTGTCTGTCGTAGTGCCAACTTAAGAACTTGCACCTACGCCGTGGCATCGTAGCTGTCGATACCACAGGAAGAAGAGTAGGAGAAGACAGACTGGAGGAAATGAATTAGAGGGGAGGCAACCTGGTAGAAATCTGCACAGAGCGCAATTTAACGATTGCTAACACTTGGTGTAAAAAGATCAGATAAGGTTGTATACATGTAAGCCATCTGGATGATTTAGATTATCTAATCGTAAGACAGATATTTCGGAACCAGATTTTAAACAGTAAATCATTTCCTGCAGCAGATATGCATTCTACCCTAAGTTATTGGTTATGAACTCCAGATGAAAGCTGAGGAAATGGCAAAAAGGTAGAATTTTTGGGACATGGGAATGGATAAACTGGAAGAACAGGGGTTGCTGAGAGTTTCAAAGGAAGCATTAGGCAACGACAGAGTCAAGCAGGACAAAGAAATACAACAGAAAACAACAGGGAGATTTAAGAGATGAAATTCTGTAGGCAGACAAGGCTCTGTAGAAACCCCTGTATAACACTCAAGATATTGAATTTAATTGACGAAAGGAGAAAATACAAAATGGAGCAAATGAAGCAGGCGAAAGGTACTACAGACATTTAAAAATTGAGATCGACGGAAAGTGGTTCAAATGGCTCTGAGCACTATGGGACTTACCATATGACGTCATCAGTCCCCTAGAACCTAACTAACCTAAGGACATCACACACATCCATGCCCGAGGCAAGATTCGAACCTGCGACCGTAGCGGTCGCGCGGTTCCAGATTGAAGCGCCTAGAACCGCTCGGCCACAAAGGCCGGCGACAGAAAGTGGAAAGTGGCGAAAGCAGAAATAGCTAGAGGGCAAAACCAAAGCTTGGAGAAGCACACATGTATATGGGAAAGACGCTATAGATACCGCTTACAGGAAAATGTACGAACTCTTTAGAAAAAAGAGGACCAGCTGAATGAATATCAAAAGCTCAGATGGCAAACCAGTACTAAGCAATGAAGTGAAGGCTGAAAGATGACAGGTATATGTACCAAGCTTATGCAAAGGGAACGAGCCTGAAGACAGTATCATGGAAACAGAAGAGCATGTGAAGAGTTGGGAGATATGATATTGCGAGGAGAATTTTACAGGTAAGTTAAAGAGCTAGGTCGAAACAAGGTCTGTGGAGTAGACGACATTCCCCCAGAATCATTGAGATCCTTCGGAAAACGTACCAGGACAAAACTATTCCACATGGTGTGTAAGATATACGAGGTCAGGTATTGGTTCGGTATCTTGTCTGGCTAACCTTGCTGCTTCATTGCACCATCCAAACTGTCAGGAAACATCCATTTGTGGTTCCGCATGAGTTTGTGATGACTTTTGTTCATCAAGAATTTCGAAACGTGTTTGTTGCTGTGCAGGCTGTCTGATTTCACGTATGTTACTTTCCGCCTGTGATTGGAATCACAAATGCGTAATATCTTCGTTAATTGCTTGTTTTTCCGGTGCTGTTACAGATACGTATGTGGTTCCAGACTCTGTGCTTGTTCGATCCTGTTCACTACGCTCTTCAATGGTTTGCAACAACTCTGTTGACAATTTCTGAAATTGTCTCTTCGTTTGCGCTTCGATTTTGACTATGCGCTTATCATATCTTTTCAGCGCTGCTGTACCTGTTGCTTGTCTAGTAATTTCGTTTATCTGTTTCTCTGGTTTTTTGACCTCTCCCTGGGTGTTGTTACGTAATGTTTTGATCTCGTCCTGAATGTCATTACGCAATGTTTGTACGTCCACTTGTACCTTGTCAATGTCTGTTCTCAATTGATTGTGACCTGTTCTTAAGTTTCGTATCACTTCTCGAGATTCTTTTGCCTCGTCTTCAATATGACTTAGGTGTAACTGAATTTTTTTGTTTTGTTCTTTAATTTCACGCATTTGCCTCGTGGTTTCTGCATTCTGAATTTGAATTTGGTTCACTATGTCTTTATTTTGCCTTGTCATGGTTTCCGTAATTTGTTGTAATAATTCTGCCAGATTGGTGGGTCCTATTGCGTTTTCTTCCGACGTCCTACGCTCTGTGTTTTCGCCCAAGTGTTGGTTCGCAACCGATTGCATTGAACTGTGCTGTGACACGTTTCAGCTCGCATTCCTTGTACTCTGTGGTGAGGGAGCTCTGATTACTTGTACTATGGGTTCTATGTATTCAAGACGCAAGTTAGAATTCTCATCGACTGTCTCTCTACTTTCCTGCTCCTCTGTCGTATGCTGACTTACGTTTTCTATGCCTTGACGTACATTAACCTCGTTATGGTGCGTTATATGTCCCATTTCTCGCGATACTGCATCGTCTGTTGTACTGTCCTCTATTCTCTGTCCATTTTCATGCTGGGTCTCTACCTCAATTCGGTCAAGGTCTCGATTTGCCATTGCTAATCTTTCCGAATCCCTTATTTTCTGTTTTAAAAGCAATTCACGCGCCCTACTTCGCGTCAACATGCGCTCATACGATCTCACGCGTTTCATAAACTTTTTACGCACACGACTTGACAGTCCATTCACTTACTTGTTGGGTCAGAACCAACTTGTCAACGATGTATCCGCCAACTGTGCGCTTGCATTGGTGAGAAAACTTCATTCTAACAATATTAAAATTCATAACTTAATTATGCTATTGTCTCTGCCAGAATGCCTCACTTTTATTGAATTCTTTCTTACTATCTATCGCTGCAGCTGCTGTTTTCGACTATGTATGCCTTTCAAAAAAAATTTTTTTTTGTTACGAAAACTTTTTAACAGGATATTTTTCTGACCTAGTGAGGCATGTGGTCGACCTTCAATCATGGTATTTTACCATCCTGGCAGGGTCGCCATTTTCTAACATTCTGTGTGGTGTCTGTTTGTTCTATATCATGTCTCCCTACCACTTTCCTGCAACAACCCTTTGAGCTTGTTTTTTGGGGAATTGACTAGTTTGAACCTGGGACCTGTTGCTGGTAAGGAGACGCTGGACCACACATGACATGTAGAGTTCAGAAGAGTTCAGTGAGACTAGCGATGATATAACCAAATACTTAATGATTTCAGAGTCAGCTCCACTGCACTCCCTGTAAAAGAATCTTAATACTAACTAAATTTAGTGGAAGGGGTTCAAGGCTTTCCTATTTTTAGTTAGCTGGTAAAATAACGTCGAGAAAGTAGTTAAGTTTACCATTGGAAATTTTATTCTACTCACAAAACATTGCTTATAAATTGCACTATTGATACAAGGAAATGTTTTAATACAGGATGATAAAAACCAACTGCGTTCAACAAAAATGTGAACGAATATTCCCTGAGTGGGTTTCCAAGTTCTACAATGGATCGAAGGATGACCTATGCCATATCACATCTATAATGTAGGTTTAAATTAAGTTTCACAAGAGAGATAACTATCAAAATGGTCTACAGTGACCCTCAGTTACCTTTAATTACTTATCTAACTTGTTGTAAATTACAGTGGCTGATGTGGCTTCTCGATAACTATATAACAGAAAAATCATCGCATTTCAGATTTTTACTTCAAGTGGCAAATGTGAACGCCATGAGCTTTAATTGACGATCGACACTAGTATTACGCAAAAAGGGGTGTAACAGATGAGACTTCTGCAGTTCTGAGTGAAGCTTTATGCGCAGTTATGCGGCATCGCGTGCGTTCATTACCTTGTCGGTGTTCGTCAGGGGGCGGCGGGCAGCACAGCTCCGCTCATCTCGCCATCTCGGAAGCAACTCTCTCCTAACTTGTCCTTACTACAATTTACCGAAGTTGGTTTAAAAAAACTATCTGCCTGTGTTCTCATCTGACCAATCAGGGTCTCAATGCTAACCTTAACCTCCGCTTACAAAAATTGTGTCTATCCAATGAGAAACGTTATACTTTTCATGGTGGGGCAATGTTTTTAAAGTTTGCAATGTAACACAGACGCGAAAAAGTCTCACACTAAAACTTGCAGCTGGTGTGGTCCTTTTAGTGTTATCGTAAGATCTATACTGTTCTTCTGGAGGGCTCCATCTTTTAACATGGGCTGAGGGTGGTCCTGACGTAACAGAGACGCGAAAAAGTCTCACGCTAAAAATTGCGGTTGGGGTAGCCCTTTTTGTGTTGTCGTAAGATCTATACTGTTCTTATGAAGGGCTCTAGCTTTTAACGTGGGCTGGGGGTTCTCCTAGCGGTTAGCTGGCTACGTCGGTGTCCGTCCCTTACTGTAGGGCCTTCTAATTTAACACGGTTCTGCTCTCGGCTTCTGTTCTCGTTTCTCCCCTCGGAACTGCGTCTATCTCATGGTGGGAAGGTATGACATGCATTTAGGCATTCTTGTGTTAGTCTGTGGTATTCCATTTGTTCACTCGTTACTCGTATTACTTTGGTTAATTTAATGTCACGATTTATTCGGAGCTATGTGACATACTACTGGATTTGCTTATCATGTCAGGGTTTTCATGGAAGGTGTTGGATTTGCCTTACACCTTACATATCACCACCCTTCGAACTTAATTTTTGTACTGAAGTTAGGCAATGATTGAATCGTTGTCTAAGCCAGTCAAAAATTATTCCGTTATCTAAATTTTGTTGCCTACTGTTCAGCCACGTTATTCTGTTCTATGCTAGTTTGTATTACTAATTTATATTTTTATATTCTTCCACATTATTATCAAAAATGTGTTTATATTGACAAGGGAAGAATATTTTTATTCTATTATAATAATTATTTTTTAATTATTTTCTTTCTTTATTTAATTGTGAAGTTTGTTTTTTAAGAAGTTTGTTATTGAAAGTGAGGAGTCTTTCACATCGATTTTCTTAGAAATATTGTTTTTATAAATGTAGTAATTAAGTAAAATCTATTCCTAACACATTTTCTAAATATCATGTACAAGTAAAATGTTTTTGTTTCTATACACTCATTTCAGCATTGTTACACTAACAAATGAGAATTATGTCCAAGCATTGCTTTGACAAAGCAATATAGATACACAAGTATTGAGATATTATCCTAACAAATGGTACAAATGTTAAAAAAAATGGAAAATGTCCAACCAGATAATTTTTTATTCTTTGTTTTTATAAGGAGAAAATAAGTAAAATATAGATATTCTTTTATTTTTATGAGGAGAAAATAAGTGGCATATAGTTTTAGTGTTTATTATGCCTTACCTTTGTTCTTTAGATACTGTCCATTTCAGAACTAATGACTTACTTTTATCGATAGTCTATTTTTTACTTAAGTCCATAGTCAATGACTGTTATTTTGTAGTTGTTAGCTGTCTGGTGTGCTTAACTTATTTAGTTTTTCACAGTTTCTTTTGGACAATCCCTACATCACAAAATTTGATTTCACACATTCTCACAATCCTATGAATGTTTAAGCATGAGGTTGGCGAATGTTTTTTGCACAAAGGTGATGGACTTGAGCGAGATGGATGTGGGCAAGTATTTGATGTACAGCTTCGTTCGTCATTCCTTGTTGGCTTTGCAAGTGTGTGTTGCTATTGTGGAGGTCCCATAATGGAATGGAGCTATGAGTGCAGAATCTTGTGGTTTACTGGCTTTGTATGCGTGAAAGTCATCATTATGTGTCGCTGAAAGCGGTCGTTTTTCGTTGTAATACTTCGCAGATGACTAGTTTACAGTAGGATAGGGATTTGGGAAGGTATGTCATCTATTCCTCACCCATCTTCTTTCTTGGTCTCAATCTTGCGAATCCTCAACTTCTGTTCTTCCTGCTTTTTCTCTGCTTCTTACTTGCTTCTTGGTTCTTCTCTGGGCAGGATATGGAAATATTTATTGATAACTAGTCGCTTTGAAGTTCTCCTCTTAGTAACAGTTTGATAAATTGTTTGGGCATGTCATTTTTACTTTGTGGAAGTTTTCTTCAGTTTCGTGCATCAGCGTGCTGTTTTAATAGCGGTAGTGTGACTTTTACACATATTTTTTGCCAGCGGTGGCTTGCCCAAGCGGTCTTCTGGTCAGGCCGTTTTTTGCTCGCTCCGCTGAGTGGGGGCATCCCGGGGTTTACGAGTGGTGAAAGTCCGGTGTCTGCTTGTCAGTCCCCGCACCGGTCCCTTCAGCAGTAGATTTACAAGTGCCTTTTCTTGGTCTCACTGTCCTTTCCCTTCTCTCGATGCTTCTGCCTTGTAGGAATCGTTTCTTGCAAATTACGTCCTTTTCTTTCTTAATACTTCTCATGTTGCAACTTGTGGGTCGTTGCATCTCGTCCTTGCTGGAGTTTTTGCAATGGTTCTTACAAAAAGTTTTACTTATAATCATCTAACATATGTCTAGTACCTACATTATTTTGTGGCTTTTTAAAAAGCTTTACAAATTTTGGCGCCCTTTCCATGTTACAATTCTAAGATATTTTGAGTCTTAACTTCTACAAGAAACCTCAAATTCGTTTTTTATTTTCGTGTAGTGTCATGGTGTATAGCATTTTAGTATTTCATGCTGTTAGACTATCTACGCTTTATCCCTTCACCTTAATCTATGGTACTATTGATGTTATTTTTGTTTTTGTTTTTATTGTAACTACTTTCTTTTTCCCACCTTCCTCTCTCTTCATTCTTCTTTCTCCTGACGATCTTATCTGCAACATAATCTTGAAATATTGTGCTGATTATTTACCAGTAATAAAATTGATCTTCAAACTTTTTGATAGGGCTCACATGGTGAAGTCCTAAGGTTTTGCCTGTTTTACTTCAAACTTGTACTGAAAGTGTTTAATACTGCCAGTCTTAGGTAAAAATACCTCTGCTTTATCTCGTAAAATACCCTCTAAATTCTCTTTTACTGTGTTCCGAAATACTTTGAACTTCTTGCAAATTTTCGTCGATTTCTTTATGGGCTTCTAACATGAGTTGAGGCGATTCCCCCTTTTGTGCATACCATTCTAATTCTTCACCCTCTTTATCTCATGTCATTCTTAATTGTTTGTTTATAACTGGTATTTCTTCTAATTTTAGCTTTTGCTCAAAGAGATGTGTGACATTCCCGAATGTTACGCTACCTTTCCACATCTATTATCACTCGTCTCTCATTTAAAAAATCTGCACCTATAATCAAATCTACAGGTAGTTTAGGTATAATCACGAAGTTGGCTTCGATCTTTTGACCTTGACACGAAAGAGTTAACCTTGTTTGTCTCGTAACTTTCGCAGCGTTGTTTCTAATAGGACCTCTTACTTTAATCTTACGTGTTTTCAGAACTGGCAATTCCTCATTGGCATTACACTGCATGAATAAATTTTCTGAGATCGCAGTCAGTTTACTTCCACTATCAATTACAATATTGACTGGGATATGCTTTACCACGGCCTTCACAATTGGTTGAATTTGAAAGGGTTGGTTCTGTTCTTCTTTTTCTTGCATCAAGGAATCCTCCACTGAATCATACATGAGTCTTTTTAGGAATTCCACTTGTGAATTCTAACTTTCTGTAGGATAAAGTTCGACTGCTACTTCTCTCTCTTTTATTTCCTCTTCTCTATTTCTTCCTTCATTTACGCTTTCTTCAACATCCTCTACTTTTTCCTCATCCTCGTCTATCTCCTCCTTCTTCGTCGCTACTTCCACATAATCGCATCGAAATGCTCTAATTATCGCTTCATAACTTCCTTCATTATATACGTTGGGTTGTGTGCCCACTCGTAACTTATTTTCAACTTCTGTCGACTGCGCATTATCCTCATTGAATTCGCTTTTCCTGGTTTCCATCTCAAATAGCTCTGCAATACTCATTACTTCGTCCTTTCCTCCTACATTCGTTGTGCATGCCTCTGGAAATTGATCTTCCTCGTCAGTATTCTCACAATTAATTTCGTCCCAACACGATATTGTTATTTTCTTGTCTTCGTTTTCATCTGGTCCCTGCGGATTTGTTTCTTCCTTCTTCTCTTCTCGTGATAAGATTTTTACTTCTCTGTTCAAGGTGCTGCAATTGTCCTGGGTCGGTGCGTCATTCTCTTTGGCATGGGCGCTTAGCTGTCAATTCGAACGTTTATCGGGGTTTGGTGGTCTTATCTCCACCTCTTCTATCTGTATTCTCTTTTCTTGTTCAGCTTGTTGATAGTGGTTTCTTTGTTGATAATTTGTCGGACTATTGGTTCTCCAGTACCCGTTCCAGTTGTCGTTATTCCCTCTGTAATAGTTGTTGCCGTTCCTGGGTGAATTATAGTTATTGCCATATTCTCTTCTAAATCCATAACCGGTTCTTTGTTGAAATCTATTGTCGTTTCTTGGTGCGAGGTTATCACATGGTTCGTAATTATTGTTTCTTCATACTGTGTCTTGTGAATTCCACTGCTTTTTGCTTTCGTTTTCACGTGCGCTTCGTCTTTTTCTTGCGTCATCTTCCGAAAATATGAACTCTAGTTCCCTTAGAATACCTTTAAATGCTTCGACGTCATTGCCTCCGCGACCTACTAATGATTGCCGGTATTTCAATGGTAGCTTCATCGCGCATAATTTAATCAACTCTCCGTCACTGTATGGTACATTTAAGCGTTGTTTTTTCTTTGCCATTAATTCGAAAAATTTCACGGGACTCTTCTCTCCTGAATTTTCAAAATATGGGTTCTGTAATAAATCCTACTTCACTCTGTTCTGTGCTTCGCTGGACCAATATCGTGAGAGAAACTTCTCTCTGAAATCTTCGTACGATCGGCATGTCGCTGCAACATTCTGCATTGTTTCTGCGACTGTTCCTGACATGTGTGCACATATAAAGTCTAATATGTGTGCTAGCGTCCAGTGTTCTGGTAATCCTACTCGGAATTGATCAATAAAAGTTCGTGGATGTAATGAGTTTCCTTCTCGAAAGTGTTGAAATTTTCTGACTGTGAGGAAATGATCGTTGTCGTACTTCGTCATAGTTCCATATGAAATCCGCGATTCTTCGCCACTTTTGTTTCTGATCATTTCTCCCGTCGTTCTTTCCGGTTGTGGTAGATCCATTGGATATTGTCCGTTGTAACTTTCGCCTACCCTTCCGTAGTATCGTTGGAGTGGTACGCAATAATTTTCTTCCATCGGTTGTGAACGTGTAGCTGAATGCATTGCACTGTACTCTTCGCGACCTGGCTTTCCATTGTCAGGTATTGGTTCGGTATCTTGTCTGGCTAACCTTGCTGCTTCATTGCACCATCCAAACTGTCTTGAAACATACATTTGTGGTTCCGCATGTGTTTGTGATGACGTTTGTTCACCAAGAATTTCGAAACGTGTTTGTTGCTGTGCAGGCTGTCTGATTTCACGTATGTTACTTTCCGCCTGTGATTGGAATCACAAATGCGTAATATCTTCGTTAATTGCTTGTTTTTCCGGTGCTGTTACAGATACGTATGTGGTTCCAGACTCTGTGCTTGTTCGATCCTGTTCTCTACGCTCTTCAATGGTTTGCAACAACTCTATTGGCAATTTCTGAAATTGTCGCTTCATTTGCGCTTCTATTTTGACTATGCGGTTATCATATCTTTTCAGCGCTGCTGTACCTGTTGCTTGTCTAGTAATTTCGTTTATCTGTTTCTCTAGTTTTTTGACCTCTCCCTGGGTGTTGTTACGTAATGTTTTGATCTCGTCCTGAATGTCATTACGCAATGTTTGTACGTCCACTTGTACCTTGTCAATGTCTGTTCTCAATTGATTGTGACCTGTTCTTAAGTTTCGTATCACTTCTCGAGATTCTTTTGCCTCGTCTTCAATATGACTTAGGTGTAACTGAATTTTTTTGTTTTGTTCTTTAATTTCACGCATTTGCCTCGTGGTTTCTGCATTCTGAATTTGAATTTGGTTCACTATGTCTTTATTTTGCCTTGTCATGGTTTCCGTAATTTGTTGTAATAATTCTGCCAGATTGGTGGGTCCTATTGCCTTTTCTTCCGACTTCCTACGCTCTGTGTTTTCACCCAAGTGTTGGTTCGCAACCGATTGCATTGAAATGTGCTGTGACACGTTTCTGCTCGCATTCCTTGTACTCTGTGGTGAGGGAGCTCTGATTACTTGTACTATGGGTTCTACGTATTCAAGACGCAAGTTAGAATCCTCATCGACTGTCTCTCTACTTTCCTGCTCCTCTGTCGTATGCTGACTTACGTTTTCTATGCCTTGACGTACATTAACCTCGTTATGGTGCGTTATATGTCCCATTTCTCGCGATACTGCATCGTCTGTTGTACTGTCCTCTATTCTCTGTCCATTTTCATGCTGGGTCTCTACCTCAATTCGGTCAAGGTCTCGATTTGCCATTGCTAATCTTTCCGAATCCCTTATTTTCTGTTTTAAAAGCAATTCACGCGCCCTACTTCGCGTCAACATGCGCTCATACGATCTCACGCGTTTCATAAACTTTTTACGCACACGACTTGACAGTCCATTCACTTACTTGTTGGGTCAGAACCAACTTGTCAACGATGTCCCCGCCACCTGTGCACTTGCATTGGAGAGAAAACTTCATTCTAACAATATTAAAATTCATAACTTAATTATGCTATTGTCTCTGCCAGAATGTCTCACTTTTATTGAATTCTTTCTTACTATCTATCGCCACAGCCGCTGTTTTCGACTATGTATGCCTTTCAAAGAAAATTTTTTTTATTACTAAAATTTTTTAACAGGATATTTTTCTGACCTAGTGAGGCATGTGGTCGACCTTCAATCATGGTATTTTACCATCCTGGTAGGGTCGCCATTTTCTAACATTCTGTGTGGTGTCTGTTTGTTCTATATCGTGTCTCCCTACCACTTTCGCGCAACGACGCTCTGAGCGTGTTTTTTAGGGAATTGACTAGTTTGAACCTGGGACCTGTAGCTGGTAAGGAGACGCCAGACCACACATGACATGTAGAGTTCAGAAGAGTTCAGTGAGACTAGCGATGATATAACCAAATACTTAATGATTTCAGAGTCAGCTCCACAGCACTCCCTGTAAAAGAATCTTAATACTAACTAAATTTAGTGGAAGGGGTTCAAGGCTTTCCTATTTTTAGTTAGCTGGTAAAATAACGTCGAGAAAGTAGTTAAGTTTACCATTGGAAATTTTATTCTACTCACAAAACATTGTTTATAAATTGCACTATTGATAAAAGGAAATGTTTTAATACAGGATGATAAAAACCAACTGCGTTCAACAAAAATGTGAACGAATATTCCCTGAGTGGGTTTCCAAGTTCTACAATGGATCGAAGGATGTCCTGTGCCATATCACATCTATAATGTAGGTTTAAATTAAGTTTCACAAGAGAGAAAACTATCAAAATGGTCTACAGTGACCCTCAATTACCTTTAATTACTTATCTAACTTGTTGTAAATTACAGTGGCTGATGTGGCTTCTCAATAACTATATATCAGAAAAATCATCGCGTTTCAGATTTTTACTTCAAGTGGCAAATGTGAACACCATGAGCTTTAATTGACGATCGACACTAGTATTACGCAAAAAGGGGTGTAACAGATGAGACTTCTGCAGTTCTGAGTGAAGCTTTATGCGCTGTTATGCGGCATCGCGTGCGTTCATTACGCGTCAGGGGGCGGCGACAGCACAGCTCCGCTCACCTCGCCGTCTCGGAAGCAACTCTCTCCTAACTTGTCCTTACTACAATTTACCGAAGTTGGTTTAAAAAACTATCTGCCTGTGTTTTCATCTGACCAATCAGGGTCTCAATGTTAAACTTAAGCTCCGCCTACAAAAATTGTGTCTATCCAATGGGAAACGTTATGCTTTTCGTGGTCGGGCAATGTTTTTAAAGTTTGCAACGTAACAGTCTCACGCTAAAACTTGCAGCTGGAGTGGTCCTTTTAGTGTTATAGTAAGATCTATACTGTTCTTCTGGAGGGCTCTAGCTTTTAACGTGGGCTGGGGGTTCTCCTAGCGGTTAGCTGGCGACGTGGGTGTCCGTCCCTTATCGTAGGGCCTTCTAACCTAACGCGGTTCTGCTCTCGGCTTCTGTTCTCGTTTCTCCCCTCGGAACTGCTTCTGTCTCACGGTTGGAAGGTATGATATGCATTTAGGCATTCTTGTGTTAGTCTGTGGTATTCCATTTGCTCACTCGTTACTCGTATTACTTTGGTTAATTTAATGTCACGATTTATTCGGAGCTATGTGACATACTACTGGATTTGCTTATCATGTCAGGGTTTTCATGGAAGGTGTTGGATTTGCCTGACACCTTACAACAGGGTTCGAACTTAGAAATAAATACATCACTCTAAAACACTTGAGGTAGCCATCGAAAGTTACTGCTCATAACAGTGGTATCAGTCGTTTAGAAAACCAACAATAGTCAGTTGTATTCAGACATCCTCACCTCTATGTAAGTTTCCCTCAGTTGTCAAGAATAACTTTATACACATTTTTAGATTTAAGGTTCTCAAAAGGAAGAAAAAACGAGTACTCGATTTCAGTCAAAGACTTCTTGGAGGAATGGAGATTTTGTGTGGGACGTGGTGTTCTAAAAAGACCCCGTCGTTTAAACCAGGCAATGGAGTACATCCGGTCCTTCTCTTGAAGGCATTTGAAGGAGGGGGGGGGGTGTTAACGTCTTCATGGAGCGACCATAAAAAGATAGAGTTCGCCATGGGCAAGTTGGAGGATGGTGCACAAGAGATAGGAATCTTCAATATGAAGCAATTTATTGGCTGGAAAGAATTCTGCAGGTTATTTGAAGAGGAGTATTGTAATGCCGTGGACAAAGAGAAACTTGTCGTGGGACTTTCAGATCCTAAACGCTACGGGAGAAAATGGGGAGGATGTAAACGCTATTTCAAGTGGCATTTGGAGAAAGTGAAATTGGCTCTGAGAACTATGGGACTTAACAGCTGAGGTTATCAGTCCCCTAGAACTTAGAACTACTTAAACCTAACTAACCTAACGACTTCACATACATCCATGCCTGAGGCAGCATTCTAACCTGCGACTGTAGCGGTCGCGCGGTTCCAGACTAAAGCGCCTAGAACCGCTCGGCCACTCCGGCCGGCAAAGTGGAATTCCTCGGTAAACTGGCGGATAAAAAAAACAGATGTTTGTGTACTAACTAGTCACCTACCTATCTCCGCTCAATGCAAGTTATTCGCGAAGGGATATACGCAAGTCAATGAACTCCTACATTATTTAGGACAGTTAGACACTCTCCTTGGGACGGAAGAAGAAGAGTGGGCCAGGCGAAATCGGAATGGGTTTTGAGATAACTGGGGAAATTCAAAAAGAGAGGCAGTTAATAGTTTTGTGAAATTAAAAGAATCAAATTTAGTAGTCGAGGAACGAGAAACCAGACTAATTATGAAACACGTATGAAACACGTATGTAACGCAGCAGCGATGGCGAGGCATTGTAGCATCTGTGACCAGAGAGTATGCGCTTGACCGCGCGAGTGTTGCGAGCGGTTCTCAGTCAGTAGTAGTCTTTGCGAGTTAGTTGTCGCTATGCAGAGTAGCAGTCGGTCAGTCGTTGCGAGTCTGTCAGTTCAGTCGTTGCGAGTCTGTAGCTCTGTCTAGTTGAGAGCAGTACTCAGTCTGTAGTCGTCATGCAGAGCGGTCGGTCAGTAGTAGCAGCCCAGTGCGGTTGTGTGATGTACGCGGTCGGCAACAATGGTCAAGATGAGGAATAAGGTATACTGTTAATTAATATAATCATTAGATAATGAAAAATTTTATTTATTGTAATTATTCTCCAACAAGTCTCCCAATAATAATTTTTTATTTCAAAAGCATTTTCTCAAAAATTTAATTTTTTTTGAACTCAAGATTTCGTTGCACTTCCCATTTCATTCCACTTCTTTTTGAAGAAAAATTTCACTAGAATCACAAAAAAAAAGAGAACATTATTATTTGCAATGCAGTTCCTCCAAGCGGTGCGCAACAACAAGAGCAGATATGTGACATCCATTTATTCTGAGGTAAGACTTTAATTCTGATTGTTTTACACAGGGCCAAAGACCGATATTTCGGTTTAATTGTATTTTCTTGTCACTGAACGGACTTTAAATTTTGTGAAGAATTTATATTTGAGTCAGATTGCGTATTTCACATTTTTGTTGCCATTTTCAATACCTCTCATTGTGGGCGAGGTTACGCATAGAGCAGTGTCCATTAGCATTCATAATTAAATATTGTCGTGTTTCTTTCTTTCAAATTTTGTGGGGAGGTTGCACTCGGCTCCCATTTCTATTAAGTATTGTCTTTTCATTTTTCTTATAAAATTACGGTGGGGAGGTTACACTTGGCGACCCTGCCAGGATCGTATTTCGTTGAGAGTCTTTTGAACAACAGTCAGATATCTGCTCTTGTTTGCTTAGATATAATTAGGATTTAGCGCCACGCTTTTAATAATATTGTGACTTTCTCTCTACAGGTCAACGGCAATTTGTTGCTTTGTTGTATTTGTGTGTTGCTTTTGCATTGTGCTTATTTATTTTTCTGAAAAATTGTGACTATTGTAAAAATGCCGCGAAAGACTGTGAATAGTGTATCGCGAGGTATTTTGAATGAAATTACCGACTCAAACAGCGTGACCGATAGTAATTATGACACGCAGTGTGATGATGACAATCCTGCGTTCACTAACAATCAGTGCATTCCAATCATTAATGATGACTTTTACCTTAATGATGAACAAACGAACCCAATTGCCTCGTCTGTTAATTTGACGACAATTGATGACGCGGGACGATCTATTGCAATGAGCGCTGCCGAGCTTAACACACCCGATTTGGAAAATTCAAGTAATATACAAACAAATTTTTCGAATGAAAATGGTCAGTGTAGTGAAAGTACGACGGATTTATTTAATTCCGAAATAGGGACTGACAGTGTATGTTTAACTGGCAAACCTTTTTGTAAATTGCAGAATGACCAAATGGTCACACAAAGCGCGACAATTCCAGGTACACAATCAAACAACACAGATAATGGAGTAGGTAATGCTACATTTGATTTGAATCAATTTATGGCAATAATGTTACAATTTAAGAACGATATTGGTGTAGATATAAGACAACAGAGTGAGAAAATAGACAACAATCTCAAACAACAACTCAATGAACAGGTCAAACAACTTAGGGAAGATAACAAACACTTAAAAGAAAAACTTGACAATAATGACGAAAATTTCAAACAACTTAGTGAACAAATTACAGCCGTTGCCGCGCAGTGCCATGACACTAAGGAACAGTTGCGCGTGGAAATTGAGGCTTGTTCACAAAAAAATAGCGAAGAAATAAAGTCTGTTGCGCAAGAATTAAGGGAAATGCAAACAGCCGCGACAAATACACTCAGAGACGAAATTAGCGGAGTCGCCAAACAGTGCTCTGAAAAAGCTACACAATTACGGGACGAGTTTAGAACAATGACGGTAGAACTTTCGCGCACTATGGACGCAAAGATAGACGCGAAATTCGAACAGCATAACACTCAGATTAACGAGCGCTTTAATCAGCACATACAGAACAGTGATACGCGTTTCCGCAGATTTATTCAGGATCAAAACAAAGTAAAACGACAAGTCATGGAAACAATCACTGCACAAAGACAAGAGGACAAACGTAAAATATTCGCGAAAGCGAAGACGTATGTAGACAATAATGTTACTACAGTGTCCGACAAAATTAATACCATAGAACAATTGAACGCGGAATTACGGGATGAAATTTCTGACCTTAAATCAAAAACAGATACACACACAGTAAATATTCAAACAGTGACAGATAGATTCGAACAGTTAGATCTAACACAGGATTGTGATGTTATCAAAGCTGATGTTAAAAAACTGAGCGAAACTGCGCGCAAGTTGCAAAAACAGATTAATGCGTCTGATTCTAAAACCGATGATCAGGTTAAGATATTGACTGAAAAATGTGATGAATTGGCCAGTCGTATTGATGTTATCGAAAATGCTAATGACAATAAATCAGACGATACTGCACCGGTTTCATTTATCCAAACGCCTGAATTTCAAAATTTACAGCAGACTATTAATGAAATCGATTCATCTAACAACACGTTACGTCGGAAGTTATCAAATTTACAACAAGAAGTAACAGAGATGAAAAACATGTCAGTTAATAACATACCACAACAGACGCCACTTTATGAACATGTGTCAGAGTCACGCAGCGTGTATAATGTGAACAATTTACAGCAACTACGCGACTTAAAATCCGAAAAGCCACGCGAATTAAAATCTGAAAAGCTACGCAACTTGAAAACCGAAATGACAGAGACGAACAGATTCACACACAAACCCGAACGTGTTCTCAAATTCAGTGACGAGAACGTTGATAATAAGCAGTTTGCATTTGTAAGAAAATGTAAGGAATTTAATAATGGCAGAACACAGATACACGATTTGCACTGTATACGACAATTTATTTTTGTACTTTCACCGCTATTATCTGTAATGGAGAAACTAGCTTTGAACCTGAAGCGACAAATTGCTATTGTATTTTCATCAGCATTGCATGTAATGAGGAAACTAGAATTAACATGGATACAACTATTTGCTTTTGAATTTTTACCGCTATTGCGTGCAACGCAAAAGCTAAAATTTATTTGCAGTGCGTAATAGACCTCAGGGGATTCATTACGCTTTAATGAATATGTGCCGTAGCGAGCATAGGGCCCCGAGCTGTAGTAGTGCTGTTTCATCTTTAGTTTTCTGCACTGCTGCCTTTTCTTCTACTATCCTTTATATCTATCCAAACTGCTCTTTAACTATTGCTCTACCTAGTATTAAGAAACGTATGTAATGAAAACCGGATACGACAAATCTTTTACCGAATGTGACAATTTTCAGTAGGCACTCCAGTACCGCCGTAATTTTAATTACAGATAAAATCGTAATCATCAGTATGTATAAAATTTTGAGCAGTCGGAACCATATTTTTGTAACAATAGATGTTTTTCACCACAATAGCATGAAAGTCAGCCGCTTAGCATATCTAACCAACAATGCAGTCTACAAGGTCAACCAAACTTTAATGTTTCGCCGCGTGCATGTATAGTCTCAGCTCCAACAAATAGTAACGCATGGCAGCAAAGAAATAACTACGTACAGACAACACTCTATTTCAATTCCTATCGCAATACACCGTATAGGAATGATTATTAGGACAGACGTAAAAAGAATGATGAGCACAATTTTCAGCGTACATTTAATAACAGTCGATCTTATGAGCAGCAACAACATCAGCAACAACAAATAATCATGAATGGAACAGACAATAGGTGTCATCCAGAGCGTAACACGTCTGGAAGAAGTAATAGAACAGTTCAAATAGTAGAAATGCCACAGAATCCTCCTAGTAATAATAACACGTCGGATAGAATCTGACTAGATACTGCACAGGACGCATCTTCTAATAACACAAGCACTACCTTTGACACGCAAAATGTTGTTCACGAAAATGTAATTACTTTTGACGACATCAGAGACACTCTTTTACAGGAAAGACCAGTTATTCAGAAAACCATTTCACATCCTGTTATCGAAATTAAAATTGGTTCATCGAAATTCTCAGCAGTAATTGATTCCGGCTCACCTATATCAGTAATAAATGAGGAGACTTTTAATGAGTGCAACAAAGAGAATACCTATCCGACACTACCTTTAGGCAAAACAAAAGTGAAAGGAGCAGTATCGAGTAAAGGTGTAGACGTTAAATTACAGACGCATTTATCATTTTGTATTGGAGGTCATACTTTTCACTCTAATTTTTGGATTGTGCCTTTATTGACAACAGACATTATTTTAGGTACGAATTTTCTGGTACAACACGACGCAGTTATTGATTTTCAGAATTCTTATTTAATGTTAAAGGATGAAAATGTACAACTTGCTTTAGAATTTCAGCATTCTTTATCTGCGGAAGAACAAACAATTAACCGCACAGAGGTCATTTCCGCAACACGTAACATAGACTGTAATCCCACATTGTTCACGGATACGTACGTACATAACTATAATTCTCCAGACGAAGCTGACTACGACGTTATGCAGTTAATTTCTGATAAGGTTAAAGAGAGCAGTGCAACTACAGACGACGAACGAACGCAATTACACAAAATTCTTTTACAGCAAGCTCCAGTTTTTGACAACATTCCTGGTACTATGTCCGGCTTTATGTATGAATTTCAAGTCAAACCGCACGACACATTTAAAGCAAAGCATTATCCTATTCCATATATTCACAGCGAACAAGTTAAAAAAGAATTGCAGGATATGCTTGACCAAGGAATTATAGAACCAGCAGTTAGTCCGTACATAAACCCACTACATATTGTTAAGAAAAAAGATGGCTCACTTCGCCTTGTACTTGATTCACGTCACATTAATGACATTATTATTAATGAAACAGATCGACCACAGACATTAGAGGAACTTTTACAGAAATTTCATGGTACAGCTATTTATTCTACACTAGATTTGAAATCGGGATTTTGGCAAATTCAACTTCATCCGAACTGCAGAAAATATACAGCTTTTCTCTGTTTTGGCGACTGTTATCAATTTTGCAAATTACCATTCGGCTTAACTATTTCTTCTGCAGCTTTTATTCGCGGTTTGAACACAATACTTCCGACAGAACTTAAAGACAGAATTACGACGTATGTAGACGACATTCTTATCGCAGAAGCTAACTGGTCTGAACACAATCTGATTCTTGAACAACTGTTGCAAACTTTCCATGCACAAGGACTTACAGTTAACCTCAGTAAATCGCATTTTGGCAAAACTTCTATAAAATTTCTTGGACACGTAATTTCAGCAGAAGGCATTGCACCTGATCCGGAAAAACTTCAAGCTCTACGTGACATTACCGTTCCTACGACGAAGAAGCAATTACGCAGTTTTTTGGGCTTAATTAACTTTTTTCGTAAATTTATTCATCACTCTGCTTTAGACACACCCAGATTATGTCAATTAACAGGTATAAACAGTATTTGGTCTTGGGATAAGCAAGCACATTCTGAATTCATGAACCTGAAACATGCTTTGTTGAATGCTCCACTATTATCGCACCCAGATCTTACTAGAAATTTTTCCATTGCCACCGACAGTTCCAACACCGCCTTAGGCGTACATATTTTCCAGGAAATTGAAGAAGATGGTTCAATAGTAATCAAAAACATCGCATTTGCAAGTCGCATTTTGTCACCTGCTGAACGAAATTATTCCGTCACAGAACTTGAAACATTATGTGTTGTATGGGCTTTCACGAGATTTAGGCATTTTCTTTATGGCAGACATACCACCGTCTACACAGACCACAGAGCGATACAATTTTTACTTTCAGCTAAATTTACTCACGACAGGTTAAGTAGATGGAAACTATATTTACAAGAATTTAATTTTACGATTGTCCACATTCCTGGCACACAAAATGTTATAGCAGACGCACTATCGCGTTCTCTCGGCAACAATCAGCAAGACGTAGCAACCAACTTCTGCAAAACAAATTTCAGTGTCATGTACATTCAGCAAGTTGCATTTGAAAACTTTATTTCATCGTCATTACAGGACATAGCACGAGAACAAAATAAAGACAATGTGTGGAAAGAAATTAAACACCTTTGGCAAGATAGGAATAATGTTACGATTAGAAACCATTACACTGTACGCAATGACGTTCTGTTTCGCCGCTCTCATCCTGACAGCAACATTTGGTTATTATGCATTCCTGACGAACTGGTTAACAAATTAATTTGGTACACTCATTTAAGTTACGCACATTACGGAGCACGAAAATGTTTTCTTATACTGAGACAGAACTGTTATTTTACCAACATGGAAAAACGTATACGACGAGTTTTAGCGTCTTGTAAAATTTGCCAGAAAGCTAAATCAGACACCACTTCACATATTCCTCCTTTATATCCCATTATACCTGTGAAATTAAGACACATGGCCGCAGTAGATATTTTTGGTCCGATTCCGAGAACTAACAGAGGTTTTTGCTACATTTTTGTCGCTGTTGAGCTCACTTCAAAATTTGTTACTTTCACTCCGTTACGCAAAGCTACTGCTAAAACTGTTTCGAAAGCATTTGTAAAACATTTTCTATTTCATGTAGGGCATGTAATGAAAGTAATTTCTGATAATGGATCTCAATTTCGTAGTAGTGTATGGACACGCATGTTACGAGCTAGAAACATTTCTCCGATCTATATATCCAAGTACCACGCTTCTTCGAACCCTTGTGAAAGATTAATGAAGGAAATTGGTAAGCTGTGCAGAATATACTGCCACAAAAGACATATTGATTGGGATACACACATACTCTCATTCCAAGATGTAATTAATTCCATTCCAAATGAATCCACTATGCTATCTCCGACTGTTATACTGAAAAACGTTGAACCACCGAACAAAATTAAAGAATTAATAGAATTTCCAAAAAGTCGTCGCCTACGACACCACGAAATAATTGACATTGCGCTGAAGAACATCAAACGTGCCGCAGAGCGCCGGAGAAGACAGCAAAAACAGGTTTGTACACGCCGCGACTTTCACGTTGGACAGAAGATATTAATACGTACACACTATTTATCCAGTAAATTAAAAGGTAAGTGCAGTAAATTTGAACTTCTATACGCAGGTCCATATCGGATTCGCAGCATCCCTCACCCCAATGTTGTACACGTCGAAACTTTGAGAACCAGAAAATCGAAAGGCAATCACCATATCTCAAACATTAAACCGTTTATTGAGTGAAACCACTGTATGATTCAACACACTGTGATGCCATTTACTAATGCAATTAATTCACCTGACTAATTATTGATGATTATCGTATTTTTTTTTCTTGGCAAGTGCCCGGCAAGGTAAGGTTAGCAGGTCGCTTTTCTTGTCGTTACACATCAGACCGTGCATATTTTTCCAGATGAATTTACACATTTACGACTATTTCTGCAATTATATTTATGTGACTACTTATTGATGATTATCGTATTTTTTTTCTTGGCAAGTGCCCGGCAAGGTAAGGTTAGCAGGTCGCTTTTCTTGTCGTTACACATCAGACCGTGCACATTTTCCATTTTTTTGTGTATATGACTGTACTCCAGTTTTGTTTGTATGCACTATATAACACACACCAGTCGACTTTGACATTTTTTTTTTTTTTGCCTTATGACATCTCAACATCGTGACTGTTTCACATTTTTTTTTGCTACTGCATTGTATTATTCTGTGTAATCTTTGTTCATCAATTTCAGAAAGGAATGATGATTCTAAGAAATAAATTTAACATAAATGGGAATTTCACCTACGGAATAAACGAAAGGAGATGCAATAACTTTATGAGGAAGAGTAAATGGATCAGGATTAACAAGCATTAACAAGACTATACTATACTCATCACAGAATAGCAGTCTTAACTAATTTTTTCTTTCAGAATACAAGGTGATTGATGCAGGCTGTCAGAGAGAACTACACATCTTAGTTTTAGTGATGAAATATGCTAGAGATAAGGAATAGTTAGGTAATGAGTAATGAAGTGATTTTTTACAGATGATAGTGAATACTGATGAATAATGATGAAGGAAATGGTATTATGAATAATGAAGTTTTTCTCTACAGGTGATGATAATGGTGAAGTTATGATGATATGGATAATGAAGTTTTTTTTCTTTATGCCACGTAGTTATTTAAGTATTTGTTGCGGTTTGCTTTGACAGCAGGTGTTACATTGCATAGTAGGATGACGGAAAGTTTTGGAAAGGACAGCTATGGAACACATTTTATACACATTTCACTACTTGTTAATTCGAAGTTCACTACTTTTCAGCATAGTGTGCGTTTCTTCTTTCAGGTCAATAATCCGTTTTTGTATTTTTTCCAGGAGAAGTTTTTCATGACACTTACTAAACCTGTTACTTATTATACCTGTTCTAGTACTTGCATTTTTATATTTTTTACCCATTTGTGTTCATCATTTATAAATGTGATCACATGTACTGCCTTGTTACATAATCTTGCTACAGCTGACTCATGACGAATGACGTTACCTATCCTCATTTGCAGCAATAGGTCAAAAGCAAAAAGTATTATGCCTCAGCAATTAATTATCGATCCCAACGCAATGCATTGCTACCAAAAAAATGTATTACCAGTCCCACATAATGTCACTAGTTTATGATAATTCTGAATAATACTGATCAACTCTGAATAGCATGTCACTCGAGTAATGACCTCTTAATGAGACTATATTCAAAATAATGCTTTGTCACTAGCTAATAACTGCCACTGTTTATTGTAATGCCTGTGATTACTAATGATTTGACTGTAATTAACTGATTTTTAATAATGACTTTGTAATGATCTGAATAATACTGAATGATGAACTATGTTTTATTCTATTCAATACTTGATGGCCACTGAGTGCCAATAATTAATGTCACTCCACGAATTGTTATTAATTATGCCATTGATTAGCTCTTGTTTCCAATGTTGATACTTTGTTGTTGGAAATGAATGTGACTGTTTCATAATGCTTTGTAATTAGGAAAAGACTAATGATTCTTAATAGATTGGAATGACACATAATTAATTAACTATGGTACTGTTTAATAATGCTTTGTAATTAATTAAGGCTAATAATTCTTAGTATATTGAAATGACAAATGATTAATTAATTAACTGTAATTAGACAAATGATTAATTAACGACAAATGATTAATTAACTGTAATTAGACAAATGATTAATTAACGACAAATGATTAATTAACTGTAATTATACAAATGATTAATTAACTGTAATTAGACAAATGATTAATTAAAGACAAATGATTAATTAACTGTAATTAGGAGAAGGTTAATGATTCTTAATTATACTCTGTAACTGAAAAGAATGCGATTATTTCATAATATTTTGTAACCAGGAAAAGAAGGCTACTGATTCTATGTAAAACAATTAATGAACATTTTTCTGTAATACTACATACTTGGTACAGAAATGTTCAATAACTGGGCTATGAATGCCACGAACTATCAATGAAGACTGTAATTGTCAATATTATGTGACTTGATGTCCTTCACCTCATAAGCTGACTACCCTGAATTACTGCAATGTCCATTTGTCCTGTTTATCCCAGTGATCATGGAGCACTATATTTGGTTTTGCACTAATTCTACGTTGGTGTGCCTTGTAAGAGTGTGGTGTTGACACGACATGCTGTCCACCACCATGAGCGATGAAGACATTATTATGGTCCCACTGTTTGGTGTACCTAATGTACTGCCAAAATGAAAACATGGAACATTACTACGACAGTTCAGTGTCTTGGCTACACTGATAAATTCTGATGGGAAAAGAACTTCAAGTTGTGTCACTTGGTGTTGTACTACTGTGGAAAGATATGGACTTTCAGAGCAGCTGTGTGCAATCTAAAGTGCTACAACCATGATGCAATCCTTCCCTTTCCTATCCTGATTCTTGTCACATAAAGAAAACATTTTTTGGTAACATCATTTATGTTCATAGGTTATACATTTTTCGATTCGCTAAACTCCAGTGTGAGTACACTTATGTCACTGGTCGACATGATGTTTGCCATTATGTTTATTTGTTGTGAAAATACTAAAGACATTTTTCAGTGCATGTGCACTTTGGACATGAATTTTTTTTTTTTGCCATTATGTTTATTTGTTGTGAAAATGCTAAAGACATTTTTCAGTGCATGTACACTTGTCAACATAATATTTTTTGCCAGTCTGTTTATTTGTTCTGAATATGCTAAAGAATTTTTCAGTGCCTGTGCACTTTGTTATCTGTCAAATAATTTGTATATACTTTTCTGATTTGCTACTATGTTTTGTACTCACATTTTGTCTTTGTCTGATATATTTTGTACTTAGTGCGTGTGCACAACATTTACTTTATGTACTACATCTAATTATTCTTGCCAGTCTGTTTATTTGTTCTGCATATGCTAAAGAATTTTTTCAGTGCCTGTGCACTTTATCTGTCAAAAAATTTGTATATACTTTTCTGATTTGCTACTATGTTTAGTATTCACATTTTGTCCTTGTCTGATATATTTTGTACTTAGTGCGTGTGCACAACATTTAAATATTCTGTAAGTTGTAGGATTTTGTTAATTAAAGAAAAATTTTGCCGCGCTTGGCAAGTCCAAATGACTCACCATCGCTGCCAAATTTTTGCCCCCCGAGTGGAGGGTTATGAAACACGTATGAAACACGTATGTAACGCAGCAGCGATGGCGAGGCATTGTAGCATCTGTGACCAGAGAGTATGCGCTTGACCGCGCGAGTGTTGCGAGCGGTTCTCAGTCAGTAGTAGTCTTTGCGAGTTAGTTGTCGCTATGCAGAGTAGCAGTCGGTCAGTCGTTGCGAGTCTGTCAGTTCAGTCGTTGCGAGTCTGTAGCTCTGTCTAGTTGAGAGCAGTACTCAGTCTGTAGTCGTCATGCAGAGCGGTCGGTCAGTAGTAGCAGCCCAGTGCGGTTGTGTGATGTACGCGGTCGGCAACAATGGTCAAGATGAGGAATAAGGTATACTGTTAATTAATATAATCATTAGATAATGAAAAATTTTATTTATTGTAATTATTCTCCAACAAGTCTCCCAATAATAATTTTTTATTTCAAAAGCATTTTCTCAAAAATTTAATTTTTTTTGAACTCAAGATTTCGTTGCACTTCCCATTTCATTCCACTTCTTTTTGAAGAAAAATTTCACTAGAATCACAAAAAAAAAGAGAACATTATTATTTGCAATGCAGTTCCTCCAAGCGGTGCGCAACAACAAGAGCAGATATGTGACATCCATTTATTCTGAGGTAAGACTTTAATTCTGATTGTTTTACACAGGGCCAAAGACCGATATTTCGGTTTAATTGTATTTTCTTGTCACTGAACGGACTTTAAATTTTGTGAAGAATTTATATTTGAGTCAGATTGCGTATTTCACATTTTTGTTGCCATTTTCAATACCTCTCATTGTGGGCGAGGTTACGCATAGAGCAGTGTCCATTAGCATTCATAATTAAATATTGTCGTGTTTCTTTCTTTCAAATTTTGTGGGGAGGTTGCACTCGGCTCCCATTTCTATTAAGTATTGTCTTTTCATTTTTCTTATAAAATTACGGTGGGGAGGTTACAATTATTACTATCAATGTCAGTATCCTCGTAGTCCGTCCAACAATCGGCAGTAAATCATAACAGCAATAATTGCACACGCGGAAAACGAAGAAAATCTTACGGAAGGGGCCTTTCCGCGGGACCAAGAACTATGAATCATAGCGTCAAGAGATTATGGAATCCAGACCCTAGGCCGAAAACGACTGTTAAGAGAGGAATTATTAGAAGAAGGAAAAGTTTGCCTAGAGAATGAAAGTACGAAGACAATAATACTAGAAAAAGTGAAGGGATACACTATGAATGTGATTCTAGATTCATTCAGCGATACTAGTATGGTAAGTAAGGAGTTTTTCGGGAAGTACATAACGTCCATACCTATTACAAAAATGTATGTGTGTGTGTGTTCCATATTTCCTCCTAAGCCACTGGACCGATTTCCAGGAAACAGAACACAGATCATCTTACTGTTAGGTGACTGTCGCTGTGGGAGTAAGAGCCACCTACCTCTCCAAGGAGTGGGGGTGAAGTGAAAAAGAAGCGTAGCCCGCGACGCGTGAATTCCCAGACTTTATTGATCCAGTAAGAGAATAAGAGCACTTAAGCGATTTGGCAACAAACTTCACACATAACTTCAAACCTTTACGAATTTTTTTCTCGCTGACAGTCGCTACAAAATGATGAAAGGAAAATTTTTTATCGCTTATTACTTTTCCGCTGTTCATGCAATAGAAGTACCACATGTAGTATGACGTTATAATTTATTACTTTTTTACTACTGACTGTGTTTGTGACTCATTAAAATGAGTATTCACATATACCACTGAATATAAGTGCAAAAATGATATCATTTCACGAGGCATAATGCAGAAGATTAGACGGCATAAAAAGTGAGATTCGTGAAAAACACGGTATCTGCATGGCGTTTAAATTTATTACTGCGCCGGGCGAGGTGGCCGAGCGGTTCTGGGCACTACAGTCTGGAACCGCGCGACCGCTACGGTCGCAGGTTCGAATCCTGCCTCGGGCATGGAGGTGTGTGGTGTCCTTAAGTTAGTTAGGTTTAAGTAGTTCTAATTTCTAGGGGACTGATGACCTCAGAAGGTAAGTACCATAGTGCTCAGAGCCATTTGAATCTTTTTTTATTAGTGCGTTGCTACTAACCCAGTTCGCAACACTTTTTGCAGATAGTATCCACATATGCCGCTGAATGGGTCTAAAAATGTTTGTCGTTGTACGACAGATTGTTAACGAGTACTGACGTCATAAACATTAAGCATAAGGCCAGACGCTGCGTAGAGAGGACGTGAATGCACAGTTATAAATAAACAACGCCATGTTTCACCGCTGGTACCATATAAAGGCTGTGTTACCCATTCTAATTGAACCAATGAGGTGCGATCAGAATTTCTTGTAGTTCCTTACGTAAACGTACCAGTGCTACTCAGACTGGATTGGCTAGAAAAGTACAGGGCAGTTTTGGATTTTGCCAGTAAGAAGTTAATTCTACCAATTCCAGGCTATGTAATTGGAATTTCCTTCATTGGAAGTGAGACGGATGAGAAAACAAGGAAAAACCAGTCGTTGATTTTTTCAAACACCTGTAAATGGGTGACTGTAGAAAGAACTACAGAAAATAAGGTCATTGAGACTGAAGATGACGAACTTGACTAGGAAATAATTGAGAAGTTTCAAAGTAATGAGCTCTTAGGAAGACAGATAAGGATAAATTATTGGACATGCTTATGCGATGCAGAGAAGTGTTCTCAGATAAACACGGAACTATCCAAGGTTATGAGTGTCAACTAAAAATTAAAGAGACAAAACATCCCTCTGTGAAGCCTTACGCCTTACCCACAGCACTGAAAGAATACGCTAGCAAGGAAGTAGATAGTAAGATGTTAGTACAAGGAGTAAGTGAACTCTAGGGTAGTCCATACAACAGGCCTCTCTTAGTGGTGGAAAAACACTGTGCAATGTGCGACTGATCCTCGATATAGTAGTAGAAATGGGTAGGCCAATTCCTATACATGAAATTTTGGTAAAACTAGAAGGAGTGAAATTCAATGGGGTGACAAAAGTCATGGGATAGCGATATGCGTAGGCCTCTGTGGCCGAGCGGCTCTAGCCGCTTCAGTCCGGAACCGCACTGCTGCTACGGTCACAGGTTCGAATCCTGCCTCGGGCACGGATGTGTGTGATGTCCTTAGGTTAGTTAGGTTTAAGTAGTTGTATGTCTAGGGGACTGATGTCCTCAGACGTTAAGTACCATAGTGCTCAGCGCCATTTGAACCATAGCTATATGCACGTAAACAAGTGGCGGAAGTATCGCTTACACTAGGTGTAAATGGGCAGTGCATTGGTGGAGCTGTCGTTTGTACTCAGCTGACTCATGTAATAAAGTTTCCGGCGTGATTATGGCCGCACGACGAGAATTAACAGTCCTTGAACGCGGAATGGTAGTTGGAGTTAGATGCATGGGGCATTTAATTTCGGAAATCGTTAGGGAATTCTATATTTCGAGATCTACAGTGTCGAGTGTGTGCCGAGAATACCAAATTTCAGGTACTACCTCTCACCAAAGACAACGTAGTGGCCGACATGCTTCACTTAACGACAGAAAGCAGCAGCGTTTGCGTAGAGTTGTCAGTACTAACAGACAAGAAACACTGCGTGAAACAACCACCGAAACAATGTGAGACGTACGGCGTACGTATCTGGTAGGGCAGTGTGGCTAAAATTGGCGTTAATGGCTATGGCAGAGGGCGGCAGACGTTAGTGCCATTGGTAGCAGCGTGACATCACCTGCAGCACCTCTCCTGGGCTCGTGACCATGTCGGTTGGATCCTAGACGACTGTAAAACCGTGGACTGGTCAGATGAGCCTTGATGTTAGTCGGTAAGAGCTAATGTTAGGGTTCCAATGTGGCGCAGACCCCACAAAGCCATGGATCCAAGTTGTCAACAAGGCATTGTGCAAGGTGGTGGTGGCTCCATATTCGTGTGGGCTGCGTTTTCGTGGGATGGGCTGGGTCCTCTGAGATTTTCGACTGCTGGGACGTTATGTTCCCAAACAACGACGGAATTTTTATGGATGACAATGCGCCATGTGACCAGGCCACAATAGTTCGCTATTCCGGACATTTCAATCCCGAATCGTTTGTCACGCATATCCCCCGACACCAAATATTTATGGGACATAACTGAGAGGTCAGTTCGTGCACAAAATCCTGCAACTCATTCAGAATTTCGGACGGCTATAGAGGCAGCATGGCTCACTATTTCTGCAGGGGACTTTTAACGACTACACAGCGCAAAAGGAGGTCCGACACGACATTAGGAGGTACCTCACAGCTTTTGTCACCTCAGTATTATATGCTGTATGGACCTGGCCGCTGGGTCTTAGCAAGTTCGATTACATTCGAGGTCTAGAAATGCAACAGCTTTTCTCTTTGAAGGTTAATTGTATCGATATACCGTTGTACCATTTAGTCAGAATGTGTCAATAAGTGACTATACAGGGGCTCTTGACCAGGCTTTGTGTCCATATTTAGAGCTAAAGCTCCTCATACATCTACGTAGACGATGTTATGGTCATTGCCAGAACCTGGGAAGAGCATAGAGAGTTAGTAGAATTAATACACAGATTTCTGAAAAAAGATTTCACCATAAAATTGAGCAAATCACCAATGGGGTCCAGAAAGTTAAATATTTAGATTTTGAACATGGCTGCGCTTCAGCAACTGTGCATGCAAGAGCATCAATGGATTGGGAGTAACAGCCAACCAGTTGCAAACTACAGCATTGTTAAACCCTGAGCATGGTTTCCACAGTTTTAAAACTGTCTTCTTCAGCAGGTATTGTACGTAGAATCACATTATCTATATCCAGTGTAGGAGTCGTTGGCTCTGTCTAGTATACAGGGTGCTCCATTGATACTGACCGTGCCAAATATCCCACGAAATATGCGTCAAAGGAAAAAACCACAAAGAACGAAACTCGTCTAGCTTGAAGGGGGAAACCAGATGGCGCTGTGGTTGGCCCACTAGATGACGCTGCCATAGGTCAAACGGATATTAACTGCGTTTTTTAAAATAGGAACCCCATTTTTATTACATATTCGTGTAGTACGTAAAGAAATATGAATGTTTTAGTTGGACCACTTTTTTACTTTGTGATAGATGGCGCTGTAATAGTCACAAACGTATAAGTACGTGGTATCACGTAACATTCCGCCAGTGCGGACGGTATTTGCTTCGTGATACACTACCCGTATTAAAATGAACCGTTTACCAACTGCGGAAAAGGTCGATATCGTGTTGATGTATGGCTATTGTGATCAAAATGACCAACGGGCGTATGCTATGTATGCAGCTCGGTATCCTGGACGACACCATCCAAGTGTCCGGACCGTTCGCCGGATAGTTGCGTTATTTAAGGAAACAGGAAGTGTTTGGCCACATGTGAAACGTCAACCACGACCTGCAACAAATGATGATGCCCAAGTGGGTGTTTTAGCTGCTGTCGCGGTTAAATCGGACATCAGTAGCAGACAAACTGCGCGAGAATCGGGAATCTCAAACACGTCGGTGTTGAGAATGCTCCATCAACATCGATTGCACCCATACCATATTTCTATGCACCAGGAATTGCATGCCGACGACTTTGAACGTCGTGTACAGTTCTGCCACTGTGCACAAGAGAAATTGCAGGACGATGACAAATTTTTTGCACGCGTTCTATTTAGCGACGAAACGTCATTCACCAACAGCGGTTACGTAAACCGGCATAATAGGCACTATTGGGCAACGGAAAATCCACGATGGCTGCGACAAGTGGAACATCAGCGACCTTGGCGGGTTAATGTATGGTGCGGCATTATGGGAGGAAGGATAATTGGTCCCCATTTTATCGATGGTAATCCAAATGGTACAATGTTTGCTGATTTCCTACATAATGTTCTACCGATGTTACTACAAGATGTTTCACTGCATGACAGAATGGCGATGTTCTTCCAACATGACGGATCTCCGGCACATAGCTCGCGTGTGGTTGAAGCGGTATTGAATAGCATATTTCATAACAGTTAGATTGGTCGTCGAAGCACGTTCACCGGATCTGACGTCCCCGGATTTCTTGCTGTGGGAAAAGTTGAAGGATATTTGCTATCGTGATCCACCGACAACGCCTGACAACATGCGTCGGCGCATTGTCAATGCAAGTGCAAACATTACGGAAGGCGAACTACTCGCTGTTGAGACGAATGTCGTTACACGTATTGCCAAATGCATTGAGGTTGACGGACATAATTTTGAGCATTTATTGCATTAATGTGGTATTTACAGGTAATCACGCTGTAACAGCATGCGTTTTCAGAAATGATAAGTTCACGAAGGTACATGTATCACATCGGAACAACCGAAATAAAATGTTCAAACGTACCTACGTTCTGTACTTTAATTTAAAAAACTTACCTGTTACCAACTGCTCGTCTAAAATTGTGAGCCATATGTTTGTGACTATTACAGTGCCATCTATCACAAAGCGAAAAAAGCGGTCCAACTAAAACTTCCATATGGCTCCTATTTAAAAAAAAAAAACAGTTGATATTCGTTTGACCTATGGCAGCGCCATCTAGCGGGCCAACCATAGCGCCATCTGGCCTCCCCCTTCAAGCTAGACAAGTTTCGTTCTTTGTAGTTTTTTCGTTTGACGCTTATTTCGTGAGATATTTGGCCCGGTCACGATCAATGGACTACCCTGTATGTGCGTGTCTTCTACTTAATCACCATGAGATACACTATTTAAAAGTAGTGTCCCTCTACTGCAGAGCTTTGTCTTACAGCTTTTTGAAATATCACATTTGACATTGGTTCCAACGACGTGTACTGCCACATCGCCACATGTATATGTGCATTTCGCTATCCCACGACTTTTGTCATCCCAGTGCACGTTTACGTCTTTACTCTGCAATCCACTTCACAGCGTGTGACACAGGGTACTGTGCTGTCCCCCCTTTTCTGTTCCATCCTTGAATAGTGCACTGGAAGAACCACTGTCTGTAGTCGTCTGCATGAACCCCATCTTATCTGACTTTCGCATCAATCATTTTGCTCGATGTATTTGGGATGAAATGATACGTTGCCTGATACTTCTCAGAACGTTCTCTATCAGAATTAGAACAGTAAATCTCTGCACGATGCCCAACGCATTTGTTGCAGTGTCTGCCACAGGAGTTTGAGAAACATCTGTACGAACTCTTGCGGTTACTAAATGTAATCTGATGAGCATGCTGTTCTTCCTTGGGGCTGTGCGCTGGAAGCCGCGCGGTTTGAGACGCCTTGCTACGGTTCGCGTGGCTCCTCCCGTCGCAGGTTCGAGTCCTACCTCGGGCATGGGTGTGTGTATTGTCCTTAGTGTAAGTTAGTTTAAGTTAGGTTAAGTAGTGTGTAAGCTTAGGGACCGATGACCTCAGCAGTTTGGTCCCATAGGAACTTACCACAAATTTCCAAATTTCTTCTCTGGATCCTCGCTATCTACTCTTGCTATTGTTACCTAGCAAGAGTCGCACATAGCGGGAAAACGAGAGTTTCACAAGGTACACCTTTTGTGGTTCAATTACATTTCCTAATAATGCCTCCAACGGACCTCAGTCGGCATCTGCGTTTGTTACAATTAGTTCCATGTAGTCATTTCATGTAGTCATTCCGAAAATATGTTCGATTATAGAGGGTGTCCCAGAAATGTTGTGGCAAACTTCGAGAGGTTGTAAAGCGTGTGTCGAGGAACGGAAACGTCATCCAGTGATCCTACAGAGCGTCAAAGTTACAGGTGTGGGGTGCTCCTGGGCCACCCTTCGGCAGGAAATGTGACTTTGTACACTGACGGGTTTCCATCCACAGTTTATTTTACCTCTAGAACCTGTAAAATCCTCTATGTTTTATAGTATACAGGAGAAAAATAAACAGCAGATGGAAACTCGTGATCGAAACCATTACCCACCAAGGTAACAGAGTGTTGCATTGATAGGAGAAAAGGCTTTTCTACGCAGCAGATAGCTCCATCTTCTCCCTGGAAATCCTGACAATCAGTCACGATCACTGAATAATAAACAACATTACGAGGTGTTCCGCCTGTGGTCCGTCACACGGGGATTTAGTCGTCGCCACCCTCAACTGTTTATACTGCACTGAGGGAAACGCTATGAGAAGAGAACTAGGAGAACACTGAAACACTGGCAATTATTAGTGACAAGAACACGCACGTTTATTGACGAATAACGAGTTATGGATAGTAAACATTTCCCCCTCTCCTCTTCCCACTTTTGTCGTAGTCTGCAGTGGCCGTATTCGCGCAAGTGCGCTACATCCAAGGCGTTAGCGCACCACTTAACAAACAGTGGCTCTGAGCACTATGGGACTCAACTGCTGAGGTCATAAGTCCCCTAGAACTTAGAACTACTTAAACCTAACTAACCTAAGGACAACACACACATCCATGCCCGAGGCAGGATTCGAACCTGCGACTGTAGCGGTCGCGCGGTTCCAGACTGTAGCGCCAGAACCGCTCGGCCACCAGCGGCCGGCTTAACAAACAGTGATTGAATGTAAGAGACACAGCGCGTCGTTCAAGTATCGTCTAGTGAAGATGACAAAATAAGACTTAATTGCACAAAGGAAATACTATGAATAAATCGCATTAAGTAAACACTGACACACATGTAAGATCAAATTACAGGAAATGCGAACAAGTGAAGTAGCCGATTTTTCATGTTAAGTGTACAACTAGATGTAAGAACAACTGGTATCGCTAGCCAATGTATTAACCATATGAATAAACATGTATAAGGAGTATTATTACTGCACACTTCGTATTTTCTACACAGATCTTTCTAGTATGAAATATATTATCTAATGACATATCAATTTTGCCACGTCATTATGTGACAAACTTCAAAACGAACTTCATACATACGACTGTACGAAGATGTAGGACCATGTACAAGAAAAGATACACCAGAGTAAAAAGCTATATGCGAAAGAAAATATTTACACAGAAAGAATTATGGTCACATGCAAGGAAAGAGCTATTTAATAAAGGTTACGATTATACTAAAGTAATAAATAAAACGAAGTTAATGGGTACACTATTAAGAGGTACAGGCTAATGAATATAATGACAGTACTAAAATTAAGTGATTATATTACACTATCTACAGCTATTTACAACAAGAAAGAATTACACTATTTATATAAAACTACAACTGATCAAGCTATGAAATTTATACAATACTTTACACTATTGTATTGGAAACTGTCTCTACATTCAAGTGAAAAAAATTAAGAAGAAAATGGCAAAAACTTTGCATAACTAGAAACTACAAGCCTCAAGATAAATTAAGGTTCATCACGGTAAATAAACGATATTTACACAAAAATACTGCAGCTGACAAATCATTGTCAAATGGAGTTTAAGGAAGGATGAATTATTGATAAACATATACTCTGAGAGGTGTGAAGACGAAACATTATGAGCAAAAATGTTAATGTACAGAGTTGTACTCTGTGTGTGCGTATGTTTGAATGAACACACTCATTGGTGTAAGGGCAGTTATGCGTAATTAAAAAGTTGGTAATAATAAGAATTTTGTAGGGAATGGTGCAAAGTAGCATGACCTGCTTGGCAGAAAAGTTGAACTGAGGTGGAAGGTACCAAAGGAAAGCCCCCCCTCTCATATTAGTTTATGAGTGATGTATATTTGTGGTTGTGTGTGAATTTAAGAAAAGGAGGACAAGTAGGTACATTAATTTTATATTCAATTTGTTGAAAGAGCTAAACATGGATGTAGTTCGTCCAGCTGAAGAGTAATAACGAGTACAGTGGATCTCACATCAACTTAGCCTACAAGTTAAGAGGAACCTTTGAGTGCTCTGTCCAATTAAATACATACATGGTCATGCAAGCCACATCTGAGGATGAGTGAACAATTATGCTAACGTTATACAAAGAACGATACAAAACAAGCATTGTATAAAAAAATGAACAATATATTCAAACACAGAATTACCAATGAACTTGAACATAAAATGCAATGACGACATATGTAAATCTGTATCGGTTTGTTGCATAAAAACACGGTTTCAACAGTGATTAGTTGAGTGAAAAATATAAATATTGAACAAAGGATTTTGAGTCGTAGATGGGAATATTAGAAACACTATGCTGTGAGTAGAACATGGATTTACAACTAGTATTTCACTTGTCCTCGTAGCAAATAAAGTGTTTGTGAAAGCAATTACTAGCACAAGAAGATCCGTGATGTTTACCTCAAACAGAAGTTGCTTGATGAAATCCCTATACTTTCTCTTTCCTAGTGTGTAGTGGTGAAACTGCTCTTGATTGTGTTGATGACAATACCAGTTTTCAGGTTTTTACGCGAGACTTGAAGATTTTGAGAGGTAAATTCTTCACTCACTTAAAGAAATAAAAAGCAGAAAATTTTCTTAGAGCTAAAAATAAAGATTTCAGCAAAAATTAATTACGAGGAACCTCGAATTAGAATATAGATAATATTTTCTTGGTCTGTGCTTGTATGACTTTTATTTGTTTCGTGTTATTGTAAATATTTTGTTGTGGTTGTTGTTGTTGTGGTCTTCAGTCCTGAGACTGGTTTGATGCAGCTTTCCATGCCACTCTATCCTGTGCAAGCTTCTTCGTTTCGAGTAAGTACTACAACCTACATCCTTCTGAATCTGTTTAATGTGTTCATGCCTTGGTCTCTCACTACGAGTTTTACCCTCCGCGCTACCCTCCAATACTAAATTGATGATCCCTTGATGCATCAGAATGTGTCCTACCAACCGATCCCTTCTTCCAGTCAAGTTGTACCACAAGTTCCTCTTCTCCCCAATTCTATTCAGTACCTCCTCCTTAGTTGCGTGATCTACCCGTCAAATCTTCAGCATTCTTCTGTAGCAACACATTTCAAAAGCTCCTATTCTCTTCTTGTCTAAACCATTTATCTCCCTGTTTCACTTCCATACACGGTTACACTCAATGCAAATACTTTCAGAAAAGACTTCCTGACACTTCGATCTGTACTCGATGTTAACAAATTTCTCTTTCCTTGCCATTGCCAGTCTACATTTTATATCCTCTCTATTTCAACCATCATCAGTTATTTTGCTCCTCAAATAGCAAAACTCATCTACTACTTAAAGTGTCTCATTTCCTCATCTATTTCCCTCCAAATCAAATGATTTAATTGACTACATCCCATTATCCTCGTTTTTCTTTTGTTGATGTTTATCTTATATCTTCCTTTCAAGACACTGTCCATTCCGTTCAACTGCTCTTCAAGGTCCTTTGATGTCTCTGACAGAATTATAATGTCATCGGCGAACCTCGAAATTTTTATTTCTTCCCCATGGATTTTAATTTTTACTTCAGATTTTTCTTTTGTTTCTTTTACTGCTTGCTAAATATACAGATTGAATAACATCGGAGATAGGCTACTACTCTGTCTCACTTCTTTCTCAACCACTGCTTCCCTTTCGTGCCCCTCGACTCTTATATCCGCCATCTGGCTTCTGTACAAATTGTAAATAGCCTTTCGCTCCCTGTGTTTACCCCTGCCACCTTCACAATTTGAAAGAGAGTTTTCCAGTCAATATTGTCAAAAGCTTTCTCTTCATGTATATTTCATAACCCTGTGAAAACCAATCTTACGCCATGTCAGACATAACAGAAAATCCTAATACGTGTGAAAGAGTGCTACATAAGTTGTGCAACGTACCTCAGATATGTGGAGTTGCCACCTAGTGGTTAAACAATAGTGCTGTGCGATGATTCAGGTTCGTAATCGCCAAGTGATTCGTCATCTGCAATACGGAAAGTTAAACGAATCTACAGTGTCGAGATGAATAAGCGGAATAGTGGCACGTATCTGCTAATGGAAACGTGAACACTCACCAGAATGTCGACGAAGATTTCATCCCGACGTAACAGGGTCCTTTGGCCGCACGATGTAGTGGACACCTTCGTAGTTTATGATATCCGCAGTCAGGCATAAATAGTTACCCCGCGCGGACACTACGAACTATTCACACGCGAGTGAATAATGCTCTGCGTGGTGCGGAAAACAATAGCCGCGAGGAATTTCAGACAATGGAGCCAGCTCACGCTGATGACTCAACCACAATAGAAAAACAAAGCACACAGAAGACACAAATTTTTGTTGCAAACTAAAGGAGAGACACGCAGATATCACACATGTAAATAAAGAAAGACAAATATTTAATTGAATGTGAAAAAGTACTACATAATGTCAAACAAAATTTGTAATATTTTCCATATATATGTAAAGTAATTGATTTACTTGCAATTTTAATGCAGAGTAAGAAAATTTTTGGTGAAGTATGACATACAAAGAATTTGATAGAAACGAGGTTCCCACATAGCTGAAGAACACTAGCCAAATAGTATGTTAAAGAATAACAGACAAATATGCCAATAGCTGATTGGCCAAAATAAAAGTCCTGACCCTTCGGCCATGAAAGCAGACTACTGCAGCTTGCCCTCTGGGTAAAAAACGTAAAACGTATAAATTTGTATAAATTAGTAAGAGAAGGAAATTTCGTACTTTGTTCTGTGAATATGACTCCACAGTCCGCAGCAGGGGAGAGGTGTAGTGTCACTTGCTAGATGTTTCCAAAGAGGTATATTTAAGATAAAAAAGGAAGCGATGCGCTGCAGCAGAGATGCTGCTACATGAAAGAAACGTGATTGTTACTTTTTTTTAAGTCGGCGAAAAGAGAGAAGTCTGTGACGTGTCTTTATGAAGAGAGGACGAGAACATTTTTATCGCTCTTCATATTGAAACAGTTTTGTTAATACTGCTAGGTTTTGTGTTAATATAAATAACGTGATGTACATTACACTGCCTGTCTATTCATTTGACAAACAGTTCATCACACCCCATCGAAACATGAATTTCCTTCATTAGGGGACACGGTCAACAATTAGTAACTTCTACGGCGGCTGCATTCGAGCCGACTATAGCAGCAGAAAATGAGGTAAGTTTCCCTCTGAGAAGAAAATACAACTGAGAACAAGTAAGTTTCCTTTAATTTACGTCTATGGGCACAAACTTTTTCTTAACAGATTACCGGTTTCGGTCTTTAATGACAATCATCAGATATGCAGCAAAAATTGGAAAAACATAAATACACTCGCAAACTGTATACAGCTTAAGAAACTTATTACATATTTAAAAACTTATACATGTTATTACATAAACGGGTCTCTATTTTTTCGCGACGATGTCGCAGCTTGTGTAAGAACAATTACTTTTAAATTTCCTACAAAGTTTATTTCAGATATGTTTGATGGTGCCTGTTCGGCAACCGGCCGTTAAAGTATTTCATCAACTTCGACTTATGACTTCGCAGTTAGAAGTTTGAAAATATTTCCAATTGAAAAACTCTAATTCCTTATCTAAGCAGAAGTAAAAAGTAGAACAGAATACACTGCGCCGATCGCCAGTCTTTCATAGAAGATTACGTCTTAAGAAAAAACAGTTTTTTTATTTTACCTATATCTGCTAACATATATTTCGGTGTCATTTTATGGATGTCATTAATATTGTTTTCAGCCACCGTTAATCCATTTCACTCATTAATCTGGTACTACTTGTATCAGTCTGGATTTCCTCCACTTAACACTTTATAACTCCAGCACTGTAATAGGCAATACGGAAACAAATATTGTTTTGGAGATACTGGATAAACGTTTTTTGTGAAATTCGGATTCACACATTTTGCGTCAATTGTGCATATTATGTAACGATGTCATAACGATAGTAAGAGTTATTATGAACCGTATGTACTTTCCTTAAGCCTGCGTCGTTAGATACGGTAAGTACAATGTAGGACACATTATCTGTTATTGTAAAGTGGCCAGCAACTGGCAGAATGCCAGTGTAAGTGTGGCCGTCACGATAGACACATTAGCAGTTTTGTTATATAGTCGTTACCACACTCCATCGAACGATTAAAACTGTTTAAGACCAGGAGACTTTTTGGAACGCTAGTCCATCAGTAATGATCGTTGAACAATCTCTCTCTCTCTCTCTCCCCCCCCCCCCCCTCTCTCTCTCTCTCTCTTTCTCTCTAACTCTCCTCAACCCTATGTTTTAATTTCTGTTCATGTTAAATTATGTTCCATTTAGTAGCAATGTTACCAATGGATAAAGAGAGAGCGTGTCTCGAATGTAATAGAATATGTACGTGAAACTGAAATTTTGAGCTACTACTGGTTTTAGATAGTGATTTGTCTCACTTTTATCCTTTTATACACATATTTTTGAGAGCAGAGTGTAAAAATTTTTTTTTTATCGAAAACAATAGT
The DNA here is from genome assembly GCF_023864345.2 of Schistocerca serialis cubense. Lineage (NCBI taxonomy): Eukaryota > Metazoa > Arthropoda > Insecta > Orthoptera > Acrididae > Schistocerca > Schistocerca serialis. The sequence goes on along the minus strand of NC_064638.1, from coordinate 262,245,174 downwards.
GTCTGTCGGTACGAATAGGTACGAAACCGTTAAATATGCTGAGAACGCAGGATGACCACAAGTGTCGGACGAAAATTTCATGTCGCCTCTGCAGAGCCCTAAGGGCCATTCTACGGTCTGTTGTTAAGGGCTCTACACGCGCGCTAACCGACCAACAAACTAATTGTTTGTAAACAGTGACACGGAAAGTTATTTAGCGCAGGCCTTCGCAGTGAAGATAATGAGGAAACCAGCAAAAATGGCTAACTGCATTAAATTACGTAAAATCCAAAAAATTCACAGCATTTGGTAACAGGAAGATAAGAAAAACCCACTGACGATGCTGAAACTTCAACGAAACATTTCTGGGTAATAAAAATAAAAATTGTGTTTTGCTCAAAGCGGACCCTTCTTCATAAACAAATCTGTTTGTAAGCAAACACGGACAAAGGAGCTTCAACCTAAAGACGATTATTTAGTCAAACCGTTGGCACGACAGCGCTATGCAGGACACAATTTGTTTGGTGGAGGGCGATTATGGCGGCAGTAGGAGGGATCGGCTGTCGAATTGTCGTACCCAACCGAACGTCCGGAAAGAAACGTTGGTCAATCGGTTAGCCAAAGCGCCTATCCTGGCCCAAGTTATCGGTCTGTCGATCGTTTGATGACTGTGTAGTGCCCTCTAGCCAGATCGCCACCGATTTGTATATGAAGCGTCAGGAAACAATTTCTACCATTACTGTACGGAGACAAATGCGCCGCATAGGATTCAGCAGCTAACGACCGACATCAAATCCATTGTCTTCCCATGTCTTTTGGCCATTCATTGTAGCTGAAACGCTGTTGACCCTGTGCCACAGGGGAGGAACAACCATGAAGGTCGATGTACAAATCCTGCTCTGTCGAAAGGTGGCAAGAAGAGGATCTTAGAAGAGCCGCCTACTAAGAGGTCATTGGATCCTGAGAACAAGCTAGGTTCGACTATGGGGAAGAAAATCAACCATACATAATCGTAATTTCGACAATGTTTATGCAAACCACTGATGAACTAGGTCAGGACAGACGAAGATTCGAAGCAATAGCAGTCCATTGGCTAAACTAATTCACTATCTCACCTGGCACCAGAAACGAGATATTTCATCCAGAATGCTTTCACAAGGCGAGAGTGCACAGTTCTCCACCGGAGCCAAAGTTCACGCCTACGGTAGACCGCTCCTCCACTGTCACTGTTTTTGATCGATTCTAGGGGAATACGTCGCAGCGTAGGGGCACATTTCCAGGCAGGAGAACAGTCATACACTGCCGTGACGAATGCTTACTTAGTAATTTGACTAGTGTCTTATCTTTATTACCAGAGCTCCTCCATACGAAAGATTACGAATTTATAATACACTACTGACCATTAAAATTGCTACACTCCGAAGATGACGTGCTACAGACGCAGAAATTTAACCGACAGGAAGAAGATGCTGTGATATGCAAATGATTAGCTTTTCAGAATATTCACACAAGATTGGCGCCCGTGGCGACACCTACAACGTGCTGACATGAGGAAAGTTTCCAACCGATTTCTCATACACAAACGGCAGTTGACCGGCGTTGTCTGGTGGAACGTTGTTGTGATGCCTCGTGTAAGGAGGATAAATGCGTACCATCACGTTTCCGACTTTGATAAAGATCGGATTGGAGCCTATCGCGATTGCGGTTTATCGTATCGCGACATTGCTGCTCGCGCTGGTCGGGATCCAATGACTGTTAGCAGAATATGGAATCGGTGGGTTCAGGAGGGTAATACGGAACGCCGTGTTGGATCCCAACGGCCTCGTATCACTAGCAGTCGAGATGACTTTTTGATCACCCGGTATATATATATATATATATATATATATATATATATATATATATATATACTCCTGGAAATGGAAAAAAGAACACATTGACACCGGTGTGTCAGACCCACCATACTTGCTCCGGACACTGCGAGAGGGCTGTACAAGCAATGATCACACGCACGGCACAGCGGACACACCAGGAACCGCGGTGTTGGCCGTCGAATGGCGCTAGCTGCGCAGCATTTGTGCACCGCCGCCGTCAGTGTCAGCCAGTTTACCGTGGCATACGGAGCTCCATCGCAGTCTTTAACACTGGTAGCATGCCGCGACAGCGTGGACGTGAACCGTATGTGCAGTTGACGGACTTTGAGCGAGGGCATACAGTGGGCATGCGGGAGGCCGGGTGGACGTACCGCCGAATTGCTAAACACGTGGGGCGTGAGGTCTTCACAGTACATCGATGTTGTCGCCAGTGGTCGGCGGAAGGTGCACGTGCCCGTCGACCTGGGACCGGACCGCAGCGACGCACGGATGCACGCCAAGACCGTAGGATCCTACGCAGTGCCGTAGGGGACCGCACCGCCACTTCCCAGCAAATTAGGGACACTGTTGCTCCTGGGGTATCGGCGAGGACCATTCGCAACCGTCTCCATGAAGCTGGGCTACGGTCCCGCACACCATTAGGCCGTCTTCCGCTCACGCCCCAACATCGTGCAGCCCGCCTCCAGTGGTGTCGCGACAGGCGTGAATGGGGGGACGAATGGAGACGTGTCGTCTTCAGCGATGAGAGTCGCTTCTGCCTTGGTGCCAATGATGGTCGTATGCGTGTTTGGCGCCGTGCAGGTGAGCGCCACAATCAGGACTGCATACGACCGAGGCACACAGGGCCAACACCCGGCATCATGGTGTGGGGAGCGATCTCCTACACTGGCCGTACACCACTGGTGATCGTAGATGGGACACTGAATAGTGCACGGTACATCCAAACCGTCATCGAACCCATCGTTCTACCATTCCTAGACCGGCAAGGGAACTTGATGTTCCAACAGGACAATGCACGTCCGCATGTATCCCGTGCCACCCAACGTGCTCTAGAAGGTGTAAGTCAACTACCCTGGCCAGCAAGATGTCCGAATCTGTTCCCCATTGAGCATGTTTGGGACTGGATGAAGCGTCGTCTCACGCGGTCTGCACGTCCAGCACAAACGCTGGTCCAACTGAGGCGCCAGGTGGAAATGGCATGGCAAGCCGTTCCACAGGACTACATCCAGCATCTCTACGATCGTCTCGATGGGAGAATAGCAGCCTGCATTGCTGCGAAAGGTGGATATACACTGTACTAGTGCCGACATTGTGCATGCTCTGTTGCCTGTGTGTATGTGCCTGTGGTTCTGTCAGTGTGATCATGTGATGTATCTGACCCCAGGAATGTGTCAATAAAGTTTCCCCTTCCTGGGACAATGAATTCACGGTGTTCTTATTTCAATTTCCAGGAGTGTATATATATATATATATATATATATATATATATATATATATATATATATATATATATATGTGTATATATATATATATATATATATATATGTGTGTGTGTGTGTGTGTGTGTGTGTGTGTGTGTGTGTGTCTAGTGTCTGTGTCTGAATGGCTTAATGGCCAGAGCATCTGCCTTCTAAGCATGAGACGTGGATTCGAATCCCGTTCTGGCACGGATTTTCAACATTCCGCATTGACTGAAATCAATGCCCACTCGCAGCCATTGTCTGTTATACCTTTGCGTTTTAGATTATGAAATGAATTCGCCAGAACAGGACTCCAACCCGTATTTCCCGCTTATCGCCATCGTTCGCCATAACAACTTCGGCTATCCGCGCACGCCCCCAGACTGATCCAAACTTCCATATATCATAGTTTCTTCGTTCCATAGTGCTTACGCACCGTTCGTGTGATTCCCGCATGGGAAGAGACAATGTGTTTCTTGTCTGTTGCCTTGCGTACAGGCAAAAATGTGTTCAAATGTGGGTGAAATCTTATGGGACTTAACTGCTAAGTCCTTAAGCTTACACACTACTTAACCTAAATTATCCTAAGGACAAACACACACACCCATGCCCGAGGGAGAAGTCGAACCTCCGCTGGGACCAGCCGCACATTCCACGACTGCAGCGCCTAAGACCGCTCGGCTAATCCCGCGCGGCTGCTTACAGGCAAATACAGTTAATGCAGTTTATGTGTATAACACTGTCCCTTATAGTGGGATGCATGTCTGAAGGACTTTTGCACCCAACTATACAGACTCTGTAGAATACAGACACTATACCAACTGTAAATCTGATAGATAATTGTTTACAAAAGGCCGGCTGGAATGGCCGAGCGGTTCTAGGCGCTACAGACTGGAACCGCGCGACCGCTACGGTCGCAGGTTCGAATCCTGCCTCGGGCATGGCTGTGTGTGATGTCCTTAGGTTAGTTAGGTTTAAGTAGTTCTAAGTTCTAGGGGACTGATGACCTCAGAAGTTAAGTCCCATAGTGCTCAGAGCCATTTGAACCATTTTGTTTCCAAAATTTATGCAGACTAGGTTTTCGAATGTGAGGTGTAACACGAAATAAATCATTATCCTAAGGACAAACACACACACCCATGCCCGAGGGAGAAGTCGAACTGCTTTCTAAATCAACGAAAATCTTATTACGTGTTCTCAACAATGTTCCTTAAACCTTATAAGTACGAGGTTTGGAACTTAAATAGTGGCAACTATTTATTCACAACCCATACAAAAGAGTTACATGTTTGCACCTGTTACTGTTGTTCAAAGTAGTCACCAGCGTTGTGTAGAACCCGTTACCAGCGATGTGGAAGGCATAGTATACCGTTAGCAGAGCCTGTACTGCCTGTCGAATCTCTGGTACAGTTCTGAAGCGAATGCCATGAAGTGGTTCTTTCATCTTCGGAATTAAATCAAAGTCACAAGGACTTAAGTCCGGGGAATATGGTGAATGGTTCACTCCGAGACGCCTGGACACTTCCCTTGTTGAGAGCTCTTTCTGGGCCAGAGGAACAACGCGGACGCGATCGAACCGTCAAGACATGGCTGAACTACAGACAACACGAGCCGTATACCTCCTTCCTGGTGGAATGACTGGAGCTGATTGGCTGTCTTCAGAAGTTCTGGGAACCGGGGTGATAAAAACCTTTTTTCGATGAGCGTATATAGGGTGCCTATCTTAGCTGCCTCACCCTGTATACGGGATGTTTCACAATTCATGTTACACACCTCTAGAGGTTGTAAAGGGAACTTACTAGATCAAGTTTTACTTAGGAACCCATGTCCGGAAAGTCATCCAACGACACTACAGAGAGTCAAAGTTTTAGGCACCGGCGCCTATAATGTACTGGGTGATCAAAAAGTCAGTATAAATTTGAAAACTGAATAAATCACGGAATAATGTAGATAGAGAGGTACAAATTGACACACATGCTTGGAATGACATGAGGTTTTATTAGAAACACAAAAATACAAAAGTTCAAAAAATGTCCGAGAGATGGCGCTTCATGTGACCAGAATAGCAATAATTAGCATAACAAAGTAAGACAAAGCAAAGATGATGTTCTTTACAGGAAATGCTCAATATGTCCACCATCATTCCTCAACAATAGCTGTAGTCGAGGAATAATGTTGTGAACAGCACTGTAAAGCGTGTCCGGAGTTACGGTGAGGCATTGGCGACGGATGTTGTCTTTCAGCATCCCTAGAGATGTCGGTCGATCATGATACACTTGCGACTTCAGGTAACCCCAAACCCAATAATCGCACAGACTGAGGTCTGGGGACCTGGGAGGCCAAGCATGACGAAAGTGGCGGCTGAACACACGATCTTCACCAAACGACGCGCGCAAGAGATCTTTCACGCGTCTAGCAATATGGGGTGGAGCGCCATCCTGCATAAACATCGTACGTTCCAGCAGGTATTTATCAGCCAGGCTGGGGACGAAGCTATTCTGTAACATAACGGCGTACCTCTCACCCGCCACGGTAGCAGTACTGACGTTTTGCTGTTCAGCGCCATCTGTCGGACATTTTCTGAACTTTGTTTTTTTTCTTTTTTGTTCTAATAAAACCCCATGTCATTCCAAGCATGTGTGTTAATTTTTACCTCTCTATCTACATTATTCAGTGGTTTATTAAGTTTTCAAATTTATGCTGACCTTTTGATCACCAGTTATGTATATACAGGGTGATTCGATGATGGTGTTACAAACTTTCAAGTGTGATGGAGAAGGATAAACCTATCAATTTGAGGTGAGAGTCCCTGTATCGGAAACGAACGAGCCGAAAGTTACAAGCGAAAACCGTTCTGATACCTCTGACAGTGTAATACATGTACCGATACTATTGTTGCTACGATTGTAGGTTATGCAACTTTCGAAGGTCGCAGTATGGCCCAAAATAAGAAAAACGTCTAGTAAACGTCAGCACTAAAGCGCGTGCCAAAGGAGCTATGAGCACTTGTTCAATAGAGGAGATGTATGTCACACTAGCGAAGATGAACAAGTTCTCGTAGCTATTAATGTATGCTTTTTGGTGCCCTTGTTTAGTAGACATTTTTTCTTGTCTTGATTCATACTACCACCTCTGAAAGTTGCATGCCCTATATTCTTAGCAATGACAGTACCGGTGCATTTATTTAACTGTCAGAGTATCAGAACGATTTTCGATTCTAAATTTCGACTCGTTCGTTTCCGAACCAGGGACCGTAACCTGAAAATGATACATTTATCCGTCACGATTATCCTTGAAAGCTGTAACATCATCACTGAATTACCTTGTATATACATACATTTACAGGCGCCGACGCATATGACTTTGACGTTCTGTAGCGTCGTTGGATGACGTTTCTAGACATGGATTCCTGTATAAAACTTGATCGACCAAGGCCCCTCTACAATCACTAGAAGTGTGTAACATGAATTGTGAAGCACCCTGCATAATGAATGAATATATCGAGGAGTCGTTGAGGTGGCACAATGGTTAGCACATGGGACTCGTATTCGGAAGGACGACGCTTCAAACCTGCGGCCGGCCATCCCGATTTAGGTTTTTCGTGAGTTCCCTCAATCGCTTCAGGCAAATACCGGGATGGTTCCTTTGAAAGGGGACGGCCGATTTCCTTCACCATTCTTCCGTAATCCGTGTTCCTATTCCGTATCTCATGACTTCGTTATCGACGTCACCGTTTTCCGGTAAGTTATAGTGAAGAACGTGACGAATATACCCAAATAATGTTTAACGTTTTTGACTGCAGAGTTTTGACACCGACTTTTTCAGTGGAACTACATACTTCTTTGTGGCACTGGAAAGACTCTTCAAAGAGAACTTTAACGACGTAAGATGTGTAGGACTGTATCAAATCGTAACAAGATAACATCGCCGCAAATCAACTTCCAAAGTCAGCAGAAGAGATCAGAAACACGTCTGCCCTTTTAACGTATACAAGCTAACAAGTGGCTAGTGCACGATTCGTGTATTTATTAATATGACTGTCATATTAAGTGCCCAAAATGTTGTCCTTGGCGCGACGGCTACGATCGCAGGTTCGAATCCTGCCTCGGGCATGGATGTGTGTGATGTCCTTAGGTTAGTTAGGTTTAAGTAGTTCTAAGTTCTAGGGGACTGATGACCTCAGATGTTGAGTCCCATAGTGCTCAGAGCCATTTCAACAATTTTTTGTTGTCCTTGACCTTTGATACAGGCTATGAAGCGATTTCAGATAATACTGACAGTTTAGTTTCATCTGAACTAATTGTAGTAACGGCTCGTGTTATAAGACATTTCATATTTTCAGCAGTCGTCGCTGTTTACGTATAGACATCTTATTTTAAAATTCCCCACAGATAAAAGTCAGAAGGTGTAAAGTCTGGCTAAGCGGGTCCCTTTGCGTTTCCCAAACGACCAATCTGGCAAACTCCTCATCTTCGTTTCTTCTTCGTTGCGTGGTCAACGGAGACTGCGCAGCAGAGAACGTTCGTTCAGCAACACAATCATGAATTTCCGAGCTCAAGCAAAACATTATACCCTTGCTGGCGTCAGTCTGTAGAAACTGTCCGAGATTTATGGACTAAGGCAACCTATATAAGCGTAATTACTGACAGCTCCTGCACTGTGACCGATTGAGATTTCTCGCGATGACGGCGCGTAACAGGTGCCGGTGCCGCTTCCCGCGAGGAAAACTGTGCCATGCTTACCGGCGAGCTGTGCGCTTCAGCCAACACTCTCTACAGTCTCGTCAGCGGTGTGTCGTTTGACCGCAGACAGCGCGTGTACGCTGCCGCAACAGCTCGATTGATAATAAGAAGGAAACATATATGGTATTGAATGTACACTCAGTCGCAAAAGTATTCGGACAGCACGTAATGGCGCATAATTTTGCAGTTTGCCGCATGAACAAATACAGAAATTGCACTTTGTAATGTATTTGTGACTCTGGGTACGATGTTGCAACGTGAAACACGCCTCAAATACGAAGAATTGTTGTTGGACATGTGTCTGTTACGTAATATTTCCTGAAAACAGCGTGGGAAGGTGCAACAAAAGTATTCGGGCAAAGGCGGACAACGTGAGAGAATAGTTCATTCCGAGACGCACAGAGGGTGAAGCGACTGCAGTGTGTCCGACATTTCCGCGAGACGATAGCGATGATTAGTAAAAACTGTAGGGGGTCCGTAGGCCCTTACTATAAGTTTTGTGACAGCACAGGTCGACAGGACAAACAATCGATAGTGTGTGTCGGGTTGCGAGAGCGAGAGCGAGTGTTGAGACAGTAGAGTGTGGTACGCGCTGCGGGCCGAGCCGGGTGGAGGTCGGTTGCTGGAATGCAAGACCGTACCGACAAAGGGAGTGGCCATCGCCGTGGTTTAACCCCTTTGTGTTAGAAATATACGGGAAAGTGAAAAAGTATATTTACTAGTGTGATTCAGTGACATTTTTGTGCCGATATTGTAATTACGCGTCTACCGCGCCGGCATCATTTGGATTGCAGTGTTGGATTGCAGTGTTGGATTGTAGTGTTGGATTACAATGATTGAAATTGCGTGTGACGATAATGAATAACTAAAGGGCCTGTGCTGAGATTAGCCGTTATTAATTCTGTACGACGAAGGCAGTGGCTGTCTCCTTACTTTGTGTTTTTGTGATGAATATAAGTTGTTGATTAATGAAGCTGTGTTGTCGTTCTTCTTGGCACCAGACATTTCTTTATTACAGCATTTGAGAAGGACAAAATGGAATGTAACATCTCCGTAGCAGTCCAATCCGATTGCCGGCCCATTAGGTACACGGTCACATTAATTATTATCTATTTGGGCTGCTATCAGATCCCGATCGAGCGGGATAAGTCAGTAGAATAAACCGGAGTGTTACAACACGTATCACGAGCCTGTGCAGGTCGACGATGGGACGCAGAGGGAAGTGTTCTATGTTCGAGCAAAGGCAACTTGTCGTTTATCATCACGCGAAGGGGAAAACCTGCAGGGAAATTGCCGCAATAGTGAACATGAAGAAAAGTACAGTTCACGACATTATTAAACGGTTCGAGAAAGAAGACCGATTGGAATTCCGTTGCAGCACAGGACGGCCACGGACATTTTCATATAGAGATGAACGTGTGATTGTGCGAAAGGTACAACAGAATCCGAAAATATCTGCCACACGAATTGCAAGTGAGGTGGAGGGAGACCTTGGTATAAAAGTTCATCCCGAAACCGTGCGGAGAGTGCTACGACGATCGCAGTACCACGGTCAAGTGGCACGGCGAAAGCCATTCATAAATGCAGCGAACCAGAAGAAACGTATGCAGTTTGCGAGGGAATACGCCGAATACGATCAGGCTTGGTGGAATCGGGTGATATTTTATGACGAATGTAAATTTACATGATGGCAAAGAGACGGAAAGGCAAACATGTTGCGAAAGACAAATGAAGAGCTGAATCCCAGGAACCTCAAACCAACAGTAAAGTTTGGAGGTGGGAGCATCATGGTGTGGGGATGCATGTCCGGCAATGGTGTGGGTGATTTAGTGTTCATTGATGATACAATGAACAAGGAAGCGTATTTGAATATACTACGAGGACATTTGAAGCAGAGTACACGACATCTAGGTATTGCGAACAACTTTCATTTTGATCAGGATAATGATCCCAAGCATACCGCGCATATTGTACAAATGTGGTTACTCTTCAATTGCCCGAAAGTATTGCACCCCCCTTCCCAATCACCAGACCTTAACACAATCGAACATTTGTGGGATAAATTGAAACGGACCCTCCGCGCGGACAACATCTGTACGGAGACCTTGAAAGAGAAACTGCGCCAAGAATGGGCAAATATAGGCCAAGATTTCACGACAAAACTCGTGGAAAGTATGCCTAGTAGATTGGAGGAGGAATTGAAAATGAAAGGTGGACCCACAAAGTATTGACATTTTCATCGTACAACTTATGAACATTTATTGGACAGTGTCCGAATACTTTTGTAGCAGCAGAGTGTGCAGGATGTTTCATTTTTGTTATTAATTTTTCTGTTATTTATGTTTTGGAAACGAAAGAATACAATAATTCTTCTGTAATTAACGTTGTTCCGCATATATATTGCTAATAAATATGTTTGGGTTTCATAGACAGTGTTTCTCGAGTACTCATTGTGAAACTTCCTACTGTCCGAATACTTTTGCGACTGAGTGTATGTCGAAGTGCAACACAGGGTGTTTATGACAACTGATTGAAAAAAATACATATGGACGCAAGTCGTGCAGAATAATATCTGATCAACGAGAGGAATAATTGCGAAGATCATCTGATAAATTTCTCAAGTATTACTGTCTTAAAGACGATTTTACTGTCGTGTGTCAAACACTGTTTACTAGCTTAGCGTCCGCTTCTCTTGCGTACACTGGTCTGCATAGATTTGTTTGTTGTTGACCTGTAATCGATGTTTTATGTTGTTCACAAATTGCAACCTCATCTACATGTTTCAGTTAATTAAGGCCGTAGAAGCATGGTATTTTCCGAATGTAATTCTGACCAAAAAGCGATTCTGTCTTTTGAGTTTTTGTGGTGATATTTCATAAAAACTTTCATCCCGAAACATATTTCTTTAAAAGTCAAATACCAATTTTCGTAGATACAGCTTAAATGTGTTTCAATATAACGAAATAATTCCATAATAACTTTCTTTCGCTACTTTATCCCCTTAGTTGCTGAGTTTCCAAAACCACTGAATATATATTATTTTTTATTTCTAACCGAGAAGCAAAATACAGTTTTCTTGGATTTAGCTTTAAAAATGCATTCATGAAATACTTTAATAAAAATTGTTACCCCCTAGGAGCTGAATTTCTAAAAACACTAAAACACGAATTTTGTATTTCCAACCGAGAAGTCGAATACCAATTTTCATAGACGTCGCTTTAAAAATGTTGTACTAGTACTTTAACAATGATTTATTTTCAAAATAAACTTTCATTCATTATTTTGCACTCTTAATGGTTGAATTTCAAAAAATGTTGAGGCACGTAATTTTTTATTTCTTACTGAGGAACGAAAAACTAATTTTCGCTAGCTTCAAAATTGCTTTAAAAGCGAAATTTTTTCAAAAGCTCTTTCATATCCTATTTCAACTCCCTTACGGATGAAATTTTGAAGAACGGCTAAGAAACTATGCCTACAGTATAAGATCAACATCCTCCCTAAATTTCAACATTCTACCATTAGCGATTTGGGATGTACGATGATAAGTCAGTGATTCAATCAGGTCCTATTTCACGCCCTTGGAGGCTGAGTTTTCAAAGATAGTGAAACACGCAATTTTTCATTTCTAACCAGGAAACCAAAATCAAATTTTCATGGATTTAGGTTTAAAACGCTTTCTTAAAATGTTTCATCCTCTACTTTACCGTCTTAGGGATTAAGTTTCCAAAAACATAGAGGCACATATCTTTTTCTTATTTCTAACCAGGAAGCCAAATACAAATTTTCCTAGATTGGTTTAGAAATGCTTACACAAAGAAAAATTTAAAAAAAAATGTCTTCTTCCTCTTAGGGGTTGAGTTTAAAAAAAGACTGAAACAGTCTTTTTATTTGTAACCGAGAAGTCAAATACCAGTTTTCATAGATGTAGCTTAAATATGTTTTAATAGTTCTTTAATAGCAATTTATTTTCAAAAGAAACTTTCACCCGCTATTTGACTCCAGAGTGGTTAAATTTCCGGAAATATTTATAAATATATCTCTTTATTTCTGACCGAGAAAACAAATACCAATTTTCATAGTTCTAGCTTGAAAACTGCCTTCATAGCGACATAATTTCAAAAAACCTATCATCCCCTATTATAAGATCAACACACAAACCGAATATCAAGTCTCCGTCCTTAGCGGTTTGGGCTGGGCGACGACAAGTCAGTCAATCAGGAAATTTTTACCATCTGCTGTTTATAAAAAGTGAAACACGCGGAAACAATAGTCTGCAATACGCCACGATAAGAGTACGTGTAGAGCAGAGGAACCGTAACAAGTCATTTAAATGACAGAGAAGTGGCTTGCACGTAGGCCTAACAGCTCCCTCTTTTGTGTGACCGGACAGATCCGTGTTACGCAACGCTCAGTTTATGCGGATCCGTCATACGAAGCGGAAACGTGTAATCAAGTGCCATTATGCCTCGCCGACATCACAGGGTGGAATTTCGGCATGTGAGTGCATTCGAACGGGGCAGAATAATAGTTCTCCGGGAGGTGAGTCTGTTGTTTCGTGACATTTCAGCTCGTACAGGGCACGCTGCTTCAACAGTGAAGCTTATTTGGACTCAATGGATAGACAAGGGCCGTACACAACGCCGAAAGGGTATTGGACGACAAAGTGTGACCACAGCGAGAGATGATCGCCATCTTAGGCACTTGGCCTAACGGACAGAACACCTCCGTTCACAGTGTTGGCGCGATGTTGGAGCACTGCAAAGGTTGTGGACACGTCTGCGTCGACGGTTGGACGCCATCTTTTGTGGACTGGACTCCCATTGCATCGACTTCGAGCAGAACCCACCAACACTGCAGACTGCAATGAGCAAGTGAACATCGACACTGGCGTACTGAATGGCAGAATGTAGTGTTTTCGGACGGGTCCCGCTTCAGCTTGTCCTACTGTGATAGCCGCATACGCATTCGATGGCACAATGGTGAACGATATCGGGAGATTGCACTGTCGTGCGGCATAGTGAACAAATGCAAAGTATAACAGTTTGGGGCACCATTGCCTTTAACACGCGATCTCGCCTCCTACGTCCTGAGAACAAGTTTTACAGCCCGAGGCATTGTCCCTCCTCCACGTCATTCTACATGCCATATTTCAGCAGGACAACGCACGCCCGCATGTGCCGAGGGATGTGCAAGCCTTCTTCGAGGAACGAGGGGTACCACTGCATTCGTCTGACATGTCGCCCATCGATCATGTCTGGAATATTGTCAGTCGGAAACTTGTTCGATCAGGTCCTCCTGCAGCAACAGTCGATGTTTTGCGGTCTCACCTACAAACGGCGTGGCAGAGTATTCCCCAGGAGCACATTCATGCGGTCTTTGATTCCATGCCGCGACGTCTAGCGGCTCTAATTGAAGCACGTGATGGCACTACTCCGAACTGAATTTCCACAGTCGCAGTGCATGTACGGGTCTGTAAATCTGATCGTATATGAAGTGTCTTGTCCCTAATCGGTGGAATAAATATCGCTGTGTTCCCTAGGTCTTGAGCCGGCCGGGGTGGCCGAGCGGTTCTAGGCGCTACTGTCTGGAACCGCGCGACCGCTACGGTCGCAGATTCGAATCCTGCCTCGGGCATGGCTGTGTGTGATGTCCTTAGGTTAGTTAGGTTTAAGTAGTTCTAAGTTCTAGGGGACTGATGACCTCAGAAGTTGGGTCCCATAGTGCTCTGAGCCATTTGAACCTAGGTCTTGGTGTTTCACTTTCTCCAAAACAGTAGTGTATTTAGAGCTTGGACAAACCCACACATACGAGCAAGGAGTCTCTTGTAGGAGTCACCAGATGCGTTTTCTCTAGTGTTTCAGCAGATATTTACAATTTTGTTTTTGCAGTATGTGGCTAGAGTCAGTCCAAACAAATACTGCTCGAAACGTCTTTCATGCGATGCCTGAAGTCAACGGAATGAGTGCGTTTGTTTCCTGTTAGAAATAAAATTATTTTTAAAGCAGGTCGTTCGATATGATGATCCCAGATTACTCTAGTGTGATATTAGTTTTATCGATGTGTAATAACAGGCACAGCAAAACACGAAGAATAGCCAGTACTCCAGCAGCAACTATGCTGCCCTGTCCGCTACTGCCATGCAGCAGCGCTACTCAGTCTCTGCTGGAATACTAGCTATTCTTCGCGTTTTGCTGTCCCTGATAATAAATACGAGGGTCACTCCAAAAGAAATGCACACTATTTTTTTAAATCCATCTTTTATTTTACATATCAGAAATTTTTACAGTGTGTAAGTACATCCTTTAGGAACAATATTTTCATTTCTCCACATAATTTCCATCCCTCTCAACTGCCTTACGCCGTCTTGGAACCAGTGCCTGTATACCTGCATGGTAAAATTCTGGACCAACCTGTTGGAGCCACTGTTTGGCAGCGTGCGCAAGGGAGTCATCATCGTCAAACCTTGTTCCACGAAGAGAGTCTTTCAGTTTCCCAAGGAAATGATAGTCACTTGGAGCCAGGTCAGGACTGTAAGGCGGATGTTTCAGTGTTGTCCATCCGTGTTTTGTGATCGCTTCCATGGTTTTTTGACTGACATGTAGCTGTGCATTGTCGTGCAACAGCAAAACATCCTGCATTTGCTGATGTGGTGGAACACGAGTCAGTCGAGCTTGAAGTTTCTTTAGTGTCGCCACATATGCATCAGAATTTATGGTGGTTCCACTTGGCATGATGTCCACAAGCAAGAGTCCTTCGGAATCGAAAAATAACGTAGCCATAACTTTTCCAGCAGAAGGTGTGGTTTTGAATTTTTTTTTCTTCGTTGAATTTGCATGATGCCACTCCACTGATTCCCTCTTCGTCTCTGGTGAAAAATGATGGAGCCATGTTTCATCACCTGTCACAATTCTTCCAAGAAATTCATCTCCACCATTCTCATACTGTTCCAAAAGTTCGCTGCATACCGTTTTTCTTGTTTCTTTGTGAGCCACTGTCAACATCCTAGGAACCCACCTGGTACAAATCTTTTTTAACGCCAACACTTTCAGTATTCTGCAAACACTTTCTTCCCCTATCCCAACGTAGCATGACAATTCGTTCACTGTGATGCGTCTGTCAGCAGTCACCAATTCGTTAACTCTCTGCACATTGTCTGGAGTGTGTGCAGTACGAGGCCTGCCGCTGCGAGGACAATCCTCAATATTGCCGTGCCCGCTTTCATCACGTAACCTGCTTGCCCACCGACTAACTGTACGGCGATCGACAGCAGCATCTCCATACACCTTTTTCAACCCCTTGTGGATGTTTCCCACTGTCTCGTTTTCACAGCACAGGAATTCTAAGACAGCAGGTTGCTTCTGACGAACGTCAAGTGTAGCAGCCATCTTGAAGACATGCTGTGACGGCGCCACTCACGGGAACAGATTGAACTAAGTTTGAAAACAAGGGGGAAGGATGTATCGACACACTGTAAGACTTTCACACATGCAGAATGAAAACTGTATTTTTACAAAAATAGTGTGCATTTCTTTTGGAGTGACCCTCGTATATGTAAAAAGGATATCGCACTACACTAATTTGGGACCGCTCTATCGAATGAGCATGTCAAATTGCGGTTTGAAAATCATTTTGTTTATGACGTGAAACAAACCGACGATTTTCACCTGTCGACTCTTAGGATATGGTACATCTTTTGTTAGAGACACTTCCCGGCAACTCTAGGCGTCGTTGAAAGACTCCTCGAGTCGCGGCAACGCATAGGTATTGTGCTGAGTTTGTATGCAATGTGTGTTGCCTATCATGCAGTCATCAGCTCCGCGTGAGTGGCTGTAGCCTGGGCAAAATTGAAGTTCCTGATCCGCTTCTAACTATCTTCCTCCGCTTAGAGACATCCATTCATAAGGTTTTCTTCTTGAATATCCGTCTATTGATTCGATGGTGTATGTAGTATGGTGCACACCTGGTTACTACACGATTCTAGGATGGTGAAATCTCGTAGTCCCAAGGCTGGAAAATACTAAAGGACCCCTAGACGTTTGGACTTCGAACACGCCCTATATGTTTGTTTCAGCTTGAGACAACTAAACATGTCGAAGATGACGGATGAAACGAAGAAAATTTTGTAGGTGAAAAATTAATATCAATGAAGAGGACGTCTGTCTATGCTACAACTGTCCACCTCCTAACCACCCCTCCTGCGTGATCGGAGCCAACTTTGTATTTTCAAACTGTAACCACAATCATTTTTATTGCATTTTCGGATGCTACGCCAAAAAATACGTAGATTTTATTCAAACCATTTTTTTAATTCATGGTACATGACACTGTAATGATAAATATCAAGTTTGCCTGTTTTTGCAATTATGAACCGATGCATCTAAATTTTGTTCTGATGGTTGATACTGATGTTCAAACATTACTTGAGTGTTACGAGTGTGATTGTGCAGTACAAATACACTCCTGGAAATGGAAAAAAGAACACATTGACACCGGTGTGTCAGACCCACCATACTTGCTCCGGACACTGCGAGAGGGCTGTACAAGCAATGATCACACACACGGCACAGCGGACACACCAGGAACCGCGGTGTTGGCCGTCGAATGGCGCTAGCTGCGCAGCATTTGTGCACCGCCGCTGTCAGTGTCAGCCAGTTTGCCGTGGCATACGGAGCTCCATCGCAGTCTTTAACACTGGCAGCATGCCGCGACAGCGTGGACGTGAACCGCATGTGCAGTTGACGGACTTTGAGCGAGGGCGTATAGTGGGCATGCGGGAGGCCGGGTGGACGTACCGCCGAATTGCTCAACACGTGGGGCGTGAGGTCTCCACAGTACATCGATGTTGTCGCCAGTGGTCGGCGGAAGGTGCACGTGCCCGTCGACCTGGGATCGGACCGCAGCGACGCACGGATGCACGCCAAGACCGTAGGATCCTACGCAGTGCCGTAGGGGACCGCACCGCCACTTCCCAGCAAATTAGGGACACTGTTGCTCCTGGGGTATCGGCGAGGACCATTCGCAACCGTCTCCATGAAGCTGGGCTACGGTCCCGCACACCGTTAGGCCGTCTTCCGCTCACGCCCCAACATCGTGCAGCCCGCCTCCAGTGGTGTCGCGACAGGCGTGAATGGAGGGACGAATGGAGATGTGTCGTCTTCAGCGATGAGAGTCGCTTCTGCCTTGGTGCCAATGATGGTCGTATGCGTGTTTGGCGCCGTGCAGGTGAGCGCCACAATCAGGACTGCATACGACCGAGGCACACAGGGCCAACACCCGGCATCATGGTGTGGGGAGCGATCTCCTACACTGGCCGTACACCACTGGTGATCGTCGAGGGGACACTGAATAGTGCACGGTACATCCAAACCGTCATCGAACCCATCGTTCTACCATTCCTAGACCGGCAAGGGAACTTGCTGTTCCAACAGGACAATGCACGTCCGCATGTATCCCATGCCACCCAACGTGCTCTAGAAGGTGTAAGTCAACTACCCTGGCCAGCAAGATCTCCGGATCTGTCCCCCATTGAGCATGTTTGGGACTGGATGAAGCGTCGTCTCACGCGGTCTGCACGTCCAGCACGAACGCTGGTCCAACTGAGGCGCCAGGTGGAAATGGCGTGGCAAGCCGTTCCACAGGACTACATCCAGCATCTCTACGATCGTCTCCATGGGAGAATAGCAGCCTGCATTGCTGCGAAAGGAGGATATACACTGTACTAGTGCCGACATTGTGCATGTTCTGTTGCCTGTGTCTATGTGCCTGTGGTTCTGTCAGTGTGATCATGTGATGTATCTGACCCCAGGAATGTGTCAATAAAGTTTCCCCTTCCTGGGACAATGAATTCACGGTGTTCTTATTTCAATTTCCAGGAGTGTAATATGGCTGGACAATGACATTTGAGCAAGTAAGCTATTTGTATGTTGACGTCGTTTTATGTTCCCCACGGGGTGACTGTGCTGCGTCCCAAACCATCGGAACACTTGAGTTCAGTGACTGTCCTCGAACCCCGCCATCTGGATGGCTGATTTCGGTGTGTGTTTCTATCTACATCTACATACATGTACATATATACTCCGCTAGCCACCAAGCGGTATGTGGCGGAGGGTACTACTGGCACTAAAGTCATATTCCCCCCTCCCCCCCCCTCCTGCCCCCTTCTGTTCCATTCGTAGATCGCGCGAGGGAAAAACGACTGTCTGAACGCCTCAGTACGAGCTCTAATTTCCCTTATCTTTGAATGGTGATCGGCGAAGATCGGATTTTGAAATTTAGTGAGCAGCCCCTTCTGTTTAGCGCGTCGTCTATCTGCAAGTGTGCCCCATTTCATACTTTCTATGAGATTTGTAACGCTCTCGCGATGACTAAATGAACCAGTCACGAATCTTGCCACTCTTCTTTGGACCTTCTCAACCTCTTGAATCAGACTCAACTGATAAGATTCCCATACAGACGAACAATATTCTAAGACTGGACGAACTAAAGTATTGAAAGCAATTTCCTATGTTGAAGGAACCCCCATACCTCTTGCGCTGGTCGCTTTGTTGCTACCGGCGGAATACAAGCCACAACCATCATAATAAGCTAAAATGTCCATGAAGTGATAATGACAGGCTTACCTGCCACGGATACTCACCGAAATCAAGCACTTCAAAGGTGAGAGGCAAGGGGACTCACAAATATCAAGCACCTAGATGGGAACAGAAAAGTATTACACGTGCGTAACCATTGCTGGATCACGCTAAACGTAGTTTCTAATCAGACAGTGAAATGTGTAACTATATTGTTCCATACAATTAAATTTACGACCCTAAAATAAATTTTAAACATAAAAAATCAATTCATGGATTACAAAGGTTTACATTTACCTCATAAATGAAATGTAGAATCAAATGTGTCAGTTCTTAATAGCAAGAACAGGTACGCCTGATATTTATCTAGTATTACAGCGCCATCAACCACGAATGGGGAACAAAGTTTTAGTGAACCGTGCGTACTTTTTGACGTAGAATCCGAATATGCAATAAAATTTGAGGTTTAGATTTGAAAATACAAAGTTGACTCCGCCCACGTAGGATGGGTGCTCAAGAGATGGCCTGTTGTAACACATACATATATCCACTTTATTAATATTAACTTTTCATCTAGAACATTTTTTTCGTTTGATGCGTCATGTTCGAGATATTTAGTTGTTTCAAGTTCAAACAAACGCCTTGTTTGAATAGCTTATAAGGGTGTTGCGGAAGAGGTTGTTCTGAGAAATAATTGTTGAGAAAAACATTCTATACGTTGCACCGTTTCCGAGTTAATTAGCACAGAAGCTAGCCAATAAGTCGTTGCGTGTGAAAATTCAAGCCGCCCGCCAGATACTATTAGAGTCAGTTGTCATTGTGTAGATGGTAGGGCACGAGGTTGCTCAGCCTTTGGCATGATTCAATCCCTATTGTTGTCCCATGGCCACTTTTGTATCATTCTCTTGTTCGGTTTTAGGAAGACAAACGAAGAACACATTTGGCGGCACTGTCTCTAGCGGGCCGCTTGAATTCGCGCACGCAACGGCCTGATTGTCTAACTTCAATGCTAGTTAACTAGGAAACGGAGCAGAGTATCGTATTTTTTTCTTAATAATTTCTCAGCACAACCTACCCAGTAACACTCTTACAAGCTTTTCAGACTGTTTCTGACCACCCTTTGTATATGGCGTCCCACTAACTCTATGACCTCATATTTCCGAAATGAAACAAAATTTAGAGAGAAAGCAATCGGTCAGCCATGCAGCTAGACTGAGAGAACCTGTACTTCGGAAAGGATGTGCAACCATTCTGCTGTCACAACTGCAGATCTCACGTAGGTGCCATGCGAGTAAAATGAGAGAGGCTCCGGTGCGTAAATTAACACTTAAACGGAATTTTACTGCGTTCAGTAATTGAATAGGTAAGAGAGAAAATCGATAACACTGATACGAAGGTCGCCATTCATTGTGGAGACGTCGACAGACATTGAACATGAGTCTGACATACGCGTACCATGTAGTACTTACGAAATAAATAGAGTACATTCGAAGCAGAACTGTATACTTCGCTACAACTTTGTTTAGACAGCGTGTAAGGTGTCAGGCAAATCCAACACCTTCCATGAAAACCCTGACATGATAGCAAATCCGACAGTATGTCACATAGTTCTGAATAAATCCTGACATTAAATTAACCAAAGTAATACGATCAACGAGTGAGCAAATGGAATACCACAGACTAACACAAGAACGCCTAAATGCATGTCATACCTTCCCACCGTGAAACAGACGCAGTTCCGAGGGAAGAAACGAGAACAGAAGCAGAGAGCAGAATCTTGTAGGCTGGGAGGCCCTACGATAAGGGACGGACACCCACGTCGCCAGCCGACCGCCAAGACCACCCCCAGTCCATGTTAAAAGATAGAGCCCTCCAGAAGAACAGTATAGATCTTACGATAACACTGAAAGGGCCACACCAGCTGCAAGTTTTGGCGTGAGACTATACGCGTCTCTGTTACGTTGCAAACGTAAAAAACATTGCCCCACCACGAAAAGTATAACGTTTCTCATTGGATAGACTCAATTTTTGTAGGCGGAGCTTAAGGTTAACATTGAGACCCTGATTGGTCAGTTGAAAACACAGCCAGATATCTTTTTCTTAAAGCAACTTCGGAAAATTGTAGTAAAGAGAAGTTAGGAGAGAGTTCCTTCCGAGAGGGCGAGCTGGACGGAGCTGCGCCGGCCGTCGCCCCCTGACGAACACCGACAAGGTAATGAAGGCACGCGATGCCGCATTTTTGAGCGCATAAGGCTTCACTCAGAACTGCAGAAGTCTCATCTGTTATATCCCCTTTTTACGTAATACTAGTGTCGATCGCGAATTAAACTTCGTGGTATTCACATTTGCTATTAGAAGTTAAAAATCTGAAATGTGATGATTTTTCTGTTGTATGATTATTGAGAAGCCACATCAACCACTGTAATTTACGACAAGTTAGATAAGTAATTAAAGATAATTGAGGGTCACTGTAGACCATTTTTGATAGTTTTCTGTTTTATGAAATTTAATTTAAACATAGATTACAGATATGATATGGCATAGGTCATCCTTTGATCCACTGTAGACCTTGGAAACCCATTCAGGGAATATTCGTTCACACTTTTGTTGAACGCAGTAGGTTTTTATCATCCAGTATTAAAATATTTCCTTTTATCAATATTACAATTTATAAACAATGTTTTGTGAGGGGAATAAAAATTCCAATGGTAAACTTAACTACTTTCTCGACGTTATTTTACTAGCTAACTAAAAATAGGAAAGCCTTGAACCCCTTCCACTAAATTTAGTTAGTATTAAGATTCTTCTACAGGGAGTGCAGTGGAGCTGACGCTGAAATCATGAAGTATTTGATTATATCATCGCTAGTCTCACTGAACTCTTCTGAACTCTACATGTCATGTGTGGTCTGGCGTCTCCTTACCAGCAACAGGTCCCAGGTTCAAACTAGTCAATTCCCTAAAAAACACGCTCAGAGCGTCGTTGCGCGAAAGTGGTAGGGAGACACGACTTAGAACAAACAGAAGCCACACAGAATGTTAGAAGCGCTTAAGAAACTTCAGTCGCAACGCTGGTGTATTTTTGAAAACATAAAAATTTACACGTTAGTCTATGTAGATACAGCAATTTCCATCTTCCCTGCACAGTAATGCTCGCTGCCCTGGTCCAGTATAAATGGCTCTCAACACTATGGGACTTAACATCTGAGGTCATCAGTCCCCTAGACTTCGAACTACTTAAACCTTACTAACCTAAAGACATCACACACATCCATGTCCGAGGCAGAATTCGAACCTGCGACCGTAGCAGCAGCGCAGTTCCGGACTGAAGCGCCTAGAACCGCTTGGCCACAGTGGCTGGCCATGGTCCAGTAAGAACCGGCGCCATACGTCTGGTTACCCGTTCTAGTGCTTAATTATGTTAGATATTAAAAAAGATAGAAAGGATAAAATAATTTTCCGAGACAACAGCAATTGCCCACAGGAAAAGTCTCGTGTAGCCAACAAAGTAATCGTCTTCACGGCACGTAGAATACGTTAATCGATGCATGACTTGCTTTTTCCACTTCTACGAATTCTGGAAAAGGTCTAGCGTAACACCCTGATATTAATGGATGCAGATAACACTCTTTCTAAAATCCTTTAATGCAGGAGGCGGTCGAAGTGTAAGACAATGTGTTACTCGTCAGCTAGGATACATGATGTAGGAGGGTCTCATTCCCGTCTTGCGTAAGGTCCCTTGTAATCTGCGATGACTTCTTCCGAGATGCTACGAAACATCATTTGCATGATGTAGATGATTGGTGAGTAGCTGCGCAGTGTAGCGTTGGTTTTTGGACTTTTCGTCCATTATGGGGGTGGATATGGAAATGAGCGTTTGGCGTCATTGGCCGGGAGGCCCCTTGCGGGGCAGGTCCGGCCGCCTTGGTGCAGGTCTTATTACATTCGACGCCACATTGGGCGGCCTGCGCCCCGGATGGGGATGAAATTATGATGAAGACAGCACAACACCCAGACCCTGAGCGGAGAAAATCCCCGACCCAGCCGGGAATCGAACCCGGGCCCATAGGACGGCAATCCGTCCCGCTGACCACTCAGCTATCGGGGCGGACCATTATGGGGGTAAAAGGAAGAGCGAGCAGAAATCCGACTTTCGAACCTACTGTAGCTACGAGTTCAAAGTGGGCCGCTGAGCTTAAGGCCACCATCGCTTGTCATACGCTCTTACTCCACGGGCACTCCACGGTATCTTAAGATTTGGCCTTGAACATTTGTTGGAACTTTGGTGAACAGGGTTAGCGATTTCCTCTCACTGGCGGCCAAATATTTGTGATGAAAACTTTTGCGTCCAGTAGGATTTTAATAAGCAACCTTTTGGCAGAGTCTTAATGCACATCTGTATTTTACTTTTCTCGGCTGCGTTTCTTGGTCTCATATGTAATAATCACTATTAGGCCTTTGGAAATAAGATTAGTAAACCTCACAACAAAGATGTAGTCGATTGAGTTAACATTAATTTGACTATAGGTAACCATTCACTTTTTGCAGTCATTTCCGGTTGGCATTTTGTTACAAGTAGTAGTATAAATACACAAATAACTTACGGGATTGCAGCCGAGTAACGTCTTGGACAACCGCTGATATTTCCACAGAGGCACATCCTGCCATTAGGATGCACAGATGAAACAAGGGAGCGACGTGCAAGGAAATTTAAAATCTAATCTTTTTATGCGGAGCATATTCGCAAAGGCAACACGCACACGCACACACACATACACACACGCACACACTCACACACACATACTCATACACACGCACTCTCTCTCTATCTCTCCCTCTCTCTCTCTCTCTCTCTCTCTCACACACACACACACACACACTCACACACTATTAACTATAGCGTCACCACACAACTAAAGAGCCGACGTCAGAAGTTATCTATAGTGAACACTAATAAACAACGGGCGACATAGCATTGAACCTTGTCCCTCAGTTTTTTAACAAGGGGAACAGAGAGATTCCACGCAGAAATAAAGCAAAACCGACCATCTCTTTTTCATGAGATCACTTGCTAATTTAACTTCAAATGCTTCATTAACAGCACCACTGCAATTCCTGGAAGTGCCAGGATCTCCGAGTTGTTATATTCCAAAGGATGAGCGGTGCCAAGCTAATGTTCTACAAGAGCAGATTAGCTCTGCTGTAGTAAGCGAGTGTCACGCTTATTCTCGGTGCACTGGTCCTCGTCAGTGCTCATAGTCTGACCAATATACACTAATGTGAAAAAAGTCATGTGATAGCGACCTGCACACATACAGATGGCGGTAGTATCGCGTACACAACGTATAAAAGTGCAGCGCATTGGCGGAGTTGTTATTTGTGCTAAGGTAGTTTATGTGAAAAGGTTTCTCACGTGATTGTGGCCGCACGACGAGAACTAACAGAGTTTGAACACGGTATCGTAGCCGAAGCTAGATGCATGGACATTCCATTTCGGAAACCGTTAGGAATTTCAATGTTCCCAGACCCACAGAGTCAAGAGCGTACCTAGAATATCAAATTTTCAGGTATTACCTCTGAAGCCACATTTTCGTAGTATAGTAATTGAAATATTTATTTTTATTTAATTGAGTTATTTAGATGAATTATTATCTCAATTTTTGTTTTAAATTTACAAGTTTATTAATGTAATAACCAGAGATAATAACCTCAGAAACAGGTATAGTACGGTAAGCTAAGATCTCCCTAGTTTCAAACGATTCCAAACCAGCTCTCCCTGCACTGTTACATGCAACGAAAGCAACAGTAATCCACCCATTACCTAAACCAGAAGAAGTAGAACTCTTCATTAAAGAAAAATTAAACCTCGCGCCACAAAACAAAGTAGGTCCATTAATAAGAACAAATTGAGCAGTTCTTTTTCCACTTAGCAGAAGATGTCGAAGCACCAAGAGTGCCGTCCACATTTACAAGTGTTTTGTAGACAAGCAAAACACTTGTAAATGTGGACGGCACTCTTGGTGCTTCGACATCTTCTGCTAAGGGGAAAAAGAACGAAGTAAGGGGAGTAGGTAAAACTGCTCAATTTGTTCTTATAAATGGACCTACTTTGTTTTGTGGCGCGAGGTTTAATTTCTCTTTAATGAAAAGTTCTACGTCTTCTGGTTTAGAAGACGATTTTTTGAAGGAAGCTAAAGGCTTCAGAATAACAGGTAGGTATTACATTATACAATGTTTTGTGCTTGGTAGTATATGTTTTAGACCGTAGCGATATCTTCTTCTGTTCTGTCACCTCTCTCTGTTAGAATCTCGGTTACATTTATTTGGTTGTTAAAAAGTGTTAATTGTGAAAGTTTCGTATTGTACGAGTTGCGAATAAAACACGTCTGGGGACTGCAAATCGTGGAGCCGATCGGGTGAACTCGGCTAACTTCGGTTCGGCAGACTTCGGGTCTGCAGACGATGAGCTCCCGCCAAACCGAAGTCAGCCGAGTTCACCTGAACGGCTGCACAATTTGCAGTCCCCTGACGTAAGTGAATAAAACAATCAAAAGTAAACTCTGGTCAGCATCGCTATTTATGGATTTTAATATGTGCAATAATTGAAGTGTAACGATTTTACATCTGAAGCTGATTGATTTAAAAATACTAGACTGCGCTTACTATAATTTTGAAGTCAGTCTCAATTCAACAGTAGTTAAACAATTTCATGAAAAACTGCACAGAGCAATCGACTGACTGTCATTTATTTGAAGAATTTCACCTACTACATAGCAGCAACCTCTCTGACTTTCAGCGTGTAATCTGATGTGAAAACTTAATTACGACGAATATAAGGTATATTCAATTGAAATTAATTCTAATTAAAAACAAATAGTGTATGTTCATCGAATTAGACTGAGCTTGCTTATCAACAAGGCTTGTGAAAAAACAATTTACGATGATGTCAAGCTACGTTACGCCCGCTATTACTGTTTCAAAAGTTTGTGACTCGTTCTCCCAGCTTTAAATAAAAATAAATTGAACACGACCCTGGAGATTCAAGACATCGCCACCCGCCAACTTAATAAACTAAAATTTAACACCCACGAAAGACTACAAAAAGAAGGAGGAGGCACACCTCTCACCACGGACAACGCAATGGCGGACGTCTTCACTTAATGACCGAGAGCAGCGGCGTTTGCGGAGATGTTAGTGTTAACAGACAAGCAACACCGAGTGACAGACCACAAAAAGAAATGTTAGACGTATGACGACAGTGCGGCGAAATTTGGCGTTAATGGGCTATGGCAGCAGACGACCGACGCGAGTGCCTTTGCTAACATAATGACGTCGCCTGCAGCGGCTCTCCTAGGCACGTGGCCATATCGGTTGGACCCTAGAGGAGTGTAAAACCGTGGCCTGGTCAGGTGACTCCCAATTTCAGTTGGTAAGAGCCGATGGTAGTGTTCGAGTGTGGCGAAGACCCTAGAAGTCTGGGATCCAGGTTAACAAGGCACTGTACAAGCTGGTTGTGGCTCCATAATGGTGTGGGTTGTGTTTCAATGGAATGGGCTGGGTCCTCTTGTCAACTGAACCGATCACTGAGTGAAAATGATTATGTTCGGCTACTTGGTGATCATTTGCAACAATTCATGGATGGAATTTTTATGGATGACAGTGCGCCATGACACCGGACCATAATTGTTCGCGACTGGTTTGAAGAACATTCTGGACAAGTTGAGTGAATGATTTGGCCACCCAGATCACCCGACATGAATCCTACTGACACGTGATCGAGAGGTCAGTTCGTGAACAAAATCATGTACCGGCAACACTTTCGCAATAATGGACGGCTATAGAGGCAGCATAGCTCAGTATGTCTGAAGGGATTTCCAATGATTGGTCGAGTCCATGACACCTTTAGCTGGTGCACTACGCCAGGCAGAAGGAAGTCCGACACGATTTTAGGAAATATCCCGTAACTTTTGTCACCTCGGTGTACGACTTGCCACAACTGCAAGGAATATGACCTACTTCGGCCATACGGAAACCAAGAACATCCTTGACGGATCCTAAAAGGACTCTAACATTAGATGGTAGTCGGAGAACACATTTCATATTATATTGGCGCAAAATAATACAAGTTCAAGTGGAAATATTTCCTGCGTAAGGCAAAAAGTACGTAGCCTGTGGTGCCACCTCATTAATATCGCCATTCGGTCGGTTTAGGATTGATCGACAAAACCGCACGTCTGATCTGTCGTTCATTACAACCATTCTGACGAAAGGTGACTTAGGGCTTACTCAAGGTCTGAGATGACGCTGGTCCTGTGAACGAAGGTACGTAGTACCCCTCACGCTGAGTGATGATTATCAGCCTGTAGATACAAGTCAGCTTCCTATATACGGCACATTCCAAAGTTCCATCAACCTTCCTCCTGACCAACACATCAAAAAAGGGACGGCTGCCATTTTATTCCACCTCCACGGTGAACTAAATATTCGGGTGGATTGAATTCAGATGTTCTAAAATGCCATTTCAATTCTCATCTCCATGAGGCCAAACAACGAAAGCATCGTCTACATGTCTGAAAATCTGTGCGACATTCGGCACAATTTGGCTGTTTCCATGACTCGTTTTCTAATAGTGTATGTCGACGTCCTCTGATCAACCTCGCAGAGAATGCTTTTGGCCGCACAGCTTCATTCGTGCTGGGGAAGGGTTTACACCGACGCCCAAGCATTTACCAGGGGTTGATTTTATAAGTTCTGTCGAACATACTGTTTTTATACTGCTGTCGAGGAGGTTCGGAGAGAAGCACGTCGTATGTTGACTGCGGCTCGTGCGCCCAAGAGTAATATAACAACAACTGAGACGGCTAATTTACGTTCACTCAGAGTGGATCCGAATATTGTGATTTTACTTGCGAACAGGGGCAATGCTAGAGATGAATTGGACAAGCAGGATTACGTTCAAAAGATGTCATGTTTACCAACTGGTTCAACGTATTGCAGGAGCAGTGGTAGACCGACAAAAAGTATTGAAAGACTAATAAATTCTTGAAGAAAAGTTCCTAGTCGCAGGAGAGTTAATTCTTAATTATTGTTACGTTGTCGCCCTTAGATTGTACAACCTTCCGAAGAGCCACAAAGAAGACATTCCTTTTTAGGTCTATTGTCAGTAAAATTAGTGCTCCCGCATAGACGAAGGGAAGCATCTTGCTAGTCTGTCGAGCCTACTAGTAGGTCGGCGCATTTCTTTCGTCAGATAGAGGGACTTCGTTTGAATGACTGATATTTTAGATAGTTTTAATAGGATATGGTTAACTGGAATTAAATTTGGTGTTGAATTAACTAACCTATTTCGACATGACCAGTATTGTGAACAGACAGATGGAGTTGCTTATGGAAAACTTCGAGGAAAGTGCCTCATGGAGCTGAGAATTGAAACGGCTTTTTAGAATATCTTCGTTCAGTGCACCCAAATATTCCTTCCTTGATATGTTGGTCAGGAGAAAGGCTGAAGGAACGTTGGGACATACTGACCAAATCTGCTATTATGGAACATTGCCTTGGCGTCAATGATACTATGAACGACACGTAGATTTTGCAATGCACTTCCAGCTAATGGGATGGTGTTATTAAGAAAGCAGCTGAGATTCAATTAGCAGGTGATCTTATTAACAGAGATGGAGGATTTTGCTTAAATTCTGTTTGGAGCCCTTTGCTCTCTCCCTTGACAAAAAAACAGGGAGACAGGGTTAATGTTATCTCACGCGTTGGTCATTGAAGTTTGCTGTCGGTATCTTCTGATGTCAGCCGTCTATAGCTTGAAACGTCCCACTAGAAAAATTAAGAATGACTGTGCTGGTAAACTTCTACGTTACTTGAGTTTCAAACATGTGAGCAAAACTGAACGTAGTCAGTTTCCTCTTTACTTATTCTGATCATCACTAAAGTGCC
This sequence comes from Schistocerca serialis cubense, assembly GCF_023864345.2. Classification (NCBI taxonomy): domain Eukaryota; kingdom Metazoa; phylum Arthropoda; class Insecta; order Orthoptera; family Acrididae; genus Schistocerca; species Schistocerca serialis. The sequence goes on along the minus strand of NC_064638.1, from coordinate 262,216,604 downwards.
ACACAATATTTGTAGCGCAACGCAGTCTGACTTTCAATAATCCTTACAAAAGAATGGCCCTGACTATCAATAACCCATACCTTTTATGAATCACTTACCTCACAAACATCTTCGTTACTCGAACTACTGCAATACAGCGAGCGCCAATGCTGCCAGCTAAATAAAAGATTCTGAACTACTGAAGGCACTAACTAATGATAGGTATAGTTAGCAAATAAAAGATTTTGATAGAGAACAAACAATGTATTTACCTTAATAGCGTTCAAAAGTCAAAAAATATATATAATTTTGTGACATCCACTTAAACAAATTTCCTTTTTCTGACGGACACACGTCCAGATCGTCCGCTAAAAACTCTGGCATCTCTCTCTCCACGTCCACCACTGCTGGCGGCTCACCTCCAACTGCCCAACGCTATGCGCTGTTCACATCCAACTGCCCAACACAACAATAGCGAATATTCCAACAATAAATCCAACCAGCCACAGACTACACACAGCGCACTCAGCGAGTTTCATACAGAGCACTACGTAGCGTTACTAACATAAAAACCTAAACAGCCTACTTACAAGCTGTGTGGTGGCGCTAGCCCGCTAGTGTTCGAGCGAGTGTGCGTGTGCGTGCGTGTGCGTGTGCGTGTGTGTGTGTGTGTGTGTGTGTGTGTGTGCGTGTGTGTGTGTGAGTCATCTTTCCGTGTATGCACTGTGTACCGAGGTTTCATATTTCCTTGTTTCCTAGCACAGCGTATGGGCGGTTATCGAAGACGTCACCAGACTGCATTCCCGTAAGTGATCTGAACATACTGTACACATGAAGAAACTCAAGTTACACAGTGTAAATACAGTGTAACGTCTCTCAGAAGGCGATAGTGGTATCACGGACTCTCTGAGTGCTAGCTAAATAGTACAGACTGTTAGTTCTGGCACAGGAAGTACAGCTGCGAGTAACTGTTTACAGTCGCCTTGCGTCATTAGTTACTTTAGCAGAGCAACTTTGTTTAAGCTCTACTTAAAATAGCCTTTTCAGATAAATTGCGATTCTTCTGGGTCAAACACGAATGCGCCCGTAAGTGAAGTCTTGCCCATAGCGCACAGCCCGTGACCGGCCTGAATGCAGATGAACCGTTCTTCACCGCGACACAAGCAGGGGGAGGTTCGCGAGCCCACCGCCCAGTCACCTTTTATTCCCGAGAACCATCCACGGTACTCCGTTTGGTTGCAGGCTGAGTAGACCCGAGGCCTTCCCAGAAGGACTGGAACGGGGTAAAATCCCGTCCCTATGCGGGATTGAACCCGGGACGTCCGATGCCGGGACCGGGCGCTCTACCCGCGAGAACACAGCCACGTGCGGCCATACCGTACGCTAAACAGACACTCGCAATTGACCTTACTGTGGACCGAGGAATGACGATTCACTGTTAATGCAGGCCCGTACTCAGCCCAGTCACTGCGACGGACTTAAGTAAGCCGCGTACTCGAAGCACCAAAAATAGAAATAGTGTTCTTCTGAACATAAATCTCAATTACTCGTTATTTAAACTGAATCCGTGGTATATTCATTCGAACTGAAATTTTTATACAGAATGAGATTTTGACGCTGCAGCGGAGTGTGCGCTAATATGAAACTTCCTGGCGGATTAAAACTGTGTGCCTAACCGAGACTCGAACTCGGGACATTTGCCTTTCACGGGCAAGTGCTCTACCATCTGAGCTACCCAATTACGACTCACGCCCCATCCTCACAGCCTTACTTCCGCCAGTACCTCGTCTCCTACTTTCCAAACTTCACAGAAGCTTTCCTGCGAGCCTTGCAGAACTGGCACTCCTGGAAGAAAGGATATTGCGGAGACATGGCTTAGCCACAGCCTGGGGGATGTGGAGACGAGGTACTGGCGGAAGTACTGGTGGAAGTAAGACTGTGAGGAGGGGGCGTAAGTCGTGCTTGGGAAGCTCAGATGGTAGAGCACTTGCCCGCGAAAGGCAAAGGTCCCGAGTTCGAGTCTTGGTCCGGCACACAGTTTAATCTGCCAGGAAGTTTCATATCAGCCACACTCAGCTGCAGAGTGCAAATCTCATTCTGGAAACATTTCCCAGGTTGTGGCTAAGCCATGTCTCCGCAATATGCCGGCCGAAGTGGCCGTGCGGTTAAAGGCGCTGCAGTCTGGAACCGCAAGACCGCTACGGTCGCAGGTTCGAATCCTGCCTCGGGCATGGATGTTTGTGATGTCCTTAGGTTAGTTAGGTTTAACTAGTTCTAAGTTCTAGGGGACTAATGACCTCAGCAGTTGAGTCCCATAGCGCTCAGAGCCATTTGAACCATTTTTTCTCCGCAATATCCTTTCTTCCAGGAGTGCTAGTTCTGCAAGGTTCGCAGGAGAGCTTCTGTGAAATTTGGAAAGTAGGAGGCGAGGTACAGACGGAAGTAAGGTTCAAATGGTTCAAATCGCTCTGAGCACTATGGGACTTAATATCTGAGGTCATCAGTCCCCTATAACTTAGAACTACTTAAACCTAACTAACCTAAGGACATCACACACATCCATGGCCGAGGCAGGATTCGAACCTGCGACCGTAGCGGTCCAGACTGAAGCGTCTAGAACCGCTCGGCCACTCTGGCCGGGCGAAAGTAAGGCTGTGCGGTCGGGGCGTGAGTCGTGCTTGGGTAGCTCAGATGGCGCCGGCACCGTAGCTCAGCGTGTTCGGTCAGAGGTTTAGCTGCCCTCTGAGAAAAAAAAAAGAAGCTGAGTTAATCGATCGACAACGAACTTAAACGAATGTCTTACGACGTCCGCCCCGAGCAGGTGCAACGAAGCGAACAAAATGAGATTAAAAAAAAAAGATGGTAGAGCACTTGCCCGAGAAAGGCAAAGGTCCCGAGTTCGAGTCTCGGTTCGGCACACAGTTTTAATCTGCCAGGAAGTTTCAGAAATTTTTATGTAGGACATAAACGAACAAATATTCCTCGATGGTGCTGTGCAATTTTCTAATTTACTGGGTGGTCAAGAACAGTCTTAAAAGTTCTTAAGGGTGTCTCTGCGGCCCATGTCCAGTTTTTGTATTGCTCTCTTGCACAGTTTTAGGAACGCAAACGAAGAACACGTTTGACGAGACCGTCTCTGGCGCTTGAAATTGCGCGCGCTATGGCATGATTGACTAACTTTAATGCTAATTAACACGGAAACGGCAGAACGTATCGAATTTCTTTCTTAACAGTAATTTCTCAGCACAACTTCCCGGCCAACATCCTTACAAGCTTTTCAGACTGTTTCTGACCACATTGTATACGTAGTTCCAGAATATCTCTGGAACTAAGGAATGCAGATTTTTGTACTGGAAATCAACTTCTCAACAACTACACGATTGCTGAAAAACGCCGTGGTATTATTGCTGCGACCGAACGAGGAGGTACAATGATTAAGGCACTGGATATGCTGTCATCTGTTCATTCATTGTTCATTTTGTTCTGTAGAGTCTATCAAGCAGGACGGCCCTCTGGGATGAGGATCGAGTCAAGATATATAGGGTGCGTCAAAAAAATGTATACACGCTTTGAAGTGTCATAGAAAATTTATTTCCCGTTCTACAATGTTAAATTTCTGGAAATGGAAAGCTTAAAGTCCAATCGGAAAAATAAATGTACTTTGCAAATGTGATTAATGTTCAAACTGATGGCCTTCAGCATCAATACATTTCTGAGTACGAGTCACCACTGATTCTGTACATCGTACCAAATTGTCCAATGAGATTTCTGTGCACACTGCCTGAATCTCGTTCCAAAGTGTGTCCAGGTTACGTGGTTTACGTTTGTACACCTCATCTTTTACTATACCCCATAAGAATAAATCCAGCGGCGTGAGTTCTGGAGAGTGTGCAGGAAACTCGATTGGTCCCCTGCGTCCTATCCACTGGCCTGGCACATTGTGATCCAGGTATGCTCGTACGTCCCTATGATAGTGCAGGGTGGGGCGCCATCTTGTTGGAAATAAAACTCATCATTACCGTATAATGCACGAATGGCAGGGAATATGGAGTCAGCAAGCATTATTAGGTACGTTTCTCCAGTAACAGTACCTTCAAAGCGGAAAGGCCCAATGATTCCCCTTTCAGACAAACCACACGACACATTTACACCAGGCAAATTCACAGCCTTTTCAACTGTAATGTGAGGATTATCCCAGCCCAGTACACACAATTGTGCCTATTGACAGTTCCATTGAGTTAGAATTGGGATTCATCCGGCCAAATTATGCTACCCATAAATCCTGGTTCACGTCTCACCATCTCCTGAACCCATTCACAAAATTCTAACCTTCGATGTGGATCGTCGTCACCTAGCTGTTGCACCAGCCTTGGAATGTACACACGAAACTTGCCTTTCTTCAGAATGCGTAGCACACTACTAGCACTTACATTGCTCTCACGTGCCGCTTGCCTTGAAGATTTTTGAGGCAAACGCTGAAACAGTTCCAAGACCGCAGTTGTGGAATCATCACTTGTAGCTGTACGAGGTCGCCCTGATCGACCTTTATGCACATCACACACTGTTCCATGAATTTCGAATTTGTCTCGTAGACGTGTAATTGTTAACCTTGAAGGTGGTTCTGTACCATATTCACTTCTCCACTGTCTTCGAACCGTAGCTACAGTCTCAAACTTCCAGTACCACTTAATTATCTGCTTCCGCGCTTCAAAGCTCAAACGCACGTCCGCCATGTTGCAGTTACTTCCTTGTCACGGCTGACACCTGTTGAAAAAACATAACATTACTTTCTCACAGATATTTAACCTTGTAGAACGGGAAATAAATTGTCTATGACAGTTCAAAGTGTGTATACATTTTTTTGACGCACCCTGTATATTAACAACTGGCAAGGAAGTCACAGGAACTTAGTCAGTAATACTGTCTTGACAATAAACTATCACTGTACTGCTTAGTGCTAGTAACGTCTATGTCAGGTAAATTTAATCCCATAGATTGGAAGGAAAGTTGCCACTTTGCTAAAGTGCTGCTGCCTCTGGAGTTACACCGTACTGATGCTGTTTGTCTGTTATTTATTGCTTAAAAATTTACTTGATTACAATGGCATTTATCAGAGAAAGTATCTGCAACTGCTGGGATACTATATACATTAATGGTTGTCATGCAGCTTTGCAATGAAGACTGCTATAAGCAATGTAGCTAACAGAACTTTTCAGCGCCTGAACATACATTGTTAGATGATTTGCACAAGTAGTGGCTGCTGAAGTATGTTTTTAATTTCCTTTTCAACTGGTTGGGATTTCTAATTTCTTACATTATGTTAGGTGAAAGACAGTTGAATTATTTCCTAGCAGTGTACATAATACTATTCTGAAACCTAAGCGAAGGGGCGAATGCTACATGAAAATTAATTTTGCGTCTTGTATCATGACCGTGTAAATCACTGTTCAGCCGCAAATGGTTTTTTGCTATCGGCAACAAAAACAATGAAGGAGTGAATATATTAGGAAGTAAGTGTCACAATTCTACCATACTTAAAAGGACTTCTGCAAGATGCACAATTACGTACTTAAGATAGTATTCCTACTGTCCGCTTCTGCCGAATAAGCACTGTATTTATGTTAGGTACATAGCCCTAGAAGGCAATTCCATACGACAAGATACAACACTGGACTCGTATTTGGAAGGACGACGGTTCAAACCCGCGTCCAGCCGTCCTGATTTTGGTTTTCAGTGATTTCCATAAATCGCTTCAAGCAAATGCTGGGATAGTTCTTTTGAAGGGACGCGGCCTACTTCCTTCCCCATCCTTCCCTAATCCAATGGGACCGATGATCTTGCTGTTTGGTCCCCTCTCCTTAAATCAACCAACCAACCAACTAACCGTAAGACAACAGTACATTAAAAAAATACAGTTTAAACCAGCGCTCTTGTTTTTAGATATACACCGTGAGAGGTACTTCTAACGGCTCAACAAGTATAACTGAACTTCCCGATTAGTTTGTCTATGTGTTGGCTCCATTTTAACTTATTATCCAAATGTATCCCTAGGTATTTCACATTGTGTGTTTAATTCAGTGTATAACCGTTAATGCTTACTTCTGATGCTAATGTGAAACTACAGTTGAGCTTTAAGCATACAAATTTGATGCTATCTGTGACCTATAGAGCTGCTTTTCCCATTCACTAAGACCTGGGTTGGGGATCGCGGCCCGCACTTGCCCTCAGGTGTTGTAAGTAGGCTGTATAAGTTTTTTTTGTTGGTAACGCCACGTAGCGCTCTGTATGAAAATCACTGGCTGCGCTGTGTGAAGGCTGTGGTTGGTTTGCATTGTTGGAGTATATGCTATTGTAGTGTTGGGCAATTGGATGTGAACAGCGCGTAGCGCTGCGCTGTTGGAGGTGAGCCGCCAGTAGTGGTGGATGTGGGGAGAGAAATGGCGGAATTTTGAGAGCGGATGATCTGGACATGTGTCCATCAGAGACACAGTAAATTTGTAAGACTGGATGTCATGAACTGCTATACATATTATGACTTTTGAACACTTTTAAGGTAAATACATTGTTTGTTCTCTATCAAAATCTTTCATTTGCTAACTATGCCTATCAGTAGTTAGTGCTTTCAGTAGTTAGAATCTTTTATTTAGCTGGCAGTATTGGCGCTCGCTGTATTGCAGTAGTTCGAGTAACGAAGATTTTTGTGAGGTAAGTGATTTGTGAAAGGTATAGATTAATTTAGTCAGGGTCATTCTCTTGTAGGTATTATTGAAAGTCAGATTGCGTTGCGCTAAAAATATTGTGTGTCAGTTTAGTGTTGATCAGAATAGGTAAAGAGCGAAATGTCTGAGTACGTTAAGTTCTGCTCAGCTGTTTGAAAATCAAATAATGTAAGAGGTTTATCTGCATAGTAATTCATTAAGTTTTCTAAGGGGATGTTTCATATGGCGACCCTGCCAGGATACCTCACTGGAATCTTCTGATTTTTTTCTTATAGTTTCTGTAATTAGTGTAGCTATTGTTTATTGCTAGCACATAATTATAGAGAGAATTTCCTTTGTAGTTGTAGTTTTTCATTGTTGTACAGTAAAACAGTTATGGCATGCATGTAGATTTGCACCAAGTATTTTGCAGCTGCACTTGCAATTAACTAGATATTATTTTCAGTGCTATTTAATGTGTTTACTTATTTTGCTCTTCAAATTGTGCTTTTCTATGTTATCGTGTGAAATATTGTGACAATAATGGCGTGTGAAAAACGTAACACTAGGCTCCAAAGTAAACTGAGAACTAATAGTGACGATGAGCGTAGCTTATCAGCACCACTGTGTAATGAATTAACAGACATTCAAAGCGGTAATTTGGTAATTGTGCATAGGGAAATGGAGCGGGTGGCAAATAATGGCGTAGACAGTGAAACAATTAGTGAACAGGGAAGCATTATCGATCGATCGGTCGGCAACAGCTCGCCTCAGGAATCCAAAATGACAGGACACAATCTCGCAAATACTGTAGATTCAGGTTTTGGGTCCTCACTGTTTTCTCAAATAAGTTAAGACACATTTACTGCTTGTCAAAATGTGAATGTTGGCGGTGCAAATGCACTGCCGAAAAGCATAGAGGAACAGATTCCAGACACAAATACATTATTATTGCAATTAATGCAACAAATGAAACAAAATCAGAGACAAACACAGCAACAGTTAGACACAATGGAACAAAATCTTCAAAAGTTAGACACAATGGAACAAAATCTTCAAAAGTTAGACACAATGGAACAAATTCTTCAAAAGTTAGACACAATGGAACAAAATCTTCAAAGGTTAGACACCACGCTTTAACAAACACGTGAAGATTTAACTACTGAGTTACATAACATCGAATCGAAATGACAAAAAGTTTGTAATGACGTAAAAACACAAATCCGTGAGCATTTTCAACCTATTTTTTCGCGGCATGAAAACACATTACAGAATCACGAAGCAGCCATAAAAGAACTGCAAACTATTGTTCATGAAAATCACGAGACCTTGCGGGCTAAAATTGACTCAGTTGCATCTACCGATTCGGTTACGCTACTTGCAAAAACTCAGGAAAACTTAAAGGACACTGTAGATACTCTGAAAATTGATTCAGAAAGACACTTGGAGGAAATTAGCTCATTATCAGAGAAAGTAGTCGAACTTTCGGGTCAGCTAAATAATTTATCTACGAAGGTAGATGATAATCTGAATGACACAAGACCAGTAGTCTTTAATGATACAGAAGAGTACGAACAAATTAGGAAATTCAAACTACTGAAGGCACTAACTACTGATAGGCACAGTTAGCAAATGAAAATTTTTGATAGAGAACAAACAATGTGTTTACCTTAAAAGTGCTCAAAAGTCATAATATATATAACAGTTCATGACATCCAGTCTTACAAATTTACTGTGTCTCTGATGGACACACGTCCAGATCATCCGCTCTCAAAACTCCGCCAGTTCTCTCCCCACATCCACCACTGCTGGCGGCTCACCTCCAACTGCGCAGCGCTACACGCTGTTCACATCCAACTGCCCAACACTACAATAGCATATACGACAACAATGCAAATTAACCACAGCCTTCACACAGCACAGCCAGTGATTTTCATACAGAGCGCTACGTGGCGTTACCAATAAAAAAACTTATACAGCCTACTTACAGTGTAGCAGTCACTGACATGGTTAGTTGGCTCACGACAGATCAAGGGCACTGCAAAGGGCATTGTTTAACGTCCTTTTTCGATGCACCCAATTCCTGAGGTTGATGGCACAAGTGCTGCAGATCACATGTGGAGCCCAGGGTTTATCCTGATCATCTAGTTTGCACCCAAAATAACAACTATAAGCTTCTTTAATCACTGGAGTTATTTGTTGTATTTGTGAAGCAAATGTGTCTTCTCCATACACATAACAGAATGTGTCAGCACTGTTAACACAAACTCATGGCATTTTTGTTCACTTCAATAGCAGTCAACTTGAACGACTGGTAGTTAACCTGGAAACAAATGTGCAAAAATTATTATGTGCATTAATAAAGTCACTGGAGTTAAAGAGGAGGGAGACAAAAAGATCACTAAAATTGGTATCAGAATGTTTATATCCAAAATACTGCACATAAGTAAGACCAGGGACAATAATTGTTACTAGTTATTATGACTTTGACAAACCATTTTAATATATGATTTTAACTTAACATAAAAATCCGTATATAATTGTCTCAACGTAATAAAACGGAGTAAAATGAACTAGATCTAATTTTGAATTATCTTTGTGATATTCGTGGGCAGCACATTAGAGTTGATAGGAATTGGCTATCTTCATTCGATTTACATTTTCATTGTTGCACAGTTCAATCATTAAGTGCAATTTGGTTCAAATTGATTATTAAACATACACGATAGTACCTTGGCACAAGTGAGTGAAATTGGAAAGGAAATTATAATAATGGCGTACGCTTAGCTATGCAAATTGCCAATGAATGCTGAACCAGCTAAAAGATTAAAATGGAGACCACAAAAGTACATATGAGTACCAGCTCTCTTGCCTAAGCACATGTTGAATTTAACTGACTACGTGCGTGGTTAATTCAGAAAAGCAAGTCTCTAACTCAAAACAAATGCTGCTCACGCTTACTATAATTGCAAAACTCATGTGCAGGGAATTGCTGCAGTGGTAGCTGAAGGTTACAAGCGAGGCGCCAGCCCTGGTGTGGCCGCCACCGGATGCCGGGCACCATCCGAAACAGTGACCATCGCCCAGTGCATACCTTACAGAGGTTTTTACGACCCTTTTACTATTCAACACCTTTGGCCATCGCGTTCTCACATTCAGCCAGTGGTCTCAACTCACAGAAAAGTTACACGTGCCTTTCACCACCGCATAAAAATGAAATGAAGACTGGAGTTTCAATTACACGCATACTTTTATGTATCGCTTTTAATTTGAATTGATTTGGTAGTCTATTTTGAATAGTGGGTTATTGATTACGTTATGGACTGATTTTGAAAAAACTGTCCAATAACACTAACAGATTATTATAGTTCTTTGAAACTGCGTAATATGAGTCTTTGTGAGATTAAGAGTCAAAGTGTTGACTGTGAACCACTTATATATCCGTTCAGATATAATTTGAGCAGTGTTTGCAAAATGTTTAAGAAATGCCATTAAAGTTATTGAACTGAATGACAATAAGACATCCAGAAGTAAGTCTTTGTATCGTACTTTAGATTCACAAGTTATGGTAACAGAATCGGACTACGAAGTCCATGTGGTGTATTTAATAACGAAGAAATTTAATTTTGAAATATATACACACAAAACTAAAGACCATCCATTCGCCTGGACGGATAACAACAGCAAAAAGCTTAATGTGAGAGAAACGTGTTCACCAGGTTAACATTTTTGAATACGTTGGTTATAGTTAAATGTAAATAATTCTCTCTCTCTCTCTCTTCTCTCTTCTCAGCGATCACAGGCCCTGTAGACCACGCGCTGCATCAACGATCTGCTTCCACCGCCTTCTATCTCTCGCAGCCTCCCTCCACCCTGAGGAAATTCCTAATGCTGCGATGTTCTTCTCTATGCCATCTTTCCACCTTGTACGATGTCGGCCCAATGGTCTTGTTGCATGGAGAGTTCCTTCAAATGCTTTCTTGGTGATTCTGTTGTTTTTCATTCTGGCCACATGTCCAGCCCATTGCAGTCTCCTACTTTTTAATTTCTGGATGATAGGGGGTTGCTTCATTAACTGATAAATTTCATTGTTCTTTCGAATTCTCCATACGCCATTCTCCAACACAGGTATCCAGATTTTTCTCGTTACTTTCCTTCGAAAACATTCAGTTTTTCTCTTTCATTCTTTGTAAGCACCCAGCTTTCTCAACCGTATAGTACTATGGGGGAGATAATAATGTTGTATATCTTCATCTTTGTGGTGATTGACAAATCTTTACTTTCTAGACATATTAATTTCAAAATTAAATTATTCTGTTGCTTATTATGCGCGGTTTTGCTGGCAGCCCTCTTAGTGCGGTTATTCCATGTTTTACACTTAGGTGAACGTGGACGAGTCAACAAACAACATGCTTGTCTCCTGACCTCTTCGGCAGAGTCAGGAGATAGTTTATAAGCATCCTGTTCGAGGTAGCTAATAAAATCAATGACTGGTAGACACTCGGGCGTTAGTACAAAATTTAAACCTTTCCCTATCATGAACGAAGCAGCATCATCAAAAGCTTTCTCTGTGAGATTGATCACAGAACGCCGAGATTTACTATTAGACTCTGACCCACAGAAACGTTTAAACTTCGCCGAATGACGGGCGGTTTTGCACATCTGCAGACGGTACTTTTGTTGTTTAGCCTCAGGGAGATGAGTATTTAAACGGCTTTTTAGAGCACTTGAATTCAACCCACCCGAATATTCGTTTCACGATGAAGGTAAGAAAGGATGGTTGCCTACCATACCTTGATGTGTTGGTCAGGATGGAAAGTTGGGACACGCCGTTTATAGGAAGCCAACTCGCATTGACTTGTTTCTGTAGGCTGATAATTCTCACCATTCGGCTCAGCGAGAAGGGCCACTTCGTACCGTGGTTCGCAGGGTTCACGCCATATCAGACCTTGAAAGTTTGTCAGCTGGGTTAACCCATCTTGAAGTCACCTTTTGTTAGGTAGGTTATACTGAAAGACAGATCAAACATGCGTTGCGCTATTGGCCAACCGTGAACCGGGTGAGTGACGATAACGAGATGGCGCCTAAATCTACGGCGTTTTTCCTTTACGCAGGAAGCATTTCCAATAGGATTGGTGGTATTTTGCGGAAATATGACGTCAAATGTGTGTTCCGATCGCTATCTAAGATTAGGGTACTTTAGCAACAGTTGAGGATGATCTTGGTTTGTGTGAAGCGGATGTGTATCGTGCTCCTTGTAGTTACGGCAAAACTTGATAGAACTTTTTCAGCACCTGCAAGACTTTACAGAGCAGTGTGTTGGACCTGAAACGGAAAAAAACGAAAGGCGAGGTCTCGAGTTCGAGTCCCTGTCCAGCACACAGTTTTAATCTGCCGAGTAATTTCAAAACAATGTGCAATACGCTACAGAGTAAGAAATTCGTCGTGGAACGAATTCCGTTGCTTGTGGTAAATCACGATTCGTTTAGTAAACTTTTGCTTCACGTACCGCACCTTCGTGATATATTTCACGGATCAAAACAATTTTGTTACAAGGAATGCTGAGTCGTGAGTGCTGAATTCGACAATGAAATCAATTTTGGTTACCCCTCTGGGTTTTTTGTTACACTGTACCCTCTATCCATCGAAATCCTCGAAAAGCTGCACGTAGGTCCAGCGCCTCCGCTTAAATATTATGCAGGTTTAACTGTTGAAAAATAATAGATCTATGTACAAGGCGTTACGACACACGCCCCCAGAAAATGAAGGTAGTTTGGCAGCACTGCCGATGGTCATATTTGAAAATGCTGTAACACGTTGTGTTTGTTGCCATTTGCATCGTAGTATTAAGAGTTCTGACAGTTATTAGAAGTGACAACTTCTTGTTCTAAGCTTGTGATGGTTTGTTGTTTAGTGTTAATTCAGAACAACAAATGCCTCTTCCTTGGGTAAATAGAGCAATAGAGTATGTCGCGGTGAAGAGTTACCGATGCCTATGCCTCCTGAGAATGTGACAGCGAAGACGAATATTGTGACGAACACATAGAACACACATGCTCTCAAGTATCAGTGAAGGAAAAATAAAGGAAGGAAAATATGCATTCCGACCAAAAATTACTGTTTCACAGAACAAATAAAGGAAAAAAAGTCCGAAAATTGTTAATTTGTAATTATATCACAAAAGAAATATTTTTTTACCGTTTGTTGTTCCTCTGTCTGTCTACCATCTGTTAAGACCCCTTTTTTCTCATGAATTGGTATAGGTATCGAGTTGCAATTTGAGTCAAATAGTAAGGTCAGTGAAAGGGAATCGAAAGAAGACAAAGATTTTTGGTCTGATGAGTGTAGGGTAATATAAACAGCAGCAGAAAATGGTATAACAGGTGTACGATTCATTATGAACTGGGAGGTAGGGCAGATAGTGATTTACTGTGAACAGTTCAGTGACAAGATCGTTCTAATCAGAACTGACAGTAAACCAGCACTAACAACACTAGTTCAGGTATACTTGTGCGTGCCGACGTTACAAGCAGAAGATGAAGAAACAGAGAAAATATGTGAGGATACTGAACAAGTAATTTAGTACCTACAAGTAGATGAAAATCCATTAGTCATGGAGTTTGAAATGCAGTTGTAGGGGAAGGAGTAGAAGAAAGGATTATAGGAGAATGTGAGCTGGATGGTAGGAATGAGAAAGACAGTGTTCTGCAATAAATTTCAGCTAGTAATAACGAATACTCCGTTCTAGAATCACAAGAAGAGGAAGTACACTTCCAAAAAGCCGGGAGATGCTGGAAGTTTTCAGTTGTATTACATCATGGTCAGGCAGAGAGTCCAAAATCAGACATTGGATTTTAAGGCATACCCAGAGGCATACAATGACTCAGTTCACAACTTAGTGGTGATGAAGAGCATGCTGAAGTTTAAGAGACTAATCAGGAAGAATCAGTGCTCAAAGAGGTTCGGTACTAACAAGGGAAACTCCCCAACGCACCACCCCTCAGCTTTAGTGGTAAGAGAGCCCAGTGAATAGCACGTCAAAAGCTGAACACAGGTCAAGCATGAAAACAGGAAGAAGGTGTACTGGGCTGTGACAAAAAAGCAAAATAGAAACAGTGAACGGGCCAAGGAAAAGAAGTACAATATAGAACAAACTGAGAGAGCAACTGCGTCGTGATCAAAGTGGTCACGGTGTTGGGCTACCAAGCAGGCGACCCGTGTTCGGACCTTCCGGGTACCAATTCTTTTCTCTTTCCGCTATTAACTTTATTCAAATTTGTGTCTGTGTTGTGGTGTGGCGTCCGTTTCCAAACGCGAGGTGTCAGGAAGGGACCTATAATGACAGTTGATTCTGAACAACTAATTTATTAACAGCCGAAAGGATGTGGCTTTTGAACGGGAACCGCAAACCTTTGATGTCAAGGCGGCAACTCAACTGAATCCTTCACCGCTAAATATGTCTGGTGTGTCAGGCAAGTCATTAGTAAGAGTACGTGTTTCATATGAGAGGAATCTCTCACCGATTCACCTAATTTGTACACTTGGTAAACGAGTAAGATATGCCTCCTTGCCCGATTTAGGTATTCGTATCAATGTGAATATGATAAAAACGTAATAGTTTGTCGCATAAGCTGCAATAAATGATCGTAACCGTTTCACAATCACACAGTTTTTCCGTGCTCTGCCAAAACATGTGTTTTAACGTTTTTGCAGTTCCGTTCCGTTTTGGAAGCTTTGACTCTTGAAGTCCTTCGTTGTAACACATTTCACACCCGTCTCTTTGTTGGTTTCATTTCTGTGAGACGTCTATGTACGAGGGTAAGTCAACTATCATCCGCATAGTAGTTGTAAAATTTTATTGTAATCAAATAGGAAACTTACAAGAACATCATTTTTCGACATAGTCTCCTTGCGTTTCAACGCACTTGGTCCATTGTTGTACAAGCTTCCTGATACCCTCATAAAAGAAGATTATCGGTTGAGCTGCGAGCCAGGAATGCACCTCTTCTTTCACTACTTCGTCCGAGGCAAATCGACGGCCCTTTAATGCCTGTTGGAGTGGACCAAACAAGTGATAGTCAGAAGGGGCGAGATCGGGACTATATGGAGGATGATCCAGTACTTCAAATTTGAGTTTCTGGAGCGTTTCAGCAGTGTGGGCAGCAGTATGCGGACAGGCATTGTCGGGCAACAACACAACACCTTTTGACTGCAATCCTCGGCGTTTGCTTCGTATTGCTGGCTTTAGACTGGCATAAGCATATCACTGTAACGTACAGTTTATTGTTGTGCCCCTTTCCCCATAATGTTCCAGTACTGGACCTTGTGTCCCAAAAAGCCGTAAGCATCAGTCTTCCTGCGGATGGTTGGGTTTTAAAATTTTTCTTGCACGGCGAATTTGGATGTTTCAATCCCATACTCTGCCGATTACTCTCCGGCTCGTAATAGAGGATCCATGTTTCGTCACCAGTAATGATCGTGACTAAGAGGTTTCCCCCTTCGTTACCATAGCGATCCATGTGTCTTTTGCAGATGTCCAAGCGCTTTGTTCATGCAACTGTGTGAGTTACACAAACTTGATGAAACCCAAGTCTGTTGTGGATGATTTTGTAGGCAGAACCGTGACTAATTTGCAGATGATGTGCCACTTCGTCAATAGTTGATCGTCTGTCTAAGAGAATCATTCTGCGACCATTTCGGAATTTTTCAATTCATTCGCAGACACTCCGTTGTGAAAAAACACTGTTCCTGTACTGTACCGAAAGTCTTTGATGAATTTCGGCCCCTGATACGCCTTCCGACCAGAAAAAACAGATCACTGAACGTTGCTCTTCTTTGGTGCAAATAGACAGCGGAGCAGACATGATTAACAGCATGGCAGCCATAACGAAACAAACCTAGCAGCTTGAAAACTGCAAAGATACAGTAACAAAGAAACAAAGCATGCATCATCAACGTAAAACGACAGTACTACCAAAATAAACAAAAATATAACAAAACTGCAGATAATAATTGACTTACCCTCGGATATCTCGTCTGCTCTCACTATTCATTACGATTACTTGCGACGCTAACGTGTTCTTACCCAATGTGCAGTATGACAATTGCCAGGACGACAGAAAGAAAACAAACATTTCAGTGAGCAGACGGATAGTTCGTAATGTTGTGGAAAAAAAGTGGCACAAGGGAGTTTTGAAGACAGCTCTCCCGCTTCACCATGACCACTGATCCAAAAAGGCGTTGTTGTTTCAAGCTGGCTGTTTATTGCACTTCTTGTTCTTGGACCGTTCACTGTTTCTATTTTGCTTTCTTTCCACAGTGCAGAACACCACCTTCTTTTTTTCATGGTTGACGGGCTATCGACTGAGCAACCTTACCACTAAATCTAAGGAGGCTGCGATGGGGAGTATCCCTTGTAAGGAATGAAAAGTTACCCTTAAAGTTCTCTGAGGCTATAGATACTGCGATAATGAATAGCTTAGTACTCATTTCATTCAGGAGGAATGGATAGCTCAAAAAGAAGTGCAATCACAGAAGTTGAAAAGAAAAACATAGGTACAAGGAAAACAATTGCGATGAAACCATGGGTAACAGATGGAATACTTCAGTTGATCGAGGAAAGAAGGGAGTACATAAATGGTCAGGGAAATTAAAGAATACAAAAATACAAGTCACTTAGGTACGAGCGGCCGGGTTGGCCGAGCGGTTCTAGGCGCTACAGTTTGGAACCGCGCGACCACTCCGGTCGCAGGTTCGAATCCTGCCTCGGGCTTGGTTGTGTGTGATGTCCTTAGGTTAGTTAGGTTTAAGTAGTTCTAAGTTCTAGGGGACTGATGACCTCAGAAGCTCAGAGCCATTTTTTAACTTAGGTATGAAACATGTAGTAAGTGTGGGAGAAACGGCTGCTTGAAAAATGTGAAGGAATCGAAAAAGAAATGATTGTCGGAAGGACTGAGTTAGCATGCAGAAAAGTCAACACAACCTTAGGTGAAATTAAAAGCTAGGGTGGTGACATGAAGAGCGTAATGGGAATTCTGCTGTTAAATGCAGAGGAGAGAGCGGACAGGCAGAAAGAGAACACTGAAGGCCTCTATGTGGGGGATGACTTGTCTGATGACGCGATAGAAGAAGAAACAGGAGTTAACTGGAAGAAGATAGGGGATCCAGTATTAGAACCATAATTGAAAAGAGCTTTGGAAGGTCTAGGATCAAGTAAAGCAGGAGGGACAGATAATATCCATCGGACTTTCTAAAATCATTGTGGAATTAGCAACACAACGCTTATTCACGATGGTGTGTGGAATGCATGAGACTCGCGATATACCATCAGACTTTCGGAAAACATCATCCACACAATTCTGAAAACTGCAAGAGTCGACAAGTGCGATAATCATCGCACAGTCAGCTTAACGCATCAGGAATCCAAGTTGCTGACAAGAATAATGTACAGAAGAATGGAAAAGAAAATTGAGGATTTGTTAAAGACGATCAGTTTGGCTTTAGGAAAGGTAAAGGCACCAGAGAGGCAATTCTGACGTTGCGGTTGACAATGGAAGCCAGGCAGAAGATAAGTCAAGACACCAGGATTTGTCGAACTGGAAAATGCGTTCCAAAGACGTGTGATGTATAGTATGACCAAAAACCAAGAGGATACGACAAGAGTGAGAGACAGAGAACGAAGTGCTCGGACTAGAAAGGGTTTAAGAGAGGGATGCAGTCCTTCGCCACTACTGTTGACTTTATACATCTACATCTACGTGATTACTCTGATATCTACAATAAAGTGCCTGGCAGACGGTTCAATGAACCACCTTCACGCTGGCTCTCTACCGTTCCACTCTCGAACGGCGCGCGGGAAAAACGAGCACTTCAATTTTTCTTTGCGAGCCATGATTTCTCTGATTTTATCTTGACGATCGTTTCTCCATATTTAGGTGGGTGCCAACAGAATGTTTTCGCAATCGGAGGAGAAAACTGTTGATTGAAATTTCATGAGAAGTTCACGTCGCAACGAAAAATGCCTGTGTTTTAATGATTGCCACTCCAATTCACGTATCATGTCTGTGGCACTATCTCCCATACTTCGCGATAATCCAAAACGAGCTGCCCTTCTTTGTACTTTTTCGATGTCATCCGCCAGTCCCATCTGATACGGACCCCACACCGCGCAGCAATACTCCAGAACAGGGCGGACAAGCGTGGTGTAAGCAGTCTCTTGAGTAGACCTATTGCACCTTCTAAGTGTTGTGTCAATGAATCACAGTCTTTGGTTGGCTCTACCCACAACATTATCTATGTTATCGTTCCAATTTAGGGTATTTGTAATTGTAATCCCTAAGTAGTTAGTTGAATTTACAGACTTCAGATTTGTGTGATTTATCGCTTAACCGAAATTTAGCGGATTTCTTTTAGTACTCATATGTATAACTTCACACTTTTCTTTATTCAGTGTCAACTGCCACTTTTCGCATCATACAGATATGTTATCTAAATCATTTTGCAATTCCTTTCGGTCATCTGATGACTTTACAAGACGGTAAATGACAGCAAAATCTGCAAACAGTCTAAGAGGGCTACTGAGATTGTCTCCTATGTCGTTAATATAGATCAGGAACAATATAGGGCCTATAACACTTCCTTGGGGAACGCCGGATATTATTTCTGTTTTACTCGACGACTTTCCGTCTATGACTACAAACTGTGACCTTTCTGACAGGAAATTACGAATCCATTCCCACAACTGAGGCGATATTCAATATGCACGCAGTTTGGTTACAAGGTGTTTGTGAGAAACGGTTTCGAAAGCCTTTGGGAAATCTAAAAATATGGAATCAATTTGACATCCCTTGTCGATAGCACTCATTACTTCATGAGTATAAAGAGCTAGCTGTGATTCGCAAGTACGATATTTTCTGAATCCGTTCTGCCTACTTGTCAATAAATCGTTTTCTTCGAAGTACTTCATAACGTTCGAATACAGTGTATGTTCAAAGCCCTACTGCAAATCGACGTTCGTGATAGGGGCCTGTAATTCAACGGATTACTCCTGCTTCTCTTTTTGGGTATTGGTGTGACTTGAGCAATTTTCCAGTCTTTAGGTACCGATCTTTCTGTGGGCGAGCCGTCGTATATAATTGCATATTCTGAGAGGAACCTGATTGATATACAATCTGGACCGGAAGCCTTGCTTTTATTAAGTGATTTAAGCTGCTTTGCGACACCGAGGATATCTATTTCTATGTTTCTCATCTTGGAAGTTGTTCTTGACTGGAATTCATGAAATATTTACTTCGTCTTCTTTGGTGAAGGAGTTTCGGAAAACCGTGTTTAATAACTCTGCTTTAGTGGCACTGTCATCAGTGACTTCACCGTTGTTATCGCGCAGTGAAGGTATTGATTGCGTCTTGCCACTGGTGTGTTTTATGTATGACCAGAATCTCTTTGGATTTTCTGCCAGATTTCGAGACAGAGTTTCGTTGTGGAAATTATTGAAAGCATTCCGCTTTGAAGTACGCACTATATTTCGAACTTCTGAAAAACTTTGCCAGTCTTGGGGATTTTGCTTTCTTTTAAATTTGGCATGCTTTTTCGCTGCTTCTGCAACAGCGATCTGACCCGTTTTGTGTACCATGGGGGATCAGTACCATCACTTATTAATTTATGTGGTATATATCTCTCAATTGCTGTCGATACTATCTCTTTGAAATCATTCCACAACTTTCCTTCGCTTACATGATCAGATCGGATGGAGTGCCGACTGTCTCCTAAAAAGGCGTTAAAAGCATTTTGATCAGCTTTTTTAAATAGATTTACTTTGCGTTTTTTCTTGATGGTTGTAGGAGTTACGGTATTCAGCCTAGCAGCTACTGCCTTGTGGTCGCTAATCAGTGTATTCTCCACGATACTCACTATTTGTCCAGGATTATTTATAATCAAGCAATGACAGAAATAAAAGGAAAAGATTCAAGAATGTGATTAAAATTCAGGGTGAAAGGATATCAATGATAAGATTTGCTGATGGTATTGCTATCTTCACTGAAAGTGAAAAAGATTTACAGGATCTGTTGAATGGAATGAGTGCAGAATATAGTTTGAGAGTAAACCGAAGGAAGACGAAAGTAATGAGAAATAGCAGAAATGAGAATACTGAGAAACTTAACGTCAGAATTGGTGACCACGAAGTAGGTGAAGTTAAGATATTGTGGTACATAGGTAGCAAAATCACCAATGACGGAAGGAGCAAGGAGGAGAGATAAAGCATACTCATTAGAAAAAGGGCATTCCTGGAAAAGAGAAGACTACTAGTATCAACCATAGGCCTCAATTTAAGGAATAAATTTCTGAAAATAGCATAGTATGGTAGCGAAACATGGACTGTGGGAAAACAGGAACAGAAGAGAATCGAAACATTTGAGATGTTGTGCTACAGAAGAATGTTGAAAACTAAGTGGACTGATAAAATAACGAATGAGGGGGTTCTTCGGAGAACCGGCGACGAAAAGAACGTATGCAAAACACTGACAAGGAGAAGGAACAGGATGGTAGCACTTGTGTTAAGACATCAGGGAATAACTTCCATGGTATTAGAGGCAGCTGTGGAGGGTAAAAACTGGAGCGGAAGATAGACATTGCAATACATCCATCAAATAATTTAGGATGTAGGCTGCAAGTGCTACTTTGAGGTGAAAAGGTTTGCGCAGGAAAGAAATTCGTAGAGGGCCACATCAAATCAGTCAGAAGTTGGATTCAAAAAAGATCTACTGTCCCTTGGCTTCTAAGTCAGTGGAGTCAAGAGACACGGCCATATATGTCACATATTTTGATGATCGCAAGTTCAGTCATCAAAACCTTCAGATGAACTACCTGCATATAAACAATTTTTGATGTTGCTGAGCAACAGTCATACAGTAATTTTTAAATGGACACACCGCCGTTGGACTGTATTGTTGTTTATTTAATTGCGTCCCAGGATTCGGTTCAAATGGCTCTGAGCACTATGGGACTTAACATTTGAGGTCATCAGTTCCCTATACTTAGAACCATTTAAACCTAACTAAGCATACATCCATGCCCGAGGCAGGATTCGCACCTGCGACCGTAGCAGCCAGGATTCGGCCTTTTATGTTAATGACATAAACTCAATCACTTGAAAATTGCATAAAAGGCCGAAACCTAGGTCGTAATTAAATAAATAAATAACAATGGAGTCAAACGACGGTGTGTTCATTAAAAAAAAAAAAACCTCTATGTAGCTACGTCTGGCCTGGCGGTCTAGCGGTCTTGATAACGACCGAGGGGTATGCTGCACGTTTGTTACCTTACTTTAATTCTTTTCTTTATGCCTCTTCAGGATCTGGCCATTCCACAGGTCGAGCGCATTTTTAGAAAAAGGATATGGTTTATTTATTTCCTAAAACTCCGCAGAAACTTCCGTTAGGCCGAGAATTTAATTCTTTTTTGCGTCCTGTGGATCAGACCCCCAGTTTTTAAAGTTTTAAACTAAAGAACTAGATGAATTAGTGAGCTCTTCGCAAATAAGCAATGCAAGGATATGCCAGTATCCCACAATAGTCATGTATACACATTTTACGGCTACTTCCAGCAACAGACGCGATCGTTTTTATTTTTCTGATTCGTTATGTGGACAGCTGTTAGCGGTAGACGTGATACACTTGTTTCACTGATCACTGTGCCGTAGCTGGAACCATAAATAATGTGCCGCAACCAGCAAGACTGTATCGCGTCCCCTGGATGTTGAGGGCCTGTTAAAGGACCCTTTCCTCGAGATTATCGTTCGCTAAATTTGGACCCGTAGCTTGCTCTGTTATGGAATTATGGAGAAGGCGTGCAAAACTCCTGATCCGTAAAGCGTTAATGCGTTACGGCATTGAGAGGGCGAAGGACCTCCGGCAGACCCAGGAATTTTATTACTCCGTCTCACATAACTTTATGGAGATTTCAGACAAGCTCCCTTACGGATTATGGAGGTTCGCCATGGTAAAACGAAGCTTCTTCAAGTAAAGAGGCAACAAATGTAAGCACTCAAGGTGCGATCAATATCCCGCTCATTCCCACGGATGAATGACGTCCTTATATCATCCGCCATAACACCGAAGTTAAGCGCTGTTGGGCTGGGCTAGAACTTGGATGGGTGACCATGCGGTCTGCCGAGCGCTGTTGGCAAGTGGGGTGCACTCAGCTCTTGTGAGGCAAACTGAGGAGCTACTTCATTGTGAAGTACGAGTAGCGGTTCCGGTCTCGGAGACTGATGTAGAGTCGGGAGAGCGGTGTGCTGACCACATGCCCCTCCATATCCGCATTACGCCTGTGGGCCGAGGATAACATGGCGGCCGTCGGTACCGTTGGCCCTTCATGGCCTGTTCTGGAGGAGTTTAGTTTTTATATCATCTTATCCGGTTGCGGACGCTTGGGAAAACAGGATGTACCGCGCCCCTCACTCACACTGATGGTCACGTACTGACCTCCCAACGTGACATTTCCAGGGCGACCTATAATCGCTTTCACATTGGACTCGCATTCGGAAGGACGACGGTTCAATCCCGCGTCCGGCCATGCTGATTTAGGTTTTCCGTGATTTCCCTAAATCGCTTCAGGCAAATGCCGGGATGGTTCCTCTGAAAGGGCACAGCCGACTTCCTTCTCTATTCTACCCTAATCCGATGAGACCGATGACCTCGCAGTTTGGTCTCCTCCCCCTAATCAAACCAGCCCCTATAATTACTTTACCGACATGTATGACGCCCGTGCTACTGATAAGAATTTTCCCTGATGCATTTACTCCTCTCCTGGATTGCGGGGTTACTCCTGCACTGATTAACGAATTTGCAGGTCACTTTACTCGAGTTGATATACAGGTTGTCCATAAAGTGCCTTTACAACTTCAAAATTTTATTACAACGGAAGTTGTTGAAATATTTAAACAACATTTATTTCATTGTAATCAGTGTTTTTAAAAATTATTTGACAGTGTTTAATAGACCTGTATATGGGCGCCTTTAGTTGCACGAAGCACAAGGCGGTAGTCGATTTCTTGCCATGTTCGCTGTAGCATAGCGTCATCAATGGTGGCAGTGGCTTTACGAAATCTTTGCTTCAAGTCAGCAATGTCCCGTATCTGTGTTTGATACATGATATCTTTTACATACCCCCATTAACAAAAAAAGTCCAAGGGAGTGATATCTGGCGAACCCGTTAGCCAAGGAATCGGCCCATCCCTCCCAATCCATCTGCCTGGAAATGTTTCATTGAGGAACCGACGAACATGCATTCCCCAATGTGGTGGTGCACCTTCTTTCTGGAAAATGATAGTTGGTTGTAAGTCAATCAATTGTGGTACTACATATTCGGTCAGAAGGTTGAGGTAAACATTTGCAGTAATTGTTGACTCGTTGAAGAAAAATGGACCAATTATTGGGCTGCACATGGTTCCACACCACACATTCACTTTTGGACTATCCCGGTGAAGCTCCCTAGTCTCATGGTGGTGTTCAGATCCCCAGATTCTCACATCGTGTCTGTTTAATGTCCCAGAAACGTGAAAAGTTGCCTCGTCACTGAAACAAACTTGCTTGAGGAATGCTTCATCCTCCGAAAGGCGTTCCAGCATGTTGAGTGCAAACTCTGTCCGTTTTGGCTTGTCATTTGGCTCTAGTGTCTACAAGAGTTGCACATTGTAAGCGTACGACCGTAACTTCTTGTGGAGGACCTTAGGCACAGTTGAACGTGGTAGTTGCAATAGTCTGGCAGCAGTGCGGATGGACTTCGTAGGTAAACGAGTGAAGACGTTTAAAACGCGATCGATGTTTTCCTCGGATGTTCTTGGTCGCCCGCTCCTCCCTTTATCAAACAGTGTCCCTGTCTCCATAAATTTTTTGTGCAATGCACGGACTGAAGGGCGCGATGGTGGGTCTCTTCCATACTTCGCTCTGAAGTTTCGTTGAGTCTGAACATCTGATTTTGTCTCAATAAACCAGAACACACATTGTGCCTTCTCTTGAGGAGCTGCCATTTTGTAGAGGTTCAGTTCCTTCCATCAACAGCGTATCTGAAAGACAAAATTTTAGTATATATAAAAACTTTAGTGAACAATGATTACAATAAAAGAAATTTTGTTAAAATATTTCAACGACTGCCGTTCTAATAAAATTTTGAAGTTGTAAAGGGACTTCATGGACACCCTGTACATCACCTTATTGTTGGTTCACCGTCGCAAAAATCGCCAGAACCCGACTTTGTTCCTAATGAATTTTATGTATGTTTTTGGCCTCTTACAGGTAATACTATTACGTCAGTGGTAAACGAGATGCCTAATAACATCTTTCTAATTCCGAAGACAACCGGACGTCCAAACATTGATTGATTCCTCCCGATCACAATCCTTAATTTCGATTACAAAACTATTGCGCGGTCCGTTTGTCGACATTGCTTGAGAAAATTATTGCAATTCATGAAAGCTGTGTGCCTGGGCTCACGATCCTGACTTGTGGAGTTTAATGCCAGAACGTCGCCCCGGTGGCTGCAGCTACTTCTGTTCCTAGAGCCTTACTTTTTACTGATTTTAATAAGGTATTTGACGGGGTCAGTCACAGTTTCTTGATGCAGGTGTCCGAGGCGACCAGTTTCAGTCATATTGCGTGCCAGGTATTATCCAATCTTTTTACTGGTATTGAAGCGTCTGTCATGGTGAATGGGTAATTTACTCTCCAGATAAAATTCCATGGGGCTTACTGCAGGAGAGCCCCTTTTTCATGCCGCTTTTTGTATTGTCTTTAGGACCTCTGCTTCGCCGTATTGCTGCTCAATTTAGTCACTGGAAGATATTGGGAGGAACCTTCTCGGAACGAGCGTAACGCGGATGATGTTATGGTATTGCTACGTTATACTGATGTCAAAGCCTTGGTCAATGACATACTGGATTCCTTTTGTTTACTCTCTGGATTAGTGAACGGAAATGCTCTCTGTTTTATCAAGTTGTTATTCCATGAGCAACGGCGTTTGCTACCATAAATCGTTTGGGGTTTATCGTGGACCACTGTCCGATGAAAATGTCTGCAGTCAACTGGCGAGAGGTGACGGATATAGATGGGTCGTTCGCGAACTGACGGGTCCAAAGGAACGTTTCACCAAGATGAACGGAACGAGCGAGGAACGAATTCCAAGGAACGGTCTGTCATAGTCCACTTCGGTTGCGGCTTTCTACTTACTGTTCCCGGGAACGGAAAATGGTCGGTCTCGTTCCCGAACGGCACGTCAGCCGGTCTCGTTCCAGCCTCGGTCCTGTTCCCGCCTGTCTCGGTCTCGGTCTCGCTCGGCCGGATTCGTCCTTCGCGTGACCACTCGTCGCAGTTCCACTGCCGACTGCTCAGTTAGTTCAGTATCGAGTTGTTCGTTTTGTTCGCTTCGCACGTCCATTCTAGATCTGTTTCAAACTTTTTTGAACTCTGAACTTCTGGTTCTTTTCATATTCTATTCAGCGTCCACGAACGGTAATTAAAATGTATTTTATAATTATGTAAATTCTTTGACATTAATAAGGCGTATGACACTACTTGGCGCCGCCTTATCCTCAATCAGCTCCATCAGTGGGGCTTTCGTGGACATCTCCCAATCTTCATTCGGTCCTTTCTTTCCCGCCGCCTCTTTCGATATCGGGTTGGTAATGTGCTATCTGATTTTTACGTGCAGGAGAATGGTGTTCCTCAGGGAAGCGTTTTAAGTTTCACCCTCTTTGCCATCGCCATTAACAGTATCACGTCCACTATCCGGAGTCCTGCCCAGTGCTCCTTGTTTGTGGACGATTTTGCTGTTTTCTGTTCTTCCTCCAGTCTTGTCATTGCTAGTCGGCAGCTGCAGCTTACGATAAAGCGATTAGAGGCATGGACTGTGAAGACGGGTTTTACCTTTTCTGCAGACAAATGTGTGTGTGTTCATTTTATTCGTTCTCAACGTGCTTTTACCTCTCCTGAATTGCGTCTGAGGGACACCATTCTTCCTTTTAGAGACACTGTGAGGTTCCTGGGCCTCACTTTTGATTCCAAGTTGTCGTGGTTGCCGCACCTTAAAGACCTCAAGGTGCGGGCCCTGAAGGCGCTGAATATTTTGAAGTGTCTGAGCCATCGGTCCTGCGGAGCAGATCGGGCGCGTATGCTGCAGTTTTATAGGGCTTTCGTCCGGTCGCGTCTTGACTATGGATGCACCGTGTATGGGTCAGCGAGGCCTTCGTATCTGAAGATTCTTGACGCAGTACACCTTGAGGGTATCAGGCTCGCCACTGGTGCCTTCCGTACCAGTCCCATCCCCAGCCTGTGTGCAGAGGCAGGGGAACCGCCGCTCGCCATCCGGCGGAAACTCCTCATGGTGCGACGGGTGTGTCAATTCCTTGCCTGTCCTACCTCCCCTTCGTACCCTACTGTTGCCCGACTGCCTATGGAACGTCTCTTTTCCAGTCGTCCAAGGGCAACGAGACCATTTGGGATTCGTGCCAAGCATTTGCTTGAGTCCCTTGGTGTGGAGCGTGTGGCACCCCAACTCCAGGGTTTTACCCGCCTGCCTCCCTGGTTGCTCCAGAGGCCCAGCGTCCTTTTAGACTTGTCAGAGTACCGGAGGAGCTGCACTCCTGCGTTTGTTTTTACCTCCTTATTTTACGATATTTTAAACCAGCATCCCGACCATGTACCAGTATTTACGGATGGCTCTAAACAGGGGGACTCTGTTGGTTGTGCTGTTGTTTTCCCTGATCGAGTCGTTAAGTTACGGCTTCCTGCGGCGTTTACCATTTTTGATGCCGAATTGTTTGCGATCTTGCGGGCATTGGAGCAGATGAGATGTGTTCCCAGTCTTAACTTTCTCATCTGTTCTGACTCCCTGAGTGCCCTTCAGACCATGCAACACTTGTACCCAGCGGATACGGTCGTCCGGAACATTCATGATGCCCTACTCCACCTGCAACGGCAGGGGAAGGAGGTTTCTTTCTGCTGGGTGCCGGGGCACGTGGGTATTAGGGGAAACGAACTGGCGGATGTGGCTGCCAAAGATGCATGTTCCCTCCCTCAAGTTGTTGGATGTGCCGTCCCCCTCCATGCTGTTACCTCCCTTTTGCGTTTTCGTGTTATGCGTCAATGGGAAGAGGAGTGGCTGGCAGTCGGTGAAAATAAGCTGCGTTTGGTCAAGGCTACCACGCGGCCATGGCGTACGTCCTACCAGTCGTGCAGGCGAGATGAGGTTCTCCTCACTCGCCTCCGCATCGGGCACAGTCCCTTAACGCACGGTTTCTTACTCCGGCGGGAGGACCCCCCAATCTGCAGTGCTTGTGGCGTCCAGATTACTGTCCGCCACATTTTACTTGACTGTCCTTTATTCTCTGACCAGAGGGCGGTGGTTTCCTTGCCACCGGATTTGCCCTCTATTTTGCAAGACGACGCAACGACTGTGGTTAAGGTCTTACGGTTTTGTGTCCTGTCCAATTTGTTGCCTCGGATTTTAGGGAGAGGATTTTAATGTGCTGCTGGGTGACTGGCTCACCCAGGTTTTAGGTAAGAGGTCCGCCAGTCACGATTAACTACTTGTTTCACTTCGATTTCTGTTCTCTTTTCCTTGTGTTTCCTTTCCTTTTTTAGTGCGTTTCTTTTCCTCTTGTTTTGCCTCTGTATGTGAGGATTTGGAACTGCGTCAGGCCCGTGTCTTTTAGCCCTTCTCCTTGTTCGCTGTCCGTCTTCGTCCCTTCACCGCATGTGTTCCTGTTTCTATGCGTTTGGGCGCTGATGACCACGCTGTTTAGCGCCCGAAAACCTCAAACCACACACACACACACATATTCTATTCAGCGTCCACGACCGGTAATTAAAACGTATTTTATAATTACGTAAATTACATAAAAATTACGTGGTATGTAATACATACATCTTTTCAGGCAACAAAACGGCGTATCAGCTTACTTCACTATTACGATAAACAGCAGAAGAAATACTTGTAAAAAGACAAGATTTTTTGTTATCACACGTGCAAAGGACGTCTACACAGCACACACGATTGGCCATTCTACGTCTTTTTTTGATCCAAGGTAAAACAGATATCCATTGTTGTGGAAGGCAGACCGACTTTCAACCGAATGAAGCCCGCGCTCCGTAATCGAGTGTATGGTGTCACATTTTGTAAAGAGAATATGATAACTCCCACAATATTATTTCAGTGGTAGAAGGTGGCGCACGAAAAATCGGCCCCGAGTACTAGACTGCTCATTGTTGCTTACCAATCGTCATCTATTGTTTCGAAGTTGTTTGCATTAGCTTATTTGTTATTTCTTCACTGCCTAATTATTACATGTTTACTTATTCTGCTCGTAGCGGTCAACAAATCGTGCGTAATTGGCGAGCAGTTTGTAGTCGGGGCCGATTTTTCGTGCGCCACGTTATATTATTTCACTGTGATCAGCCACATAACGCTACAAGTGTGTGAAAATTCTGTTATGAATAAAAACTCTGTTCTCTAGGGGGGAGGCAACTGCCCCCTCTTGGCGCCTTCCATCTTCAATCACCTATGCTACTAATTTTCAATGTTTCATAAGAACCACATACCAAGCACAGTGAACGGTGAACGAGTAAAATGGACGGTTCCCAAAAAAGAATGATCACCAGTGAACTAGCTCCCAAGGATGAACGACTTTTCCCATCTCTAGTGACGGATGCTAGATTCCCACACTTTCAGTAAAATGTATTAAGTTGCACAGGTATTCCCGTTCCCCGCGATGACGGCGTGCAAATTGAAGCAATTATCCGGTTGCTTCCTATGCGAAAGTAAAATTTTTCGGTTCCGGTATGAAGTAGTGGCAAGGCCCCGTCCGCTTGGAGAGTTGGCACTTCCCGATATGAAAGTAAAGGCCTCAGTCTTGTCTACATGTCGTAAATGCATTAACATGTGCCAGAGGTATTCATTCCATTACATCTCGCTTATTTACGTGTCTTCCACAGGTCAATCTGACCCCCACTGCAGATGGTGGCCGGATCAATTCTAAATTGCGGAATGTACGAGAATTTTATAAGATTTTTGGAAGCCGTCGTTTTATCAGTGACACACCTTACTGCCAGATCTTTGCTCTCCCGTTGAGGTGTACTATAATCCCTCTCCCTTGTTGAAATCGCCGCGCCACTTATATCCTGGGAAACAGTGTGGTTTCACGTTCGTCTTCCTGTCACCCAGATGGAAATCACCTCTTCGTAGTATAGGATCATTCATAATCTGATCCTGATCACAGAATGCCTCCGTCGCTTTAGTCTTCGTCCGATTGGTCTTTGGGTTGGGTTGGGTTGTTTGGGGAAGGAGACCAGACAGCGAGGTCATCGATCTCATCGGATTATGGAAGGACGGGGAAGGAAGTCGGCCGTACCCTTTCAAAGGAACTATCCCGGCATTTGCTTAGAGCGATTTAGGGAAATCATGGAAAACCTAAGCCAGGATGGCCGGACGCCGGATTGAATGGTCGTCCTCCCGAATGCGAGTCCAGTGTGCTAACCACTGAGCCACCTCGCTCGGTCCGACTAGTCTTTGCTACACACTTCGCCGACCTGATGCATTACTACACAGGCTTGTCTCTTGCAGATGGAAACACTGGCACTAGATTCGCCGACAATTGGCTTTCCTTACTCGATCAGCAGAATCTGGACTTCTTCTCTGTCCGACTTTTCCCTTTCCCTCGGTCGAGGACTATTCGTTGGTATGGCCCCTCGGATTCTACGGCCACTATGTAGTCGCATGCGACAACGATCCCCACGCTCGTGTTTTTCGCCATCATATGGTGAACGCCGGTTGGAAGTGGCAGAGACTTCAACGTTATCGTGCTTTATTTGCAAATATGTTGCACCTTATCTTTTAATCGTAAAGATATTGGATAGTTTTTGTTTTCATTTTTTCCCCTTGTTCTGAAACGTTTTTCCAAGAGAAAAATTGTTCTGTTTTGAGTTCTGGAATTGTGCAATTTATGCGTAGGTCGCGGAATCTAATCTCGGCCGGTCCACGGATTTGTCGGTCTTCGTTTTAACCCAGCCATTAACTCTCAAAGATATGAGGAGGGGACAGAAATAAGGGTTGAATAACTGGGGCACAAGTCGCCGAAGTGGCGTCCAATAGAAACACCTGCACCGGGCTATTGGGCTACACTAAATTATTATTATTGTTATCTACATACATAATTTTGTACGGAATCCTCTGAGCGCGTTTTTTTATAAGTTTTTCAAGGGAGATTTCGATGTTTTTGGTAATGATATCGAGTCCATTGTGGAGACTTTTGACCATGATTTCAGTGCAAGACACCAAAAGTGCGGCGTTTGTCCATAGATTCCAGAAAAGTTAGTCTGAAAGCAGTACCGTACTTTTCCGCAATAAGGAAATGATCCTTGTGTTCCGGTTTCTCAACTACTTCACCTGACGAACACACAGAGAACTTCAAACTGCTTCTCACAGCTGTCCAATATAAGGAAAAGAAAAGGCTACTTGTGAGGAACTGAGGGTACTTGCAATTCTTCTCAACATGCAGCTCTTGTAGACAAAGAATTGCTGCTCTCGCTGCAAGCGGGACATCTGAGACGGAAACAATCACTAGGACGGGAAAAATGCCCTAATCGCCATGCTCTATGTTTGGAAAGAACAATGCGGTGAACACTCCTGTTGTTGGTCCCAAAATTGTGTACCTACCTCCAATGCACATTAAAATGGATCGTGTCAGAACCTTTGTGAATGCCATGTACCTGGATTCTCATGCTTACGAGGTGAGTTTCCAAGGATCAATGAAGCAAAAGTAGAGGCAGGAACTGTTGCAGACCGTAAAGTAAGGAATTAATTTCGGATGAACAATTCCTTGATTTATTGATTGGTGTTGAAATAATGAGATGACTGGATTTCACAAGTGTATGCAAAACAGTTTAGGCAACTACAGGGCAGAGAGTATCCGTGGTGGTCTAGTTGGTAGAGTGCTAATCTCCGGCCTTCGAAGTACCGAGTTCAGTCCTGGATAGAAGCGGGTGTATTTCCTCGTTCCAGTGTCCTCAAGACAGTCCCGCGTCCCCTCAGCCTGCTACCACATGAGCACCGGGGAGCATTCCCAGTGGTAAAAGCTGGCTAGGGCGATGGACTCGCCGCCATCTCCATCCTAGTTCCGCGGTGAACGAAAGGGTGCCCTCTATTTGCAATCACACCAGAAGGGCGGGGCACCAAACGCTTCTGGGGCAGGGAAATTTCGCAATATTGTACATGAACTACAGATATCATACCAACTTAATGGAATAACGAGTTACTTTTCTTGAATGATTATCTGGAGGGAATGTAAATTGTTACTTAAACTACACTCCTGGAAATGGAAAAAAGAACACACTGACACCGGTGTGTCAGACCCACCATACTTGCTCCGGACACTGCGAGAGGGCTGTACAAGCAATGATCACACGCACGGCACAGCGGACACACCAGGAACCGCAGTGTTAGCCGTCGAATGGCGCTAGCTGCGCAGCATTTGTGCACCGCCGCCGTCAGTGTCAGCCAGTTTGCCGTGGCATACGGAGCTCCATCGCAGTCTTTAACACTGGTAGCATGCCGCGACAGCGTGGACGTGAACCGTATGTGCAGTTGACGGACTTTGAGCGAGGGCGTATAGTGGGCATGCGGGAGGCCGGGTGGACGTACCGCCGAATTGCTCAACAAGTGGGGCGTGAGGTCTCCACAGTACATCGATGTTGTCGCCAGTGGTCGGCGGAAGGTGCACGTGCCCGTCTACCTGGGACCGGACCGCAGCGACGCACGGATGCACGCCAAGACCGTAGGATCCTACGCAGTGCCGTAGGGGACCGCACCGCCACTTCCCAGCAAATTAGGGACACTGTTGCTCCTGGGGTATCGGCGAGGACCATTCGCAACCGTCTCCATGAAGCTGGGCTACGGTCCCGCACACCGTTAGGCCGTCTTCCGCTCACGCCCCAACATCGTGCAGCCCGCCTCCGGTGGTGTCGCGACAGGCGTGAATGGAGGGACGAATGGAGACGTGTCGTCTTCAGCGATGAGAGTCGCTTCTGCCTTGGTGCCAATGATGGTCGTATGCGTGTTTGGCGCCGTGCAGGTGAGCGCCACAATCAGGACTGCATACGACCGAGGCACACAGGGCCAACACCCGGCATCATGGTGTGGGGAGCGATCTCCTACACTGGCCGTACACCACTGGTGATCGTCGAGGGGACACTGAATAGTGCACGGTACATCCAAACCGTCATCGAACCCATCGTTCTACCATTCCTAGACCGGCTAGGGAACTTGCTGTTCCAACAGGACAATGCACGTCCGCATGTATCCCGTGCCACCCAACGTGCTCTAGAAGGTGTAAGTCAACTACCCTGGCCAGCAAGATCTCCGGATCTGTCCCCCATTGAGCATGTTTGGGACTGGATGAAGCGTCGTCTCACGCGGTCTGCACGTCCAGCACGAACGCTGGTCCAACTGAGGCGCCAGGTGGAAATGGCATGGCAAGCCGTTCCACAGGACTACATCCAGCATCTCTACGATCGTCTCCATGGGAGAATAGGAGCCTGCATTGCTGCGAAAGGTGGATATACACTGTACTAGTGCCGACATTGTGCATGCTCTGTTGCCTGTGTCTATGTGCCTGTGGTTCTGTCAGTGTGATCATGTGATGTATCTGACCCCAGGAATGTGTCAATAAAGTTTCCCCTTCCTGGGACAATGAATTCACGGTGTTCTTATTTCAATTTCCAGGAGTGTATATTTCCTGAATGGCACAAATAGTGACGAACATATTCAACAGGATATTTCTCGAACGGAAAACCTTGTCAAGGAAAATTGAGGATTGAAATGTTGGCCGTCTATTGCTGGTCCGTGCGAAGCGACATCCCTCAGCCGAAGTATCCCAAGAAATAATGAAGGAATTATTTTTAGATATGATTCTCCAATTTTGCTTTACTCTTGTGTAACTCATTTCTTTAATTTTTTTGTACTGACAGATTTTTTTGTTTGCATTCGTGAGTATTGTTGCGAGTGCATGTCATTTTGCCATATGTATCGTATACACCACACGTTCACACCTATTAGTGGACATTAATATGGGTGTGTCCATTCTTCAGCTTTATGTTTCAATTCTGTTGGGGACGCTTTTAGTGACGTGTCAGAATATCTGTGGAGAAATGGCAGGCCATTCTTCCTCAAGCAGCAGAAGGTAGTCATGTTGGACGCTGGGATGTCGAGCGTAGTCTACTTTCTAAATCATCCCAAACATTTTCCACTCGGTTCAGATCGCGACTCTTGGCAGCCAGTACATTTGTTGTCCACAAAGCATTGCATCACAGACGCCTCTTATTGTCATGTTGATACGAACACTCATCGCTCCGAACTGTTCTATTCTACGCATTACACAATGCAGTAAATTGTGTTCATATGGCTCTCAGCACTATGGGACTTAACATCTGAGGTCATCAGTCCCCTAGAACTTAGAACTACTTAAACGTAACTAACCTAAGGGCATCACACACATCCATGCCCGAGGCAGGATTCGAATCTGCGACCGTAGCAGTCACGCGGTTCCGGACTGAAGCGCCTAGAACCGCCTGCCACCATCGGCCGGCATTTAGCGTTTTCTTAAGTGTAATGGGATCGCATCCTACCCACGAAAAACACCTCCGTACCGTACCACCTCGTCCATACTTCATTGTTGACACTACAAATTGCCAAACACAAACTCTTACATCGGATTGCCCTAGAGCGTAGCGTAATTCATTACACTGACTGTCCAGTGGCATCACTCTTTACATCACCTCGAGTGTCGCTTAGCACTGACTGCTATGTGTGACTTATGAGGAGCTGCTCGACTACTGTATCCCACATTGTTAACTCACTACGCACTCTCATTGTGCTAGCTGGATTACTGTAACACTTTTGAATTCAGGAGTGATGCGTCTGTCCTTACGAATGACAACATCAGCTCACTGCAACATGTCAGGTGTGACAGCCGTTTATGGTCTCCCCGACCGCTGCAAATCGTGGAGCTCCGCCGAACCGCCTTCTGATAACCTCACCCTCCGTGCCCAGCGACTAACTGTACTACTGGCTGCAACAGATGCTCCATACACTTCGCACAAGCGTTTGTGAATATTCCCCATAGTTTCTTTCTCTGCAGTGAGAAATTCAGTGACTGCACGTTGCTTGTAACTTACATCACCTACACACGCCATTTTCAAACTGTCCTGTAGCTGCGCTTTCTGTCAGAACTGACGGGAACTTGGCGCACTCACTCAGGAGACTTTAAATAATACACTACTGGCCATTAAAATTGCTACACCACGAAGATGACCGGCTACAGACGCGAAATTTAACCGACAGGAAGAAGATGCTGTGATATGCAAATGATTAGCTTTTCAGAGCATTCACACAAGGTTGGCGCCGGTGGAGACACCTACAACGTGCTGACATGAGGAAAGTTTCCAACCGATGTCTCATACACAAACAGCAGTTGACCGGCGTTACCTGATGAAACGTTGTTATGATGCCTCGTGTAAGGAGGAGAAATGCGTACCATCACGTTTCCGACTTTGATAAAGGTCGAATTGTAGCCTATCGCGATTGCGGTTTATCGTATTACGACATTGCTGCTCGCGTTGGTCGAGATCCAATAACTGTTAGCAGAATATGGAATCTGTGGGTTCAGGAGGGTAATACGGAACGCCGTGCTGGATCCCAACGGCCTCGTATCACTAGCAGTCGAGATGACAGGCATCTTAGCCGCATGACTGTAACGGATCGTGCAGCCACGTCTCGATCCCTGAGTCAACAGATGGGACGTTTGCAAGACAACAACCATCTGCACGAACAGTTCGACGACGTTTGCAGCGGCATGGACTATCAGCTCGGAGAGCATGGCTGCGGTTACCCTTGACGCTGCATCACAGACAGGAGCGCCTGCGATGGTGTACTCAACGACGAACCTGGTTGCATGAATGGCGAAACGTCATTTTTTCGGATGACTCCAAATTCTGCTTACAGCATCGTGATGGTCGCATCCGTGATTGGCGACATCGTGGCGAATGCACATTGGAACCGTGTATTCGTCATCGCCATACTGGCGTATCACCAGGCGTGATGGTCATCTGTTGTTCGCATTGATGGCACTTTGAACAGTGGACGTTACATTTCAGATGTGTTACGACCCGTGGCTCTACCCTTCATTCGATCCCTGCGAAACCCTACATTTCAGCACGATAATCCACGACCGCATTTTGCAGGTCCTGTACGGGCTTTTCTGGATACAGAAAATGTTCGACTCCTACCCTGGCCAGCACATTCTCCAGATCTCTCACCAACTGAAAACGTCTGGTCATTGGGTCTGGCTCGTCACAATACGCCAGTCACTACTCTTGATGAACTGTGGTATAGTGTTGAAGCTGCACGGGCAGCTGTACCTGTACACACCATCCAAGCTCTATTTGACTCAATGCTCAGGCGTATCAAGGCCGTTATTACGGCCAGAGGTGGTTGTTCTGGGTACTGATTTCTCAGGATCTGTGCACCCAAATTGCGTGAAAATGTAATCACATGTCAGTTCTAGTATAATATATTTGTCCAATGAATAACCGTTTATCATCTACATTTGTTCTTGGTGTAACAATTTTAATGGCCAGTAGTGTAACTTACATCACCTACACACGCTATTTTCAAACTGTCGTGCAGCTGCGCTATCTGTCGGAAGTGAAGGGAACTTGGCGCTCTCACTCAGGAGACTTCAAATAGTACATACGTAACGTTTCGCATTCGTGGCATTGTTTTCGGCTAAGAAAAACAATGCGGTGCGTTACTTTCTGGGCAACCCATGTACAAAGCCTTCGAACACCAATATTCGTTTTGGAGCACCTGGTACATTGTTCTTGTAACTGTAAAAAAGATTAATTTTTGGCGACCAGTGTTCAGTCTGGGATAGGGGAGGGATTGTGTGTGTAGTACGATCTATGGGGGTTACGAGGTGAGCAGCAGAGAGGAGCGGCCGGTGCTCGAAGCCACGGCGAGGCGCGCGCCTGTTATCTTTAGCCGCGGCGCTGGGCGCAGCATCCCGCGGCGCTGGTGGCCGCCGCGGCTTCCCCAGGCGGTGGGCAGGCAGCAGCCGCCAGTCACCCGCCAGCAGTCTACAGCGGCCCGCGCGCAACCATGGACGCCCCTCCGCTGCGCAAGCCCTCGTCGCGCCGCACGGCCGCTCGCTCCGCACCCGGCGTCGCCGTCGTCTTCGCCCTCGGCGTGCTCTGCTGCGCCCACCCCGCCGCAGGTACCGCCGCCTTCCTCTTTCTTCACCCTAAAGCTGTTTGACAGCTTCTCTCTTGGATAACGACCACACTGATTATCAAAATACAGGATGTGCAGCAGAGTTGCGATGGGCGTATAACGGGGAGCAGGGCCCCGCAACACAGGCAGGCGTCGTATACTGGGGCACAGTAATCTGGGGCAGCTTCTCGTGTCCCCCGTAGTGCACACTGCAGGTGCTGGCCGTAGCCGCACAAACACGCTGGAGGCCGTGCATCAGCATGGAATGAGCCTCTTCCTGCAGTCGGTCTGCGGCGCACAGAGTGGGGATGGGAAAAACCGACCGGTTAAAACAGATACCGGTATTTTAGTTTTGAATAACTGGTATTTTTCGGTATTTGTTTGGTCTCGTAGGTGTTTTTATTTTTTCACTAAAAAATAACCGGGTAGTAAAACCGGAATATCAATTAGCCTAAGCTGCGTGCTAAAATTCTTCGCTTTTAAATAAATGTTTTTTTAAAGAACGAGTAATTCTTATTCGTCAAATTTGCATTGCTTTAGAGTACGCCGTTTTTAAAGAAAATGGGAATAGCGATGAGTGCTGTTTTAATACAGTGAATCAGGGTAATTTTTTTTCCCCAGTAGGGGTATCTTTGTACTACCTATAATTTTTGTTTGAAATGGCTTCTGCTCCACCTACTTGTATTAATTTGTATGAAATGTAACACTTTTATCTCTAGTCAGTATTTCGATTGTCGTTCCACCCTCTTGAAAGCTCTCAGGCTTCTGATAATGCTTTAATTGCACTGGCTGCAAAGAGAGCTTCGCCGACAGTGATCTAAGTTGACCGATGCCAGATCTAAACAAATATATTGATATTTTAAAGCAAATCTGCAATACTCAATTAACACTGTTTTTACTTCTTAACAACGCCTGATTTCCTCCTGGCATGATCGAAATTTACCCAAAATTACTGTGTAACTATCTACCAGTACTAAAATAGAAATTTTGGTTCAAATGGCTCTGAGCACTATGGGACTTAACATCTGAGGTCATCAGTCCCCTAGAACTTAGGACTACTTAAACCTAACTAACCTAAGGACATCACACACATCCATGCCCGAGGTAGGATTCGAACCTGCGACCGTAACGGCCGCGCGGTTCCAGACTGAAGCGCCTAGAACCGCTCGGCACTCCGGTCGGCTTCTCATTGTCGTCGGCGGACGTCAGTTGTACTACGGAATGGTACCATCTTTAGTCTGCAAGTATTTTACGAAGTGCGATATCCATGATGTACCAGTACAGTGTTCCATTTGCTTTAAAAGATTGAAAATGGGAGCAACCACAACTAACTTGCGACATAATATAAGGAGAAAATGCAAAACCGTTCATTCATAGTTTAAAATAAAAATAGAAAGCAGCTGATGTGCTGCCTTTGTCTACATAACATGCCTGTATCTGTTTCTAGTCCTTGATTACGGAGAAATTAACACGAAAAATAGAGTACTTCAACCTCAGTTTTCACCCTTTTCGCACTGACAATTCGTAATATTCAAATAGTGGTATTATCCCCGGTTACAACATTACTTTTACTTTTGAGAAATGTTTCAAAGAATTAGAATCAGTAGGAGAAACTGGTGATTTTTTTGTAACATTCAATTACATCTTTACGAGAAAAGCAGCAAACGTTGAACGGTTTAAGATTTTTTTTATTTGCCTATTTAATTTAATGTTTTGATATTATGTATCCAGAAAAAAATCAATCCAGAAAAAATTCAATCTCTGTTCGATTTCTAAGATTATTACAGGAAATAAAAGGAATAAAAAGCCGAAAATCCGTTACTTCAGAAATCAGTTATTTTGAGCGCTATGGTAGTACAGTTAAACAGGTGTAGAAAAACACCCATATAACAGAAAACCGTTTGTTTCAGCGATAATCGCCTCTCTAGCACAGAGCCCAAGTTCCGAATGTGGTATCTGGTATCAGTGTTTCCAATTTTAGGGATTTCATTCTTTTTTTAGGGCGAAACGTCTTAGATTGTATGTGATTTAGAGCTATTTTATTTTGACAGGAATTTAGGGAAAATTGGGGTAAAATCGGACTTAGGGTGGTAATCCTATTATTTATAGCAAAGGATTCCCTCGGACTCCTATTCAACGTAATCCGTCTAATTTTGGCTCGCTGTGTTACTTATAATATTGCCGTTGTTAGGGCGTCATCAGAACTTACTCTTATTATACTTACAGTAATCGCACGAAAAGTTGAACGATTACACTGGGACTTCTGAAGTGAAGATGTGCCGCTCGTGGTGTCGGGACCCGAGAGGGAAAAAGTTTTCGTGTTAGTCTTGCGGCTGTCCCCAAGTGTCACGGGATTTTGACTTGTTTGGGGGAAGAGACCAAACTGCGAGGTCATCGGTCTCATCCGATTAGAGAAGGATGGGGAAGGAAGTCGGCCGTGGCCTTTCAAAGGAACCATCCCAGCATTTGCCTGGAGCGATTTAGGGAAATCACGGAAAACCTAACTCTGGATGGCCGGACCTGGGACTGAACCCTCGTTCTCCCGAATGCGAGTCCAGTAAGTGGCACGGAATCTGGAGAAAGTCTGTGATAGACGCGTTTATTTTTATTTTCTGGTGACAAAAAACAACAAGCAAAAAGCAGACAGTGAATGGAGACGTGAAGCTCTCATCGAGGCCAAGAAGTTTGGGGTTGAAGGTGAGGAAGAAATAAAAAAAAAAAAAACATCTTAAATGTGTTGGAATTAAGTTACGAAGCCTGAAACATTATCATGGACATAACATTTACGAAAGCACATTTTCGCTTCCCGTGCCCGGGTTCCCGGGTTCGATTCCCGGCCGGGTCAGGGATTTTCTCTGCCTCGTGATGACTGGGTGTTGTGTGATGTCCTTAGGTTTGTTAGGTTTAAGTAGTTCTAAGTTCTAGGGGACTGATGACCGTAGATGTTAAGTCTCATAGTGCTCAGAGCCATTTGAACCATTTTTTGAAAGCACATTTACGAAAGCCTTGAGGTGGTCATTTAACTTTTACTAGCAATTTCATCCTCAAATACTGAGGCAGAAAGATTATTCAGTGCTCACAACAAATGTAAAAACAGGCCAATTAAATAGAATTACAACGAAACCTTAACGGGTTCCTTCATACAAAACTGCGAATTCTAGCAAACAACTGCTCAGTTTCAGAATGCAACAGCGCTAAGCTAAAACATGTTCAGCTTCTGACCCTGTAAATCTATGTTTTGTACAGTGTACTATAGGTATTTTATGTTATTAAATATATGAAATAACATGTTGTTCTTTATTATAATTATACGCTCTAAATCCAAAACAAAAAAGCACCGAGTACACTGTACGTACAGAACACTATTGACGCATTACAACAATGGCTCTTTGTGGCGACCACCAACGTTCTTACAGACATTGCGACATTGCTCGTATGTTTAACTTATCCGCTTCTGCTTGAGGAATTGGATTAGACGTGACGCACTACAGTTGTAGGTAACAATTCGGAAGGAAACGTAACGAAACATCTTTTTATCACTTAAGCACATTTGTTTGTGCAGTAAAACTTGCTCAGAATGGAATCGCCTGGGACTAAAATAATTTTCCAAATTGGACAAGTTTCCGGATTACACAAAACTTACTGGGCTACGTAAAATTTGTCAGGTAACATGCACAAAAGTACAATAAAAATTCCTAATTATGCATATATTGTATTTACGTACCTTCACTCTAGCACAGTAGATGTTCATTTACTGTATATTGGTCAACTGAACACTGGACTATTACACTAATTGATAAATAACACGGCATTTCTATATTTTTACCCGACCTTTAAATTCGGATATTATTATATGTACGTACATATTATTCCCATGTTTCTTTGCTTTGCATTGCCACATATCAAGGAGCGAAACTTGTTTAATTTCCTGTTCAAAATTATTATTTTTTTCTGGGCAATTTTTTGCATCATACAATAGTTCAAGCAATTGAGGAGAATTTGTGTGTGCTGCAAATTGCATAACATTGTTTATGCATGCAATGGATTCTTCAGGCGTATTAATTTTTCTAGGGACATCATTTTGCTCCCCTTCTTCTTCCTTTGTTTCTTCTTCATCATCCTCTGTGTTCCGGGTTTCTATTAAATCTGTTTGTGAAGTGAAAGTGGAGTGAACTGACAGAAAGTTATCACTTCGAATGTAATCATGCTACATGAATTGTTTCGCATTTTCATTAATTCAGCTACTGCTGCTGCATTTTCTTGAACTTCGATGACCACAGAAGCATCTTGTTCTTGAACCTCAAACCCCGCTTTCTTGAAGCTTTGTTGTTTCGGGTTTTATTTCCTTTACTGCCAAGCCAATCCAATTTACTGCACCCAGGACAGAAACCGACTGTGCTAGAGCAAATGCACTTTCGGCTTCTTCAACATTAAGAATAAGAGATTGCATCAGTAATCGCCTATAATGACGAATGAATCTGTAAATAACCCCCTGGTCCATGGGTTGTGTGAGGCTGGTTGAACCTGTAGGAAACCAAGCCAATTTCACGTTTGATAACGTTACTTTCGGGTGGCAGGTTGCGTTGTCTAGGAATAGGAGAACTTGACGATTTCCTTTTTTTCATTTTGGCACTGAAAGTGCCCAGCCATTCTTCCATAACACCGCTCGCCATCCACGCCTTTTTATTGCTTCGCTATGTGACTGGAAGTTTACTGAAGTCTATGTTTCTGAAACAACGCGATTTTGCCGCCTTTTCCAATCACCAGTGGATTCTTCATTTCACCTAACATGTTTCCACACAGCAGTACGGTGAGTCTTTCCTTGGACACTTTTCCACCTGTGCACTTTTCACCTCGAATTGCTAGCGATTTTGAAGGCAGAAAGCGCGCGATAAAACAGTTTATCGGCACTGAACACGTCTTTCGGGTCATAATTCACAATTAAGTTGGACAGCGTTGTCTTCCATTCTGTTGCTACACTTTCCTGCACATCCTTAGCTTCCCCACATTTCTTTCCACACGATGTTGTGCCTAGCTTTGAAATTGCCACCGTCCTGTGGATGCCTTAAACTCCGTAATTCCAAGCTCCTTAGCATCTCTCAGAGCCTTAGTCTGCAACGTGGGTCCAGATAAAGGTAAGATTTTTGCCCGCGCACTTACGAACCACACCATTTCGTTAATTTCTTCATTTCCCGTCTTCTTCGTTCTTCTTTTCATGTGCCCGTTCCCTTTCATCCATTCGTACCAAATCTTATCCTTGTTTCTTAAAGTCTCATAAATTTGTGTTTTACTGCATTTGAAACACAACGCAATTTCGCACACGGAGAGTTTGTCGTTCTCACTCGCCTCGATTACACTAATCTTTTCGTTAAGTGTTAACGACACATACCATTTGTTCGATATTATGTTACTGTATGTGCTACTAGTCAACTGAAACTGACAGAAAATAATGACCTTGCCGGGTAAAACCATTGTTTAACGGAACAATACTCAACTCTTTTACTGCGCACATTGCAGCAGAGTATTGGTAGATGCTCAACAATGTTCCTTTATGCGCGGTCGTGCGTCAATAATGAGTAAAACGAGAAAGCCGACAAACACAGCGCTGACGAACGAACCGTTTCCTTTGATGTATTGTATTGTGTGGAACTGGGGACCTAGAAATGATGGAATGGCTTCGTCCCCGCCGTAGCCCTCGCTGGTACACAACCCCACAACAGGCTACAGCAGTCCACTCACCCCACCGCCGTTCCACACCGAACCCAGGGTTATTGTGCGGTTCGGCCCCCAGTGGAACCCACCCCTTTCCCGCACGGCTAACCGGGCTGGCTTTGATGTACTGCACCGACACGGAGCGTAACTTATTCGTTGTTACACAGAGCGGCGCGGTTTTAGGTCCACACCAGCAGTGCCGCACTTCGGTGGACATCTTTTTCTTGGTTTCGCGCCGCTTAACAGAGGCGTTAAGAGTAACGTCCTTGTAAAGTCGTGAAGAACTATTGAACTGTAATGCAGTAGTACAGTATAGGCTCTTTTCCACATTATACAATGATTTGTGAAGTAGTTCCACTGTATACAAAAATCAGCTTATAAAAGTGCAGTGAATACGTCGGGACTGAAATACTTCTACGGTTTGGGCAGATTTCTGAATTATAGACGGGCCGATTTGAGCAAGTTTTACTGTATTAAAATTTAAACATTATGTGGTTCCATTACTCCAAAACAAAAAAGAACCGAGCATACTGTATGGACAGAACACTACTAAAACATTACAACAACGGCTCTATGTGGTGACTGCCAACGTTGTTACAGACATTGCACCTACGAAACGTGTTCTGGTACACATTCTCCATCCCACCTGGGGTCCAGCAGATCTTCCTCTGTCTCTACAGGAGTCTCGTGAATTAAACTCTGCGTAAGACCCCATAAGAAGTAGTACACGTCATCCTGTCTACTCTATTGCCTACCAGGACAAGCAATCCTGAGAATTTTCTCTTTCCATCAGCAAACGTGGACGCGTTACACATCCGAACTGAAACAATCGCAGAACGGAAACAGTACGTTTCCGCACATGGGTTCCTATTCGAAATATTGTGTACTCACTTCCTTATACAAGTCCTACACATTTGTGAAGGGAATTTCCGAACACCTTGTATAAACTAGTACGATTGTTTTACACATCTGCAAGCATGATTCTTGGGTATGGAAGACACCGAAGCAGCCTTCTCAATATAGAGCAACACCACATTTTGTAACTACCATACACTTCGTTCTCCTCTGCGAATACAGCTCGTCATGTGATGCGATTGGTTAATTATAGTCTGTATAGAGCAAGACGTCATGCTGAATATACTTTTGGATTATTATCCAGAAGGAGTGGATTTTTCACCAACTCTTCAATGTCTCCGTCGTGTTAACAGAAAACATCTTGCGGTCTTCTCCAGAAGTTTTTCGCGCCTGCGGCAGAGTAAAAGCTGAAGATCCAGTGCAGCGCGATGGTTTTGAAGATAAAGGAACTGTATAGGTTACAGCCAGATGGTCACATGCTGCGAAAACTATTCGAAATAGCCTAGCAGAGTACTTCATCAGTAGTATTAGAGAACGGGAATGTCTGTGTTCTCCATTTTAACGGCCAAAATTGTAATTGTTTGCCGGCCCGTGTGGCCTAGTGGTTCTAGGCGCTTCAGTCTGGAACCGAGCGACCGCTACGGTCGCAGGTTAGAATCCTGCCTCGGCCATAGATGTGTGTGATGTCCTTAGGTTAGTTAGCTTTAAGTAGTTCTAAGTTCTAGGGGACTGATGACCTCAGACGTTAAGTCCCATAGTGCTCAGAGCCATTTGAACCATTTTTGTAACTGTTGTCATCACTTAGCACGAAAAGAACTGCAGTGGAATGTACAGGTTATTGGTGTATAAATACCTTGCTGA
Organism: Schistocerca serialis cubense; assembly: GCF_023864345.2. Classification (NCBI taxonomy): domain Eukaryota; kingdom Metazoa; phylum Arthropoda; class Insecta; order Orthoptera; family Acrididae; genus Schistocerca; species Schistocerca serialis. Next base: position 262,173,186 of record NC_064638.1, on the reverse strand, counting down.
AGATAAATATTACAAGTACCTACCTATCCCTTTCTTCTATTTGGGGTCAAGACGTTAAAAATTAGTCATATTTATAATATCTACATTTGATTCCAAATTTCAGATTTTTTAAATTAGTTTGCATAGTCAGATATGGAACAGTGTAATTGTTTGAGACCATATCACCTTATGACACCTTTGAACTTCCGCAATGATTTCTCCAACGTCAGGCGCATACAGAACACCTTCAGTACAGTCTACAACAGTCGTCCCCAACCTATGGATAATTACCAATTAGGGGTGAAATGAAATTTTCTGAGGAGTAAAACAAAAGGGTTCTTTTGTGTTTTAACCACGAAACTAAATTATTTTTAAGAGATCATTGTGTTAACACTATTTCGTAAGACTGTAATACTGATAACTTAAGTAACTAATGATTACGTTGTTTTTCAAATACTTGCATTAACGCGTTACATAGTGAGGTGGAGGTAACAGCTTGTAAAACGAATCTATAAACAAAACTGACATAAAGCATTGGCAGACTGAAGTCTTCCAATTTCTGGCAATTCACATGTAAGGAATCCAATAATCAAGCAAGAATAGTGTACGCATTTTTACTTGGTTTTTAACTTGGCTGTGCAGGGTGTGGGCACAGCAAGCGACGCCAGGGAGTGGAGTGGTGCAGAGGAAGCAAATTTAGTAACGAATGTGCACCTCCACTGTGAATAGTGAGCTTGGGTTTCTACGAATAGGTTGTATGTAGCATATGCGATGCGTTGAGAATTGCTTCATCGTTCAATAAAATCATAAGGGTTGTTATAAATAAGAAGTACCAAAAGTCTGATTGACTCTTCAGTTCGTGGTTTAATAAAACATCTACAAAAACTAAATATCATGTATACTTCGTAATAATTGACGGAAAGTCCTCGGGTGAAACAGAAATAATATCTGGCGTTCCTCAAGGAAGTGTTATAGGCCCTCTATTATTTCTGATCTATCTAAACGATTTAGGAGACAATCTGAGCAGTACTCTTAGATTGTTTGCAGATGATGCTGTGATTTACCGTCATTTAAAGTCATAAGATGATCAAAACGAGTTGCAAAATGATCTAGACGAGATATCTGTATGGTGCAAAAAGTGGCAGTTGACTCTAAATGACGAAAAGTTTGAAGTCATCCACATGAGGACCAAAAGGAATCCGCCCAATTTCAGTTAACCGATAAATCACAAAAATCTAAAGGCTGTAAACCCAACTAAATAAGTAGAGATTACAATTACGAATAACTGAAATTGTAACGATCACGTAGATAACGCTGTGAGGAAAGCAAACCAAATACTGTTATATATTGGCAGAGCACTTATAAAATGTAACAGGTCTAATAAAAAGACTGCTTATACTACGCTTGTTCGCCATCATCTGGAGTGGTATCCGCTTCAGATAGGACTGACGGAAGACGTAGAAAAAGTTCAAAGTAGGGCAGTTCGTTTTGTATTCTCGCGAAATAGGGGAGAGAGTGCCACGGATATGACATACGAATTGGGGTGTCAGTCATTAAAACAAAGGCGTTTTTCGCTGCGCCAGGACCTTCTCATGAAATTTAACTCACCAGTTTCCTCCTCAGAGTGTGAAAATAATTTTTTGGCGCCCACTAGATAGGGAGAAATGATCATGATAAGAAAATAAGAGAAATCAGAGCTCGCACGAAAAGATTTCATTGTTCGTTTTTCCCGTTTGCTGATCGAGAGTGGAACGGTAAGAGAACTACGTTAAAGGTGAATCGATGAACGCTCTGCCAAGCACTTAATTGTGAATTGCAGAGTAATCATGTAGATGTAAATGTAGACTGGAAAAACAGAAATGTTCAGAGAAAACTGGTTTTCATTCTAAAGTTCAGTTAAGCGCTAATGATGAGGGTCGGGAGAAGAGATGGAGTGGTGGTACTAGATAATATCTGAATGCACTCACGGGCGTTGGTATCAGAAAGTTTGCGAACCACTGCTCGACAATAACGATACCAGCGGTCAGTAGGGACAAAACCACAGAGCTGCTTACGTCACAATGCGTGCTTACTATTGGGGGGCAAGCGCCTAACCGCCTGCCTTTTGAAGGCTTACGTTTCATTCTGTGTAAAGCGAGGAGCGGCGATTCACTTGACGAGCTACACGGCGTATTCACTGAGCTGAAGCTCAGCGGCACTCGTGTGAAAGGACGCATCTGGATACACGGCCTCCTGTGTGGAAAGGTGCTTAGTTCGTCGTATCATTTTGCAGAGTAGCGAGAAACATTACTGGGTATTGACCTGTTCGTAATGAACCTCATTAAAAACTGCTTTTGTTTTTCATATCTGCATGGCTGTAAATACTTGCTGCAGAATCGTTTTTACTGATTTATCTTCTAAATACATCTCTGTGATAACTGCTTAAATTAATCCACTCAGTTTTGACCGACGAACCTGCAACAGAGTAATTTTGCCAGGTATTTGGCACCCGGTGATTTCTACGAAAGTATTTGCATAGCTACAGAATGAGTGAGAGAACAGTTTCGCGAATTATGTAATGTGTGAAAGATAGAAACATATGCAACCGCTTTACCTGCCGTAACCGAATCGAGAAACGTAAAGAGGAACTTCTACTGACTTCGAAATTACGTGGAATTTTCTACATTATTGTGATGCAATAAATGGCAAACGCATAACCATAATTGAACCATTGAAGTTCGGCTCTTCATTTTATAATTATAAGAATTATTTTTCCGTCGAGTTTACGGCAACAGTGGCCGCAAACTATAGATTTACTACAACTGATGTATGCTCGGAATAGCTGAATTACAAGTATCAGATTAAATATACAGTTCAAAATGGTTCAAATGGCTCTGAGCACTATGGGACTTAACATCTGAGGTCATCAGTCCCCTAGAACTTAGAACTACTTAAACCTAACTAACCTAAGGACATCACACACATCCATGCCCGAGGTAGGATTCGAACCTGCGACCGTAGCGGACGTGCGGTTACACACTGAAGCGCCTAGAAACCCTCGGCCACACCGGCCGGCTAAATATACGGCCAAGGGGAAATAAGGCTGTGTTTTCTAGTGGGAGATGAAGAATTTCCTTTGCTTGATAATTTAATGCGAAATTCATTAGTATATCCATTGTGAATAATTTAATGCATCTCAAGTCAAAGATAGCGATGTTGCAAAGCGTTTGTTTACTGTGATACCAAGTGTACCTAAGTACTATGAGTGTATGCGTGCGTGCGTGTGTGTGTGTGTGTGTGTGTGTGTGTGTGTGTGTAACCTGACGGAAATGTACGTTATTGGAGGAATGAATTTGTCATGGATGCTAGTGCGATCTCCACGACCTGGGTGTTGCAAATGGCCTAGAAAACAGTGTTGCTGTAAACAGGGCTTCACTTCGGACGGAACGTATTGGAACGGCGTTGCGACACGTCCAATGGATTTTTTTTTTAAATCGCAACGTAACTATAACTCCGCTGGAGCAGGTGGAGGAGGTGGAGGTTAGTGTTTAACGTCCCGTCGACAAAGAGGTCATTAGAGACGGAGCGCAAGCTCGGGTTAGGGAAGGATTGGGAAGGAAATCGGCCGTGCCCTTTCAAAGGAACCATCCCGGCATTTGCCTGAAACGATTTAGGGAAATCACGGAAAACCTAAATCAGGATGTCTGGAGACGGGATTGAACCGTCCTCCTCCCGAATGCGAGTCCAGTGTATAACTCCGCTGGCAACCGTGAACGTGACGATGAGTGACCACCATGATGCGATGGGCAAGGGGCGTGGTGCGAGATTCTGTGTGTGTGTGTGTGTGTGTGTGTGTGTGTGTAAAGTATGCCCAAGTTCACCGAGCAGCTACAGTGCAACTGTGCGAACGCCGCTGCCGGAAGCAATGAAAACGTTACGTCATAGTCACGAAGAGTAGTCAAGAGTACTCAAAGTCACGCCCGAACTGTTCGTCATTGCCAAAAAACCATAACAAGCGATCAGTTCATTTCCAATTCCTTGTCTGGCTTTTTATTGTCATGTTGTGTTTGGAACCTGAATCGTGGGTCCGACCCTTTTATTTCGCATTTCATCACACATGAGAAAAACACACAAAACGACAGCAACGAAATAACGCACATTTCGTACACACTACTAGTCAAAGACTATTGGACTCTTCTGCTCAAGACACGATTCGGCTTCACATATTCAATTATTATCATCACAGAGATCGGCTTACAGTAGGTAAACTCCATATGACATGGCGTGAAACCGAACTTCTTGAAGGCAGCAAATGATCGTTGCAACTAGATCTCTTCTACTTGTTATTGTGGTCTTCAGTCCTGAGACTGGTTTGATGCAGCTCTCCATGCTACTCTATCCTGTGCAAACCTCATCATCTTCCAGTACCTACTGCAGCCTACGTCCTTCTGAATCTGCTTAGCGTATACATCTCTTGGTCTCCCTCTACCATCCATGCTGCCCTCCAGTACTAAATTGGTGATCCCTTGATGCCTCAGAACATGTCCTACCAACCGATCCCTTCTTCTAGTCAAGTTGTGCCACAAGCTCCTCTTCTCCCCAATTCTATTCAATACCTCCTCATTAGTTATGTGATCTACCCATCGAATCTTCAGCATTCTTCTGTAGCACCACATTTCGAAAGCTTCTATTCTCTCCTTGTCCAAACTATTTATCGTCCATGTTTCACTTCCATACATGGCCACACTCCATACAAACTCTTTCAGAAACGACTTCCTGACACTTAAATCAATACTCGATGTTAACAAATTTCTCTTCTTGAGAAACGCTTTCCTTGCCATTGCTAGTCTACATATTATATCTTCTCTACTTCGACCATCATCAGTTATTTTGCTCCCCAAATAGCAAAACTTCTTTCCTACTTTAAGTGTTTCATTTCCTAATCTAATTCCCGCATCATCACCCGACTTAATTCGACTACATTCCATTATCCTCGTTTTGCTTTTGTTGATGATCATCTTATATCCCCCTTTCAAGACACTGTCCATTCCATTCAACTGCTCTTCCAAGTCCTTTGCTGTCTCTGACAGAATTACAATGTCATCGGCGAACCTGAAAGATCAATAGATGCACAAAAATAAAATGTGTTATGAAAGACGTCCGTAGCGCTGTGGTAAAGGTACAGTTTGAACTGCATAACATTGTGGGCCCTAATCCTGTCGGATGTAAATAATTTTTTTTTATGTTTAGTACATTATCGCATCAGTTTCAGCATCGTATTAACTTTTTCATTTGCTCTTATTATTCTTCCTATCATTATTTTTTCGTTCGGAATCTGTCAGTGGCGCCTATAACATGTAAATAAGTTACAACCAGGACTGTTTATCGCTGGTTATCGCGTCAGCTCGCGTAGTAAAAGCGAGATTTTACAATTCGCTTTTGGCGCTGAAACTGATTTTTTTCTGTCCCGAGTTTCCACGTACAGGTTCAGCTTCAATCTGCAGGTTGCTGACAGCCGTTTTCTCAGATACATTGCACATCAGGAGATTGTGGTTAGGTTGCCTGCCGCAGTTCATTCATTGGTCTTTTAAAATCAGCTGTGGACAGAGCATCTCGCGTTCCCGCCATACCTGGCGGCCGCAGCCTCCATCATCGCTCCGCATTACGTGAGCAGCACTACTTGCGAAGTGATCCGCCGTGTTTGCATGTCGCCGTTAGTCCATGTAGCAACACTGCAGCGCCAAGTGACAGACCTCAGCTATCAAGTAATTTTAAATGGGCTATAGGGAACAAAGTGACATTGCTATGGGGACAGACAGTAGCACATGTTTTTATTTTAAATCTTGTGGTTCTATTGTTATGGTTACAAGAATTCTGTTTTAAAAACCTGAATATTGGAAAGTATTTAGTAAAAAAATGAGTTCTCGTTGAAAGTTTTATTACAGGTATTCAAAAATTGAAGCTTGTGATTTTTCTGGCTGAGAGCGTGAGGAGGGGAGCAAGTGGGGAATTGTTTGGTTGAAGAGGTGAGTTCCGGCACCAAAAAATTTTGTAATTAGGCACTGCCTGTAACAGATTATGAGCCTGACTCGAAAACTAGTCAATAGTACAAAAAGTATATCATTGAAAAATGGACAGAGTGCATCCAAGCAACATTAACCGCCAAATTCATGCGAACTTCCCTGAAGCGGAATGTTTCTGTTGAGTATGGCTACAAAGTATTTAATAACAGTTTGTCGAGAGATAGACGAACAGTTGAATGTGCTTTTAAATTGTAGGTTAAAATGTTGAGCGTATTCAGGGCACTTTCTAAGTTAGAAATAGAGAGGGTATACAAGGTGATAAAGGCTGCATGATAGTAAATTGGCTGTTTTCGGAGGGTGACAGGGACATTCTGCAGCTTTTTTTTTTTTTTTTTGAAAGGAAAATAAAAATAAAAGAACAGACTGTGCTGGCGTACGCCTTCGGCAGCAAACCGGTCGGCACTATGGAATTTTATACAGCAGGCGCTGAACTAGGCGCGCCTGTGACAAGAGAAGACCAAGACACCATCCCAGGCTACGCGCCGATAATGCCCCCTGGGCAGCGTGCATATAGGCTGCCGCCGACCGAGCTGTCTCAATCTCTGAACCTCACTACGTCGCATCGGGACTCTGTTCACATTGCACCTCAGTACGTCGCACTGCGCTCTTGTCTTCCACAGTGATAGTCGTCGTCTGGCACCAAGGCTAGCTGTGAAGGGACGTTAGTCATTGTACACTACTGGCCATTAAAATTGCTACACCACGAAGATGACGTGCTACAGACGCGAAATTTATGCGACAAGAAGAAGATACTGTGAATCGCAAATGATTAGCTTTTCAGAGCATTCACACTAGGTTGGCGACGGTGGCGACACCTACAACGTGCTGACATGAGGAAAGTTTCCAACCGATTTCTCATACACAAACAGCAGATGACCGGCGTTGCCTGGTGAAACGTTGTTGTGATGCCTCGTGTAAGGAGGAGAAATGCGTACCATCACGTTTCCGACTTTGATAAAGGTCGAATTGTAGCCTATCGCGATTGCGGTTTATCGTATTGCGACATTGCTGCTCGCGTTGGTCGAGATCCAATGACTGTTAGCGGAATATGGAATCGGTGGTTTCGAGAGGGTAATAACGGAACGCCGTGCTGGATCCCAACGGCTTCGTATGACTAGCAGTCGAGATGACAAACATCCTATCCGCATGGCTGTAACGCATCGTGCAGCCACGTCTCGATCCCTGAGTGCACAGATGGGGACGTTTGCAAGACAACAACCACCTGCACGAATAGTTCGACGACGTTTGCAGCATCATGGACTATCAGCTCGGAGACCACGGCTGCGGTTACCCTTGACGCTGCATCACAGACAGGAGGGTCTGCGATGGTGTACTCAACAACGAATCTGGGTGCACGAATGGCAAAACGTCATTTTTTCGGATGAATCCAGGTTCTGTTTACAGCATCATGATGGTCGCATCCGTGTTTGGCGACATCGCACATTGGAAGCGTGTATTCGTCATCGCCATACTGGCGTATCACCCGGCGTGATGGTATGGGGCGCCATTGGTTACACGTCTCGGTCACCTCTTGTTCGCATTGACGGCACTGTGAACAGTGGACGTTACATTTCAGGTGTGTTACGACGCGTGGCTCTACCCTTCATTCGATCCCTGCGAAACCCTACAGTTCAGAAGGATAATGCACGACCGTATGTTGCAGGTCCTGTGCGGACCTTTCTGGATACAGAAAATGTTCGACTGCTGTCCTGGCCAGCACATTCCCCAGATCTCTTACCAATTGAAAACATCTGGTCATTGGTGGCCGTGCAACTGGCTCGTCACAATACGCCAGTCACTACTCTTGATGAACCGTGGTATCGTGTTGAAGCTGCATGTGAAGCTGTATCTGTACACGCCATCCAAGCTCTGTTTGACTGAATGCCCAGGCGTATCAAGACCGTTATTACACCCAGAGGTGGTTGTTCTGGCTATTGATTTCTCAGGATCTATGCACCCAAATAGCGTGAAAATGTAATCACATGTCAGTTCTAGTATAATATATTTGTCCAATGAATACCCGTTTATGATCTGCATTTGTTCTTGGTGTAGCAATTTTAATGGGTAGTAGTGTACATAGTTACGATATGGACGCGGACATCATTCTAGAATTAGTACATGTTTTTGGATTGCTGTTAATCACAGAACTTCAGATTGGACAACACTGAAGTTAATGAAATTGGTTCCTGTAATAAAGTGGTTTTTTTTTTTTTTATTTAACCTCGTGCGCATTTTGTGTTGTAGTGAGAGGAAACCGGCCAACAAGCTCTCATTCCACCCTCTCCTCATACAGCCAGGAAACACAAAAGATTACGAGAGGATACAGCCACAACACAGGAGGAGATTATTGTTTAACGTCCCATCGACGACGAGGTCATAAGAGACGGAGCACAAGCTCGGATTATGGTAGGAAATCGGCCGTGCCCTTTCAAAGGAACCATCCCGGCATTTGCCTGAAGTGATCTACGGAAATCACGGAAAACCCAAATCAGGATGGCCGGACGGGGGATTGAACCGTCGTCCTTCCGAATGCGAGTCCAGTGTGCTAACCACTGCGTCATCTCGCTCGGTTACAACTCAGAGGCGTCAACTGCAGTTCAAGAGAGATACTAAGCATCCTTTTACAGTTAGCTTCAGACACTATTTGAGCAGCCTCGAAGGGGCGCCCGTGCCGTGGCAGATTTTTTCTGTAAAGGCCAGTACTGATCATAAAATAATAATAATAATAATAATAATAATAATAATAATAACAACAATTGCGTGTGACTCCATGGCCGAGCGCAAGTCATAATTGGACGCCACTTCGGCGACTTGCGTATCCCTAAACTGTCTCTTGTCATCCAACCAGTTACAGAGGACTTACAGTTTAACGTGAAATGCGAACCACTTATCGTTCCCAGCCACTAGTCACGTCGTCCAGAAAGAAAGGTTGCGTTGAAGGCAGACATCAAATATCCGTTGCTCTACCGAAAGTCGATTCCGTAACCTCTCTGTTTCCAGGAATGCTTTTCATTTTCATCACTAGATCTTCAAATAGTTCCAATGGCTCTGAGCACTATGCGACTTAACTTCTGAGGTCATCAGTCGCCTAGAACTTTGGACTAATTAAACCTGACTAACCTAAGGACATCACACACATCCATGCCCGAGGCAGGATTCGAACCTGCGACCTTAGTGGTCGGTCGGTTCCAGACTGTAGCGCCTAGAACCGCACAGCCACTCTGGCCGGCTACACTAGATCTCCATGTCCGACATAATCTAGCACTAAATCTATGTTATGGGCTGGTAATAATCTAATTTTCTGTCAATTTGTTTTTCCGATACTTAATTTATTAAAACCAGTATTAAGTTGGACAGATAGACATACTAATCTACTTTCTGTTAATTTCTTTTTCCAATACTACGGTTAACAAGGGCGGTGGCAAGGGGGGGGTATATGGGGGCTATAGACCCCCCCCCCCCCAATGGAGTATGATATTACACTGGATAAAATGACCCAGAAATCAGCGAATATATTACTCCCAACGGATTCAATCGTTTTTTTATAATTATGTAGCAATATAGGTTGCAATATATTTCAAACACATTTTAACAATTGAATAAGAGCAGTAATAGCTTACTATCTAAACAAATAAATATCATTTAACTCAAAATGGACGTCTTATTATTTATTAATACACATTTTTTACCCTAAACTCCAAAACAGTTACCAAAAACTACTTTAAGCAACATCAAATTTTTTCAGTTTGTCGGTGGAGGACCTCAGCTCTCCTTTTGTTAAGCGATATTCCATTCCCCCAAACCCCCTCCCCCCCATTAGCCCCCCTCCCTCCCGCCCTCGACAGACTTCTAGAATCGCCTCTGACGTTTGATATATTGTAGTCAGAATTAAGTTGGAAAGAAGCACATATAAGTGAAATAATCAGGAATTATGTACAGTTCGAGTAATTTATTTCCTGAGCTATCCTTTCACGTATTCCGTATTAGGCTGTGGTCACAGTGGCACAGATATCAGTGGATTCCGCCGACATCGTCCGAAGGCGGCCGATCGTTTCAAATCAGTACGCCACTACAGGCGCGGTCACAACGGAGCCGACCTCTTCGTCCGAACGTACACATTTCGGACGACAACCGGTGAAATTAAAATCAGTTTTTTTTCGGTCATAATGGCCATCACGACACGAAACATGAACTGTGAGAAACTGATAAGTTTAGTTAAAGGCGGAGTTTGCGCATCCTCTGCATAAAAAATGCCATAGTCGGGATACGGGCGGAATCTATGAAATCGCAGGTTTATTGGAAACCACAAGTGGGGAAAATATTCATCAGAAGTTTTAGGTGTGGATTATAACATGGAAAAATAATTTTTTCGGGTGACAAGGATGGCTTATCTTTTGCTTAAAGTTACTGTAGTGGATCTCTACGGGTTGTGGTAGGTGGACATTACTGCATACTGGCGTCGTTTTTATGGCAATAGGGTGGTGATTCTGTTACATGAAGTGGTTTTCAAATGTGATGTACCTATGTGTTTCCACTTTCACTGGTTTAGGTGTGCAGAATATCTTACACTAAATTTTATGTTTGTCTTTCACACGTAAACTGGAGGATTGTCATTGAAGGTTAACTGACGTATACCCTCACAATGTTAAATAAATTAAGCAAAACAGATTTCAAGTCAGCCACCACTTACAGAGGTGCGATTCGAGGTCTGTTAAAAAATCCGACTCTCATATTAAAGATGAAGTTCTGGTTCAAGTAAAACTAGAAGTGACACTTTGATATTTGACATCTGTCGATTACTCTTTCTAATAATTAGGCATATATCACGTTCTGAAGAGTACAGTTTCAAAGTTTTTGTGTGATATCTTGGATGTTATTCACGGTGTTACCTACCAAGGCCTCATTGCTTCCACGTCATGACAGTCGCCGCTGTTATCAAATGGCTCTGAGCACTATGCGACTTCACTTCTGAGGTCATCAGTCGCCTAGAACTTAGAATTAATTAAACCTAACTAACCTAAGGACGTCACACACATCCATGCCCGAGGCAGGATTCGAACCTGCGACCGTAGCGGTCGCTCGGTTCCAGACTGTAGCGCCTAGAACCACACGGCCACTCCGGCCGGCCCGCTGTTATCCATACCATGGGTGGACATATCACCTATTATGTAGATGGTCGTAATAGTCTGCTGCTTGATCAGTGTATGCTGCATGTTTTATACCATCGTCAGTACAAGCATAGATATGACACACGCAAGAAGCGAAGGTTTAAGTTTTACGGGAAAATACATTATTAAAATGTTCCTTTTTAATAATAGTACTTTACGGCTGTGAAATCCATATCGACTGTGCAAATGCAGCATGCGTCTACATTTTCCTCTCTTCACTCTGTATTCGAACAAACCTTATCTGAGGAGTGGTTGGTAGCTCCCGCGATAGACGTGGTATCGGTCAACCACATAGTTTTATACAAACACTTTCCACAGTGCAACATGACATTCGCTAAAATTGTAAAGGCTACTACAGTGCTACACATGCTGTTGTTATTGTTAGACCTGTAGCATTGACATTCACCCTGCTCAAAACACAAAGGACAAATAGTTTTCGTACTATTACTGTCTCATACCAATTCAGACCTAAGAGAAAAGCTAGACAATCTATCTCCACGTAGTTCTTCTGTTGTTCTCACGGCGCAAAGCACGGCCTATCTTGACAAGAAATAAAACATTGCCTTAGCAAGATAGGTAAGATAGGGGACCCAAAGTAATGAGAATTTTATTCTGCCCTCAGCTCAAAAAAATGTTCAAATGTGTATGAAATCTTACGGGACTTTACTGCTAAGGTCATCAGTGCCTACCCTCAGTCTCGGTTGAGGTATTACAAGTCACGCATATTATTCAGTTGACTTTCTCGCTTCGCTGACGCAAGTTGCAACTCTCTGCTGCTAGAGGGCTCCAAATTGTAGCGTCCAACAGGCGGTCGGTGCGTGAGGAACAGCGCGTTTTAATCGAATTTCTAACCGCAGGAAACGTTCGTCCACAAACGGAGAAACCTCTCCTTTAGCGTGACAATGTCAGACCGTATGCGACAATCCGCCAACTTGGGCTCACTGTCATTGATCATCCTCCATACCGTTCCGACTGGGGCATATTCATTTTTTGTTAACTTCACGTTCGAGGATTTCATTTTGATAGTGATGAAGCGGTGCAAGCAGAGGTGAGGTTATGACTCCGTCAACAAAGACAAACATTCTACTGTGATGGTATCAACAAACTAGTCTCTCGTTGGGAGAAATGTCTTCGCCGCCAGGGTGACTATGTTGAGAAATTTGTGGTGTCACCGCCAGACACACCACTTGCTAGGTGGTAGCCTTTAAATCGGCCGCGGTCCGGTAGTATACGTCGGACCCGCGTGTCGCCACTATCAGTGATTGCAGACCGAGCGCCGCCACACGGCTGGTCTAGAGAGACGTCCTAGCACTCGCCCCAGTTGTACAGCCGACTTTTCTAGCGATGGTTCACTGACAAATTGCGCTCTCATTTGCCGAGACGATAGTTAGCATAGCCTTCAGCTACGTCATTTGCTACGACCTAGCAAGGCGCCATTATCATTTGCTATTTATCTTGTGATGCATGTACCGTAAGACCGATGTTCACCAATTATGGATTAAAGTTAAGTATTCCAGAAGCTACGTACTTTTTTTACTAGACTCAACTCCTTTAACTGTCCAGACCTCACGCCAGCCTGCGTGAGCTTAAACGCGTGCCTTTCGGCTACCTCATAGTGGCTTGGCTGTCTTGCCAAGTCACAACAAAATTAATATGTAGAAATGAAGAATAAAGATGTAGAATGTTAACATAGATTGTTTTATTTAAAGATATTTAAAAGTTTTTGCATAAAAAACCTCGGAGGCGTTACTTTTCCTCGTACTGGGGTATACATCCACCTATGCCAGTTTTTGCTTTTGAGTATGAAACACCTGTACCAGGTGTATCGGTATGAAATGAGCGTTTTTTTGTGAAAATGAAACACTAATTTTGAATTGAAAAGTAAAAACATTTTATTCAAAGTACTGACCATTGCTTTCTATACATTTTGACCACCTCTCTGGCAATTTGTGGACACCATGCCAATAGAAATGTTCGTCTTTTGAAGCAAACCAATCAGACACCCAATTTTCGACTTCTTCGTAGGAATCGAAGTGTCCCTCACCCAATACGTTTCCCATTGATGAAAACAAATGGAAGTCGGAAGGGGCCAAGTCTGGTGAATACGGCGGGTGGGGTAGCAGCTCCCAGCCAAGTGTTTTGATTGTATCCTGAACCAGTTTTGCTTTGTGTGCAGGTGCGTTGTCGTGTGAAAAAATTACTTTGCCATGTCTTCTGGCCCATTCTGGTCTTTTTTCGATCAATGCATAGTTCAAATTGATCGTTTGTTGTCTGTAGCGATTAATATTCACAGTTTCACCGGATTTTAGAAGCTCATGATACACCACACCTTTCTGATCCCACTAAACACAGAGCATTGTCTTCTTGCCGAATCGATCTGGTTTTGCAGTCGATGATGATGGTTGTCCCAGATTAACCCATGATTTTTCCCATTTAGGATTCTTAAAATAAATCCATTTTTCATCGCCAGTAACAATTCGATGCAAAATTGATTTTCTTTCATATCTTTGAAGCAAAATTTGACAAATGGTTTTTCGGTTTTCCATCTGTCTTTCATTCAATTCATGTGGCACCCATTTTCCACACTTCTGGATCTTTCCCATAGCTTTCAAACGGTCAGAAATTGTTTGTTGTGCAACATTTAGCATTGCTGCCATTTTCCTCATGACTCAAAGTATCATCTTCATCCAATATTGCTTGCAATTCGGCGTCTTCGAACTTTTTTGATGGTCTTCCACGTTCTTCATTTCTTACATCAAAATCATTATTTCTGAACCGTTGAAACCATCTTTTGCATGTTGCTTCTGATAGAGCATGATCACCATATGCCTCGACAAGCATTCGATGCGACTCTGCAGCACTATTTTTCAAATGAAAACAAAAAATTAGTTCTTTCCGCTAATCATCACTTTCTGGTACAAAATTCGACATTGTTAACACGATGAAAACACATGATGTTGTTTGTTCCTTGACTTGATGTACACTAAATATCTTTGACAGATGTCACACCAACCAAACAAAAAAAATTAAGGCTCGTTCACAACAAATGTTCCCTATCGACACATTAGTATCTTAACGCTCATTTCATACCGGTACACCTGGTATATACTCGTATAACGTAGTGATTCTAAGAGCGATGTAACTCTATATCTTCGACAATCTCGTCAAGTGATGGGGCGTGATGTGATATCTTAGCGTACAACGTCGCATCAAAAGAACGATCGTTGGAGACCAGTTGAGCATAGTGGAAGACAAGGCTGTTAACATACGGTGTTGTCCCGAACATTAGTATAAATATGCTTGTCGAACTTGCACTTTAACTAGACTCTGACATAAAACCACTGCCAGTTGTCAGATGCTCGTGCGTCAGGTAGCGCTCAGCCAAGAGAGGCTAAAAGAAACGTAGCACGGTGCCAGCTGGGAGCCGTACTCAGCCAGGCATCAAGAAACTCTCGCGTAATGCGAGCAAGAGATAAACATGTGGCACGGGCTAAACGCGGACGGAAATTGGAACAGGAACAGCGCGCCGTAATGTGAAAGACAATTTCTGCTGCACGCCGGCCGCTGATACGGAAGCAGTGTTTTCACTTCGCTTGTTGTTCCGTTCTACATGGAGTGGTGGAATGGCCATTAAGTTATTCGTCGGCGGCGTCTACCCGCGACTGTCTCCTGTCACTTTCTTCCACTTGCGCTTCTGGCATCAGCGCTTCGTAAGTATTTCCTTCCACAGTTACTTTCCGTCCCGCAGCCATCGATTCGTTTCTATTTCAGTGCAAGTCGAGGTATTCGTTTACAGACCTGCTCCAATCGTCGTCCTTCGGTTACAGAGCGTAGTGCAGTTCTTATTTTTCCGCTAACTTAACTCACATCGTCAACGCGTAGGGGCAGTTGTTCCCGTGACTCGAAGCCCGTTTGAAACCGGAGCGCTTCGTTCAGTGTTGAGTACGCCATCTGTCTGTCTTGCTTGTGTGCCGTGTTTATCAGACGAATATTTGACAAGGGAACTCCCCATCGCTCCCCACTCAGATTTAGTGGTAAGATGACTCAGTGGATAATCCGTCAAAAACTGAACACGAATCTAGCATGAAAACAGCAAGATGGTGTACTGAACTTTGAAAAAAGAAGCAAAATCGAAACATTGAACGTTTCGAGCCTAAGATGTACCACACCCAGCAAATACAAATAGCTCCGGCATCGTGGTTATGTGGTGCTGGTGTTGGGCTCCAAAGAGGGTGACTGGTGTTCAAATCTCCCTCGTGCTCCATTTTTTTCTTTTTTTGTCACGAAATTACGAAGTGTCCGCCCGCTGATTGACGTGTCTAATCACTGTATTCAGATTTGTGTCTGTGCCGTGATGTAACATCCGTTTGCAACAACTAGGTGTAAGGAAGGGACCTCTATTTGTTCTACACAAGTACCAAACGTTATGACTCTTGCGTTCCGTATTGGAAGTTTTGACTCTTGAATTCGTTTGTTGTTAACATAGTTCACACCCATTTATTTGTTGTTTTCATTTGTGTGAGAGGTTTATGCGGCATCTCGCCTGCTCTCACCATTCATCAAGCTTACTTGGGACGGTAATATATTCTTACAACATGACTCATATTCTGCAACCATTGTGTAGTATGACAATTGCCAAGACTACAGAAGGAGAACAGACACGTCAATGACCGGACGGAACTTCATAATTTTGTGAAAAAAAAGTGTACGAGGGAGATCTGAACACGGATCTCCCGCTTCGCACTTCAACAGCGTGAGCACACAACCACGACGCCGTGATGTTTGCAATTCGCTCGATGTTGCACATCTTGAGCATAGACCGTTCACTGTTTCTATTTTGCTTGTTTTTTCACAGTTCAGTACAGCTTCTTCCTGTTTTCATGCTTGATCAGTATTTGGTTTTTGACTTGCTACCTGCTGGGCCATTTTACCACTAAATCTGAGGGGGCTGTGATGGGGAGTTTTACTTGTGAGAGCAGTCCGTGAAAACAGGATCGTTGCGTTCATATTTTAATTCCGTTTACCTTCTCCACAGTACCGCGTTTTTCTGTCTGCTGGCACGGTGGTTAGCACACTGGACTCGCATGCGGGAGGACGGCAGTTCAAACCCGCGTCCGTCCATTCCGATTTAGGTTTTCCGTGTTTTCTCTAAATCGCTCCAAGCAAATACCGGGATGGTTCATTTGAACCACCATGGTCGATTTCCTTCCCCGTCTTTGACACAATCCGAGCTTTTGTTCCCTTTCTAATGGCCTCGATGTCCAAGGGATGTTGAATTCAGTTTTCGTTCATTCATTTCTGTTCGTTCGGAAGAAGTAGGCAGCCTGAGTCAGTAAGACAAGCGGCAGAACACAAAGAAATGAGAATTTCGTTCAGTGTTTGACAATCGTACCTTGTTTTATAAATACCTCGATACTAAAGAACCTACTTTTTTCTCTTTACGAGACGATCCGCAGTTTTTAACAACACTCAAGTTATGTAGCAAAAAAAAATTACGAGCCCTTTACAAGACATTACACATAAATGATAAAATGTGTACGAGAGATGAAGGGCAAGACCATTGACATTTACGTGCAAAAGGAGATGGAAATGCACTGTGCTGAGATAGTCGTGGCAAATTTCTCTCTTTTTGTCGAATGGTTGTCGAATGGTCCACTACCAACATAAGCTGTAAGTAAGAAATTTCAGAACCAATATACGAAGAATAAAACTTCAGTATATTCCTCATCATTATCCAACTGAAACTATCCCTGTTTGTAATCAGCGGTATGTACCTTCTCGTACTGCAGTTTGTCATCGTTGAATTATTGAATGCATTGCAATTACAAATCCAATGGTAACTAATTAGAAAATGCAAACGTCGTCCAAAGGCTCTGGCGGACACATCGGTACCGGTCGACCGCCGTGTCATCATCCGTTAATTGCGTCGTTTGATGCGGTACGGAGGGGTGTGGAGACAGCACACCGTTCCGTTGGCCGTTGTCAGCTTTCGTGACCCGGAACCGCTACTGCTCGGTCAAGTAGCTCCTCAGTTCACATCACGAGGCTGAGTGCACCACGCACCGGTCCTCCCATGAAGGAAAAATCCCTGGCAGTACAATCGAATTTGGGTCCTCCAAACGGCAATCAGCGGCGCTGACAACTCAACTACGGTGTAGGGCTCGAAGTAAAATGTCTGTATATAGATACTTTTTCCATAAAATATCGACATACATCGATATATGTGGTTCATCTTAGGTGTTTCTGGAGGAAACGCTAACCAGCATTTGGTACACGCAGAATGTTGTTAGGCCTGTTCTTTTGCCGTCGTAGCAACATGAAGGCGATGTGCTGTTCCAACAGGATAATACAAGTCAACACACTGCCAGTGAAACACAACGTGCTCTGTAAGATGTGCAGGAACTTCTCTGGGCAGCGCGATCTCTGGACTTGTCTCCAATCGAGCACATGTGTGATATGATGGGACGAGTAGTGATTCGCATGACTCATCAACCAACAGCTCTTACAGAAGTACGTAAACAGGTCAAGCAAGCGTGGCATAAGCATCCCAGGACAGTATTCGCCATCTGCATGATCGTCTGGATGCCAGAGTCAGTGCGAGTATTGCCGCTCGTGAAGGTTACATCACGTACTAATATGGGTGTTTCAACATCGGTCACCTCTACATCGGCATCTACATTCTTCTTTTGATAGTGACCGGGCCAAATATCTCACGAAATAAGCATCAAACGAAAAAACTACAAAGAACGAAACTCGTCTAGCTTGAAGGGGGAAACCAGATGGCGCTATGTTTGGCCCGCTATATGGCGCTGCCATAGGTCAAACGGATATCAGATGAGTTTTTTTTTTAATAGGAAGCCCCATTTTTATTACATAGTCGTGTAGTACGTAAAGAAATATGAATATTTTAGTTGGACCACTTTTTTCAATTTGTGATAGATGGCGCTGTAATAGTCACAAGAGTATAAGTACGTGGTATCACGTAACATTCCGCCAGTGCGGATGGTATTTGCTTCGTGATACATTACCCGTGTTAAAATGGGCCGTTTACCAATTGCAGAAAAGGTCGAGATCGTGTTGATGTATGGCTATTGTGATCAAAATGCCCAACGGGCGTGTGCTATGTATGCTGCTCGGTTCCTGGAAGACATCATCCAAGTGTCCGGACCGTTGGCTGGATAGTTACGTTATTTAAGGAAACAGGAAGCGTTCAGCCACATGTGAAACGTCAACCACGACCTGCAACAAATAATGATGCCGAAGTAGGTGTTTTATCTGCTGTCGCGGCTAATCCGCACATAATTAGCAGACAAATTGCGCGAGAATCAGGAATCTCAAAAATGTTGGTGTTGAGAATGCTACATCAACATCGATTGCACCCGTACCATGTTTCTATTCACCAGGAATTGCATGGCGGCGACTTTGAACTTGTACAGATCTGCCACTGGGCAAAAGAGAAATTGCGGGACGATGACAGATTTTTTTGCACGCGTTCTATTTATCGACGAAGCGTCATTCATCAACAGCGGTAACGTAAACCGGCATGATATGCACTATAGGGCAACGGAAAATCCACGATGGCTGCGACAAGTGGAACATCAGCGACCTTGGCGGGGTAATGTATGGTGCGGCATTATGGGAGGAAGGATAATTGGCCCCCATTTTATCGATGGCAATCTAAATGGTGCAATGTATGCTGATTTCCTACGTAATGTTCTACCGATGTTACTACAAGATGTTTCACTGCATGACAGAATGGCGATGAACTTCCAACATGATGGATGTCCGGCACATAGCTCGCGTGCGGTTGAAGCGGTATTGAATAGCATATTTCATGACAGGTGTATTGGTCGTCGAAGCACCATACCATGGCCCTCACGTTCACCGGATCTGACGTCCCCGGATTTCTTTCTGCGGGGAAAGTTGAAGGATATTTGCTGTCGTGATCCACCGACAACGCCTGACAACATGCGTCAGCGCATTGTCAATGCATGTGCGAACATTACGGAAGGCGAACTACTCGCTGTTGAGTGGAATGTCGTTACACGAATTGTCAAATGCATTGAGGTTGTCGGACATCATTTACACCATTTATTGCATTAATGTGGTATTTACAGGTAATCACGCTGTTACAGGATGTGTTCTCAGAAATGATAAGTTCTCAAAGGTACATGTATCACATTGGAACAACCGAAATAAAATATTCAAATGTACCTAAGTTCTGTATTTTAATTTAAAAAACCTACCTGTTACCAACCGTTCGTCTAAAATTGTGAGCCATATGTTTGTGACTATTACAGTGCCATCTATCACAAAGCGAAAAAAGTGGTCCAACTAAAACATTCATATTTCTTTACGTACTACACGAATATGTAATAAAAATGAAGGTTCCTGTTTAAAAAAAACGCAGTTGATATCCATTTGACCTATGGCAGCGCCATCTAGCGGGTCAACCATAGCGCCATCTGGTTTCCCCCTTCAAGCTAGACAAGTTTCGTTCTTTGTAGTTTTTTCGTTTGACGCTTATTTCGTGAGATATTTGGCCCAGTCACGATCAATGGACCACCCTCTATACTGCAAGGGACATTCCACTTCGGAAATCGTTAGAGAATTCGATATTGTTAGATCCAAAGTGTCGAGAATACCAAATTTCAGGCATTACTTCTCACCAACGCAATGGCCGACGGCCTTCACTTTACGACCGAGAGCAGCGGTGTTTGCGTAGTTTGTTAGCATTAAAAGACAAGCAACACTGCGTGAAATAACCCCAGAAATCAATGCGGGACGTACGACGAACGTATCCGTTAGGACAGTGGGGTGAAATTTGGCGTTAATGGCCTATGGCAGCAGACGGTCGACGCGAGTGCCTTTGTTAACAGTACGACATCACATTCAGCGCCTCTTCTGGGGAGGTGATAATATGATTGGACCCTAGACAACTGGAAAACCGTGGCCTGGTAGGATGAGTCACGATTTTAGTCGCTAAGAGCTGACGGTAGGGGTCGAGTGTGGTGCAGACCCCCACGAAGCTATGGGTCACAGTTATTAAAAAGGCACTGTGAAAGCTGGTGGTGGCTCCTTAATGGTGAGGGCTGTGGTTATATGAAACGGATTGGGTCCTCTGGCCCAATTGAACCGATCATTGACTGCAAATGGTTTTACATTCGGCTACTTGGAGACCATTTGCAGCCATTCATGGATTTCATGTTCCCTAACAGCGGTGGAGTTTACACGGATGACAATGCGCCTTGTCACCGGGCTACAGTTGCTCGCATACTGGTTTGGAAAAACATTCTGGACAATTTGGCGAATGATTTGGCCATCCAGTTTGCGCGACATGAATCGCATCGAACATTTATGGGATATAATCGAGAGGTCAGTTGGTGCACAAAATCCTGCACCGGCAAAATTTTTGCAGTTGTGGACAACTACAGAAGTAGTGTGGCTCAATATTTCTGCACAGTATGGGGTTTCCGACGACTTCTTGAGTCTATGCCACGTCGAGTTGCTTCAATGCTCAGGGCAAAAGGAGGTCCGACACGATGTTAGGAGGTAGCCCATGCCTTTCGTAACCTCAATGTATACTGCAACGTAAAAAATCATGAAGTGCATGTGTGACATATAAAAGATTATGTCACTGTAAAAACTCCATTACAGTTCACATTAAGTAGTACGACATTGTATGCGCCTCTCTGTAAGGACTCCGATACCCTTCACGGCGCAACATTAATCTGAAGATGGGTATAGATCACAGTCGAAACCTTTAATCGCAAGGATAAACCACGATTGTCATCAGAACCGTTAT
Source organism: Schistocerca serialis cubense (assembly GCF_023864345.2). Taxonomy (NCBI): domain Eukaryota; kingdom Metazoa; phylum Arthropoda; class Insecta; order Orthoptera; family Acrididae; genus Schistocerca; species Schistocerca serialis. The sequence goes on along the minus strand of NC_064638.1, from coordinate 262,152,172 downwards.
TTCTAATCACTTCCGACAAGACAATTATGTCGTATTTCACAATATACAAACAAAAGATTGATGTTTCAAATTAAAGCAATAACTCTAACGTCCGTGTGACTCTTAGGTCACAGAAAGAACCTTCCAAATGAATACAAGCCCTGATTGTATGTATAACAGTGAACCAAGAATATATATTTAATACCTGACGCCTTTTTTAATTTTATTTGGTAGCAGTTATTAGGTAAAAATCTATATTTCTAACACAACGTATTTCGACCTCAGTGCTCATTTTCAAATGATCAATACGCACTGTGAGCATAGAAAAATATAAGTAAAATTGGGATTACATCGTCTTACGTAAATTTATCAGCTGTCTACACATATTCTGAAACTGATTTAACAGTAAGGAGTGTCTATACATGTATATATATATATATATATATATATATATATATATATATATATATATATACACTCCAGGAAATTGAAATAAGAACACCGTGAATTCATTGTCCCAGGAAGGGGAAACTTTATTGACACATTCCTGGGGTCAGATACATCACATGATCACACTGACAGAACCACAGGCACATAGACACAGGCAACAGAGCATGCACAATGTCGGCACTAGTACAGTGTATATCCACCTTTCGCAGCAATGCAGGCTGCTATTCTCCCATGGAGACGGTCGTAGAGATGCTGGATGTAGTCCTGTGGAACGGCTTGCCATGCCATTTCCACCTGGCGCCTCAGTTGGACCAGCGTTCGTGCTGGACGTGCAGACCGCGTGAGACGACGCTTCATCCAGTCCCAAACATGCTCAATGGGGGACAGATCCGGAGATCTTGCTGGCCAGGGTAGTTGACTTACACCTTCTAGAGCACGTTGGGTGGCACGGGATACATGCGGACGTGCATTGTCCTGTTGGAACAGCAAGTTCCCTTGCCGGTCTAGGAATGGTAGAACGATGGGTTCGATGACGGTTTGGATGTATCGTGCACTATTCAGTGTCCCCTCGACGATCACCAGTGGTGTACGGCCAGTGTAGGAGATCGCTCCCCACACCATGATGCCGGGTGTTGGTCCTGTGTGCCTCGGTCGTATGCAATCCTGATTGTGGCGCTCACCTGCACGGCGCCAAACACGCATACGACCATCATTGGCACCAAGGCAGAAGCGACTCTCATCGCTGAAGACGACACGTCTCCATTCGTCCCTCCATTCACGCCTGTCGCGACACCACTGGAGGCGGGCTGCACGATGTTGGAGCGTGAGCGGAAGACGGCCTAACGGTGTGCGGGACCGTAGCCCAGCTTCATGGAGACGGTTGCGAATGGTCCTCGCCGATACCCCAGGAGCAAAAGTGTCCCTAATTTGCTAGGAAGTGGCGGTGCGGTCCCCTACGGCACTGCGTAGGATCCTACGGTCTTGGCGTGCATCCGTGCATCGCTGCGGTCCGGTCCCAGGTCGACGGGCACGTGCACATTCCGCCGACCACTGGCGACAACATCGATGTACTGTGGAGACCTCACGCCCCACGTGTTGAGCAATTCGGCGGTACGTCCACCCGGCCTCCCGCATGCCCACTATACGCCCTCGATCAAAGTCCGTCAATTGCACATACGGTTCACGTCCACGCTGTCGCGGCATGCTACCAGTGTTAAAGACTGCGATGGAGCTCCGTATGCCACGGCAAACTGGCTGACACTGACGGCGGCGGTGCACAAATGCTGCGCAGCTAGCGCCATTCGACGGCCAACACCGCGGTTCCTGGTGTGTCCGCTGTGCCGTGCGTGTGATCATTGCTTGTACAGCCCTCTCGCAGTGTCCGGAGCAAGTATGGTGGGTCTGACACACCGGTGTCAATGTGTTCTTTTTTCCATTTCCAGGAGTATATATATATATATATATATATATATATATATATATATATATATATATATATATATATATATATATGGTGTTACTATAAATATATATATGGTTTTACAAAAAGGTACGGCCAAACATTCCTCACACACAAAGAAAGAAAATATGTTATGTGGACATGTGTCCGGAAACGCTAACATTCCATGTTAGAGCTCATTTTATTACTTCTCTTCAAATCACATTAATCATGGAATGGAAACACACAGCAACAGAACGTACCAGCGTGAGTTCAAACACTATGTTACAGGAAATGTTCAAAATGTCCTCCGTTAGCGAGGATACATGCATCCACCCTCCGTCGCATGGAATCCCTGATGCGCTGATGCAGCCCTGGAGAATGGCGTATTGTATCACAGCCGTCCACAATACGAGCACGAAGTCTCTACATTTGGTACCGGGGTTGCGTAGACAAGAGCTTTCAAATGCACCCATAAACGAAAGTCAAGAGGGTTGAGGTTAGGAGAGCGTGGAGGCCATGGAACTGGTCCGCCTCTACCAATCCATCAGTCACCGAATCTGTTGTTGAGAAGCGTACGAACACTTCGACTGAAATGTGCAGGATGTAAAGGCACATGTTCTAGCAGCACAGGTAGAGTATCCCGTATGAAATCATGATAACGTGCTCCATTGAGCGTAGGTGGAAGATCATGGGGCCCAATCAAGACCTCACCAACAATGCCTGCCCAAACGTTCACAGAAAATCTGTGTTGATGACGTGATTGCACAACTGCGTGCGGATTCTCGTCAGCCCACACATGTTGATTGTGAAAATTTACAGTTTGATCACGTTGGAATGAAACCCCATCCGTAAAGAGAACATTTGCACTGAAATGAGGATTGACACATTGTTGGATGAACCATTCGCAGAAGTGTACCAGTGGAGGCCAATCAACTGCTGATAATGCCTCCACACGCTATACATGGTACGGAAACAACTGGTTCTCATGCAGCACTCTCCATACAGTGACGTGGTCAACGTTACCTTGTACAGCAGCAACTTCTCTCACGCTGACATTAGGGTTATCGTCAACTGCACGAAGAATTGCCTCGTCCATTGCAGGTGTCCTCGTCGTTCTAGGTCTTCCCCAGTCGCGAGTCATAGGCTGGAATGTTCCGTGCTCCCTAAGACGCCGATCAATTGCTTCGAACATCTTCCTGTTGGGACACCTTCGTTCTGGAAATCTGTCTCGATACAAACGTACCGCGCCACGGCTATTGCCCCGTGCTAATCCATACATCAAATCGGCATCTGCGAACTCTGCATTTGTAAACATTACACTGACTGCAAAACCACGTTCGTGATGAACACTAACCTGTTGATGCTACGTACTGATGTGCTTGATGCTAGTACTGTAGAGCAATGTGTCGCATGTCAACACAAGCACCGAAGTCAACATTACCTTCCTTCAATTGGGCCAGCTGGCGGTGAATCGAGGAAGTACAGTACATACTGACGAAACTAAAATGAGCTCTATCATGGAAATTAAGCGTTTGCGGACACATGTCCACATAACATCTTTTCTTTATTTGTGTGTGAGGAATGTTTTCTGAAAGTCTGGCCGTACCTTTTTGTAACACCCTGTATATACATGTGTGTGTATGTGATCGAGTTCGGAAATGTACTTTTTATTGATAAATGAGGTTCAGGATATATGAGTTCAGCAGATACAGTTATGCGCAGTTGATGTAATTTGTGCTTAACATGCGTATTTCTGGGTTAGCGTTATGTACAGATGATATGAAAATGGTCATAGAAGCAAAAATAGATGAAGTGAGTCTGAGAGAATAAAATACTTTGCTTTACTAACATAAACACTTACACCATGCTTGACGCAGTTATACTCTTGCTCCCTCAGATACGATCTCTTGCACAATCTGTCTCATAATGCCCTATATCTAACGCAAACACACGTACACTCAGTCAAACCTCAAATGCAGTTATAACACAAATAGTAAAGGATTACAATATCGTTTAAACTATTTGTGTAGAAAATGCCATCTATTTTTAAACTCCTCAAAGAAACTAAACGTCAACATTACGAATAACAGTTTTTAAACGGTAATACTAGGCGTCAACATCACGAATTAAAATTGTCAAACATATTGCCAATTAATCTTCCAATATTCGCAAGCAGTCTATGCGTATCAAACTCTATTTATACTGCATTCGTACATCTATTAGCTGCAAGAGACTTCTTTATGTTATAAACACAATTACACGTAAGGTATTTCAAGTGCTGATAATGTGAATTTATTCCTAACGTTTTGAAACGTAAAAGAGTTTGACTTTGATCATTTAATTTCTGAATATTCAACACTGTTCCCGTATGTTTTAAATTATTAAATGCACTGGAATACTGGAGGCTGCGTATTATTATGTTCTGGAACATATGCCGTGCTGTTGCCTTTTTAGCTGTACCATTTCCAAAAATGTGTATTTGCTCTTCCGATGTGAGATTGTTGTAATCATAGTGCACTTCTGATGTCTCGATGTCCTCTTCCTTTCTTGATAATCTTCTAGGTCTCCTTACAACTCGAAAAAGACTTATTATTCCCGTAGTTACCGCAAACATACTTCCACGAGCGCGTCTCCATCAAAACCCATCTCCTCTCTCGATATCTTCAACCGTCTCCCTCTTCGTTTCTTTTTTAGTCACAGGGATAGATTTTATACTACTAGGCCATGGAACGTCTTTTACATCAGTATTACAAAAAATTTACGTTCTCTTTACACAGAACAAAACGTACATTTATAGATAACATTACATTCGTTTACATATGTGCCTCATTTTAGAGTTTGTATGTATAAAAAAAATCAATGAAACACATATTACCTCAAATTCAGCATTACAATCATTGCACATAAATGAAAAGATACTACTCGATCTTGCAAGAGAGAAAAAATAACCGTCACAATCCAAGAACGGTCAGACGAAGTGGAAGCATGGACGTAAGTCTTAGGGTGTCTCGTGACATCAAAGAGCGCAATTGCAGGAGCCAGAACGAAGAGATCGGTTTCCAGTTACAAGAGTCGAAGGACATGAACTGTAAACAGTAGCTGAGAAAGAATGTAATAGGGTTGTATCCTATCCCTGGCGTTACTTATATGATACACTGAGCAAGCAGTAAAGGAAGGCAAGTAGAAACGTGGAAAGGGAAATAAAGTTCAGGTAAAAGAAATGAAAAATTTTTAAGGTTCACCGACGGTCACAGACGGAAAAGGAGTTGGAAAAGCTGCTGAACAGAATGGATAGCACATTACAAACAGGTCATAAGATGAAGTCAACAAAAGTAAAACAGGAGTTATCGATTGTAGTCGAATTAAATCAGGAGTAGCTGTGGAAATTAAATTAGGGAATGAGATACTAAAAATTGAATATTGCTATTTGGGCAGCTAAATACACTAACTGAAAATAAGTGGCAACACCAGGAAGGAGTTTTGCGACATAAACAAAAGTTGGTAGGCACGTTTTTACATCTGAAAGACCATGTCTATACAAATTTCACGCCAGTCGCATAAGAATGACGCTTGTAGGTTTGCTTTAAATAAACGTTGTAACGGTGGTGAGTGTTAGTTATCTTTGGTATTGGACGTGCTGAGTTGATGTTAGTCAAAGACGCCATTATCAACACGTCACTGAGTTTGAACAAGGCCATGTAATAGGGCTACGAGAAGTTGGATGTTCCTTCTGTGGTGTTACAGAAAGACTCGGTAGAAATGTAGCCACTGTACATGACTGCTGGCAGCGGTGATCACGGGAATGTACGGTGGCAAGAAGACCGCCGTGTTCGGCGTATGGCCCAGTCGCATCGAACTGCATCTGCAGCAGGAATTTGAGCAGCAGTTGACACTGCAGTGACATAATGAACTGTAACAAATTGGTAACTTCAAGGACAGTGCCGAGCTGACTTCCTCTAGCCCGCATTCCACAGACCCGAAACCACCAGCATTTGCGACATCACTGGTGTCTAGCGTGAGCTCATCAAAGGGCAGGGTGGAGGCCTTGTGTTTCCTTATGACAGTTCGTTCTACTTCGTTGACTGTGATGGCATTGTGTTATCCAGTTGAGGACCTGTATTCCCCCAGTTTGCGTGCTAATTAGGTCTGGGGTGCGATTTCGTATGACAGCAGGAGCACTCTCGTGCTTATCCCACGCGCCCTGATTGCAAATTTGTACGTCAGTCTGGTGATTCGACCTGTTGTGCTGCCAGTCATGAACAGCATTCCAGGCGGTCTTTTCCAACAGGTTAACGCTCGTCCACATACCGCTGTTATAATCCATCATGCTCTACAGAGTGTCGACATGTTGCCTTGGCCTGCTCGATCACCAGATCTGTCTCCAGTCAAGCACTTACGGGACATCATAGGTCGACAACTGCAGCGTTATCCCCAAGTAGTATTAACCGTCCCTGTACGGACCGATCAAGTGCAACAGGCATGGAACTCCATCCCTCAAACTGACATTCGGCATCTGTGCAACACAATGCATGCATGTCTAAATGCTTGCATTCAACATTCCGGCGGTTACAACGGTTGTATAATAATAATAATGGGGTGTGACGAGGGCCGCCCGTCGGGTAGACCACTCGCCTGGTGCAAGTCTTTCGATTTGACGCCACTTCGGCGACCTGCGCGTCGATGGAGATGAAATGATGATGATTAGGACAACACAACATCCAGTCCCTGAGCGGAGAAAAACTCCGACCAAGCCGGGAATCGAACCCGTGCCCTTAGGATTGACAGTCTGTCGCGCTGACCACTTTTTTTTTTTTTAATCTAATGAACAGCTGCAGGAGCAGGACGACGGGTAGGGCAGGGGTCGACACCCGAAGCCTGGCCATCCCGCCGCCACGCCCAAGCAACGTGTTCGAGTTCGAGGATCGAAGGATCAGGAAGAGGATGTAGTGGGTTTGTCGATGTTGTTTTATTTATTTATTTCTTTAATTTTTATAACATTTTTTTTGTATTATAGATTTATTTTTGTTTCATTACAAAGAAAGATCCTACAACTGCCGTGGCCGAGCGTCCGAGTCGTCTTCTCGTCTGTTGGGAGGGGTTCCCCCTATTACGTCCGTAGAGGATCAATATGCTCCAGGATTCTTCTTCATTTTCAGCGTCTCATACCCGGAACGCCCCAGTGAGCAGGAGGATCCGCAAATAATGAAGCTAAATAATTTGCGAAACGAGTTCTGTACTTCGGGTGGCGGCTGAAAGCTGCATGTGTCGTCATCAGTAGGGACCAAAAGTCGAGTGTGCCTTTGGGAGCATCGCAAAATATGTAGTAAACGGCCATGCCTTATAGCCAGTTAACGGCGTTCGTTCTGGTTGATGGAAAGTATACGCCGTCGGGGCGCAATACGTCATCAGGGGAGATAGACTCCGGCAATCGCCGCAAGAGTAATGCCAGCATGCGCTGCGTCAGTAGCCAGTACTCGCTGGTCGCGGCACACGTCAGGCGGTGTGCATCCGAGTCAGCGACTGAGCATGTCGGACACAAGGGGTCGTCCGTCAGATGTATGGAATGTAGCCTCTGACGAGTAGTGAACTTCCCATTCACAACCACGTACCACAATGAAAGCACCGTCGTAGGTAGAAAAGGCGTGTGTACCGCTCGCCACACCGTGTTCCAGGCAACTTCAGGATGTCTGTGGGTGACCGTATTTACAGGTTGCTGCTGTTGATAGAGGCGATAACAGTCTTTTGTGCTGGGCTTCCGTGTCGTCGGAAGTTCTGACCGTAAGTAGCTGAAGTCAATCAAAAACTCTCTGATGTGGGTGAGTGCCGATGAAAAGTGTCCTACAGAAACCGGGGGACGCAGAGAGTGTGGTGCCACTTCCGCTATCAGAGTGCCCGTCAGAGTGGCGTGGGCAGAGGTCCACGTGAGACGCATAGTGTTGAGATAAAGCGATCGCGCACAGTTATATACATGAATTAAACCGATACCGCCCGCGCGCTGCGGCAGTGTCAGGGTGGCGTATCGGATTTTAAAAACCAGACCTGTGCTTACGAAATGTCCATATGCTGCTTGAAATCTGTCGGCCATCGTAGCCGTCAAAGGAAGGATATGCGCAAAATAGTTCAGTTTTGAGACAAGATAGGTGTTGACATAACGTGTTCTGAGGAGCATATCCAAGCGACGCAGTTTGTTGTCCTGCAGCAGAGCACGTGTCTGGTGTAGGAGCCGGCGGTACGTAGCCGCCGCCGTGCGGCGGACATTGCTATAGAATTGCACTCCTAAACACTTGAGTACGGGCACCTTGTCAAAGGGCACCGCCGTTGTGGGAAAGCCCTCCTCCGACATCCATGTATTTTGTCTTCTTCACGTTGATGACGCTCCCAGCGACCGCCCCGTACTGGCGTAGCCACTGTAGCGCCATATGCATTTCATCCTCTGATCTGGCCAGGAACACCACGTCATCGGCGAATGCACCACAACAAAAGGTCACGTCCCGCAAGGAGATACCAGTTAATCGCTGCCGTAGACCATGTAAAGCTGGTTCAAGCGCTGCAGCAAATAATATACCCGACAGGGGGCACCCTTGTCGCACTGACCGTCCAACAACAATGTGACCAGACTGATAACCGTTGACCATCATGCGGGAGCGCGCTCCGTGGACCAGTCGAAGGACCACCTGTGCGGACTCCGGAGAGAGGCCCATGTGTTGCAAAACTGCGCGTAAGAAGCCGTGGTCGACGCGGTCGAATGCGTGGTCAAAATCTACGGCGACTCGTATTTTGCAGGCCGCCGTCAAAGCAATTACGTCGCGGTATGCTCCTAACGCCGTATGAATGTTGCTGACACCACGTAAACATGTCTGATCGGTGTGGATGGCTTTCCAGATAGCGGTGTGGAGATGCGCGCGGAGGATACGGGCGAAGATCTTGTAGTCGTTGTTGAGTAGTGTGAGTGGGCGAAAATCCTGCCACCTACAACCACCATTCGGTTTCGGTACTGGGACCAAGATGCCTTCTGTGAATTCTGTGGGGACAGTGAAATCAGGGCGGATCAGGTCTTGAAACATTTGGAGCCACTTGTCACCCATAAGGTGGTAAAAAGTGCGGTAGAATTCCAGGGGTAAACCGTCCGGTCCAGGCGACTTGTTCGGTGCTCCACGTGCCAAGGCCGATGTCAGCTCGTCGGGTATAATGGGCAACAGCACACTATCATCGGGTGCCACGTCCCGAGGGGCGGGAAAATCGTGCAACAGCTCGTCAGAATCGCGTACATTTCGCGGATCTTCCATGTACAAGGTCCCATAATGTCTGGCGAACGTGTGCGCGATGTCCGTTTGTGTCACTGCGCGGCCGCCGTCCTCCGTGTTTACCGCCGTAATGAGCTGACGTTTGCGGTGGCGCCTCTCGCGCACAATGTGATACACTGACGCTGTTTCGTTGGGGATACAGTCTTGCACCCGCGCACGGATGCGGACACCTTCTAGCTGCTCTGTCCTGATGCGAAGTAGACGAGCTTTGATGTGTTGTACGGACATCTGACGTTCGGGAGACGGCGGTTGCGTCGCCAGCTCACGTAACGCTGTATAGTAAAATTCCGATGTTGCCCTTTGCCAGTTCGATCTGTCACGCCCGTAGGCCATCAAGGTCTTTCGGAGTGCAGGTTTGACGCATCCCAGCCACCACAGCAACGTGGAAGCATACATGGGCAGGCGCCTGATACATCGACGCCACGTGTCAAGTGACTGCTCGCCGACACGCTTCCTCGCGAAGGAGGGAGACGTTCAGCGTCCACGGGCCCCTGCTGCGTCTTGTGAGTTGTTGGGGCAAGGTGACAGTGCATATGTACGCGAGATGGTCCGTGAAGGCCGTCGGCCAGAGTTCTGCATCACGGGTTGCTGTGCGGAGGGCACGCGAGACGTATATCCGGTCCAGACGACTGGCAGAATGGCTGGTAAAGTGCGTATATCCACTCTGGGTCCCGTGATGTAAGAGCCATGTGTCGTGGAGCGCGAGGTCACGTATCAATGCTTGTAGAGCCGGGCATGGGACGTAATGCGGTATCTGGTCCTCGGGCCGCAGAACACTGTTAAAATCGCCGCCCACTATGTAATGGTCCATGTTTCCTTGCAAAAGTGGGGCTAACTCCTCCGAATAGAAGACATGCCTGTCACCACGGTGCGAATTACGGGAGGGAGCGTAGACGTTAATGAGGCGGACTGCGCCAAGTGTGAGTGCGATGCCTCGCCCGTTCGGCAAGTACGTCGCGTCCGTCGCGTCTATGCCATCTCGGAGAAGGATGGCCGTTCCTCCTAAGCCATCACCTACGGGTAGGCTGTACGTGGTGTAGCCATATAGGTCTAAACGCAGCTCGGGACGGACCTCCTGGAGAAGGGCAATGTCCAAGTCTGCCGCTCTGATCATGTCGTGTAACATTCGGGTCTTGACAGTGGAGTGGACACCATTTACATTGACTGTTCCCACACGGTATGACTGAGACATATCAAGTGGCGGAGGCAGTGTGCCGGTGCAAGCCCACAGTGATCTCACACACCACACACCACACAGCCATCCATCTGCATGCTGTGAATTACTGTGCCGTATGAGTCCCTGACTGGCAGAGCCCTCCAGGCTCAATGTCAGCCAGGGGCTCTGGTGGAGATATCGATGTTTGCTGTGCATCATCTGCCTCCATATCATCTGCCCAATCACCAAGAGACGATTGTGATGTCATTGGGGGGTGGTCGATTTCACAGGAGCCCACATTTTGGGAGTCGCCGCAATGCGTCTCGTTTTCTGGGCCACCAGATTTAGGAGAGTGTTCCTTGTCTTCAGGCACCTTCTGGTGAATGATGCCACTGGAGTCCGTTGCAATTGTGGGCGAGTCAACGAAGTCGATGTCTTCCGCCGGCTTCACATCCCCTGTCCTGTCCTTCAGCTGACAATCGCCGCTTCTTGTGTCGCTTGGGTGATTTTTCCTTTCGGGTCCAAGGTTTGACATCCACTGGAGGGCAGGGCTCGACACAGTCTCGGTCGCTAGGAACCCCTGTGTCTGATCCCGACAGTGACGATGGCTGGGTGCCCACGACGCTGCGGTGGGCAGAGGCTGTAGGAACCTCTGCACCGTTGGGCTGCGGCGTCGTCGACGGCGCTGACTCTCCAACGGAGCTGGCAGCGGCTTGAGGAGGTAGCAGGTTTTGATCATCCATCACATCATGTCGTGCCGCCTCCACATATGTTGGCGGGAGAGAGGTCATAGTGGATCGTTGGGGAAGTTCATTGCGGGGCACCTGAACGAGGCGGCGCTGCAGACACTCAGTTCTAACATGGCCCTCCTGACCGCAGCCCGAGCAGGTCCTCGGTTGTCCATCATATATAACAATTGCGCGGCAGCCACCAACGAAAACATACGATGGAACGTGCTTCTTAAGTTCTATGCGCACTTATCGTACCCCGTTAAGGACAGGGTACGTTTCGAATGTGTTCCATTTCTCGTCTGTATGGCTCAGAAATGTGCCGTATGGCCGCAGCGCATCAACGACTAGGTTGGCAGGAACTTCGAACGGTAGTTCAAAGATGCGCACGGTACGCACCCCCAGACCAGCATGGTCAACTCCTACCACGCTCACAGATCGTTGGAATAATCTGTCGCAGGCCGCTTCGTCAATCAGTTTGAGGTACACTGTGCTGGTTACAATAGACAGATGAATTCCTATCAGTTCTTGTGGTTCTATGTGCATGATGTCTCGTAGAAACCGTTTAATTTCATGGACCTTCGGTCTCGTGTACGATGCGTTGAACGTTAGTTTGATTGTAGCTTTTCGATATGAGAACGCCATGTCGGGTCGTTACAGGTACTATACGGCAATAGAACGACGCGACCGCGCGCTAGCGGGTAAACACCAACACCTGCAGAGCACTGCCCGGCGCGCCGAGCCCGTCCGCACGGTAACACGGCTGAAAGCCGATTGCGCCACTCAGCTACCGGGGGCGGACACAACGGTTGTTAATGAATCAGCATTTCATATTTTCAACGGCTTATCTCGCGCTTACTTTAACCTGTGATCTTGCAAGGCGAAAACAATGGCCGTCTATAGACCTATGAAGGAACGGTTCCAAAGAGACATTTACAAAATCGTGTTGCAGACACGTGAGGCAACTGTACTTATACATTTGAAAGACGGTTTCTATAATTTGAAAGGCGTTTACACGAATACATGGAAATGAAATTTTTTATACTCTCAACACAGTTCATTTTTTCCTGTTTCTGATAAGATATTGACAAAATGAATACGCAGCATATGCCACGTTTCTCAGCCAGTAATCTATAAATGTTTGATGCAGATTGGCTGAACTACCTTGAATTACAGACCCCGCTGCCTTTACTTCTCTGTATGCGGAGGCTCCTTCAGGAATTACTGCAGGAATTTTGATAACGTTTTCACTAACACTGCCGGAAAAAGTTAGTACGCCCTTTTAGAGGTTTTCAGTTCACTCAAGATTTATTGTTGCAACAGAGTACATGGTGTACATGAAATGATTACAATTACAGATCAATAGTACAAGCGGTTCTGAGGTACCAGATTTTGTATCACGACTGGACAGGCGGTGTGTGGGTCTCCTCCTGTGAACTGCTTCTGTAATATAGGCCGAGAGTGAAGGACGCGAGTAGGAGCAGGAGAGGAGAAGCACTTCGGTACCGCATGTGACCTTAACACTTTTCTAGAGTCAAAAACACAAGTAAATAACAAATGCGTACATAACTTTGGCTAGGATGAGCTCGTAGGTGTGAAACCGTAGTCCATGTCTAATCAAAGTTTCAATAGCAAGCTAGCCCACTCGGTAGTCGAAGCGATGTTTCCAGGCCGTCTGCTTTTGATGAAATGGGCGGAAATCAAGACGGCAGTCGCTGAGCTCCACAGCGTCGGGCAGAGGGCGCTGTGGTCGGCGTAGTTAGTCTTCTCTCGTAGTGCCAACTTAGGAGAGCGTGCACCTACGTTGTGGCATCGGAACTATCGACGCCACACCAGGCAAGTGTGATGCGAACGCTGTTGTTCTCTAAATCAGGGCTTCCCCACGTGTGGTCCGCGAACCCCTTAGGGGCCCGCCGGCTCTTTCTAGGGGATCCGCGGCCATATTTCGCCAAATCGTGTAAAATAATGAGTAAAACATTTGAATATAAATGTGAAAATGAAATTCATCATTTTTCTTCATGTGAAAAACGAGTACTTCAGGTCGTATTCCCAAGCAGCCTTTGCGGTTCCTAAGTGACAACGAATACACAGTTTAGTGCCGGAGAAGGCGGCTTCTCTGATCGACTGTTTCGCAACAATACGGGGGTCGTTTGTGCGCCAGCTCACGGCGCTAGATGCGCGGAGCGAGCTTTGTCGGATTTATTATGTGAAAACGCTGCAAGTACTCCATTGGTTGCAATATCCTGTGGAAGTGGAATAAACAAGAAGCGTAAGTACAACGAAAGCTATTTAGAAATGGGCTTTATGGAGGCAAAGAAGGGTAAAGCTCAGTGTGTAATTTGTGCGCGAGTCCTTCCGAATAGTTCAATGGTTCCAGTTAAATTGCACCGTCATTTTGAAGGTACTCACACGGATTTCCAGGCTAAAGACATCGATTTTTTCAAAAGGAAGAGTGCTGAACTAGCTGCTTCTCAGCATTACATGAAAACTCATGCAAAAACAATTAATAAAAATTCATTAAAAGCTTCTTTCTTGGTTAGTTATCGAGTGGCAAAAACAAGAGCAAAGCTCATACCATTGCAGAAAATGTCATAAAGCCGTGTGTTAATGATATTGTTTCTTGCATGCGAGACGAATTGGGAACATGACACGTGCATTAAGAAGTTTTCAGTTCCCATGGGTTTCGCTCTGAAATTTAATGTTACTGTGCTCTTGACTGACAAGGGGTCCGCCATGGCTTTTCGACTGAAGGAGGGGTCCGCCAGCTGAAAAGGTTGGGAAGCCCTGCTCTAAATGATTTGGCGGACAGTGTGGGCAGCAGTCTGCGGTTGTTTGCTGATGATCCTGTGGTGTACGGTAAGATGTCGAAGTTGAGGGAATGGAGGAAGATACAAGACGACGTAGACAAAATTTCCATTTGGTATGATAAATGGCAGCTAGCCCTAAACCGGAAAAATGTAATTAATGCCGATAAGTAGGAACAACAAACCGTAATGTTGTGACACAGTATTACTAGTGTCCAGCTTGGCACAGTCAAGTTGTTTAAATATTGACATGGGATTTCAGATCAATTCCGTATTTCTGGATTTCCGGAAGGCTTTTGACGCTGTACCACACAAGCGGCTTGTAGTGAAATTGCGTGCTTATGGAATGTCGTCTCAGTTATGTGACTGGATTTGTGATTTCCTGTCAGAGAGGTGACAGTTCGTAGTAACTGACGGAAAGTCATCGAGTAAAACAGAAGTGATTTCTGGCGTTCCCCAACGTAGTGTTATAGGTCCTTTGCTGTTCCTTATCTATATAAACCGACTAATAAAGTCATCAGAAGAACAAAACAAATTGCAAAACGATTTAGAAAAGATATCTGAATGGTGCGAAAATTGGCAGTTGACCCTAAATAACGAAAAGTGTGAGGTCATCCACATGAGTGCTAAAAGGAATTCGTTAAACTTCGGTTACACGATAAATCAGTCTAATCTAAAAGCCGTGAAATTCAACTAAATACCTTGGTATTACAATTACCAACAACTTAAATTGGAAGGAACACATAGAAAATGTTGTGGGGAGGGCTAACCAAAGACTGCGTTATGTTGGCAGGACCTTGGAAAATGCAACAGATCTACTAAGGAGACTGCCTACACTACGTTTGTCCGTCCTCTTTTAGAATACTGCTGTGCTGTGTGGGATCCTTACCAGATAGGACTGACGGAGTACATCCAAAAAGTTCAAAGAAGGGCAACACGTTTTGTACTATCGCGAAATATAGGAGAGAGTGTCACAGAAATGATACAGGATTTGGGCTGGACATAATTACAAGAAAGGCGTTTTTCGTTGCTACGTAATCTTCTCACGAAATTCCAATCACCAACTTTCTCCTCCGAATGCGAAAATATATTGTTGACACCGACCTACATAGGGAGAAACGATCACCGCGATAAAATATGGGGAATCAGAGCTCGTACGGAAAGATATAGGTGTTCGTTTTTTCCGCACGCTATGCGAGATTGGAATAATAGAGAATTGTGAAGGTGGTTCGATGAACACTCTGCCAGGCACTTAAATGCGATTTGCATTGTATCCATGTAGATGCAGATGTAGATTTGACGACGCAGTAAAGCGATATGATGTGGAACGGGCATGTGAGAACTGTGGTAGGGAAGGCAAACGGTCAACTTCGGTTTATTTGGAGAATTTTAGGAAAGTTCACCTGTAAAGGAGAACTCATATACGACGCTGATGCGACGTATTCTTTAGTACTGCTCGACTTTTTGGGATCCGCACCAGATCGGATGGAAGGAAGACATAGAACAATTCAGAGGAGGGCTGCTAGATTTGTTACCGGTAGGTTCGAACAAAACGTAAGTGTTACGGAGATGCTACGGGAACTCAAATGTGAATCTCTGGAGGGCAGACGGCGTTCTTTTCGAGAAACACTGTCGAGAAAATTTAGAGAACCGACTGCCGAACGATTCTGCTGCCGCCAGCATCCATCGCGCCTAAGGACCACGAAGATAAGATACGAAAAATTAGGGCTCATACTGAGTAGTACAGATAGTCTTTTTTCCCTCGCTGTATTTCGGATGGGACAGGAGGGGAAATGACAAGTATTGGTGCAGGGTACCCTCCGCCATGCACCTTACGGTGGCTTGCGGAGTATCTATGTACATGTCGATGTTTATACAGGACGATGCTCAAACATTCATATTATTACGTGATGCAGACTTCACGGGCGGCAATGCAGCCACTGACTCTGGAATCCAGTAGATGGCAAATACTGTCCTGAGACACGTTATGCCACGGCTGCTTGACCCGTTTACGTACTTCCGTAAGAGCTGTTGGTTGATGAGTCACACGAGTAACTTCTCGTCCCATTATATCATATACGTGCTCGATTGGAGGTAGGTCTGGCGATCGTGCTGCCCAGAGAAGTTGCTGCACATCTTGCAGAGCACGTTGAGTTTCAAGGGCAGTGTGTGGACTAGTATTATCCTGTTGGAACAACACATCGCCTTCCTGCCGCTATAAATGCAAAAGAACGGGTCCAACAACATTCTGCAAATACCGAACGCTGGTCAGCGTTCCCTCCAAAAACACCAAAGGTGAACGACAGTTGTAGCTTATCGCACCTCAAACCATAAGGACTAGGGAGGAGCCTCTGTGTCTTGGACGAATGCACTCTACGAGAGAGCGCTCAAGAGGTATACGCCGTACGCGCAAACGACCATCACCTCCGTGCAAGTAGAATTTGCTTTCATAACTGAAGACCACTGCGCACATTCCATCTTTCGAGCGTTATTCT
Source organism: Schistocerca serialis cubense (assembly GCF_023864345.2). Taxonomy (NCBI): domain Eukaryota; kingdom Metazoa; phylum Arthropoda; class Insecta; order Orthoptera; family Acrididae; genus Schistocerca; species Schistocerca serialis. The sequence continues at coordinate 262,135,815 of NC_064638.1, read as the reverse complement.
GACTGCACCAGTCGAGCCGTGCACCTCGATGCCGTGGCTTGAATGGAAGACGGGCTAGAGTTGTGCGTGCCCGTAGTCCCAAAGCTAATAACCAGTTCGCAACAGTTCGTATTGACACGGCTGGGCTCGCAATCCCTGTTATCTGTGCTGTGGTAGCCGTACAATCTACCACCGCTACCCTTACAATACGGCGATCCTGACGGGCGTCTGTGATACGTAGACGTCCAGAACCTCGTCAACGGGTGTGAGAACATTCACTGATACCAGTATCGTTGCAAAACTGACGCAGAATGCCCAATTTGTGTGGCAATTGTCCAAAATAACCATCGCGTCACTAGGAAGGTCACAATTTGACCCCTTTCAAAATAGCTCATTTGGCTGTAGGAAGCACGGGCTGCCTCTCGTGGCATGGTTGGCTGTTTACTTCACACGTTTGCGCCACACTAAGCCTTCTGGTTGTCAGCATTCCTATTAAAGGGTAAAACAGATGGCGCTCTGGTAGCTACGCCACTACACTATCTGTCGGTGACAACAAACTATCTTCACCCAAACAGTCGAGGCCTAGTGTGTTAGAAGATATTGATGACAGCGTACTAGAAGGGAGTTATGAGGATTATTACAATCGTGGCTTCATTTCCCATGGCAATTTAATGAGGCCATATAAGTGCATTAAAAGTAAATTAAATTGCGGATTAATTCTTAGTTATGCCTCTAGCAAAAGGCGAGCAGGAGCTCGTTTCAAAGGAAACAGACTGTCGCAATTACGAAGTATGAAAGAGCATGTAGTATTTCAGTTTGATACAGCAAAGTCTTATGGCTCCACAGTTCAGTATTGAAAACTGAAAATGAGGGCACTAGAAGAGTCTAAAACGTTTGTCTTGAACAATTTCAAAGCGTTGATCTCTTTTATTCACAATCTTAATGCTGAATATAATATTATATCCAGGCATATTACTACATTTGCCACACGTAAGGACGTAGAAGGCGATAGTAGTATAGTCTGAAGGCACAACATTTTGTGGAGGAAGTGAACAGAGCGGGGTGAGGAGAAAAGAAATGTTTGGAACAGTGACCAAAGCCAATGTCAGTATGAAATGTCACATCATCAACACTGTCTCACACAGGAGAGAAAACTACAGCTAGTGTATTACAGTCTGTCGGTAGCTCTACCCACAGCTACACAATTGATATGGCTTTATCATTGAAATAGTTGTCAGTACATCTGGTATCCCCCAGGTGGCACATGCCGTCAACGGATGAAAATCGACGTCGTCTTTACAGGTGTACTACTACTTTTTTTCTTGCAATGTAGATACACTGACGAGGAAGATTCGTGTAGATGATTTTTTAATATTTGGTGCAGAGTGGCTGAACTACGATAAGTTATAGTTCCCCGCTGCGTTTTTCCTGTCTCTATACGAACGCTGCTCTCAGGAACTACAGAAGGGATTTTCGTGCTCGCGTAGGACTGGCATGACGGCCCCACCGACAAAGAATGGCTTCTGCAGCGGCTCGCAATGCGGGTTGCGGTCGGGTCGCTCACTCCTTTAGGAGACGCAGTAGGCCGTCAAGTGGCGCATGCTTCTTAAATCGTTTAATTTACGCGAAGCGATGGTATTCAGCTACTTATTGTTGTTCTCTGATTTTTATTCGTGACTCTATCCGGTAAACAAAATTTCTACTCTGCCAGCTAAGTCGTCCACCCGTTGATACAAGGCGCAAGATTGATCTCGAACGCTCGGAACCGCAAGAAATCGTGCTTAGACCAACACTCGATCATAAAACGACAGTGGTCTATGTAATTTCCATGTAAAACTCCGCACTTGTCTCCTGGCGCCATTAGACTGTGCTATGTTGTAGCTGCACTCCCAAGGGCTCGAGTTAAATATAAATGTAGGCTTACGCGGCCATTGTCACAGCCAATAAATTTTTCTGGGTTTTGTGGGGCGGCGGATAGAATTAATTGTTATATTAATGTTTGAATGTAGAAACACTGCCCGGTCGATTATCCATAAGTGGGGCGGCAGGTGGAATAATGTTGTTTAAAAATGTTCCTATTATTTAGAATGTTATTTATGCTGTCTTTCGCCGTTCTCAACACTGGCTCTCTAACTACAATATTGGCAACCAGAAAGTGATTAGCAAAACGTGAAGCCTCTAATTAGAATTCCTAGTGCCCACTTCATCTGAGAATACACTTACAGTTACAGCTTATAGCTCTGAGGAATTAGGAGATTGTCCGGGATTTATAATCAAAAATGGTCTTGAAAAAAAAAAAAAACGTTCTTTATTCTGAAAGTCACAGATGAAAACAAAAGAATCCACACCATCTAACTAACAGATCAGTTCAGAGTTTAATGCACTGATGCAACTATAAATGTCCAAATTAAATGTTTAAATGAATGCTCGCCATAATTTGATGATAAGGTTCATCAAACGCCACGCTAAATAATGATAGAATGTCTGTCCCGCGGCGGCACGTGAAAATACGACATACGCAAACTGAAGATCGATAATTAAAGTCAACCCAGAATTAACACTTCACTCGAAAATGATTTCATGGTTACGCGTATCCCGAGTAACTTAATACGGCATCCGAGGGTGTCTGTAGCAATGATACCGACGCGACGCGACTCCCGACACAGATGGCGTGTTATTCAGCGTCTGGAGAGAACTGGGGCCTTCTTCCTCGCGCAGCGTTCTTATATATAAAGCCGCGGTGCGGACGGCTAAGGGAACGCCTGATCAAATCGGCTCTCCCGACTAGCCGCTGGGCTAGTAATGCACCACATTAAGTTACCGAATAAATCATAGCTTCTCTTGCTGATGGCCGCTGAAGCTCTTAATTTAAATGTGCATTCAGCACGCAGGTAAGTATTGATGATAAAATTTAGACGTGGCTAAGTTAAATATTTTGGGCGAGAGAATTAATTTAATTACACTGCACGCAATAGACGAGCTCTGAACTGGCCCTTTGGAGATACGCTATCGCTATAGTTTTATAGGTATTCAAATGAAACTTCTCACATCCTTATGGTGATAGCGGATCTCCATTCTACTTAAATATAAACATCCTAGCCTTATTTATTAGCCTACTTAATCTATCTTGCTTCCTTAAGTTTTTAGACGAAAACCAGAAAATCATGAATTTCCACTAAAATTTTAATTTGTGAAATCCAAAGTACTGTTTTTATTAAATAACTATGAAAAAAGAATCTAATTATCAATTTTTAACTTTCTAGCTCTTTTCTGTTGCGCCAATGATTTTTACAGAAAAACGTCCAAATTTCGAAAATGGATAAAGTTATCGAACTGATATTCAACACATATTAATTTAGTATTACTCCTGACATGCTAGAAATGTTTTAGGTTATTTGCTTGATTTTTAAAGTATTGCGCAACATTTATGACGTCAGAGCTAGTTACAGCAGACTGGCTGGCACACAATGGAAAGACTGATGTGAATTTACTACGGCGTGAGTAGGCTGCTTCCCTACAGTTTGTGACCGCATTGTCAATATGTAAAACTACCAACGTTTCGGTCATTGTTGCAAGTGACATACTTCAGGGTTAACTTCTCATGGTTGGGATTCACAGTCATACAATATTTCTTAAAAGACATCATAGTCGCCGTTGACTGTATAAAATATTTATTGTAACTATTGCAATTTTGGCCTTATGGCCATTTTCAAGTAACACTGCAAAGTTACATTCTGTCAGAAAATAAGAGTACGACACTTATTGCATCGTAATATGTTGTTAAATATATACTGAACTGTCGATGTTACATCGTTCTAATAATCTATCACACATACAAGTTCAGGTGCACTGACAACATGTGGTTTTAGTGCAACTGAACTTGTATGTGTGATAGATTATTAGAACGATGTAACATCGACAGTTCAGTATATATTTAACAACATATTACGATGCAATAAGTGTCGTACTCTTATTTTCTGACAGAATGTAACTTTACAGTGTTACTTGAAAATGGCCATAAGGCCGAAATTGCAAGAGTAACAATAAATATTTTATACAGTCAACGGCGACTATGATGTCTTTTAAGAAATACTTCAGGGTGTTTTTGTTTACTGCTGAAGGAGAAAACTTTATTTCTTATATAACTGAAGACGTGGCTGTTATCTAATTCTGATAGGCTGTTAAGAATGAAGGGGAGGGATGTTAGAAGTTCTTTATTGGTGTTTTTATTATTTCTTTTCATTGGTGGAAACCCAACGTTTTAATTTGTGTATTCATTACTGCTTGTGACCCTACGAATGTGCTACAAATTATAGGGACAAAGTTGCGACGTTCTTAATATGGATTGGTTGACTGGTTGATTTGGGGGGAGAGGGCCAAACAGCGAGGTGGGGAAGGAAGTCGGCTCTGCTATTTCAAAGGAACCATCCCGGTATTTGCCTGAAGTGTTTTAGGAAATTCACGGAAATTCTAAATCAGGATGGCCGGATGCGGGTTTGAACCATCGTTCTGAATAAGGAAATGAAATCGGGGTCTCCGATAGAGAGTTCGCAGGTATATGATATAATAATTCAGAAATATAATGGAGATGACACTGGAATACACGACACTGCGCTGGATAGATAACTGATTTTGTAGGATAAGAAGAACTTGAACCTAAAGGTGGCTGTTCAAACAGTACACGACATTCGTCTCCACAGCAACAGGAACAGTCCAGTCAAAGAGACAACAAACTATCTTCATCCAAACAGTCGAGGCCTAGTGTGTTAGAAGATATTGATGACAGCGTACTAGAAGGGATTTATGAAGACTATTACAATCGTGGCTTCATTTCCCATGGCAAATTAATGAGGCCATATAAGTGCATTAAAAGTAAATTAAATTGCGGATTAATGATAAAGTGTGCCTCTAGCAAAAGGCGAGCAGGAGCTCGTTTCAAAAGAAACAAACTGTCGCAATTACAAACTATAAAAGATCATGTAATATTCTTATGGCTCCACAGTTCACTATTGAAAACTGAAAATGAGGGCACTAGAAGTGTCTAAAATGTTTGCCTTGAACAATTTCAAATACTCGATTTTTTTATTGCCAATCTTAAGGCTGAATATAGCATTATATCCAGGCATATTACTACATTTGCCCCATGTAAGGATATTGAAAACGATAGTAGTATAATCGGAAGGCACAACAGTTTGTGGAGGAAGTGAACATATTTATGACAGAGCGGGGTGAGGAGAAAGGAAATGTTTGCAACAGTGACCAAAGTCCATGTCAGTATGAGATGTCGTCATCATCAACGCTGTATCACACAGGAGAGAAAACTACAGCTAGTGTATTGCATTCTGTCCGTAGCTCTACCCACGGCTACACAGTTGGTATGGCTTTATCATTGACAGACGGACTAACAAACAAGTTGTAAATCTGCTTGTAAGTCCAAATAAAATACCGAGTCGTTCACTCAAAAGCCAAGCATACCAATACACTGATGAACAAAATGAGACAGGCGCTGCCAGCATGATTCCTGATACAGAAAGGGTCAACCTCCATATCAATATAGGTCTGCATATGCGCGGTTTTTTGTACGGCTGATAATAAATTACATTACACATTAAGTTGTACAGCAATGTTCCTTCTGGTGTACAGTTGAAGCTGCCATCACTAGTCAGCGCTACAGTCGCGAAAAATCCGCATGGTGATGGCAAGAAGTTAAAGACTGCAGGAGGACACTGTCGGAAAATAAAAAAAAATATATACGGTGTTGGAGGGAAATTTTTAAAAATTCAAGATGGCGGAAGTAGCCCAGTGGCGCTTTGTAACTGCACATTCTCTGACATTACCTCTAAGGATGTGCCATGTCCAAATTGTTTGCCGTCAATTACTGTAACTATCGTCTAACACGTGCTTACACAGCATCTGTCTGATCGGACCCATACTCACACATACGTCGAAAATTTTGATGCAAAGGCAGTAAGTGACTCTATGAATCCCTACGGCCTTTCGACAGTTTCCACTTGCTTGATCATAGATGAAAATCACCTTGGCTTACTCCTCGAGTGAAAAACAGACCATTGAGCAACGTCTTAAAATATATCACGTAGGCTGCAACACAGAGCATGATGTGCATCCAAATCATTTACGTTGGAAAATACCCTGTATTAACTGCTTCACTGAAGACTAATCGTCCATTCCCGAACATATGTTGACGAGAACAGTTTTGTTCCTGTTCCTGTCAGTAATCGCCTCCTGAATTTAACTTACTATTCGTCTTTGTTATCGATTACAATACTATGTGGTTGAACATGAGTCTTCTGTGCTTTGAAATAGACTGCAGTGAATGAAAAACAATAAAAGCTGCTGATTGGGCATAAAAAATAAAATATCGTCATAACCGCTTCCAAGGATTAGACTTGCGCCTGTCCCGTCCTCGAGGGGCAACTTCAATATAAATAGTTTTTATCCTCCGTAATATGATTCTATTCGCAGAGTAACATCTTGACTACAATAACAAATGAATCGTTTTGTTCTGCGTCGCAACCTACGCAAGCTGTTGTTACCGATGAAGTGTGGATGACAAAATGTATGTCATGTGGCCTTCAGTTTGGGAGTTCCAGATTGTAGGTTATGTCCAGCTTATGTAAACAGAGGTGCTACTGTGTTTTTGTGACGCATCAAGCATATATATATATATATATATGGCCTTTTGCACAAGTTTTAAGCATTTTAGTTATAACAAACCTTTTATGATGTGCTGATTTCTATCGACTTGACAACTTGGCCTCAGGTTCAACGTAAAATGAACACGTTTCATAACAAAACGATTTTTAGAAGTGAAGTGTGCCGAAGCTGGTAGCCTTAAATAAGTGAATGTTTTATGCGATCTAGCCTGTTCAATCTTTCTTATCAAGTAAAACAGATCGCTCTTTCAGTACTCTCAAAGTGAGAAAATTCAGTCGGGTAAATGTATCAATGTGAGGTAAGGATCCGTGGTTCGGAAACGAAAGAGTCGACTATTGCAACCGTAATCATTCTGATACCTGCGACACTTTAATAGGTGTACCGGAACTGTTGTTACTAAAAATGTAGAAATGCAGCTTTCGGAGGTGGTAGTGTGGACCAAGAAAAGAAACATGGTCTCTAAAATGCATACCTGAGGAGATAAGAGCACTTGCTCATCTTTGCTAGTGGGAAACACATCTCGCAGCCCGTGGTCTAGTGGCTGGCGTCGGTGCCTCTGGATCACGGGGCCCCGGGTTCGATTGCTAGCCGGGTTGGGGATATTCTCTGCCCGGGGACTGGGTGTTTGTGTTGTCCTCATCATTTCATTATTATCATCATCATTCGTGACAGTGGTTAGATTGGAACGTGAAAAAATTAGACTGTGAGAAAATTGGGACTTTGTACGGGCGCTGATGACCGCGCAGTTGAGGGCTCCACAAACCAGACATCATCATCATCATTATCATCATCACATCTCCTCTATTAAACAAATGCTCGCAGCTCTTAAGGTATGCATTTTAGAACGCATGTTTGCTAGGCTTTTTTTGGTTTAGGCCATAGTATCACCTCTGGAAGTTGCCTACCCTACAATCTTAGCAACAACAGTACTGGTACATGTATTCCACTGTCAGATGTATCGGAACGGTTTTTACTCATAACTCATTCGTTTCCGGTAGAGGGACTTTTACATCAAATCGATACATTTATCTTTCTGCATCATCCCTTAAAGTTTGTAACATCACCACGGAATCACCCTGTATATACATACATTTATAGATGCCGGTGCGCCGGCCGTTGTGGCCGAGCGGTTCTGGGCGCTTCAGTCCGGAACCGCACTGCTGCTACGGTCGCAGGTTCGAATCCTGCATCGGGCATCGATATGTGTGATGTCCTTGGGTTAGTTAAGTTTAAGTAGTTCTAAGTCTAGGGAACTGGTGACCTCAGATTTTAAGTCCCTTAGTGCTAAGAGCCATTTGAACCATTTGATGCCGGTGCCTATAACTTTGACGCTTGGATGACATTTCCGGCCATGGGTTCCTGTGCAAAAATTGATCTACTAATTCCCCTCTATCACCTCTAGAAGTGTGTTACATGAATTTTTAAACATGCTGTATAGCTGCGGTATGAAACAAGTCGGTGGACATCAGTACGCAGTTGCCCAGTAGTCAGCAACTGTGGTCTGCGCTGTGCTTACAGCAGGCTGCGAGCGTATAATGCCCGCGCTTTACACCCTCTTATTTGCCATTTATTCAGCTTATTTAAGCCGGCGTAACTCGCGTCCGTCACTCGCTGCATGTTACGTTTACCAGTTCCCTGCGGTCACACCAGATGACTGGGAAGTTGCCTCACAAAGCGAAAATTGACGCATCTGTTCTCATATTAAAGTTTCAGTGTCCGGCAGTTGTGTCTAACAAGAGCTAAATCAATAGATACTGCAAATTAAAGTCCCAGCAGTGTTTTTATGTCGGTATTTCTTGAGTAATTAGCTGCAGTACCCGGCGTTGCCCGTGACGTTTAATATCTGCCACAAAAAAGTGATTAGCCCTGTGCCTTGTTGATACTCATAGCGAATGCAAGGCGTATGGAAAACTGCAATCACTTTCAATCGAATAGCGTATTTGCATCACTGGGTGTCACCGAAATGCGACGAATGAATACGTCTTCACCTGTACGGAAAGATGGTTCGTTGTGTCATCTGTTGTTGCATTTTGCCATAAGTATCTCATTGTGTTTTTGGATAATTTTTCACTGTTTCGAGTAGACTGTGTTTGAGCACGACTCAAACCGTTCGAACAACGCCAAGTCACCATTCGGGAAATCTCGAATTCTTTTCGACATGTTGATCGAAGCGGTATACAATGACTTTTGTTGGTACTATATCTACGACCTGTCTTTGTATGGCACTGTCGATTTTAATAATAAAAATAACTGTGAACACTGACTAAGAAATCTTCTAGGATATATGTCATACATAACAACAACAACTAATCAATAAATAATAGTTTGCAATCATATTTCTGTCAAATTCTCGAGCTTTCGCTCATCCCACGACGTCTGTTGCTATTATCTCCAAAATATTGCTACTGAAATTTATTCTCACGATAGGAATTACAGATTACCACAATATATATAATTTGTTAGGCATTTAATTTTTCATTAATTTCCTCATTCTTTCATCTGAATGTAGAAATTTGAAGCAAATCCGCCAATAACTTCGAAGTAAAACAGTAAACTACGTTTCGAGATGTTCGAAATGGTAAAAATACATGGCCTATGTCCTCCCAAATGTTCGTTGGGGGATCGTGTAGAAATCTGAAGCAAATAGGGCAAGAGCTTCTAGAGATTTTTGGTAACAACCTTTCCCTTTTATATATTACACATTCGCGAGGAAGGTTTGTGTATATCACTACATACGGTATTATTAACAAGTCATCCAGCCATAGATTGTTCAATATTCCGATTTAAATCACATTGTGATTGGTGTTCGAACGAGTAGTTGCGGCCAACTGCCAACCAAGCATAGTTAATTCTCGAGCGCCACGTGTTCGCTGAGTTGTCTCTTTTGTAGGTCTGTGCAGCGCTTTGTGAAGCTTGACTGATTGCACGCCGGCTGCACTGCTCCTCGTCACTGCAATCTGTCAGTCACAAAGTGATTTTAATTGGAGCAAGTGAAGCCAGGGCGAGTGGCTAATTCAATTACACTGCTTGACATTTGCTAAGGAAAACAGAGACTGTTGTGCAGGAATAATCACACAATGATGGACGACATAAACAAAGTACACACTAAAGTGAAATGGTGTATTTAGAATGAAAAACAGTACAGATTTCACTACATGGGAAAGTGGAAGAAGAGACATAAATAACGTTCTTGTTTGACACAGGTCAGACGCCGAACACAAAAGGTCGATATCGAACTCTCAGTTGGGAATATACGCTCCTCTGGCACTAATACACATTTTGCACCTGTTATTCGTGCTGGATACCAAACTGATGAAGAGTCCTTGGAGGATATTGTCCCACTCCTCCCTTAAGCAGGTTTTCATTTCTTGCGCGTCTACCAAGAGCATCCCATGCATGCGCTATAGGTTTTAGGTCAGAGAAGTACGCAGGGCATACCATACGTTCGATTTCTTCACTTTCCAGTGCGTCCGACACCTCAACGGTCCTGTGTGGGCGGACATTGTCGTCTATAACTAGAAAGCCGGGACCTACAGCACCCCTAAACGGACAGACATGATCCAGAATAATCTCCCTTCAATACCTCTGTGCTGTAACAGTACCTTGCACAAAGATATGCAGCGGTGTTCGGCCACTATGCATAATGTCTGCCCACACCATGCCTAGTCCATATGCTGACGTTCATGAACATTCTGTGGTCCGTAACGTATTCTCCTCTTTCTCCACAGGAACTGGTGGGCAAAATCACTTGCCACAGTGAAGCGACTCGTCGGAGAACGTCTCTCTGGAATGCTGTTGCTGACTCAAACCAGCATGCTACCTATACCAGTGGAATCTTTCTTGATGACCGCGTGGTTGAAGTGGGACGCATTTAACAGGCTTCCGAGCATACAAACCAGCCTGATTTAATCGCCGCGAAAAGGGTTCTGTAGAGACACGTGTACCGGTAACGGTTGTACGGTTTGCAGCGATCTGCCTAGCACTGAGATGTCTGTTTCTTTTCGTCACTAGGGCTAGATATCGATACTCTTGCAGTGTGGTGGTACGTCTACGACCATCGGCATGCTTTTAAATCACATTTTTTAATCTCGGGATGACACATGTGGACACAGCCATTTTCTAGCGTCCACAGCTCCACTCACCATCTCTTTAAAATTTGCACGGTGCTATTGCTCTAATTTCCCGAGTCTTAGTTTTATCCTTCTACACCTTGTCAGGATGTTTATCAGTACATGTTTGTTCTTTGAGAGAAAGAAATTAATCATCGGTTAGCAGATGTTATGCGGGCAGGGGGCTTCATTGTTGTATGATTTGAGAGCTATTTCTAACGGGGTCTTTGTGAAGGGTTGCATAATTTGATGTTCGTCAATCTTCACTTGGTCGGTTTCAATTTCGTCCTCTGCCGTTTGCAGGGTTATGCCACTCTGTAGCTCCTCCGTGCCGAGACAGTTGGGCAGTACAAAGGGCCGCCTACCGATAACATTACGAAGTAGATAAATCTGCTGCAGTGCCATCGTTATTGTGGTTTGATTATTTAAATTATTATAATTTTCTGTCCACTCGCATCTTTTTTTAAAAAAGATTTCTTTTTATTCGTGACTGACGCACTCTAAGCCAAATAAAATTTTGCTTCGTACTAACTTTTTTAAATGTTATTAGTGCTGTTCACCTTGCTGATAGACGTGCGTTACGCGTGCTTTCGATGAAACCGGGATGGTTTCAAAAATCTACACCAATCGTCTGTATGCTTCTTATACATCTCTGAGAAGACATAGTAATATAAGTACATTTAGTGACTTACAGGAGTCACACACAGCATACAGAACTGACGGGCTGCTCTGCAATTACAGTTAATATGAATTTGAAGGAAACCGCTAATGATTATTAAAGATAAATGCGATAACAGAACGCAGTAAAAACAATCAGTTATCGCGAATATGCATCTCCACTTGACACCATTTCAAGCTTTCACTTCTTACTCGTGCTACAATAGCAAACATCTCGAAAGGCTTTGTTTTCACGTTGGTTCTCATCTTCCACTGACTCCACTGTAGTTTCCTTTCGCTATCACACCCGCAAAACCACATTTCTTCACGAATTCTGACAAAATCTTGATATTAGCGCGTTTTCTGTCATATCAAAAAATACCAAATCGAAAACGTACAACAGTGATCGTAAGTACCTCATATCTAAATGCGCTTCCCCGCGGATGACTTATGGTCAGCTGATTCAGAACCTAGCGGAACAACTCGTCACTACCGCACCTCTGCCTGCAGGGAAGGAATGCCATTTAGGTCTGTCCCCCTCCCCCTCTCCTTCATAGCTGATTAGTCTGACAACAGAACGTTTCTAGCTACATCCTTCACATGTGAGACGTGAACCTTGAGGGGCTTCAGCGATGCTGGGAAGTCGTACCAAGCCTCGTCGTGGCGTGCTACAATTTCAACCTAGCAGTGGATAGATTCACGATCCAGATTAGAGCGATCGCCGTGTCACGCTTGCGAACCTAGACGTCCTCGAACGGGACCTAAAAGGTGCAGAAGCAATGGAAAAAGCATGCCAGTTTTAAAAGAACTCAAAATCCCCAAGATTTTCAGTGTTTTTCAGAAGTTCCAAATATAGCGCGTACTTCAATGCGAGATGATTTTTAATAATTTCCACAACTAAACTCTCTCGGAATCTGGCAGGAAACTCAAAGAGATTCTGGTCACACATAACGCACACCAGTGGCAAGATGCAATCAATACCTTCACTGCGCGATAACAACGGTGAAGTCACTGATGACAGTGCCACTAAAGCAGAGTTATTAAACTCGGTTTTCCGAAACTCCTTCACCAAAGAAAACGGAGTAAATATTCCAGAATTCCAATCAAGAACAACTGCCGAGATGAGAGACATACAAGTAGACATTGTCGGTGTAGCACAGCAGCTTAAATCACTCAATAAAGGCAAGGCCTCCGGTCCACATTGTATATCAGTCAGTTTCCTTTCAGAGTATGCTGATACAATAGCTTCATATTTAGCAATTATTAACAATCGCTCGCTCATACAAAGTTCCGTACCTAAAATCTGGAAAATTGCTCAAGTCACACCAATACCCAAAAAGGGAAGTAGGAGTAATCCGCTGAATTACGGACCCATATCACTAACGTTGATTTGCAGTAGCGTTTTGGAACATATATTGTGTTCGAACATTATGAATGACCTCTAAGGAAACGATTTATTGACACATAGCACGGATTCAGAAAACATCGTTCTTGTGAAACACAACTAGCTCTTTATATTCATGAAGTAATGAGTGCTATAGACAGGGTGTGTCAAATTGATTCTATATTTTTAGATTTCCAGAAGGCTTTCGACACCGTTCCTCACAAGCGTCTTCTAACCAAACTGCTTGCCTATGGAATATCGCCTCAGTTGTGCGACTGGATTTGTGATTTCCTACCAGAAAGGTCACAGTTCGTAGTAATAGACGGAAAGTCATCGAGTGAAACAGAAATAATATCTGGCGTTCCCCAAGGAAGTGTTATAGCCCATCTATTGTTCCTGCTCTATGTTAACGACATAGAAGATAATTTGAGTAGCCCTATTAGATCGTTTGGAGATGATGCTGTCTTTTACCGTCTTGTAAATTCGTCAGATGACCAAAACGAATTGCAAAATTATTTAGATAAGATATCTGCATGGTGCGAAAAGTGGCAGTTGACACTGAATAAAGAAAAATGTGAAGTTATTCACATGAGTTCTAAAAGAAATCCGCTAAATTTCGATTACGCGATAAGTCACACAAATCTCTATTTCTGTAAATTCAAGTAAATACTTAGGGATTACAATTACAAATAACCTAAATTGGAACGATCACATAGATAATGTTGTCGGTAGAGCAAACCAAAGACTGCGATTCATTGGCAAAACACTTAGAAGATGCAACAGGTCTATTAAAGAGACTGCTTACACAACGTTTGTCCATCCTATTCTGGAGTATTGCTGTGCGGTGTGGGATCCGTATCAGGGGGGACTGACGGATGACATCGAAAAAGTTCAAATAAGGGTGGCTCGTTTTGTATTACCGCGAAATAGGGGAGATAGTGCCACAGACATGCTCCGTGAATTAGAGTGGCAATCATTAAAACGAAGGCGTTTTTCATCCCGATGGGATATTCTCATGAAATTTCAATCTCCAGTTTTCTCCTCCGATTGCAAAAACATTCCGTGCCACCCACCTACATAGGGAGAAATGATCATCACGATAAAATAAGAGGGATCAGGGCTCGCACGGGAAAGTTAAGTGCTCGTTTTTTCCCGCGCGCGCCGTCCGAGTGTGGAACGGTAGAGAGACAATTTGAAGGCGGTTCATTGAACCCTCTGCCAGGAACTTTATTGTGAATAGCAGAGTAATCACGTAGAAGTAGATGCAGATGTAGAAGCGTGGATCGTTACGAGTGTTGTGACATTAGGTATGTTATTTCACATTGAGGAAGCACTGCCGAACTCGAAACATGAAATATATCGATAAGCCAAAACATTATGATCACTACTCACCGCGACGATAGATGCCGCCTGGTGGCGTTGCGGGGACGTGACGCGTAACTGAAGTATGTAAGCGGAGCAGACACGGACTGGGAATTACGCTAGCGAAGGTATGGGCTGCAAATGGGCAAATGCATTGAGATAAGCGACTTTGACAAAGGGCAGATTATTATTATGCAGAGCCTGTGATCGAGTATCTCAAAGACTGCGAAGCCGGTCGAAGGTTCACGTGTTACCGTCGTGAGCATCTACGGAAATATAGGTAGATAGAAGAACAGTGAAACTACCACTAGGCGCTGAATGGTTGGATACCAACGACTCTTCACAGAACGTAGAGTTCGGAGGCTTCTCTGATCTGTAAAGTAGGATAGATGGTGATCTGTGTCATCTCTTCCGAAAGAGTGCAGTGCTGGTGCACGCACAAGTGTTTCGGAGCAAACCGTTCATTGTACGTTGTTGAACATGGAGCTCCCCAGCAGACCACCCCTACGTGTTCACATGTCGAACTAATGACATCATCAGTTACGATTGCAGTGGGCACGGGACCATCGGAATTGGACCATCAATCAGTGGAAACGAGTCGTTTCTTCGTGGGAATCACATTTTTGTTACACTAGTTCGACGGTCGTCTCCACAAACGCCGCCATTGAAGTGAACAGTGGCTCGAAACGTAGAGTGCGCCACGGACGCACGCTGGTCTGAGTACTATTGTGCTGTGGGAGACATTCTCCTGCGCTTGCGTGGGACCTGTGATAGTAATAGAAGACACGCTGACAGCTGCAATCTGACTGCATCCCTTCATGCTTGAAGTCTTCCCCGATGGCGATGACATCTTTCAGCAGTGTAATTGTCCGTGTTTCGGAGCCAGAATCGTGATTTGAGGAGCATTGTAGTGAACTCACGTTGATGTCTCGGCGACTAAATTCGCCTGCTGTAAATCCTGTGGAACCCATCTGGGTCGCTACTGGGCGGCATCACCGCGTACGCAAATCAGCGGCACGTTATTTATGCTAATTACTTGACTTGTGCGTAGACAACTAATGCCAGATACCTCCACAAACCCACCAAGAAACTGTCGAATTCCTGATACGCAGAATCAGAGATGTGTTTCGTTCCAAAAACGGACAAACAAGCAATTAAGCAAGTGGCCATGTTTTTCTCTTCGGTGTATATTCTCCAGTATTTCGGCAACGTGCAATTAAATACTTAACCAATAAGAGGCAAGAACGTTCTCTGCATCACAATGAGAACTTGAGAGACATCATTACTGGATTTCGCCGTTTTTAGCTGAAGTCTATGTTTAGTGGCATATACACTCCTGGAAATTGAAATAAGAACACCGTGAATTCATTGTCCCAGGAAGGGGAAACTTTATTGACACATTCCTGGGGTCAGATACATCACATGATCACACTGACAGAACCACAGGCACATAGACACAGGCAACAGAGCATGCACAATGTCGGCACTAGTACAGTGTATATCCACCTTTCGCAGCAATGCAGGCTGCTATTCTCCCATGGAGACGATCGTAGAGATGCTGGATGTAGTCCTGTGGAACGGCTTGCCATGCCATTTCCACCTGGCGCCTCAGTTGGACCAGCGTTCGTGCTGGACGTGCAGAGCGCGTGAGACGACGCTTCATCCAGTCCCAAACATGCTCAATGGGGGATAGATCCGGAGATCTTGCTGGCCAGGGTAGTTGACTTACACCTTCTAGAGCACGTTGGGTGGCACGGGATACATGCGGACGTGCATTGTCCTGTTGGAACAGCAAGTTCCCTTGCCGGTCTAGGAATGGTAGAACGATGGGTTCGATGACGGTTTGGATGTACCGTGCACTATTCAGTGTCCCCTCGACGATCACCAGTGGTGTACGGCCAGTGTAGGAGATCGCTCCGCACACCATGATGCCGGGTGTTGGCCCTGTGTGCCTCGGTCGTATGCAGTCCTGATTGTGGCGCTCACCTGCACGGCGCCAAACACGCATACGACCATCATTGGCACCAAGGCAGAAGCGACTCTCATCGCTGAAGACGACACGTCTCCATTCGTCCCTCCATTCACGCCTGTCGCGACACCACTGGGGCGTGAGCGGAAGACGGCCTAACGGTGTGCGGGACCGTAGCCCAGCTTCATGGAGACGGTTGCGAATGGTCCTCGCCGATACCCCAGGAGCAACAGTGTCCCTAATTTGCTGGGAAGTGGCGGTGCGGTCCCCTACGGCACTGCGTAGGATCCTACGGTCTTGGCGTGCATCCGTGCGTCGCTGCGGTCCTGTCCCAGGTCGACGGGCACGTGCACCTTCCGCCGACCACTGGCGACAACATCGATGTACTGTGGAGACCTCACGCCCCACGTGTTGAGCAATTCGGCGGTACGTCCACCCGGCCTCCCGCATTCCCACTATACGCCCTCGCTCAAAGTCCGTCAACTGCACATACGGTTCACGTCCACGCTGTCGCGGCATGCTACCAGTGTTAAAGACTGCGATGGAGCCCCGTATGCCACGGCAAACTGGCTGATACTGACGGCGGCGGTGCACAAATGCTGCGCAGCTAGCGCCATTCGACGGCCAACACCGCGGTTCCTGGTGTGTCCGCTGTGCCGTGCGTGTGATCATTGCTTGTACAGCCCTCTCGCAGTGTCCGGAGCAAGTATGGTGGGTCTGACACACCGGTGTCAATGTGTTCTTTTTTCCATTTCCAGGAGTGTATATTATAATGTACATTGTTTCCAAGCTAGATTAAAAGAAGAGGAGGTGAATAAACTGTTTAAGATTAAGCTTAGAAATAGATTCACAGCATTAATGAACGAAAGTAATAGGGGAAAATGCGGAGATGTCAATACAAAATGGAACAAGATTACAACTGTTATGAAGGAGACAGCACAGGAACTGTCAGGAGATAACAATAATAGCAATATCAAACGCAAACCATGGTTCAGTGAAACATATAGAAAAGCAGTTTAGGTCAGCAAGACAGCTAGACAGGCAATGGTGAGCAATAACAAGTATGACAACCAAATAAAATACAGCACACAGCCTCGAGAAAAGTTAAGAAAACGATCAGGCGAGAGACAAGATCATTCATATATAGATAGAGAAGGCAGAGGAGAACTATAGTCAGAACAATAGTTAACAGTTTTACAGGACAACAAGAAGCTATAGAAAGAAGTACAAAGGTAAGCCTGTGATAGTCCGCCCGACTAGCCCCGCGGTCTAACGCGCTGCTTCCCGAGCGGGAAGGCGTGCTGGTCTCGGGCACGAAACCGCCCGGCGGATTAGTGTCGAGGTGCGGTGTACTGGCCAGCCTGTGGATGGTTTTTAAGGTGGTTTTCCGCCTGCCTCGGTGAATGCTGGCTGGTTCCCGTTATTCCGCCTCAGTTGCATTACGTCGACGACTGCTGCGCAAACATTGTCTTCACGTACGTGTACGCTGTAGTTACTCTACCTTGCAAACAGCCGGCCGTGGTGGCCGTGCGGTTCTAGGCACGTCAGTCCGGAACCGCGCTGCTGCTACGGTCGCAGGTTCGAATCCTGCCTCGGGCATGGATGTGTGTGATGTCCTTAGGTTAGTTAGGTTTAAGTAGCTGTAAGTCTAGGGGACTGATGACCTAAGATGTTAAGTCCCATAGTGCTCAGAGCCATTTGAACTATTTTTGAACCTTGCACTCGTCTGGTATGAGATGTTCTCGGGGGAGGTCCTCTGGAGGCCGAACCTCACAATAACCCTGTGTTCGGTGTGGGGCGGCGGTGAAGAGGGTGGACTGCTGCGGCCTGTTGTGGGGATGTGAATCACTGAGCACTACGGCGGGACGGTGCCTCTTCGTCGTTTCTAGGTCCCCGGTTCAATACACAACACACACACACACACACACACACACACACACACACACACACACACACACACACAGAATTTGCACTAAATTGCACTAAATTACGTTTCTCTTTCGATTTTTCTTCCGATTCTGATGATATGTACTTAATTGCTTAGCTACCACTTAAATACCTCTAATTTCAGTTATAGCACAATAAAAATGACAATAAAAAGTCGACAGGGAAGTTGACGATCGTAATATTACCCTCCGTATAATTTTTAGTCTTAGCAGACCTTGCAAATTTAAAGAACATTCCAGGAAATCAAATTATCAGAAAACAAAAATTATACATCAGTTGATGAGCTCCGAGCAGTACTTCGCGAATATCAGAGGCAGAAATTAAAAATACATCGTTTATACGAGCTACGGTTTACTAATTGGCGCGAAAAACTTGCATGCAGTACCTTACACTTTTGCGTTTCGACATAAAGCGCACACCTGGAAACCGAAAGGTCACGGGATCGAATCGCGGTCGGACGATGTTAACATGAAACATTTAGGCTGGACATGCGTGGTTAGTCGCTAGAGATCACTGGCTACGTAAACACAAGTCCTTCGCGTACAATCCGTACGGTGAAAGAATAGCTTTGGCAGTTAAGGTGGACTTAGCGTGGCTTCTTCACCCGTCTACCACAACGAATTAAAAAACGCAGCTGTGTATAAGTTTCTATGGCAAGGCCTCAGTGTTTCCGCAGCTCTTTAGATGCTTACTGGTTTCTGTCACGTAGGTTCGGTGGCGCCAGCAGTCTTTTGCTACTTTTCAACGTAATCACCGTAACGACTGAGGCTGTTGTCGTACCTGTGGACAAGCTTTCCAATACTTTGTTCATAAAATGTTGCCGCCAATGAATTGTGACCGGAAATAAGACCTTTTACTCGTTTCCTGCAAGCTTAAGGAAACAGAGCTGCAGAAAGTACTCGGAGAATGCCATTCAAAACAAAAAAAAAAAGAAAGAAGTATGTTGATTTCTGGATTTCTTCTGATCCATGACAACGCCCGTACGTACAGTGTTGATGTACTCCAACGGCTCCTTGGTTAATTTCGATGGGACATTTTCGATCGCCCGCCATACAGTCCTGAGCTAATGGCGAGTGACTTCCGTCTTTTTCCTGAACGGAAGAAGCTGTCAGGAGAGCAGCGCTTCCAAACTAACAAACCTTAAACCCATGTCAAGACTTAGTTCAGTTCATTGGCAAGCGTGTTTTATGAAGAGGGTATTGGAAATCACAGACGACTGAGAGGAAAAGTACTGACAGCACATGACGGAATCTTTTAGAAAGAAATAGTGTAGAGGCTCGCCAGTAAGACATATTTTGGGAACGAAAAGATGGGCTAGAAGGGGTACTATGAAACCAAAAAGAAAAAAGATAGTCTAGAGGTAAGGCGCGTGCCTGGAAACTGAGAGGTCGCTGAATCGGATCCCGATCGGACTACTGAAATTATTACTATCCCTATAATGTAGCCTTCATCTCTCAACGATGCGAGCAGCCGTCAGGCATGATATGTGGTTCGGATTGCACGTTAAACTGTTGTTTGCCTTTCCGCGGTTGGTTATCTAGGGTAGATTAGAGACACGTAAGTTGCCGATGTGGCATCCAATTGAAAGACTTGCACCCAGCGATTAAGTCACAGGAAATTAATATTATACTTCAGGGCAAATTTCTGCATTTATACATGCATATATGTAAGTAAAACGAAGTAAAGCAGTCATCAGAATGACGGATTTTCTTTCACCAGCCTTTGAAAACAGATGGAGGAAATTAGAGTCCAGGAAGAAGAAATTAAACTTTAAGTTGCCCGTGACAATGTAACTCTGTCAGAGACGGTACAAAACTTGGAAGATCAGTCGAATGGAATGGATATTGTCTTGAAAAGATGTTGTAAGATAAATGTAAATATCGTGTGACTAGCCGGCCGCTGGTGGCCGAGCGGTTCTAGTCGCTTTAGTCTGGAACCGTGCGACCGCTACGGTCGCAGGTTCGAATCCTGCCTCGGTCATGGATGTGTGTGATGTCGTTAGGTTAGTTAGGTTTAAGTAGTTCTAAGTTCTAGGGGACTGATGACCTGAGATGTTAAGTCCCATAGTGCTCAGAGACATTTTTTTCGTGTGACTAGGGCCTCTCGTCGGGTAGACTGGTCTCCGGGTGCAAGTCTTTCGATTTGACGCCACTTCGGCGACTTGTGCGTCGATGGGGATGAAATGATGATCATTAGAACAACACATCACCCTGTCCGTGAGCGGAGAAAATCTCCGACCCAACCGGGAATCGAACTCGGGCCTTTTTTTTTAAATCTCATTTTTTTCTATGTTGTTCGTTGAATTTGTTCGAGGCGGACGTCCGATGACACCCATTTAGGTTCTTCGTTGATCCATTCACTCAGTTTTTTTGTCACAGAGGGTAGCTAACCCTCTGACCGAACACACTGAGCTGCTGTGCCGGCATCCCTTAGGATTGACATGCTGTCGCGCTGACCACTCAGCTTTCGGGGCCGGACGTTGTAAGATGAATATCAAGAAAAATAAAACAAGGATAATTAAATCAAGCGATATTGCGGTAATTCTGTTAAGAAATGAGACCCTAAACTAGAGATCAGTGCCGGCCGGTGTGGCCGAGCTGTTCTAGGCGCTTCAGTCTGGAACCACGCGACCGATACGGTCAGAGGTTCGAATCCTGCCTCGGGCATGGATGTGTGTGATGCCCTTAGGTTAGTTAGGCTTAAGTAGTTGTAAGTTCTAGGGGACTGATGACCTCAGATGTTAAGTCCCATAGTGCTCAGAGCCATTTGTACCGTTTTTGAACTAGAGATCAGTTTTGTTATTTGATCAACAAATGTCTGAGGAGAGTGAAGTACAGAGGATATACACAGTCCAGTCACATTAATGTGACCACCGCCTGTTTTCGACGTCAACATGCAATAGCTACTCACAGACGGCAAGTGGCAGCACTAGCAGAGGATAGTACATAAAGCGTGTCGGGAGCACGCCGACAACAGTGCAGTCATTGTCATTATGCGGTAACGGAGCGTTTTATCTGACGACCAGAAGGCGATGGTCGTTGGCTTTCGGGCCAACGGTGGAAGCATTTCCGAAACGTCTAAGACTGTAAACTGATCGCGCGCCACCGTTGTTGAAGTACACCATGCACCGAAAAATCGCGCTATCCAAAGTCGGCGCCAAAGCAACAGTGGTGCACCACGAGCCATAGATGACGGGGGTAAACTACGGGT
Organism: Schistocerca serialis cubense; assembly: GCF_023864345.2. Taxonomy (NCBI): domain Eukaryota; kingdom Metazoa; phylum Arthropoda; class Insecta; order Orthoptera; family Acrididae; genus Schistocerca; species Schistocerca serialis. Next base: position 262,114,523 of record NC_064638.1, on the reverse strand, counting down.
GCGGAGAGGTGTACGGCAGAATAGACGTGAAGCTGTTGAGCAGCTGACGGCCCAGGTGATCCAAGGGGCTACCAACAATGTCTTCTCGACGACCGTTCAGCGAACGTCGCTGTATATAGGCCTCCACAGCAGGCGCCTTGTTCATACGTCCATGCTGACTGCTGGTCATCGGAGGCGATGGACGAAATTTGTATACCAATACCGAAACTGGACGTCCACTGAGTGGCGACAGGTGGCCTTTTATGATCAATCATTTTACCCGTCATCGGACAGTTGGCCGTTGGTGTGTACAGCAACAATCTTCGGGAGGGTGCAGACCGGAGGAGGGAGCGTTATGGTCGGGAGAATGTCTTCATGGTATTCCCTGGGTGAGCTCGTCTTACTGGAAGGCATAATGCATCAACACAAGTATGCATCTATCCTTGGGGACCATGTCCACCCATAGATGCTGTTTGTTTCTTCCTCGGCACGATGGAACTGACCAGCAGAACAGTACGACGTGTCGCCCAGCTCGCAGTGAACGTACGTGGTTAGAAGAGCACCAGGAAGAATTTACCGTACAACCCTGGCCACCAAACTCCCTGGATTTAAACCCAGTCGAGAATTTGTGGGACCACCTCGATCGATCTGTTGGCGCCATGGATCCTCAACCAAGAAACCTAGCGCGGCTGGCCAATGCCCTGGAGTCGACATGCGTCCACATCCCTTTCGGCACCTTCTAGAACCTCACTTACTTTCTTCCTGCATCTGCATGCCCCCCCCCCCCCCCCCCCCGCCCCACCCAAAGGTGGTTGTTCAGGCTTTTGACAGGCGTTCACATTAATGTTACTAGACCCTGTAACTAAAAAATGGCTCTAAGCACTATGGGACTTAACATCTGAGGTTATCAGTCCCCTACACTTAGAACTATTTAAACCTAACTAACCGCCGGTCGGGTAGCCGAGCGGTACTAGGCGCTACAGTCTGGAACCGCGCGACCGCTACGGTTGCAGGTTCGAATCCTGCCTCGGGCATCGATGTGTGTGATGTCCTTAGGTTAGTTAGGTTTAAGTAGTTCTAAGTTCTAGGGGACTGATGACCTAAGAAGTTAAGTCTCATAGTGCTCAGAGCCATTTGAACCTAACTAACCTAAGGACAGCACATACATTCATATCTGAGGCAGGATGCGAACCTGCGACCGTAGCAGCCCTGTAACTACAATCGAATATTAATTTAGGTACTATTATAAAGTTCTTTTTGAACTATTTGTTTGGAGTGCTGCCTTTTGCGGAAGGGAAACGTGAACGATACACATTTCAGAGGAGAAGAGAACAGCATCTTTCCACATTTCTTGCTTCAGAAGAATCCTGAAGATGAGACGGGTAGCTCGAATAACTAATGAAGTACTGAATGTAACTGGTGAAAAATTAACTTATGGTACTAACTGAGTAAAAGAAGCGATAGGTTGATGGAACACATACTGAGTCATCAATGAATCGTCCATTTGGTAACGGAGGGTTGTGTGGGGGTGAAAATTACAGAGGGAAACCATGGCTGGCTAAAGTAAGCAGGTTTTAACTGGTTGTAGTGTGTAGTAATATGCAGAGAAGAAGAGACTTTCAGAAAATACACTGTGGAGGGCTGCATCAAACCAGTCTTCGAACTGAATAGCGCGGCTACAAGCCGCCTAGTTATAATGATAAGTCAATACAAAGGAAAAACTGCCGAAGTTACAGACTTCACTTTTATTACTTGTTGATTACTTTCATGTCGGGGCTCATGTCCCGCAGCCGTAATGAAACTTTGGGAAGGGGGCAGTGCCGGCCGCTGTGGCCGAGCGGTTCTAGGCGCTTCAGTCCGGAACCACGCTGCGGCTACGGTGGCAGGTTCGAATCCTGCCTCAGGCATGGATATGTGTGATATCCTTAGGTTAGTTAGGTTTAAGTAGTTCTAAGTCTAGGGGGCTGATGACCTCAGATGTTAAGTCTCATAGTGCTTAGAGCCATTTTTGGAAGGGGGGAGGAGTAGACTGCCAGTTGTCTGTATGCTCTGTAACCGCTCATTTGCACTTTGTTATACGTAATGTTTGTTACATTGACATGGTTCTTGTATTTTGGGAAATACTATTTCGACTATCTGGTACATATTTCTTGAAACGATATGTCCTGTATTCTTGACGTGCGCTTAGTAATTTGGTAACAGCTGTATTGTACATGATTGTAACTTTGGTTTCCTGACCTGTAGGATGATTTGAAAATGGGTCCCTACCCGAGACTCCTCATCAAGTAAATAAAAGTGAAATTTACAACTTCGGCTGTTTTTCTGTTGTACTGATTAACACAATCTGCTGTCCTGCATTACTCCATCACGCTGAAACTTCGTAAATAGTATAAGATAAAAATCCTAGAGGTACAGCAAACGCCAATATGAGGGAACATGCCCTGGTTCCGAAAGACATTGTGTCGAGGTTTGGGGTCTAATCCAGCTTATTTTCGCACAGCTTGGTGGAGAGAACTGTACGCTACCTGCTCTCCTTCCTTTGCGGCTTAAATACCCTCCAACCATAGTATCAGTAATGGTTAACAAGATGTCAATAAGCTTGTATTAGCTAATCTCAGTATTGACGTACTTGCAGCTGTAGAAATTGGTTTATGTGAGATGAGAATGAAGGAAAGACGGGAGAATAGAAAAATACAAAATATGCTAAGTTAACAACTTTGCAGATTTCTAATTTAGTTTGTATTTATCTGGCCACGCTGCGTCGTATATGTCATTTAAGAATATAATTATATTATACTATGTTGTGAGACCAAAGACGCTGCTGTGTTTGATTGTGTTCTTTATTACAATAGGCCCATTTCGGTGTGATTTTCGCCTTCGGGTTGTCTGTGAAAAGTACTTACTTTGATGCAGTATTTCGAGTTTTTACCTAGATAACTTAATCTGTTATACAGGGTGGTCCATTGATCGTAGCCGGGCCAAATATCTCACGAAATAAGCGTCAAACGAAAAAAGTACAAAGAACGAAACTTGTCTAGCTTGAAGGGGGAAACCAGATGGCGCTATAGTTGGCCCGCTAGATGGCCTTGCCATAGGTCAAACGGATATCAACTGCGTTTTTTAAAATAGGAACCCCCATTTTTATTACATATTCCTGCAGTACGTAAAAAAAATGAATGTTTTAGTTGGACCACTTTTTTCACTTTGTGATAGATGGCGCTGTAATAGTCACAAACACATGGCTCTCAATTTTAGACGAACAGTTGATAACAGGTAGGTTTTTTTAAATTAAAATACAGAACGTAGGTACGCATACTAACGGTTTGCTACGTACAAGTGATCCTAATATCGATATTACATCGATGTCTCAGTTGCTGTCAAACTATTTTATAAGTTTGCTCCTTTGATGCGGTTCGAGCTACATACAGTAGATGTTTCATTTTACTTGGAGTAGTTATTTTTGTATTTGTTGAATTATTATTCTTGACGAAATCGAAATATATTCACACTCACAAAATTACGCTCAAGAAATTCGAACTGAACAGATCGATTTGAAACGTAAAGACTACATCGAAAATTTTATCGAAATTATCCTTCGAAACTAGAGGTGAGTAGAAAAAAAATCTGCAGATGTGTCAGAGATCATTTTACCAAGAAATTAAAAGTACCCACTAGAAAGAATGGATTTATGTAAACAACACCCGGAAATTATTATAAATTTCGCACACCCCAAGACAATCAGTCATAACCAGTTCCATAAAAAACAATAGAATTAAATTACATATGATCGTAGAACCACATAAAAACAAGTCATACAAGCAATTTAATATAGTGGATGTGAACAAACATATTTCTTAGAGAATACCAAAAGCAAACTGAATTTAACCATGCAACATCGTTGATCCAAGTGTCAACATAGCTATCACGAAAGATGATTATGAAATAAACTTACGTAATTCGACAGTTACATGACAAAATTTCAACAAAAATTTAATGTCTACTATAGCTCCAACAGCATCAAAGAAGCAAACTTATATTGTGACAGAAAATGAGACATTGATACCATATGGGTATCAAGAGCACCTGATGTACATAGCGAAACATAATTATCTAGTTAAAAATTTGGAATATTGTACCAAACCATGTATTTTTCACAGGTAATCTGAATATGGCAATCACGCCGAAACAAGCCTATTGTAATAAACAATATAATCAAACACACCAGCGTCATAATATAATAATGTTATGTTTCAATGCTCACATTTAAATTTGTGGAGTATGTACGAAACCCAAGGATGACTATGCGATTCTTCGTGTTAACAGACTACGTTGAAGTGAAGAACGCGCGTGTTCTCGCTACTACTTCTCCACCGACGGTGCCCACTCTTCTTCGCTGCTGAGCCGGCCACGTCGTTCCCCGTCTTCGCGCATCACTGAACGTGCCGAATCAGCCGCTGCGTCTCTGCTGTGGTTTTGTGTACACCACGAGTAAATTGCTGTTATTAATGCGACCCGCTTTCGCTCATTTCTTCCCGTCTTCCATTTACCCTCACTTCTAACGGTCTAATGCGTCGATATACTATGTCAACGACTCTGTGAGACTTCGTACTGAGATCCGTACAGTTTTTTCTTCTGGCGTAGTTACTACAGGGCTAAACCACTGCGATATTAAATAAAACATACGCAGTTGTGAGCATCTCAAGGATAATATTCGGAGAAGAGGTGTTTATGAAACAGTCCACAGTTTTGTTGGATATCTCAGTTGATGAATAAACAGAGTAATAACGCAGAGGAGCTGGGTTCATCCCATAATAGCTCCCACATTTTTTTCTGATGCTTAACTCTTCTTTGTTCTTGTTTAATACTTTGTACCCGTGAATATTCTAGTATCGACACACGCCAGTTCCCCATATAACAGTACATCGACCGTACCATGACCGTACCATGACCGTCTTCCATGGTAACACCAACTTTGGCGCTGGTGGTGGCAATAGCTTACTTCAAGACAATTCACGCTTCGGCCTCGAGTACTTTTTCTTAACATCCTACTAAAGGATTAACTATCGCTTCAACCACATATAGTACTGACTCCAATTAATGGTACAATGTTAAAGGCTGTACCCATTGATCAGAGACGTGTAACAACACTGAGTTATCTGTTAACTAATTGAGTTAACAAAACCCAGTGTCTTACATTTACTTTGGTTGTCGTGCATGTGCCTGCTGTTACCTGCTGAACGAATTTTATAGAAAAAATAAAGAAATTCCGTTTGTAAAAGAAAAGCAGTTCCCTCTCCTTAGAGTGGAACATGTCGAGATATAGTAATCGCAAAATATTATTATCACTACGTTTTCAGTCACGTCGCAGCAGATTATATTATGCAGACGCTATATCGTGGCAGTTTCAAGTGGGGAGTGTTTTGAACTATGTTTGTGTAAGACACCGGTAGAGGTCAAGCCTGAACTAACACTGCCAAACGCAGCAAACAATAGCGCTGTAGCCACTACCAAATGCTTTACGTACTCATGTTTATTTTGTGTTGTGGATTGCTTGTTTTCTTTTCTTATTTTGAAATGAGTAGAAAGACCAATGCCTGTGCGTAAAGCGATTCGAATGCGTCTCTCACCGCAACAACAGGAAAGCGCGATCCCTATGACCATTATGTCAGGCCTGCTTTCGTGGAAGCACATAACATGTACGTAGGATGGCAGTCCTTCGAGACGGTGGCAAGGCGTTTTCCCCCACACCGCTCCTCTCCCCTTGGGCAGTCAAAGTTCTCTTTTGTTTACGGTCGCTGGCTGCTAGCAAGGTATACTGTCCCCATAGTAATTTGTGCTTACTGTTAAATGTGAATTGTTGCAGTTTAACTGTAAATATAGACATAGTCCACTATTGATGCGTAAATATAAACGCAAACCCTGTGATCAAAAGCATCTGGGTACCCATTAATGGAAATTTATGTGGACTGTATCCATCCTTCTCCTCTATGAAAGTTTGAGCTATGCTGGGAACACTTTTAGTAAGGTGTTTGTATGTCTGTGGAGGTCTGGCAGCCCATGTTTCTTCAAGAGACTAAAGCAGGGAAGGTAGTGATGTTGGATGCTTGGATCGGGAGGGAAGCCGACGTTCTGACTCAACCCTAAGGTATTCCACTGGGCTCGGATTGGGACTCTGAACAGGCTGGTCCATTTCAGGAATGTTGTTGTCCACAAAGCATTGCATCGCAGATGATACCTCATGACGCGGTGCATTGTTGATACTGTCATTGCCTACAAACTGTTTCTCTACTGTACACATGGTGGAAAACATGATTGTGTCCTTTCACATTTATCGTTTCCTTACGCATATAAATGGGACCACACCTTAAGAAGGAGAAACACTAACATGCCGTAACACCGCTTCCTCTGCACTCCATTGTTACCACTATACATGAGGGCAGGTAATGTTCTCTAGGCATTCGCTCAACCCAAACCCTTCCGCCGGACTGTTAGAGGCTATAGCGTGATTCATCATATCACATCACTCGTTTCCAGTCATTCACCGTCCAATGGAGTCGGCCTCTACACCACCTCAAACATCGCTTAGCGCCTACTACTTAAATGTGTGGCTTTGAGGGGCTGCTCGACCCTAGTTTTAATTCCCTAAGCACAATCATTGTGCTAACTGGACTGCTGTCAGCACTGTGAAACTCGTGGGTTCTCCCTTCCGCTGGTTTCGTGCGATTCTTTGCAACCACCCTGCGCAGTGTTCGACGGTGCCTGATCGTCAGTACATGAGGTCTACCTGGTCTTCGTTTAACTGTTGTTCGCGTTTCCACTTCACAATCGTATCACTGACAGTGGAGTTCGGTCACATTTAGAAGCGTTGAAAGTCCCTGACGGCTTTGTTACTCAAGTGACATCCAATGTATAGTCCGCGTTCGAAGGCACTGACCTCTCCTGAATGATCCAATTTGCTGTTACTGCTTCTGTACTGACAGCACAATACTTCCCGCCTGTTTTCACACTGTCAGGTCCGCTTCTCGTTTGATCCGCGGGCCGACATAGTTCAAATGCTAATCACTTTTTTCAGAACATATTAATAAACATCTCCTGTGAATATGAACGTCCTATCTCTAGTCGTTCAAGGTGTTCTGCTTTTTTCTGAACATGAGTGTATATTTATATATAAAAGATTCGATTGGTGGTAAAACTGGGAAAATTTAAATGCCGACGCGCCAACTGTATGGATGTTCCCAAGGAAATTTTCATTAACTCTACACCGCACTTCACCAACTTATGCTCGAGTCACGATTATCAGCAGCGTTTCATGTAGAAATGAAGGTAGATCGCTGCTGCCATCAATATGCGATACGCCTGAGTGTTATCTCACGTCTGAGATTGACGTTGCTACACACCTGTCTGGAAGGAACGTCGAGTCAAAGAAATTTCATCTGGATTCGTGTCAGATACTCCTTTGCACGGCACCTAAATATCACTGACTTTTAGCAGCACCACTATAGAGACAGAAAAAGAGTTAATCTGAACTTTCAGCGAATTGGGATATGCAATGCAAATAGTAAACACGCTTCTTCATTAAGTGGAATATCATGCGTGGTACATACAATAAGAAGGAAGCACGAGCGATTATTATAAACTAGCTGGGGTATACGGCTTCGCTCAGGGAGTTGGTATGAGATTGTGTGGTAGTTGGAATAAAAGCATTAACTTTAAAGTATCAGAGATCAAAAAAATGGTTGAAAATGTAATCTAACCATTTACAATACTTCTAAAAGTATAAGAGTTAAAATTTTTATCGAAAACATATTCTAATCATTTACAATACTTGTTTATAAAAAGCATTTTTCATTTTGTTATCTGTGGTATATATGTACAAATTTTTCGAATTTCCTACTCGAGAGCAAGCTACGTATAGCTGACTGTGAGAGAAGCAGGAGTCTTTGAGGTTGCTGCCAAAATATTTTATAGTTTGTCCTTGGGCTTTGTTAATTGTAAAACTGTAGACTAATTTGATTGGAAATTGCAGTCTTTTAAATTGGAATGCCAGTTCAGTAAGATCAGCGGTATTTTGGGGATAAGTAGTGGTGTCCTTTGCACTTTGCAGTCATAAGTTTGGCTTCGATGACGTTATTCGATTGCTGTTTGACGATCATCCTTGTTCCATTACACACTTTTGCTGAATTGAGATTTCTCAGTATCATGATCGGAGATCCAATTTTAAGCCGAAGGCAGTGTAATAGCATTCCTGGTGCTTGCAAAGAGTTTAGAAATTCTGTAGGGAAGTTCACACTTTCTTCAACGTTTACCATCGTGTCGATCGACTCGTATATTCTCCCTTCATCGGTAATTTTCTTTTGGATATTAAAGTCGATATCGTCGACAATATTATTTTTAGTTGTCCTGATTGCCATTTCAAATAACCAACCCAGATTGGTATAGTTGTCAACAATGTTCGGAAAAATTTGGTAGATGAGTTCGTTTTCAGCAGTGGCTATGTTGCAGAATTTACTGTTGAATTTAATGAGGCCAGTCGTCTGGTCTGTAGGATATGTGCCTTCGCCTATTTGTAAAAGCTGTTGAGCAAAATGTGCTGTTGCTTCGTCTTTTGATAGTTCAATTCTCATATATTTTGTTCGTCACAGTATTTCTTTGTGTGGCCAGAGATGTGATTTCTTAAAGCATTCATTGATCTCATCTGCTGGTATTGGCATGGGGATAACTGGAACTCTTTGTCAAAAATTTCCTTAGAGTATGAATAGCGCATCTCAAGGTCAGGAAACCAGAATTACAATCATGTAAAATACAGCTGTTATCAAATTACTAAGCGCACGCCAAGAATACAGGACGTATCGTTTCAAGAAATATGTACCAGTTAGTCAAAATGGTATAACCCAAAATACAAGAACCATGTCAAGCTAACAAATATACAGGTATAACAAAGTGCAAATGAGCGGTTACAGAGCATACTGACAACTGGCAGTCTATTCCTCCCCCACTTTCCGAGGTTTCATTACGGCAGCGGCACCTGATTTTAAAATTTTGCGAAATACCATTCTGACTAGTTGGTGCATATTTCTTGAAATACGTTCTGTGTTTTTGACGTACGCTTAATAATTTGATAACAGTTGTATTGTATATGATTGTAATTTTGGTTTCAAGTTCTACTGGAGGATTTTTTATATGTGTCATTGTGCATTCGTAAATAATTCCGCCAGTGTTGTTGTCGATCCGATCGATGATAACTTTGTAAGTTCCCTTTTCATTGTCATTGGTGAGTGGTTTGTTGTGAGAAGTGTGTTGATGTAGCTTTTTCCACTTGTAATTTCGAAATTTAGTACACTAATAGCATATTTTCGTGGTGCTTGCATCCCAAGTTGTACTAAGGTCAGGTCGTTCGTTGCTAAACATTTATCTTCTAGGCGAATGAGTGTTTCAGTAACGATCCCTTTTTGTGATAGATTTGTCCTTGGATGGAAAAAACATAATCAATTTCATCTCTCTTAATGTTAATCGACGTGACATCGAAAGAAGTCATTTCGGAGCAGGCACTGTACGCTTTTATATTTTGAAAAACGTTTTAACTCTGAGTTTCCCCGGTCATGTAATGTAAAAATTCCTGCGGAGGTGCTTCTAGTGGTGGAAATCAAATTTTTCCATCCATGCACCAGAATTCAGGTGTTTCTGTACTGAATTTTTTCGTGTTGCAAAATTGCAGAAGTTATTCACTTTTCCGATTACAACATGTTTGTTATATTCTTTTGTGGGGTCGTTGTGGAACGCTTCATTTGTTAGGTTGTACTGTTTGCATGTCCTCGTCCGCGCTTCTCGTAGAGTGATATTTTCATGGTTTGTTTGAGTTCGCAGTCTGTTATTATAAGATTGTGTCACAATTATTGACTCTTCAATATGTCCACTTCGTTGTTCTTCCATTTCTCTGTTTCTCAAGGTGCACAATCTCGTTCGTTGATAACTCAAACGTGCTTCGCGCTCTTCGTCTCTTTCGTTTTTTCGCTGTTCTTTTTGTTTTCGTCGTTTTGTTTCATGACTGGTAAGATCTTCTCCTCTTTTACGTATGGGCATTGTCTGAAATATAAAACAAATCAACCCTTTCTTAACAAATGCACTAAGTACACTTTACACACTTTTCAAACTTTATTTTCGATTTAGATTCAGTCACTATATCACTTTAGCTACTCACACTTCACTTTTTGTTTTTATTCACTCACTGCACTACTTTTTCGGTTCCTCTCTTCGTCACTGACAAGGAACTGACGTTCGAGCCACGACGGTCTTGCTTCATATACTCCTACCAATTGGTAGCCCCATCAGCGGCGACTTCCAGAACATATCAAAAAGGCTTCGAATGGTCCACAATGTTCCAGAACATATCACAACGTTCGAGAGTGTTCTGGAATGTTCCACAGTGGTCTAGGATGTTCTGCGATGTTTTCGAAGATACTGGAATCATCCTGAATATTCCAAACTATTCCCGAACATTCAAGAACATACTGGAATTTTGTAGACTGCTCTCGAATATTCTCGAATGTTCTGGAATGTTCTCGAATACACGCGAATGTTCTGGAATGTTCTAGAAATATTTAGCGGGCCAAACTTCGCAGCCCGTATGTCTTCAAAAGAACGCCCTGCAGGTAAAAACGGGAACCTTCTTCGTGGATTTGGGGGGGGGGGGGGGGGCGGGGGATAGAATAGAAGGCTACCACACAAAATATCTCCCTTGATCGAACCGGGACTCGTTTCTGTGTTTTAGCCTCACGGACATGGTTCACTTACTTTTTAAATATAAATTGATTAAGTAAATGCAACATGAAAATATCAATTCTGTTGTCATAAATGGTCAAGTCGTGATGCGTAAAGATAGCCAGTCGGTAGATACTAAATCCGTAGCAGTAGGCGCTGCACGCCAGAACTACTTGAATAGACGCGCATGGTTGATTAGCAGACGTCGTGAGTGCAGGGGCTAACCAGACCCCAGCGGAAGAAACCGGAAACGCGATGTTGTCCGACCTCTGAGCCCTCCCGCTAATTTCGTTTTAGGAGCCTGTGTAACGCTCGGAGGCGAAGAAATTTCACGGCAGCGGAGAAAGGTACCAGATGTTTTCTTACTGCTTGAGAAATTCTGTCACACGCGGTAGATTTACTGTACTATTCACACTCACAGAAATGCTTTCCTTCTTTTTATTCATTTATTTAGTAGCTGACAAACCCGGCATTGCCTAGGTATTCATTTTGCCATTTTCTTACTAGAAACGAAAACAAAAAACGGACTGTGTTTCTACTGAAGTATCGAAAGTATTTCCATGTATTCGTGAAAACACCTTTGAAATTATGAAAAAGTTGTACAGAGAGATATGTGTAATGTATGAATGTCTGTGTACAGTATCTCCACTACTGGCCATTAAAATTGCTACACCAAGAAGAAATGCAGATGATAACGGGTATTCATTGGACAAATATATTATGCTAGAACTGACATGTGATTACATTTTCACGGAATTTGGGTGCATAGATCCTGAGAAAGCAGTACCCAGAACAACCACCTCTGGCCGTAATAACGGCCTTGATACGCCTGGGCATTGAGTCAAACAGAGCTTGGATGGCGTGAACAGGAGAGCTGCCCATGCAGCTTCAACACGATACCACAGTTCATCAAGAGTAGTGACTGGCGTATTGTGACGAGCCAGCTGCTCGGCCAACATTGACTAGACGTTTTCAACTGGTTAGAGATCTGGAGAATGTGCTGGCCAGGGCAGCAGTCGAACATTTTCTGTATCCAGTAAGGCCCGTACAGGACCTGCAATATGCGGTCGTGCATTATCCTGCTGAAATGTAGGTTTTCGCAGGGATCGAATGAAGGGTAGAACCACGGGTCGTAACACATCTGAAATGTAACGTCCACTGTTCAAAGTGCCGTCAATGCGAAAAAGAGGTGACCGAGACGTGTAACCAATGGCACCTCATACCATCACGCAAGGTGATACGCCAGTATGGCGATGACGAATACACGCTTCCAATGTGCGTTCACCGCGATGTCGCCAAACACGGATGCGACCATCATGATGCTGTAAACAGAACCTGGATTCATCCGAAAAAATGACGTTTTACCATTCGTGCACCCAGGTTCGTCGTTGAGTACACCATCGCAGGCCCTCCTGTCTGTGATGCAGCGTCAAGGGTAACCGCAGCCGTGGTCTCCGAGCTGATAGTCCATGCTGCTGCAAACGTCGTCGAACTGTTCGTGCAGATGGTTGTTGTCTTGCAAACGTCCCCATCTCATTCAGGGATCGAGACGTGACTGCACGATCCGTTACAGTCATGCGGATAAGATGCCTGTCATCTCGACTGCTAGTGATACGAGGCCGTTGGGAACCAGCACGGCGTTCCGTATTACCTTCCTGAACCCACCGATTACATATTTACTAACAGTCATTGGATCTCGACCAACACGAGCAGCAGTGTCGCGATACGATAAACCGCAATCGCGATAGGCTACAATCCGACCTTTATCAAAGTCGGAAAAGTGATGGTATGCATTTCTCCTCCTTACACGAGGCTTCGCGTCTGTAGCACGTCATCTTCGTGGTGTAGCAATTTTAATGTCCAGTAGTGTCAATTAAGAAATATGATGCCGTACAGTTTCAGTACACTAGGCGCAGCTGCTTCACGTGTCTACAACGCGGTTTTGTAATCGTGTCTATGGCAACGCCTTTTCACAGTTCTATAGATGGCGACGTTTCCGGCTACAGCTGTTTTCGCTTCACAGTTGAAAGCTGTCTAAAGCGTTGCCTTGATATATTTTTGTAAGTGCGTTTAACGCAATATGTCTACATTGTCTGCGAAATTTGTTGTGAATATAGTTAGCAGCACAGAGCTAATCGTCATACAACTCATTGTTTATGACATTACATCTCCTGAACTCTGACAAGTAGGTGTTTCTTACCCCAAAGCGATTGTTGCCTGATAACAAAGAATATGTGTACCAAGTTTGGTTGAAATCGGTTCAGTGTTCTAGGAGGAGATGTAGAACATCACACACACATCCAGTTTTATAATACGTATGGAATGTTTATTTAACCTGAATACATTAGGGCCCTAAGGTAGGGTGTCCATTTCATTTTCATTGAAAAAGGGGACATTTCAAATAAGTTAGAGAAAAACCTGGGACAATCAAGAAAAAAAAGGGACATAAATATTGTATTCACTAAATCTAATACACATACAAGTTTACCTTTACAACGTGCACTCAGATGATCCCAAATCACTTTTTACAGCTATTCTGCCACACTATCACCGTACTTTTCACTTTTATGTACTTTATCAAGAAGTGCATTTTCGTTTGAAATTGTACCATAAAAGTCAGTACACAATACACCATTAAAATGCGTTTTGACAATGAGCAAGGCCCTCACTGTTTCAACTTTCATTCTGTTTTTTTCATCTGACCACAAAGAGTTCACTAACGAAAACACGCGTACCACAGCAGCATTTGACCCATGAATTGCCAGACAAAACTCCACCAAATGACTCATGTTTTTCATGTTAATGTTTTTACTTTTGAAATAAGCAAATATTTTACACCACGTTGCACTAACACTTAGTTTGTCTCCTTCTTCACTTTTTATGAAGTTCTGTGCACATGAAAATTCATGGAACAGTTCGTCTTCATCAACAGGAAAATTTGGTACAATACTTTTAATAAAAACACAACAGTCCTGAATATCCTTCCACTATAGCTGCTCCTTTTCAGTATTAACTCAGTCAAATGCTTTAAAACGTGTGAGAAATGGTCAACACCATTCTTTCATATACTCAATGCAAGAGTTATAGAAGATGTCAGCATAAATGTGAAATTGTTCTACAGTAATTTCACCCTCTTCTTCCAGCTTTCTTAGAGTCTCATGAACAAAGGATGTGAGAAATCTTTCAGATTTTCTACATTGTAATTTGCCCAATAATTTGTTTATTCCTTGATAAACTTCCACTATTGTGGTTTTTTCTTTCTCAATACATTTAATCGTTGTGGAGAAAGGTTTTAGCTGGCTAACAAGAAAATGTAGAAGAACAATAGACACAGGGTTATCAAAAAATTGTTTAAGGATAACAGGACACTTATCAAGGGAAATGAAATATGATTTCAAAGCAGGAAATATCTCTACAATTCTTTCCAATGCTGGTAGCAGAGATAGCCATCTTGTCCTGCTGTGCCCAAATACAGTTTTGTATTCAATTTCAGTAAACTTACGGAATGACTTCAGAGATTCAACCCTTACTGTATATGTGTGGAAATGCTGGTAGATTTTGTTTACAATCAATTGGCAGTCGATGGGTAGGCAATCTGAGCCAGTTTGTAAGGAATTGTGCACCTCATGTGCTGGACAGCCAACACCTACTATATTATTCACTGTGTTCTGTTGCAGTTTACAGAGCAAATTGTTTTTTCCTTTCCTCTGATTACCACCAAAATTGGTGTTAGTGTTGTGTGCAAAAACTGCAATAACCTTTCCCTCAAGATCATATTTCTATAAAACCTCCAGCACTTAATTTGAGGTAAATCTGAAGTTTCTCCAGCTAAATTAACCAATTCGAGCACTTTCACCGTGATGCCATTTTCAGGGTGAAAATACCTGATAAGGAGAGGAACCAACTTCAAATCCAGATCATTCGATGTATCAATCATTACAGAAATGAATCGAGCACTTTTCAGTTCATTTAAAACCTGCTGAGCTGCATACGGTGCAATAACATTTGAAATGATTGCACACATTTTGTGTGTCCACATGTGAATTTAGGATTGAAAAGTTTTTTAACAACTGCTGTAGTACAATCCATTGACTTAAAGCTATGGTTATGCATTGCGCTGTGGTATGCAAACGTAGCTTCTTGTGCTGCTAACTACCTATCCATTTCTGTTACTGATTTTAAGTTTACATTGTAGTCACTCACGCATTTATTTGCTCTTTTCGTTTCATCACTCATGCGATGTTTCTTCGACTTAATGTGCTTCACAGTGTCAGACCTTCCACCATGACCAATAGCAAATTTTGATCTGCACAATGTACATTCTACAGTTTCTCCACTACCAGTGATAAAAGGAAACTCGCTTTTTATATTGCTGTTAAAATTACACTTTCGTTTTGGCATAATGAAACAGTGATTGCACAGTGCAAAACATTAACAGTGTGGTGACGAAATCCAGAGAGCAAGTATCAGTGGTGTAGAGTATCTCTGGACCGAAAGGACGGATTCAGTGGATCGATTTAGAAGAGAAAAATCTTCGTTGTTATTCGTAACCTATAGTGCGTTTAAAATTACTTGCGATTTTTGACAGTTCAGTACATGTTTGGGGTCTGCTGAAAGTCATCACACGCTTCCTAGCGTAAATAATTGCGCAGTTAATAGCAAGTCAAACAACCAGTAGCGTAAAATACTCTAGCCAAGCGGAATCATAAAAAAACGGGACATTTGAGCGTCCCCAAAAAAGCTTTCGGGACAGCGGGACATTTTGGTAAAAAACGGGACTGTCCCGGGAAAAACGGGACGAATGGACACTCTACCCTAAGGCCCTCTCTTACCATCGGACAAGGGACATCATACAAAAATATTATAAAACATTCATAATAATAATAATTGACATTAACAACAACGGTGACGACGACGACAATAATAAGATATGGCATAAATATTAATAATAAATAATACTTTGTAATTAAGGGCACTGAGAAAAATATTGATTCACGTAACACATCCGAAGCCGTGTTCTGTATTATCAGAACCAGAAGGGTGATGAAAGAGGAGAAGACTATGAGTGCTAAGAAAAAATAGAATCACAATAGAGGACTATATAGACAGGGGTAGGGAGGAGTGAAGGGGGAAGAAGTATTGCTGAGAGTTAGCTGCAGGTAAGTGTATGGAAGAGATAGCTATTGTTATAGACGGTGGAACATTAGCTATCTTTAGAAGTTTGAAATGAATTTAATTACTCCGATATTTTGAAGAAGATAGTTCCAAAGTCGGGTTCCTGATACAGAAAATGATTTTGAGAAGAGTTACTGATACAGAATATGATTTTGAGAAGACAGCTCAGAAATAAATTTACTTTGTTGAGAACGAATATTTTTGTTGTGCTATCAAGAAAGTAAAGAGTGGAAGTTAAGTACGAGGGAGTTCAATGACTGAGAAGACGACACAGCAAACACAGCGTATGATAGTGTTCACGCCTGTCGGCACGTAACCATGTTAACTGTTCGTAGGCAGAAGTGCTATGACCGGGATGGGGAACATCACAAATGTATCGCACACAAGCATCCACCGGCAGTGGCAGCCGGCTTGAGTTCTCATATCTTCCCTGGAGAAAAGGATCACAATAATCAAGTGTGGGGAGTGTTAGTGAATCTACTAGTTTCTTTTTATGCTCGACAGGAAATATTTTTTGGGGTTCCGTAACTCAATCAGCAAAAGCGGAACCCTTCTAGGATGACATTGTTGTCCGTCCGCCTGTCCATCTGTCCAACACTTAAGCCCTGTTTTCTCAGGAACGGGTGGACGTATCAAGTTCAGATTTATGTCACATACTAAGGTCCAAGGTCCCTTAGCGGTGTGCAAAATTTAATCGCAAACTGACTCATTAAAACCTTTAGGCAGTTTCCGTTGACTTAGAATCATGAAATTTGGCACGAAGTGAGATTCAAAATACAAGTAAAGGAAAAAAATCCGCAAATTGGAAAATAGATATAATTATATCACATGAAAAAATATTTTTTGTCGTTTGTTATCTGTCTGTCCCTCTATTAAAACACCTTCTTCTCAGGAACGATTAGACTTCTATCTATCTATATCCGAATCCCGCTCCAGCTAGTGCCGTGTTTGGGTGCTGATGAGTCCTCTCCATTTGGCACGGTCCTCCCACCACTTTTCTTCTTCCACTTGCTGCCAGGTCATACCTCTCCTTTCTACAGATATTCTCACTCCCATTTTCCACCGTGTTCTTGGGCGCCCTCTAGGTCTTTTCCCATCCATCTTTAGTTCTCCCATGATTTTGGGGAGTCTCTGCCCATGCATCCTCTTAACATGCCCATACCATCTTAATCTCTTTCTTTCAATTTTTTCTCTCATACTTTCTTGTTTAAGGTCCTTTCTAATCTCTACATTCCTTACCCTGTCCATTCTTGTTTTTCACTTAACTGCTCTGGGAAATTTCATTTCCCCTGCTTGCAGTCTGCTCCAGTCCCTTTCTGTCATTGTCCATGTTTCTCCACCATAGGTGACAATAGGGATGTAATAATTTTTATACATAAGGAGTTTTGCTCTTTCTGAAACTTCATTATTCCGAATCAGGTGTTTTATTGTTTGGTAGAAATTGCCTCCCTTCTGTAACTTCCTATTAATTTGGTTAGTTATTCTTCCATCCCTAGATATTTCACTCCCTAAATAAGTGAAACTTTCTACCACTTTGAGTGGTTCTCCATTCAAGGTAATATTTCCGTTGATGCCTTTCTCTCGTCTAAATACCATTACTTCACTCTTATCTTTATTTATTTTTAATCCATACCTCTTCATTATTTCCTTCCACGCATCAAGCTGTAACTGTACATCTACCTCTTTATCACCCCATGTTAGCGTATCATCTGTAAAAATCATCTTTTTGTCTTTTTCTTTTACTATATCTTTAACTGCCCTTTTCATTCCCTCCATCACAACATTAGAAAGTGCAGGAGATAGAATACTTCTTTGCTTAAGTCCTTGTCTTATTTCAAAGTATTCAGAGTTCCCCAATGGTGTTCTAATTCTACAATTGTGTCCTCTGTACATTGTCTTTATTACATTAATGTAACCATCTTCTATATCTATCTTCTTCATTTCTTCCCAGAGTCTTTCCCTGTTAACTCAGTCATATGCCTTTTCTATGTCTATAAAAACCATTATCACTCTTTTGTTATACTCCCAACTTTTTTCCATCAGTTGACGGATAGAAAATATCATGTCGATCGTGCTTCTTCCTTTCCTAAACCCATGCTGTTCTTCACTCAGCTCCTTTTTTATCTTTTCACTTATTCGATTTAGTAAAATTCTTTCAAAAATCTTGGCTGTAAGACTCATAAGGGTTATTCCTCTGTAGTTTTTACAAAGTCTTTTATTGCCTTTCTTGAAGATGGGAACAATGTTTCCTGTTCTTCATTCGTCAGGTATTGTACTATTTCTCCACACGCTTGATAGTACTCTATACAGCCACTGCATTCCCACTGGACCTGCTCCTCTTATCATGTCCACTGATACTTCATCAGGTCCTGGGGCTTTCCCCCCATTCATCTCCTTCACAGCTTTTTCCATTTCCTCCCGCGTAATTTGTCCTAATTCTGTTTCCCAACTTCTCTCAATTTCTCCATTATTTGTTGTTTCCTCATGTACCTGCTCCTCAGCGTTTAACGGCTTCTTAAAATGTTCTTTCCAGAGATCTTTTATATTCCCTGGATCTTCAATAATGGTACCGTCCTCTGTTTCCATCTTTACTGGAAGCCTTCCTTTTATTTTTCATCATTTTATAGAACATTTTCTTATTGCTCTTCACATCTTCTTCAAGTTTTTTTGTAAACTCTTCTAATGCCTTTTTCTTTGTTGTTTCCACTATTTCTTTGCACTTCTTCTTTTCCTCTATATATCTTTTATGGTCTTCGTCATTTTTAGTTTTCCACCACTTTCTCCATGCTCCATTTTTTCTTCTAGCTGCTTGGATTGTGGTATCATCCTACCAACTTGTCTGTCTTATTTTTTCCTTTCCAGATGTTCTGCCACATACTTTTTATGCTGCTTCGACTTAAGTGTCTTTGAATAAACTCCATTCTTTTTCTAAATCACAGAAAACGTCTTTTGGAAATTTTTGTGTGATTAATTCTCTGTACTTCTCAGCACATTCATTCTCCTTCAGTTTCCAATCCCGTATCCTCATCAGTTTCTTCTGTTTTCTATTTTTCACACACTGATTCATTTTCCATTGTCCCACCAGTAATCTATGGTCTCCATCTGCACTCACACTTGGAATTACCTTCACATTTGTTACTTTCTCTCCACATTCCCTATCAACTAGAATATAATCAATTACACTCTTGGTTCTTCCATCCCAACTGTATCTGGTGATAACGTGATTTTCTCTCTTCATAAACCAGCTATTTGCTATTTTCATTCCATTCCTCTGGCACAAATCCAGGAGTCTTTCCCCTACTTCATTTCTGTCTCCATATCCAAAACATCCCAATACTTGCTCAAATCCCTTTCTGTCTTTGCCTACCTGTGCATTAAAATCTCCCATCACTATATTAGCACTCTCTATAAGGTTTTCTAACACATTTTCAAAGTCCATCCCACTTGAGGTGCATAAATCTGGATTACTTTTCGTGTTTCTTTTTGGAATCTCAGGTTTAAGATTATGATCCTGTCTGATATATATCTCACATTTTCAATACAGCTTTGTACATTCTTATTCACCATCACTGCCACACCATTTCTTCCAGACCTGTTATTCCCACTCCAGTACAGTTTTCCTCCTCCTCTCAAATTCTTCTCACCTTTTCCCTTCCACTTTGCTTCGCTTAATCCCAATATATCTAACTTCCTCTCTGTTAGTACATCTGTCATTTCTTTCATTTTTCCATTGAGGGTTAATATATTAAGGGTGCCAATATTTAGGTTATTTTTTAGTCCAGTTGGTTTCATCTTCTTATACTGATGAATATCATCAGGTCTCCCATAATTTGCACCAGTACTTGAAGAAGCAGTGGGTTCAAATCCTGTGTGGTTCGTTCCGAGGCTCGTCTGTGTTTTGAAAGAAAGATATATGAAGACTTTCCTACTGGCTTGCTAGGCCTAACGCAAGAAAGGATTTTCTGTTGGGGTTGTCTCCCTTAGCCTTTGGAATTTCTGCTCCACCACAAGGCAGTGGTTCCCTTCTCATTTAATCCCCAGAAAGGAGGGTTGCCTCATCTGCCAGCTACGCCGTTCCGAAGTCTTCCTTCTCTGCCGTCGCTGCCATTAAGGTCTTCACCCGTAACCCTGGGCATGGGTTCCGTGTTATACCCCACGGGATTGGGTCCCTGCCTGAACTCAGCCATCCTAGCACTCCGGCCTACTGAAGTGTAGGATGCCCACCCCCGCGACGTGGAGGCGCCAGACAGGAATTACCCCAGTGGAGGGATAGGGAAGGGTACCCTACCTCCCTGGAGCCGGGTTAATGGTAGTGTATGGTGTCACAATCAAAGGCAACGATTAGACTCATCAAGTTCAAATTTATGTTTCATACTAAGGTCTATGGTCCTCTAGCGATATAATAATTTAAACTTTCAAGTTAATACAATCAAATGATACGACCATTCATGTCACACATTTTGATACTCGCAAACTCAGTCATTAAAACGTATAGGGTACTTGCCATTGGACGAATCATGAACTTCGCTAAATGAAAGAGCTAGCACTATTATCGACCATGTTTTTTCCAACTTTCATTTACAAACGGTATTATTCACTCTTTCTTCAATCGTCACTTACAAATTCTTAAGTAATTATATTTATTTAATTTTCAGTTTTCATACGAACTACGAAAACTGCGTTTGACCGCAGTCTCGCCAGATTATGAGTGAAGAAACGCAGAAGATGCTCCGATCTTGTAAATATCTAATCACTCCCGTCTTAAATATATCAGTTTACACGTACACGTTTCGAGAATTGTTTTCTTTCTGTGAAATACTTATTAGTACAATATTTAGTTCTAGTTGTGACGGGAATATAAGACCCTGGACTAAATTTCAAAATTCCCCGTAGCAGACATCAGTATCCATTAGTCAATTTCTGTCATAATAAGATCACATTTATTATTATAATTTAAAATATGAAATTATGTCTGAGGTCATAGGATCGCAAAAAAATTACGCTTACTGATTTTTAAACTTAGATTTAGCTAACTCAAACATTATTCAGTAACAGATTTCAATAAATTCTAAATAAGTGGTGTTGCTAATTATCATGGCATGTTAATATAATTCCAGAATTAATAAAATAAGTGAAAAACCACAATAGCAGATGCGAAATTACACGAAAAATTTGAACGTATTCTTCACTGACAATGAATCACAGAATTCGAATTTTGCACTCAATGAGTTTCGTTAAAAATTCTTAGTCGCATAGAAACGTAGGTAAAGCGAACAATTTAAAAACTGCCGAGTTTAAAAGAATCTGTTTCTTCATTGAGTCAAGCATAATTGGTGCTAAATTCACGATTTCCAATTGAATTGGAAACTAGCTCGTTGGCATAATTCCCAACACTGATTCCTCACACGATGAAGTCAAATTGCCACTAATTTACTCGTACTTTAGCTTTCCCGGAGGATAAAGAATACCGTGCCGTCGATGTCATGGTCAACAGAGAGAGAGCGCTACCTCAGACGGTGATGATAATCGAACAAGGAGGTTTTTTCGAAGCAATTGTCTCAGCATTTGTCTAAAATTAGAACCTACCTCCTACCGAATAGAAGACCTCTGTCTTAACCACTGCATAATCTCTCTTGGTTTTCATTCTAGACCGCGACGGGTGTACTCGTCAGCCTGAGTGTGCTTTTTAGGCAGTTTCCCATGCTCATTTCGATAGATGCTGGGCTGATCTCCACTCTCCACATCAGAAAATACGATACACAAAGAGATAAAATACGATAAGACACAGGAAAGAAATTAATACAATTTATAGACAGAGGGCATGCACGACTTCCCGCATATATTGAAGACGCCGGTTACAGGAAAAGCATTCGGCCACAAAGTTAAATAAAAATAAATTTGCTAAAACTCGATTACAACGGAGCCCGTGCCTGGACGGGGTAAACGCTAACTAAAAGAAGAGTAGAGAGCTACGAAACGTTTTCGTGTTTATTTGAACCATGCATTCGGTAAGACAGACGGTTGATTCCCATGCTAAAGAAAGGAACATGAAGTGCACAGTGGATGTTGTACCGTCTCCGTCTCTTTGTGTATGCTGTGACGCCGATTCTTTTTGACTGATTATTTTCTTGTTTTCTAATAGTTGTACGTCGTGAATTAAGAAAGAGAACGTACAAGAAGGTACAATCTACAAACAGAGTCTCAAAATAAAGCTAGAGCTGGAAAACAAAGCCCCGTAGTATGCATGAGTTTACAAGGTAATACACGCGAAATACACTCCTGGAAATGGAAAAAAGAACACATTGACACCGGTGTGTCAGACCCACCATACTTGCTCCGGACACTGCGAGAGGGCTGTACAAGCAATGATCACACGCACGGCACAGCGGACACACCAGGAACCGAGGTGTTGGCCGTCGAATGGCGCTAGCTGCGCAGCATTTGTGCACCGCCGCAGTCAGTGTCAGCCAGTTTGCCGTGGCATACGGAGCTCCATCGCAGTCTTTAACACTGGTAGCATGCCGCGACAGCGTGGACGTGAACCGTATGTGCAGTTGACGGACTTTGAGCGAGGGCGTATAGTGGGCATGCGGGAGGCCGGGTGGACGTACCGCCGAATTGCTCAACACGTGGGGCGTGAGGTCTCCACAGTACGTCGATGTTGTCGCCAGTGGTCGGCGGAAGGTGCACGTGCCCGTCGACCTGGGACCGGACCGCAGCAACGCACGGATGCACGCCAAGACCGCAGGATTCTACGCAGTGCCGTAAGGGACCGCACCGCCACTTCCCAGCAAATTAGGGACACTGTTGCTCCTGGGATATCGGCGAGGACCATTCGCAACCGTCTCCATGAAGCTGGGCTACGGTCCCGCACACCGTTAGGCCGTCTTCCGCTCACGCCCCAACATCGTGCAGCCCGCCTCCAGTGGTGTCGCGACAGGCGTGAATGGAGGGACGAATGGAGACGTGTCGTCTTCAGCGATGAGAGTCGCTTCTGCCTTGGTGCAAATGATGGTGGTATGCGTGTTTGGCGCCGTGCAGGTGAGCGCCACAATCACGACTGCATACGACCGAGGCACACAGGGCCAACACCCGGCATCATGGTGTGGGGAGCGATCTCCTACACTGGCCGTACACCACTGGTGATCGTCGAGGGGACACTGAATAGTGCACGGTACATCCAAACCGTCATCGAACCCATCGTTCTACCATTCCTAGACCGGCAAGGGAACTTGCTGTTCCAACAGGACAATGCACGTCCGCATGTATCCCGTGCCACCCAACGTGCTCTAGAAGGTGTACGTCAACTACCCTGGCCAGCAAGATCTCCGGATCTGTCCCCCATTGAGCATGTTTGGGACTGGATGAAGCGTCGTCTCACGCGGTCTGCACGTCCAGCACGAACGCTGGTCCAACTGAGGCGCCAGGTGGAAATAGCATGGCAAGCCGTTCCACAGGACTACATCCAGCATCTCTACGATCGTCTCCATGGGAGAATAGCAGCCTGCATTGCTGCGAAAGGTGGATATACACTGTACTAGTGCCGACATTGTGCATGCTCTGTTGCCTGTGTCTATGTGCCTGTGGTTCTGTCAGTGTGATCATGTGATGTATCTGACCCCAGGAATGTGTCAATAAAGTTTCCCCTTCCTGGGACAATGAATTCACGGTGTTCTTATTTCAATTTCCAGGAGTGTACTTCTATGGCCAGAAGTTGTACGACCACGTTATTCCATCTCTGAATACTCTCTCTGCCGCGTGGAGTGATCGCGCGGTTTGAGGCGTCATGTTCCGTGCAGGATCTACAGGGGCGAAATATAACAAATTTATATATAACAAATATATAATATTTAATATTTAATTACAATATATAACAAATTTTCAATCTAAAGACCGTGCTAAAATACAAAGCAGTCAGAAACAGTCCAATAATTTGCTCGTTTGGTGACTTTAAAAAGGCATACGACTCAGTTGACCGACAAGCACGTTTTGATATCCTTGATCCAAAAACCCATAACCTCATCAAAGAAACATTGACCGATACTACCTCCAAGGTGAAATTCATGGGTGAAGTATGTGAGCCCTTCCTCACCAAAACTTGCGCCCGACAAGGGGAGGGTTTGTCTCCTCTCCTGTTCAACCTTGTGCTAGACAAGGTCATCCGCGAATGAGAAAAGGAACTGAAGAACAAAAGCTGTTGGAAATCTATAGAGATGGGGTGAGTCAAGTATGACATAAGAATTTGATGTTTAGCTTTTGCTGACGACTTAGCCTTACTAGCGGATAAATGAGACAACAGCAATCGAATAGGTTGAAGCCCTTAAAGAATGTACAGAGAAAGTTTGTTTGCAAATATCTTTCCTAAGGTCTGAGTTCATCGCCACAAGAACGGAAACCCAAAACTTGACTACAAAATACGGTCATATCAATAGAGTCTCATATTTTAAATACGTAGGTGAAGTCCTTCAACCTATGGGGCGAGAGAAAACAGCACAAACCATTCGCCTCCAAAAAATAAAGAAAGCCTATGGAAGAACTTAGAAGGTGTGCAATAAAAAATGCTCGTGCAAAAACACTAAAATTAGGCACCGTAATACAGTTTTAAAGCTTGAAGATCTGTGTAGTTGTGGTCTTCAGTCCTGAGATTGGTTTGACGCAGCTCTCCATGCTACCCTATCCTGTGCAAGCTTCTTCATCTCTTAGTACCTACTGCAACCTACATCCTTTTCAATCTGCTTAGTGCATTCATCTCTTGGTCTCCCTCATCGATTTTTACCCTCCACGCTGCCCTCCAATACTAAATTGGTGATCCATTGATACCTCAGAATATGTCCTACCAACCGATCCCTTCTTCTAGTCAAGTTGTGCCACAAATTTCTCTTTTCCCCAGTTCTATTCAATACCTCCTCATTAGTTATGTGATCTACCCATCTAATCTTCAGCATTCTTCTGTAGCACCACATTTCGAAAGCTTCTATTCTCTTCTTGTCTAAACTATCTACCGTCCACGTTTCATTTCCTTACATAGCTACACTCCAAAATAATAGTTTCAGAATCGACTTCCTGACACTTAAATCTATACTCGATGTTAACAAATTTCTCTTCTTCAGAAACGCTTTCCTTGCCATTGCCAGTCTACATTTTATACCCTCTCTACTTCGACCATCATCAGTTATTTTGCTCTCCAAATAGCGAAACTCATTTACTACTTTAAGCGTCTCATTTCCTAATCTAATTCCCTCAGAGTCACCTGATTTAATTCAACTACAATCCATTATCCACGTTTTGATTTTGTTGATGTTCATCTTATATCCTCCTTTCAAGACACTGTCCATTCCGTTCAGCTGCTCTTCCAGGTCCTTTGCTGTCTCTGACAGAATTACAATGTCATCGGCGAACCTCAAAGTTTTTATTTCTTCTCCATGGATTTTAATTCCTATTCCGAATTTTTCTTTTGTCTCCTTTACTGCTTGCTCAATATACACATTGAATAACATCGGGGAGAGGCTACAACCCTGTCTCACTCCATACCCAACCACTGTTTCCCTTTCATGTCCCTCGACTCGTACAACTGCCATCTGGTTTCTGTACAAATAGTAAATAGCCTTTCGCTTCCTGTATTTTACCCCTGCAACCTTCAGAATTTGGAAGAGAGTATTCCAGTCAACATTGTCAAAAGCTCTCTCAAAGACTAAAAATGCTAGAAACGTAGGTTTGCCTTCCGTTAATCTATTTTCTAAGGTAAGTCGAAGGGTCAGTATTGCCTCACGTGTTTCTACGGAATCCAAACTGATCTTCCCGGAGGTCGGCTTCTACCAGTCACATCTGTCAACACCTGCTTTCTTAGGGATTGGAATTATTATATTCTTCTTGAAGTCTGGGGGTATTTCGCCTGTCTCATACATCTTGCTCACCAGATGGTAGAGTTTTGTCAGGGCTGGCTCTCCCAAGGCTACCTGTAGTTCTAATAGAATGTTGTCTACTCCCGGGGTCGTTTTTCGACTTAGGTCTTTCAGTGCTGTGTCAAACTCTGCACGCAGTATCATATCTCCCATTTCATCTTCATCTACATCCTCTTCCATTTCCATAATATTGTCCTCCATAATATCGCCCTTGTATAGCCATTCTATATCCTCCTTCCATCTTTCTGCTTTCCCTTCTTTGCTTAGTACTGGGTTTCCATTTGAGCTCTTGATATTCATACAAATGGTTCTCTTTTCTCCAAAGGTCTCATTAATTTTCCTGTAGGCAGTATCTATTTACAGTATCTATCTTACCCCTAGTGATATACGCCTCTACATCCTTACATTTGTCCTCTAGCCATCCCTGCTTAGCCATTTTGCACTTCCTGTCGATCTCATTTTTGAGACGTTTGTATTCCTTTTTGCCTGCTTCATTTACTGCATTTTTGTATTTTCTCCTTTCATCAATTAAATTCAATATCTCTTCTGTTACCCAAGATTTCTGTCATCCCTCGTCTTTTTACCTACTTCATCCTCCGCTGCCTTCACTATTTCACCTCTCGAAGCTACCCATTCTTCTTCTATTGTATTTCTTTCCGCCATTCTTGTCAATCGTTCCCTAATGCTCTTCCTGAAATTCTGTACAATCTCTGGTTCGGTCAGTTTATCCAGGTCCCATCTCCTTAAATTACCACCTTTTTGCAGTTTCTTCAGTTTTAATCTACAGTCCATAACCAATAGATTGTGGTCAGAGTCCACATCTGCCCTTGGAAATGTCTTACAATTTAAAACCTGGTTCCTAAATCTCTGTCTTACCATTATATAATCTGACACCTTCCCGTATCTCCAGGCTTCTTCCATGTATACAATCTTCTTTCATGATTCTTGAACCAAGTGTTGGCTATGACTAATTTATGCTCTGTGCAAAATTCTGCCAGGCGGCTTCCTCTTTCATTTCTTACCGCCATTCTATTTTCACCTACTACACTTCCTTCTCTTCCTTTTCCTACTATCGAATTCCAGTCACCCATGACTATTAAATTTTTGTCTCCCTTCACCATCTGTATAATTTCTTTTATCTCACCATACATTTAATCAATCTCTTCGTCATCTGCGGAGCTAGTTGGCATATAAACTTGTACTAGTGTGGTAGGCGTGGGCTTGGTATCTATCTTGGCCACAGTAATGCATTCTCTATGCTGTTTGTAATAGCTTAACCGCATTCCTATTTTTTTTATTCATTATTAAACCTACTCCTGCATTACCCATATTTGACCTTGTAATTATAACCCTGTATTCACCTGACAAGAAGTCTTGTTCTTCCTGCCACCGAACTTCACTAATTCCTACTATATCCAACTTTAACCTATCCATTTCCCTTTTTAAATTTTCTAACCTACCTGCCCGATTAATAGATCTGACATTCCACGCTCCGATCCGTAGAACGCCAGTTTTCTTTCTCCTGATAACATGCCTGTATGCCAGTGAAACCCTGACAGTCCACAGAAAATTTGACCTAGAAAACTAAGTAATGGAAGAACCTAAAATCGTCAGAAAGATACAAGGACCAAAGAAAACATAAGAGAGCTGTAGACTACAATCTCGTCAAACAACTGAGAAATTGTCCAACCTTGCAGCAGACATTAGAAAAAGGCCATTAAAATTTTATGGGCACGTCTGTAGGCTTCCCAAAACAAGACTTCCTTTTTTTATTTTTTTTCGCTCTTGTTCCCTCCACGTCGTGATGTATTTGCACTGACAGGTATGTAACGCTCTGTCAACTATTTTATTTTCTTGTTGAGTGAATAATTATCCGTTTTATCAGAGTACTGGCAAGTTACACTTTTTATAAGCACCATTCTGTCTACTGATTCAGTGATTCTTGCATTTAAACTCTTTTTTTTATTTTTATTTTTAAAAAGTGGCGGGCAGGTAAACGAATTGGAAACCAGATGCTGCCATGGATGGCGAAGAGTGGCAAATGTTTCCGCACACTCAAATGTTGGAAGTGAGTCTTGCAGCCCAAACTTCGGGTAAATGATAAAAATGTAGTAAATCATTGCTTCGATAATACGATATGACACCTTCAATAAAGTAATGATACGAGTAAAAGTATAAGTTGAAAAGTACCTTGCAAAAAAATGTTGATATCGAGATGAAAGTACTCGATCCCAGGAAGTATCGACACTTTTCCTGTCACAGGATGCTAGTCCTCATCACTCTGTATGTTTAGTGTAAAGAAATACGTAATTGTTTAGAATTTTATCCAGCCACAGTATGCGTATTCTGCCGCAGAGTAACATACTGTAATGCTGAGGCAATAGTTGTGAATGGCTGAGCTTGGGTTCTCCAATTAACACCAGCTAGCTTGCGAAAAATACGCGTATCATTTCGCGTAGAGATTTGCTATTTGATGGTTAAACGTTCTTACGAGGTAGTTTCTGCCAGAATTTTGTAGGGTCTAAACGAAAATCGTTTGCAGCGTACCACAGTGGAGTAGGTAAAGACGAGATGAACACATCGATATAGGACACTTGTGGTCTATCAAGCCGGGAAACAACTAGAAATTAACCTACAAAAGCCACCTAAGCTGCAGCGCAAGCGTGTCGAGCGAGATTTTAGATAAGATCGTCCTTAAATATTAGAAACCCATTGTTCTTCCACACACAAAAATGTTGCTTTTCCACCTACCAGAAGTAAAACTGACAGTTGTGTAAATTTGGCCTGTAAATACTGTGAATTTAACAGCATAAAATTAAAAATTAAATCGTTTTTCTCCTCTTTGGCCTTCTTCTATGAAACCACTTTGCTTGTAAGGCAAGTTTAGATCGAATTGTAAAAGTAATTAGTTTTTGTATAACGTTTACAAGTCTTTTTTCTTGCATTACCCTCACGGGAAAGCATAAGATATCAGTGTAAACGAAATAGCCGACTAAACTGGTGGCATAATTTTGAGAGGGTAGTGAAAAATCTCGTGCGGCGGGCATGCACTATATTATATGTGGCTTTTATAGGCATGCGAATTTGAGGTTATTTAACGTTTTGATGGACTGCAAGAATCTTATATCAAATTGTTCGTCTCGACTACCCCCACATCACTGTGGTGTACTGTAAACATTTATCATTTAAGCCCTGTACATAACTAGCGACCCACCCCGGCTTCATACACATAGCACTAAGCGATTACCGTCGGTTTGTCTATATTGCGGTAGTAAATTTGATACACAAATCTTCCTGGTGAATCAGTTCGTCTGTTAGCAAAAACAGTACATCACTACAGTAGTTCCTGAGATTAGCCGTTACATACATACAGGAAAACGTTGTTTTAATTTACAGTATGCTAGCGGAATACCCCAGTTTTCCTCATCCACATGCCTGCTCACCAACTTTCTGGCTCCTTGTGAACTTTCCATCTTTTCACCTCACATCCTCTCTCCCTTCCGCCTGCATCCTCGCAGCCGCTCCCTTTTTCACCTGCCAACTGTCGCACTCCATCTTTCACATACCTCTTACACTGGCTCCTCCTTTTTCTTCTCTCTCCACTTCCTCCCTCCCTCTCTCTGTTAATCTCCCCTTTTTTCAGTCCATCTCCTCCTCCCTCTTCTCTCTGTCCATCTCCTTCTGAGCCTCCTCTCAGCCTATCTCCACCTCGGCACCCTCTCTACCTATTTCCTCCTTGTCTTACTCTCTGACATTTCTTCCTCCCTCTTCTCTCTGTCCATTACCTCCTCCCCCTCTCTGTCACGTTTCCCTCATTCTTCTCTCTGTCCCTCTCTTAATCCCTCCACTCTAAATCTGCCTCTTCCTTCACCATCTCCTCCTCCCCCATTCTCTGATGATCTCCTCCTCACGCCTGCTCTGCCTATGTCCTCCTTGCCCCATTTCCGCCTATCTCTTCCTCAACCTCCTTTCTACTCATCTCTTCCTCCCCCCCCCTCTTTGCCTGTCTCCTCCTTTTCCCTCTCTGCCTATCTGTTCCTCCCCCACTTTGCCCACCTCCTCTCATCTCTGCCCATCTCCTCCTTCATCTACCTGTCATTCTCCTCGTCCCCTCTCCATCTCCTTCCCTCCCTCTCTCTTGGTCTGTCTGGTTCTGACCCCATCTCTCTTTCAATCTTTCCTGCCCCCTCCCCTCGTCCATCCCCTCCTGCTCCCTCTCCACATCCTCACACTCCTGCCTCGCCAATTTCGTCATACCCTACGTTTCCAGAGTGAGATTTTCACTCTGCAGCGGAGTGTGCACTGATATGAAACTTCCTGGCAGATTAAAACTGTGTGCCAGACCGAGACTCGAACTCGGGATCGTTGCCTTTCGTGGGCAAGTGCTCTACCTTTCTTTCAGTAGTGCTAGTTCTGCAAGGTTCGCAGGAGAGCTTCTGTAAAGTTTGGAAGGTAGGAGACGAGGTATTGGTAGAAGTATAGCTGTGAGGACGGGTCGTGAGTCGTGCGTGGGTAGCTCAGTTGGTAGAGCACTTGCCTGCAAAAGGCATGATCCCGAGTTCGAGTCTCGGTCTGGCACACAGTTATAATCTGCCAGGACGTTTCATATCAGCGCACACTCCGCTGCAGAGTGAAAATCTCATTCTGGAAACATCCCCCAGGCTGTGGCTAAGCCATGTCTCCGCAATATCCTTTCTTTCAGGAATGCTAGTTCTGCAAGGTTCGCAGGAGAACTTCTGTAAAGTTTGGAAGTTAGGAGACGAGGTACTGGCAGAATTATAGCTGTGGGGATGGTTCATGAGTCGTGCTTGGGTAGGTCAGTTGGTAGAGCACTTGCCCACGAAAGGCAAAGATCCCTAGTTCGAGTCTCGGTCCGGCGCACAATTTCATACCCTACCTTGCCAAACTCAACCTTCCCCAAGCCGTACTCATCTGTCCTTGTGGCACCTATGTATACAATATGCCCACTTATTGCTCCCCCCTGTCTCTCTGACCACCTCATCCCCCCACCTCATGCCCCCCCCCCCCATATCCATTTCCTCTTCCCTACTCTGTCTCATCATATCATTTCCTCCTGCCCCTCCCCCCCCCCCTTTGTCCACCTTCTCTGCCCTCTCTCTCTGATTACTTCTACATCCACCTGTCTCTGTACATCTCCTCCTCACCACTATCTCTGTATGGCTCCTCTTTACCATTCTCTCTGTCCATCTCATCTGGTCCATTCTCTATGTCATCTCCTCCTCTTCCACACCCTTTTTGCTCATTTTTGTCCATCTCCAATTCCTCCTCTCTTTTCTCCATATCCTCCTTCTCTCTCTCTCTCTCTCTCTCCATATCCTTCTCCCCTCTCCCAGTCCACCTCCTCCCCACGTTTCTCTGCTTATCCATACCCATCGGCTTGGATAGCACCTGCACAGCACTGCTCCTCCTCTCTATATGTCTATCTTCTCCTCCCTGCTCTCTTTGTCCATATTATCTCCTCCCCTCTCTCTCTCTCTATGTACTTCTCTACTATCTCTCTGCCCACCTTCACCTCCCCCTCTGTCTGTCAGCTAATTCTTCCCCTCCTCTCTCTCTGTCCCCTACTCCCCCCTCCCTCTGACCATCCCTTCCTTCCTTCTCGCTCTGACAGCCTCGTTATTCTCCTCTCTCTCTACCCTTGACATGTAAGCTGTTCTGCAAAGATGGTCGATAAGTCAAGTCAATACGACTCCAAAATATATCATACAGGGCAGACTATACGACAGGGGCTGAAAAAACACCGTTTTGGCCAGTATTTATGCTTCTACGGAAGTTAGGATATTATAAATGCCACAGTGCTGACACTCGTGAAGTTCGCTGTTTGTGTGCCAAATTGATTGAAATCCATGCAGGCTTTGGCCGGAGGTCCTGGGCATTCATACATACAGTCTGCTTTTTATATTTATACAGAGACAAAACACTCTGGAAATGTTTTTCAGTGAATTTTATGGTACACAAATCATAGCTTGGTTCTGCGGATCTCATATAGAAACAAAAAAGTTTGAGCCCCTCATATTAGCTGAATATTTAACATCAAGGGACGTGTGGCAGAGTTAAAGAATGTGTAGCAGCCTTTCAGTATAGGCTTTCTCGTACGCTGGCAGTGGACTGCCGCTTCGAGGAACCCTCTCCAGTGCTTTATTAAGCTTGTCAATGTCGATGTACTATGTTCCCATGGCTCAACAACTTTGTGGATTTACTTAAGCCTCAACGACGGTTCGTACTCAGGTGAAATGCTTGATTATCCACTGACATGTTTCTGTAGCAATGAAACAAGTGCCAGAAGGTTGGTTCGTGTGAGATATCCAGCTATAATAATCCTTGAACCACTCGACAGACACAGCTTTGTTTTCTCTGTGTTCCACTTTCATAGCCAGATCATAGTGGTGAAAATATCCCAGGAAAATATTTAAGTAGCGTTCTATATGTTTCAAGAAGATAACGGTGGTTACTTATTTCACCATGGGCGGAATATTGAAATGTGTGGTGATTTAAAACAGTCATTGGTTTACGACAGGACCAATGACTTCTCCAACTCAAAGAGGAAAGTCAGATTTACCGATCAGAAATCTGGGCCACGACAGTTGATTTCTTTTCAAGGTGACAATACTCCAGCACATTAGTCAAAGATCAAGCTGTCTATTTAACTGCATTCGTTTTTTGACAAACCTTCTGATAGTTTCGGTCTTACACAATGTGGGTTGTGTCTCATCTCCACAAGAGAAGACCAGGCCGACAAGCCAATGATCTTCAGTTAACTGGCGGCTGTTACGTATGGAAGATAGATGTAGCCAGATTCCGTGCGGTACTTGTAGGTACTGGTTTCACGAGTGAATTCAAAACTGCGTTGAGACTAGCGGAAAGCAAATTAAAGAAGCAAAATAAAACGGGGTCTACTGAAAAAACTGCCCAGCATCTTTGATATGGTTAAACAGAGGACACAAAAAAATCATCAAGATATGCATAATGATTAGGATTTGATTTGGAGAGAAAAACGAAGAAAATTTAAGAAAATAACAGTAAACGGATTCCAGTTGCGAAATTAGGGGCAGAAAGGAGGATGAATCTCTTTGAAAGTGGTAACATTACGTGTTGTGGAGAGGTGTCCAATATAAATATACGAGACTTGAAGTCGTTCTCTTTCCATTTTTTCCTTTTTTTCTTCCCAAGGAGCCAATTGTGGGATGATCATTCCTATAAGATTTTCAGCTTTTGTTTAATTTAGTCCATTAACAATGCTATTTTCCCCATACACCTGTGTCACTCAGTTTATTTTGATTTCCATTTAACGTAAACTGATTTCAAGACTGTACAAAGTACTTGTATGTAGTCTCGCAATCAGGTACGGATGAGCCACAGCGTCTCACCACATCTTCAAGAAGACTGTCAGGTATTCAGTTATTATATATATATATATATATATATATATATATATATATATATATATATATAACAGCATACGAAGGAAAGACTTTTAAGCTGTAGATATGATGACTATAAGTTTTGAATATATAGGTTTGTGCACAGTAAAATGAGTAGAATGTGGTTAAGAAGAGTAAAACGTCGTTCGGTTCGGGAATTCTTGTTAAGCTTCATTCATTCTCGGCACTAATGCTTCTACTTTCATCCGCATACAAGTCTAAAAAAATGAGATTACAGGTGTTGATAGCGCTACATCGTCGTTTTCACGCAATGCCGGGCTCAAAATTCCTGTCCTTTCATGTTGTTGTTGTGGTCTTCAGTCCTGAGACTGGTTTCATGCAGCTCTCCATGCTTCTCTATCCTGTGCAAGCTTCTTCATCTTCCAGTACCTACTGCAACCTACATCCTTCTGAATCTGCTTAGTGTATTCATCTCTTCGTCTCCCTCTACAATTTTTACCCTCCATGCTGCCCTTCAATACTAAATTGGTGATCCCTTGTTGCCTCAGAACATGTCCTACCAACCGATCCCTTCTCTTTTCCCCAGTTCTATTCAATACCTCCTCATTAGTTATGTGATCTACCCATCTAATCTTCAGTATTCTTCTGTAGCACCACATTTCGGAAGCTTCTATTCTCTTCTTGTCTAAACTATCTACCGTCCCCGTTTCATTTCCATACATAGCTACACTCCATAATAATACTTTCAGAATCGACTACTTGACACTTAAATCTATACTCGATGTTAACAAATTTCTCTTCTTCAGAAACGCTTTCCTTGCCATTGCTAGTCTACATTTTATATCCCCTCTACTTCGACCATCATCAGTTATTCTGCTCCCCAAATAGGAAAACTCATTTACTACTTTAAGCGTCTCATTTCCTAATCTAATTCGCTCATCATCCCTCCACTTAATTCGACTACATTCATTATTCTCGTTTTGCTTTTGTTGATGTTCATCTTGTATCCTCCATTCAAGACACTATCCATTCCATTCAGTTGCTCTTCCAGGTCCTGTGCTGTCTCTGACAGAATTACAATGTCATCGGCGAACCTCAAAGTTTTTTTTTCTCCATGGATTTTAGTTCCTACTCCAAATTTTTCTTTTGTTTGCTTTACTGCTTGCTCAATATACAGACTGAATAACATCGGCGATAGGCTACAACCATGTCTCACTCCCTTCCCAACCACTGCTTCCCTTTCATGTCCCTCGACTCGTACAACTGCGGTCTGGTTTCTGTACAAATAGTAAATAGCCTATCGCTCCCTGTATTTTACCCCTGCCACCTTCGGAATTTGAAAGAGAGTATTCCAGTCAACATTGTCAGAAGCTTTGTCTAAGTCTACAAATGCTAGAAACGTAGGTTTGCCTTTCCTTAATCTATCTTCTAAGATAAGTCGTAGGATCAGTGTTGCCTCACGTGTTCCAATATTTTTACGGAATCCAACCTGATCTTCCCCGAGGTCGGCTTCTACCAGTTTTTCCATTCGTCTGTAAGAATTCGCGTTAGTATTTTGCAGCAGTAACTTATTAAACTGATAGTTCGGTAATTTTCAAATGTGTCAACACCTGCTTTCTTTGAGATTGTAATTATTACATTCTTCTTGAAGTCTGAGGGTATTTCGCCTCTCTCATACATCTTGCTCACCAGGTGGTAGAGTTTTGTCAGGACTGGCTCTCCCAAGGCTGTCAGTAGTTCTGATGGAATGTTGTCTACTCCCAGCGCCTTGTTTCGACTTAGGTCTTTCAGTGCTCTGTCAAACTCTTCACACAGTATCATATCTCCCATTTCATCTTCATCTACATCCTCTTCCATTTCCATAATACTGTCCTCAAGAACATCGCCCTTGTATAGACCCCTTATATACTACTTCCGCCTTTCTGCTTTCCCTTTTTTGCTTAGAACTGTGTTCCTATCTGAGCTCTTGATATTAATGCAAGTGGTTCTCTTTTCTCCAAAGGTCTCTTTAATTTTCCTGTAGGCAGTATCTGTCTTACCCCTAGTGAGATAAGCCTCTACATCCTTACATTTGTCCTCTAGCCATCCCTGCTTAGCCATTTTGCACTTCCTGTCGATCTCATTTTTGAGACGTTTGTATTCCTTTTTGCCTGCTTCATTTATTGCATTTTTATATTGTCTACTTTCATCAATTAAATTCAATACCTCTTCCGTTACCCAAGGATTTCTACTAACCCTCGTCTTTATACCTACTTCATCCTCTGCTACCTTCACTACTTCATCCCTCAAAACTACCCATTCTTCTTGTATTGTATTTCTTTCCCCAGTTCGTGTCAATTGTTCCCGTATGCTCTCCGTGAAACTCTGTACAACCTCTGGTTTAGTCAGTTTATCCAGGTCCCATATCCTCAAATTCCCCATTTTTGCAGTTTCTTCAGTTTTAATCTACAGTTTATAACCAATAAATTGTGGTCAGAGTCCACATATGTCCCTGGAAATGTCTTACAATTTAAAACCTGGTTCCTAAATCTCTGTCTTACCATTATATAATCTATCTGATACCTTCTATTATCTCCAGGCTTCTTCCATGTATATAACCTTCTCTCATGATTCTTAAACCAAGTGTTAGCTATGATTAAGTTATGCTCTGTGCAAAATTCTACCAGGCTGTTTCCTTTATCATTTCTTACCCCCAATCCGTATTCACCTGCTAAGTTTCCTTCTCTTCCTTACCCTACTATCGAATTCCAGTCACCCATGACTATTAAATTTTTGTCTCCCTTTACTATCTGAATAATTTCTTTTATCTCATCATACATTTCATCAATCTCTTCGTCATCTGCCGAGCTAGTTGGCATATAAACTTGTACTACTGTAGTAGGTGTGGGCTTCGTATCTATCTTGGCCACAATAATGCGTTCACTATGCTGTTTGTAGTAGCTTACCCGCATTCCTATTTTTTTATTCATTATTAAACCTACTCCTGCATTACCCCTATGTCATTTTGTATTTATAACCCTGTATTCTTCCTCCTGCCACCGAACATCACTAATTTCCACTATATCTTACTTTAACCTATCCATTTTCCTTTTTAAATTTTCTAACCTACCTGCCCCATTAAGGGATCTGACATTCCAGGCTGCGATCCGTAGAACGCCTGCTTTCTTTCTCCTGATAACGACATCCTCTTGAGTAGTCCCCTCCCGGAGATCCGAATGGGAGATTATTTTACCTTCCTAATATTTTACCCAAGAGGACGCCATCATCATTTAACCAAACAGTAAAGCTGCATGCCCTCGGGAAAAATTACGGCTGTAGTTTCCCCTTACTTTCAGCCGTTCGCAGTACCAGCACGTCCAGGCCGTTTTGGTTAGTGTTTCTAGGCCAGATCAGTCAATCATCCAGACTGTTGCCCCTGCAACTACTGAAAAGTCTGCAGCCCCTTTTCAGGAACCACAAGTTTGGCCTCTCAACAGATACCCCTCCGTTGTGGTTGCACCTACGGTACGGCTATCGCCGGTATCGCTGAGGCACGCAAGCCTCCCCACCTACTGCGAGGTCTATGGTTCATTGGTGGGGGGGGGGGGGGGGGGGGAGGGGGCGGCTACACAGCACAGGCACTCAGAAGTGTGACGGAGTAGGCTTACGGAAATATGACAGCTACACGTCGCCAAGCTCTCGAATGAAGAAAGCGGTTTGATTTGTTTCCACGCGGGATCCCAGGAACACGTTTTAGCCCTCGTCCAGAAATGAGAAAACACCCTGCAACTGTTCCAAAGTGTACTATGCGACATCTTTGCGCAGTTCTACCTCGCTGGGAAGAATTGTGCTGTAGAGATGCGGACAGATTTTCGCGAAGTTCTAAGGTAATTTTTTTTTCTCATATACATTATTTCTTCCCATGGAACGTTATTGCGATTTTTGTAATTTATTACCGCCAGTAAAATCCCCATCCAAATTTCCACATCCAATGAGAAGCTTGTTTATTTGTCAGATCCGATTGTGTTGTCGAAGATGACGGTTTCTAAATCTTGGTCTGCCGATTTATGGATTTTGCCTGCGTCATTTTCATACCACTGGTGGGCAGTTAAATCCATATTACCAGAACATTTTCCCCCACGCTCAAATAGACTGCATGATTTATTTTGTATATTTAAATGATACAACCAACTGGAACATGGTGGGGGGAGGGGGGGGCGAGTTCTCAGAGCTTGCATTTAGCTGTCCACGAGCGACACGAAAATGATAGAGCAAAATCCATAAATCAGCACATCCAGACCAAGATTCAGAAACCATCATATTCGGCAACACGATCAGTAATGTCAAATAAGCAGGCTCCCCATGGATATAATGAGGAGAAAAAACTTGGTGGAAATTTAACGTAGTCTTATCTAACAAGTGTTTTCATGAGAGACTGAAACAATTATGTTTTTGTAGCTGTGTTGCGTGTTTTATAATCCAATAAGTAATCAGGTTTATCAGATATTTTTGATTTTGCACAATATTTTTCTGCATTTGAAAATATAACTGTCATAATAGGATAAGTTTTGTTGATGACAGAAAGCGAAATCACATATGCTCTTTCTTTACAGCGTGAAGAAACTGAATCTTGTCATTAATAATGATAGTAATGAAGGGATGAGCCTGTTTAAGGTCTATGTTGGACGACATGAAGAACCTGAAAGAAGAGAAATAGGAAATGACAGGGTGATTGTGAGATACGGATCTAAGAAATAATTCTCTTGCTGTTACATGTGGACAGAAGGAATGAAAAATGGCTCTGAGCACTATGGGACTCAACTGCTGAGGTCATTAGTCCCCTAGAACTTAGAACTAGTTAAACCTAACTAACCTAAGGACATCACAAACATCCATGCCCGAGGCAGGATTCGAACCTGCGACCGTAGCGGTCTTGCGGTTCCAGGCTGCAGCGCCTTTAACCGCACGGCCACTTCGCCCGGCAAGGAATGAAACTACGAGCTCATCTACTTAAGGAGGAGGTAAATCGTTCACAGCGACATGCATAACAGTTTGGAAAACATTGTAAAGTAAAATTTGATGTACAATGGGCCTGGGTCTCCGTACATAGTAAACAGAACGTTTAGTTCAAAATGGTTCAAATGGCTCTGAGCACTATGGGACTCAACTGCTGTGGTCATAAGTCCCCTAGATCTTAGAACTACTTAAACCTAACTAACCTAAGGACATCACACACATCCATGCCCGAGGCAGAATTCGAACCTGCGACCGTAGCGGTCGTGCGGTTCCAGACTGTAGCGCCTTTAACCGCTCGTCCACGCCGGCCGGCGAACGTTTAGTGAAGCTGCAATAATTCAGAAATTAAGCTGTGCGAATCGTCTCTTACATGACTGATATCTGAGATATAGTCTTACTGAAAAGTTGTCAGCTGAGTCTCCTGGAGCCGGCCGCGGTGGTCGTTCGGTTCTAGGCGCTCCAGTGCGGAGCCGCGCTGCTGCTACGGTCGCAGGTTCGAATCCTGCCTCGAGCATGGATGTGTGTGATGTCCTTATGTTAGTTAGGTTTAATTAGTTCTAAGTTCTAGGGGACTGATGACCACAGCAGTTGAGTCCCATAGTGCTCAGAGCCATTTGAACCATTTTTTGAGTCTCCTGGACGGTTCAGTACTAGCGATTTTGTTTGGAAATTGTGGTAAGGACTATGGGACCAAACTGCTGAGGACATCGGTCCCTAGGCTTATGCACCATTTAATCTAACTTAAACTAACTTACACTGAGGACAACACACACACCCACGCCCAAGGGAGGACTCGAACATCCGACGGGGACAGCCGCGCGAACCGTGACAAGACGCCCAAGACCGCACGGCTACCCCGCGCAGTTTGGTTTTGTTTGCCGTGGTTTGTACATAGGAAATATTTAAATTATCCACCTTGAGGAAGAGAAAATTCTTTTCAGATGGTACAGATACAAACAAAAAGTAGTTGTACGACAATTTAGGACACACTGAAGAAACAAGATAATTTGGGATTAGAACTTCGTGGCTTGTTTCTGTCGAGGATAATGTGTATAGTTGTAATATTCCTTGTCCCTATCTGATTTCTGTGTTGCTTTCCCTTATTGCGTTTACAGATTGTCCCAGCCTCAAGAAAATGGCGATGTGGACAAGGAGTATTATAATATATGTAGTCAATTATTAGTTATAGACATAACAAATGCTGAACAAACTGTTCTACGTTTTTCATTGACTTCTATTGCGCTCTGAAGATACTGTTAACAATACAGCATACTAATCTAACTTAAACTAACTCACACTGAGGACAACACACACACCCACGCCCAAGAGAGGACTCGAACATTCGACGGGGGCAGCCGCGCGAACCGTGACAAGACGCCCAAGACCGCACGGCTACCCCGCGCGGTTTGGTTTTGTTTGCCGTGGTTTGTACATCTGTGAACTCGACCAGCACGTAACACCAAGTGAAGCCACTTCAACTTTTCGTCAGATTACTGGCGCGGACGAGACGGTGCGTACTAAAGTAACTGATGCTACAACACTTACACGAA
Source organism: Schistocerca serialis cubense (assembly GCF_023864345.2). Classification (NCBI taxonomy): domain Eukaryota; kingdom Metazoa; phylum Arthropoda; class Insecta; order Orthoptera; family Acrididae; genus Schistocerca; species Schistocerca serialis. The sequence goes on along the minus strand of NC_064638.1, from coordinate 262,074,761 downwards.
TCATTTTTAAATGTTTGTAAGCTATATTTTGCGATAATCTTGAAGAGAATAGATATAAATTGTAGAGCAAAAACTGGTGCATGCTATCTGCAGCTACATCTGTATCCGTGCTCTGCAAAACACTGTGAAGTGCATGGCATAGAGTACTCCCATTTTAAGAGTTATTAGGGTTTCTTCACGTTCTATTCATGTATGGAGCGCGGCTGAATGACTGCTTAAACGTCCCTGTGTGCGTTGTAGTTAGTCTAATCTTGTCTTCGCAATTTCTGCGGGAACAATAAGGAGGAGGTCATAATGAATTCATCCCTTTAAGCTGGTTGTTGTAGCTTTGAAAGTAGGCTGTGACGATATGCTTTGCTTTCATTTTCAAGCGTCTGCCCGTACAGAATTTTCATCGTCACCATACGCCCTTCCGTGAATCGAACAAACATGTGACCATTCGTACTCCGCTGTGGGTTCTATGTGGTTCGGGTCCTTCACACTTGACCGGTATTCTATTATGGGTCACACGAGTGTTTTTAAGCACTTTCTTTTTAAACTAATTGTATTTCCCTGGTAGAAGTCTGCCATCAGCTTTTCCCACGACTGAGCCAATGTCATCGTTCCATTTCATATCCACAAAAACTGTTGTAACCAGATATTTGCATTAATTAATCGATTCCAGTTGTGACTGTTGGTTTTGTAATCGTAGCATACTACGTTTTTTAGTTTTGTGAAGTGCACAGTTTTACATTTCTGAGCAATTAAAACAAGTTGCCAATCTTTACAACACTTTGAAACCTTAGCAACGTCTGATAGAATATTTGGGAGCTTTCTTCAGACAGTACTTCATTATAGATAGTTGTATTATCTGTGAGAAGTTTGAGGTTGCTATTAATACTACGTGGAATGTCATGATTATGTAACATGAATAGCAGAGGTTTCAACACACTTCCCTGGGGAAAACTTGAACTTACTTTTACAGCTGTCATCGACTCTCAATTCAAAATAACACGCTGCATCCTTCCAACAAGAAATCCTCACTCCAGTCAGCGCAGGTGTGACACTGAGATGTAAGTTTTCAAAGGTCAAGAAACATTGCATTTGCATCTACTTGACTGCCTTGATACATGGCTTTCAGAACTTTATTGAAAAATGTGCGACTTGGGCTCCACATGGTCGATGTTTTCTGAATCTGTGATGGTTGTCATGGAAGAGTTCAATATCTTCAAATACCTCGTTGCATTTAAGCTCAAAATATTTTCTAAGGTTATACAAGTCGATGCCTACAGTACTAATCGATCATTTTATGGATCGCTTCTGCTACCTTTCTTGCTGGCGGGTGTGACATGTGCATTCTTCGAAGCACTGAGCGTGTTTTTTTTTCTTTTTTTCGAGATGTTACGGTATATAACGGTTAAAAAAGGAGCTAATGCAGCCGCAAATTCCGTATAGAATCTGACAGTGTTCGTAAGGTACCCCTTATTTGCAGATGAGAGCCCGTTGTATTTTATTTACAGTTTTGGTATTTCACATACGTGAAGTGAATGCATGAGCGCTGCAGTACGTACGGAGTAAGGAGCGAGCGGTAGGTTCCCAGTTCCCACGCTGGCTGACAGAGGTGGTTGGCCATGTGTCGCTTTCAGAGCCAGAGGGATGAGCTGCCGATGAAGAAATCGCTCGTGACATCAACAAAGAGATACGTAGGGAAATCACATTTATTCTGGCAGAATCAAAGTAGTTGTTATTAATAAATATTTGCTAACAAAAATTGCCTTTTACCACTCAAACTTTAAGAGGATTCTGTGGGTCATAAATACTATCTTTCAGTTATTTTACAATTCCAGGAAACGTTGATATTAATAAACAAATGAATAACTTTGGCATAAATGAAAATGTACGATTTTATACGAATTGTTCAGTTCAGTTCACAAGTTACAGGCTGGGTGCCAAACTCGACAGTCATTGATAGGATTCCTTTCGATATAGTCACGCAATCGACCATGCTCTCGTATCGTTAACTTGTGACCAGTGTCAACAACTTCATTTTCAGGTGTTTCTTATATAACGCACCATAATGGCATTCCGTGTAAAATTTATTTGCACAAAAAACTTCTTCCTGCTTCATTAAGTAAAATATAGTAGTATTGCGCTTTCAGAATCCGACGGCTCTGCTGCCGCTCTGCAATGGGACATAAAACAACGAGAGCATCCATATATAATCGATAGCAAGGATTCGTACGTGGCCGCTCACTAAGTGGCCAGTTATACTGTACGCCCCTTATACCACTATCTACGGACTCACCGGCTAAACTGAGACACTGCTGGAGGTTTAGTACGAGTGGGAAGGTCTTGCAGTTTACATGGAGCCCTGCAGCTTTGTTCAGTTTTAAAGAGTTCAGCTGTTTTTCAGCACCAATGACACTACTTTCTACGTTGTATATCACTCATCTATGAAGTAGTGTGACAATTAATTTGCGACAACACTCCTGGATTATTCTTTGTGAAACAACGTTTGAAAACGGAGTTCAGCATTCTTACTTTTGCTTTGCTACACTCAGTTTCAATTCCCGTCTCTTCCATGATACACTAACTTTGATGCTATAAAAGCCTTTACATATGACCATATTTTCTGGGTTTTGTGAGAGATCTTTCAATAGTATTCTGACAAGGCGCGCGTTGAACGCTTCACGCAGTGGCCTCTTGGCAGCCAAACGCGTTTCGTTCAGAATGTCTCCACGTATAGCTCAATATATCGTTTTACATCTATTATGGAGTACGCTGTGTGCTAAACGTTCGAGATTATTTAGTCTCTCTTCAGTACAGTTTAAAAATGACACGTTCATCGAAAAAGAGGGCAACGGCTATGGTTGCTGCGATATTTGTGGTATATTTGATCTCTTTATAGCCTCGTTGGCGGTGTGCGGTGTGATAAATGTCCGATAAAGAATTTCATCTCATCCGGCCACTTGACTTGGTTTCAGGTCGTGCGATTATTGGCTGCCATAAAAATTTCAACATGGGCGTGGTTCAACGTCGATATTCGGAGGATGATATCGGTTAATTTTATCAAGAAGACAGACGAAAGAGAGCTAAGCGCTTCTGTCGACGTTACAGATAAAACACGACGGGGTTGTCTTCCGGAGCTTCAAGATAAGTCTGGGTATCACTGATACCATTTTTCGCCAGAAATCATATCGCATATCACCTCCTTCCGGCGCTCTCGTACCCCGAATTTTTCCGATAAAGTTTACTTCTTGCTTTTTCATTCTGCATAACAAGATCTCTATAAATCCCCTCTGCCATCTCCATGTAAGCAACTCCATCAGTTCAGGAACGGCATTCCAGAACGTCATTTTTACCACCAGAAAATAATTCAAGACTCAGTTTCCATACAGACTGCTGTTCAGGTTCCACAGTTTGAACAAACTGGATTTCAGGAAAACCAACATGAGTTCGAGGAGCCAGTAGAGACGATTTCGAGGAAAAAAGTTCATACAAATAAGGGGTCCCTTTTCCGTACGTGCCAACGACCTTGCCGCAGTGGTAACGCCGGTCCCCGTCAGATCACCGAAGTTAAGCGCTGTCGGGCTTGGCTAGCATTGGATGGGTGACCGTCAGTTAGCCGAACGCTGTTGGCGAGCGTGGTGCGCTCAGCTTTCTGAGGCCAATTGAGGAGCTATTTGATTCAGAAGTAGTGTCTGAGCCCACAAAACCTGGCAATGGCCGGGAGGGCGGTATGCCGGCTGCATGTCCCTTCATATCCGCAACCAGTGATGTGTGCCGGTTAGGATGAGCCAGCGGTCGGTCGGTACCTCTGGTCCTTCCGGGAACTGTTCGGACCGAGTTATTTAGCTAGTTTCCCGTACGTACGTGGAGTTACGGTATTTCGAAGCTGACACGTTCAATTTAGGTACCTATACAATACGGTTAACACACAATCTCAGTTGCTGTAGTAACACACGTACCGCTACTCTGTGTCGTACGGTGTGACGGGACTTACTCAACGATGAATTTTGTTTCTCTGAACCACCCGTCGTGGTTCATACACGCTGATTTCATGCAAAATTTGTTTCCATTCTTGTTTTAAGTTCTACGAGGGTAATCCCAAAAGTAAGGTCTCCTATTTTTTGTAAGTACAGAACTCTGTTTGTGCGGCAGTTGGTCACACTCTTATGAAGAGTGCTTCACGCGCTGTGTGTAAACATGCGCACTCCGCGCTGAGGCGCTCAGCCGTTGAGAATGGAGCTCCCGTCGGATGTTACCGCCAAGTGCGAACTGCGCACAGTTATTCGGTTTTTGAACGCAAGGGCACTGCGCCGATAGAAATCCATTGCCAATTGACGGAAGTGTATGGTGAGTCGTGCTTGGATGTCAAAAATGTTCGTAAGTGGTGTAGAGAGTTTGCAGCTGGTCGGACCGGGATTGACGACGAACGAAGGAGCGGGAGACTGTCAATTTCCGAGGAGAGAGTGCTGAAGGTTGAGCAAAGTATGCGTGAAGATCGGCGGATCACCCTGGATGATCTCTGCACGTCCGTTTCTGAGGTTTCCCGAAGCACCGTTCACAGAATGTTAACGGAAACATTGAACTACCGGAAGGTGTGCGCAAGATGGGTGCCACGCATGCTGAGGACCACATGCGGCAACGAGTTGATGCTTCCAGCGCATTTCTTCACCGCCTTGCAGCCGAACAGGACAGCTTTCTGGACTCAATTGTCACGGGTGACGAAACATTGGCATACCACTTTACAACTGAGACCAAGCAAGCAACAATCACGAGCAACAGTCACGCCAGTGGCAGCATCCTTCTTCGGCAAAGCCGCGGGTATTCAAACAAACACAGTCTGCCGGTAAAGTCATGACAACCGTTTTTTGGGATCGGAAAGGGATATTGTTGGTCCACTTTATGCCCACTGGGACCACAATTAACGCTGACAGGTACTGTGAGATTCCGAAAAAACTCAAACGAACAATTCAGAACCGGGGAAGAGGAATGTTGAGCAAGGGTGTACACATTCTCCATGACAACGCTCGCCCACGCTCGGCAAACCATTGCTCTCCTGCAACAGTTTTAGTGGAACATAATCACCAACCCACCCTATAGTCCTGACTTGGCGCCCAGTGACTATCACCTGTTCTCTAGGTTAAAAGAACATTTGGCCGGAAAGCGTTTCAGCTCCGACGACGAGGTGAAAGAAGAGGCTCATAACTTTCTGAACAGCAGGGCGGCGAGCTGGTATGACATGGGCATACAAAAACTGCCACAGCGTCTACAAAAATGCATCGACAGAATGGTAGTTATGTCGAAAAATAGCTAAATGTTCAAACTGTAAACTGATGTAAACCATTGTAGAAATAAACAGGTCTATGTGCTTATAAAAAATAGGAGACTTTACTTTTGGGATTACCCTCGTAACAGTGAGTAGGAGATTCGACCGTATTTCAGTTGTGCGGTTAGTCTTCATACCATGTGAGATGACACGTCGAATAAGTGTATCCATTCTGTCCTTTCCTGAAACTTCCGTAAGCCTCAGCGGTGAATATCCACCACCAAGGTGCAGTTCGATACTTTCGCATGAGAAGTCTGCAGAGATAAAGTAAATGTAATAATAAATGTAAGAGACTAGCTGAAAAGGACACGTTTCTTCTTTTATGATTTGTTTTCTGTACTGCTAAAATTGTGCAATTAACTATCTCATTGGAATGGCATCTAACTTATTCAAAGTACATTCTTGTAAGCTCTGTTTGTGTTTTGCTTTCGGCTGCAGAGAAAAAAAAGTTTTGTGGTTGCCCAAGACACGAACTCGCTATGTATGCTTGTCTCTGAGCGGAACACTGGAATGTATGTGTTTTATTTATAGTCCTACTGTATTCTAATCATACCGAAAATTGGAATATTTTAGTGCTGAATGATAAACTAGTTGAAGTGAATAGACTTAGTGGTACGAATACTGACTTGCCTTTTTCCAATTAACATTTCCGCTTGTGTGATGTTGTTTAGAAACTCTTATTGCGAGAGCATGCCAGCGTCATTGCGCGAATTTCAGAGTTCTGTTCGGAAGTTTACGCTTTCGTCTTGAATGAAATAATTCTGTGTATCAGTTCGTGTTATTATGAAACACTAAAACATGGTTCAAATGGCTCTGAGCACTATTGGACTTAAAATCTGAGGTCATCAGTCCCCTAGAACTTAGAACTACTTAAACCTAACTAACCTAAGGACATCACACACATCCATGCCCGAGGCAGGATTCGAACCTGCGACCGTAGCGGTCGCGCGGTTCCAGACTGAAGCGCGTAGAACCGCTCGGCCACACCGGCCGGCCACTAAAACATGAAAAATTCCGATGTTTCAACCGAGTTTGCAGCGATACTCTTGAGGGCGACTAAGTACTGGCTTCTGGTGATGGTCTTCCCCTGTATAAAGTCTTATTTTGGCTGTCAGATTGCTACCGATGTCACATTGTGTGATACCATGGGACAGTTCGAAGTAAAGATTGCCTTGGAGGGGTGGCAGTGCGTTTGGCTCTTACCTGTGCTACTCTGACAGCTGGATGGTCGGCAATAGCGAATCGGTAGCATGTATACAGGGGTAGTGTTTTACTACAGCGAGACTTTGATGCCGCCAGGCACTTCTCTTATGGCTGCTTGTTTATACTGTTGAACCCAGGTCATCTGAAGCTGCTAGTCGGCGACTAGGGTAGATATATTTATTTATTTATAATTCATCTAATTCACCCTTTATAATGTGTAGCCTCTTCAGTCGAGGATCGTACTAAAGTGCCGTCATTTGACTCATTCCGACCCTCTCATGCAGGACGCAGAAATTGGAATCTGTGGCGCAGAGAAGTAACTAAAAATGTTGAAAACAAATAGTTCGCCAAGTCCAGATGGAATTCCAATTCGGATTTACGGAGAGTACTCAGCGTTATTGTCCTCTTACTTAGCCTGTATTTACGGCGAATCTCTCGCCCAGCGAAAAGTCCCTAGCGAATGGAAAAAAGTGCAGGTGATTTCTGTGTATAAGAAAGGTAAGAGTACCTATTGGACCAAACTGCTGAGATCATCGGTCACTAGGCTTAATCTAGCTTAAACAAACTGACGCTAAGGACAACACACACACCCATGCCCGAGGGAGGACTCGATCCTCCAACGGGGGTAGCCGCGTGAACCGTGGCAAGGCGCCTCAAATCGCGCGGCTACACCGCGCGGCGTAAAAGAACTGATTCACATGGGCTTCTAGCAGACTTCTTGAACACTATCTCAGTTCGCACACAATAAATTTTCTTGACACATAAAAGCTTCTGTCCATTAATCAGCTCGTATTTAGGAAGCATCGCTCGTGTGAAACACAGCTTATCCTGTTCTCACACGATATTCTACAAACCATGGAATGAGGGCAACAGGCAGACTCCATACTCCTAGAATTCCGGAAAGCACTGCATGGTGCCCCGCAGCAGGTTGTTGACAAAGATTGCAGCGACGTTTTAGATTCTCAGATATATTTGAGTGGCTCGAAAGTTTTTAAGTAATAGAACCCAGGAAAGAAAAAAAGGAAGGAAGAATGATTTAACGAGCCGTCGATGTCGAGGTTGTTAAAGACGGAGCACAAGCTCGGATTGCGTCAAAGACAGGGGAGGAAATCGGCCGTGGCCTTTGAAAGGAACTATCTCGGTATTTGCATGGAGCGATTTAGGGAAATCACGGAAAAGTTGTTCTGGATGGCCAGACGTGGGTTTGAACCGTCGTCCTCCAGAATGCGAGTCCAGTGTGCTAACCACTGCGCCACCTCGCTCGGTAACGGGACCACCTCGCTCGCTAACGGGACCCAGTATGTGGTCCTCGACGGTGAGTATTCAACAGAGGCAAGGGTATCGCCAGGAGTGCCCCAGTAAATTGTGATACAACCGTTTTTAATATCCGTGTATATAAATGATCTGACAGAAAGGGTGACCAACAATTTACGGATGTTTGCTGGTGACGTTGTAGTGTACTGGAAGGTGTCTTCGTTGAGTGAGTGTAGGAATATACAAGATGACGTAGACAAATTTCCTAGTTGGTATGATCAAAGGCAGCTTGCTATAAATGTAGAAAAATGTAAGTTAATGCGGAAAGACAGTTCTGTAACGTTCGAATACAGCATCATTAGGGCGCAGTTTGTCACAGTCACTTCTATTAAATATCCAAGCGTAACGTTGCAAACCGATTTCAATTCTCCTTGGATATAAATTAAATGTAACAGATAAACATATTCGCCTAGACAGTTGGTGTTTAATGTTATTTGATCTGCAATTACCCACTTGGTGCGCAAAGTATTTGTTTCGGACAGATTTCTCTTAAGGCTTACTAATTTTGATCATATCAATCTCAAGGGATGCTATAAATTGTTTCTGGTACATAAGATCACCCAGCTTTACTCCGCTTCTAATGGAAAATTCTCTGTGTTTTGCTATGCTGACAGAAGCCATCGAGGTGTCATAGCTATTAAATAATATGTTTATGTAGTTTGCTTCCACACCTGATTCGGCCAATGTCTGTGTAACTGCTGTGTGGCTGACAGAATCAGAAGCGCCGCGCGGAGTGGCTTCGCGGTTTAGGGCGCCATGTCACGGACTGCGCGGTCCCTCCCGCCGGAGGTTCGAGTCCTCCCTCGGGCATGGGTGTGTGTGTTGTTTCCAGCATAGTTTAAGTTACTTTAAGTTGTGTATAAGTCTAGGGACCGATGACCTCAGCAGTTTGGACTCTTAAGAATTCACACACATTTGAACATTATTAGAATCAGAAGCCTTTTAAAAGATAAAAGATATGCATAGCGGCATTTCATATTCATTGGGCCGACAAATCACGCAGGGTGTGCGAACTGATTATCCAGAACATTATGACCACCTAACTAATAGCCGATATGTCCATCTTCGGCGCAGACAACAGCGGCGACGCGTCGTGGCATGGAAGCAATGGGACCTTGTTAGGTCGCTGGAGGGAGTTGGCACCACATCTGCACGCACAAGTCACCTAATTCGCGTAAATTTTGGGGAGAGAGACGATGAGCGCTGACGCCGCGTTCAATCACATCCCAAATTTGTTCGATCGGTTTCAGATCTTGCGAGCTGGGGTCCAGTAAAACAATTGGACCTCGCCACTGTGTTCCTCGAACCACTCCATCATACTCCTGTCCTTGTGACATGGCGCACTATCTTGTTGTAGGATGCCACTGCCGCCGAGAAACATCAACGTCATGATGGGATTTACGTGATTTGCAACCAATGTGCGATACTACGAGGCCGTCATGGTGCATTGCACGAGCTCCATTGGAGCCAAGGGTGCCCGCGCAAGTGTTCCCCACAGCAAAACAGAGCCGCCGCCAGATTGTATACGTTCCACAGTGCAGGTATCAAGCACTGTTCCCCTGGAAGATGACGGAAACGCGCGCTCCAATCGTCGTGATAAAGAACGTATCGGGATTCATCAGACCATACAACGTGTGCCACTGTACCAGAGACCAGTACCGATTATCACGTGACCATTTCAGTCGTAGTTGCTGACGCTGTGCTGTTAATACTGGCACATGCTTGGATCGTCGGCTGCGGAGGCCAGTTGTTAGGAGTGTTCGGTGCACTGAGTTTTCAGACACATTTGTGCATTTCCCAGCGCTAAAGTCTGATGTTAGTTCCGCCACATTTCGACGCCTGTCCTGTTTTAACCGTCTGCCCAGCCTACGGCGTCAGACATACGTGAGGAGGAGTGGTCGCCCAACTCCTCGGCGTCTGGACATTGTTTTACCTTGCTTTCGCCACATGTTGAAGATACTCAACACAGCACTCCTCGAACACACGATAAGTCGTGGAGTTTACCAAACGGTCATGCCGAGCCTCTGGGCCATCACAATCTGCCCTCGATCAAACTCAGATGGATCGTGCATCTTACCCATTCTACACACGGACAGCACACTCACTGGTACTGCATGCACCATGCGTGTGTCTGACTAGCAGTCATTCCTTACCAGGTGACGCTGCTATCGCCTGGACGGGTTTATATTGATAGTAGGTCGGTGGTTACAATGTTTCGGCTGATCAGAACATTGTGCTAAAACCACCGCGGAATACAACTTTGTCAAGAGTGGCGATTATGCTTCAAAAATGATGAGTAATGCTAAGGTAAAAAAAATTCCAATTAGTCCTCCAATAATCCGATTTGCGGGACGGGGTTATTTAGCATTGCCCGTACAGGAATCTACTAACGTTGGAAATGCCAGACCTCCTCGCCTGTGCACATATAACTGTCGGCCACTCGCCTGTGAACATAGACCAAATGAAATTGGGGAGGAATTGGAGAAAATAAAATGGTCTGTTGTTCGTCTGAGTGAAGTATACTATGTGATCAAAAGTATCCGGACACTCAAAAAATATACTTTTTTCATATGAAGTGCATTGCGCTGCCACCTGCCAGGTACTCCATATCAGCGACCTCAGTAGGCATTAGACATCGTGAGAGAGCAGAATGGGGCATTCCGCGGAACTCACGGACTTGGAACGTGGTCAGGTGATGGGGTGTAACTTGTGTCATACGTCTGTACGCGAGATTTCCACACTCCTAAACATCCCTAGGACCACTGTTTCCAATTTGATAGTGAAGTGGAAACGTGAAGGGACCGTACAGCACAAAACGTACAGGCCGACCTCGTCTGTTGACTGACATGGACAGTTGAAGATGGTCGTAATGTGTAAGGGGCAGACGTCTATCCAGACCATCACACAGGAATTCCAAACTGCATCAGGATCCGCTGCAAGTACTATGATAGTTAGGCGGGAGGTGAGAAAACTTGGATTTCATGGTCGAGCGGCTGCTCATAAGCCACACATCACGCCGGTAAATGCCGAATGACGCCTCGCTTGGTGTAAGGAGCATAAACATTGGACGTTAGAACAGTGGAAAAACGTTTTATGAAGGGACGAATCATGGTACACAATATGGCGATTCCATGGCAGGGTGTGGGTATGGCGAATGCCCAGTGAACATCTGCCAGCGCGTGTAGTGCCAACAGTAAAATTCGGAGGCGGTGGTGTTATGGTGTTGTCGTGTTTTTCATGGAGTGGTTTGCACCTCTTGTTGTTTTGCGTGGCACTATCACAGCACAGGACTACACTGATGTTTTAAGCGCCTTCTTGCTTTCCACTGTTGAAGAGCAATTTGGGGATGGCCATTGCATCTTTCAACACGATCGAGCACCTGTTGATAATGTACGACCTGGGGCGGAATGGTTACACGACAATAACATCCCTGTAATGGACTGGCATGCACAGAGTCCTGACCTGAATCCTATAGAACACCTTTCGGATATTTTGGAACGCCGACTTCGTGCTTGGCCTCACCGACCGTCATCCTCAGTGCAGCACTCCGTGAAGAATGGGCTGCCATTCCCCAAGAAATCTTCCTGCACCTGATTGAATATATGCCTGCGAGAGTGGATGTTGTCATCAAGGCTAAGGGTGAGCCAACACCATACTGAATTCCAACATTACCGATGGAGGGCGCCACGAACTTGTAAGTCATTTTCAGTCAGATATCCGGATGCTTTGGATCACATAGTGTATGTTTTAAAGGGGAACAGTGTATAACACTAAACTCTGTACCTTTCAGGAGAACCAGGTGGAAGTATAAATGGTGGAGAGCTCGTAATACACTCCTGGAAATGGAAAAAAGAACACATTGACACCGGTGTGTCAGACCCACCATACTTGCTCCGGACACTGCGAGAGGGCTGTACAAGCAATGAACACACGCACGGCACAGCGGACACACCAGGAACCGCGGTGTTGGCCGTCGAATGGCGCTAGCTGCGCAGCATTTGTGCACCGCCGCCGTCAGTGTCAGCCAGTTTGCCGTGGCATACGGAGCTCCATCGCAGTCTTTAACACTGGTAGCATGCCGTGACAGCGTGGACGTGAACCGTATGTGCAGTTGACGGACTTTGAGCGAGGGCGTATAGTGGGCATGCGGGAGGCCGGGTGGACGTACCGCCGAATTGCTCAACACATGGGGCGTGAGGTCTCCACAGTACATCGATGTTGTCGCCAGTGGTCGGCGGAAGGTGCACGTGCCCGTCGACCTGGGACTGGACCGCAGCGACGCACGGATGCACGCCAAGACCGTAGGATCCTACGCAGTGCCGTAGGGGACCGCACCGCCACTTCCCACCAAATTAGGGACACTGTTGCTCCTGGGGTATCGGCGAGGACCATTCGCAACCGTCTCCATGAAGCTGGGCTACGGTCCCGCACACCGTTAGGCCGTCTTCCGCTCACGCCCCAACATCGTGCAGCCCGCCTCCAGTGGTGTCGCGACAGGCGTGAATGGAGGGACGAATGGAGACGTGTCGTCTTCAGTGATGAGAGTCGCTTCTGCCTTGGTGCCAATGATGGTCGTATGCGTGTTTGGCGCCGTGCAGGTGAGCGCCACAATCAGGACTGCATACGACCGAGGCACACAGGGCCAACACCCGGCATCATGGTGTGGGGAGCGATCTCCTACACTGGCCGTACACCACTGGTGATCGTCGAGGGGACACTGAATAGTGCACGGTACATCCAAACCGTCATCGAACCCATCGTTCTACCATTCCTAGACCGGCAAGGGAACTTGCTGTTCCAACAGGACAATGCACGTCCGCATGTATCCCGTGCCACCCAACGTGCTCTAGAAGGTGTAAGTCAACTACCCTGGCCAGCAAGATCTCCGGATCTGTCCCCCATTGAGCATGTTTGGGACTGGATGAAGCGTCGTCTCACGCGGTCTACACGTCCAGCACGAACGCTGGTCCAACTGAGGCGCCAGGTGGAAATGGCATGGCAAGCCGTTCCACAGGACTACATCCAGCATCTCTACGATCGTCTCCATGGGAGAATAGCAGCCTGCATTGTTGCGAAAGGTGGATATACACTGTACTAGTGCCGACATTGTGCATGCTCTGTTGCCTGTGTCTATGTGCCTGTGGTTCTGTCAGTGTGATCATGTGATGTATCTGACCCCAGGAATGTGTCAATAAAGTTTCCCCTTCCTGGGACAATGAATTCACGGTGTTCTTATTTCAATTTCCAGGAGTGTATTTAAGAGCATAATTGATGAGGTAGCAGTAATATAAGGAACATCAAGTAGGCCAGCACGGATTGTTATAAAAAGAGGTAGAAATACTATAATTATATGCTTATTCTTAAAGGCATTCTGACGATGAACGAGAAGCACTATATGAAGAGGTAAAATACGATGAACGACAGGACTGTCACTTGAAACTGATAGTTGGATACTTAAAAGCTGATATAAAAAACGTAGGATATGTTTCTGTAACTTGTTATGGAATCGATGAAAGAATTGAAAGATTCGAAAGGCTTGTTCAGTTTGCTGAAGAGAATAATTTATTCATCTTGAACATCTTTTTGAGATACATCGATACGGAAAATGGACATGGAGAAATTCAAATCACTAAGATCTTAATGAAATATATGTAAACTAGTACTGCGTCAAGGCAGTGTCGTGTCTTGAAGTTCTTTGCGCGTGGTATGTGTAAAGCGACGGTAAACGGCCCTGTTAAGCAGGCTGACAGAAATACAAGTCCAGGAATACCAGAACCATCCTACACCAGTTCTTCATAGGAAACCATCGTTCGTGAAATCTAACATCAATGGTATGTGGTTCTTTGTAGTCGCAAATGTGGCTATAGCGACATAACAGTTGATAAGGAGGCAGCATTAACGTTCTGAAGAAGAAACGACTCACAGATTCCATAAGAAGTTCAAAATCTAGTGGTGCTAGTGTCTGGACTTCAAAAAGGTCTTTCATCCGGGATTGTACAGAACCCTGTGTATGGCCAAGAAATGTGCACCCACAGAAGGCCCCAGAGTTCAGGAACTGTCAAAAAGCGCATTACAACGTTTATATTCCCTGGCTGGCAAAAAAGGTGAAGTGCCCAGAAGGGGAGGACGAAAAGAAATGAAACTTCACGGATGTAGAGGGCACTAGATGTTATTTCAGTGATACAAAATCGAGTCTAGTTAACAAAAACTTGGCAGAACGAGCCCTCTTGTCAGTATTATGTTGCATCTTCTTCCGCCTGGAGGCATGCACTGATTCTGTTGGGGAGGGTGTTATAAAGTCGTTGTATCCTCTCCTGAGGCATGCAGGCCCACAACTGTCATAACTGATCCTTGATGTTCTGGATACTTGCACTGGTACAGAGCTGACATCCAACTATTGAGGACAGCTCTCGCGATCTGGTTAGCCAATAGTACCTCGACATTACGCATATAGTACATAGAGACACATGCCTTCTGTGGGAAGCGTTGTCCTGTTGAGTAATTGCACCAAGATATTGTTGGGTGACGTATGAGAGTTAACGCATGATGGCGTAGGGTGCCCGTGGCGTACCGTTGGCCGTAAGAGATCGCTCAATCACAACCAATCGTGACCTGAAGTCATACCCAGTGGATCTCCATACAATGAAGCCAAGAATAACACCGGTCTGCGCCTCCAAAACATTGAAAGAATAGGGCCACTCCTCATGTCGCCGCCATTCTCGCCGGTGATGTTCATCCGGGATTGTACAGAACCACGATTCATCACTGAACACAAGGCGATGCCATCCATCAGCTTTCCATGATTCCCAGTCATGGCGAAACTTCACCGTAAGCATTTGGTGTTGGCGGCAATCCACGCCTGGGACGGTTATTACCTATCCAGCATTTGCTACTCTCCGACCAATGGTGCGGGATGACGCAGAATCTTGCAGCGAGTCCGTTACTTGTTTTCGGATGGCACGCGCAGATGTGAGGGAGTTGCGATGTGCTTGGTGGACAGTATGGCGATACTCCGGTGTGGTGGTCAGACGTGGTCGGCCGGAACATGCCCTCATGTTCCCAGGCAATCCAGCATCGAGACAACGTCACATCCGAATCCCCCACAAATTCGGACATTGCATTGATAAAAAGCCAGATGGAGACGTACAATGAGGTCGCTTTGAAACTCTATCAGATGCTCATAACGCATTCTAACACGAGTACGAGGCATCTCTGTGTCCTTCGACATCTACCCACATACTCTGTAAGCCACCTTACGGTGCATGGCGGATGATACCACGTACCACTGCTAGTCCACTCGCAAGTAGAGCGAGGGAAAAACGACTGTCTACAAGCCTCCGTACAAGCCCTAATATCTCTCATCTTATCTTCGTGGTCCTTACGCGAAGTGTACGTTGGCAGAATCCACCTATAGTCGGCCTACCGCAATACTGCCTCGCGAAAGTACGATTACATCAAGTAGAAATTCTGTCTAAGCTTGTATCCCACTGTCAGTCAATCACAGCACGTGCCCACACACCACAACACCACAGCAAAGCCGGCCGGGTTGGCCGAGCGGTTCTAGGCGCTTCAGTCTGGAACCGCGCAACCGCTACGGCCGCAGGTTCGAACCCTGCCTCGGGCATGGATGTGTGTGATGTCCTTAGGTTAGTTAGGTTTAAGTAGTTCTAAGTTCTAGGGGACTGATGACCTCAGCCGGTAAGTGCCATAGTGCTCAGAGCCATTTCAACCACAGCAAATGCCGTGACTACTCTAAAGAGCAATAAAAATTTGAAGCATCTATATATTTTGTATAAGTTGTAAATTCGAGGGACTTTCCGAAAAGTAAGTTTCGTCATTTTTTTTCGCACAGAAATTTTATTGCCGAAAACAAATACACCATGTCATCATGAACGATACAGTTACAATATTTTTCGATGTAGTCGCCACCGACGTTGAGACGTTTGTCGTTGCGTATAGTTATGTTTTTAAGAAACCACACTGGTACAACTCCGCGTCCTGCGACGCAAGGAACTGTCGCACGGCCTGCTGCACCTCAGCATTGATTTGGAAGTGATGTCCCGGGAGTGTGACTTTCAATGCAGGGAACAGATGAAAGTCCGATGGGGCAATATCGGGGCTGCAGGCCGAGTAATTGAATCTCTACCTCTTCCACCAACCATCTAAAGGCATGACCTCCTCACCACACTCGGTCTTTAAGTATTCGTGGATGACGGACACTCTAGTCCCACGTGCCTATTCATACTGGACAAAAGAAATTATAGAAATGGCCATCCCTGCAATTAATGCTTTCCGTGCCCAAAAATCATGGTTTTTCGGTTGAATGTTGATAGCGGATAAAAATGTTCGAAAACAAGAAGATGGTGTGTCTAGATAAATGTCGAAAGAATACACTGTTACAATAGATCCATTTGCTATGGTTAATTGTGTAGATAATTGTGGCCCACGCAGAAACAGCTAAAAACCGGTTTTTGCGGTTTTCTGAGCAAGTATAGTAAATCTGGCCTCTGACTCTCGGTAATAGCTAATGATATCGAAAAAAGTTTCAATGTTACCCGAGCATATCGTCTTAACAACATATGGTAAAAATACGGATGATCTGCCATGAATAAAAATTATTGAAGTCCCCACAACTTGTACTTCTCGTACGCAAAAATCATGGTTTTTCGGGGATTTCTCAGGAACCGCCCATGAACAAATGGTACTTTTACAAGCTGCCTAAGGTACATTCTAAACCATGCCTAATGTAAAAGAACCAACCGATTTGCTCCATTTACCTGGGTCGGAGACGTGTGCAATGTTTACATTTTGGCCAGATACGAAAATGTTTCAAATGGCTCTGACCACTATGGGACTTAACTTCTGAGGTCATCAGTCCCCTAGAACTTAGAACTACTTAAACCTAACTAACCTAAGGACATCACACACATCCATGCCCGAGGCAAGATTCGAACATGCGGCCGTAGCGGTCGCGCGGCTCCAGACTGTAGCGCCTAGAACCGCTCGGCCACCCCGGGCCAGATACGGTTGGATAGCTTCCACAGATGCATGAATGGTCGATAGGGCTAGGGCTATCCGAAACAGTTGACTCCTTATCTCTGTGATTAACAGAACCAGAGATATAACGTTTTAAAAAATCACATTTTCACGTACGGCTTCTTGGAACACATTGGTAGCTTGGACTGTCGTGCACGGACAGATACATACGCCATCTACTTTACTAAGATGAGTCCTTACTTTTGGTACTTGACTGTTCTTGAAAACAACGACGTCAGATTAAGCTTATATATTTGTGACTTAAGCGTGGCACTTATTAATTACAGTAAATAACTTTGCCTGTGTCAGAATGACACTTATCAAAGGTTTCCGAGTCCGGAAGATTTATCTTCTGTTCTTAGACATTTGACCTTAGGAAGCTGTAGTCATATGGCATAAATTGATTTAGTAACCTTCAGTTATATGGATGTGGTCCTAGAGGTTATTGTTTTGGAACGTCGTAGGCCATGTTGCGCTAAGGCCGTGTGTACTCGTATGGTGCGATAATACTCTTCCAGTTGCCACAGGTCGTGGACGTTAGTAACCCAGTCTACGCTATTATGTTATAATTGTCTTCGGGAAAGTTACTGAAGGTGAGAAACTATTGTTCAGGGACCAGTAATCTTCAATAAATATCATTTTGAGAGAACCGAACTGTATTTATTGTAACGATTTCAGGGTAAAAGTAAGTGGAAACATATGAAGCGTTGATGCATATACCGATTGTTATGCACAAGGACAAGTGCATGTTTTTTGCAAAATCTAGGCCATTTGTCTGTGGTATTTGGGCTCCTAAAAGTATCACTTCGTGCAGAAATGTTCTACATCTAATAACTAGTATGGCGGTTATTTTTTTGAACATTGTGGACATTGAAGTCTTTCTGTCTAGTAGATTCTGTGCACTCATTAATTTTTTTCAGTAAGTACGAAACTTATGTATATTACTGAAAACGTCTTACGCCTGTATCTTGGCTTGCCCATCCACCGAATAATTTGTTACTCTAGTGAGTACAACACACTGTATTTTAAATATTTATGGAAAATATTTCGGGGACTCGCTCATAAGAACTGCGTTTGCGAAGGCACTGGTCCTCTGATATTCCACGTTACTTTGTTGTTGATCAGATAGTTAATTTATACACTTCTCGTACTGAACGTTCTTGGTACCTAGTCATGGTCTAATGTAGCTCTTAGAGTTCATTTCCCTCATATTACGCAAATGAATGAGAAAAACTCACAGCGCTCCCTTGTCGCGATGACAGTGGTAACAAGCTCCTTTAGCTTATCTTGACAGCACTCATTTCCAGTTAGGATCTTCTTGTTGCGTAAGGATTATAGTAACTTCATAGTGCCACGTCAGACGGTCGTCAGATAACTGCCCAATTTACAACCCTACGTCCTTGTGCTGTTACTCAATGTTTTCTTCAGATCTGATAATTTAAACCCTGCAGCGACAAACAATACGCAAGTGACGCATAGGAGGAGACTGCCGGAATAGTGATTCAGCACTGAACGGGATGGACAGGCAAAACAACACAGTTTTGCGCCGTGACAGAGGAAAAGTGTCCATTACCTGTCGGTCATAAAGTTAAGGTAGACGTTGGTGTAATAGCGGCTGGCTGAGAAATTGAGACGCTATACAGGAATGCTTCTCACAAAGCGGAGTGAAACTTGAAAGCGATACGGATTCTAATTCAGGTACTAAAGCACGACTGTGAACAGTCACGGAAGACAATGCCGACCACATCACTATTATTGTTGTGGGCAAGATAAAATGCACTGGTGTGCAACACTTACGGACGAAAGAGAGGGAGGTACATACGTACGAATGATAAACCGCTTCCATCGACAATTTCTCTCCTTCATACCTCCTCTATGTTACCACAGATGACGTGCCACTGATCTCATTTGTACTAATATTGGAGTGCCTGTTTGCTCCCACTGCCCTGAGTGGAATGCGTAAATTCTAATAAATGTTCACCAACCTGCAGACTTCTATATTTGTGGTCCCCCGCGCGGGAAACAACTCAGGTCGTGAATCCGTTATCTTGAGGCTCCAAAAAACTTTCAGCGAAGAACTGCTATGTTAAAAATGATTAAATTTCCAATCAATTTGTTTATACGGGATGCCACTCGCTTTTATTGGCAGAACACGAGAAATTGCACAGTTGCATACCACTTTAGAGTCACAGATAATTTCTATTCTTCAAAAAATTAACGAACTACGTATTTCTGCAGCTACAATCATATTGTTCTCAACTACACTTTCATATAACATTGATAATAAAGTCTTAACCTGACACCGACTGCGGCAGACAACATGTCTTTTCTCCGAGGCTTTCCAACCAGCTCTGTTTTTTCAAACCATGGATTACTAATGAAATCTTAACTGGCACTTACCGCGCAGATAACATGTCTGTCCTCCGACACTGCCAAACCAGCTCTGATATTACAGCCGACCCACTTCGTCCGCTATCCAATTTACGTGCTATCTGAAAATCTCCGAAGTGCTTCGTCTGCCTTTTCGTTTAGAAGTTGCTTATTAGTCTGCTGGTTATTGATACATGCGAAATAATGGAATGGTAGCACGCTATTGAGATGTGCTTTAATTTAAGTGCAAGTAAATACGCTGTTTAGTTTGTTTAATATTAAAATAGAAGATTGTCATTTTGGCGCGCAACTTCCGAACGCAGCAGCCAATCGCGGAGAAGGACCACAATTTAGGCGGTCTTTCTCGCAATGTCCGTACCTAACAAAACCATGTGTCATTGGTGCCTCACACCAAATTACGTCATCTTGACACTTACCGGCCGTTGTGGTCGAGCGGTTCTAGGCCTTCAGTCCGGAACCACGCGGCTGCTATGGTCGCAGGTTCGAATCCTGCCTAGGGCATGGATGTGTGTGATGTACTTAGGTTAGTTAGGTTTAAGTAGTTCAAAGTCTAGGGGACTGATGACCTCAGATGTTAAGTCCCATAGTGCTTAGAGCCATTTGAACCATCTTGACACTTCAGCCTTCTCAACTGCTCTAAGAAGAGCTTCTTATACCTGAATATGATGGCTGTAAAGCCAGAAATATTACAAGATGTCACTGCCAAGTACTGTAGCTCGATGAAGCTTGGACCATACGTACAAACAACTGCTACAGTTTAATACAGAGAGTAACTGAAAGAAATATACAATGAGACGAACGGAAATGACACTTTTATTCAAAGACAAGTCACCGCGATTTATGGTGGGATCGCTCAACACTGCGAAAGGCGGAAGATGGTTGTTAATAGTGTGTGATCACCACGGACAGCAAGCAATGCATGCTCTGCGGTGCGCTCCCTTGCTTGCCGCATGGTTGGTAAAAAGTTCTTGTGGTAGGGCATTCCGTTCCTCCTCCAGGGCGGTTGCAATTGCTGGATGGTCGTTGGTGCATGTGGACGTGCTGCAATATGTCTCTCCAATGCATCTCACACTTACTCGGCGGGATTTAAGTCGAGGGAAAGGGCAGGTGAGTCCGAATATACTATCGTCCAAGAGCTCCTCAACCAGCGCAGTAGATGTGGTCGTGCATGGTCTACATCTGCTTCTAGATCAATCCTCCGCAAGCCACCTGACGATGTGCGGCGCAGGATTTTGGAGCATATACTGTACTCGAACATTATGAATCACCTTGAAGAAAATGACTTGTTGATGCATAACCAAAACGGATTCAGAAAATATCGTTCTTGTGCAACACAGAAGTAATGAGTGCTGTCGACAAGGGGTCTCAGATCGATTCCATATTCCTAGATTTCCAGAAGGCTTTTGATTCCGTTCCTCACAAGCGACTATTAATCAAATTGCGTGCATATGAAGTATCGTCTCAGTTGTGTGACTGGGTTCGTGAGTTCCTCTCAGAGAGGTCACCGTCCGTAGTGATAGACGGTAAATCATTCATTAGAACAGTGATATCTGGCGTTCCGCAAGAAAGTGCCAGGGGCCCTCTGCTGTTCCTGATTTACGTAAATGATCTAGGTGATAATCTGAGCAGCCCCTTAGATTGTTTACAGATGATGCTGTAATTTACTGTCGAGTAAAATCATCAGACGATCAATTCCAATTACAAAATGATCTAGAGAGAATTTCAGTATGGTGCGAAAAGTGGCAATTGGCACTAAACAAAGAAAAGTGCGAGGTCATCCACATGGGTACTAATCCTATGAATTTTGTATATACGATAAATCGCACAAATCTAAGGGCTGTCAGTTCGACTAAATACCTAGGAATATGAATTACTAGCAACTTAAATTGGAAAGACCACGTAGATAATATTGTGGGGAAGGCGAAACAGAGACTGCGCTTTGTTGGCAGAACACTTAGAAGGTGCGACAAACCCACTAAAGAGACAGCCTACATTACACCTGTCCGTCTTCTGCTGGAATATTGCTGCGCGGTGTGAGATTGACGGAAGACATCGAAAAAGTGCAAAGAAGGGCAGCCTGTTTCGTGTTATCGCGCAATAGGGGTGAGAGTGTCACTGATAAGATACGCGAGTTGGGGTGGCAGTCACTGAAACAAAGGCGGTTTTCTTTGCGGCGAGATCTATTTACGAAATTTCAGTCACCAGCTTTCTCTTCCGAATGTGAAAATATTTTGTTGACTCCCACCTACGTAGGGAGAAATGATCATCATAATAAAATAAGAGAAATCAGAGCTCGAACGGAAAGATTTATGTGTTTCTTTTTCTCACGCGCCATTCGAGAGTGGAATGGTAGAGAAGTAGTATGAAACTGGTTCGATGAGCCCTCTGCCCGGCAGAGTAACGATGTAGATGTAGATGTACCTTTAACTGGCCGCCCCTTTCCTTATTCCACTCGTGAATGGCGTGGGGGAAGAAAGGTTGTCGGTAAGCCTCTCTATTAGGTCTAATTTCTCGAATTTCCTCGTCGTGGTCATTTAGCGAGATGTATGTGGTAGAAAGTAGTATATTATCCGACTCTTCCCAGAACTGCTCTCTCGAAATTTTAATAGTTAACCTCTCTGTGATGCACAACGTCTCTCTTGTAGCGCCTGCCCCTAAAGTTTGTTGAGCATATCTGTAACGCTCTCACGCCGACCAAACGATCCTGTGACGAAACGCGCCACTCTTCTTTGGATCTTCTCTACCTCTTCTATCGGTCCCGCCTGGTGCGGGTCCCATGTTGATGAACAATACTCAGGAATCTGTCGAACAAGCACTTTGTAAGTCACTTGTTTTGTGGATGAGTTACATGTCTTTAAGATTCTTCCTATATATCTCAGTCGGCATCTGCTTGTCCTATTATTCGTTACACTTAATGTCACTCTAGAGTCTTGCTTCCAGCAAAATGTCATCAATAGTGTAGTTGTAAAGTAGTGCCCAATATATTATATTTATTTACTTCCAGGGTCAACTGCCAGAGCCTGCACCATCCATCAATCCTCTGAAGGTCATTCTGCAATCCGTACTATTTTCTGAGGTGTTGCTATTTTCTTATAGGCAACCACACCATCTGTGAACAATCTTAATGAGCTTCCGATGCTTTCTACTTCATTCATCAAAATGAAGTCAGGGGCGAATGCACCAATGAAAAGACGCACATGAGGAAGAAGTACAGTGTCACAATAACATTGACCAGAGAGTCTACCATATACAAAGATTTGGATGTCAGCACGCCCATGCAACATTATGCCTCCCCATGCCACAATACCTGGACCACTAAAACGACAATTGTCCCCCGTCTCGCCATATGAATGTACGTCCAGGATCATGTCGAACATAAGCGTTTTGGCGGTCCATTTGTTATGATGTGTGGAGGCATAGTGTTGCATGTGCATACTGACCTCCAAATCTTTGACACGGTACACTCACCGGTCAATGTAATTGAGAGACTGTACCTTCCCCATGTGCTTCATCAGGGATGCGTTCTGCCCTGACGTCATTTTTATGGATGAAAATGCGCGATTGCATCGATCAGCGAAGGTGGAGGGATCTTGGAGCGAGAGGATGTTCGCCGACTGGACTGACCTGCCTGTTCCCCCCGACTTAAATCCCATCGTGCTCTCGGAGACGTATTGTTGGACGTCTATATGCACCAGCACCATCCAGCAGTTATCAGCCTTGTTGATGGAGCAATGGAGAGTCCTACCACAAGAACTCCTTACCAGCATGGGAGCACGTTGCAGAGCTTATATTGCCATCCATGGTGATCACACGCCCTGCTGTGAAGAACCATATATCATCTTTAGTATCGTCCATGGAACCATTTAAATCACGATAACTGAACTGCACATATTGTCTCTGAATAAAAGTGTCATTTCTTTTCGTCCTGTTGTGTATTTCTTACAGTTACCTACTGTTCTATACTGTAGCAGCTCTTTCTATGTATGGTCCAAGATTCATCGATGTATGTTACTTCGCAGTGACACATCATTTGAAAATTACTTTCGTCCTTAAGTTTTGCAGATAAGTGTCAATTTACAAGCAGCTGGATATGTAAAACTGGACAGCAGTACCAAAAAGAAGTAACGGATATCCATTACATGTTTCGAAAAGAAGGACCTGTTTAGTTCATCAACACTGACGCTGCTTATACAACTACTGTTTCCAGCTTACATGTCAATGTGTTTTCTACGTGCATATTCCATAGCCCTTTTGGTACTGTTCTTGCCCGGAACATTTCTCACATCAATACCCCACGAGATGGCGCAGTGGTCAGCACACTGGACACCTATTTGGCAATACAACTGTTCCTCTGACCATCCTATTTTTCTTCTTCTTCCTCTTTTTCTTCTGTAGCGCTACAGGCTATGGTGATTTTTGGCTTCTTCGACTATTTCCCTCCATGCTTTGTGGTTTCTTGAAGCTCTTTCCCACCTCAGGCTCCCAAACTGGCGAGATCCTCTCGTACATCAGCCCACTTTTTATAGATCTCCCTTATCGTCAAGATGAATGGATCACACCTTTTATTATTGTCTTTTGTATTTTACCTTCCGCCATTCTCTACACGTGTCCTAACCATAGTATTCGTTGTGATTTGACAAATGGTACTATATCTCTTACTCGTATTAATGCTTATAGTTCGTTGTTATAGCGTATCATGCAGCCTTCTTCCCCTCTTATTAAACTATAGATTTTGCGTTAACACGTTTTTGTAGTTTCTGTCAGCGTTCATACCTCTGACAACTGAGAGAACTAGGGAGTTACTTACTAAGAGTTTCGTTCTTTTTGTAATAAGTGTGTTTCTCGAGATTTATAGATTTGCAAAGTCACTTCTGTTGCCTGCTTCTGACCTTTCTCTTATAGACTTTTCATTATTGTTATCATTTTATATTAAGGGTTCTGCGTAACTAAAAGAGGACAGTCCTCAGAAATATTTCCCAATTTATATTTAGATCTTCAGGAGTTCTCTGGCCTTAGACTGTGACATAACCATATATTTTGTTTTACTTTCATTAACAATGGGGCTGATATTTAATGCCTCTGTCTCTATTGATAGGTATGCTTCTTTAAGTGTAGGCATTTGTTAATACTATTACAGTCTCGTCAGCGTTGGCACATATCTGGCTAGTTTTCATAAATGTGGTATCTCTTTTATTGAATGTACTAGCCTTTTCCGCTATGGCTTCACTCGAATGTGCGCTTGACATATATACTGAACACTCCTCACACTCTCCCTCACTCTTCATCTCCCCCTCCCCCTCTCTTTGACTATTTCTTCCACCCCCTTCCTCTTACCATATCTTCCACCCTCCTTCCTCTGACATATCCTCCTGCACCTCCCTCTTGCCATCTCCACCTCCCTCTCTTCCTTTTCCACCCACCCACTACACCTCTACACCTTACATCTGCCTCAGGCTTCTCCCACACGTCCCCTCTCTCTATCCATTTCCTCCTCCTACTCGCTCTTTCCATCCCCTCCTCTATTCATCTCAGCCTGTCCCCGGCCATGTTCATCGGCATGTGTAGCCCCTGCAACACACTTCAATGAAGCAGACAAAACCTAAACCCACAACATGCCTATCACACAGGGCAGGCTATGCATCAGGGGCTTGAAAATCTTTTGTTTGTGCTTGACGTACAGGTTGCCCTGCAAATCAGGTCTACAAAAAAGGCCGATACTAATCCAACACAACATGCCTGTCGTGTAAAGCAGCCTACATGTTGGAGCCCTGAAAACAGTTTACTGCCCCTGACATGTAGGCTGCCTTGCAAAGCATGTTGATATGGCAGACTGATATTGTTTCCGTTCAATGTGATAGTCTACACGTCAAAGACTGGGAAAAAATGGGGTTCTGCTTGTCTCTACTCGTATTGGAGCTAGGTTATAAACTCCACAGTGCTGATATTCACCTGGTGTTTCTGTGCCAAATTTGGTTGAAATCATTCCAGGGGTTTTGGAGGGGATGTCAGACATAACACATAAATGCAAACAGTCTGCTTTATGTATGTAGGAAATTTACTGTGTGTCCAGGGATATGTTGGCTAAGATAGTAGAGAGACAGTCACCTAGCTTCACTTCTTTGTTATAGACAAAGCTTTCACTTATTCAGTTGAATGTCTTTACTTTTGCTCTTGTCTCTATCATTGTCAGTGTGATGAGATTTATTACTTTAGCTCATTTACCAACATGTCTCAGCATTCTGTATAATTCCTGCCGATTTATGCTGTCAAAGAATTGTTTGAAGACGATAAAAAGTGCACACCTATATTATGCCCATAGAACTTTTCCATCATTTGTCTGATCGTAAATATTTGATCAGTTGTTCCTCCATCTGATCGAAAACCACACTGATATTCCTGAAGTATGCCTTCTGTGCACTTTTGTATCCATTCATTTAGTATACTTGTTGACAATCTTATAAGTCACGCTGAGTAATACGAATATTACACCAATGTAGTTTTTACATTCTGTTCTATCTCCTCTATTATAAATGTGGATAATTATTACAGTTTTTCAGTTATCTGTCATTATTTTAATTTCCCATATGACTGATATTAGTGTGTACCGTTCCTTTTTTGCAGCATCTCCGCTGTTTTTAGTTAACTTGACATTATGCTGTCATTAGTGCCTGATCGATTCTTTTTCATCTCGTGGACAGCCAGAGAAACCTCTCGAAGTGTCGACTTCCTTGCATCTTTGCCTATTTCCAGCTCTCCTCTTTGTTCCTGTGAGGCTGAATATTCTTCTACTAGGCTTTCATTTAGTGTGTCTTTGAAATATTCTGATTGTCTATCCACTGGCTATTCATCCTTTCATATCGGTTTCCCATCTTTAGTCGAGCATGCCTTTATTTTTTGTTGCAATCTTCTCGTTATTTTGCCTACAGCATGATAAAATTTTCTTATTTCATTCTGTTTCTTTAGCTCTTCAATTTCTTGAAATTTCTTCTTGGTCTATTCTCTTTCCTTTCTCTTACAGTGTCTGTGAGTTCTTCTCCTTTAATTTCCTATATTGATTCACATTGTTTATGGGTTCTCTTTGTAATGATATCACTCACGCTCTATTCTTTTCCTCTGTTGCTCACTAGCAATCTTCATCAAACCATTCCTCGATTCTTCTGCTTCTATTGATGCCTGTTATTTCTTCTGCAAAATCCTTAATGGCTTTTTCAATCCTGTTCTGCCTTCTGCCTACTCCTGCTGGTGGCTCTTCATGTTGTACTTAGTATTAATTGGTTCTTTTTTTATTTCATCAGGAGTTTTTAGTTTATATATATTTCAGTCCATTATCTTTTCTGTTCGATTGCTATTTATCAGCCATAATTTCTCTCTCAAGATTGATTTTCCTACATAAGGATCTGAATTTGGTCCTCTGGAGCTCTGTACATATATAATTGAGCTGGAGTATGGGGGCATTCACTAAAATATGGTGAATCTGGTTGATTATTCCAGTGACTGTAGACTTCCATATACCCAGATGAGCCCTTCTGTGTAGGAAGCATATTATTCCTTGTTGCGAACTGGCACAGCAGAGCTGCATTCTCGTTGTTTTCTTCGTGAAGTGAGCGTTTTCCAGAATCTCCATATTGGTGCCCATTACTCCCTATTTTCGCATTAAAATCTACTAGCAGAATCAGGTCGTAGTTAGGTACTGCGCAATATAGTTTTTCCAGGTCTCCACTTTTTTTTTTCCTGTATTGTAATTTTAAACACCTATACAGGCGGGCTGTCAGCAGCATAGTACGCTGCTCTTCAGCCTTAAGTGGAACAATAGACATGACAGAGAGGTGATATATACAATACAAAAAACGGCGGGCAAAAAATGGAGATACAAAAAAACAAACAAGAAGCCGTTCACGTTGGACGAAAAGAAACACTAACACTTGGAGACACGGCGCACAAAACACGGAGAACGGCGACGGCACATGTGAACAGTTGAGTTGTAACTGCACGAAACACAAAACGATGCACACACACTAAACACTGATGGCGATGATCTCCGGCGCGCGAATGTTCACTGAGCGTGTACGAGTCCTGGGACCTGCCAAGAGAGGAGGTGGAGGAGGAGGAAGGGGAAATGGGAGAGGGGAGAGCAGAGATGCCATGGGCAAAGGAGGGAGGGGGAGGGAGGAAGGGGGAGGGGAAGCCCAGGGGAGAGGGGAGGAGGGAGGGGGGAAAGGAAAGAGAAGGGAAGGGAAAGGGGGGAGGGAGGGTGCCTAAAGGAAAGGACACAGGAGGTGGGGGGGGGGGGAGGATCAAAGTTGATAGGAGGGATAGATGCAGGGGAGGAGGACATCATCAGGGAGGGGGAGCTGGCGGAAGCCACCTTGGGAGAGGGTAAGGAGGGTGGAGAGATGGAGACCGGGTGGGACATGGGAATACAGGCGCGGCAGCGGGCGGGGGTGGGTGAGGATCGGGGAGACGAGCGGGTGAGGAGGATCGAGTTTACGGGAGGTGTACAGGATCCGTATCCTTTCAAGGAAAAGGAGGAGGTGGGGGAAGGGGATTAGATCATACAGGATCCGCGTGGGGGAGGGGACAGGTCTCCACAGAACTGTTCTTTTATTAAATCACCCCTTTTCGTTTGTTGGTATGCGTACATTTACTGTTGATGTGTTTTAGTTATGAGTTCAAATTCTAATAGGTTTTCCTTGTTATTATAAACCCAATTAGCTGGTTCTTTCCTGTGGCTCACTATATACAGGGTGGTCCATTGATAGTGACTCAGCCAAATATCTCATGAAATAAGCGTCAAACGAAAAAACTAAAAAGAACGAAACTTGTCTAGCTTGAAGGTGGAAACCAGGAGGCGCTATGGTTGGCCCACTAGATGGCGCTGCCATAGGTGAAACGGATAGGAACCCCCATTTTTATTACATATTCGTGTAGTACGTATAGAAATATGAATGTTTTAGTTGGACAACTTTTTTCGCTTTGTGACAGATGGCGCTGTAATAGTCACAAACATATGACTTACAATTTTAGACGAACAGTTGGTAATAGGTAGGTTTTTTAAATTAAAATACAGAACGTAGGTACGTTTGAACATTTTATTTCGGTTGTTCCAATGTGATACATGTACCTCTTTGAACTTATCATTTCTGAGAACGCATGCTGTTACACCGTGATTACCTGTAAATACCATATTAATGCAATAAATGCTCAAAATTATGTCCGTCAACCTCAATGCATTTGGCAGTACGTGTAACGACATTCCTCTCAACAGCAAGTTGTTCGCCTTCCGTAATGTTCGCACATGCATTGACAATGCGCTGACGCATGTTGACAGGCGTTGTCGGTGGATGACGATAGCAAAAATCCTTCAAATTTCCCCACAGAAAGAAATCCGGGGACCTCAGATCCGGTGAACGTGCGGGCCATGGTATGGTGCTTCGACGACCAATCCACCTGTCATGAAAAATGCTGTTCAATACCGCTTCAACCGCACGCGAGCTATGTGCCGGACATCCATCATGTTGGTAGTACATCGCCATTCTGTCATGCAGTGAAACATCTTGTAGTAACATCGGTAGAACATTACGTAGGAAATCGGCATACATCGCACCACTTAGATTTCCATCGATAAAATGGGGGCCCATTATATTTCCTCCCATATGCCGCACCATACATTAACCCGCCAAGGTCGCTGATGTTCCACTTGTCGCAGCCATCGTGGATTTGCCGTTGGCCAATAGTGCATATAATGCCGGTTTACGTTTCCGCTGTTGGTGAATGACGCTTCGTCGCTAAATAGAACGCGTGCAAAAAATCAGTCATCGTCCCGTAATTTCTCTTGTGCCCATTGGCAGAACTGTACACGACGTCCAAAGTCGTCGCCATGCAATTCCTGGTGCGTAGAAACATGGTACGGGTGCAATCGATGTTCATGTAGCATTCTCAGCACAGACGTTTTTGAGATTCCCGATTCTCGCGCGATTTGTCTGCTACTGATATGCGGATTAGCCGCGACAACAGCTAAAACACCTACTTGGGCATCATCATTTTTTACAGGTCGTGGTTGACGTTCCACATGTGGCTGAACGCTTCCTGTTTCCTTAAATAACGTAACTATCCGGCGAACGGTCCAACTAAAACATTCATATTTCTTTACGTACTACACGAATATGTAATAAAAAATGAGGGTTCCTATTTAAAAAAACGCACTTGATATCCGTTTGACCTATGGCAGCGCCATCTAGCGGGCCAACCATAGATCCATCTGGTTTCTCCCTTCAAGCTAGACGAGTTTCGTTCTTTGAAGTTTTTTCGTTTGATGCTAATTTTGTGACATATTTGGCCCGGTCACTATCAATGGCCCACCCTGTGTAATGACTACTGTGGTTTGTCGATCAGTACATTTTCTTGCCATTTTCTGTAGCTCTACAATATGATACTGAAATTACTGGCTGTTTCTTCCACTTTTCCCAAAGGATGTATCGTCCCCACTTTCCATGTTGCTATTTGCAAATCCTTCATCCGTTTCCTTTGCCAGGGTCGCGATATGTATTTTCCGTCCAGTATCCGATGTTTCTGTAGAGTTTTCGCAATTGCCTGTTTCTGCCCTGTGGGGTTTTCGGCGACATGGGCAGTCCCCAACCTGGAGGACCAGGATTTGTATAAGGTTTACTTCTTTAGGAAACTGGCTTCAGCGCGCCCCTGGAGTCCTCCCCCCCCCCCCTTTCATCTGCCCTATGTTGTTGCCACACAGTGCCTGTCTCCTCTGTTGAGACCACTCCGACTCGAGTTATACTGTCGGCAGCTGTGCTACCGCCGGCACAGCCGCTGGCGTCGTCGGAGCGCGGAAACCCTTCCGCTCGGTACTGAAGAGTGAAAGTGCCTTCGGTAAGGCTGTGTACCTTGGGAAGGTTAGTTTTTCCGTAAGCTCCTTAAGGAGGAACGTTCATGAAAAACACAAGTTATTTAAAAGATACACCAATTCCGTAATTTTGAAGATACGATAATGAAATTTTGTATCATGCTTCACACAATACTTACACATTTACTGTTAAGTTCCTTGGATTATATGTATGTAACCTTTTTTTACGGAATTTAAAAATTTTATTTTCAGAGAATAATATGTTTCTGTTAATCTCAGAGACATCAAAATATTCCTAAAAATTTTCTCTGTTTAATCTCTTCACACATAGTAAGCTTCTCTCATGAGGTTTTTTGAAATTTGGAATTTTTTATAATTTTCAGTTATTACGTATAACATAAAATTCACGCAAAACTCCAAACACTTTGCCCCATATCTCAGCTTGCACTCAGAATTTCAAAATATGCTCTTGCGACAACATTTATTGAGTTTATGGAAATAAGTGTACAAAATGTGATAATTCTGGCCTTCATATATTCGAGGAAAAGGTGTTTAAACTTTAAAAAACATAATTTGTAGGAAACCCAACGTTTTTTTATGTCACTTTATCAGTAGATCCTATATTTGTACTCAGGTTCATTTGTAGGAAACCTAACGTTTTTTCTTATGTCACTTCTTCAGGAGGCCCTAAATTTGTACTCAGGTTCATATTCCTCTTCAAGGAGTCTCTTCTGGTTTCTTGCCTTCTTTCCTTCATCCCTACCTCAACTGACTTTTCAGCTGTAGAGAGTCGCTGTAAATCTGTTTTTCTCAAGATGCCTGCAGTGTAATTTCCTGTCTTAAAGCCCATTCTCTCTAATACCTTCATCATCCCTACGTTCCCATCATTAATTGCAAAAATTGCATCATAAGTTGCAATTTTACAAACTGTAGGAGATGAAACTGTGGCAAAACAAGAATTGTTTCTTCATAAAAAAAAGCAGATGGTCTGTTACTGCTTCCAAGATACGGAACAAAGTCACAGATGACCAACGAAAACAAAGTGTCTATATCAGAGCCTTCTAGATATATCCCGCGCAAGTTTGCTTGAAAGCAATGCACAGAATCATTTTTCTCTGAACTGGTATTGAAGAGTTATTTCAAAAAGTGAGCGTGGCAGGAAGGCCACGACAGACATTCGATTAGTTTTCAGTCTCTTCGGGTCCGATTGCATCTTTGAAACTTTGGGAGATTATTGTCCATGAGTTCTACTAATAAATAAAAAGTAAATTGAAAATTGGCATCGTCAGTCGGTTTCACGAACGTCCCCCTCTTAAATCGGTTAAGGCAAATACCGGGATATTTCCACTGAAGAAAAAAGCTGATTTACTTCCCCAGTCCGAATACGTGCTCCATCTCCAGTGACCTCGTATTCTGAGTGATGTTGCATGGAATGTGCAACGGTTCATAGCAGGCGACCGAAATGACTGTGACCGAGGTGTAGCAGCGTAATGCTGATACCGCTAACAGTGGATAACGAAAAACTATGTCTCCGGTTATTTTATTGACATTTAATGAGGCGATATGACGAGGTCATTAAAGACAAACCATAAAATGGCATAGAACAAGGACAGGGAAGGGCATTGGCACTTGCTCTGAGCGAGTTTGGGAAACAAAAGGAAACCTAAATCAGGATGGGTGGGCAGGGATTTGAAACCCACCCCTCCTGAATTTGAGTCTGATGCCTGTTAAAAATCACTATTTATCGCTCTACAACTGGAGGAAAGTGGCCACCTCATTACGATTGGGTTATATCTGCTGGTCCATTTCTCTACTTCCTGTATCCAGTTCCTAGTGTTCACTGTTAAGCAAAAATTCGAATTTTCTTTCCTTTGTAAGTTTCGTGTTTAGTGTACCATCTTGACCCACACTGTTAAAAACGTTAAAAATTCGCAAGCACAAATTTTCAGGAGTATCTATATGTCGTTAGGAATCTGTATGCGGCTAAGAGAAATTATTTTATACTTTTTAGTCCGTTTTTATTCAAGTAATTTTTTCTGATTTTTACTCTTGTGTTTATCAGGTTTTTTCGATCGATTTCAAACATGTTGATGAGGTTATGACAGAGATATTGGGTAAACTTCAGGATTATTTCAGTTTCTCTTCGCCTGAGTCAGCCAGTACATGTTTCACTTTACGGTCATCTCAAGAAAAGACCTCGACGGTAAAAATTAGAGAGAATCGAGCTCGCACGGGGACTTACCAACAACCGTTCTTACCACGAAACAATCACATGTGGAAAGGAAAAGGGGGAAACAGCAGTGGTACACGAAGTACCCTCCACCACACACCATACACGAAAGCTGGTTAGTATCACATTGTACTCGAGTCCCGAGCTATGTTGAAAGTTTCAGGTATCTAACTCATCGGGAAAAGATAGTGGGAAACATAGTACCCTCCGCCATACACCACACAAGAAAGCGAGTTAATATTGTATTGTCGTCCAGTTCGGTCGAATAGTAATAGATAACTCACTGCTAGATAACTATAAGCGCTATTGAAATGAAGTTTTATAGGGAGAATCAGTGGAGAATGCTTAGATTTTATTTATTCCGACTATCCTAATTTTTGTTTCTTGTTGTTTCAGGTAAGGCGCCGTGGTTGACATCCTACTACGCAGACTTTCAGTGATGGAGTCCCCTACTTACAGTAAGGTATTGACTGTCTATGATGTTTCAGAATGTTAGGCCTAATAATTAGAGCAGGCAGGACTAGACACGTTCGGGTAAAACATAACAACCCCAGTAAACTCACCAGTCGATGATGAGTTCACCATGCAAAAGGACCTGCCTTCCATTGTTCTTCACGTGGTAAATCTGTTTTATATTCAGGTATTATGACCTCTATAGAGCACTGAAATGTCCTCTTTAGAAACTGATATACATTTGGCAAATGGAGATCTGGTGTAACTGTCTGTAATACAAATGCCTTCCATTGTTCTTCACGTGGTAAATCCGTTTTATACTCAGGTATTATGACCTCTATAGAGCACTGAAATGTCCTCTTTAGAAACTGATATACATTTGGCAAATGGAGACCTGGTGTAACTCAGGTCGATCTGTAAGCCCATGAGATCCAGACCGTCGTAGACAGAGGCGACAAGGTTGATGCTGTGTTGTTTTACTTCCAGAAAGTATTGTTCTGACTGCGAACGAAATACGAACTTGTCGAGTATTGGACACGGATCAGTTTCGTGACTAGATTCAGGACTTCCTAGCAAACAGAACTGAACACATAGTTCTTAATGCGACGAGTTCTCCAGCTGTAATAGCAGCTCCAGGAGTTGTTACGGGTCGTTACTGACCGCGATACGTATTAACGAGTTGCTGGATAAGCTCTCAGCTCTGTGGCGTTGCTCGCGGATTACGCCGTTGTCTATAGGTAGGTTGCAACTCCAGAAGACTGTGTCGAGGTACAGCATGACCTGAAGAAGATCGACGATTGGTGAAGTAACTGTTGATCCTCAATGTAAATCAGTGTAACGTATTGTGCATCAATAGGTGGAAAGACCCATTACTACTCAATTACAGTATTGGTAGTAAATCAATTGAAACAATAACGACCTTGAAATACGCTAATGATTTTACTTTGGTGTGGAGCCACAGCCATATAAATCTTTTTGAAAGATATAACACCCTTTTGACTGTACTTTTTTTCCTTTATTGAGTTTCGATTCCCCCTGAAGGGGGCGGGCTGGCAGCAGCTTATTACGCCGCTCTTCAGCCTACAGAATTTGTTTTAAAAAGATGAAGATAATAAAAAATAACAGTTGGCTATAAAATCGGTGACTTAAAGGTAAAATGGCAGAAAATTCTGGAGCTTAAAACATAAAACACAGGGTTGATGATGATAATAAATTAAACAGGAAGCAGAAAAATAATAGACAGACAATTAAAAAACACGGCGACAGTCTGGTTTCTGTTCGCAAGAGATATAAAATGCACACCCAGCGACAGCATGATTTCTGTTCGCAACGCTGTGGAAAGACGCACAACACTGAACACTCACTTAAACACTGCACTAAGAAGTTGGCATAAATATGACATACCACAGCCGTGTGTGGGTGGGGGGAAACTGGACAGATGATGGGAAAAAAGGGGGGACAAGGAGAGGAAAAGTGAAAGGGGGAGGGGGGAAAGGAGCCAATGGAAGATGAGGATCCATAAGAGGGGTGGGGGGTGCTGAGCAGACGTGCCAGGTAGTGGGGAAGGCAGA
The DNA here is from genome assembly GCF_023864345.2 of Schistocerca serialis cubense. NCBI lineage: Eukaryota > Metazoa > Arthropoda > Insecta > Orthoptera > Acrididae > Schistocerca > Schistocerca serialis. The sequence goes on along the minus strand of NC_064638.1, from coordinate 262,040,397 downwards.
GGAGGGGAATACAAAAGGACTTGGGGGGGGGGGGGGAGAAAGGAGATAGGGAGAGGTTAGGTGGGGAGAAAACACAGGATGGAAGGGGGGAGGAAGAGGGAGCCTAGGGAAAGGACGGAGGAAAGGAGGAGGGTAAGGATCAGAGTTGATAGGAGGGATAAATGGAGGGAGAGAGGGCATCATCCCGGAGGGGGAGTTGATGGAAGCCACCTTGGGAAAGGAGATGTAGGGTGTAGAGATGGAGGGTAGGGGGGATACAACAGTGAAGACGTGGCAAGGGGCGGGGAGGGGAGAGGAGAGGAGCAAGCAGGGGGTGAGGGGGTTCAAGGCGGCGGAAGGTGTAGAGGATGCGGATATATTCGAGGAATAGGAGCAGATAGGGGAAAGGAATGAGATCATAGAGGATCCGCGTAGGGGACGGGAGGCGTATATGGAAGGCGAGACGAAGTGCATGACGCTCAAGGATCTGGAGGGACTTATAGAATTTGGGGGGGGGGGGCAGATATCCAGGCAGGACTGGCATAACAGAGGATGGGACAGATTAAGGATTTGTAGGTGTGGAGGATGGTAGAGGGGTGCAACCCCCATGTCCAGCCAGAGAGGAGTTTGAGTCAGAGGCGGTTGTGGGCTTTGGATTGGATGGAGCGGAGATGAGGGATCCAGGTGAGGTGACGGTCAATGGTGAGACCAAGGTAGGTGAGGGTGGGGGTGAGGCGGACAGGACGGGTGCAGACAGTAAGGGAGAAATCAAGGAGCCGGAAGGAACAAGTGGTATGACCTACGATGATTGCCTGAGTCTTGGAAGGATTGATTTTCAGGAGCCACTGGTTACACCATGCAGCAAAAAGGTCAAGATGATTCTGGAGAAGGCGTTGGGACCGTTGGAAGGTAGGAGCGAGGGCGAGGAATGCGGTGTCATCAGCAAATTGCAAGAGGTGTACTGGAGGGGGGGGGGGTTGGGGCATATCTGCCGTGTACAGGAGGTAGAGGAGAGGGGAGAGGACAGAGCCCTGGGGCACACCTGCAGAGGGGTAGAAGGTGTGGGAATTGGCATTATGGATGGTAACATAGGAGGGGCGGTGGGAGAGGAAGGAGGCCATCAGACGGATGTAGTTGATAGGAAGGGTGTAGATTTGGAGTTTAAACAGGAGACCGGGATGCCAGACACGGTCATAGGCCTTTTTGAGGTCAAAGGAGACAATAATGGCGGAGCGACGGGAGTTAAGATGGAGGGAGAGGAGATGAGTGAGGCGGAGGAGTTGGTCATCAGCAGAGAAGGAAGGTCGAAAGCCACATTGGGTGTTGCGGAGGAGGTGGTTTTGGCGGAGGTGGTGATGGATGCACTGGGAAAGGATGGATTCCAAGAGCTTGCTGAACACCGATGTGAGACAGATAGGACGATAGGAAGAGGCATCAGATGGAGGCTTGTTGGGTTTGGAGAACATCAGGATACGGGAGGTTTTCCACAGGTCGGGATAGAAGCCAGTGGCAAGGATGACATTGAAGAGGGTGGTAAGGATTGAAAGGAAGGAGGGAGGGCAGTGTTTGAGGTGGCGGTAGGTAAATTGACTGTACTACATGTTAATATTACGAGGGCCGTTCAGAAAGTAACCTCCGGTTGATTTAAAAAAATACACCAAGTTAAATAAAAATATTTTAATATATACATCTTACAACTACATCTTCGCACTATTTTTCTACATAGTCTCCATAGCGATTGAGGCACTTATCGTATCTCTTCACAAGCTTTGAAATTCCTTCTGCATAAAAATCATCCGCTTGTGCCTGGAGCCAGCCTGTGACCGCATCTTTGAGCTCTTCATCATCATCAAACCGCTGTGACCCGAGCCATTTCTTCAAATGCATGAAGAGGTGATAATCACTTGGCGCCAGGTCTGGGCTGTAAGGTGGATGGTTGATAACGTCCCACTTGAAGGACTCAAGAAGGGCCGTTGTTCTGCGAGCAGAGTGAGGACGGGCGTTATCGTGCAAAAAAACGATACCGGAAGTCAGCATACCACGGCGTTTGTTCTGTATAGCCCGTCGTAACTTTTTTATTGTTTCACAGTATACGTCTTGATTAATGGTCGTACCACGTTCCATGAATTCAACCAACAACACCCCTTTGGCATCCCAAAACACCGTTGCCATCAGTTTTCTGGCAGAAAAATCTTGCGAGGCTTTTCTTGGTTTGGTAGGCGAATTTGAATGTGCCCACATCTTTGATTGTTCTTTTGTCTCAGGGTTCACGTACTTAATCCAGGTTTCGTCACCGGTCACGATTCTGTTTAACAATGGTTCTCCTTCGTCCTCATAACGTGACAGAAAGTCTAATGCAGAGGCCATTCTTTGAGTTTTGTGGTGGTCGGTAAGAATTTTGGGCACCCATCGTGCACAGAACTTACGGTAACCCAATCTTGCTGTCACTATCTCGTACAAGAGAGTCTTAGAAATCTGTGGAAAACCAGTAGACAACTCCGACATTGAGAAACGTCGATTTTCACGAACTTTTGCATCAACTGTCTGAACGAGTTCGTCAGTCATCAATGATGGTCTACCACTCCTCTCTTCATCATGAACGTTTTCTCGTCCACTTTTAAATAAACGTACCCATTCACGGACAACTCCTTCACTCATAACTCTTGGTCCGTACACGGCACAAAGCTCACGATGAATAGCTGCTGCAGAATATCCTTTGGCTGTAAAAAACCTTATGACAGCACGCACTTCACATTTGGCGGGGTTTTCTATTGCAGCACACATTTCAAACTGCCACAAAAACTAAACTAGCGCAGGTACGACGTTCACTCGACCACAGCTTGATGCTGACTGACCTGTTGAGTGCGTGAACGCACAGATGGCGTCGCTACTCCTCCCACAACCCGCACTGTGACCAATTGGAGGTTACTTCCTGAACCGCCCTCGTATATAAACTAATTTTGTTAGTAGTAAATGCGAGAAAATTTGTGTAATAGGCTAATTTACTGGCCATTAGCATGACGTATTCACATCATATGGTCGTAGCGAAGTTTAAACCTGTGATTTGGTTATCGTTTTTATTCCACTATCATCCCAAGTGAATACGTTATGGTAATTGCCAGTAAATTAGCCTTTTACACAAATGTTCTCCCGCTTACTTTTGATAAAATTGGTTTATATAACCGAAGCAACGTATATTCATTATGACTCGTGTCTACTCATTTCTAATGGTGTTTGATAACTGTAACACTTGGAAATGATCTAAGGACGAAATCTAGATTGTGGAATAATACCTGTTGTACAGTGAAATGGCGGTTATATCTTTCAAAAATTAAAATACACTGTCTTGACACAAAATGTGGAGCATCCAGAAGGGTAGGAGGAAACGCAATGAAACTTCACGAGTTGAGAGGATATGTGATGTTATTTCAGTGACTACAAAATCAAGTCAAATAATGAAAGAACTTTGTAGCATGATGAGCCCACATATCGGTACGTTATTACACCCACTAGGCTGGATGGGTCGCAGATCCGATTGAGAAAGATGTAGAAAGCCATTGCATCCTGCCCTGCTGTAAGCTGGCCCACAACTGTTCTAGTTGGTCCTTGATATTCTGCATGCACTGGGGCGCAGTTGACGTCCAAACTGCTTCCACATATGTTGTATCAGACTAAGATCTGTGGAGTTTGTTGTACACACGAGTACCTCATAGAGACGCGTGCCATATTGGACGTGGATTATCATGTTAAAAAAAGGCACCACGATACTGTTGCAAGAGAGGTAACACACGAGGACGCAACAATTCCGTTGCGCCACCAGTTTCCTCAATCACTACTCGCCTTGACCTGAAGTAACCTCCTTTTGGTCACCGCTCCAGGACGCCAGGATAGATAGCTCCACTGTGCCTGGAAGAACGGGTCCTTTTTCCTCCGTCTACATGTACGTAGATATTCCGCAAGCCACCGTACGGTGCGTGGCGGAGGGTATCCTGTACCACTGATAGTCATTTCCGTTCCTGTTCCACTCGCAAGAGAGCGAGAGAAAAAAGATTGTCTATTTGCCTCCGCACAAGACCTAATTTTTGGAATTTTGTTTTCGTGGTCCTTCGCGCAATGTATGTTGACAGGAGTATAATCATTCGGCAGTCAGTTTCAAATGCCGATTCTCTAAATTTTCTCAGTAGTCTTCCTCGAAAAGAACGTCGCCTTTCCTCCAGGGATTCCCATATAAGTTCCCGAAGTATCTCTGTAACAGTTACGTGTTGTTCGAACCTACCGGTAACAAATCTAGCAGCCCGCCTCTGAAGTACTTCGATGTCTTCATTCAATGCAACCTGGTACGGATCCCAAACATTCGAGAAGTACTCAAGTATAGGTCACAGCAGCGTCCTATATGCGGTCTTCATTACAGGTGAACCGCTCTTTACTAAAATTCTCCCAATAAATTGAAGTCGACCATTCGCCTTTCCTACCCCAGTTCTCACACGCTCGTTCCGTTTCGTATCGCTTTGCAACGTTACACCCAGATAGTTAAACGGCTTGACTTTGTCAAGCAGGACACTAGTAAAACTGTAACAGAATATTACAGGTTTGCTCTTCCTACTCATTCTGATTAACTTACATTATTCCACATTTAGAGCACGTTGCCATTCATCACACCAACTAGAAACTTCGTCTAAGTCGTCTTGTATCTTCCTACAGTCACTTATCTTCGACACCTTACCGTACACCAAAGCATCATCAGTAAACAACCGCAAATTGCTGCTCACCCTGTCCACCAAATCATTTATGTACATAGAGAACAACAGCAGACCTATCACACTTCCCTGGGGCACTCCTGACGATACCCTTGTCTCTGATGAACATTCGCCGTCGAGGACAACATACTGGGATCTTTTACTTAACAAGTCTTCGAACCACTCACCTATCTGTGAACTTATTCCATATGCTCGTACCTTCGTTAGCAGCCTGCAGTGGGGCACCGTGTCAAATGCTTAACTTAAATCTAGAAATATCGAATCTGCCTGTTGCCCGTCATCCATAGTTCGCAGTATATCATGCGAGAAATGGGTAAGCTGAGGTTCAGACGAGCTGTTTTCTAAATCTATGCTGATTCGTGGACATAAGCTTGTCAGTCTCAAGAAAGTTTACAATATTCGAACTGAGAAAACGTCCAAGCATTGAGCAGCAAACCGACGATGGACATCTGAGGTAGTGCAGAACGGCGAGTCATCACTTTACGCTTTCCGACCACGGCATCCAAACGCAGCCGTTATGCGTTGTGGTTTTAACGGCAGCCTATGGATGGGACGCCTGCTGTTTGTATACCCTATCTGTCCTGGTAACAACACAATCAACTCTAATGCACTCTGGTGGTCATTCTACCTGCCACAGAGAACTGCAGCTCTAATCATTCACATACCCGCCGCCGGTTTGTACGTGTACTAAGTTACATTGACAACCGACCATATATTCTACGTGTTTCTCTAGTCTTGTCAGACGGTGTACGGAACGACCACATAAGGGTAGTTTTAGTGAAAGATGGTGACGAAATTCGATATTTTTTATTTCGTCCGTCTCACTTGCATTCATACAAAATTCAGTTGCTGTGGTTACCGGTTTTGGGCTGACACACCCATTTTCAAACCTCAACACCTTATACAACTGGTGATAGCTACTGTGTACCAGGATTATTATGAATCACACCAATGCGAGTCCAAAAACCTGTAATGGATGGTTCAAATGACTCTAAGCACGGTGGCACTTAACATGTGAGGTCATCAGTCCCCTCAACATAGAACTACGTAAACCTAACTAACCTAACGACATCACACATATCCTTGCCCGAGGCAGAATTTGAACCTGCGACCGTAGCAGCAGCGTGGTTCCGGACTGAAGCGCCTAGAACCGCTCGGCCACAGCGGCCGGCCCTGTAATGGATGTTAGGGCACAGGGCCCCAAACAGTAGACTGTATTACACTAGGAATAACTAGGCTAATGCATTTCAAGGTACCATAGTATACGCCACTATGTCACAAGTACTATTCATAGAAAGTAGCATTTAATAACTGTTTATGTATTGAAATTTAGAAAGGTATCACTACGTTTTTTATGATACGTTAATATTTTGTTCATGACACCTTGTAAGAAACAAGAGATTTTGTTGTAATAAGAAAATGTTATGCATGGTACGAAAGGTGGTAAGGGGTTCGATTCCACAAGACGCATTGGTCACACAAAAATGTGCTGTATTGTACATGTCAGCGGTACTTATGGCTATTCCCTTTCTGAGCGAAAAGTGTATGTTGTATTACTATCTCGCTTAGGGTCCACGCATGCTCAATTGTTTGATCCACTAGTTCAAATGTATATCTGCTGGCCTTGTGATGGCGCGTAAGAATCGTAACATGCTTTTTTGTAATGTAGTCCTATGAAATGATGTATTACCAGAGTTTTATATAATACTTTTACCTACGATTATTATGTTTATATGATCAGTGCCGAAATAAGATTTGGCTTTGAATACGGCCTTCACTCCATGAGTGATGATTGTGTCGTATGATGTTCAATATGGTGTTGTATAATGTTCATTTAATGCATTACTGTGGGTTTGATACCAAAGGTTACAAGAACAGTGTAATTTGTAAAACTGTAGCTGTTTTATGTCTTCGGCTTTATTTTATTTTAGACTGTATACGGCTAACATGCAATAATGAACAGCATATTTTAGGTTTTAGCATTGACTCCCAGTATTCGAGGTATTAATGCTTGGTACTATACCCAGACAGAAAAATACAGGGTTGTATACTGGAGCACGCGCTATGGCGTCACCTCCTGGCTTTGTATGTTCCATTTGAACCCCATGTTGCATTTGAACCCCATGTTATTTTGTAAAAAAATGTTGTTATCATTTCCTGTAATGTACAACTGAGGTTTTCATTTGGATGCCACGTTATTATGCAAAAGAAATGCACGTTTGTATGACGGTGACGCCTAAAATGGTGTACTGTTGACATCTGTCAGTTTAGTTGTGTCATTCAGCTGTAACGGACACATACAGGCTAAGATCAATGAGGATGATTGTTGCCCTCTGTATACTTTGCTGTGCCTTTTGGCACCATATTATATGAATAGTTACGGTTAATAAAAGGTGTGTCTGTAAGCATATGAGTACCTGCAAAATGGACATTCACTGTGTGTACACATGATTGAATGACATGAACTTTGTAATTTTTAGGTATATAGTTTGAAAATGGGTGTGTCAGCCAGAAATCAGTAACTATTACAGCTGAATTTTGTATGAAAGCAACTGAGACGGATGGAATTTAAAAAAAATCCAATTTCCTCAGTACTGAACAGTTGCAACATGCCTCGAATAAGCAAGTAAAGGATGCTGCCTGACAGGGGTTTGTTGGAAGAATTTTAAAGAAATGTAAGTAATCAGCAAAGAAGTGGCGTACAAAACTCTTGTTTGCCCGGTTCTTGAATATTGCTCGTCTGTCTGGGCCTCTTGCCAGGTAAGTTTGTCAAATGAAATGGAAAAGTTCCGAAAATGAGCGGTACTTTCCGTCATAGTTCGCCTAGTAAGCGCGGAAGCTCCAATTGGAGACGCCACAAGAGTGCTCTTTTGCCTCAGCGAGTATGATCCTAGAAGAGACAATCACTATGTAGCTTCCTCTTATACATATATATCACTAAAACAGGGTGCAGGTAAAATTAGAGCTCAAAAACTGACTTACCATAGCGGTTCATCCCTGCATACAGGTCGTGACTCGAGCAGGAATGTCAGATAGCACTGTAGTACCATAAGTACTTTCCGCGAGATACCACGAAGTGGCTTGAGGAGTGAGAATGAGAAAGTGTCCGATAGTCTGTTATGTTTCTGTGAAGACTGTCTACGTGTTGTGAATCAGGACTTAACATTTCGATTTTGTGAACAAATGGCAAAGAAAATGCCGGAATTCAGCATCTCTGCTTCGAAATAAGGCGAGATTTGCCAAGCCACGCACGACTTTTACGGCCTCCATCTTTTGTTGTTACATAATGGAGATAATTTTCATAGATATTCTCGAACGGGAAACCAGAAGGTTCGCTCTTCCATTATCTGCAGCGTAATTTGGTCTTCTGCATCTTTCAAGCCACCTTCTGGTGTGTGGTGGATGATACTTAGGACAAAACTATAATTTCTCCTTCATACTCCTTTCGCTGTCCCATTAGCGAATGGAGAGTTTGAAGAATGAATGCTAGTATGGCTAAATTCTCTGATTTCTTTAATTTTAAAGTCATTGTTACTTCGTTAGATTCACGACTGAGCAAAATGCTGCTTTACTATTTCTGCATTAACAGACAACGAATATATTGCGCGCCTCCTCTTCAGTAGCGTCTTTTACTGGAGTTACCTCTGTAATGCTTTCGAGATAATTAAACAAATCTGTGACGAAATGTGCTGCTCTTCTTATGATCTTCTCTATATTCTGTGTTAATCCTACCAACGTCCAAGACGTATGAGCGATACTCAACAATCGTGAATTCCGCTACTACCTATTAAGAGTATTTCAATATTGACTACGTACCAAATTATGGCATCGGTATTAATGTCCATAAATCATTCACCTTTGTATGAAAGTCGACCCATGAGTGAACATCATCGTGATCTGATGACAGTTAATGAAGTATGAGACACCAGGAAAACTTTCGTAGCACAAGTGAAAATAAAAAAATGGTCTGTAACTTTTGAGATGGTTCCGGACAGAAAAGTCTGAGCACTAAAGTCAGGTGATCTCGGGGCCAAAATACGGGCCTTGCTCAGCCTATCCATTTTGGACCATATTGGCGCGTTAGATGAACAGCAGCAAAATATGCACGTGCTCTAACGTGGATGTACCACATCCTTCAACCACGGGCTGTGGGTGAAATTTGAGCAAGGTTAGATGGGGACTTAATGGAAAAGTTTACGTTTCAAAAACATTTATACTAATTAGATCAATGTTTCATACTGATGTCAGCGGCGGATCCTACTCACACAGTCAAAATTATCTCGAAAACGGTTCGTTTGGGGACTCATGTTTACTGGAACCTTTTTATTTGCGGTATCGTGTACTTTTATTTGTATTAGTTTTCGCTATTATTTATGATATTAGGTCTACGACTTTGCTTCCTCCGTTTTTTCTTGAAGTACAAGGCTTTATTGTGAAAAACTTCCAAAAAATTTACGATTCAAAGTACTGACCATCGGGAGCCACTCCACTACTTTCTCTCGTCTTTTGGGCTGCTTACGAATCCCGCGCGGAAGAATTGGGAGTCTTTTGAGGTGATTCATGAATCGATCCGATTTTGCAATTGTTCACATGACCGAGGTGCTGCTCAACTAGATCGTATGCCTTTGATAAAAAAGAAAGGTGCTTCGAGAATGAAATTTTCACTCGGCAGCGGAGTGTACGCTGTACGCTGTACTGCAATCAATAGAGTCCAAAAAAAGGTCGAGTATCGGAAATTGTTTGTGGAGTCGGAAATTTTTGTGCATTGGTAGGAAGGAGTGTCGCGAGCAACATACTAGAAATCCTGACTGATAAGCGATGAGTGAGGGGATGGAGGTGCTTTTGAAGGTCACTTTTGTACGTTTTTCTTGTGTTACTCGAAAACCATTTCATCCAGAGTAAACATATCCCAGTACAGATTTTCGCTGCATTAAATTTCCTACAAAAAGGTCCTGTTCATATTTTCTGTAAGACTTTCAGTTTGCGCGTAGCGAGCGAAAGAATATGAGAATTTCATGCGTGAGTTTTGAAGTCAAATACAGAATTGCGAGTTGCATAAACAACATCGGTAGGGGCAGCTGAATAACCCTGTTTATGAAACGAGCGAAATGTTAGCCCGTGAGCATCCAGTCGAAAGGCAAACGACTAAAAATATGTAACTCCGAAATTCGTAGACGTTGGTGGGAGGCGTTTAGAAACGAGAGCTGAAACCAGCTGGTACGGCTCCGTGTGACTGGTGCAGTGTGAGAGAAGGCGGGCAGGCCCGCAACTCCCTGGAGGGCTTTGCGGCTGCTGGGAGCGGTCTGCACTGCTCTTTGTGACTGATGTGCGGCTGCAGCATTTTCAGCCTCTCACTCGTTTTATATCTCAATAAACTGCCACCACTGACATAAAGCAAAGCTACTCTATCGCACATGTGCCGAGGACAGCTCGCCACATGGTCACTACGCAGCCTTCTCGCCGGTGAATCACTTCCTGCTCGACAGCAGCACACTCACTCACTCTTGTGTTATTCTATATCACTGTATCCTCCTTGACGAAATGGTAATGAAATTTCTACCACAAGTGACTAACGACGATACAAATGTTTTAGGATTGATATATTGTGAAATAACTCTGAGGCGCGATACGACATTGCATACGTCAAGATATTGCGTGACAAATCTTCTTCGATACGAATTCACTGCACATCTATTTCGATTTCTGTGTGTCCCATCTGTGACCTTCCATGCGGTCCAATAGAAAGAAGGGTTCGTACCCTCATTTGGTCTGCTCAGTTTGCCTAACTCAGCACTGGCGAATGCTGGGAAAGTTCCTCAGACTGGTGGTTTGTCTATAATTACTTCAATATCGATGGATAAATGCAAAAATAATCTCCATGGCAAGAAAATTAACCCCATAGTATCTAATTATTTTTTCTCCGAAGGAACTAACCGTATTCAGAAAGGATATGCTAAATACAGTTACTGGTAATGTCTTTATTGCTGTTAGAAGTTGTTTATCTTGTAGCGAAATTGAAGTAGATAGTTCGTATGAGTTAGTATGAGTAGCGGTCATTCTTGTCTACCGGGATAAAATAATAATTGGGTCCTTTTACCGACCTCCCAACTCACTTGATACAATTGCTGAGAGGTTCAAAGAATTTTCATTAAAAAACATATCCGACTCATGCAATTATAATTGGTGGCTACTTCAATTTTCCCTCGATATGTTGGCGAAAATACATATTTAAATCAGGAGGTGCGTGCTAAACGCATTCTCTGAAAATTATTTCGCGCAGTTAGTTCATGAGCACACTCTAAAAGTAAACGAAAAATATGTCTACTCAAAAAAGCAGATAAAAATCTACTTGACGCCTTTCTGAGAGACAATCTCCACTCCTTCCAAGTTAACAATATGAGTGTAGACCAGACGTGGCTTGAATTCAGAGAAATAGCATCGACAGCAATTAAGAGATTTATACCAAATAAATTAACAAACCACGGAGCTTATCCTCCATGGTACACAAAACAGGTCATAACACTGTTGTACAATCAACGAAAAAAAGCATTCCAAATTCAAACGAACGCAAAATCTCCAAGATTGACGATCTTTTACAGAAGCACGAAATTTAGTGCGGACATCAATCGACATGCTTATGATAGTTTCCACGACGAAACTTTATCTCGAAAACTGGCAGAAAATCCAAAGAGATTCTGGTCGTATGTAAAGTATGCTAGTGACAAGACAATCAATGCCTTCTCTGCGATAGCAATGGAAATGCTATCGATGACAGGGCTGCTAAAGCAGAAATACTAAAGAAAGCATTCCGTAATTCCTTCACTAAAAAGGACGATGTAAATATTCCAGAATTCGAATAATGAACAGCTAACAATATGAGTAACTTAGAAACAAATATCCTCTGAGTATTGAAGCAACTTAAATCACTTAATAAAAGCAAGTTCTCCAGTTCAGACTGTATACCAATTACATTCTATTCATAGTATGCTGATGCAGTAACTGCATACTTAAGAATCATACACAACCCTTTGCTCGACGAAAGAGACGTACCCAAAGACTGGAAAGTTGCACAGGTTACACCGATATTCGAGAATGGGAATAGGAGTATTCCACTAAATTACAGAGCCATGTCATTAACGTTCATATACAGCAAGAGTTTGGAACATATACACACATCAAAAAAAGTTTTGCATCACCCCAGTTCCCAGAACTCCTGAAGGTAGACGATGACTGTGGATGTTGTATCACAGACACACTCCCTTTCACTGTTCAGAGATGTCACTAAACCCGTCCAAAGATGTAAACAACCATGCATGAGCAGCGTCTATTAGACGAAGGAGGTCCGACAGCCGATCAGTTCCAGTTCAATCATGCCTAGCGCTCAATACAGCGGTTCGATCGCGTCCGCATTTTTACTTTGTGTCAGGAAGGGCTCTCAACAAGGAAAGTGTCCAGGCGTCTCGGAGTGAACCAATACGATGTTGTTCGGACATGGAGGACGTACAGAGAGACAGGAACTGTCGATGACATGCCTCACTCAGGCCGTCCAAGGATTATTACTGCAGTGGATGACCGCTACCTACGGATTATGGCTCGGAGGAACCCTGACAGCAACGCCACCACGTTGAATAATGCGTTTCGTGCAGCCATAGGACGTCGTGTCACGACTCAAACTGTGAGAAATAGGTTACATGATGTGCAATTTCACTCCCGACGTCCATGGTGAGGTCCATCTTTGCAACCACGACACCATGCAACGCGGTACAGATGGGCCGAATGGACCCCTCAGGACTGGCGTCACGTTCTCTTCACCGATGAGTGTCGCATATGCCTTCAACCAAACAATCGTCAGATACGTGTTTGGAGGCAACCCGGTCAGGCTGAACGCCATAGACACACTGTCCAGCGAGTGCAGTAAGGTGGAGGTTCCCTGATGTTTTTGGGTCGCATTATGTAGGACCGACGTACACCGCTGGTGGTCACGGAAGGCGCCCTAACGGCTGTACGATACGTGATTTCCATCCTCCGTCCGATAGTGCAACCATATCGGCAGCAGATTGGCGAGGCATTCGTCTTCATGGACGACAATTCGCGCCCCCATCTTGGACATCTTGTGAATGACTTTCTTCAGAATAACGACATCACTCAACTACAGTGGCCAGCATGTTCTCCAGACATGAATCCTATCGAATATGATAGAATGAAAAGGGCTGTTTATGGACGACATGACCCCAGCAACCACTCTGAGGGACTATGCCGATCGCCGTTGAGGAGAGGGACAATCTGGACCAACAGTGCCTTGATGAACGTGTAGATAGTATGCCACTACGTATACAGGCATGCATCAGTGCAAGAGGACGTGCTACTGGGTATTAGAGGTACTGGTGTGTACAGCAATCTGGACCACGACCTCTGAAGGTCTCGCTGTATGGTGGTACCACGTGCAAAGTGTGGTTTTTATGAGCAATAAAAAGGGCGGAAATGGTGTTTATGTTGATCTCTATTCCAATTTTCTGTACAGTATCCGGAACTCTCGGAACCGAGATGCTGCAAAACTTTTTTTGATGTGTGTATTATGTTTGAACATTATGAAGTACTTCAAAGAGAACAATCTATTGACAAATAGTCAACACGAATTTAGAAAACCTTGTGAAACACAACTAGTTCTTCACTCACACGAAGTGTTGAGTGCTATTGTCAAGGAATTTCAAATTGATTTCATATTCCTAGATCTCTAGAAGGCTTTTGAAACTGTACCTCACAAGCGGCTTGCAATCATATTGCATGCTTATGGAATATATCCTCAGTTATGTGACTGGATTTGTGATTTACTGTCAGATTCGTTGTAATTGACGAAAGTCATCGAGTAAAACAGAAGTGATTTCTGGCGTTCACCAAGGTAGTGTTATAGGCGCTCTGATGTTCGTTATCTATATAAACGAGTTAGTAGACAACTTGAGCGGCTTTCTTAGGTTGTTTGCAGATGATGCAGTCGTTTATTATGTCGTAAATTCATCAGAAGATCAATAAAATTTCAGAACGGTTTAGGTAAGACATCTGTATGTCTTAGCGATAATACTAGAAGCAATACAAGATGTGCCGAACGTATACAACCAGAAGCATGGAAGGCTGTTGGAGAATTAGGTCTGTTGCAAGGGTTCCGGAAAAGTGCTTTGCAACCGTTAAGGAAATCACATACTACACACTAATTTGACCGAGTCCAATGTTTGAAGTCCTTATCGAATAGGCATGACAGCAGACTACAAATGCAGAGAAGCACTGCTAGGCTCGTAACTGGTCAGTATAGCCAGTACGAAGGTATATATATCGGGACGAAGATCTGAGTCTAGTGTCTTTCCTACTCTTGAGTGGATGTAGTGTGGCAGCCCTACATCTTCAGTTGAGAGCTTTTATGGAGGAAAGGTCAGGTGTGTCGTGTTAGTGGTTTGCACTGTAAAGCTTAGTTTTTTAAACTCTAGAACATATAGTTCACTATTTCGCATCGACTGATTCAGTATTAATAAGAGTAGTTCAATTTCATGTTAAGAAACTGCGAGAGAAAAATGCCTTCACGTCGTTGTTTTGTAAAACGCCAGAAGAGGCTACGAGGTTAATACAAATGGATCTTCCATTAAAAATGCAGCTAAAAGGCATGGTTCAGATGGTTCAAATGGCTCTGAGCACTATGCGACTTAACTTCTGAGGTCATCAGTCGCCTAGAACTTAGAACTAAATAAACCTAACTAACCTAAGGACATCACACACATCCGTGCCCGAGGCAGGATTCGAACGTGCGACCGTAGCGGTCGCTCGGCTCCAGACTGTAGCGCCTAGAACTGCACGGCCACTCCAGCCGGCTAAAAGGCATGGATATGATGTACCCACATTACGTAAAAGACTTAATGCAGGATATGGAGTGGCATCATTGGGGCGTTCCAGGAGAGTGTTTTCTGTGACAGAAGAAATTGAATTTGCGGAGTACTGAGTCAATCTGTATTCTATGTTCCGTCACCTTACGTTTAAACACATCCGACATTTAGCATATCAGTCTGCTGAAATAAATGGCGCAAACGACTCGTTTAATAAATAAATGCAACTGGTAAGGGAAGACTGGGCTCGCTCGTTCATCGCTCGTCACAATTTGTTTGTGGCAACCGGAGAAAATTAGTATCGGGACGATAAAGTGGTACAATAAAGCATACATGGAACGTATTTTTAGTAACTTTGAAACTTTGTGTGGTGTCACCGCCAGACATTACACTTGCTAGGTGGTAGCCTTTAAATCGGCCGCGGTCCGTTAGTATACGTCGGACCCGCATGTCGCCACTATCAGTGATTGCAGACCGAGCGCCGCCAAACGGCAGGTCTAGGGAGACTTCCTAGCACTCTCCCCAGTTGTACAGCCGACTTTGCTAGCGATGGTTCACTGACAAATTACGCTCTCATTTGCCGAAACGATAGTTAGCATAGCCTTCAGCTACGTCATTTGCTACGACCTAGCAAGGCGCCATTACCAGTTACTATTGATGCTGTAAAACATGTACCGTCAAGAGCGATGTTCACTATTTATGGATTAAAGTTAAGTATTCCTCAGCTACGTCCTTTTTTGCTAGTCTCATTTCCTTGACCTGTTCTAGACCTCACGCCAGCCTTCGTGAGCTAAAACGCGTGCCTTTCGACTTCCTCTCATAGTGGGTTGGCTCTCTTGCCAATCCACAACACTTTGTAATCTAAATATAATTTTCCGTCCCGTCGAATCTATAATGAAGACAAAACCACAATACAGACTGTGCCGGGAAAACTGCAGAAAATATGTCAACAAAAGGCCAAACAATAATATTGCACTGTATTTCCTTGTTTTCAAATGTTTTGTGTTTAAATAAATAATATGTTAGTGTCATGTTTTGATGTGTAATACGATCAAGATGATTGAGACAATGAGGATGATGAAGATTGTAATATTTTGACACATAGTAAAACTACCCGGTAAATTTAGAGAATCGGTATATGAGGAAGACTATGCGACAATTCTGCTGCAACCATTGTTTGTCTCGTGTAGGAAGAATAAGAATGTGATAAGAGAGATTAGGCCGCGTACAGAGGCATATAGGCAGCCATTTTGCTACAGAGGCATATAGGCAGCCATTTTGCCTTCCCTCAATACGGCGATAGAATAGGAAAACAACCGCTGTATTGGCACGAAGTAGTCTCTTCCGTGGGCTATACGTTATTTTGCGGAACATGTGATAGACGTAGATGTAGACGAGTGACAATTGTAAGATGTCCTCATTGTTTCCGGCATCAAGAAGTTTTTCGCCTGGTCTCAGCAGTCAGTTTCATTCCTCTCACAGCATTATTCATTTTCTGACATCTTTCATCACGTCTGGGACGCCTCTTCAGCATAAGAGTCCATCAACCCTGCCCATGCAGTACGACTGTTTGTAGCGCCTTTTCTTCTTGTAAGACTTAAGCTTTTTGATTATCCACTAAGTTCTGCGCCTGTTTAAATTATTCGCACATATATCTCCTGCTTCTTCAAATTTCTGATTATCTCTGCACTTGAATTGTACACGCCCTATACTGCAATAGCGTTCGAGTGTACAGTACCTATATCTGAACTTAACTCCGTCCGAACAGGTCTCGAAAGACCCAACGCCGTATCATCCTCAGTCAATGGGTGTCACTGGATACGGATAGGGGGGGAGGGGGGGGAGTGAGGTCAGTACACAGCTCTCCTGGCCGTTGTCAGTTTTCGTGATCGACGGTACCCTCATCAGTGAGGCAATTACCACATTCTTCCAAGGGTTTGCCTGTTTACTATTCTTCTCTGCCTGTTGCCTTTTGTGACAATTGCTTGAACTAATATCAGTTGATGTAGTAGGCCTAGTGTCTTTTTTCTCTTCCGTTGTCTGTAGAATCCTTTCTTCAAAAATGATCTTCATGAAATTATTGCGTGTTCAGTGTTTTCTGCGATGTTTTATCATTATTTTCCTATAGCACTTATTTCTTGGATTTTGGTTCGCGCGGATTCCCCCATCGGAGGTTCGATTCCTCCCTGGGACATGGATTGTGTGTTGTCGTTAGTGTTAGTTTAACTTATATTAAGTAATGTGTAAGCCTAGGGACCGATGACCTTAGCAGTGTGGTCCCATAGGAACGTACCACAAATTTCCAAAATTGTCCTTGGATTTTATCACCATCATGGGCGGAGTGTCACAAAAGAACTTGGTAATTTGAACAAGCTCAGTTGGTTGAAAGGCATTTATTATTTTACGAATCGACAGATGTAAATGTACACTGTCTGCTCATAAGTATATCGATGAATATTACTGAACGTTAATATGGGATGTGTTCTCCGTTCTCTTTTACAGCAGCTTGAATTCTGCTGGGAACACTTCTAATGAGATGCCTGAGTATCCGTGAAGGGATGGCAGCCCATTCTCCCTCAAGGGCCGAAACCAAAGATTGTAGTGATATTGGACGCCGAGGTCTGAAGCGATATCGACGTTCTGACTCACTCCAAGTATGTTCCACTGGATCCACGTCGGTTCTTTGGGCAGGTCAATCCATTTCAGGAAAGTTATTGTCCACAAGCCATTACCTTACAGAAGCTGCCTTATGGCAGGGTGCATTGTTTGTCATGCTGACGGGAGCACTCAGCATCTCTGAACTGTTCCTCTACTACAGCCAGCACAGAATGCTGTAAAATTCTTTAAACGCGGTGTGTCCGGAAAGTAATGTGCTAGTACTTCAAGTGGCCGTAGAGCGCTCCGACCGGTTGGGTATGGTGGGGAAGTAGGGGGTACTCTCAGCTTCAAACCGACGCCTTCACCAGTCAACTCCGAGAAATTGGGGCGTCAGGATAGCTGTCTCCACGCACACTTGTTTAGTGGCTGTGTCACGAAACGCGGTTGAATCGTCACTCGAGCAATGTTATGCGATAAACTTTTGTTCGAAACTTAAAAAAACCTCTTGCGGAGAGCCACCAATTGAGTTTACAAGCTTACGGTGACAGTGTTCTATCGCACTCACAAGTTTTGCCGTGGTTAACTGCGTTTAAGGAAGGCCAGGAAGAGGTGTTCGACGAACTCCGAGCTGGACAGCCGTCAACCAGTCCAACCGACGACAATTTGGCCCGTGTACACGATATGTTAAATTACGACAGTCGCTTAAGTGTCCATATGATTGCAGAAACTGTCAACGTTCCCAAAACTATTGTAAACAAACTGGTGGCAGATGAACTGGACATGGTTCCCAAACATTTGACGGATAAGCAGAAGAATCACTGAGTAACTGCCGCAACTGAAAATCTCGAACACGTGGGAACTGAACTTTCATTCTTGCACTTTGTCGTTACTGGGGATGGAACCTGGTGTCTCGGGTACGACCCAGAAACAAAATGTCAAAGGTGCACACCTAGGGATCCCCAAAACCGAAAAAAGCAGGACTGAGCAAGCGTAAAGTGAAAACGATGTTGATTGTCTTTTTCGATGCCAAAGGTGAGAATCTGTTCTTCAAGGCCAAACAGTGAACGCTGCTACTACGTTGATGTGCTGGAAAAACTACGAAAAAGCGTCATCCGAGTCAGAAACGAAAATGACGCTACGTGAGAGATCCACCATGACAGCTCTTCAACGACACTGCACTGGACTTCCGTGAGTACCTACCGAAGCACAACTTGGCACCTCTGCCACAACCCACCTACAGGCCCTACTTGGCTCTGGCCGACTTCTTTCTTTTCCCGAAAATCAAAACCGCCCTTAAAGGAACCCGTTTTGGGTCAACTGAAGCCGTCCAAGGCGCCGCAACGAGGGCCTTTGGGGACGTCCCCGCTGAATCCTTCCAGAACACGCATCTTGTGTGGCAGAGCCGCTGGGAAAAGTCTGTAGATGCCCAAGGCAACCACCTCGAAGAATATTAAACGTTTGTAACGATATCTACAATAAAAATATTGGTTAAAAGGATAGAATTACTTCTTGCACACATCAAGTATGGTTCCACGTATCGCTTTTTCCTAAGCGCAACAAGCGTACTGCATCCTCACCACGAAAAGTACCTGCTTATCGTGCACCGCCTCCTCCATGCCTCACCGTAGCACTACACCTGATGACAAGTAACATTTTCGAGGCAAGCGCCAAGAATTCCCGTGGTGAGAGGCAATGGTCGGAATGTGGTATTCTCGGCACACACTTGATACTGTGGATCTCGGAACATCGAATTCCACGACAGTTTCGAAATGGAATGTCCCATGCGTCTAGCTCGAACTACCAATCAGAGCTGAAAGTCTGTTAAATCCCGTCGCGCTGCCATAATCAGGTAGTAAACGTTATCACGTAAATCACTATGGATCACCTCACTGCAAATGTCAACTCCGTCAAAACACTGCCCTTTTTTACCTTGTCTGCACGATACTACCGCCATTTGTACATCGCCATCCCATGACTTTTCTCTCCTCTGTGTATTGTCAGTAATACACTGAAAAGCGAAAGAAACTGGTAAAACTGCCTAATATCGTCTAGGGACCCCGCGAGCACGCAGATGTGCCGCAACACGACGTGGAAACGACTCGACTAATGTCTGAAGTAGTGCTGGAAGGAACTAACACAATCAGTCCTGCAGGGCTGTCCATAAATCCGTAAAAGTACGAGGGCGTGGAGATCTCTTCTGGAAAGCATGTTGGCAGGCGTCCCAGATATGCTCAATAATGTTCATGTCTGGGGAGTTTGGTGGCCAGGGGAGGTGTTTAAACTCAGAAGAGTGTTTCTGGACATGTGGGGTGTCGCATTGTACTGCTGCAATTGCCCAAGTCCGTCGGAATGCACAATGGACAAGGTGATCAGACAGGATGCGTACGTACGCGTCCCCTGTCAGAGTCGTATCTAGACATATCAGGGGCTCCATATCACTCCAACTGCACACGCCCCACACCATTACAGACCCTCCACCAGCTTGAACATTCCCCTGCTGGCCTGCAGGGTCCATGGATTCATGAAGTTGTCTCCGTACCCGTACACGTTCATCCGCTTGATACAATTTGAAACGAGACTCGTCCGACCAGGCAAAATGTTTCCAGTCATCAACAGTCCAATGACGGTGTTGACGGACCCAGGCTAGGCGTAAAGCTTTGTGCCATGCAGTCATCAAGGGTACACAAGTGGGCCTTCGGCTCCGAAAGCCCATATCGATGATGTTTCGTTGAATGGTTCACACAGTGACACTTGTTGATGGCCCAGCAGAGAAATCTGCCGCAATTTGCTGAAGGGTTCACTTCTGTCACGCTGAAAGGTTGTCTTCAGTCGTCGTTGGTCCCGTTCTTGCAGTATCTTTTTCCGGCCGCAGCGGTGTCGGAGATTTGATGTTTTATCGGATTTCTGATATTCACGGTACACCCGAGAAATGGTCGTTCGGGGAAACCCCCACTTCATCACTACCTCGGAAATGCTGTGTCCCATCGCTCGTGCGCTGACTATAACACCACGTTCAAACTCAAATCTTGATAATCTGCCGCTGTAGCAGCAGTAACCGATGTAAGAACTGCGCCAGACACTTGTTCTCTTGTATAGGCGTTGCCGACCGCATCGCCGTATTCCGCCTGTTTACATTTTTTTTTTGAATACGCGTGTACACCAGTTTCTTTGGCACTTCAGTGGTTTGAACGTGTGAGCGTCTCTTAGCGAACACTTCTGGAAGCGCCTTACCTTGCTTAGGGAGCAGCCAGTGGGGACCGGAGCAGCCAGCGACGGACACTGCGACCTGCCGCGGCGGCGTGGGCGCCGGGCCTGTCTTGCGCTGTCCTCTCTAATTACGCTAGCCCTAGCCCGGTCCACCTCGTTGTGCGGCGGCTAATTGTGCAGCCGCTGCCCACGCAGCTGCCGACGGCACGGAAACGATCACGCAACGTCTGCGTCTTCCCTCACGGATGCGCACGCACGCTGATGTCTGTGGAAATTGCAAGAGCATCGAAAAAGGGATTCGGAGGCTGTGCAGACCAGTGTACCTGCAATAAGATCAAGATACGTTTAATGCTGCAACCTCGCTGCTCGCGCATTGCCGGCACGGCACTACAATGATGAAACCAGCTAACTTTTAGGATAAGCATAAGCTGCGCTTTCGCTGCTCGCACACGGCTGCCCGCAGGGAGAATTTGCTTTGCAGTCGCTCACATCGCTGGCTTAGTGGGTTACTTGCAGTATTGTGCAACGAAAGAAAAAACATTCTCTCCCAGGAACTCCTATTTACGAAGTTTCAAATGGTTCAAATGGCTCTGATCACTATGGGACTTAACTTCTAAGGTCATCAGTCCCCCAGAACTTAGAACTACTTAAACCTAACTAACCTAAGGACATCACACACATCCATGCCCGAGGCAGGATTCGAACCTGCGACCGTAGAGGTCGCGCGGTTCCAGACTGTAGCGCCTAGAACCGCTCGGCCACAACAGCCGGCTACGAAGTTTCAGGTGCTAGTTTTACAGTGATGTGACAAAGTCATAGGACCTGTTCCCTCCCCATCAGGGGGCACGGGGCAGATCGAGGAAAGCATCAGTGAGAGGCATGCCAGGATTACACAATACCTGGAAGCCAATGTAAAAAATGGAAAGATAAGCCAGGCTGCGATCATGACCCTAAAAAATGAACTCGCCTCCTGGGCTATCGCCCATGCGAAGCTCGAGGGGCGAGTTGAAGAATTACAGAAGGAAAATGAAAGGCTGCGCAAGCAGCCAACAAAATCATGGGCTAATGTAGTCGCTCAAACGGCACCTAAGAGCCAGTCTACAAGAGATACCATTGTAAAAGTGTCACAAAGACCAGATACTGCTGTCTTTTTGAGACCACTGCCCGGTCAAGACACTAAGAAAGTACAGGAAATTTTTACAACAACGATCAATCCTGCTAAAGATAAAATCAAAATAAATAAAGTAAAAGCTACAAAGAATGTAGTAATAGTCGATGTGGCAATGGTGGATGACCGGAATAAAATACTTAACAACCAGAAACTGTGTAAAGCAGTAAAATGTGAGCCACCAAGAAAGAGAAATCCTCTTGTTATTATGTATGACATACCAGTCACATTTGATAATAATGAACTCCAGGAAACAATTCGAAATCAGAATTTTGATGATATGAGTACTGATGACTTTAAAAACGAATTCAAACTTAAATTTAAAACGGGGCCAAGAGACAAAGACGTTGTACATCATGTAGCGGAAGTCTCTGGCCAAATGTGGAAGAGATTAACCTCAATGGGTAGAATCTACATTGGCTTTCACGCCATCAACGTGCGGGACTTTTTGGTGGTACCTCGCTGCCATAATTGCGGCGACCTTGACCATGTGCATAAATATTGTGAAAGGAAGTCGGCTTGCTCCAGGTGTGGAGAAGAAAATCACATTAGAAAAAACTGCACAAAATCTGCAATATGCATCCCCTGCATGAGAAGAGGTAAAAAGACCTGTAATGCCTCTGGTCGCAACTGCCCAACGTACAGGATGCTGGAGCAGAGGCTAATATCAAGAACCGACTATGGCTGAGTTAACTACGGCACCCAGGATGCCTAAAAGAAAATCCCCATGCAAGAGGAGAAGGGACGCGGCAAGAGCAGCCCAGTTCAAACAGTTCCTTGCAACACTCGCAGAAGGAAGAGATGGTAGGAAGAGAATGAAGGATGCGTGTGTCCAAACGGATCCACAAGAACAAGCGGCAGCTCCCTCTGCCTACTGCTGGGGATCACGAACGCCAGGAAATCAGGCAACTCAAGACAGGCGTCCTGTAGCGGTGGGCCGACCAGCATTCGTTCAAGGGAGTCCTGTACTGGAATTGCCGGTGCAGGTCAACACAATTACAAGTTCAAATACACATATAACCAATAACACCAACGCTAGTAATGACTCGAGACAACCAACAGCTGTGAGAACAGTGGTTGATCCGATCAGAATATACCCTAATCTTGAACATTCTTTACAATTATCCCGCCTGGAGGAGCCGGCTGTCCTGACCACTGCACTGCGACATCTAGTGCGGGTAGGACATAGGTACGGGCGTAAGGTCACCTTCTCGGTCATGGAGGCTGTCGACAGGGTACAACTAAAAAGACTATGAATCTCCCCACCGACTTTGGCGCCCTGCGTGACCTAGTAAAGAAGGTGTTTGAGAGAAGGAACGAGACCTTCAACTTAGATGAAATATACAATCAGTCTGTCCTATCCAATGGGAGAATAGCCTACGACTGGACGAAAACCTTCCCAGCATCATATGTACACACATATTTCCCATAATTACAGAAATACAGATAGGGCAGCTAAATGCACATAATAGTAGGCTGGTCATGCAGGAGCTTCGAAGAGTGGTGGAGGAGAGGAGCCTTGATGTGCTCTGTTTGCAGGAGCCATACTCTCTTGCGGGGAATGTAGCCTTTGCTGCCATGAGCTGGCAAGTGGTTAGCTTCGGAGATGACCCGAAAGCCACCATCATAATAACCAACAAGGCACTGCGGGTAACGGTGCTCTCACATCTTTCGGACGATCACTGCAATGTCATCGAACTTCAGTCACCAGTTGGCGTGATATACTTAATAAACATGTATTTTCAATACGGTACAGACATTGACGTTTACCTTGACCAACTCACGCAGGTGGCAACGGTGCTGAGGGGCAGAAAGGCAGTTGTGGTGGCGGACGTGAACGTCAAATCCCCCCTGTGGCACAGTGGCACCCGAGATGAAAGAGGAGGCAAGCTGGAAGAGACTATCATGTCCCTACAACTCCTCATTGCCAATAGACCAGGAAACCCCCCCACCTACACAGGAGGGGGAGGAGATGGAACTAATATCGACATCACGTTGATGACCACCAATATCGCTGCCAATATACAAAACTGGATTGTTACTGATGGAGAAACAACCAGCGATCACAACTTGATCACATTTACAATTTCAGATCGGGAGTGCCACTGGGACATAGGGTGGGAAGTACAACTAAACTATAACAAGACCAATTGGGAGCGCCTTGCAAGAGAGTTTGACACTCCGACATGGCCAGATGATGACGAAGATATCGACAAACACGCCGAAGATCTGGTGGGCGCTCTTACCAGGGCAGTCAAGGCTGCCGTACCAACCAGGAGGAGAGCCGTTGCGGCTTCTCCATCACCATGGTCAGCGGAACTGGGGCAGATGCGTCAGTCTGTCAGGAGGGCGAGGAGGTATTACCAGCGAAGTGTCGTCTGGGAAGAAAAACAAACATGACTACGAACATACAGGGAAGCCAAAGAGCAGTTCCAGAAGGAACTGCGAACAGTCAGGCTGGAAAGCTGGAAGAAATATGTGCACAGCCAATTGGCTATGGACCCCTGGGGCACTCCTTACAAAATAGTAAGAGAGAAAATCAGGTCGCCAATGGTGCTCTCCACTATCAGGGACGGGAACCGGATGACTGGATCTTGGCAGGAAACTGCTGAGGTCCTCCTCCACTCCCTCCTCCCTGATGATAAAGAGGAAGAGGACACAGAAGAACAATGCCTAATTAGGCAGGCTATGCAGGCAGACTACGAGAATAACACCATGGTGTACCCTTTCTCAGAAGAGGAAGTGGCAGCCCACATAAAATTACTAAAGAAAGGAAAGGCCCCAGGACCAGACGGCATCATCGCGGAGGTGGTGCAATACCTCGCTCCTCAACTGGTGACACCTTTAGCAAGAATTTACAACGAGGCCCTGCGCCTCAGAACATTCCCCAAAATCTGGAAAGAGGCCAATGTTGTAATTATCAAAAAAGGGCGGGACAAAGACCCTAAAGAAGCAAAATCTTACAGACCTATCTGTCTGTTGGACCTGTTAGGCAAATTGCTGGAGAGGTTACTAGCTGACAGACTGACAGCACACCGGATGTTGTGCGGGATGAGCGACAGACAATTCGGTTTTCGGCAGGGGCGATCTGCATGTGACGCAATTGCCCTCGCATCCGAGGTCTGTGGGTCGTCTCCGCACAAGTACATAGTTGGCATCATGGTGGACATCAGTGGCGCCTTTGATAACCTGTGGTGGCCTTCGCTCTTCTCCTGCTTGCGGGAGAAGGAGTGTCCAGGGCCGCTATACGGCTGTCTTAGGAGCTATTGTATGGAAAGAGAGGTCTGGCTATCGTCCCCTAGCGAGCGAATTGGTAAGAAAATCACGAAAGGGTGTCGACAGGGCTCTGTCCTGGGGCCACTCTTTTGGGATATCAATATGGAGCCTCTCCTGGAGAGCTTGGAAAATAGTGTGGATGTGCTAGAGGCGATAGCTTACGCTGACGACCTCCTTCTGCTGGTTGGCGGCCGAAGTCGTGAAGACCTCGAACCTAAAATTAATAGGACACTAGCAATTCTTACACAGTGGTGCCAAAACACGAAAATGACTATTGCGCCTAGCAAGTCAACATACTTGTTATTGAAAGGCCAATTGGCCAGGAATCCAACGGTAAGAATCGAGGGCTCACCGGTGATTCGGCGTCGAGAGGCCCGGTACCTTGGAGTAACAATTGATGAAAGGTGGAACTTTGCCAAACACATCGAAACAGTTACACAAAGATCACTAGAAGCTCTAAACAATCTGATCATGATAGGACACAGTAGGTTTCACCTTCCACCAGAACTCATAAAATTGTACCACAACACCATTCTCGTTTCCATCGTGGGTTACGGATCCGGAGTGTGGGCACACAGGCTCACGAGGGTCGTGCCCGCTATGTCTGTGAGGAGGGTGCAACGTAACATGCTTCTGCGCTCCATCGGAGCGTACAGAACATCTCCAGGAGGGGCACTACTAACACTCATGGGGGTATGTCCCCTGGACATCAAAATCCGGGAACAGGCAGCTTGGTACTGGGTGAAAAGGGGAGATATAGAAAAGACCGAGAGCATCTTGGGAGTGCGGGTGGGGGACAAGTTTGCAATTAAGAGGAGAGGAGAAGAGCTATGGCAAGAACTTTGGGACGCAGAAACAACAGGCCGAAGGACTTACCAGCTGCTCCCAAACATCAAAGAACGCCTCCAACTCTCGCATTTTCAACCAAGCAAGGGACTGGTGCACTTCCTCACAGGGCATGGACCGTATCCGGCATATCTTTGCCGATTCGGGAAAAGGGCTACCCCCTCGTGTGATTGTGGAGCTGAATGGGGCACTCTGGATCACGTGATCTATGAGTGCCCGGTCTTTGATGACGTAGCCGGGGACTTAAGAAACCAGCTGCCTCACAATAACATGTACCAGTTAATTAGAGACCCTACTACATTCACCATATTAAACCGCCTTGCCAGCGAGGTGTCAGCAAAAGTCCTGCAAGAATACCTCAGGGAAAATATATGAGCCACCAGACATGACATAATTGAAGGCGACCCATCCCATTCCGCCAGGGCGTGGACTGGCCAATCGCCGTGACGGTAGGAATCCGCCATGCCCTGGAACAAGGGGGAGGGAGCGCCAATACCCGAAATTGACAACTGCGCACCGACTGTGACTTAGAACTAATTAACCACTTAGTAGATAGGAGATAGAAGACCCCTAACAGAACCTGCAGCGACTTTCTTTAAGGCCAGCCCAGTGCCAGGGGCATGCTCACTAGGGTTAGCTCAGTGGGCACGGCCACACAGTAGGTTTATATTTAACAACTGGCACGCCTGTAACGCTGCAGGAAGTAGCCCTTAGATTAGTTAGCTAAGAGTAGAACTAGATCCTACCCAATAAGAAACTAACTCCTCATTTCCTGTAGCAAGTAAGTTCACTAACACTAGTAATAGAAGTTAACAATGCTGCTAATATCAATTAAATGTAATGTAGATCTAAGACCCACTAATGTATTAGGTGGTGGGTTACAATGTATGAAATAATTTGAATAAAGAAATTTTTTTTAAAAAAAAAAAAAAAAATGTCATAGGACACCGATATGCGCATATGGTAGTATTGCGTACACAAGGTATAGAAGGACAGTGCATTGGCGGTGCTGTCATTTGTACTTAGGTGAATCATGTGAAAAGGTGTCCGACGTGATTATGACAGCACGACGCGAATTAACAGACTCTGAATCCGGATTGGTAGTTGGAGCTAGAGGCGTGAGACATGACGTGACAGAAGTTGTGGGATAGCGACATGAACGTATACAGATGGTGGTAGTATTGCGTACACAAGGTATAAAAGGGCTGTGCAATGACGAAGCTGTCATTTGTACTCTCACCAAGGACAACGCAGTGGCCGACGGCCTCCACTTAACGTCCGAAAGCAGCGGCAGTTGCGTAGAGTTGTCAGTGGTAGCAGACAAGCAAAACTGCGTGAAATAACCGCATAAATCAATGTGGGGCCGGCCCGGGTGGCCGAGCGGTTCTAGGCACTACAGTCTGCAACCGCGCGACCGTTACGGTCGCAGATTCGAATCCTGCTTCGAGCTTGGATGTGTGTGATGTCCTTAGGTTAGTTAGGTTTAAGTAGTTCTAAGTTCTAGGGGACTGATGACCTCAGTTGTTAAGTCCCATAGTGCTCAGAGCCATTTGAACCCATCAATGTGGGGCGTACGACGAACGTATCCGTTAGGGCAGTACGGCGAAATTTGGCGTTAATGGCCTATAGCAGCAGACCACCAACGCGAGTGCTTTTGCTAACTGCACGACATTGCCTGCAGCGCGTATCCTGGACTCGTGACCATGTCCGTTGGACCGTAGACGACTGGGAAACCGTGGTCTTCTGAGATGAGTCCCGATTTCGGTTGGGAGAACTGATGGTAGCGTTCGAGTGTGGCGCAGACAGCACGAAACCATGGACTCATGTTGTCAACAAGGCGCTGTGCAAGTTAGTGGTAGCTCCACACTGGTAATGGTGATGGCTGTGTTTACATGGAACGGACGGGGTCGTCTGGTCCAACTCAATAAAACCGTGACTGGAAATGGTTAGGTATAAAATGCAGGTCTGACCATCAGCTGCTTTTATTTTAAACCCAGACATCGACCGGTTTCAGTCACAGACCATCTTCACGGATTAGGGTTCAAACATTTTAAACCACAACGTCACACCTGCCATTACTCTTCTTTTCAGTACTGCTTTGTGTATCCTTGTTATTAGTATTTTTGCTTCTAAAAGTCCTGTGTTCTATACTGAAATTCATGACATGCTCTGCACATAAGATGTGGTCATTATTTAAGTAATGACAGATGTGATGTTGTGGCTTAAACTGTTTTAATCCTAATCCTTGAAGATGACTCTGTATGGAACCGGTCGATATTTCGGTTCAAAATAAAAGCAGATAATGGTCAAACATGCATTTTATACATTACTTGACGGCTGTTGAGTCACCTTTCAAAAATGTTTAGGATATGGTTAAGTTCGGCTACTTCGAGACCATTTTCAGCCATTCATGGACTTCATGTTCCCAAACAACGATGCAATTTTTATGGATGACAATGCGTCTTGTTACCGGGTCACAATTGTACACGATTGGTTTGAAGAATATTCTGAACAATTTGAACGAATGACTTGGCTATTAGATCTCCCAACAAGAATCCCATCAAATATTTATGGGACATAGTCGCGAGGACAGCCGTGCACGGAATCCTGGACAGTCAACACTTTCACATTGATGGACAGACATAGAGGCAGCGTGGTTCAATATTTTTGCAGTGGACTTCCGACGACCTGTTGAGTCCATGCTACGCCGAGTTGCTGCACTACGCCGGCAAAAGGAGACTCCGTAAGACATTACGAGGTATCCCATGGCTTTTGTCACCTCAAAGTAAAATTAAGAATATTCTTAATAAAGTGGTATACAAATCGCCTACGAGTATAAACCCTCAGGAGAAGTATTTTATTTCTTTTTAAGAATACCTCCTGCACCTTTTTGAAATATTAAAAATTATACATCCATCACTTCAGTATTAAATAATGGTAACTTTGTATAACTATGGGAGGATGAGGATTGCATTGCATTGCATTGTTTCTGTTGGTAGTTCTGTCGAATACAATACTGTTGCCTTTCATAATATAATTCCATGTTGTATGTAGAATATCTAAAAATTCTGTTGATAGGATGGCCAGTGTGGATACCAGTAAGGTAATCACCACTGTAAATGCAAATGAACGAACCAAGCCGAAGACACCTGTGATAGGAACTATGAGGGAGCAAGTGCTGAAATGGAGGCCTCTGCAGCTGCTGAAATTTTCAGTAGATCCACGAATAAAATGAGAGTTTGTTACAATAAGTTCTTAGATGATGGGGACTCAAAAGCACACAGCAGTGTAAAGACAGCTCGGCGTTATAGTGATAAGACTATCACAAAAGACTATCACAAAACTGGAACGTGTGCATCATGTCAAGATGAGGATTGGCACCATGTTGAGTAAGTTGAAACGAAGGTTGAGAACAAGAAACTTTTTGATGGTAGAACAACAGGACTGGTAGACAAAATTATAGATACAGTACAAAAATAAAATGCGACTACCGTTAGGAATAACGCTTATGATTTATTCAGAATGAGGCAAGCAGTACGGGCTACCCTCTTCCACAAACTGTCAGCACCTGACAAGCCATTACATCGACTTTGCTGTGCTGGACCAGATTCATGGTGTAGGTGTCGCACAGCACATTAGTCACACACTTCAGATAGCCAGGTACATTCCTTACCAGTGGCAGTCGTGTAAGTGGTGAAGGCCATTATCAGAGACGTGGCACATACATACCTGAATTGTCTACATGGGGAGACTCAGAATCCGAAGGAGACTTTGAACTCTCTCATATGGGCTCGAATACCGAAAAAAACTTCCGTTCGGAAGAAGATACTAAAATGTGGGGTCTGTGATACTATTATTGCTTTTAATGATGGCATCATTGTGCTGTAATGTATGGCAGCTAGTCTCGGATTAAACTGTGCCAGAGAACTTTAACAGATGGATCAGGTTCGCATGTATGAAGCAAAGCATGTAGCAAAAATGGTCAGCAAAGAGACTGGATGGGAGAGAAAAATGCGATCCTTCGAAAGTGATCAATAGTATGATACACAGTATGTTGAATTGTGCTTCTGGGGCTAAAAGTAAAAATAAAACATATATTGAATAAATTTAAGTCATTTCAGACTTCAGCAGCTGTTTCTCATAAACCACTTGGAGTAAACTGATAAAATTTTCAGTAAGTTACAACGTACATGTACTGAGTCTACTGAACTAAAACAAATAGATAATGTTAATTATAATTAAAATTACTTCGGAAAATATCAAAATAAATTGTAATTCCCAAATTCGTGGGAGAAATAACGAGGTATTCACGTTGTACTCCGCCCGGGACGCATTTTCGGTTATTTCCAACGATGCTCAGCTCGCCTCGGATTTGCACCTCACGATGCATTTTTAGACAGACATTTTAAAAAATGCTTACTAATGGTGTTCATAGATATTAATACGTTAAGTTTCAAACACTGAAATTTCCTACCTATGTCCGAAAATAGCAGACTTAATCCAAACTGCTTGTCGACCGGGACTGCCTGTCTCATTGCCATATTTTTTTTCTACTCCTTCTCCTATAAACTTTAGTATACAATTCTTATTCATTGTGGACGTATTAGGACTTTGAAACTTTTCAAATTGAATGTAAGTTATACCGCATTTTACGGACTATAAGACTCATTTTTTTCTTCGAAAAATTGGCTCCAAAGCTCACGTGCGTTCCATAATAGAAATTAACATAAAAAGTCTTGTGTTTGATTTAAAATTCACGCCAGTCTTAAAAATGGCCATGTATTCGATGCCGCGGGTATCCTATCTCTATCAGGTAACATTTGATTCAACTGGCAGATTAGTACACCGATGCGACGAAAATGAGCTGCGATGATTAACAAGCTTGCTAACACTACCTCCCGCCCGCCCTACCATCACAAACCTAGAACACTGTCTAGCCCATGATGCGTCATTGCAGTCTACGGTGCCAGTGAACTTGAACTGAAAGTGATTTGTGTTATCCGATACTACTATTTTTGTCAGTAGTTAGTTTCGTAATGGAGAAAAATAAAAGGTATTCATGTGATGCGGGGTATAAACTGAAAGTAATAGCACATGCTGAAGAACAAGGAAACAGAGTAGCTGAGAGGCATTTCGGCCATCCAACAACAGAAAAATCATTCGCGGCTGGCGGGCTAGTAAAGAAGAACTGAAAAAAAATGAAGACTAAATCTGCAAATAAGAGGACTGAATGCAAAATGACCATGCTAGAAGATGAAGTATTGAAATTATGCCGTCAAAACGGCACTGGAGTTAATACGAAAATGATTCAGATACACGCTCTTAAGCTTTTGCTTCAGTGGAACTTAACAGACTGTAAGGGTGGAGTTGGTTGATGCTATAGGTTTATGAAGCGTCATGGACTTAGCATGCGAACCAAAACCAAAATATCTCAGAAAATGCCACAAGAGTATGCAGAGAAAATATTATCTTTCCGAGTCAAAACCAAAATATCTCAGAAAATGCTACAAGAGTATGCAGAGAAAATATTATCTTTCCATCGCTTTACTAATCAGCATCGAAAGAAAACCAGGTGGAATTAAGTCAAATAGCGAATTTGGACGGCACTCTTCTGACATTTGATGTGCCGAGGAATGTTCGTTTGAAATCTGCTAAAACTGTAACTATAAAAACAAACGGACATGAACAAATGAACTACACTGTTGTCATTTCATGTTGTATTGACTGTGCTGAACTTAATACAATGATGATTTTCAAGCATGAAACAATGCTAAAACCTTGTGAAATACCGCCAGGTGTTGTTGTTCACGTACATGACAAGGGTTGAATGGACGAGGCTAGTATGAAATTATGGATAAACAGACTGTGAGGGAGAAGGTAAGGTGCTTTATTGAAGAAGAGTTATCTTCTTGTGCTATGTCAGTTTAGTAGTCATTTGAAAAATTCTGTGAAAGAGCAATTGAGACAGGGAAATAACAGAGCCTGCTGTTATTCCGGGAGGACTTACTTCACAACTGCAACCTCTTGATGTCACGTTAAATAAACCATTTAAAGAGTGTATGAGTGAGGAATGGAACAAATGGCCGGTATATGAAACCGACATGAATTCACGCCGAATGGAGCTTTAAAACGACCTCTAATCAAACAAGTGTGTCACTGGCTAAAACAGTCGCCATCTAGAAAGTTCAGGTGACGATTTTCAGGGATTTTAGAGGTCAGTTCGGTTTTGTAAACTAAGAATGTTTTTTAGTCTCGCTTCGCAATCTAATGATAAAAATGGTAAAAATGTTATTTTTTAAAAGATTTCTTAAAAATTAAGGTATGTCTGATTGTCTGTAGCGTCTCACAGTCCGTAAAATACGGTAATGAATTACTGCTTTTGTAGACATATATTTTTCCCTAGAGACACTATCTAATCAGATCCAAATTGCTGCTATAGGAGTTTAATGTTTTGTTGTGATGGATCCACTTCGGCTAGATTGCCATTTTCAGACCATCTGTGGAAGATACATAATATTTTTATTTTATTTTATTGTAATGTTAGTTATCGTATTTACTAATATAAAATTAGTACTTACGTCCATATATCATGAGTGGTCTCTTATCACTCTATACTCTATTACAGCTTGGTGCAGGTTTAGGACACTTATGTTACAAGCTTTTTTTGTGGTTAATCGTCCTTTCTCATAATTCTTTATAGTTTGACGTATTGTCGTCAGATTTGAGACACTTGTGACAGCTGACCATAGATTCTATATGGTTACAGTTGCTGTGGTGTGTTGATGTCATTTTTGGCTGCATGGATAATCTTTGTAACCGTTGATTCTGTGGATAGTTGTTTGTGTCTATTCGTTAAATAAAATTTTGTATGTAACGCTTATATTTTAAATCCATTAGTTCCTTTAAAATGTCTTCAGGGCATTGTACTGCGTGTTTGTATATTTCTCAGCGCCTCATATGTAGTTATAATGAAACTCCCTTCTTGACCACAAATATTTATTTTATACATTTCATCCTTACGCATTTCGGCATTACGCCACTTTCAAAGGAACAGTATCCTGTTTTGCAAAGTATCACGTCTAGCTTAATACTATTAAACATAATCACAAACTCAAAGTTTGCACATATGCTCAATTGACGCAGTATTTGGCATCAACAGCAGTTAGTTCCTTTGAAAATGGCGTAACCTGAAAGTTTATGGTCAAGACGAGAGTTTTATCAGTACGTACAGAATATGACTACCACGTCTCATAAAGTTTTATCTAATATGTATCCAGAATATATGTAATTTCAAAAAAAAGGACTGTGACTCTCTATCTCAAAATAGATGTATTTTTCGTTTCAATTGTTTGTACGTACTTTCACTAGGTAAATAATCACTTTTACTGAGTAAAGTATGAAATGCACTTCCAGCAGCATTATATTGTAATCCCAAGTACAGTGGTACAGCAACTGAACAGCTTCCCGACAGCAGTTCAACTGTATCTGCTAACAACAGCTTAGGTTTACAAATGAATCCTTTCATTTCGTTATCGCAACAATAAAATAACGACGCCCGCTGACAAGGCATTCGGCTGTAGTCGATCTTTCTATCTATCTTTCTATTTATGCCGCGCGTTCCTGTAATAACCAGCTCCACACACAGTCTTTGATTTACCCAGGGTGGACATCGCTTGGCGTAGTCTCCCTTGATTGACAGGAAACAATAGAAAACTAAGAGAGAAATCGGTTCTTACGTTCTGCAGTTTTTACGAAACGTATGAAGTACTTATCTTTGTCCTTATTATCGGGTGAGGAATATGAGTGCTGTTCTCGACATTTTGTGGCCCTGTAGCACGCTGAAAAACAATCCTAAAACGTTTACGAGAAGGCACATTTTTTTGTACGCAGTATGCTTTGCGCCGCTAAAACAATCATCTGTACAATATTTAGGAGTGGGTTGGGGTCGGAGTAAACAGTAGAACGTTTATACAGTAAACGCGCATACTTTATGGTGCAGCGTTATAACGTGTTTCTGTTGACGTTGTTAGACAAGTTTCAGAGTTCCATTTTATGTATACATATTAATTTACTTAGCAGTTACATTGGCGTACTTAATAACAATAATTTAAAGAACATTTCTTTGAGCTTCGGAAACTTAACATTTCGACTATCCAGAGTCTCTTTCTTGCAAGTGGCGCAATATCTTCGAAGTTCAGCTAACGTGGTAGTACTAAAAATTTCCATCATTTTCAAAAACTAGGGTGGTTATAATGAAACTTCGCCTACTTGAGTGGGTCCCCACGGAAAACGAGTGATCGTAGGACAATTAAACTTTGTGGAACCATTTGTAAGAGAAATAACGAATAAAACATTGGCTGAAACGCATTTTTATTTCTAAATAAGAGGGTCCAAATCTTGCGATCTTGGTGGTTATGCAGTTTGGAACGATCGCAGAATGATTCTATTTTCTCCATTTGTGTTACGAAGTAACCGAGTGATCTCACGAGCAATGTGAGGTGAAGCTCCACCGTGTATCAAAACAGTTGAGACCAAAGGACCTATTTCCCTTAGAGCAGAGATCTCATGTTTGGGAACCACATTACAGTATCGTGTGCCGTTCACGCTGCTTGTCCTTGATCACTGGGGTCAGAGTTTCTCAAAGAAAATCGTGAACTGTGTTGCGAAGCCACACCACACAGCGAAGCTTTCATTTCCAGGAGACCTTCTTGAAGGTTCGTTGGCAATGGTGATCCCCAAATGTGACAGCTGTGAGTGTTAACGGCCCCAGTTGCTGGGGCAATTGTCTGGACTGGTCTGGCCTGTAACATCAACCAAAACGGCCATGCTGTGCTGCTATTGCGAACGATTGAAAGCAAAGGGAAACTACAGCCGTAATTTTTATTGAAGGCATGCATCTGTACTACATGGTTAGACGATGATGGCATCCTCTTGGGTAAAATATTCCGGATGTAAAATTTTCCCCCATTCGGATCTCCCGGCGGGGACTACTCAGGAGGACGCCGGTATCAGAAGAAACAAAACTGGAATTCTATGGATCGCAGAGTGGAATGTCAGATGCCTTAATCGGGTAGAGGTTAGAAAATTTAAAAAAGGTAACTGAATGGTTTAAGGTTTGATATAGTGGGAATTAGCGGAGCTCGGTGGCAGGAGGATCAGGACTACTGGGCAAGTGAATACAGAGTTATAAATACAAAATCAAATAGAAGTAATGAAGGAGTAGGTTTAATAATGAATAAAAAATTGGAACGCGGATAAACCACTATGAACAGCTTAGTGAACGCATTATTGTAGGCACGAAGCCCTCATAGACCACCGTAGTACAAGTTTATGTACGAACTAGCTCCGCAGATGATGAAGAGACTGACGAAATGAACGATGAGGTAAAAGAAATTGTTCAGATAGTTAAGGGAGGCGAAAATTTAATAGTGATGGGGAATGGAATTCGACTGTAGGGAAAGGAAGAAGAGGGAAAATAGAAGGTGAATATGGACTGGGGGAAAGGAATGAAAGAGGTAGCAGCCTGGTAGAATTTTACCAGAACGTAATTTAATCATTGCTAACACTTGGTTTAATCGTGAAAGATGTCTGTCTAGGCGGAAGAGATCTGGAGACGCTGGAAAGTTTCAGATTGATTACAAAATGGTTAAGACAGAGATTTCGTAACCAGATTTTAAATTGAGAGATATTTCCAGGAACAGATGTTGACTCTGACCACGATTTTCTAGTTATGAACTGTGGATTAAATCTGATGAAATTGCAAAATAAACCGAAAGAACCAGAGTTTCAGAAGGAGCAAAGGGAACGACTGGCGGGAACAGGGGAAAGGAATACAGTAGAAGAAAAATGGGTAGCTTTGCGAGATGAAATAGAGAAGGCAGCGCAAGATCATATAGGTAAAAAGGCGAGGCCTAGTATAAAATCTTGGGTGACACAATATATACTGAATTTAATTGATGAAAGGAGATAATATAAAATCAGTAAATGATGTAGGCAGAAGGGAATATAAATGTCTAAAAAATGAGATTGATAGTAAGTGTAAAATTGCTAAACAGAAATGGCTAGAGTACAAATGTAAGGATTTAGATGCATAAATCACTAGGAGAAAGATAGATACAACCTAAAGGAAAATTGAAGAGGTCTTTGGAGAAAAGAGAACCAGGTGCTTGGATATTAAGAGGTCAGATGGAAAACCGGTCCTAAGCAAAGACAGGAAAGCT
The DNA here is from genome assembly GCF_023864345.2 of Schistocerca serialis cubense. Classification (NCBI taxonomy): domain Eukaryota; kingdom Metazoa; phylum Arthropoda; class Insecta; order Orthoptera; family Acrididae; genus Schistocerca; species Schistocerca serialis. The sequence continues at coordinate 262,004,477 of NC_064638.1, read as the reverse complement.
GAAAGGTGGAAGGTGTACATAGAAGATCTATACAAGAGAGGTCAACTTGAGGGCAGTATTATAGAAATGGAAGAGGACGTTGATGAAGGTGAGATGGGAGTTATGATACTCCGAGAAGAATTTGACAGTGCGCTGAAAGATCTAATTCGAAACAAGGCCCCGAGAGTAGACGACATTCCGTTAGAACTACTGATAGCCTTGGGAGAGCCAACCATGACAAAACTCTTCCGTCTGGCGAGCAAGATGTATGATTCCAATTCCAAAGAAAGCAGCTGCTGACAGGTGTGAATATTACCGAACTATTAGTTTAATAAATCATGGTTGCAAAATACCAACACGAAGTCTTTGCAGAAGGCAGGAAAAGCTGATAGAAGCCAACCTCGGGGAAGATCAGTTTGGAGTTCGGAGAAATGCAGAACACGCGAAGCAATACTGACCTGACCGAAATACTCTCTTTCAAATTCTAGAGGTGGCAGGGATAAAATATAGGGAGCAGAAAGCTATTTACAACTTGTACGGAAACCACATGGCAGTTACAAGAGCCGAAGGGAATGAAAGGGATGCAGTGATCGAGAAGGAAGTGAGACAGGGTTGTAGCCTATCAAAGACGTTATTCAATTTTACATTGAGCAAGCAGTAAAGGAAACAAAAGAAAAATTTGAATATAAATTAAAGCATAGGAATAAGAAATAAAAACTTTTAATTTTGCCGGTGACATTGTAACTCTCTCTGAGAGAGCAAAGGACTTGGAAGAGCAGTTGAATGGAATGAACAAGGTTTGGAAAGACAGCAACAAATGTAAAACAAGGGTAATGGAAGGTAGTCGAATTTTCAGGTGTTGCTGAGGGAATTAGATTAGGAAACGAGACATTTAAGGCAGTAGATGTGTTTTGCTATTTGGGAGGCAAAATTACTGGTGATGGACGAAATAGAGAGGATATAAAATGTAGACTGACAATTGCAAGAAAAACGCTTCTGAAGAAGATAAATGTGTTAACATCAGATACAGATTTAAGTGTCAGGAAGTCTTTTCTGAAAATATTTGCGTGGAGTGTAGCCATGTGTGGAAGTGAACCATGGACTATAAACAGTTTAGACAAGAAGAGAATAGAAATGTAGTGCTACAGAAGAATGCTGAAGATTAAATGGGTAGATTACGTAACTAATGAGGAAGTACTGAACACTAATTTAGTACTGGAGGGAAGTGTTGGGGTTAAAATGGTAGTGGGAGACCATGATATGAATACAGTAAGCAGACTGAGAAGGTTGTAGGTTGCAGTAGTTACTCGGAGATGGAGATGCTTACACAGGACACAATAGCTTAGAGAGCTGCCTCAAAGCAGTCTTCAGACTGAAGACCATAGCAACAACAACGACACTGACACTGCCCGAACGATCGTAAAGTGTGCTTCATCAGTCCACAAAATGTGTCAAAGCCACATGTCGTCAACCGCAACCATTGTAGTAAACGTAAGCACAGACTCGAATGTCTGCGTCACATGGCAAATGTCGGTGAGTAATGGGAAGTTTGCTCGGATACCGTTTCACAATTGTTCGCAACACTTTTCGAACGGTGGACCATGGCTCGTGCATTGTTTGAATATTGCACATTGCATCCAGTATTCTTACCCAAGGCACAATTTGTGGCCCAGTTGGTCGACTTTCCTCAATCATCAGTTACTTCAAACTTCCGAACAATATTCTTCAACTCAGAGGAGAAAGAAGACCTCTCTATATTCCTTTAATGTGCCAATATTCGTGAAGAGCAGCAACACTATTGATGTCGTTTTGGTAAAACAGCTTTATAAGTAGAGCCCTCCTCACCTCTTGCAGACCATCTGCTACTTTATAGCACACTGATTCTTGTGTTTCAGCGCTACGTTGTCATACTAAAACCGGCACCTTACGGCAAGTCATGATACTAACACTACTAACAACCCAAATCCTGCAGTGCACAGTCTGAACATCATTCCTATAAAGTTTGGTATCCATACGGTGAATAGTTTCCCGTCTACACTGGCTCAAGTAACGAAAGTTCAATTATAACCACCCTGTATTTCAAACAATCTTTTCTATTTGTGTAGCCTTTATCCGACGACCAGTTCTATCCACTGCCAGCCACCATGGACGGGGCCTTCCAACTATCTCGGGATTTTGATGATCTAACGTGCCAACTGGACAGAAGGATAACCCTCAGGAGAACATACTACTACTCTCTTAATCATTACTAAGCCGAGGAACTGCTCATATAAGGACCACAGCTGTACCAACGCGTTATTGACTTCACTAATTTGTTAAGCTCTTTCTCTTGAATAAATCATGTAATTTTTCTGAAAACTGGTAATCATTTGTTTGTCTGTCCATGTACATCATATCTACCAATTTCCATCCCATTCCGTTAATTCCTTCATGGCGTGCCGATCTTTTTTTCTTCCTTAGAGTGTATGCAGTGACTTTGCTTCAAAAAATAGATGTTAAAAATAAATTAGACATACGTATTGTTTCATAAACGGCAGTGCGGGACAGTGTCAAATGCCTTCTTGAAGTCAAGGAACACGAAATCAACCTGAGCGCCGTCTTCTTCAGCGCTATGGCTCTCATGGAGGACCAGAGCGAGCTGGGCGAAAGTTTTCCAAATGTCTGCGAATCGTCCAACTGTTGTGGGACTCGGGTACCAGCCTGTCATTCACCTATTGCGACGTGGGAAACCGCCTAAAAACCACATCCAGGCTAGCCGGCACACCGACCCTCGTCGTCAGTCCACCAGGAGAATTCGACCCCGGGCTGGCGCACCTCCACGTCCAGGAATGGGTGCATTAACAGGCACGGCTATCCGGGCGGATTAAATTCTGTCACATTCATTATCGCTGATTATCCCATAAACTACTCTACTGGCCATTAAAATTGCTACACCAAGAAGAAATGTAGATGATAAACAGGTATTCATTGGACAAATATATTATACTAGAACTGACAAATTACATTTTCACACAATTTGGGTGCATAGATCCTGAGAAATCAGTACCCAAAACAACCACCTCTGGTAGTAATAACGGCCTTGATACGCCTGGGCATCGAGTCAAACGGAGTTTGGATGGCGTGTACAGGTACAGCTGCCCATGCAGCATCAACACGATACCACAGTTCATCAAGAGTAGTGACTGACATATTGTGACGAGCTAGTTGCTCTTCCACCATTGACCAGACGTTTTTAATTGGTGAGAGATCTGGAGATTGTGCTGGCCAGAGCAGCAGTCGAACATTTTCTGTATCCAGAAAGGCCCGTACAGGACCTCCAACATGCGGTCGTGCATTATCCTGCTGAAATGTAGGGTTTCGCAGGTATCGAATGAAGGGCAGATCCACGGGTCGTAGCACATCTGAAATGTAACGTCCACTGTTCAAAGTGCCGTCAATGCGAACAAGAGGTGACCGAGACGTGTAACCAATGGCATTCCATACACATCACGCCGGGTGATACGCCAGTATGGCGATGACGGATGCATGCTTCCAATGTGCGTTCACTGCGATGTCGCCCAACACGGATGCGACCATCATGATGCTGTAAACAGAACCTCGATTCATCCGAAAAAATGACGTTTTGCCATTCATGCGCCCAGGTTCGTCGTTGAGTACGCTATTGCAGGCACTCCTGTCTGTGATGCAGTGTCAAGGGTAGCCGCAGCCATGGTCTCCGAGCTGATAGCCCATGCTGCTGCAAACGTCGTCGAACTGTTCGTACAGATGGTTGTTGTCTTGCAAACGTCCCCATCTGTTGACTCAGGGATCGAGACGTGGCTGCACGATCCGTTACAGCCATGCTGCTAAGATGCCTCTCATCTCGACTGCTAGTGATACGAGGCCGTTGGGATCCAGCACGACGTTCCGTATTACTATCCTGAATCCACCGATTCCATATTCTGGTAGCTGTCATTGGATCTCGACAAACGCGAGCAGCAATGTCGCGATACGATAAACTGCAATCGCGATAGGCTACAATCCGACATTTATCGAAGTCGGAAACGTGATGGTAGGCATTTCTCCTCCTTACACGAGGCATCACAACAACACCGGTCAACTGCTGTTTGTGTATGAGAAATCGGTTGGAAACTTTCCTGATGTCAGCACGTTGTAGGTGTCGCCACCGGCGCCAATCTTGTGTGAATGCTCTGAAAAGCTTTTCATTTGCATATCAAAGCATCTTCTTCCTGCCGGTTAAATTTCGCGTCTGTAGCATGTCATCTTCGTGGTGTAGCTATTTTAATGGCCAGTAGTGTCTATAATTTTCTGCTCCAGACTTAGCGTTTCTCAAGCTACTGCCTTGAGATGTTGGCAATTTTTGATACCAGTAAAATGGTACTGAAAAAAAGAACAACACTTTATCCTGGTTCAAAACTTGGAAAGCATGTCTAGTGTCTGAGCACACTGGCTCCTCACTGGCTTATGCCCACTCGCCTCAGAGAAAACTAGCTTAGCTGATGCCACAGCAGACATACGAGTACGATGATTGGAGTCAGAGATAACAGCTAAAGTTGCACACGAATAGTCGACACGTAATAACCAGAGTATCTGGAAAGTCGCAAATGTAACAGACAATTTTTAACCTGACTCTTATGAATTCAGTTATCTCCTGGCTACAAAGAATGTTCCACAACAGTTGATTTGTCTGTTTCTCCCCTTCTACAGTAACTCTTGTGTTCATTTTCGACTGTTGTTTTGTTAGCACCCATGTACATGTCTCCCCATCTACACTCCGTCCTGAAAATTCCTGCAGGGTGTGTATCGGACCGTCGAAAGTACTGCAACCCTCCTTGGAAATGTTCTCCGCAGATGGAGACTGATGTGTTGGGTTTCAGCAAGAAATTCATCTGACGATGGCGTAATAGCCAGGAATATTTTAATAAAGGTCACATTTTCAGCCATGAAAGTTTATATTTCACAGAATATTTTATGCATTAATTTTGTACCTAGTTGTTCAATTAATTTTCCTTTCTAGACTCAAGAGACATAGTGAATAGGTCATGTTTGTATGTTCGGCTTTTGGCGCTCCGTAGATGATTTTGAGCAACATAAACACGTAAGATGCTGGTAGCGCATTAAGTTAGTAGCGGAGGGTCTTTGGATGTCTACTGTGTAACTTTTGCCTTTCTTACCTTGGCGGATTTTAGAAGTCATTAATTTTTATCTGTCAGTGCGTTTGTCACGTGCGGTGACAGTAATCCATCTGTAAGTGATAAACGTTTGACTACAGGAGAATCTGGCACTCTGTTTCTGGCAGCGAACGCTGCAAACACTTCCAACCACGCGTCCGTGGGCACATGTGTGCTAGCAGCTATTGCCAGAATAGCTACAGCGAGGGAACGAAATTATTGCACGCAACTATACACTCGCGTTCAATTGAATCTGAGGCATGTAGCTCGGAAAAAATGTAGCAACACTCTTCTTTTTCTTATTGACAATAAGTATGCATGTACATTAAATGAATTCGTAATTTTGAATTAGGACAACCATCAGCTGTTGAATGTGTAACATTCCAGGCTTATGGTTACCACCACTGCGTGAATGTAGAAGAGGGTATCAGTGATCATAAGTCAGTGGTTGCATCAATGACTACAAGTGTAATAAGAAATGCCAAGAAAGGAAGGAAAATATATTTGCTTAACAAGAGTGATAGGGCACAAATCGCAGAATATCTGAGTGACCACCATCAAACGTTCATTTCTGAGGAAGAGGATGTGGAACAAAAATGGAAAAAATTCAGAAACATCGTCCAGTACGCCTTAGATAAGTTCGTACCGACTAAGGTCCAAAGCGAGGGGAAAGATCCACCGTGGTATAACAATCATGTACGAAAGGTACTACGGAAACAAAGAAAGCTTCATCATAGGTTTAAGAGTAGTCGAATCATAGCTGATAAGGAAAAGCTGAACGAAGCGAAAAAGAGCGTAAAGAGAGCAATGAGAGAAGCATTCAACGAATTCGAACATAAAACATTGGCAAACAATCTAAACAAGAACCCTAAAAAGTTTTGGTCATATGTAAAATCGGTAAGCGGATCTAAATCCCCTATTCAGTCACTCGTTGACCACGATGGCACCGAAACAGAGGACGACCGAAGAAAGGCAGAAATACTGAATTCAGTGTTCCGAAACTGTTTCACTGCGGAAAATCGTAACACGGTCCCTGACTTCAGCCGTCGCACGGACGCCAAAATGGAAAATATTGAAATAAACGATATCGGAATTGAAAAACAACTGCTATCACTTAGTAGCGGAAAAGCATCCGGACCAGACGAGATACCCTTAAGATTCTACAGTGATTATGCTAAAGAACTTGCCCCCTTTCTATCAGCAATTTATCGTAGATCGCTGGAAGAACGTAAAGTACCTAGCGACTGGAAGAAAGCGCAGGTCGTTCCCATTTTCAAGAAGGGTCATAAATCAGATGCGAATAATTATAGGCCTATTTCGCTTACGTCAATCTGTTGTAGAATAATGGAACATGTTTTGTGTTCTCGTATTATGACGTTCTTAGATAATACAAATCTCCTTCATCATAACCAACATGGATTCCGCAAACAGAGATCATGTGAAACTCAGCTCGCCCTATTTGCCCAAGAAATTCACAGTGCCGTAGACACTGGCGAGCAGATTGATGCCGTATTCCTGGACTTCAGGAAGGCATTTGATACGGTTCCGCACTTACGTTTAGTGAAAAAAATACGAGCTTACGGAATATCGGACCAGGTTTGTGATTGGATTCAGGATTTCCTAGAAGAAAGAACACAACATGTCATTCTTAACGGTTCAAAATCTGCAGATGTAGAGGTAATTTCGGGAGTACCGCAGGGAAGCGTGATAGGACCTTTATTGTTTACAATATACATAAATGACTTAGTTGACAACATCGGTAGCTCCGTGAGGCTATTTGCAGATGACACGGTTGTCTACAAGAAAGTAGCAACATCAGAAGACTCGTACGTACTCCAGGAGGACCTGCAGAGGATTAATGCATGGTGCGACAGCTGGCAGCTTTCCCTAAACGTAGATAAATGTAATATAATGCGCATACATAGGGGCAGAAATCCATTCCAGTACGATTATGCCATAGGTGGTAAATCATTGGAAGCGGTAACGACCGTAAAATACTTAGGAGTTACTATCCGGAGCGATCTGAAGTGGAATGATCACATAAAACAAATAGTGGGAAAAGCAGGCGCCAGGTTGAGATTCATAGGAAGAATTCTAAGAAAATGTGACTCATCGACGAAAGAAGTAGCTTACAAAACGCTTGTTCGTCCGATTCTTGAGTATTGCTCATCAGTATGGGACCCTTACCAGGTTGGATTAATAGAAGAGATAGACATGATCCAGCGAAAAGCAGCGCGATTCGTCATGGGGACATTTAGTCAGCGCGAGAGCGTTACGGAGATGCTGAACAAGCTCCAGTGGCGGACACTTCAAGAAAGGCGTTACGCAATACGGAGAGGTTTATTATCGAAATTACCAGAGAGCACATTCCGGGAAGAGATGGGCAACATATTACTACCGCCCACATATATCTCGCGTAATGATCACAACGAAAAGATCCGAGAAATTAGAGCAAATACGGAGACTTACAAGCAGTCGTTCATCCCACGCACAATTCGTGAATGGAACAGGGAAGGGGGGATCAGATAGTGGTACAATAAGTACCCTCCGCCACACACCGTAAGGTGGCTCGCGGAGTATAGATGTAGATGTAGATGTAGATGTATTACTAGATCAATACTCTTATATCTCCAGCTGTAATTAAATACAATTACTTTTCGATAATAGGAAAAAGGCTTTTAGAAGAATAATAGCAATACCAAACAATAATAGTTACAATACCCTTTGCGCCACAAACAATCAAAATCAGATTCAGGAAATTAATATATGGAAAAGGTTTAGATAAAAGAATAATGTATTTCGTTCTCATCATCTGTAAATGGTAGGAATTAAATCTCGAGCCTAATTAACAAAATATGGAATTTCTGCAATTTCAATATTAATGTGATTCTTGTGTGTTTAGAAAATGTCTTAAACTTGTTTTTGCAAAGTAGGGAATATTATAGAGTGTTTGATAATGGTTGTTAAACTATTTCATATTATAAATTATGTTTTGCATTATTATAACCAGTAATACATTGTAGGAAGAGTGTAAGTACTCGGCCTCGAGTGTTGTTAGGGCAGTTGAGTGTTGGACCCACTAGAGGACAGATCTGTGCGTACACTTAAGTTCTTGGTGCATGATTCAGGTTTGGATTTACAATAGAGCAACTCGTGTGTTGACATTGTCTAAAACAGCATATTAGAACAGTGCAGTGACGGATTATTTCGGAGCGTTAAACAGTTTGATCTAATATCGTAAAAGGCAGAATGATATGTTACTTTATATTCGTACTTTGTTGAGTATTAGTGTTGAACAATGCAATGGACCACACACCCGCATTTCTATAAGATTACTGCATCTGGACTATTTAATATCGTCAGTGTAGTATGTGCTACCATCGGTCAGCTGTAGTAGTAACAATGAGGCTTATTACACCGAAGATTGATCATCAGCTCATAAGATACAGGTTTTGAAGTGAATAGATTTACGTACTTACTTTACTTCAGTTGTGGCCTACATCATTGTAGTGAAATCCATTATGGTATCCTGTATTTGTTGAACAAGCATATTTTAGCTCATGAATGCAGTCGTCGAGGGACCCCGAAGGCAAGATATTCACAGGTATTTAAACCTTTCTTTAACTACTCACTAACTGGTGGGACGTTGCAAATGTAATGACGACAATGAAACTTTGGGCCGGACCGGGACTCGAACCCGGATTGCCCGCTAATCGCGAGCGGTCAGCGCACTACTTTTTAAAAAAAATCTCAATTTGTTCGTTTTTGGTCGTTGTATTTGTTCGGGGCGCACGTCCGTGACACTTGTTCCAGTTCGTCTTTCATCCGTTCACTCAGTTTATGTTACAGAGGACAGCTAACCCCCTGACCGAACACGCTGAGCTACCGTGGCGGCTACCATTTGGCTATCCGCGCACGTCTCGCCACCAGACTCAAACATCCATATGGCGTCAACCATTCGTTTACGACCTATTTGTACATCCATTAAGTATATTCCCTTACAGGTCAGACGCTGTACTTGAAAGTCGCTTGCCCGGTATCGGCAGGTAAATACGATATTGCAGTGACTGTGTTATTCTGATTACATGCATGCATGTCCAAAGGAACTTTGCATCGTAATCAGAATAACACAGGCACTGCAATATCGTGCCGTACGTATATATAGGAACGCGTTGTTACATGGATTCGCAATGCGGAAATACAAAAGCTCTTTCACGAACGCGGGGCACACAAGCTCATTCATGATCGTGGAGCTTCACGAAAGCGTGTATTAGTAAGCGATGGGTCGGTGCCTTGCTTGCAGTATGCTTTAGGTCCAGCGAGGCTGATCGGGGGCCCGGAGCTATCTAATGAAGCCCTCACAACTTCAATAATATTGTCGTCAACGTGTTTGGTTGTGGAGAGACACATAATAATAACGTTTACATTCTGTTTCGGCAAAGTCATGTTGAAACATAAAATGATGTGTTAACTCCACAACCAAATTCACATCAACATCATTTGGTTACAGATGACAAGCTACCAGCACACGATAATGTGCAAAAGGTCCTTTATAACCGTATAATGTAGCGTTAAGGTAATGACAAAAACAAAAACTGGATTTAGGCGTCATTTTCGTATATTATTTATCACTAAAAATACGTTCAAATTTCATATATTTGATTGAGGAAAGTCAATTGATAATGGCATGGAGGTGCTGAAATGTGTTTGGGTCTTATGAAAAATCATTGTTTTGCGTAACAGGCGCAACTTACGTCCAATAAGCGGCTATAATATTTCTCAAGTGATAACTGTCGATTTGATACCAATTTCTGAAGGTGACTTCATTAAAACTTATTTTAACAGCGGCGGAAGATCTGTGTCCATAGCCGGTTCCCAACATTGGTTGTCGTACGGAAATAAAAGCAAAGAATTCGAGAAGAAAATTATAGAAATCTGTCATACACTGTTTTCGTATGTTTACTTTGTGTTTTCGTTCTTGAGTTTTGCACAGCAGTTATTTGATTGCTGGATATTGTTACCAATGATTAGCACGCTGATTTAGTTTATAGTTACGTTTATTTCGTAGCATTTTTTTACTTTCAGTTATTTTCTCCTTGTTAATGACACGTTTTATCAGTATTTCTGACATTTTTCTTTAGGCTTCTGTGTCACGATTTGGTCGCTAGAACATTTATACGTTTATTACAAATTATATTTCACCTGATTTTTAATTCACTACTCCGCTGTTTCCAATAAGTTCAGCTTTGGTCTACTATACGCCGTATTACGCATTCGAGATTACACATGCCGCTGCATAACGCTTCTCCAAGCGGTAACCGCTGCTGGAGCAAGAGCCAAGATCTCGCCTCTGTGTAGAGCACCTTGCCTTATGTGGACGAACGGACAGTGGATTCCTGCACCGTTCTTCTGCAAAAAACCAAGGGAAAGACGCTATTTCATCACATAAGAACTCCGAATGGCGTCGTTTGGCAAGTGGATTGTCTCACCTCTAGTGGTTCACGATGTACTTGTACCCTGCAGTCGGCGTGTACCAATGTGTGCCGCGACACTTCAGCCCAGACGTCGTCTCTTCATTCCTCGAGCGCCCATTGGCGCTGTTTACGAACCGAAGCTGACCCATGTGCACTGTGATTGTATGGGACGCTTGCCTCCGCACACTACAGTGGAGTCCATACAGGATACGGTGGCCGTTGTGCAGTGACCAGCTTTCATCCAAAGCGCTGGCCGAGTTCATTCGTTTGTTCGAAAGTGCAATGCCACCTTTCGGCCTGTCGACGGTGACACAATCGAGGCGCACGCCCTGCAATATAGGAAATATTTGGTAAAAAATTTCATTCTTGCATTACTTCTAGCCTTGTATGTCAAGTTCATAATGATATGCCCATCATTTCGTTGATGGTCATAGTTATTGTGATATTTGCATGTAAGTAACATACTGCGCGAAATTAGAAAAAGTTTGGAATGAAAAATAAGAGTCGCTACGATTTTGGATTTGATGCACATTGTATAGTACGTTGCTGCGTATGAAATTTAGCTACCATATCGAACTTTTTTTTTTTTTAAGACTTGCGTGGATGTCTCTATCTGTCACCAATCTCGATTAAATTAGTCTGATGTAGCACACTCATTGTGATCGTACTATGGCAACGATAAAGGTAGAGTGAAATATCCGCAGCAATCATATTTCATAAATGGTTTGAGACATCGAAATGAGGTTTTGGGAAATGATAGCATACAAAGAGGTGAGTATTTTGCCATATGGTTATTATGCAGAACTTCATTATCTACCTTGTTTGTTATTCCACTAACTACAGACTTTTTCGATGAAATAATATAATTTCTAGCGGTCATAGACAGCAATAATGACTGTGTGGACGATGTGGCCTATTCTACACCTTGTTATAGATCTATGTGACGATACTGTGCTGACTATATTTATATGTTTTAACGATGCCGTTATGGCCTTATCACTTTAGGACATGGTGTGGAAAAGATTTGAGGATGGTCATTACGGTCTGAAACCGGTCATCGTCAAAAGAATTGATATTGTAATCAAAGACTGCAATAAAAAAATGTGCAATGTTCTCTTCAGTAAGACAGGGATCTCAGTTTTCAGAGGGTATTAATTGATTTTGTTAGTATTCGTGTGACCTCTTACTCTAAAAATGTTCAAATGCGTGTGAAATTTTATGGGGCTTAACTGCTAAGGTCATCAGTGCCTAAGCTTACACACTACTTAACCTAAATTATCCTAAGGACAAACACACACATCCATGCCAGAGGGAGGACTCGAATCTCCGCCGGAACCAGCCGCACAGTCCATGACTGCAGCGCCTGAGACCGCTCGGCTAGTCACGCGCGGCCCTCTTACTCCTTTCACCGTAATTACTCCCTCAACATCGCAGCACCCTCGCACGGAGTCACTATAGCGCCGTTCATGAAAGTGCTCCGCCCTAGTCCGTCACCTCAGTTGAAGCAGTCACCATCCTTAAGTCTCAGATTGACGTGTGCTTTTGTAAATGTTGAACATTGTACTTCAAGAGAAGATTTTGTGAGTTGTGCATAAAGTGGTGCTTTCATAGACAATGACTGTTGTAAATTATCTATCACTCCCATGGCAAAGGATTGTATCAGGTGAAGTAAAGCTTTTATTCATTCATGTAATAATGTGAACTAATATTTCAGAAGCTGTAATTCAGATGAGCCATTTCCCAGAGCAGTCAAAGAACCATCAGTTATTGCCAGACGATTGTAGTTTCGTCTGGTCATTATAGTAACATTTTCTTTTCTCGTGTGCTCCCTGTTGGCAAACTAACAGTGGCGTGGAATCTGTTGCTGTGTCTTTCATGTTACAGTCCAAGTTCACTATTACTTTCAGTTCCATTTTGCTTTCATTGGCGAGGGTGCTGCGAATATAAGCGTGTAGTAGGAGAGTTGAATCACTGTACGGCACTGGACTTCAAATGTTGTTGTTGTTGTTGTCTTCAGTCCTGAGACTGGTTTGATGCAGCTCTCCATGTTACTCTATCCTGTGCAAGCTTCTTCATCTCCCAGTACTTACTGCACCCTACATTCTTCTGAATCTGTTTAGTGTATTCATCTCTTGGTCTCCCTCTACGATTTTTACCCTCCACTCTGCCCTCCAACGCTAAATTTGTGAATTTGTGATCCCTTGATGCCTCAGAACATGTCCTACCAACCGGTCCCTTCTTCTTGTCAAGTTGTGCCACAAACTCCTCTTCTCCCCAATTCTATTCAATACCTCCTCATTAGTTATGTGATCTACTCACCAAATTTTCAGCATTCTTCTGTAGCACCACATTTCGAAAGCTTCTATTCTCTTCTTGTCCAAACTATTTATCGTCCACATTTCACTTCCATACATGGCTACGCTCCATACAAATACGTTCAGAAACGACTTCCTGACTCTTAAATCTATACTCGATGTTAACAAATTTCTCTTCTTCAGAAACGCTTTCCTTCCCATTGCCAGTCTACATTTTATATCCTCTCTGCTTCGACCATGATCAGTTATTTTGCTCCCCAAATAGCAAAACTCCTTTACTACTTTAAGTGTCTCATTTCCTAATCTAATTCCCGCAGCATCACCCGACTTAATTCGACTACATTCCATTATCCTCGTTTTCCTTTTGTTGATGTTCATCTTATATCCTCCTTTCAAGACACTGTCCATTCCGGTGAACTGCTCTTCCAAGTCCTTTGCTGTCTCTGACAGAATTACAATGTCATCGGCAAACCTCAACGTTTTTATTTCTTCTCCATGGATTTTAATACCTACACCAAATTTTTCTTTTGTTTCCTTTACTGCTTGCTCAATATACAGATTGAATAACATCGGGGACAGGCTACAACCCTGTCTCACTCCCTTCCCAACCGCTGCTTCCCTTTCATGCCCCTCGACTCTTATAACTGCCATCTGGATTTTGTACAAATTGTAAATAGCCTTTCGCTCTGTGTATTTTATCCCTACCACCTTCAGAATTTTAAAGAGAGTATTCCAGTCAACATTGTCCAAAGCTTTCGCTAAGTCTACAAATGCTAGAAACATAGGTTTGCCTTTCCTTAATCTAGCTTCTAAGATAAGTCGTAGGGTCAGTATTGCCTCACGTGTTCCAACACATCTGCGGAATCCAAACTGAACTTCCCCGAGGTCGGCTTCTACCAGTTTTTCCATTCGTCTGTAAAGAATTCGGGTTAGTATTTTGCAGCTGTGACTTATTAAACTGATAGTTCAGTAATTTACACATCTGTCAACACTTGCTTTCTTTGGGATTGGAATAATTATATTCTTCTTGAAGTCAGAGGGTATTTCACCTGTCTCATACATCTTGCTCACCAGATGGTAGAGTTTTGTCATGACTGGCTCTCCCAAGGCCGTCAGTAGTTCCAATGGAATGTTGTCTACTCCTAGGGCCTTGTTTCGACTCAGGTCTTTCAGTGCTCTGTCAAACTCTTCACGCAGTATCGTATCTCCCATTTCATCTTCATCTACATCCTCTTCCATTTCTATAATATTGTCCTCAAGTACATAGCCCTTGTATAGACCCTCTATATACTCCTTCCACCTTTCTGCTTTCCCTTCTTTGGTTAGAACTGGGTTTCCATCTGAGCTCTTGATATTCATACAAGTGGTTCTCTTCTCTCGAAAGATCTCTTTAATTTTCCTGTAGGCAGTATCTCTCTTACCCCTAGTGAAATAAGCCTCTACATCCTTACATTTGTCCTCTAGCCATCCCTGCTTAGCCATATTGCACTTCCTGTCGGTCTCATTTTTGAGACGTTTGTATTCCTTTTTGCCTGCTTCATATACTGCATTTTTAAATTTTCTACTTTCATCAATTAAATTCAATATTTCTTCTGGTACCCAAGGATTTCTATTAGCCCTCGTCTTTTTACCTGCTTGATCCTCTGCTGCCTTCACTTCTTCATCCCTCAGAGCTACCCATTCTTCTTCTACTGTATTGCTTTCCCCCATTCGTGTCAATTGTTCCCTTATGCTCTTCCTGAAACTCCGTACAACCTCTGGTTTAGTTTATCCAGATCCCATCTCCTTAAATTCCCACCTTTTTGCAGTTTCTTCAGTTTTAATCTACAGTTCATAACCAACAGATTGTGGTCAGAGTCCATATCTGCCCCTGGAAATGTCTTACAATTTAAAATCTAGTTCCTAAATCTCTGTCTTATCATTTTATAATCTATCTGAAACCTTCTAGTATCTCCAGGGTTCTTCCATGTATACAACCTTCTTTCATGATTCTTGAACCAAGTGTTAGCTATGATTAAGTTGTGCTCTGTGCAAAATTCTACCAGGCGGCCTCCTCTTGCATTTCTTAGCCCCAATCCATATTCGCCTACTACGTTTCCTTCTCTTTCTTTTCCTACTCTCGAATTCCAGTCACCCATGACTATTAAATGTTCGTCTCCCTTCACTATCTGAATAATTTCTTTTATCTCTTCATACATTTCATCAATCTCTTCGTCATCTGCGGAGCTAGTTGGCATATAAACTTGTACTACAGTGGTAGGCTTGGGCTTCGTATCTATCTTGGTCACAATAATGCGTTCACTATGCTGTTTGTAGTAGCTTACCCGCATTCCTATTTTTTTATTTATTCTTAAACCTACTCCTGCATTACCCCTATTTGATTTTGTATTTATAACCCTGTATTCACCTGACCAAAAGTCTTGTTCCTCGTGCCACCGAACTTCACTAATTCCCACTATATCTAACTTTAACCTATCCATTTCCCTTTTTAAATTTTCTAACCTGCCTCCCCGATTAAGGGATCTGACATTCCACGCTGCGATCCGTAGAACGCCAGTTTTCTTTCTCCTGATAACAACGTCCTCCTGAGTAGTCCCCGTCCGGAGATCCCAATGGGGGACTATTTTACCTCCGGAATATTTTACCCAAGATGACGCCATCATCATTTAATCATACAGTAAAGCTCGGGAAAAATTACGGCTATAGTTTCCCCTTGCTTTCTGCCGTTCGCAGTACCAGCACAGCAAGGCCGTTTTGGTTAGTGTTACAAGGCCAGGTCAGTCATTCATCCAGACTGTTGCCCCTGCAACTACTGAAAAGGCTGCTGCCCCTCTTCAGGAACCACACGTTTGTCTGGCCTCTCAACAGATACCCCTCCGTTGTGGTTGGACCTACGGTACGGCTGTATCGTTGAGGCACGCAAGCCTCCCCACCAACGGCAAGGTCCATGGTTCATGGGGGGGCAGATTTAACATTATTGTCATAAATGTCTCTTATCTTACACACACAAATACGTTCAAGCGGTCGTCACTTCATACAGTAAGTCTTTCTATTAAATTGAAGTCAAAATTTTAAAAATAGTTTCCAGTACTGAAATTTAAAATTGTTTCACAGTCTTGTTGGAGTTTCAGCTGCACTATAATAACATACACGTAAGACATAAGCAGTCATTTGTTGCACTTAATGCGCTATTCCTCAAATACTCGATTGATATTCTGTATTCTAGGCGCGCAGTCCGGAACCGCGCGACCGCTACGGTCGCAGATTCGAATCCTGCCTCGGGCATGGATATGTGTGATGTCCTTAGGTTAGTTAGGTTTAAGTAGTTCTAAGTTCTAGGGGACTGATGACCACAGCTGTTAAGTCCCATAGTGCTCAGAGCCATTTGAACCATTTTTTTGATATTCTGTAGAAAGCTTATACAACGTAATTCTGTCTGCTTGTTCAATACACTGTCCTGATCTCTTTTATCATGTGTGTAGATTTCTTTTTCCTATATTACATTCATAACTCTTTTTTTTTCTTGCTTGTACTTAGTAACTGTAGGGCTTTGCTGGCATGTGAAGTAATGTGAGCGGTCTCTTTCAAATGTGTTGCCTCTGTGGAATTGTTGCTCTGTGCCCTTCGAACATAAAGAGATCTTCTTTTTCCTTTAAAAGCAAACATTTTTGGTTAGGATTTACCGTGACTGTTATTGATATCGAATGAAAGCAAGCACTTCACTGTTACCAGTCAAAACCGTTCCACAGTGCATTTCGCCGGCCGGAGTGGCCGAGCGGTTCTAGGCGCTTCAGTCTGGTACCGTGAGACCGCTACGGTAGCAGGTTCGAATTGTGCCTCGGGCATGGATGTGTGTGATGTCCTTAGGTTAGTTAGGTTTAAGTAGTTCTAAGTTTCTAGGGGACTGATGACCTCAGATGTTAAGTCCCATAGTGCTCAGAACCATTTGAACCACAGCGCATTTCGAAGGTCTAAACTTCCACCATCCGGCGGGTGTGTGAGTATTAATATGACCTCTACGCGTTGTGTTACGATTTTGTAGTAACCTGTGGCAATGTCTAGTAGGCAAAAACAAAATATTGTTTCAGAACGCGGTTCATAGTTTCATGGAGGGGATAAACGAAAATGTAAATGTGACATGAGAATAACTAAAAGATTGTGTGTGAAATCTTATGGGACTTAACTGCTAAGGTCATCAGTCCCTAAGCTTACACACTACTTAACCTAAAGTATCCTAAGGATAAACAGAAACACCCATGCCCGAGGGAGGACTCGAACCTCCGCCGGGATCAGCTGCTCAGTCCATGACTGCAGCGCCTGAGACCGCTCGGCTAATTCCGCGCGGCATAATAACTAAAAGAAAACACCTCCAATGGTCAGATTAATTTCTTCGACGTGATATATCAGCATACACCGTCACAATTTGTAAACATTTAAGGGAACAAATAGGGCGTGTAGAAACTAATAATTCTAAAGAACTTATAGCAAAAACAAAAGTAATTAATACTGTAAAGAAGCAAAAAGTGGGGCTTTCTCATGGCGGTGGGATCTGTTACGCTGCGTCGCAGTTGTTCAGTCCCCTTGCCGATGTCACATTTCAGCAATCAACTATGATGGTGCTTTCCCACATGCAATCAAAGATAGCTTTGTACAGCCCATGAGATCACAGCGCCACGTCCACTGCTCATCAGTAGATAGCTTCTCAATCGATAGTTTCCTTTTTATTCTCCGATTTAAGTCCAGTTTATTGAATTCCTATTGGGGAAGTGGGGGGAGGGCAAACTTGTTTATTACCCTATTTTTTTTATCACAACGTGACACTCGATGCACTCCTTGCAGATAATTTACACTAACATAAGATCACTACTCATCCCCTAAATATACAGTTAACTAGTAATTTACTATCTCACTCGACAGTTGGTTCAGTTTTCTCTGATTTCTGCATCTTCCAGTTAAGGAATTATATTACGCTTGAAGGGACTACGTTACCTGGCGACTATGGGAAAGGGCTGAAAAGTCAGCTCCAGTCATTGTCTCTTTAATTAAGCCAGGTGATTACTCAGGAATTCTCAAGGGATAATTAACATACACGAAACAGATAATCCATTGAGATTAGCAATGGTATACTATTTAACTAAGTACATAAAAATAATATTAATAATCGAATATCTACGTACAAATAGGTAGAGGTAATTCTTTCAATCTGGCCCCAACTTGGGCGCCAAATTGTACTGGCCGCTTCCCGCTTCTCCTTATTGACGACGAAAAATAGGCGATACTGCTAGTACAACATTAAAAAATAAAAAACCATAAGAGAAAGAACACATGTAAGTTAAGTAAAGAAAAATTACTCAAATAGCCAAAGAAAAAAATAATAAAGCACTCAGCCACTGCTCGGCGTGACAATATTAGTTGCGCCAAGTTATGCTAGAAAGTATTGGTGGCAATGGGCAATAGCTAAGAATAATAATCACTCATTATGCAGGCAAAGAAAATTATTTTAATTTGTTAATATGTGCGACACTATTTGCAAGTAAGTCGCGTGCCCAATACTATTAATCGCAGCGCATAATAAGCACAACGGGTCGTATGTATGTTGTGCGTTAACCAGGGACCTAGAAACGACGGAGAGACTCCGTCCCCGCCGCAGCGGCAGTGGTCCACAACCCCACCGACGACTACCACAAAAAGAACCCCCCCCCCCCCCCCCCCCCCCAGTGAACGTCTCGCGCCAGACGAGTGCAACCCCTATGTTTGCGTGGTAGAGTAATTTTGGTGTACACGTACTTGGAGAACTTGTTTGCGCAGCAATCGCCGACATAGTGTAGCGGAGGTGGAATCGGAATAAGGGGAACCAGCCCGCATTCGCCGGTGGCAGATGGAAAACCGCCTAAAAACCATCCACAGACCGGCCGGTTCACCGGACCTCGACACAAGACCGCCGGGCGGATTCGTGCCGGGGACCAGGCGCTCCTTCTCGCTCCGGAAAGCCGCTCGGGTAACAGGGCGTGCAGCCCTACGGTTTACCCGGCATGAACTTTCGCGCTCCGGTAGAAGCCACCAGTACAACAGACCTACGTAACTAAGGAAATTTAAAGTGAACGTATGCTTACCTTTGACTGAAAATATTACTTTATGCTTTCAAATGGTTCATTGATCCATTAGTTTATCGTATAGGTTCGTTCAGAGATTATTCTACAAATGTATTTCGTAGCAAGACTAACCATATTGGAGCATTACGTATTCTCATCAAAGAAACTATTTCAGTTAACACTCTGTTTGTCAAAACACAATCAGTGTAGTTTTCCCTCTTAAATAACATAAATAGGGCTTCTTTATTTATCGGGTGAAGCCAGTAATATTTGAAATTAAGTTGCTCTGGCATAATGGCCGCTGTAGGTCGCTAACCAACAATGCTTTAACGGCAAGGCCGAAGTGGCCGCGCGGTTCTGGCGCTGCAGTCTGGAACCGCGGGACCGCTAGGTCGCAGGTTCGAATCCTGCCTCGGGCATGGATGTGTGTGATGTCCTTAGGTTAGTTAGGTTTAACTAGTTCTAAGTTCTAGGGGACTAATGACCTCAGCAGTTGAGTCCCATAGTGCTCAGAGCCATTTGAACCATTTTTTTTAACGGCAACGCTTGGCAAAGCTAGAAAAATTCTTGTTATTCAATTTCATATCACAGAACTGAACTGAAGGCAAAGGAAAGAATGATACCTTGAAATTAACAGGTGATATATTAGTCGTACACACTTACATGATACATACAGCTTCAACAAGACGATAATCCAGTCGTTTAGTCGGATGCACTAGTACAGAGACGCTCTCTCTCTCGGGCGCAGCAGCCCAATCAGAGTGAACAGAAGTTAACATATAAAAGGCGAGGTTTATAATAATCTTTGACATTACTTTCGACTTTCTGTGATACTAATCACTGCTACACTCCTATTTTAGCGCAACACTGTACACTGTATTTCACTGAATATTTATCAAATTACCAGGGTGCCCAGTGCAATATGTACAGAATAGGAACTTTAGAAGGTATTGGCCTGTCAAAGGCTGCAGAACGAAAAGAAAGAGTAGAAACTGGGGGTTTTGTTTGTGAATTAAACCTCCGTAAATACACTCCTGGAAATTGAAATAAGAACACCGTGAATTCATTGTCCCAGGAAGGGGAAACTTTATTGACACATTCCTGGTGTCAGATACATCACATGATCACACTGACAGAACCACAGGCACATAGACACAGGCAACAGAGCATGCACAATGTCGGCACTAGTACAGTGTATATCCACCTTTCGCAGCAATGCAGGCTGCTATTCTCCCATGGAGACGATCGTAGAGATGCTGGATGTAGTCCTGTGGAACGGCTTGCCATGCCATTTCCACCTGGCGCCTCAGTTGGACCAGCGTTCGTGCTGGACGTGCAGACCGCGTGAGACGACGCTTCATCCAGTCCCAAGCATGCTCAATGGGGGACAGATCCGGAGATCTTGCTGGCCAGGGTAGTTGACTTACACCATCTAGAGCACGTTGGGTGGTACGGTATACATTCGGACGTGCATTGTCCTGTTGGAGCAGCAAGTTCCCTTGCCGGTCTAGGAATGGTAGAACGATGGGTTCGATGACGGTTTGGATGTACCGTGCACTATTCAGTGTCCCCTCGACGATCACCAGTGGTGTACGGCCAGTGTAGGAGATCGCTCCCCACACCATGATGCCGGGTGTTGGCCCTGTGTGCCTCGGTCGTATGCAGTCCTGATTGTGGCGCTCACCTGCACGGCGCCAAACACGCATACGACCATCATTGGCACCAAGGCAGAAGCGACTCTCATCGCTGAAGACGACACGTCTCCATTCGTCCCTCCATTCACGCCTGTCGCTACACCACTGGAGGCGGGCTGCACGATGTTGGGGCGTGAGCGGAAGACGGCCTAACGGTGTGCGGGACCGTAGCCCAGCTTCATGGAGACGGTTGCGAATGGTCCTCGCCGATACCCCAGGAGCAACAGTGTCCCTAATTTGCTGGGAAGTGGCGGTGCGGTCCCCTACGGCACTGCGTAGGATCCTACGGTCTTGGCGTGCATCCGTGCGTCGCTGCGGTCCGGTCCCAGGTCGACGGGCACGTGCACCTTCCGCCGACCACTGGCGACAACATCGATGTACTGTGGAGACCTCACGCCCCACGTGTTGAGCAATTCGGCGGTACGTCCACCCGGCCTCCCGCATGCCCACTATACGCCCTCGCTCAAAGTCCGTCAACTGCACATACGGTTCACGTCCACGCTGTCGCGGCATGCTACCAGTGTTAAAGACTGCGATGGAGCTCCGTATGCCACGGCAAACTGGCTGACACTGACGGCGGCGGTGCACAAATGCTGCGCAGCTAGCGTCATTCGACGGCCAACACCGCGGTTCCTGGTGTGTCCGCTGTGCCGTGCGTGTGATCATTGCTTGTACAGCCCTCTCGCAGTGTCCGGAGCAAGTATGGTGGGTCTGACACACCGGTGTCAATGTGTTCTTTTTTCCATTTCCAGGAGTGTAAAAAAGCTAGTTCACTAAGGTATGCCGGAAGGCTTCTGTCCAGTTGGGAAAATAGGAGAAAGGTATTGGCGGAATTGAAGAGTCTTCAGACGTTCCTGGGTAGCTCACTCGGTAAGAGCAGAGCCTACTAACGATAAATCTCAGGAATCGAACACCACTCCAGTTTTTTTTTATCTAAGTTTCAACTGCATGTTTCTAAGACTTCTCAGTCGGTAGACTGCTGCTACTGTTGCACTAGCATCGCCGACGGGGCCCATAAGTATTTCATAAGGGAAGTTTTTGTAGCCATGTTGAGGTCATTTGCCAGCTGTCCGTCCAACCGCCGCCCGTACGTTAACAGCGCTTGCACTTAGTAGTTAAGGGCTTCACTACTTTCTGCTCCACCGAAAACGTTTCTGAACAGAAAATTGTAAATCAAAGGGATCTCTTTCGTCTCCAATGTTCAGTTTGTTGGGGTCAGTCAGCTAGAAAACGCAAGCTAGAAACTGTTTGGAAATCACTAAAACTTTCGAACGAGTCACAAAGCCAAGTTCTATTGTGCTCTAGCTGCATGCTTCAACGACAGCGACCACATTTGGCTTACGCGGTAAACCTCCTTGTAACCGTGAATCACAAAAACTTGTATCAGCCAGTGTAGATGGAAAGAACATGAGCTACATCCCAATTACCATAAAATACGCCTTTAGTCAAGGATGCAATTAAGTTTACCATTTATACGCAATCTGCTGCAGTAATTAGCCTCATTTGCCGGTGTCTGATGGAAAGCGACTCTTCCCTGGTTCGATATTACATGGGCAAAAAATGGTTCAAATGGCTCTGAGCACTATGGGACTTAACTTCTGAGGTCATCAGTCCCCTAGACCTTAGAACTACTTAAACCTAACTAACCTAAGGATATCACACACATCCATGCCCGAGGCAGGATTCGACCCTGCGAGCGTAGCGGTCGCGCGGTTCCAGACTGTAGCGCCTAGAACCGCTTGGCCACACAGGCCGGCGTTACATGGGCAAAGAAATCATTTATGTATATAGCTAAGAGATGGAGATAATTGTCGCTTTTTCAGTAGGAAAGCAACCTATTGGACCCACCAACAAATTTTGTGTGAGGGACAGGCCGGCCGGAGTGGCCGAGCGGTTCTAGGCGCTACAGACTGGAACCACGCGACCGCTACGGTCGCAGGTTCGAATCCTGCCTCGGGCATGGATGTATGTGATGTCCTTCGGTTAGTTAGGTTTAAGTAGTTCTAAGTTCTAGGGGACTGATGACCTCAGCAGTTAAGTCCCATATTGCTCAGAGCCATTGAAGCATTGTGAGGGACGTACTTGGTAATAAACAGCTAACTGGAACCGCAACCATGTTGAATATAAAGAAAACATAGTACAGAGTGCGTTGCTGCTACACCTTCTTGCGAATTCAGTGACCCATAACACTGGTTTTGTGAGAATGGAGGTGAGTTGCGCCTCCACTGTCACTCAGAACAACTAGGTTCATGACATGTGCCATCTATTCGATAAAATGAATGCGTCCTTCGTCTGTTAGAAAAGTGTAAGGCACTACATTACTGACAGATCTGGTTCTTCTGGAATGACTTTCCACTCCAAGAGTTTCATGAGTGACAACGATTAGAGGGAGCTCCATGTCTGGATGTGTTTTCCTTAAACGTTAAAAATACCCTTTGCAATACGACATAGCTGGATAACAGAAATCAAACTACAAATATCGTTGTAGTAAGAAAATTTTAAAATTTTTTTGGTTATATTTCCTTAGAAAAGAAATTAAAATATCATATTTATTAATCCAAATACTTATGTTCAAAAGTTGTCCTTCTGACAGAGCCTTCAGATCATCGTTCAGATAATATATAATTCACAATTTGTGAAACTTGCTGGCAGATTAAAACTGTGTGAACTCTAGCGCACCACCTGCCGTGGGTGAGCATACAGTAGGTAAGACCTATGCTAAACGGCACTGGGCTTGTGTCAGATGTGTGTGAATTCCTAAGGGACTAAACTGCTGAGCTCATCGGTCCCTAGACTTACACAATACATAAACTAACTTGTGCTAAGAACAACACACTCACCGATGCCCTAGGGAGGACTCGAACCTCTGGTGGGAGGGGCTTCGTAATCCGTGATATGGCGCCTCAAACCGCGCAGCCACTTCGCGCGGCGTGGGCTTGTGCACTTGTTGATTGAAGCATTGACTTAACGCGTACGGATTATGCGGAATGGACCTGCAAGTTACTAACAGTTACTTACAGATCGTAGCTGTTACTACACCATACACATAAAATGTGGATTTTATATGCCGACAGCTTCTTACAGTCTCTGAAGGAATGGAGGTAAAGATAATGTGTAACCATATTATTTTCAGTTGAAAGTTCGTATTGACACGGGTATCTGATAATCGAAAAAAAAGCCAGATTCTAACGAAGGACATACATATTTATTCAGCTGCTTACGTACTTTTCAGCTTCGCAATTACAAAGGCAGTTGTCAATAAACAAGGAAATGTTTTGAATACGTTTGAATGCAGAGAACGCATGAGCAATGAAGGAGTTAATGTGACGGAGGACGATCTGGGAACTTCGTAGGAAGCGGAAAGAAAACTGAAGCGTTGACAGTAGATCGGCTTAGAAATAGAAATACGCCAAGAGGAATACGCTAAGTCTTCGAGTTTTTGTGGTGGCGTTATCATCTCGCATTTGCTCTTTGATAGACTGAGATTAAACTATTCCCTTTTCTGTGAGTTGTTGTAAGCCTGTAAATTCGTATCCCTGGCAACTAATAATGCCAAGGAATGTCCATAAGCTTCGATTGTTAGGAAACAGAAACTTTTGGTATGACGTTATCGATTAAAAATGTCAAAACTTGAGTAATATGTGGAGCAGTCAAATGAAAACGAACTAGAGGGGGAAAAAGTAAGTAAACTGTTTATTATTGCAAAAGAATTCGCCAAACTTTAGAAGACATTTGTCCCACTGTGAGACAAGACGGTCACTGCGTTCACAGGAAAATGCTTGCTGTTGCCTACGAAACTATGGTTGTTCCCAGGCCTGCACATCTTCGTTTGAAGAAAATCGACTGCCTCCAGTGTCTTCCTTGATGGCTCCAAAAATAAGGAAATCGCACGAGGAGAGACCTACTAAGCTGCAAAAATTTCGCTGGGAAGGCCTTATACAGTTTCAGACAGTCCCCATGCGATTTGCATATTTTTGGAGCCCTGAAGAAAGATATTAGAGGGCGTCAGTTCGCATCGGACAAAGAGTTGCACGCATGGGTACATTCATGATTCCGTAGCCAGCCGCAAACATTTTACCATGAAGGCATTGACCGTCTTGGCTTGGGATAAACATGTTAACAGTTATGGCGAACACTTTTGATGTAATAAGAGTTTTTTTTTTCTATCTGTCGTTTTGTTCATTTGACTGCCCCATATATATACTCCCCGAGTGACGAGGTGATTATTCGCAGAAGGCAGCAGACCTTGTATGTTGTCACCATCTCGTAAGTTGCCCGTGACCTTCCTGTATTACTGGAGGCCTGTGCCTTTGTTCCGTTGAGGGGGTCACTGCAGTTCCCTCTCTCGACCTTATCAGAGGAAGCGCTCCAACCCTTGAGACCTCCGCTATCGAAGTGGCTTTAATACCAAACCCACAAAAAAATGTCGGAGATAATGTCTTTCCCTGTCCATGTTATCCGCCTTTCTCGAACAGAGTCTTCCACAAGAACAGATTTATGACACCAATTTGTTCTGACAACATGACAATCATATAGATAAATACACCACTGTTTGGAAAAAGTGAAACACCAGTATCGAGAAACGTGATTACAGTGAAATTTATTCCACCGACTTGGGACATAATACTACACAGATGATTTGCAAGAGGAGGAGGAGGAGGAGGGAGGAGATTAGTGTTTAACGTCCCGTCGACAACTCCTCTCAGAGTATGCTGATAAAATAGCTCCATATTTAGGAATTATATACAACCACTCGCTCACAGAAAGATCCGTACCTAAAGACTCGAAAATTGCTCAAGTCACACCAGTACCCAAATAGTTAAGCAGGAGCAATCTGCTGAATTACAGGCCTATATCACTAACGTCGATTTGCAGTAGGGTTTTGGAACATATAGTGTATTCGAACATTATGAAGTACCTCGAAGAAAACGATTTATTGAGACATAGTGAGCACGGTTTCAGAAAATATCGTTCTTGTGAAACACAACTAGCTCTTTATACTCATGAAATAATAAGTGCTATCGACAGGGGATGTCAAATTTATTCCATATTTTTAGATTTCCAGAAGGCTTTCGACACCGTTCTTCACAAGCGTCTTCTAACGAAACTGCGTGCCTACGGAGGATCGCCTCAGTTGTGCGACTGGATTCGTGATTTCCTGTCAGAAAGGCCACACTTCGTAGTAATAGACGGAAAGTCATCGAGTAAAACACAAGTAATGTCCGGCGTTCACCAAGGAAGTGTTATAGGCCCTCTTCTGTTCCTGATCTATATTAACGACATAGGAGACAATCTGAGTAGCCTCTTAGATTGTTTGCAGATGATGCTGTCATTTACCGTCTTCTAAAGTCATCAGATGATCGAAACGACTTGCAAAATGATTTAGATAACATATCTGTATGGTGCGAAAAGTGGAAATTGACCCTGAATAAGGAAGTTATTCACATGAGTAGTAAAAGAAATCAGCTAAATTTCGATTACGCGATAAGTCACACAAATCTGAAGGCTGTAAGTTCAACTAAATACTTAGGGATTACAATTACAAATAACCTAAATTGGAACGATCACATAGATAATATTGTGGGTAGAGCAAACCAAAGACTGTGATTCATTGTCAGAATACTTAGAAGGTGCAACAAGTCTACTAAAGAGACTGCTTACACCACGCTTGTCCGCCCTATTCTGGAGTATTGCTATGCGATGTGGGATCCGCATCAGGTGGGACCGACAATGACATCGAAAAAGTACAAAGAAGGGCAGCTCGTTTCGTATTATCGCGGATAGTGTCATAGATATGATACGTGAATTGGAGTGGCAATCATTCAAACAAATGCGTTTTTCTTTGCGATGGGATCTTCTCATGAAATTTCAATCACCAGTTTTCTCCTCTGATTGCGAAAACATTCTGTTGCCACCCACCTACATAGGGAGAAATGATCATCACAATAAAATAAGAGAAATCAGGGTTTGCACAGAAAAATTTAAGTGTTCGTTTTTTCCATGTGCCGTTCGAGAGTGGAACGGTAAAGAGACAGCATGAAGATGGTTCACTGAACCCTCTGCCAGGCACTTTATTGTGAATAGCAGAGTAATCACGTAGATGTAGATGTAGGTCATTAGAGATGGAGCACAAACTCGGATTAGGGAAGGGGGTGGAAACCAGCCGTGCCCTTTCAAAGGAACCATCTCGGCAGTTGCGTTAAACGATTTAGATAAAACACGGAAACCCTAAATCAAGATAGCCAGACGAGGGGCTTGAATCATTGTCCTCCGCAGTAAGCTAACCGCTAACCACTGCGCCACCCCGCTCGGTAAATGATTAGCAGTGTACTCTGACTGCGGAAATTCAGTAGGAATAGCGCCACCAAGTGCTGCAATCACAGCCCCTAGACGTTGGCGTGGAATCAAAAGAGCGCCGTTTGTAGGCGCGTCCATAAAGCTTTGTGGCTGCAGAAGGACCCTAACGAACAAGTTGCCGACCGACCATATCCCAGGCATGTTTGATGGGCGACATGTCAGGTGAGCGGGCACGCCAGGAAAGCAGTGGTAACCGTCATTCTTTGAAGAAAGGCTTACACATTCCTCGCACATGCAGTCGTGCGTTATCCTGCTAAAATATGCCCTGTGGAACGGCCTGCAGGAGGGGCAGCGCCTCGGTCTGTAAAAACCTCCCTAATGTGGCGATAGCTGCTCAGATTACCATCAAGACATAGGAGGCGAGATCGTGTGGAATGGGAGGAGATTAGTGTTTAACGTCCCGTCGACAACTCCTCTCAGAGTATGCTGATAAAATAGCTCCATATTTAGGAATTATATACAACCACTCGCTCACAGAAAGATCCGTACCTAAAGACTGGAAAATTGCTCAAGTCACACCAATACCCAAATACCAATACCTTATAGATGTTGACTCTGAAATTATTGGTATATCTGAACACTTCTTAAAGA
Organism: Schistocerca serialis cubense; assembly: GCF_023864345.2. Lineage (NCBI taxonomy): Eukaryota > Metazoa > Arthropoda > Insecta > Orthoptera > Acrididae > Schistocerca > Schistocerca serialis. The sequence goes on along the minus strand of NC_064638.1, from coordinate 261,976,804 downwards.
AGGAGATAATTCAGAGGCTTCCTTTGCCAGGATACAGGTTGGCTGGCAGCTTTTCTAGGAGCTCTTTGCGGTGTGGGGGAGTAGCCATGTATGTGAAAAACGGTATCCCATTTGAGTCAATTGATGTTTCAAAGTACTGCACTGAAAAGGTGTTTGAATGTTGTGCAGGTGTGGTTAAATTTAGTGGAGCTAAACTTCTTACTGTTGTTGTTTATAGATCCCCAGACTCCGATTTCACAACATTTTTGCTAAAGCTAGAGGAGGTTCTTGGTTCACTTTATAGGAAATACAAAATGTTAGTTATATGTGGTGACTTCAATATTAATTGTATAAGTGATTGTGCAAGGAAAAGGATGCTGGTAGACCTCCTTAATTCATATACTCTTATGCAAACCATATTCTTTCCAACAAGAGTGCAAGGGAACAGTAGAACAACCATAGACAATATTTTTGTTCATTCCTCATTACTAGAAGGGCATTCTGTTAGCAAAAAGGTGAATGGCCTTTCAGATCATGATGCACAAATTTTAAGTCTAAAAGATTTTTGTGCTGCAACACATGTTAAATATAGTTACCAACTTTTTAGGAAAGCTGATCCAGTTGCTGTAGAGACTTTTGTAAACCTTATCAAGGAACAAGAGTGGCAAGATGTTTATATTGCTGATACAGTAGACGATAAATATAATGCTTGCCTCAAGACTTTTTTCGTGCTCTTTGAAAGTTGCTTTCCGTTAGAACGTTCAAAACAGGATACTAGCACAAACAGGCAGCCTGGGTGGCTGACTAAATGGATAAGAATATCTTGTAGAACAAAGTGGCAATTGTATCAAAACGTTAGAAACAGTCACGATCTAAATGCAGCAGCCCATTACAAACAGTATTGTAAGGTGCTTAAAAAAGTTATTAGGAAGGCAAAAAGTATGTGGTATACAGATAGAATAGCTAAGTCTCAGGATAAAATTAAAACCATCTGGTCAGTCGTAAAGGAGGTGGCTGGTCTGCAGAGACAGGTCGAGGATATAGAATCAGTGCGTAGTGGGAATGTCCGTGTTACTGATAAGTCGCATATATGTACAATATTTAATAATCACTTTCTGAATATAGCAAGTGAACTAAATAGAAACCTAGTCCCAACAGGGAATCATATAGCGCTCGTAGAAAAAAGTGTTCCGAGACTGTTACCCGAAATGCTCCTCCATGATACTGACAAGAGGGAGATTGAGTTAATAATTAAATCACTAAAGACCAAGAACTCTCATGGATATGACGGGGTATCTAGCAGAATACTGAAGTATTGTTCCATGTATGTTGGCCCAGTACTTAGCCATATCTGTAACTTTTCCTTTAGGAGTGGTCGGTTTCCTGACCGATTAAAGTACTCGGTAGTGGAGCCACTTTATAAAAAGAGAGAAAGGGATAATGTTGGAAATTATAGACCTACTTCTATGCCATCGGCGTTTGCTAAAGTTATCGAGAGGGTTGTATATACAAGGTTACTGGAGCCTTTAAATTCACATAATTTGCTGTCAAATGTACAGTTTGGTTTTAGAAATGGCTTAACAACTGAAAATGCTATAGTCTCTTTTCTTTGTGAGGTTTTGGACGGATTAAATAAAAGGTTGCGAACGTTAGGTGTTTTCTTTGAATTAACGAAGGCTTTTGACTGTGTTGACCACAAAATATTACTGCAGAAGTTGGACCATTATGGAGTAAGGGGAGTAGCTTACAATTGGTTTGCCTCTTACTTTAAGAACAGAAAGCAGAAGGTAATTCTCCGCAATATTGAGAGTGGTACTGATGTTCAGTCCCAATGGGGCACTGTTAAATGGGGCGTTCCCAAGGGTCGGTGCTGGGGCCACTGCTGATTCTTATTTATATAAATGATATCCCTTCTAGTATTACAAGTGATTCAAAAATATTTCTGTTTGCTGATGACACCAGCTTGGTAGTGAAGGATCTTGTGTGTAATATTGAAACATTATCAAATAATGTAGTTCATGAAATAAGTTCGTGGCTTGTGGAAAATAATTTGATGCTAAATCACAGTAAGACTCAGTTTTTACAGTTTCTAACTCACAATTCAACAAGAACTGATATTTTAATCAGACAGAATGGGCATATTACAAGCGAGACAGAACAGTTCAAGTTCCTGCGCGTTCGGATAGATAGTAAGCTGTTGTGGAAAGCCCATGTTCAGGATCTTGTTCAGAAACTAAATGCCGCTTTATTTACCCTTAGAACAGTATCTGAAATAAGTGACATTTCAACACGAAAAGTAGTCTACTTCGCATATTTTCATACGCTTATGTCATATGGTATTATTTTTTGGGGTAATTCTTCTGATTCAAAAAGGGTATTTTTGGCTCAAAAACGGGCTGTTCGAGCTATGTGTGGTGTAAGTTCGAAAACCTCTTGTCGACGCCTATTCAATAGTCTGGGAATTTTGACATTGCCCTCACAGTATATATTTTCTTTAATGTCGTTTGTTGTTAGCAATATTAGCTTATTCCCAAGAGTTAGCAGCTTTCACTCAGTTAATACTAGGCAGAAATCAAATCTGCATGTGGAATGCACTTCCTTGACTCTTGTGCAGAAAGGAGTGCAGTATTCTGCTGCATCCATTTTCAATAAGCTACCACAAGAACTCAAAAATCTTAGCAGTAGCCCAAACACTTTATATCTAAACTGAAGAGTTTCCTCATGGCTCGGTCCTTCTATTCTGTCGAGGAGCTCCTGGAAGAGCTAAAAAATTAAGCAAATTCCAGTTTTACATTCTTGATTTTCTTAATTTAAACTAATGACTTGTCGCCTGAATATGTTTCTTATATTTCATTCTATCTGTTTCTACAATCTACAACTGAATATGTTTCTTATATTTCATTTTATATGTTTCTACAATCGTGTTATAATTTCATGTATTGACTCGTTCCATGACCATGGAGACTTCTCCTTAATGTGGTCCCACGGAACAATAAATAAATAAATAAATAAAAATAAATAATAGCGCCCCAAACCATAACACTTGGCATTTATCCGCATGCCGCTCAACAATACAGTCTGCCCGATTGTGTTCACCACGGTGGCGTCGAACACGCATGTGGCCATCGCTGTAGGACAAGTTGAAGCGGGACTCGTTCGAAAACACATTCTGCCACTCAGCACGCTACTGTCAGTCTGCAACGTTGGTGAGTATTGGTCAGAGGAAGCCAACGCAATGGCAAGTGTGCAACCCGTCCAGCCCGCAGAAGGCAGTGGCGCAGACATGTGCACACCCATTGCAGTGCTCCAACGTCGCGCCAACACTGCGGACGATGTTCTTCCCGTTACGGCCAAGCTGACAAGATGGTGATAATCTCGCGCTGAGGTCACATTGTGTCGTCCAGTACCCTGCCAGCGCTGTGTGTGGCCGTCCTCTGTCACTGGTTCTATACACAAGCAGCACGCCCTATACGAGTAGCAATGTCACGGAACGACAGACCCGCCTCCCGGAAACCACTGTTCTGTTCCGATCGAACGCACCCCCATGCCGATTTTCCACCCTGTGGCATGTTTGCACTTTGCATCACGGCTCGTCACCGATTGAGCGTTTTGTAAACATTGACCTCTCCGGTCACACAAAAGAGGGCGTTGTTGGGCCTACGTGCACTCCACCTCTCTGCCATTTAAATCTGAAACCTCCTCTTAGAAAAATTTATGAATGATTGTGCTGATAAACCCCTTACGTTATTTGATTTTCAAACAGCTGAGCAAAACTGAACGTACTCAGACATTTCTCTCTTTACTTATGATTAATTTGTAATATTGCTTTAATGCCACTGGAGGCAGATTTACATACGAAGCGATTGTTCAAAGAGCTTCTAGCGTTTTGTTAATTGAATGAGAAAGAATCGCTTTCAGAATATAGTTTTTGAAAAATAGAATTACTTGTTTGGGTTTTCATTTATCGAGTTTAGATCTGACCAAACCCTTTCTCTTGAATTATATGTAGTTTAGTAAGCAGCAGCAGCCGCAGCAACAGCAGGAGCCGCCATACAGAACATGCATTGCACTCAGCATGAATAATAGGTTTTTTATGTTTTTGTTAAATAATGGAATGTAGCAGATCAAGCAGTGGCAGCAGAAAAACCAAGTAAGTTATTTGTTGCGCACAGGACCAATTAAAAAAAAATTTAGGCTATCTCTGTAATAGTAAAGTTTACAAGAGTACAAGCACGATATTTTCAGCAGAAAACACGAGATAAGAAGATAGAGCTCGCGACTTTCAAATCCTATATTATGGTTCCGTTGTTCCGCACGTCCTCTTAGCGTGGTATGTCGCAGACCATTGCTTCTGAGTGTATGTTAGGATCCCTATGGTAGACCACTGCCTCTGAGTCTTGCAAACAGTAGTGTGTATCAGGTTCCCTGTAGTACAAGTGGTGTTGCTGAAGACGTAATACTTGAGAATCAGGAGAGAGTAAGTAGATACAGAAATTGAAAACCAATAAGAATTTATAGACCGTTTATACCCATATCTAGCCGTATTGGAGAAGATTTTGAAAGTTTGGTCAAGTTTTCGGGATTCTAGCCCGCTGTGGTACGGGGCTAACGAATCTCGCTTAGCATCATTGAGTTCCAAGCTCACCTGATCTCAAACTATGTGACTTTTTCAGGACGTATTTTGCGAAAGTCTCCATCTAGGTCCCTACCTTTCCAACAACTTTGTTTGAATTACAATGGCGCATAGCGGAATGTTGTTCGTCGGCTGGAAGGCACATTAAACATTTGCAATAGATAAATGCAAACTTGAATCCTAAACATAATATTAAAATCGATCCCATTATTGTATTTGCAAGCATGTAAAAGATATACTCCTGAACAATCGAATGTTTCTTTTCAAAATGAAATCTTTGTTGTCCTAGGAGTAGGTTAAAATTTACCGCAAGTTTTGTATCTTCATTCGTGTGAAATGTACGGGGTGATTTCGCGCTGGTGTTACAAACTTTCAGAGATGATGGAGAATGGTAAATGTTTTGCTAAGATTATAAAGTAGGCAACTTTCAGAGGTAGTAGTATGTACCAAAACAAGAAAAATAAGTCGAGTAAACATTGGCTCAAAAATACTAATCTTAAGAGGAACGTGCCCTTCTCCATCTTAGATACTGTGCATCTTCGATACTGTGAAACTTATCTCTTCTACTGCAAGCTCGTCGATTTCCAAATTTTTGGAGCAGGTAATATGAGGCGGAACAAAACAAGAAAAAATATCCAGTGAATAGGCGCTGTAAATGGATATCTTAGGAGCTATGGGCACTTCAATAGAAGAGATGTGTTCCACAGTAGCACAGATGAAAAAGTATGCTTAGTTCTTATAGCTCTTTAGGTATGTATGTTGGAACTTTAGAGACAATATTTACTAGACATTTTTATGCTTTGGTCCTTACTATCTCCTCTGAAAGTTTCCTTTCGAACAATGTTAGCAGTAACAGTCCCGAAACATATTCCACAGTCAGTGGTATCAGAACGACTGTCGCTTATAACTTCCGGCACAGGCCATAGACGGCAGAGGTGAACGACACCTGTGCAGATGTGTACGGGAGAACAGACCTGCAACTGACGAGCAACTGACCGCCCAGATTAACCAAGGGGCTACCAGCAGTGTCTCTTCAAAGACGTTGCTGCGGATGGGCCTCTGCGGCAAGATCCTGGTTCATTCACCCAAACTGACTGCTGTTCATCTATGCACCCAAGTTTATTACTGTTCATCAGCGACGAAGGCTGGAATCTGCACGCCAGTACTGCAACTGGACATCCATTAAGTGGCGAAGAGCGGCCTTTTCAGATGAATCACGTTTAATGCTCCAACGGACAGATAGCTGTTGGTGTGTACGGCCCTGCAACAATCGAAGGAGATTCAGCCCAGAGGAAGGAGCGTTATGGTCCGGGGAATGTTTCCATGGGCAATCTCGTCATTCTCGATGGCATAATGGACCAACACAAGCATGCTTCTATCCTTAGAGACCATGTCCACCCGACAACATTTTGCTTTTCTTCGGCACTTTGGCATCTACCGGCGAGACAATGCAACATGTCACACAGCTCGCAGTGTAAGTGTTCGGTTCGAAGAACACCAGAATGAGCTTAGCGCACTATCCCGCTCACCAGACTCAATCGAGAATCTGTGGGATTACCTCGATCGGGCTGTTCGCCCCATGGATCCCCAACCGAGAAATCTAGTGCAGTGCACCATATACAATCCATTTTCTCAAGACTGTAGAATCCCAAGTTCAAAGAATAGTTCAGTATGTTAACTCCATTTGGTACGCAGCAACACATGGCCTAAAGTGCCCCAAACGCAAATTCATAGTGACCTCTGTTTCGTTGCAGACTATTCGACTTTTTCGCAATAACTTACATACCGTAATTTTGAAATATCGTAATAATTATGACGAATAACGAAATGACAAGCAGTTCATCATAAAGTTGACGAATAAAGCTATCTCATGCGCAAGAATCAAATTTTAAAATCAGTGTTATCGACCCCTAACGTCCACCAGTGAACGCAATACCTGCCGCAATGTTGTCTGAAAAACTGTTTGAGATGGATCTACGTCTGCTAAAAGCAACAGTTCCTGTGGGTTTGAAACCAACTGTAACTGATAATGCCTATCAGTCGCCTCCGGTCTCTGTCAGTTAGGATCTTTCTATGACCACTGTTCTTAAACCATGTTACGTGATTGTGATTTGTACATCATTCCATATAGACAGTTGATACACGAGCCATTCGGGCTCCTTTCTTCCACTACTTCACGTCTCCATGTCGACCCATGTTACTGCTCTGATTTCATGTAATAGACTGACACGTACACACCTCTTCACTATCATGACTTTCATCAGCAGCGTAGGGCCATATGACCACCTGATGCCAGTTATACATCATGTACAGCACTCCAAAGCGACCAGTGCGCTCTTTTAAGGGCGTGACTAACATTTTGTGGTGAAGGCTTATGTATAAAATTTGGTTAAAATTACTGCAAGTGTTTCAGAGGTGTTTTTACATATCGTCAGTTCCTCTTCTCCCACTCCAAAAAATAGGTGTGCTGGGAATGTTTACTTCCAATGTACATTTCTTCCGATATTATATCACATGTATACGACCCACGCCTTGCAAAGCTGTAGTGAAACAAACGCACACGGAAACTTATAGATATCTCAAGCACATAAGCCATTAATGGCAGATTAAATAAAAAAATATTTGTTTAGAATGACCTATAGCTCCTGTTAGGTAAAAGTGTCATCAACCGGTAGGATGGTTTGAACACCCCAGTATTTTACTACGCACTGTCCTGTTGGAAATACGATGCCGTTGCCTTCTTGCCATAGAACTGATTTACCCAGCTAGTTACAGAGGAGGGTGCATATCGTCTGATCAAAAGTATCCGGACAGCCCTATATAATGCGGTACTGACCACTACAGACGTGTTCTCGCCAGTATAAAAGGAGGCGAGGAGCATTATGTTGTCAGCAGAAAAACTGTAACAGCAGAATGGGTCAGTCAGGAAAGCTCAATGTCAAGACAATGGATTCCACCAGAATAACAAATCCATCAGGAACATTTCAACCACTTCTGAAGCTGCCCAAGGAGACTGTTGGTGATTTGATTGTGAAGTGGAAACGCGGAGGAACCAGGGCCAGGCAGACCTTATGTACTGAGGGATGCCGGCACGGTAGCTCAGCGTGTTCGGTCAGAGAGCTGGTTGGCCTCTGTAATTAAAAAAAAACTGAGTGGAAGGGTCAACAAACGAACTTGAACGGATGTCAGGTGACACCCCAACGACCAAACACAACAACAACAACAACAAAAAACCGACGGACAGCGGCTGTCGAGGATTACGGAGGGTGATTGTAAAAAAACGCATCCAATCAGCGTGAGTTCCAAAGAGCTGCCAGGAGTCCTGCTAGCACGAGTGTGCGGTTTTTTGCGTTTTTTTCTTTTTTTCCATCAGTCTTCTGATTGCTTTGATTTGGCCCACCACTAATTCCTCTCCTGTGCCGAAGTCTTCATCTCGAAGTAGCACTTGCAACCTACCTCCTCAATTATTTGCTGGATGTATTCCAATCTCTGTCGTCCTCTAGAATTCTTACCCTCTACAGTTCCCTCTAGCACCATCGCAGTTATTCCCTGATGTCTTGAGAGATGTCCTACCATCCTGTCACTTCTTCTTGCCAGTGTTTTCCACATATTCCTTTCCTCATCGCTTCTTTGGAGAACCTCCTCATTTCCTGCCTAATCAGTCCACCTGATTTCAACATTATTTTGTAGCACCAAATCAGAAATGCTTCGAGTCCCTTATTTTCCAGTTTTCCAATAAATGTTTCACTATCATGTGATGCTGTGTTCCAAACATACATTGGAAGAAATTTATTGCTCGAATTAAGGTCTATGTTTTATAGTAGTAGACTAATATTGGGCAGGAATGCCCTTTTTGTCCGTGCTAGTCTGCTTTTTATATCCTCCTTGCCCCGTCCGTCATTGGTTAGTTTCCTGCCTAGGTAACACAATTCCTTAACTTCATCTGTTTCGTGATTACCAATTCCGAAGTTTAGTTTCTCACTGTTCTCATTCCTGTTACATCTCATTACTTTCGTCTTTCTCTCAGTCAGTATTTTGTACTCATTAGACAGTTAATTCTTCTCAGCAGACCCTGTAATCTTTCTTCATATTCGCTCAGGATAGCAATGTCATGAGCGAATCTTATCATTGATATCCTTTCACTTTGAATTTTAATACCACTTTTGAACCTTTCTTTATTCCCGTTCTTCGATGCAGAGATTGAACAGTAGGGGCGAAAGACTACATCCCGGTCTTACACCCCTTTTAATGTGATCACTTCGTACTTGGTCTTCCAGTTTTATTGTTCCCTTTTGATTCATGTACATATTGTATATTACCCGTCTATCCCAGTACCTTATCCCTATATTTCTCAAAATTTTGAACATCTTGCACCATTCTACATTGTCGACCGATTTTTCCATGTCGACAGACTCTGTGAATGTGTCTTGATTTTTCTTTAGTGTTCCTTCCATTTTCAATCGCGACGTCAGAATTGCCTCACTCATGCCTTTACCAAACTGATCGTCATGTATCACATCGTCAATTTTCTCTTCCATTCTTCTTATGTTATTCTTGTAAGCGACTTGGATGCATGAGCTGTCAAGCTGATTGTGCGATAATTCTCGCACTAGTCAGCTCTTGCAATCTTCAGAATTGTGTGGACGATATTTTGCCGTAAGTCAAAGGATATATATCGCCAGACTCATACATTCTACACACCAACGTGAGTAGTCGTTTTGTTGCCACCTCCCCCAATGATTTCAGAGATGCTGATGGAATGTTATTTATCCCTTCTGCTTTATTTCATTTTAAGTCTTCCAAAGCTCTTTTAAATTCTAATACCGACTCCTCTATCTCTTCTATATCGACTCCTGCTTATTCTTCTATCATGTCATCAGACAAGCCCTCCCCTCATAGAGGCCCTCACGCTATTCTTCCCACCCGTCCGCTCTCTCCTCTGCATTTAACAGTGGAATTCCCATCACCACCCTTGCTCTTAGTTTCAGCGGAGAATATTTTGACTTTCCTATATGCTGAGTGTGTGCTTCCGACAATCATTTCGTTTTCGAATTCTTCAATTTTTTTTGTAGCCATTCGCCTTAGCTTCCCTGCACTTCCTATTTATTTCATTCCTAAGTGACTTGTATTTCTGTATTCCAGAATTTCCTTGAACTTTTTGTACTTCCTTCTTACATCGATAAACTGAAATATTTCTTATGTTACCTAACTGAAGTATTTCTTATATTAACTTTTTTGTGCCGACGGTTTTCTTTCCAACTTGCTCTTTTTAATGATGCTCATTCCTTCTCCATTCCTCTTCACGCGACCTGCTTACTGGGCTATTCCTTACCGCAGTATCTATATCCCCAACTTCAAGGGTACCTCCTCATTCCTTACTACTTCCGTATCCGACTCCTTTGCGCACTGATTCTTCCTGACTAGTGTGTTAAACTTCAGCCTAGTCTTCATCACTACTAAATTGTGATCTCAGTCTATATCTGCTACTGGGTACCCTTTTCAATCCAGTATCTGATTTCGGAGTCACTGTCTGACCATAATGTAATCTAACTGAAATCTTCCCGGCCTTTTCCAAGTACACCTCCTCCACTTGTGATTCTTGAACAGAGTATTCGCTATTACTAGCTATAATTTATTGCAGAAGTCACGTGATCTTTGTCTTCTCTCATTACTAGTACCAAGCCCATATTCTCCCTTAACAGTTTCTTCTACTCCTTTCCAATCCCACATGGCTATTAGATTTTCATTTCCCTTTACAGCCGGCCGCGGTGGTCTAGCGGTTCTAGGCGTGCAGTCCGGAACCGCGCGACTGCTACGGTCGCAGGTTCGAATCCTGCCTCGGGCATGGATGTGTGTGATGTCCTTAGGTTAGTTAGGTCTAAGTAGTTCTAAGTTCTAGGGGACTGATGACCACAGCAGTTGAGTCCCATAGTGTTCAGAGCCATTTGAACCATTTTCCCTTTACATACTGAATTATCCGTTAAATATCTTCATATGCTTTCTCTGTCTCTTCATCTTCGGATTGCGACGTCGGTCTGTATACCTGAACTATCATTGTCTGTGTTGGCTTGCTGTCGATACTGATAAGAACCACCCTATCACTGAACTGTTCACAGTAACTCACTCTCTGCCCTACGTCCCTATTTATAAGGAATCCTACTCCCGTTATACCATTTTTTGCCACTGTTGATATTACGGCGTACTCATCTGACCAGAAATCATTATCTTCGTTTCATTTCACTTCATTGATCCCCAGTATATCCAAGTTTAGCGTTTGCATTTCCTTTTTTCCGATTTTCTAGCTTCCCTACGTTCAAACTTCTGACCTTCCACCCCCGACTCGAAGAACGTTATCTTTACGTTGGTTGTTTAACCTTTTCCTCATGGTCACCTCCCGCTTGGCAGTCCCCTCAAAGAGATCCGAAGTAGGACATGTCCGGAATCTTTTACCAATGGAGAGTTCATCATGACACTGTCAATTACAGGCCATATTCCCTGTGGACACACATTATGTGTCTCTAATGCAGTGGTTTACATTGCCTTTTGCATCCTCATGCCGTTGATCATTGCTGATTCTTCCGCATTTACGGGCAGTTTCCTACCCCAAGGGCAATACAAGATCCTGAACCTGTGTCTTCTCCTCCACCCTCTTTGACAAGGCAGTCTCCGGTCGCCATTGCTGATGATTTTTATTCAAAATCTACGGACGGCGGGGTTCGAACGCGGGACCGACTACGTTTTGTTTACTAATCAAAGGTGCTATCCAGAGACCACCGGTCATATGAGGAGTGCGCGTTAGGAGCTTCAAAATGGAGTACAATGCTGGAGCAGCTCCTCATAAGCTACACATTTCTACAGCCCATGCTGATCGAGACTTGTAGTGGTCTAAGCAACGATTCCACTGGGCAATGGATGACTGGATGCAAGTGATCTGGAGTGGTGAATCACACTATATTCTGTGGCAATCCGATGAAAGGGTTTGAGTTTGTCTAATTGCTGGGGAACGTTACCTGCTGTCGTGTGTAGCGGCAACAGTGAAGTATATAGGAGATGGTGTTATGGGACAAGGGTGTTCTTTGTGGTTAACGTGAGGTCTCCTTATTGCGATTGAAAAAACTCTAAATGTGAAGTAATATGAATACATTTTACGCCGTTGAGAAGTGTAGAGACGATGGTATCAGCATGACAGTGCACCTGGTTGTAAGTGTATTGTCATATCGCTGGTTTAGTTGTGGAGTATCTTTGCGGGCAGCCGCGTCTAGTGAGTCGAGCGCGGGACACGGGACTGCTATGTTGTGTAGTGTGTAGCTCTGCATGTGAGAGGCTTTTTTAGTATTCAGGTTGAAGTGTTGCTACAAGTGCTGTTACAGTAAAATGATGGAATATGGAAGTGATTCAGAAGAAAGTGTGTCAAGAAGTAATGAAAAAAATGGGCAGTGCCGTCGATAACGTATTATGTATCCTCTCGTTGCGTGTCGCACAGCATCGATCATGCGCGCCGTGTTCGGTCTCAGAATGAACTAATGTGAATCAGCAAAAATTAGTTATCATAAAGGAGTGAAAACAAGTGCCAGTGTCTTGCAGCGAGCGTGAGAATGTGCGTTCGATCAACGCGTTTCCGCATTATCAACAATCACCCGCGTCGTGTCGGTTACGCGTACGCTCTTCTGAATTATATTTTGGACTGTTAATCATCAAGATTGTTAATTGGGATAAACATTTACGATTTAGACTGTAAACAGTGCAACCTGTGGTTTCCATATCGTCTCAGAATATAGATGTTCATACCAGACATAGGACAGTGTTGTGTTTTTAACATTCAGTGGCTCCCCTAAACCCGCTTGCATATTTCGATAGATAATTTCAGGCAAGCCAACAGCAGTGTGGAGCAGACCAGTACGACCGCCGCGGGATTACCAGGTACGTGGTGTGGACAGGGCGCACGCACGGTCAAGAAAAGCAGAGCGACAACCAGTTTAAGGGTCCCACACCCCCATTCGTACTCCCTGGCGTGTTACATGGTGATAAAGTAGCATGCGTCTGGCAGTAGTTTGTGGTCAATAACATTCCCATACAACGTACAAACGTCTTAAAAATGAGATCGACAGGATGTGCGAAATGGCTAAGGAGGCATGGCTAGAGGACAAATGTAAGGATGTAGAGGCTCATCTCACCAGGGGTAAGATAGATACTGCCTACAGGAAAATAAAAGAGACCTTCAGAGAAAAGAAAACCACTTGTATGAATATCAAAAGCTCAGATGGAAACCCAGTTCTAAGCAAAGAAGGGAAAGCAGAAAGGTGGAAGGAGTATATAGAGGGTCTATACAAGGGCGATGTACTTGAGAACAATATTATGGAAATGGAAGAGGATGTAGATGAAGATGAAATGGGAGATATTATACTGCGTGAAGAGTTTGACAGACCACTGAAAGACCTAAGTAGAAACAAGGCCCCGGGAGTAGACAACATTCCATTAGAACTACTGACAGCCTTGGGAGAGCCAGTCCTGACGAAACTCTACCATCTGGTGAGCAAGATGTATGAAACAGGCGAAATACCCTCAGACTTCAAGAAGAATATAATAATTCCAATCCCAAAGAAAGCAGGTGTTGACAGATGTGAAAATTACCGAACTATCAGTTTAATAAGTCACGGCTGCAAAATACTGACGCGGATTCTTTACAGACGAATGGAAAAAACTTTTAGAAGCCGACCTCGGGGAAGATCAGTTTGGATTCCGTAGAAATGTTGGGACACGTGAGGCAATACTGACCCTACATCTTAGAAGCTAGATTAAGGAAAGGCAAACCTACATTTCTAGCATTTGTAGACTTAGAGAAAGCTTTTGACAATGTTGACTGGAATACGCTCTTTCAAATTCTGAAGGTGGCAGGGGTAAAATACAGGGAGCGAAAGGCTATTTACAATTTGTACAGAAACCAGATGGCAGTTGTAAGAGTGGATGGGCATGAAAGGGAAGCAGTGGTTGGGAAGGGAGTGAGACAGGGTTGTAGTCTCTCCCCGATGTTATTCAATCTGTATATTGAGCAAGCAGTAAAGGAAACAAGAGAAAAATTCTGAGTAGGTATTAAAATCCATGGAGAAGAAATAAAAACTTTGAGGTTCGCCGATGACATCGTAATTCTGTCAGAGACAGCAAAGGACTTGGAAGAGCAGTTGAATGGAATGGATAATGTCTTGAAAGGAGGATATAAGATGAACATCAAGAAAATCAAAACGAGGATAATGGACTGTAGTTGAATTAAATCAGATGATTCTGAGGGAATTAGATTAGGAAATGAGACGCTTAAAGTAGTAAATGAGTTTCGCTATTTGGAGAGCAAAATAACTGATGATGGTCGAAGTAGAGAGGGTATAAAATGTAGACTGGCAATGGCAAGGAAAGCATTTCTGAAGAAGAGAAATTTGTTAACATCGAGTATAGATTTAAGTGTCAGGAAGTCGATTCTGAAAGTATTATTTTGGAGTGTAGCTATGCATGGAAATGAAACGTGGACGGTAGATAGTTTAGACAAGAAGAGAATAGAAGCTTTCGAAATGTGGTGCTACAGAAGAATGCTGAAGATTAGATGGGTAGATCACATAACTAATGAGGAGGTATTGAATAGAACTGGGGAAAAGAGAAATTTGTGGCACAACTTGACTAGAAGAAGGGATCGGTTGGTAGGACATATTCTAAGGTATCAATGGATCACCAATTTAGTATTGGAGGGCAGCGTGGAGGGTAAAAATCGTAGAGGGAGACCAAGAGATGAATACACTAAGCGGATTCAGAAGGATATAGGTTGCAGTAGGTACTGGGAGATGAAGAAGCTTGCACAGGATAGAGTAGCATGGAGAGCTGCATCAAACCAGTCTCAGGACTGAAGACCACAACAACAACAACAACATTCCCAAAATGGAACGGTCTCTCCAGAGTCCCTACTTGAACGCAGTGGAATGCCTTTGGGGTGAGTTACAACGCAGACTTCGATCCATTCCCCGGCGTCCAACATCACTGTCTTCTCTGGTTCCGGATCTTGAGTAAGAATGGACTGCCATTCCTCCGCAGGCATTTAGACACCTCATTGAAAGAGCCCCCAGAGGAGCTCAAGCCGGCATAAAGGCGAAGGGTGGGCACACCGCATACTATTGTCCACTAGTAGGCGTCTGGATTCTTTTGATCAGGAAGTGTGCGTTTTAACGTGGGCTCTGAACTATAGTAGTTTGTCGGTCAGGTCGTGCGGCAGCCTGCGTTCGTACTTGCGGGGGGTCGCACACGCTGCAGCGACCGCCGCGGCCGCTTTCGCCAGCCTCGTCAGGAGCGGCGGACCATCGACCACGACCACGCCTCTCCTTTCCCTGTTTCCCCGGCTCGGCGCGTCTCTCTAAGTCACCGGCGACCGGCAGCACGTGGCACTGCCTGGCAGGAAGCCCGCCACACTGCGTAACAGCCGCTGGCGGACGACACGCACGGACGCCTCTTGCCGGCTGAGGTTTCTGTACCAGAGCCAAAGAAATGAGACGGGCAAAGCGGAACTCTCCTCAGCTTTTGGGGAAATTTAACCCCCCCCCCCTCTATACTCCTAAATATGTGCAGCTTCACTGATTTCTGTTCCCACTCGCGCGTCGACACTCTGTAACCGCAACCGCGACTTTCAGACAGTTTTACGTACTCTGCTAGGTCTTTCACTAACAGGGGAACCTCCCCGGGTGTAAATAAATGATCTTGATCAATCTTGGCGGGTATGTGGAAGGGTAAAACTACTCCAATACCTACTTTTTCGGCTTGGCCCAATTCCGCATTTAATGTATAAGATACATCCCGAATCGTAATTGGGCATATTAAGTTTAGGGGGAATATCATAGAAACCATGATATGTAAAAAAAAATTCATATCAAAGTTGAAATGTATTTCACGTTCTTGAAAACTACGTAGTTAACTTTTGTAATAACTTGAAATTTTGCAACTTGCTCCACCATGAAACTTCCTGGAAGATTGAAAGTGTGTGCCGGACCGAGACTCGAACTCGGGACCTTTGCCTTTCGCGGACAAGTGCTCTACCAACTCAGCTACCCAAGCACGACACACGGCCACTCCTCACAGCTTTACTTCTGCCAGTATCTCGCCTCCTACCTTCCAAACTTTACAGAAGCTCTCCTGCAGAGTGGAAATCTCATTCTGGAAACATCCCCCAGGCTGTGGCTAAGCCATGTCTCCGCAATATCCTTTCTTTCAGGAGTGCTAGTTCTGCAAGGTTCGCAGGGGAGCTTCTGTAAAATTTGGAAGGTAGGAGGCGAGATACTGGCAGAAGTAAAGCTGTGAGGAGGGGGCGTGAGTTGGGCTTGGGTAGCTCAGGTGTTTGGTAGATCACTTGCCCCCGAAAGGCAAAGGTCCCGAGTTCGAATCTCGGTCCGGCACAGTGTTTTAATCTGCCAGGAAGTTTCATATCAGCGCACACTCCGCTGCAGAGTAAAAATCTCATTGAGGATACTCCACCATATTTAATTAATTTTGAAAAGTGAAAATTTTTGTTACAACATAAATTAAAGAAGCTTTTACTTCAATAAAGCTGGTTTCCGAAATACCGTTTTTGGAAAATACGCTGTACGCACTGTGCTGACGAGGTATTTTCAGTGTAACTAATCAGAATATCTAGAATGTCACCATTATCATAATAATTTGTTATAATTATTTTTGTTTTATGTCTTAAATTGTTATTTTACGTTTTAAATTCGTGTTTTTGTTTCCTTCTTTGTTTTTAGTGCATCGTTTCACATATGGGTATTTTATTAATTGAAAATAATAAGTAGCTCATTATTATGATACAAAACAATTACAATAACGATAATCTGTAAAGATATGGTTGATACAAAACGGTTTTCTTTCACTACGCACATAGAATTAGCAAAATTTCTTCACATAATACATACGACGGACAACATAATATAAAACAAAATTCAACAGGATTCGCAGACTGTGGCGGACACTCATATACATATCTTGATTTGTGTCAGGCGTATTTCAGTGCACTGGAAAACCTTGGCGAAGACAATTGATTATGCATTAGCGACTGCAACTTGATTATATTGTTCCTCAAGTGGACATTGTTATCATAATCATTCAGCAGAGCTGGATCTGAAAATTTTCTCACAAAGTTCTCCCAACATCAGATTCCATATACGTCCAACGGCTATACCTGCCCTGTCGAACCTTCTGGGACACCTGATGAACAAGTTCCTTGTCCTCAGATACGACGCTCAAAACGGTTCTTTCACAGTGATCACCTCAAGAATCAAACAATAATACATTTTTTTCTCCACCACTGGGAAAAAAAACTTGTGTCTGATATCTTTTGACGTGGTCAGACGTTAGTTTACCTGTATTCGATGCCGTCACAAGAACATTTGGTTGTTGAAAAAGAGATTCTCTAATTCTCGGTCCAAACTCTCAATTACATTTTTTACAACTATGAAAGGGGGGGGGGGGGAGTGAAAAGTATGAAAAAACAGTTGTGAGAGTCGTAACTGAGGACAAGGAACTTATTCATCAGGTGATCCCCAAAAGGTTCAGCTGCACAGGTACAGCCTTTGGACGAATATGGCTTTCAGTGTTGCAAGATCTTATTGAGAAGATTTTCGTATTTAGTTATGCTGAATGATTATGATTTCAATCTCAGTTTCAGAAACAATATAACCAAGCTGCAGTCACTAGTACATAAACAATTCTCTTCGCCAAAGATTTCCAATGTACTGAAATACGGTGATACAAATCGTGGTATTTGGAAGGTCACCTGCCACAACTTGGATTTTGTTTTATACTGTGTTCTCCGTCGCGGATATAGCGTGAAGAAATTTCGATCGTCTTATGTGCATCGTGTAAGAAACGTCATGTTCTTAGCATTTCTTTATATGGTATGATTATTGTAATAATTTTGTGTCATAATAATGAGTTACTTATTATTTTAACTTAACAAAATACACGCGTGTTAAACGATTAACAAAAAAAAGTGTACGTAAAACGTAAAATAACGGTTTAAAACACTAACGAAAATAGGTAAAACAAGTAAGTAGTATAATAAAATAAGTAGTATAATAAATATGTCAGTTAGGTGTGTTGAAAATACTCCTACAGCACACTGAGTAACGCTTATTTTTCAAAAATGGTATTTCAGAAACCAGATTTGCACATGGTTGGATGTGGCGTGAAAGCTTCTTCAATTTATGCTGTAACAAAATTTTTCATTTTTTAAAATTAATTAATTGTGATGGGGTATTTTGCAAAATTTCAAATTATTGCGAAATTTGATTATACAATTAATTATATTTCATTTTCTTTCTCTAAAGTTAATATGCCAAAATACGATTTGTGGTGTGTTTTACTCCTTAAAAGTGAAATTGGATGAAGCCGAAAAAAATGCGTATTGCGTTATTCTTCTGCATACCTATTACCTACCATCATGATCGTTTATTTACACCTGAGAATGTTCCCTTGCAACTGGAGTATTTCTATGCATTACGCTTTTCCGACAGTTTACTTCCTGATTTGCTTTTCTCTGACGTCATCTGCATAATCGACACTCGAAACAAACGAATGTGATTTATGATCTAAATCGCTGGCTGGTTACCGACCGGATGTTAAGGTAGTTTCGCACTCAGGGCAACAGAAACTGTAGCTGACGAGTTGTGAGCTTTGACGATCGGTTTACTGCTTGGCTCGAGCGTATTTTCGTTACATTCGGCACATTGAGTGTAGATTCAGGCTTAAACATAAAGCTGGTATGAAATTACGAATGATAACTTGAGTCAATACATGTTGTCGTTGAAATCTTTATTCCGAAAACTGATTTTGTGCAGCTATCCCTGCTACTGTAACCCGTACAGGACTCTTCATTTCTGCATTACTACTGCAACCCAAGTATGTTTGGACTTGTTTACTGTATTCAAGATCTCCCCACCACCACCTCGCCCCTTTCCCAATCTGACGATTTCTTGATGCCCCAGGATTTGTCATTGCATTAATTTCTTTTCTCCCCATTTCGATTCAGTTCCTCATTAGCTACTACACCTACCCATCTAATCGTCAACACTCTTCTGTAACAGCACATTTCAAATGCTGCTATTCTCTTCTTGTCTGAACTGCTTGTAGCTCAAGTTTCGCTGCCACACAAGACTACACTCCAGACAAGCTTCATACTAATGTATAAAAACTTTTTTTTAGCAAAGTATATCATTTAGTAAAGAGGAACTGTGCAAGATTGAGCTGAGCTTGAATTTCTTTGTCGTTAGTCTGTAAGAAAAGTCCAACGACACTGCAGAACGAAGTTTCACGAAAGAGCTTCATTCATTCATTGTATGCACAGTATAGCCTTTGGGTGTCAGTGTAAGAGGAAATCGATGGATAGACGAACACTGGCCGATAAAACGATTAAGCGTGTGTGGACGAGTTTCCTACGTAAATTAGGAAAAGACATCTTGGTCGGTAAAGGCACGATCCCGGCTTCTAGTACCGGTGCATTAAAAGGTTTTAATCCAGCAAGAGGTTTCAAGAAGAACCTCTTTTGCTATCAGAATCCAATTCCGGTAATATCTTTCACGCTGCTCTTTGACTGCTGAAATTAGTGTTAGTGGTAAGAACACGCTTCATCTTTAATAGCTAATCGGCTTACAAAATCAGTTGGATTCTTTTTAAAACGCTCCAAACATTGCTGAGAATTCCATTTTTCGCCTTAACGTTTGGTCAGCTTTCAACATACACGGTGTCCATCTTGAACAAAAATTCCTCATAATCAGTTCCTCCAGTAAAAAGTACTGGACGATTTCCTTTTATGTGCGTGTGACGTCCGATATTTCATACGCCTTTAATCGGCGATTCTACTATGTCATACTCTCAATTTCCTTGGTATTTTCATCTGTTTTGGGACATCTTCCACATGTGTAACCATCAAGTTAATTTGAATGCTTTTAATTTAGCTGTATATTTTTTAATTTTTGAGAACCAATGATGATTCTCTAGATAAACCTCCACCATCTTTGGATACTTACCGTTTGCGACAAGTCGTCGAGACATAGAATTTCATGACGGTAGTCATTTACCATGGATCATTTTCACGATAAATCGTGGCGTTGTGAAACGAATCGTTTCATATCACACATTATTTTGCAAATATGGCTTCATAATGATCATTTACAAGAATTTTTTTAGACATACAGTAATTCCCTACCCACCACCACATACTCATTACAATAATAGAAATCTTTTATGGACTAGAATGGGACACAGTTCTAGCTGGTTTTTCAGATTTTTACTTTGTTGTCTGGGCAAGTGATCAAAAATGTTCGTTGCAACATTGTGCACCCATTTTTGTGCTAAAGACGACCTTAATGTGCGTAATGAATGTCAGTTTTTCTCTAGAATTGTAATTACTCCCTGTGAACTCCAATGGATTATTTTCAGCGCAACTCATGAAAGAATAAATATGCTGAAGCAGTATACAAAATGCCTAACGCATTAAACAGATGTTTAGAAGATGATCGTGGGTGAGCACCACATGTCATCTTACAGCAAGTTTTTGAGCAATGAAGACTTTCTGTCTTAAAGAAGAGTTACCGCATAAAATTATTCTATATGATGTTATTGAATGAAAATATACAAAATATGTCATATTACTGATTTACATGTCCCCAAGTTTTCCGGTGATTCTAAGTGAAAATGTAGCTGAATTAAGTTGTTTTAGGAGTTCCAAAATGTGCTTTTTCCAGTTTAAATTTTGAGCAGTATGGACACCCAAATTTTTTTAAGATTCCACCGTATTTATTATTTCCTTACCATGTGTTACACTTATCATTGGTGTAGTGCCTCTAGATCTGCAGAACTAAATATATATCGTGCCTTTTTAAAATTGAGTGTAGGGATCATTCGTAGAATTCCAGCCGACGATACTTTTAAGAACATTGTTTACCATTTCTTTTGCTGCTGATGTGTGGTTTGAATTACTACAATACCAGTGTCATCTGCAAAAAGAAGTAATTCTGCTTGTTATGCGTTAGACGGAAGATCCTTTACATATATGAGGAAGAATAGCAACCTAAGATTGAATCTTGGGGAATCTCATGCGTGATTTCTCTCCAATTAGAATAATATCCCCTGGTTACAATGGTTGAATTACTAAGTACAACTTTCGGCATTCTTTTGGATAGATACGACGTTATCCATTCATTGGATATACCGTCAGTCTCATAAAATCTCAGTTTATCTTGGAGAATAATGTGATCTATGCCCTCAAATGCCTTAAAAAGGTATCAGAAAACACCAACCAGCACTGTTGTGCTATTTAATCCTTGTATAATTTGGTGATTGAACATGTAAATAGCATTCTCAGCAGAGTAACTCTTCTTAAGTCCAAACTATGATATACTGAGGACGTCACTATTGTCCAGGTGGGATACCCTTCCGGAACATATAACTTTCTCAAAACTTTTGGTAAAATTGTCAGTACTGAAACACATCGGTAGTTGTTGATATCTCTCCTGTCACCTTTCTTATGAGGGGTTTAACAATGGCATATTTCAATATATCTGGAAAAATGCCTTGAGTTAATGAAGTGTCCGCCCCGGTAGCTGAGTGGTCAGCGTGACAGACTGTCAATCCTAAGGGCCCGGGTTCGATTCCCGGCTGGGTCGGAGATTTTCTCCGCTCAGGGACTGGGTGTTGTGTTGTCCTAATCATCATCATTTCATCCCCATCGACGCGCAGGTCGTCGAAGTGGCGTCAAATCGAAAGACCTGCACCAGGCGAACGGTCTACCCGACGGGAGGCCCTAGCCACACGACATTTCCATTACATGTTTTAGGTAAAACATTGATTGTTATATGGGAACAAATTTTTAGTACTCCGTTGGAAACGCCATCAAATGCTGATGAGCTTTTATTTTTGAAAGAATATATAATTTTCTTAATTTCAGAAGTTGGTAATATACTCATTTCATTGAATTTTATGAGAGTTGCTTTTTCCATCTACTGCTTTGATTTTTCTCTTGAACTGTTTGTCCCTATATTTTCTACTATATTTAAGGAATTATTGTTAAACATATTTGCTTCCTACTACCTGTGACTCATCATTTATAGCCCTTCCGTTTAATTGAATAGTGATGCTATTCCGTTCTGTACTTGATTGTACTGTCACTCGTTTCACTACATTCCATGCTGCTTTAAGTCTGTTGTCGGATTCTGACATAATGTGCATGTTTCTTGATTTTTGAGAACTTTTCTTAGTGATTTTTTTGTTGTTTTTGTAGGTGCAACTACAGCAGGACCTTGCACTGATTGACTGTTCCGACCGTTCTTGGTAGAATATTTGGTTGATTGTGAATGAAACACACACAACACTGGTGTAATATTTTACAGTATTTAGTATTTGTCATACGAACCGGTTTTCGGCTGTTACGCCATCATCAGGTACTAAGTAAGTATGGTACTAATTAAGTATGTTGTGCAGTGAAATTCTGTTGGATCAAAGATCTTAAAGTAGTGCAACTTCCAAGCGGAATGAAATGCCATCAAACAATGGCTGTTCTCCTACCTTAGTGGATTCCATAACGCACAAAAGGCAGAAACCTTGCTCGTTACCCACCACCTCAAGAATGCAATAAATGGTGCACAATTCCATACTTAGGGAAGGATTCGCGGGATGTAACCAAAAAACTTAAACCTAGGAATGTAAAAACATCATTTTATGTGCACAACATTGTTGGACACTTTTGCGCAATGGGGAAGACAGCACTCCAGCTTTGGAAGGGAGTGGAATATATAAAATTACTTGTAACTGTACAAATTCTGTATAGGTCAGTCTGGTAGGACAATATACACTTAAGAGCCAAAGAAACTGGTACACCTGCCTAATATCGTGTAAGGCCCCCGCGAGCACGCAGAAGTGCCGCAACACGACGTGACATGGACTCCAATAATGTCTGAAGAAGTGCTGGAGGCAACTGACACCATCAGTCCTGCAGAGCTATCCATAAATCCGTAAGAGTACGAGGGGGGGGGGGGGGGGGTTGGATCTCTTCTGAACAGCACGTTGCCAGGGCATCCCAGATATGCACAATAATGGGGAGTTGGTGGCCAGCGTGGAAGAGTGTTCCTGGAGCCACGCTGTAGCAATTCAGGACGTGTGGGGTGTCGCATTGTCCTGCTGGAACTGCCCAAGTCTGTCGGAATGCACAATGGACATGAATGGATGCAGGTGATCAGACAAGATGCTTGCGTACGTGTCACCTGTCAGAGTAGAATCTAGACGTATCAGGCGTCCCATATCACTCCAACTGCACACGCCCCACACCATTTACAGAGCCTCCACCAGCTTGAGTAGTCCCCTGCTGGCATGGAGGGTCCATGGATTCCGTACACGTCATCCACTCGATACAATTTGAAACGAGACTCTTTTGACCAGGGAACATGTTTCCAGTCATGTCGATGTTGACGGGCCCAGGCGAGGCGTAAAGCTCCGTGTTATGCAGTCATCAAAAGTACATGAGTGAACCTACGGGTCCGAAAGCACATATCGATAATGTTTCGTTGAATGATTCACGCGCTGATACTTGTTGATGGCCCAGCATTGGAACCTGCAGCAATTTGCGGAAGGGTTGTACTTCTGTCAGACTGAAAGGTTCTCTTTAGTCGTCGTTGGTCCCGTTCTGGCAGGATCTTTTTCCGGCCGCAGCAGTGTCGGAGATTTGATGTTTTACCGGATTCCTGATCTTGACGGTACACTCGTGAAATGGCCGTAAGGGAAAATTCCCACTTCATCGCTACCTCGGATATGCTGTGTCTCATCGCTCGCGCCCCGACTACAACATCACGTTCAAACTCACTTAAATCTTCATAACCTGCCATTGCAGCAGCAGTAACCTATCTCACAACTGCGCCAGACACTTGTTGTTTTATATAGGCGTTGCCGACCGCAACGCAGTATTCTGCCTGTGAACATATCTCTGTGTTTCAATATGCATGCCTATACCAGTTTCTTTGGCGCTACCGTGTATATACGCTTGAAGGAAGTTGGAAGTATAGAAAAGGAGACTACTTTTACAGATCAACTGCTTTAAAAGGGCCATAGTTACAAGGTGGAACATGAAGTTTTACGTCACATCAAACTGTCTACATCTACATCCATACTCCGCAAGCCACCTGACGGCGTGTGGCGGAGGGTACCTTGAGTACCTCTATCGGTTCTCCCTGCTATTTCAGTTTCGTATTGTTCGTGGAAAGAAGGATTGTGGGTATGCCTCTGTGTGGGCTCTAATCTCTCTGATTTTATCCTCATGGTCTCTTCGCGAGATATACGTAGGAGGGAGCAATAGATTGCCTGACTCCTCGGTGAAGGTATGTTCTCGAAACTTCAACAAAAGCCCGTACCGACCTACTGAGCGTCTCTCCTGTAGAGTCTTCCACTGGAGTTCATCTATCATCTCCGTAACGCTTTCGCAATTCCAAATGATCCTGTAACGAAGCGCGCTGCTCTCCGTTGGATCTTCTCTATCTCCTCTATCAACCCTATCTGGTACGGATCCCACACTGCTGAGCGGTATTCAAGCAGTGGGCGAACAAGTGTACTGTAACCTACTTCCTTTGTTTTCTGATTGCATTTCATTAGGATTCTTCCAATGAATCTCAGTCTGGCATCTGCTTTACCGACGATCAACTTTATATGATCATTCCATTTTAAATCACTCCTAATGCGTACTCCCAGATAATTTATGGAATTAACTGCTTCCAGTTGCTGACCTGCTATATTATAGCTAAATGATAAGGGATCTTTCTTTCTATGTATCCGCAGCACATTACACTTGTCTACATTGAGATTCAATTGCCATTCCCTGCACCATGCGTCAATTCGCTGCAGATCCTCTTGCATTTCAGTACAATTTACCATTGTTACAACCTCTCGATATACCACAGTATCATCCGCAAAAAGGCTCAGTCAACTTCCGATGTTATCCACAAGGTCATTTATGTATATTGTGAATAACGACGGTTCTACGACACTCCCCTGCGGCACACCTGAAATCACTCTTACTTCGGATGTCTTCTCTCCATTGAGAATGACATGCTGCGTTCTGTTATCTAGGAACTCTTCAATCCAATCACACAATTGGTCTGATAGTCCATATTCTCTTACTTTGTTCATTAAACGACTGTGGGGAACTGTATCGAACGCCTTGCGAAAGTCAAGAAACACGGCATCTATCTGGGAACTCGTGTCTATGGCCCTCTGAGTCTCGTGGACGAATAGCGCGAGCTGGGTTTCACACGATCGTCTTTTTCGAAACCCATGCTGATTCCTACAGAGTAGATTTCTAGTCTCCAGAAACGTCATTATACTCGAACATAATACGTGTTCCAAAATTCTACAACTGGTCGACGTTAGAGATATAGGTCTATAGTTCTGCACATCTGTTCGACGTCCCTTCTTGAAAACGGGGATGACCTGTGCCCTATTCCAATCCTTTGGAACCCTACGCTCTTCTAGAGACCTACGGTACACCGCTGCAAGAAGGGGGGCAAGTTCCTTCGCGTACTCTTTGTAAAATTGAACTGGTATCCCATCAGGTCTAGCGGCCTTTCCTCTCTTGAGCGATCTTAATTGTTTCTCTGTCCCTCTGTCGTCTACTTCGATATCTACCATTTTGTCATCTGTGCGACAATCTAGAGAAGGAACTACAGTGCAGTCTTCCTCTGTGAAACAGCTTTGGAAAAAGACATTTAGTATTTCGGCCTTTAGTCTGTCATCCTCTGTTTCAGTACCATTTTGGTCACAGAGTGTCTGGACATTTTGTTTTGATCCACCTACCGCTTTGACATAAGACCAAAATTTCTTAGGATTTTCTGCCAAGTCAGTACATAGAACTTTACTTTCGAATTCATTGAACGCCTCTCGCATAGCCCTCCTCATACTACATTTCGCTTCGCGCAATTTTTGTTTGTCTGCACGGCTTTGGCTATATTTATGTTTGCTGTGAAGTTCCCTTTGCTTCCGCAGCAGTTTTCTAACTCGTTTGTTGTACCACGGTGGCTCTTTTCCATCTCTTACGATCTTTCTTGGCACATACTCAAAAATGGCTCTGAGCACTATGGGACTTAACTTCTGAGTTCATTAGTCCCATAGAACTTAGAACTACTTAAACCTAACTAACCTAAGGACATCACACACATCCATGCCCGAGGCAGGATTCGAACCTGCGACCGTAGCGGTCACGCGGCTCCAGACTGTAGCGCCTAGAACCGATCGGCCACCCCGGCCGGCGACACATACTCATCTAATGCATATTGTACGATGGTTTTGAACTTTGTCCACTGATCCTCAACACTATCTGTACTTGAGACAAAACTTTTGTGTTGAGTCGTCACGTATTCTGAAATCTGCTTTTTGTCACTTTTGCTAAACAGAAAAATCTTCCTACCTTTTTTAATATTTCTATTTACGGCTGAAATCATCGATGCAGCAACCGCTTTATGATCGCTGATTCCCTGTTCTGCGTTAACTGTTTCAAATAGTTCGGTCTCTTTGTCACCAGAAGGTCTAATATGTTATCACCACGAGTCGGTTCTGTGTTTTACTGCTCAAGGTAGTTTTCAGATAGAGCACTTAAAAAATTTCACTGGATTCCATGTCCCTGCCACCCGTTATGAACTTTTGAGTCTCCCAGTCTATATCCGGCAAATTAAAATCTCCACCCATAACTATAACGTGGTGGGGAAATCTACTCGAAATATTTTCCAAATTTTCCTTCAGGTGCTCTGCCACAACAGCTGCTGAGCAAGGGGGCCTATAGAGACATCCAGTTACTATGTTTGAGCCTGCTTTAACCGTCTGTCTTGAAATTATGGAAATTAATAAACACATGACCATCAACTCAAGCCTAGTGATGAATGACCAGATACAGTTTCCTTACTCACCACTTCCAATTGCAAATACTACTCATAGTCCCATCCAGACCGTGTTGTACATTACCCCTCCTACTCACATGCTCCATTTCCTTTATTTCAGTTACTATAGTTGCCTTGTTGTGTTAAAAAAAACTTTACTGTGTATAATCGCAGCTGCATCACTCCCCTGGTTAATATCAGTATCTGTATGTAATTTATGATCTATTAAAGACAAGATTGTTTTGTTCAGCCACAACCTTGAAATACGTCGTCAAAGTTCATTGTCCAATTCTATTCTTCTGTGTCTACAGTTCGTTAGTTAATATGTCACATATTTTATCTTAGTTAAATAATCTCACATTGTATTTACAATGAAATAACCTCCCTTGCTTTATTCCTATTGTAACATTAACAGTTTTCGTCTCTGGAAATGGAGATACTCTGAACATTCACTAGTTTAAAATCTTTGATCCTAAAAATATCACTGCAACACGTCTTTGTACCTGATGATGGCGTAACAACCGAAAGCCGGTTCGTCTAACAAATAATAAATATTGTAGAATATTACTGCCGGATCTGTACTTGTGCTAGCCAACAGATACATTTCCCTTTTCCTTTGACAACATACTAAAATCCCTCTAGTGACTCATGCTTTTTACATGGCTGTTTAATTACCTTTCTGATTAGCTTATGCGGAAAGCTACTTTCAAGCAACGACATGAATTTATCATGAAATATATTACGAGGGCAGGCTGAAAAGTAATGCTAGTGTTTGGTTCATTATAAATCTCATCCCAGGTCACATCTTGTAAACTGTCCTTAAAAACATTTGTTGTTTAGGAGTATAAATACTGTAAGGCACTATTTTATTTATCCCAACTCGCTGTGCATCATGATGAGAGAGAGCATTTGTTATAGGGATACGGTATGGTATCGATTTCATAAATTTGAACGAAGGACATCCTTGGCCATTTGAAAAAGACGTATCAACAATTGCATATGGCAGATCACGTCGACGATTTACTTTCATTATTTGGTAACATTTTCCACCGCAACAAAAAATATCTTTGAAGTCAATGCCATCTTTTAACTACACTCCTGGAAATTGAAATAAGAACACCATGAATTCATTGTTCCAGGAAGGGGAAACTTTATTGACACATTCCTGGGGTCAGATACATCACATGATCACACTGACAGAACCACAGGCACATAGACACAGGCAACAGAGCATGCACAATGTCGGCACTTGTACAGTGTATATCCACCTTTCGCAGCAATGCAGGCTGCTATTCTCCCATGGAGACGATCGTAGAGATGCTGGATGTAGTCCTGTGGAACGGCTTGCCATGCCATTTCCACCTGGCGCCTCAGTTGGACCAGCGTTCGTGCTGGACGTGCAGACCGCGTGAGACGACGCTTCATCCAGTCCCAAACATGCTCAATGGGGGACAGATCCGGAGATCTTGCTGGCCAGGGTAGTTGACTTACACCTTCTAGAGCACGTTGGGTGGCACGGGATACATGCGGACGTGCATTGTCCTGTTGGAACAGCAAGTTCCCTAGCCGGTCTAGGAATGGTAGAACGATGGGTTCGATGACGGTTTGGATGTACCGTGCACTATTCAGTGTCCCCTCGACGATCACCAGTGGTGTACGGCCAGCGTAGGAGATCGCTCCCCACACCATGATGCCGGGTGTTGGCCCTGTGTGCCTCGGTGGTATGCAGTCCTCATTGTGGCGCTCACCTGCACGGCGCCAAACACGCATACGACCATCATTGGCACCAAGGCAGAAGCGACTCTCATCGCTGAAGACGACGCGTCTCCATTCGTCCCGCCATTCACGCCTGTCGCGACACCACTGGAGGCGGGCTGCACGATGTTGGGGCGTGAGCGGAAGACGGCCTAACGGTGTGCGGGACCGTAGCCCAGCTTCATGGAGACGGTTGCGAATGGTCCTCGCCGATACCCCAGGAGCAACAGTGTCCCTAATTTGCTGGGAAGTGGCGGTGCGGTCCCCTACGGCACTGCGTAGGATCCTACGGTCTTGGCGTGCATCCGTGCGTCGCTGCGGTCCGGTCCCAGGTCGACGGGCACGTGCACCTTCCGCCGACCACTGGCGACAACATCGATGTACTGTGGAGACCTCACGCCCCACGTGTTGAGCAATTCGGCGGTACGTCCACCCGGCCTCCCGCATGCCCACTATACGCCCTCGCTCAAAGTCCGTCAACTGCACATACGGTTCACGTCCACGCTGTCGCGGCATGCTACCAGTGTTAAAGACTGCGAAGGAGCTCCGTATGCCACGGCAAACTGGCTGACACTGACGGCGACGGTGCACAAATGCTGCGCAGCTAGCGCCATTCGACGGCCAACACTGCGGTTCCTGGTGTGTCCGCTGTGCCGTGCGTGTGATCATTGCTTGTACAGCCCTCTCGCAGTGTCCGGAGCAAGTATGGTGGGTCTGACACACCGGTGTCAATGTGTTCTTTTTTCCATTTCCAGGAGTGTATTTTCAAATATTGGTGTTCAGATATGTGTTCTGGGAATGAAGAATTATCCGCTATAGGCACTAGCGGAAGCTGAATAGGCCCATTGCCGAAAGCAACATCCGCAGCACAGATCCTGCTTACCAAGTCGTCTCAAGATGGGTAGAGCCCGAAACGCGTAATGAATGACAAATGGGTCCCAAAACATCCTGTGACTCTAATTTTGCGACCTACCGGCTACTTTAAAGCAGTTTTCATCACTGTGGTTATATGGTGACACGTCTCTAATACGAATTTCAGTCACGTATACGACCGTCTTTGCGCCACTGCAAGAACTTTTCACGTTCCTTTTTTATTATACGTGCATGTCTTACTACAGATGTTAAGTGAGTTTGCTAGAAAAGTAGTTTCTACTAATTGTGACGGACGTAGCGGTTTTGCCACCCACCGCACGTATTTTAAATGCTCAGCATCCTTTAATGGATGCAGTTACATTCATGAATCGCTCTGGGAGATCACTGCCATCTTGGATGAGATCCAAATGGGACTGAGTCAGCTCTTCTCCTCTTGCAGGATTGTTTACGCCGCCTTCTGCCTCATATCGTTTACGAGGGGCTATCAAAATCTGACAGTTTCGAAAACGTACTGCGTGGGAGTTAAGAATTGACGTTAACTGCCAGTCGACGGCGATATTACGAGGTGCATTCAAGTTCTAAGGCCTCCGATTTTTTACTCCGGACTGGAAAGAGATAGGAACATGCGCATTGTTTTAAAATGAGGCCGCGTTCATTGTCAATACGTCCCAGAGACGGCAGCACCGCACGGCAGATGGAATTTTACCGCCAGCGGCGAGAATGAGAACTGTTTTAAATACTTAAAATGGCGACGTTTTCCTTACTTTAACAGCGTGCAGTCATTCGTTTTCTGAATTTGCGTGGTGTGAAACCAATTGAAATTCATCGCCAGTTGAAGGAGACATGTGGTGATGGAGTTATGGATGTGTCGAAAGTGCGTTCGTGGGTGCGACAGTTTAATGAAGGCAGAACATTGTGTGACAACAAACTGAAAAAACCTCAGGCTCGCACAAGCCGGTCTGACGACATGATCGAGAAAGTGGAGAGAATTGTTTTGGGGGATCGCCGAATGACTGTTGAACAGATCGCCTCCAGAGTTGGCATTTCTGTGGGTTCTGTGCACACAATCCTGCATGACGACCTGAAAATGCGAAAAGTGTCATCCAGGTGGGTGCCACAAATGCTGACGGACGACCACATGGCTGTCCATGTGGCATGTTGCCAAGCAATGTTGACGCGCAACGACAGCATGAATGGGACTTTCTTTTCGTCGGTTGTGACAATGGATGAGAAGTGGATGCCATTTTTCAATCCAGAAACAAAGCGCCAGTCAGCTCAATAGAAGCACACAGATTCACCGCCACCAAAAAAATTTTGGGTAACCGCCAGTGCTGAAAAAATGATGGTGTTCATGTTCTGGGACAGCGAGGGCGTAATCCTTACCCATTGCGTTCCAAAGGGCACTACGGTAACAGGTGCATCCTACGAAAATGTTTTGAAGAACAAATTCCTTCCTGCAGTGCAACAAAAACGTCCGGGAAGGGCTGCGCGTTTGCTGTTTCACCAAGACAACGCACCCGCACATCGAGCTAACGTTATGCAACAGTTTCTTCGTGATAACAACTTTGAAGTGATTCCTCA
Source organism: Schistocerca serialis cubense (assembly GCF_023864345.2). NCBI lineage: Eukaryota > Metazoa > Arthropoda > Insecta > Orthoptera > Acrididae > Schistocerca > Schistocerca serialis. Next base: position 261,946,054 of record NC_064638.1, on the reverse strand, counting down.
TGCTCCCTACTCACCTTACCTGGCTCCTAGTGACTTTTGGCTTTTTCCATCAATGAAAGACACTCTCCGTGGCCGCACATTCACCAGCCATGCTGCTATTGCCTCAGCGATTTTCCAGTGGTCAAAACAGACTCCTAAAGAAGCCTTCGCCGCTGCCATGGAATCATGGCGTCAGCGTTGTGAAAAATGTGTACGTCTGCAGGGCGATTACGTCGAAAAGTAACGCCAGTTTCATCGATTTCGGGTGAGTAGTTAATTAGAAAAAAAACGGAGGCCTTAGAACTTGAATGCACCTCGTATTACAGACGGAGCACACGCTTAGTTGTACAGGGACAAGTGTCCCTGAGGCAGCAACATTGTAGTATCGCCCAGAAGTGAGTTAAGGAAGCGTTAATATACTGATAAGTTCAACGCGTTTCTCATTCCGACCCTCAAGAGCGGAGAGATTGTTGGGATGGTAAATACTATATTTCTATGTTCCCTGCACGTTTGTACCTTGTGCACTCGAATTACACGGACAATAATTCGGAGGTTGTGCAGGGATACTGCCAGAAACTTTCGGTAGAAACGACTCGTTATAGAATTTTTGCGTTTCTTTTGATTTCTTATCCCCATTTACCATCGTATATGTGCTGCATTGGCAGTATCTGCCAAACAGTGAAAATGTCGACGGTATGTGCTGTGTGTCTCGTTTGGAATCAAACTCGATCCTCTCAGATGATTCTTCGCACAGAAGCTTATGTTTACAGCTCAGTTCTATCTCGTTTTGTTTCCGGCAGTAGATTGGAACATTTTCTAATTGTGTTCATGCTACATGTAGTTTGATTGATCTGCCCTAGTTGCATTTACGTGGATATACTATAAGATAGTAGCCACAGAAGTATTCTTGTGTGAAGGTAGATATATACACCTTGGCTGTAGAACATTTATATGGCTTTAACTAGGGCAATGTTTAAGATGAGTCAAACAGAGCAGAGCAACACGCAACAGCCTTCAGCTGCAACACGCAACAGCCTTCAGCTGCTAGCACTGATGATAATGATGGAGTAAGAAGTGTTCCGCTATATTGAACTACACTACTGGCCATTAAAATTGCTACACCACGAAGATGACGTGCTACAGACACGAAATTGAACCGACAGGAAGAAAGTGCTGTGATATGCAAATGATTAGTTTTTCAGAGCATTCACACAAGGTTGGCGCCGGTGGCGACACCTACAACATGCTCACATGAGGGAAGTTTCCAACCGATTTCTCATACACAAACAGCAGTTGACCGGCGTTGCCTGGTGAAACGTTATTGTGATGCCTCGTGTTAGGAGGAGAAATGCGTACCATCACGTTTCCGACGTTGATAAAGGTCGGATTGTAGCCTATTTCGATTGCGATTTACCGTATCACGACATTGCTGCTAGCGTTGGTCGAGATCCAATGACTGTTAGCAGAATATGGAATCGGTGGGTTCAGGAGGGTAATACGGAACGCCGTGCTGGATCCCAACGGCCTCGTACCACTAGCAGTCGAGATGACAGGCATCTTATCTGCATGGCTGTAACGGATCGTGCAACCACGTCTCGATCCCTGAGTCAACAGATGGGGACGTTTGCAAGTCAACAACCATCTCCACGAACAGTTTGACGACGTTTGCAGCAGCATGGACTATCAGCTCGGAGACCATGGCTGCGGTTACCCTTGTCGCTGCATCATACACAGGAGCGCCTGCGATGGTGTACTCAACGACGAACCTGGGTGCACGAATGGCAAAACGTCATTTTTTCGGACGAATCCAGGTTCTGTTTACAGCATCATGATGGTCGCATCCGTGTTTGGCGACATCGCGGTGAACGCACATTGGAAGCATGTATTCGTCATCGCCATACTGGCGTATCACCCGGCGTGATGGTATGGGGTGCCATTGGTTACACGTCTCGGTCACCTATTGTTCTCATTGACGGCACTTTGAACAGTGGACGTTACATTTCAGATGTGTTACGACCCGTGGCTCTACCCTTCATTCGATCCCTGTGAAACCCTACATTTCAGCAGGATAATGCACGACCGCATTTTGCAGGTCCTGTACATGACTTTTTCTATACAGAAAATGTTCGACTGCTGCCCTGGCCAGCACATTCTCCAGATCTCCAACTGAAAACGTCTGGTCAATGGTGGCCGAGCAACTGGCTCGTGAAAATAAGCCAGTCACTACTCTTGATGAACTGTGGTATCGTGTTGAAGCTGCATGGGCAGCTGTACCTGTACACGCCATCCAAGCTCTGTTTGACTCAATGCCCAGGCGTATGAAGGTCGTTATTACGGCCAAAGGTCGTTGTCCCGGGGACTGATTTCTCAGGATCTATGCACGCAAATTGCGTAAAAATGTAATCACATGTCAGTTGTAGTATAATATACGAGTATATTTGTCCAATGAATACCCGTTTATCATCTGCATTTCTTCTTGGGCCAGTAGTGTACATTAAATGTTTTCGCAGTTGCGAATATGGACCACCATCAGCTGTGGAATGGGTCGGCGACAATGAAAATCGTGGCAGACCGGGACTCGAGCCCGGATTTCCCGCTTATCGCGCGAGGTCGTCGTACCATTTGGCTATATGATGGATGTATGAGTACAGGAGTCTACATGTGGTTGACGACATGTGGAAGTTCGTCTCTGGTCGTGAGTCGTGCACAGATAGCCAAATGGTTAGGCGACCGCTCTTGATAAGCGGGAAATATGGGTTCTATTCCTGCTCTGCCAGAAATTTTCACTGTTGTCATTCCATTCTACAGCTGATGTTTGTCCATATTCGCAACTGCGAATACGTCGGTAACCGCAGCACAATTCGTTCGCACGTGCTTGAGGGTTGTTACGTTAGTGTCTGTTCTGTGTCGTACGCTCCGCCAACTGCATATTACAGGCTTTTTGCCTATTGTGAAAGTATTTTCACTGAAACAAAGGTTACAGGCTTAACGAACCGAATAAATCATTATGTTTCAGATGTCAGAATATATCGTCCTGCAGTGTGTTGCTGTGAGTTTTTCTCAGTTTTTGTGCTGCTGAAGTTTATCACAACTGTACATATGGTTTTCACTTTTTATTTGCACCTGCCGAGGTATGCTATAAGAACAGACAGATAATTTACAGTATATGTGACAACCTATGGGGAAAAATAAGTGGGGGAGATCGCATTAAAAAGGGCATAAGATTAGGATACTGTCTCTCTTCTCTACGGCTTAACCTATATATCAGAAAAGCAGCGAGGGAAAGAATAAAGTTTCAGAAGTAGAATTAAGCTTCAGATTCGCTGGTGACGTTACTATCCTCTGTGAAAGTGAAGAACTGTTGCAGGATCTGTTGCATGTAATGAAGTTTATTGAGCATAGAATATAAATGAGAGCAAACCAAAGAAAATCGAGAGTAGCAGAAATGAGATTAGGGACGAACATAAGATCAGAATTGGGGCATACGTAGTGGACGAGACAGAATAAATTCTCTAGTTTGGAAATAAAACACATAGATATTATAAAAATGGATATACATATGTATGTTTGTATGTACGTATGTAGGTTCCACACCTCCTTCTAAGCCACAGGATCGATTTCAACCAAACTATCCTTGGTTACAGGCAGACGCCTTTTGATAGGAAATTCTCTCTTAACGTGAGGTAGTCTTCTTCGTATGTACTGTTTGCTGCGTCCATTATTCATTACAAGCTGTTCGCTCAATATTGCCGGGGTATGTACTTATTCCAATCTTCTGTAAGTCCACCTTCTCTTCCCCCACTCTCTGTGCATCTCCTCGTCTTTCCTTCCTTCTCCTCTCCCCTCTCTCTGTCCATTTCCCCCTCTTCCCCTCTCTATCCGCCCTACTTACGCCCATCTCCTCCTTCCCCCTTCTCTTTCCACGTTATCGCGCTGAACCGAATAGGAAGTTCGTGGTTCTTAACCTCACAGTATATCTTTCCAGGTTCGTAACTAATATAAGTAGTGCACCAAATCTGGTCGAAATCGTTCCAGGGGTTTGGGATGAGCTTTTTACCCGTGTCTTTGCCCACTTATGCACATATCAAATATGTTCCACATACATTTAATATATTTAACAGGTAATTGTACACACATTTCACTTGTATCTCTAGCGAGTTTCGCCCTGAAGTTTCATTTTCACGAAGCTCAATCTGTAAGAAGTCGTATCTCTTGAACGTTGTGCTATAAATGATATAGCTGTGCAAGTACATCCTGTGGTATATGTGACTACTGTCTGCGAAATGTGTAGCCAATCGTTAGTTGTAAAGAAGTAACAAATATAAATGTCATGCATGATGCATTTTTCACGCATATCAGGGTTTATGATATAGCCCCTGAAGTATGTGCCGTACTATGATACAGTTTTCCTGGTACATTCAGTGGTGTATGTGAATGCCATCTGCAAAATGAGTCACATAGAGCTAATAGTAAAGAAGTAATAAATTAAAATGTCATGATTCTTGCGGCGGTTTTGTTGCATGAACAGCAGATTGTAGTGAGCGATAAACTTTTCTCTTTTCGTGCTGGTCGTCAGCAAGAAAAAAATTCGTGAAGGTTTGAAATTATGTGTACAGTTTATTGAAAGTCAGTAACGTAAGTGCTCTCATTCTCATATAGTGATTGACAAAGTTATCGGTGTTCTCGTTTCGCAGGCTACGCTGCTTTGCCCGCATCTCGTGGCCGTGCGGTAGCGTTCTCGCTTCCCACGCCCGGGTTCCCGGGTTCGATTCCCGGCGGGGTCAGGGATTTTCTCTGCCTCGTGATGGCTGGGTGTTGTGTGATGTCCTTAGGTTAGTTAGGTTTAAGTAGTTCTAAGTTCTAGGGGACTGATGACCATAGATGTTAAGTCCCATAGTGCTCAGAGCCATTTGAGCTACGCTGCTTTATTACCCCCACCCCAACCCCTTTGATAGGTAGGTGGTTGTTACCACCAAAGCGATCCTTGCCGGACAGTAAGGATAGGATTTAAGGTGAAAAAAATTCTGAGAATGAATGTCTGGGACACTGCATTGTATGGAAGTGAACCATAAACTGAAAAAAACGGAAAGCAAGAGGGAAGGTTAGGGTTTATCGACCCGTCAACGTTCAAGTCATTAGACGGAGCACAAACTCGGGTGGGGAATCAAATCGAGCCTGCCCTTTGAAAGACACTATCCCGCCATCCGTTTAAACGACTTTGGACAACACGTAAAATCTACATGTGAATGGCCAAACGGGATTTGAGTCGGCACCCTGCCTGAGCAGAAGACAGTAACGAAATGTTTGACATGCGGTGTTTCAGAATAACGGTTAAAATCAAGTGGGCTCATTAAATAAGAAATGAATAGATTAGTCGAGGAAACTAATGTTTGAGTAACTAACTAGAAGAAGGGACATGGTAATAGAACACAATTTGAAACTTCAGGGAATAACTTTCATGGTACTGACAATAAGGGGAGCTGCAGATGAAAATACTGCAGGACAAGCCTGAGATTGGAATATGTGCCCAATATAACTTAGGCCGTTGTTTGTAAGTGATCCTCTGAGATTAACACATTGGCTGCCGGGTCTATCAAATTGATACAAAAGGTGACTTTCCCGGCAGGCCACGTGCAACAAACTGATACACATATTTCGGGCCGTTTGTATAATCCTAATACACAGTTACTTTGAATTCAAATGGATGTATAGTTGTCCTGGCCTCCTGGAGAGGCCGTGCACTTTGGTTCCGAAATTCATTGATGAATAGTGTGAGAGATCACTCTTGTAGTCTGCCCTGCTTCGTAGTATATTCGGAGGTACGAGTCCTCTCTTGGGCATGGATGTTTATGTTGTCCTTAGCCTATGGACGGGTGGCCTCAGCAGTTTGGTCCCATAGGAACTTGCCACAAATTTCCAAAATTTTCAACGTGCACTTGAGAATGTCTATAAAGTCGAAATCATGATTATGTAATATAAATGATCAATTAGCAGTCAAATGGCGGAAATTTCTTTCAATAAAGTCATAAATAGGTTCTCAAGCTATTCAATCTGTGTGTTCAGGGTGGATGTACCTGGCATGTGAAAGTGTATGCTGGAAAGGAAATTGCTCCAACAGATCATGAAATGTTTTCACTGTACCGGTGGGGTTGATGGGCCCATTTTTGAATATCGGGCGCATTTTGTACGTCGACAATTAGTACACAAGCGTTGCCTTAGCGTGTAAGTTCAATGAACATTTATCTCGCCTCGTTGGTACATCGAGAAATAGCAGAAAGTACAGACTGTGGTGTCACCGCCAGACACCACACTTGCTAGGTGGTAGCCTTTAAATCGGCCGCGGTCCGTTAGTATACGTCGGACCCGCGTGTCGCCACTATCAGTGATTGCAGACCGAGCGCCGCCACACGAGGTCTAGAGAGACTTCCTAGCACTCGCCCCAGTTGTACAACAGACTTTGCTAGCGATGGTTCACTGACAAAATACGCTCTCAGTTGCCGAGACGATAGTTTGCATAGCCTTCAGCTACGTCATTTGCTACGACCTAGCAAGGCGCCATTATCAGTTGCTATTAATATTGTGAATCATGTAACGGCAAGACCGACGTTCACCATTAATAGATTAAAGTTAAGTATTCCTCCAGCTACGTCCGTTTTTCTACATTCTAATTTCCCTTTCCTGTTCCAGACCTCACGCCATCCTGCGTGAGCTAAAACGCGTGCCTTTCGGCTTCCTCTAGTATTCGTGGGTTGGCTCTCCTGCCAATCCACAATAGTGAAAGGAAAGGTCAAGAAAAGTGAAATGTTATGCATGCAGAGAGACATAAATGTTATTGTTGGAAAATGGAAGGACGAGGTAGACCTTCTTTCTGACCACTAAAAAGGTAGCAACCACCTTCAGAAAAGAAGCAACAGAAGGCCATCCACAATTTTGGATTATAATACCGCAAAATCCTAACGTGTGGATGAAATGGCATCTTATGCCTCAACTTTACAAAAAGGAGTGAAGTGGTACTGCAAGTTTTCATTCGAGCACCTCACAAATACAGCAGTTGTCAATGCTCACACTATCTACAAGCAAATCATTGATAAAAATGTACACGAAACTGAATTTGCGAGAGAAAGTTCCAATTGCATTGATAAGCATTGGAAACCCGAAAAATGTACCAGGAAACATGTCTTGCGAGAAACGGGCAGCAAGGGAAACATGTATTTCATATTACCGAAGATACTCTCAAGAATTTGGTAAAGCTGAAGCCATAAAGAAAACAAAGCAAGTCTTCACAAACTGTGAGGGTAGTTGGAATGAAAAGTTTAAGTGCTCGGAATGTTACCTCATTATTCACAAATGGTTCAAATGGCTCTGAGCACTATGCGACTTAACTTCTTAGGTCATCAGTCGCCTAGAACTTAGAACTAATTAAACCTAACTAACCTAAGGACATCACACACATCCATGCCCGAGGCAGGATTCGAACCTGCGACCGTAGCGGTCACGCGGTTCCAGACTGAAGCGCGTTTAACCGCACGGCCACACCGGTCGGCCATTATTCACATTTGTAAAGTAAAGCACACAGCCTATTAATTTATTGAAATACGTTGTTACATCTGCTGTGAATTTCTAAACCAGGCGTGTGGAGTACTGAATATTCAGCATTTTTATTCATGTTCTATTCTTCCAAAAAATAAATGTCTTTCGTCTGAAATGCCGAAACGAGTCTTGATTTGTTATCAAAGGTTGTGCATAATTCCTATACACTTGACCTACTAGGAATGATATTGAAGAAATTAACTTTCTCAGGCCATGTGTCTAACAACCGTACACAGCTGAAAAATGCCTTGGCCTGGTACGTAACCTTGGGCGATTCAGGTCCGGCAGCCAATGTGTTAAGAGATTGGCATAGGAAAGCAAATCATGGCTGACCACGTAAATCCTGTCAGAAGACTGACGACAACACGTTCATCTCGACCTCGCCTTTCACTTTTCCAGAAGTGACGAGTCCCAGGGCCGGCGCTTTGTAGCACTGTCAGCCGCGTCCGTTCTAGAGCAACGCCCATTGGCAGGACTAACATCAACAGCAGTGGGTCTGTTATTTACCGGGCAGAGTTTGTACTCGGGGATTATAGATAGCCGTGACGTGACGCGGTTAGGGCCGACTTTAACGCGTCTTGAGCGCCGTCCAACTCTGGGCACAGGGCTCTAATCTGGGACGTGCCACTGGGCGACGCTTCGAGGGCGTGGCATTGGCTTCGTCACTGCTGACATTCTCACGCGCCAGCTCTTCGTCAAGAAATATTAGCCATCTGTCTTCTAAAGGTAGCAAGGGCGTTTTGAAGTACTGAAGTGAGTATTCCGTCGGCTTCATAGACCTTTGGTGCGACGAAGTGATGTTATCTAAGAACTTCGTCATTGTCTATCTACAGATTTCAATTTTCTTTTACGTCTCAACACACAACATTATTATTACCACTGTCATTATCATTATACAAGGTGTCCCAGAAGGAATGGTCAATATTCAGTAAAGACAGGAATCACAATTCGAAGCAAAAAAATCCAGTAAACATGGCCTCTAAAATGCCTAACTTAACAGCTATGAGCACTTCTTCATCTTCGATACTATGAAACAAATCTCATCTACTGCAAGCTCTTTACTTCGATGTTTCATCTCTAAAATGCAATCCTTAAAAGCTATGAGCATTTGTTCAATAGAAGAGATATGTTTCACAATAGCGAAGATGAATAAGTGCTTACGGCTCTTAAGGTATGTATTTTAGAGCCCTTGTCTACTGGATATATTTTCTTGTTTTGTCCACACTACCGCGTCTCAGAACATGAGAAGCAAAGAGTTAGCAGGAAAAGAGTTTTCCTTTACAGTATCAAAGATGAAGAAGCGCCCGTAGCTATTAAAGTATGCACTTTAGAGCCCATGTTTATCAGACATTTTAGCTTCGCATGGTCGCTCCTGTCATATTCCTGAACATTGGCCACTGCTCCTGGAACACCCAGTATATTGCTCATTTATTATAGATACTCTAACGTTAAATCACTAAGGGTGTCTGGTTGGATGTAACAGAGACCTGAAAGCGTTAGTATTGCCAGACGAAATAAACGCATAAATCAAAAACTAAATAAGAGAATATCGATTGTCAGATTGTCTATATTTCCATCTCTGGTTCCATAAATTGCTCATAGTTATCGTCTTGATTTCCTGTCGAATGTAAATGGATCCATCGATCTTTAGAGGCTTATTGTGCCCTCCACAGGTTGCGGGCTCGGTTCTCAAAGAAAGGATAGAGGGGATATTGATGGACGTTGAAGATCAAAGTGGATTCCGGAAGGGAAGATCTTAAGATGACAAGTTTTATTTTAAGGCGGCTAATGGCAAAGAGACTGGAAAGTACTTTGAGTATTCATTTAGTATTCGTAGATCTCGGGAAGGTGTATGGCACAGTCTCGCTGAAGACACTGTTTGAAGTCCTAATGGAAGTGGGCTTGTAAAGATACAACGTGAAAGTACTCTAATGCAAGCGATGTTGTTTAAAATATACACTAACGAAAAAAAATCGCAACACCAAAAAATAATTAATGAGTAGTGAAATTTTGGGAATGCATTTTTCTAGCAACATATTTAAGTGATTAACATTGCAAGATGACAGGTTAATGTGAGCATTTGACAGGCAGTTCCAACTGTGAATTGGTAGTACATTAATAACCGGTGTAACCGACAGACTGTTAAATACACGCATGCAGACGTGCATGAATTGTGTTGTATAGGTGCCGGATGTCAGTTTGTGGGATGGATTTCCATGCCTGTTGTACTTGGTCGGTCAATACAGGGGCGATGACACCGATTATGTCCCATATGCGTGCGATTTGAGACAGATCTTGTGATAGAGCAGGCCAAGGTAATATGTAGATACTCAGTAGAGCATTTTGGGTTAAAATAGCGGTATGTTGGTGAGCATTATCCTGTTGGAAAACAGCATATAGAATAGTGTTCATTAATGGAAGCACAACAAGTCGAATCACCAGACTGACGTACAATGAGAATGACAAATGACAAATGGCAGAAGAAGATCTTGATATGCCACCCTCAGGTAAGAAGAAGAAGAGTAACTTCGAAGGTTGCCTTGTTACACGGGGTAAAGGAGGCATAAAGAGAAAAAGAAGAAGACGAGTAAGCATGGGGAGACAGAAACCGATGGCGACAGATATGTGGGATGCAGCGACAGCTGTGGTAACTCCGTAGGAGAGTGAGCTTTGTTTTGTCTTCCTGAAAAGCAATCGTTCGTCTTCCAGGTAGCTGCATACCCTGTTTTATGTGCGTTAATACGCCTGTTAGTAGTGTATCAATCTATGAAATGAGATAGGTTCAGTGGGATGAGAAATCATGCAGTCAGCTCAGTATGCACATAATACTGTGACTTGCTGATTGAGGAAACTTTGACAAAGTCCTATGTGGCTGGGGACGAATATCATTGAAAGAACTGTCCACTGTCCACGTTCTATTGTTGTTATTATCTAGTAAAATGAGCGAATGACAGGAAAACTCCTACAGTGGTGTAGACCCAGGACTGGGTCTCGGTCTTTTCGTGTCAACAGTCTTCCTTGATTGGCTGAGAGCTCACACCACATTTTAACGGGCCTTGTGTTTTTTTTTTTCGGCTGGTGCTGTACGTGCGGAATGTTGCAGATCGTTTAAGGCTCCAAGTACCATTTACTTGGTATATCATTTGTGCATGTAATTATGGTATGTTTCCCCTCAGTATTGTATGTCTTATGTTATGAAATGTTAGAAATATTTTCCATTGAATCAAAACAGAAGTCAGTGCAATTTCTTTCGGATTCCATACTTATTTCAATGACTACTTTGGAATATACTAGTTATGCAGTAGTTAAAAAAGATACCTTCACATTTTATGCAGGGTAATATAAGTGTTTCGGGTAGTATTCTAAAGGTTGTCCGGACGTGCGGTGTAACTGTTCTGTCAACGTATGCAGGATGTTCATAACAGTGTAACTGTGACTTATGTACAAGACTTGGACCACTGTAATTCACTCACAGTCAACGAAATTCATTTATATTGTGTACAGATTTAAAGGCATTTTTCTACAAAGAAAATGTACTAGGCTATTTTGGAACATCAAACATTTATCTAGTACTTCTACAATTATTGTAATTAATTTCGGAGTAACCAGTATGACATTTGTGACATACAGTCCCAGCAATAGGTAAATATAATAGTGAAAAGTGCCGTTAATTGTTTACAGTATTATTCTAACGCATAACTACAGAACAGGAGGAGTACGTAGAACTTCAAAATAATTATCTTTATCATGTGGCTCACTGCGTGTTTGTTCTCGCTTAAGTAGAAGTCCAAGTACGCTTCCAAACTAATCAATGAAACAATGTAAATTTGTATTGGTACATTATCAGATACATTGTAGACAGCCTGAGCATCGAAACTGCACAAAACAACTGCCACTGATATACCAGCGTTATTCCTTTAACATGTGTGGCAATAATGAATATATACGCTGACGTGGGTCAACTTAATAAAACTAAAATGCTCAAGTACTCTCAGGTATTGCATAGTTCAATTGAAAGGTGTATCGCCAGCTTCTGTATGAATCCGGCATAGAATTCAGTGGTAACTGAACTTCCTGGCAGTTAGATCTCATAGTACAGTTACGAGGTTACTCAAATTAATATCTGTAAAAAATCAATGATTTTTTTTGTAAAACATGAAATTGAATATGACTTGTATTAAACCAAAAGTACGATTACATTAAAAGTCTTTTCATTGTAATAATTAACGTTACATTAAGTCACTCTTTCTTTGTCTGGCGCCAACAATATCAGGCGCATGTGTGCGAATGTGAAGTTCTAATTTGAGCTCTGTGGAAGAAGTACTAATTCAGAGCTCATTGTAAACGATCTTGTGCTGAGCTTAAAATATGAAGTTTTTCAGTTACAAGATGTAATGAATTCTGTATCAACGACGGATAGTAATGTTAAAAATGCAATAAATGAACGCTGATGCAATTCGAACTTGTATTTTTGCAATTTCCATGTACATTTCTAGGACCAAGGAGAAGAGATTTCAACGTGAACTACAAGATCGTCCCCATATAAATAAATACGTAGCTTTGAAGTAGCTGTATTCGCCGGACTTATCAATTAAAAAAAGGTTGTCCGCAAACACGTGTTTAACATATGTGCTATTGTTGGTGGACAGCGGTTGAGAGTTACAGCTTTATCTAGATTCAACGAATCGAATAAAGTAATTTTATATTTTGAGCTCATTTCACTGTGCCTCCCCTCTTTTTGGAGGGTATGTTAAATGCAATTAAATCGCGTTGGAGGGAATTGCATGCACTCACTTGTCAGGTACTGTAGAGCAACATTTTAGTAATTTAATCGTGGGACAGGTGACTATAAACAACAATCTCATTTTGGGCGAGTGCGTTGTGCTGAGTCCCACGTGCATTCGGCGCGTGTCAGTGGCTGACGACGTGTTGGATGCGGCGGTTGCCCTACGCGACGCCTCCTATTGTGTCGTCATTAGGCTGCATGAAAAGGTGCCCGCGTGGAGTACTTCGCCCCGTGACCTACATCGAGCTGTGAGTTCCTGCCATGAGCTATCACACTGTTCCAACGAACAATACCGCCGGTATAACCTTATCTTGTTCGTGTTGGACTGCGATTAGGAAACTGCGATTTTTTGTGATGTAAAAGACAAATGTAAACAATTATGTGTGCCAGTCACTTTTACTTTCATCCAAGACGCGTTTAGAGGGCATACTGGTCACATCCAGTTGGAACAGTGATTTACTGTTTTTGTGGGTGTAGCCAGTTATCTAGCTTTCACTTATTTTGAAGATGTGACAGCAAAAGTGAACCACCGAATATCACACGTTGTGGCTACATCCTGTAAAATAATTATTTTTATTTTTCTGGAGGTCAACAGCCTCACTGAGTTCTGACAATAAAACCATGGATCAATTACGCTGGAATCTGTTTATTATTTGTGCAAGAAGCCAATTTCGACCTTAGGTAATTTTCAAACCTATACTTCAAGCCTTACGCTTAATTGTAGTAATATCTGAAATAAAGCGTGAATCTTGAAAAATGTGCTTGAAAATGACCACGGTTGAAATTGGCTAATTGCACAGATAATAAAAATATTACAGCCTACTTGGGCCATGATTCATTCTCAGTAAAATAAACTCACACGTAAACCAGTGATCCACCGGAAGATGAATATGTAGCCATCCAAACACGTCGAGGATAAAGATAAATGTGGGAGGCACATAGAATTCTTTTAATTTGTCTTTTATATCTGTTGTTCTCTTCTTCCACAAAGAGAAATTCGTAAGCTTTTACGCCGTTAAATGTTATATGAGACTTTAATTTTATTACAATATTCACTCAGAACCAGATTATTTTTGTTTTCTATACTTCACAAATTATTCGTACGCCCGTTGTCCACCACGAGATTTGTTAAAATGAAACCGACTTTGCCGGTACACTCTGAAATGCAATATAGTTTGAACACAAAAAAATAGCGCTGCATATAAGACCACCTCGTCGTAAATTACCTGATACAGGTTATTTGGTTGAGTTTTATGTTGCTGACTAAACAATAAACGAATTCATCCATCTGTTGTGTGATGGAGATACGTATTGCCAAACACCTTGCATACAGAAAACCTAAATCTGCGCTACATTTAATCTGATCAGGTTTTTGCCTTCAGGCCCTTTCATACACCAGAACAGGTTTTTTACGTTTACAAGAGCTTTTACACGTAGATTACTCCAATAATATAAATAAATGTCCGCAGCTCGTGGTCGTCCGGTAGTGTTCTCGCTTCCCGCGCCCGGGTTCCCGGGTTCAATTCCTCGCGGGATCAGGGATTTTCTCTGCCTCGTGATGACTAGGTGTTGTGTTACGTCCTTAGGTTAGTTAGGTTTAAGTAGTTCTAAGTTCTAGGGGACTGATGACCATAGATGTTAAGTCCCATAGTGCTCAGAGCCATTTGAACCTATTTTTTTATAAATAACAATAAAAATAATAAGAAAATAATAATAACAGTAATAAATATGGATTGAAACAAGGGGTTATACATAAGTAACGCTTTTTCTAATAATGGTACTGATGAAAAATTAATTGCAGTAATAAAAGAATTGCTGATAATAATAATAATAATAATGTATAAATATTAGAATTTATGAATGAAAAATCAATGTTAAATTTTTAGCCTTCGATGAAGATTTAACAGTTTTCATTAAGACTGTAGAAGAATCTAAACATGGTTCAAATGGCTCTGAGCACTATGGGACTTAACAGCTGAGGTCATCAGCCCCCTAGAACTTAGAACTACTTAAACCTAACTAACCTAAGAACATCACACACATCCACACCCGAGGCAGGATTCGAACATGCGACCGCAGCGGTCGCGCGGTTAATCGATAACAAGCATCGTTGGAGCCGTTGTTGCTGCTAGAACTGGTATCTGTGTGTACTAACTTTCGCATCCTGTGTACTCCAAATTCTCCTGCTAGTTTAATCATGTATTTTCCGTGTTGTACTATATATGCACCTTCCTTTTATACTAGGCAGCGCAATAAGTAAAGTTTAGTTACTTGCTGCTCTTCCTAATGTTGCATTTTTAATGGCCAGCACTGCAAGAAATGGTTCAAATGGCTCTGAGCACTATGGGACTTAACTTCTGAGGTCATCAGTCCCCTAGAACTTCGAACTACTTAAACCTAACTAACCTAAGGACATCACACACATCCATGCCCGAGGCAGGATTCGAACCTGCGACCGTAGCGGTCGCGCGGTTCCAGACTGTAGCGCCTAGAACCGCTCGGCCACTCCGGCCGGCCCATCAGTACAGATCATGATTGATGAAAATACGTTTCTCGTCTCTTTGGGTCCAAACTATCAAATGGCTGCCTCAATCTCTGTGTATTATACACTGATCAGCCAGAACAACATGACCACCGAGCTACGATCGATAAAAACCCATCCAGGCGACTGCAGCGTCAACCTGCTAGTCAAACACACGCAAGATACACGTAGTATCGGAGAGCGTGCTGTACGTGTGTAGAATAGGGAAGGCACGGTATCTATCAGAGTCTGACTGGGGGCCAATTGTGATGGCCTGGAGGCTCAGCAGCCGGCCGCTGTGGCCAAGCGGTTCTAGGCGCCTCAGTCTCGAACCACGCGACTGCTAAGGACGCAGGTTCGAATCCTGCCTCGGGCATGGATGTGTGTGATGTCCTTATGTTAGTTAGGTTTAAGTAGTTCTAAGTTCTAGGGGACTGATGACCTCAGATGTTAAGTCCCATTGTGCTCAGAGCCATTTGAACCATTTTTGAGGCTCAGCACGAACATTTAGGGAACGGCACGTGTTGTTGGCTGTTCGCGGAGTACTGTGGTGAGGGTCTTCGACACGTGGCGAAATCAAGATGAAACTACGTCCAGACGTCGTGGGGCTGGGCGGCCAACCTCATTACAGATGTCGGACGTCGTAAGCTGGTCAGAGTGGTGAAATAGGACAAGAGGCGAACTGTGGCGGAAGTAACACCAGATATTAATGCTGGGCAAAGTGTATCTGAACACACAGTACACCGAACACTCCTAACGAAGGACCTCCGCAGTCAACGACCCATGGGTGTACCAATTTTAATACCACGACATCGGCAACTATGATTGAAATGGGGATGTGACCGTCGGGCGCTGGACGTTGGCGCAGTGGCAGAGGGCTGCAGTTCGTGGGAGGCACCATGACGGCCAAGGAGTATCGTACATTAGTTGCAGACCACATACACCCCGTCATGACGATCACGTTTCCCGACGGCACTAGCATTTTTCGCCAAAATAATGTGACTTGTCACAAGGCCAGAAGTGTGATGGAATTGTTTGAGGAATACAGTCGCTAGTTCCAATTGATGTACTGCAACCCCCAACTCGCCAGATCTGAACCCGATCGAACACATCTGGGATGTGATTGAACGTCGCATCAGATGTCATGCCCCCACCCCCCCTCCCTAGAATTTAGGGGAAACAAGTGACCTGTGTCTGCAGATGTGGTGCCAACTCCCTCCAGTGACTTATCAATGCCTCACTGCTTCCATGCCATGAGGCATCGCCGCTGTCATCAGTGCCAAATGTGGACCTACCGGCAGTTAGGTTGTCATAATGTTCTGGCTGATCATTGTGGCTTATTAATGAAATAAAAGTAGCGAAAGACAGAGTGTGAGAATAGTGTCGACTGATTGGCTAAATTCAATAATCTTTTTGATGCTCGGGTAGGAAGGCTTGCTTTCCGAGCATCGGAGATTAAAGACTCGCTTGCTTGAGAATGCAACGGTAATATTTCGGGACTAATTCACGTAATTCATTATTGTTGATCGTCCTGATGTTTTCGAATTATTGCTGTTGATATGCCGTTTGATTTAAATATGCTGTTAAATAAATTTTCTTCATTTGAATTGAAGATCAGCATGTTTAAAATTCTCGACGTTAGGAAGTGGTTGCTGTTAGCAGCAGACCTATTGTAACTGCTAACAATAAGCATATCCTCCACAACTTGCTGCATTTCGGTCCAGAGAGTTCTTTGTGCTTCCCAGTATATATAATACAAGATTCTGTTAAGGTTCAGAGACTATTTCAGCAACATTTGCTTCAGAGACGTTGTTGGAATTTATGTAGCTTGCAGGAATGGTTCTCCGAGATCGGAAAAGTGTACTCACCGGGAGACTGGGGCGGATATTGGACGATAAGAGGAAGAGAAGATGAGCTCGGCGTTTGGTGGGAGGGGGAATGTTAGCGCCACGGGTGGTTCCAATCTCCCTGTCTGCAGACGCCAAGCAGGCAGAGCTGCTCCTTGCTGCTTGACTCGCTCCCAACATATGTGAACGTTCGGCCCATCTCTGGACAGTCCTTTTGAAATTTGAATGGAAGACTTGGTAGCCAGTCATTCTCCCCTAATGATGATGCTGGCGACAGAAGCTCAAGTGTACTACTCGGAGATTGAGAACACTGAGTCAACCCTCGTGCTCTCTGGCAACATTTTAGAAAGAGCTGCTTGTTCAATCCGCCTGTCATTGCACAAGATTCAAAAGCCTAAGCGTAATCGGAAAGAAAGGTAAAGTTTAAATGAGTCTCATGATCCCTTCTTTAAACAGAAATGTGGTATCTGAATAGGAGTGGACTATTCCCTAGTTCGAATTGGGGAGTTATCAAACTATGGCGGAAAGCTGTGATGCGATTTCCATTTTCCTTTTGAGGATAGTGCAGAGTCATGTTGACTATGACGTCATTGTACACTCATTTCAACCATCTAACATCCACTGCCGGGTAAAGCTCTCCTCTAGGCGTTTCCATGCATTACAAGGTTCAGGGATACGAAGCCATGCTGCCCTTCCATTTTTTCTAAAGCCATCTCTCCACCTTCGATCAGGTTGTCGTTTCGGTCTTTTCTTGTTTCTCGGAATGCAGAAAAGCAACTCCTTGGCCCTTCTATCACTCGTTTTGGCTTGCTAAGCGTCACACTCATGTCAATTTCTTTCCTGTTGTGGTCTTAACACTATGCCGTCCGGCGACACCACAGTGGTGTCGTTTACACAGTATCGCTCAGTGGCCGGCGACAGCACAGTGGTGTCGTGAGGAAAGTATCACGCAGTGGCCGGCGACAGCACTTTAGTATCTTTTGCATGCTGTTGGTGTTTTGTTTAGGTAACAATAAGTTACACACGTCAACAAGTTTTTTGTTTTTATAAGTACTTGTGCCCTTTCATCATGGCAGACGAAAGAGACAATAGGATTACTTACGATGAATGCGCGGACATCTTGTCTGGCGCTCCGGACGACTTGGCCGATTGGAAGAAGATATTTGATATCAGGGAAACGAAAGTGAAGCAGAATCGTAGGAAGATAGTGAAATACGTCCAAGAAGAATTCGGCGAACGCTACGGTTGCCAACTGTTTCGGCTGAAGCAGACGAATAAGGCAGTGCACAGTGGTCAGACTGTGATTTACCGAGGACCAATAATAAATTTGAAGGATCCCCGGGTCCAAACATATTTCAAAAAGATAAACAAAGCGACCAGGATATCGTAGAATATAATGGGAATGATCTATTTGAATATATTAGCGTCCGCAGCTCGTGGTCGTGCGGTAGCGTTCTCTCCGGGTTCGATTCCCGGCGGGGTCAGGGATTTTCTCTGCCTCGTGATGACTGGGTGTTGTGTGCTGTCCTTAGGTTAGTTAGGTTTAAGTTCTAGGGGACTGATGACCATAGATGTTAAGTCCCATAGTGCTTAGAGCCATTTGAACCATTTTTTTGTAATATATTAGCAATGAAGTACTACAGTCAAAATTGCAATAGAAGGAAACTGGATTTAGAAAATGCCAAGTTTGTCGACGTTACGGGACCCGAACTTAGAAAACGATTTGGGCTTGCTATCCTTATGGGAATTGTATAAAAAAAAGCAAGGATCGATGATTATTGGTTAACGAATCCGTTGATAGACACACCGATATTTCGCAAAACGATATCCCGCAACCGATTCAGACAAATATTTTTACATTTTTCCGACAGCAACAATAAACCGGATAATGCCGACCGGCTTGTCAAAGTGCATTTCGTAATTGATTAGTTTTCCAAAAAGTTTAAAGAAACGTTTAATCCAAGTCCAAACATCTCAACTGATGAAGGAATGATACCGTGGCGTAGACGATTAAATTTTAAAGTTTACAATCCGTCGAAAATTACGAAATATGGCGTACTCATTCGGATGCTGTGTGATTCGATTACGGGATACATTTCCTCATTCAAGGTATATTCCGGCGCTGGACAGCCTTTAGCAAAAACAGTGATGGAACTATTGACACCTTCTGATGGAAAGTGGCATCACTTCTGCATGGATATTTATTATAACAGTGTAGAACTTGCAGCGAAGTTACTTGAAAAGAAAATTCGAGTTTGTGGAACGATACGGCAAAATAGAGGATTTCCGGAAAATTAAAGCGCGCAAAGCCAATGTGTTTGAAGCTTGTCATCAACGGAAAGGTGACAAGCAGCCGGCGACAAGCCAAGTAACCCGAATTAGCGCTGCCGGCTCTAAGCGAATAAATTTGTACGAGACGTGCGGACGGCAAAGTGTTAACCAAAACTTTCGCGCCAGTCGGTTCACAGATCCACGTGTTTGTTTCCCAGCTCTCCTAGTACGCTGTCCAGCCACATTAATGTGACCATCTGCCAAAACCCTGAATAACCGCATTTTGCAGCACGGACCGCTGCGAGATGTGCATGAGGAGAATCAGTGAGGATCTGGAAGGTACCGATAGGTATGTGGAGCCAAGCCGACTTCAATGCCGTGGCCGGCTGCGCTATGTTCCTTGGTTGAGGAACAGCGCGATCGAGATGGTCCCACAGATTCTCAAATGGTTCAAATGGCTCTAAGCACTAAGTGACTTAACATCTGAGGTCATCAGTCCCCTAGACTTAGAACTACTTAAACCTAACTAACCTAAGGACATCACACACATCCATGCCCGAGGCAGGATTCGAACCTACGACCGTAGCAGCAACGCGGTTCCGGCTGAAGCGCCTAGAACCGCTCGGCCACAGCGCACAGATTCTCGATTACATTTCAATGTGGAGGGTTTGTTGGCCAGGGGAGTTTGGTAAACTCATGCTGGCGTTCTTCGAACGACGAATGTACACTGTGAGCTGTATGACACGTTGCTTTGTCCCGCTGTAGACATTATCGTGCCGAGCAAAAAGAAACTGCATGAGGGGTGGACTTGTCCCCAAGGACAGATGCATAATTGTTTCGATCCATTCTGCCTTCCAGACTGACAAGATCACCCAGGGAATCGTACATAACATCCCCCAGACCATAATGCTCCGATGACTGTTGCAGAGTGTTTGCCTTCAAACGTTTCACGCCTACATGCCGAAGCCCATGTGTCCGATGGAAAATAAAAGGTGATTCACCTGAAAAGGCCATCTGTCGCCACCCAGTGGACATCCAGTTGCGGTTTTGGCGTGCATATTCCAGCCTTCGTTGCCGATAAACAGCAGTCATCACCGGCGAAGAAGCAGGCGTCTGTTGTGAGGCCCAAGCAGCAATGTTCGCTGACGAGCCGTTGAGGATACAATGTTGGTAGCTCCTCGGTTCATGTGGGCGGTTAGTTCCTCAGTAGTTGCAAGTCTGTTCGCCCGTACAGATCTGTGCAGCCGTCGTTCACCCCGGTCATCTGCGGCCCTTCATGCACTACTGTTGCCTCGGCGGCGCTTTTGAATAGCGCCATTTTGCCATGCATGGTATGTTTTAACCACGCGGCATAATCATGCCTTTTGGACGAAAGGTTTTCGCATTACATGTTGCTGAAGGCTTGAAATGCGCCCGAAACACTGAAGTATGGAAAAGTTCAGCACTTGAACGAAATCGGTAAGTCATGTAAAAGAGTGCGTAATTAAAGACATTCCATATGCTATTTAATTTTCCGGAATTACTCCAGATAATCTTTTACTCTTTCAGTTATTTGTTTGACTGTCTGTGTAGTCGTTGTCTTCAGCAGTTATAGATGCAGAAAAATCTTGTTATTTGATTCAGTGACTTCATTCTTAATTTATACTACTTTTTTATATGTTTATTGTACATTATATTAGTCTTATCATAAGACCATTTTTCATAGTTCTACTTTATTGTGCTTTTGCAACTGAATGTTTTGTTTTCTGCCTATCGAAATTGTTTCGTCTCTTTTCAGTAGGATATCTGTAGCGGTTCTTGGTATCTTATTTAAATTATCTATTTACAGATGTACGGCATTTTTAAGTACTTTTCATGCCTCCATGTTGTTCCATCCGTTGTTTACTTTTATCTGCATTGCAGGCAAACAGTACATTTTCATCAGTAAAAAGGAGGTGGTTCAGATAAGGTCCATTGAGACGAATTCTTCCTCTGTTTCCTCAGTTGAAATTTTATGTGCACTGCAGCCAAACAGTACACTGTCTTCAATAAAACGGAGGTAGGTCACATATGCTGTATTAAGATATTTTCTATCTTCGTTTTCTCAGTGTATAGGCATAGGGTCCTCTGTAAAGTTTTCATAATAAAGGATTCTGATGCCTGGTCCATATTTCAAGACGGAGTTTCCCGCAATACTGATGACTAATAGAAAAGTATAGTGACGGAAAAAGTAATCGCAACACCAAGAAGGAGTTCTGGGACTTAAACGAAAGTTGGTAGACGTGTTTCCACATCTGAAAGAGATGTCAGTTCACATTTCGCGCCACTGTGAGGTTGTAAATCAGATTTTCTTTAACTAGACGCTGTGACGGTCGTGAGCGTTTGTTACTTTTGAGATTGGACGTCTGGGTTGGTCAGTCAAAATTGCCATTAAGGCGATAAAGACGCCAGTATTAACACTTCTCTGAGTTTGAATGAGGTCATGTAATAGATCTACGAGAAGCTGGATGTTCCATATGCGATACTGCAGAAAGACGTGGCAGGAAAGTAGCTACTTTACATGATTGCTGGCTGTGGTGGTCACGCGAATCTACAGTCGCAAGAAGACCGACCTCTGGAGAGCCACGTGGCACTACCGAAAGGGAAGGGCATCGTGTTCGGCGTATGGCTCTTGAGCTGTAGTTGGCACCACAGTGACACAACGACCTGTTACAAATCGTTTATTTCAAGGACAGCCCCGAAGCAAACGGTCTCTAACGTGCATTCCACTGACCCAAAACCACCGCCATTTGAGACTAAAATGACGTCAAGCTAGAGCTCACTGGACGGCAGGGTGGAGGTCTGTTGTGTTTCCTGATGAAACCTGGTCTGCCTCGGTGCCAGTGATTGCCGTGTATTGGTTATGTGGAGACCAGATGATGGCCTACAACCAACCTGTCTGTATGCTGGATTCACTGGGCCTACCTGGGAGTTACGGTCTGAGACTTCGTATGACAGCAAGACCACTCTCGTGGTTATCCCTCACACCCTGACTGCAAACTTGTCCTTCAATCTGGTGTGCTTCCGACCATGAGCAGCATTCCAGGGGGTGTTTTTCCAACAGGACACCCCTCTCCCACATACCGCTCTTGCAACACAATATGCTCTACAGGGTGTCGACATTTTGCTTTGGCCTGCTCGATCACCAGATCAGTCTCCAATCGAGCACATGTGGGACATCATCAGACGGCAACTCCAGCGTCATTCACAAACAGCATTAACCGTCTAAGTATTGCCCGAAAAATGCAATAGACACGGCTCTCCAACCAACAAACTGACATCCGGCGTCTGTACAAGACAATGCATGCACGTTTACATGCTTGCATTCAACATTCTGGCGTTTACACCGGTTATTAATGTACCAGCATTTCACATTTGTAATGGCTTATCTCACACTTACATAACCTGTGATCCTGTAATGTTAATCACTTAAATAAGTTACCTAGACAAATGTGCTCTCGAAATTTCATTACTCTACAGTAATCATTTTGTGGTGGCCCGATTTATTTTTCGTTAGCGTATATGCTATGAGTGAGAGACTAACGATTTACCTAAAATATACATCGTACAGTTCATTGGCATCTTACAACTATACGTATTAGGTGTTAACATCCCGCTCAGTGGCTGCGTTACGGTAATGGGTTTTTCAGAAGCTGTCTGATAATGGTCAAAGTACCGAACCGGCAACCTATCATTAAAACAGAAGTGGGATTGGGTATTCTTTTTTTACTCATAAATATTTATTTATTGGGCCTTTCTCTCCTGTGGTCGCGGTGTTCTAGTGGGTAGAGCACTATGCTCTGGTCCTACAGACAGACAGACTTTACCTTACGTTCCTACATCACGTTCACCATGTATCGTTGGAGCTCTGTTGTCAAAAGAAAGTCACATCATAAATATCGACTGTCAGAAGCATGACGACGGTGGAAACTGAACTTCGATTACGTTAGTGGAGGTCTGAAAAGATTATATTGAAGCTTAACGGTGTTTGTTTAGAAATTACAGTCATAGCGTGCATTTACATTGTTTCACTTGAACTGTGTGCCATTTCCGTTCACAAGGAAGACATGTAAATTAAATTTTCAAATTGCTCCGGTTAATTCGGGACTTGGTTGAATCATACACTCGTCAGTCATATTAATGTGACCATTCCTGTCAACAGCCTGAATAACCGCCTTTTTCAGCGCGGACTGCTGTGAGACGTGCAAGAAGAGAGTCGATGTGATTCTGGCAAGGAACCGGCAGGGATGTGGAGCCATGACCACACCAGTGCCGCGGTCAGCTGCACTAGGTTTCGATGGCGCGATACAACCAAATCAAGATGGTGTCACAGATTCTCGATTGGGTTTATGGTTCAAATGGCTCTGAGCACTATGAGACTTAACATCTGAGGTCATCAGTCCCCTAGAACTTAGAACTACTTAAACCTAACTAACCTAAGGACATCACACACATCCATGCCCGAGGCAGGATTCGAACCTGCGACCGTAGCAGTCGCGCGGTTCCGGACTGAAGCGCCTAGAACCGCTCGGTCACCACCACCGGCGATTGGGTTTAAATATGGGGAGTATGGTGCCCAGGGGAGTACAGTAGCCGGCCGGAGTGGCCGGGCGGTTCTAGGCGCTACAGTCTGGAACCGCGAGGCCGCTACGGTCGCAGGTTCGAATCATGCCTCGGGCATGGATGTGTGTGGTGTCCTTAGGTTAGTTAGGTTTAAGTAGTTCTAAGTTCTAGGGGACTGATGACCTCAGAAGTTGAGTTCCATAGTGCTCAGAGCCATTTGAACCATTTTTTGGAGTACAGTAAACTCATCCTGGAACTCTTCGAACCAAGCGCGTACATTGCTAGCTGTGTGACGTATTGCATTGTCCTGCTGGAAAAACTGCATGTAGGGGTGAACATGGTCCGCAAGGATGGATGCATGCTTGTGCGGATCCATTGTGCCTTCAGAACGACAAGATCACCCAGGTAATGCCATGAAATCATTCAGATGTTTCACGCCGTAAATGCCAATGTATATGTCCCATTTATCTGAAAAGGCACCTGTCGCCACTCAGTGGAGCTGTTGTATTGTGGACTTCGAGCTGTTGCATTGGCGTGGATATTACAGCCTTCATCGCCGATGAACAGCAGTCATAGGTGCCATGGGTCAGGCGTCTGCTATGGAGGCGCATACGCAGCAACGTTCGCTGAATAGTCGTTGAGGAAACACTCTTCGGAGCCCCTTGGTTTATCTGGCGGTCAGTTGTTCAACAGTTACACGTCTATTCGCCCGTACACATCTCCACAGGTGTAGTTCACCCCTGTCATCTGTGGTCAGTGGTGCACCGCTGTTGCCTCGGCGCCTGTTCTTCATAGCGTCATTTTGCCATGTAGGTATTGTATGCTTCAACCATAGTGGCACCCGAACGGTTTACAGACTTAACCGTTTCGGAAGTGCTTCCACCCTTGACCCGAAAACTAAGGTCATGGCTCTTCTGAATGCCAGGTGAGCCACTCTGTTTCTTCATTTCGACCACGAATGCACTGTTCTTGCGCGTCCCCGCGCCCCCTCCCCCAACACGCTTTATATAGCCTCCACTGCTAGCGCTGCCGTCTGACGTCTGTGAGTGTTTATTGCACGTCGACGTCGAAAATAGGCAATAGTCACATTAATGTTACTACAACAAACAAGGCGTGTGACGAGGGCCTCCCGTCGGGTAGACCGCTCGCCTGGTGCAAGTCTTTCGATTTCACGCCACTTCGGCGACTTGCGCGTCGATGGGGATGAAATGATGATGATTAGGACAACACAACACCCAGTCCCTGAGCGGAGAAAATCTCCGATCCAGCCGGGAATCGAACCCGGGCTCTTAAGATTGACAGTCTGTCACGCTGACCACTCAGCTACTGGGGGCGGAGATTAATGTTACTGGACCGTGTAAACAGTTTCGTCAGAAGAATCTTCCATCAAACTGTATTTCACTTCTGTTAAAATGATGAAAGGCATCCTTTGTAACCTTAAGTACAATACAGACATTCTGTACCCGTGCGATATGTGTTGCCAGGATCAGCAACCGCATAAACGACTGAAACAATTACATTAACATCTACGTACATACATCGCGCTGCGCATGGCGAAGGGTACTATTGCCCACTATTCATCTCCCAGTTCCACTAGAAAATGGGGCGATGGTAAAATGACTGCCTTACGAGCCCTAATCTGACTTACACTATGTAATCAAAAGTACCCGGGCACATAATAGTGGATATTAATGTAGAGCGTAGGGGGAAGCAATATGGTAAACCTAGTGTCGGTCCCTGGCCACTCAGGGATCTGTGGTAGTGAACAAGCCGACAGATTGGTCGGGATGGGGGCAACGACTCCATTTACTGGACCGGAACCTGTCCTGACAATCACCAAGGCTATAATCACACTAGAACTACGGAACTGGCTTAGGAAACAGCACGTATAATATTGGACCAAGGTCCATAAACAAAAAAATGGTAAGGTAAAGATGCCTAAGCCGTGTTTTAAAAGAAGCTGTGTAATCCTGGGATTGAACAGGAAAGAGATTAAACTCATGACTGGACTGATGACCGGCCATGGGAATTTCAAAAAACACCTACATACAATGGGTAAAACGGAAGAAGACCCTAAATGTAGGATCTGTGAAGAGAGTGAAGAAACTGCATCACATCTTTCGAATGCATGTCATTGGAGAGCAAAAGATACAGAATCTTCGGGACAACTAGACCTGAAGAAATTGTGTCTAACAAAAAACTGGTAAAGGGACTCCTCGCACTATTTAAGGGAACTGGTTGGCTTTACTAGGTATACAGGGAGAGATCACACAATAAACTCCGTTTCGGTGCGGGCAGTGGCGGGTTAACAGACCAAAACTGTTTTAGCTTCCCTGTCAAAATCAAACAAAAAGATTTAAGTGTTCATATTTCCCACGCGCTGTTAGAGACTGGAACGGTAGAGAAATAATCTGAAGTGGTTCGAAGAACCCCCCGTCGTGCATTTAAATGTGAATTGCACAGCACTCATGTAAATTTAGATGCAGGGAAGGTGCAGATAGACCGAGTAGTGTTAGTCAGAGAATGAAGTGGTGAATAACCTTGGAGAAATTACCGAATTGGTCACTGTCCACTGCCATGAGACAGTAATATGAATGTTTAATGTGCTACACTGTCGGCAGAGCCTGTTTCGTATTGGATGGGTGTTGTGGAGAAGCAAACGCTTTATAATAGAGTCAAACGACTGCCACGCGCCACTGTTAAGAGGACGTGATGCATAATGCAGGACGGGTTTGCTAACACAGCACGCCTTGGCCCGTGGCTACGTCTGCGTAGGAATTAGGCGTATTATCAGAGTGCCAGGACGACATCCTGGAATGGGTGTTGTTAGCAGTCAGCGACAGTCTAGTTACATGGTAGCGTCCTAATCGTAAATATACAGTCGGTTTGATCTCACGCCTGTTTTAGACAGAAACTGTGGTCTGTCATCCGCAAAAATCTTATTATATTCTTTTAATTGGCGTCCTTCAACCTATTAAGGATCCACGTGTGAATAGTTTTATCTGCAGTGTCATATGAATGGGAATATTTAGGAACCCCACATGTCCATTTTTTTGGCAAAATTGAGTTACCTATGATTTTGTAGTTTAAATATACAGGCTGAAGATGATATACAGGGTGTCCCAGCTATCTTGTCCACCCAAAATATCTCTGGAACAATAACAGCTATTGGAAAACGACTTTCACCGGTATCAATGTAGGGCTGGGGCCCATGAATGTACATATTTGGAAACATTCTAAAACGAAAGCATACGTGTTTTTAACACAAACTTGTTTTTTTAAGTGGACCTCCTATATTTTTTCTTCAGCAATCCGTAGCATGACAAAGCACATACACAATGGCGTTGATTGCATCGCAATATTCCCATTACATCCCGAGATATTGAGACGCAAAGTTGACGCTTAAAACACCCGACATGCGCTGCTAGCGCACGTCCTGAGGATCAGGCGTGAACCCCATGCTGCCCGTAATCGCAGGTGGGTGTGCAGGATAAATAAGACAACCTGACGGGTGTACACCGATCGGTACTGGTTCATATTGTGTACGTAGATACTTTAAACGTGCAAGAGGGAAACCATTATGTGCTTATGAGAGTTGATGGCAGCAGGCCGTATTATTCGTTTCGGACCTCTTGATAAGTATGGAAGTGTGATTACACATGTCAATCACATCGCGATTACGGGCAGCATGGGGTTCACGCCTGAGCCTCAGGACGTGCGCTAGCAGCGCATGTCGGGTGTTTCAAGCGTCAACTTCGCGTCTTAATATCTCGGGATGTAATGGGACTATTGCGATGCAATCAACGCCATTGTGTATGTGCTTTGTCATGCTATGGATTGCTGAAGAAAAAATATAGGAGGTCCATTTAAAAAAACATAAGTTTGTGTTAAAAAACACATATGCTTTCGTTTTAGAATGTTTCCAAATGTGTACATTCATGGGCCCCAGCCCTACATTGATACCGGTGAAAGTCGTTTTCCAATAGCTGTTATTGTTCCAGAGATATTTTGGGTGGACAAGATAGCTGGGACACCCTGTAGAGAAACATATTCCGGCATTTTCTGTGTTGTTATGGGGCCATTGTATCACATAAATCGAGGAGAAACAACCCACATGCAGAAAAGATATGGACTTTCTCAAAATTTTATGTAGTCAGCACTGTTTAAAACACAGAGGACAATGGATATGTGCCTGTAACTGACATTAAATGCGTAACCTTAGGCGATTTCTATAATTTCTACCAAAGAAGATGTCATCCAGAACTTCTATACTGAAATAATCACACAATTTGCCAACATGTGCCAAAGAGATAACCATGTGCTGAGTATAATTCCAAAGAGTGAAAAGTAGACATAATGTGGTTGATTTTTATCTAAATTAGCAATGAGTTAAGTAATTATGAGTGCAATAGACGAAATTAAGAACAATCCTGTGAAACTGAAACGATCAACAAAGACTCTTCATACACGTGCATTGAACTCGGTGGAGACATTTTTGAACATTTATTGTGAATGTATTGGAAAATTGTATATTCACTGTACAACTTCCTTAACTCTGACCTTTGTTTTTCCGGTTTAACAAGAATTCACGTGTGCTCTGGTATTAATAAAAGCAGATTATCTGACACATTCATACAGTTTCAATTAACTTTATTACCATAATTTTTCCAAAATTAAATTCTCTACAACTTCAGTTGAAAACTTCCTGCAGTTGTCTGTAATTTTAAAAACACATTGGGCCAAGTAGTTAATAAATCAAAAAGTTTACGAAATTAAGTCTTTGCTTCTCTGGATGTTCTGGAAAACTACTGCAGGTACATGCCTGGGATGTGTTTTATTAGATTCACCAGATCAATAACAACAAAATAAACGGAAATCGTGCTTTACTTTAACTTCGTACGGTTTTGCGAATTTGCATATCTTCGCGAATCACCATATATATACTAGAATTTTGTTTGATGCAGCGGTGCCACAGCAACTTCACTCTGTGCCTTCATGGTGCACATGTGACTTTCACGCAAGAGATGGAATTTCTAAGGTTATATTTTGATATACGTTAAATTTCAGATTGAGCACTTACGTATCTAGTATCTGAAGCAATACCAAACTCAAAATCACTAAATTACTGGCCGGTGCTCTTTTAAAAATTTACCAGTGAAAACGGGATCCGAGAAACGTAATGTCAGATTTCACCCAACGTGCTTAATTATTAGTTGCGTGTATTTCAATCTCTGCCCTTGCCTACAGTTTATGCCGTATTGTGCTCCCTCTACTTCTTATGTCCTTTTATGCTGTCCTTTCTTCTAGTCTGTGATTCTCCCATAGTCCTTTATATGGCGATTCAGTGGATAATCCCTTTATTACTTGTCTTATCAGTCCACCTAACTTTCAACATCCTTCTGTAACTCGACATCTCAAACGCTTCGATTCTCATACAGCGCTGTGCTCCAAATGTTCATCTCAGAAATTTCTCTCTCACATTAAGGCCTAACCTTGGTACCAGTAGACTTCTTTTGAAGAGGATTGCTTTGTTTGCCTGTGTTAGTCTGCTTTTTATGTCCTCCTTGTTTCGTCCGTCATAGGTTATTTTCTTCCTGGATAGAAGAATTTCTTAACTTCGTCTATTTTCTGATCACCAATTTTGAAGTTAAATTGTCGCTAATCTCATTTTGGTTCCTTCTAAAAACTTGCGTCTTTCTTTGGTTTACTGTCAATCAATACACTGCGCTCGGTAGAATTCATTACATTTCACGGACCCAGTAATTGAGTCATAAATGTTTGAAACAGCCCATCAGCCTGTAATGTATTGATTTTGAGACACTGGATATGTAACTTCTGAAATTGACATTAAACGAGTATCAAAATATAACCTCGGAAATTCCATCTCTGACCTGACAGTCACATTTCCACTATACAACATAACAATGCCAGTAAAGTTGAAATTTAAACACTTTTTCTCAATTCCATAATTGTGTGTCTGTTTGAAATCCATTCGCTTTGAATCGTAACCCACACCCGAACCGTTCTTGCGTTACCGTCGTCGCTTCTTCTCAGAACAGCAGGGGAGAAAGATTACATACACACCGTGCTCTCTCTTTAATCCGAAAAATTCTGTCTCGACCTTTCACTCTGTTCCGTTTCAGTTTATGTATATGTTACATATTACCACTATTTCTGGGAGTTTCTACTATCTTGCTTCATTTTTCGTTTTCGGACGGTTTTTCTGTGTCGACAGATTCCATAAAATTGTTTTGATTTTTCTTAAATATTCCCCTATTTATCAAGCACAATGTCAGAACTGCATCATTGGTGCCTTTATCTTTCATAAAGGTAGGAGCATTAGAATTTAACGTCACATCGATAGCACGCTCATTAGCAACGGGGCAGACACTCGGACCAACAAGGGATGCAGAAGGAAATCGGCCGTGCCCTTTTCGAAGGATTAATTTCGGGATCTTACTGGAGCGATTTGGGAAATCACAGAAAACCAAAATCAGGAGCTCCGTACAGGGATGTGAACCGTCGTCCTCCCGAATGCGACTCCAGTGTGCTAACGACTGCACGACGTCGCTCCTTTTTCCTAAGGCCAAGTCATCGTCATATAACCGATCATCAACTTTGTTTTACATTCTTCTGTGCATTATTCTTGTCAGCAATTTTCCAAGCTAATTGTGCATCGCTTATCCACGACAATAAAATGAAGATACGACTGAATTCGGTTAGATGACGATCCGTTTGGCTTCAGGAAAGGTAAAGCCACCACAGAGGCAGTTCTGATGTTGCAGTTGATAATGGAAACAAGACTGAAGAAAAATCAAGACCTGTTCATAGGCTTTGTAGACCAAGGAAAAGCGATCCACAATGTCAAATGGTGCAATATGTGCGAAATTCCGAGAAAAATAGGAGTAAGCTATAAGGAATCGTGGGCAATATACTATTAGTATATGTAAAGGAACCGAGAGGGAACACTGAGACTGGAAGACAAAGAACGAAGTGCTCGGATTAAAAAGGGTGTAAGACACGGATGTCGTCTTCCGCCCCTGCTATTCAATCTGCACATAGAAGAAGCAATGACGCATATAAAAGTAGGTTCTAGTTTGGGATTAAAATTTAGGATGAAAGGATATAAGTGATGAGATTCGCTGATAACATTGCTATCCTCATGAATGTGAAGCAGAATTACAGGATGTGTTGAAAGGAATGAACAGTCTACTGAGTAGCACAAAGACTAGAGTAAATCGAAGAAGATGAAAGCAATGAGAAGTAGCAGAAATTAGAAGAGCGGGAAACTTAACATCAGAATTGGGGATCACAAAGTAGACGTAGTTAAGGGATTCTGCTACCTAAGCAGCAAAATAACCGATGATGGACGGAGCAAGGAGAACATAAAAAGCAGACCAGCATTGACAGATGGCGTTTGTGGCCAAGAGAAGACTGTTAGTATCAAACATAAGCCGAAAGTTGAGGAAGGAATTTCTGAGACTGTACTTTTGTAGCACAGCATTGTATGGTAGTGAGACATGGACTGTGGGAAAACCGGAACAAAAGAGAATCGAAGCATTTGAGACATGGCGCTACTGAAGTATGTTGAAAATTAAATGGACTTGATAAGGTATGGAATGAGAAGGTTCTCCGGAGAATCGGCGAGGAAATGAATATGTGGGAAACACTGAGAAGAACAAGGTAGAGGATGATAGGACATCTCTTAAGATTAACTTCAGTATTAGAGCGTAAAAACTGTAGAGGAAGACAGAGATTGGAATACTGAGGACTTAGGTTGCAAGTGGTAATCCGAGACGAAAAGGTTGGTACAGCAGTTCGTGGCGGGTGATATCAGTCCAGTCAGAAAACTGATGACTTAAAAAAGAAACTCATTTACTTTACCTCGCCTTCCATTACGCCAAAGTTGTTTGCATCGCTCCCTTCAATCACAGGGAATATCACTGCATTGTCGTAAACGCTGCCAAATTATACAGGATGATTAAAGCAAGTGGCACTTATTCCTAGTATTGATCAAAACTAGAAGAAAAGTTGCGATATTTATATGTCTGGAAATCAATGCTTCTTTATATGTGGTCTCTCTTACTTGTGATGAGTAGTTTGTGATATTCGGTGGTCTAGGCAGTCTTACTGTTGCAGTAAGCTGCGCGATGAATTATGAATTACCCTTGCTTCTGGAGAACGTTACCCTTGCAGAAAGACAACGACTATATGTCACCCACGACGGGGCACCATCCCATTTTCTACGACTGTGCCTCAACGCAAATGTTAAGGGCGGTGGATAGATTGAGGAGGTGCGGCAGAATGTACTTCCATCTGTTGTACTTCTGGCTGTGGACATATTTGTAGTCGTTGGTGTAAGCCCGTTCCCAGACAGTGTGCAGACGTTACTGAAGCCTGTGACCAATGGGTGTGAGATAGTCCGAATGGAGCCAGGAGTATTTGAAAGGGGACTGAAGATTGTCAAAATATGTAGTAACCACATGCAGTAGTTCCTACAGTGTCTGCTTCTACGTTGAAAGACGGACGGGAATGAGAGGAGAGACTGGCCCATATCTCAGCAGGTATTGGTTTCCGGACATATAATTACAGGAAAGCTTTGTCTAGTTTTGACCAATACTATCTTCTGTAGAAATATGTGATACATTTTTTTGGACACCTCGTACACCGCCGTTGACTGGTACGAGAGGGGTTCAATAAGTAATGCAATACATTTTTTTTCTCTGCCAGCTTCGGTTGGAAAAAAAGCGGAATTTATTGTGATATTTCGGGGAATGTTCCCGCTTCAGCCCCTATAGTTTCATGAAGTTCCGGCGGCGCTGTACGTAGCCTTCAGATGGCAGATAGCTGTCATTTTCTTTTGGCGGAAAATCAGAGCTTGCAGGTATATTCATAAGTGCTTGAGAATATCTACGGAGATCTGGCAGTAAACAAAAGCACGGTGAGTCGTTGGGCCGAGGCGTCTAACATCAACGCAAAAAGGTCACGCAAATCTGACCTCATCCGCTCTACAGCCCGGATCTGGCACCTTCCGACTTCCATCTAAGTGGCGCAATGAAGGATGCACTCCGCGTTAAAGAGTACATGGGAGATGGGGAGGTTATTGATACAGGATGTTGGCTCCGACGTCCTCCAGTAAAGTGGTACCAAGGGAGCCTACATTAAGATGGCTTAAGGCCGTCGTATTGAAAGTGAACGGAGATTATGTAGAAAAATGGGTATTTGTAGCCAAAAGAGGATGGAATAATGTGGTGTGTTGGAATCCTGAATAAAACCAATCCGCTTTCAGAAAAAAGTGTTGTATTACGTGTTGAACGCCCTTTGTACATTCTAAGCACAGCCGTTTGTATTTCGTCTTCTTTTTTGAAGAAATGCCAAAAACGCCAGAATTTTTCGGTTTTGTACGTGTACCTTCCAAATACAACGCAAGTCATTCGTTTTCTATGTGCATTTCCAAATAGCGTGGTTACACACTTTGAAGGTTTCTAGCTTGCTGTCCAATATCATCTTCTTCAAGCTTTGCTAGACAGAAATCCACATATATTAAATGAGGAATATGCTTCCATCCTTTTCTCCATTTTTGTGTGACCAACGCCGCAGAAAATACGAGGGCCGATAGAGGTCACTGGGCGCCCTCTTTCCTCTCGGCGCCTAAGATGCCGGGATTTTACGGGGCGTATTCCAAAACTAATGTCCGTTGGTCATAAAAAAGTAAGCTGAGGAGAAAAGGTTTTTATTGACAATGATATTTTACAGCATAACTGCTTTACTTTTCCACTTAATCGCCGTTCACATATATATACTTTCTGTAACGCTGCACCAGTTTGTTTAACCCCTCTGCATAGAAGTCTGCCGCCTGGGAATTGGATCAGTTGGTTATGCCAATCTCGTGTTCATCTTCGTTTTCAAATCTCTGTCTACCCAGCTACTTTCTCAAATGCGAGAAGAGGAAATAGTTGCTTGCTGCCTGGTCGTTACTGCACGGAAGGTGTTCAAAAAGTTCGCTGTGAGGTTGTACGTTGTCATGAAGGAAGATTATGCCAGATGCTAGTTTCCCGCGGCGTCGATTTTGGATCGCATGTGAGTATGGTTAGAGTTTCACAGTATACGTCAGTTGTAATTGTTGACAAGCACGGTTCTTGAAAGCAATGAAAAGGACGCCCTTTTCGTACTAGACAACGGTAGCCATTATTTTTCAATTCGAGAACGGAGTTTGCTTAAGCTTTTTTGGCTTGTGTGAACTTCAATGGCGCCACTACATTGACTGTTATACGATATCCAAGTCTCGTCGCCCTTAATAGTGTAGGAAAACAAATCATCTCCATCTTATCTATAGCGCTCCAAAAACTGTCGTGCACTGCGCATCGTTTGCTCTTTGTGCTAATCAGTGAGCATTTTTGGAACTTATTTCGCACACAGTTTGTGATGTCCATGCTGTTTAGTGACTGTCCTATAAATTGAGGGAATTCATTAACCTGGCCACTAACCGTCAATTGCCGATCATTTCGAAGTTTTTGACTCACTTGATCAACGATGGCGTCGGTCGAGATGCTGGGTTTACCATTTTTACGGCCATTTTGACACCATTCGACACCATTTTCGACCTTGTTTGTCACTCATTACTTCCGGCCCATAAACTAGGCATAACTCAAGATGGAATTCAGCTGCTGAAAATCCTTTGGCCATCAAAAATGTACTCACGCCGCGCACTTCACAACTGGAGGGATCTACGATTGTGTCTGCCACTGCAATCTGCTTTCACCAACTGGCAAACGACTACAGAATCAAACCAATACTGGAGTAGTTCCCTAAGTAGACAGGGCTGCAAGCGTGAAACTTTATTCTAGCCTACCATCAGTTAAATACTGGCCACGGAACCTTACTTGTGGAATACGTCTCGTACCTGATCTAGGCGTAAAAAGGCCCTGACCGCCGTGGCACAGTGTCACGGTTGCTAGGAGACGGAGCCGTGAGTCACGACGTATCACTGCACGGCAGGCAGCCTGCAGCCCGCCAGATTGCCCCATCATCTCATCGCGCGCAGCCGCCGCTGCTGCGGCTGCCGCTGTGGCGGCCGGAGGGACGGGGGTTCAATTGAGCTCCGCTTCCACGCGAGGGAAATTGCCTGTTAACACGTTCACGTTCCTACTACGGATTGCACGGCTACGAACCTTGGCGAACAAAGCGGCCCGCCAGGCCTCGCTGCACCACGCGTTGATCGGACCGACTGTGGAGACATCCAGCATGGTTAGTTTCGACTTCGCAAAAAGTCACCGGTAAAGGGCTACGCGGATACTAGAAATGCTACATGATCTGCAAGTCCCGTAACCGCACCGGGAAACCTTTTATTCGCATCCGTTTACGTTAAAATTTTCTAAACCGGTTTAACCATTGGTGATTTTTTTTGTTTTAGGGGAATTAGGCCTTCGTCCAAGACCTGATTGTGAGCCTAACGAACAATTCATCTCCTAATGCTGCACACATTGTCTGAGGCTTTGAACACTCAGAAAGGATCTCTCCTTCATGGGGAACCACTGTCATAGAGAAGATTCTGAGAAACATTTCCGCCATTTGACTGGTAATTTTTCATTTATTGTACACAATCATGATTTCGGTTGTAGCCAAACTAAGTACATGCTGAAATATTCAAATACGTCTGACCTGTCAGTGACATGTCATCGTCGGAAAAACATATTTCTGGTATCATAGACTAGATGTTGTGTTACACGATATGAGTACATTTCTTTCTCTGCCTCGTCATGACTGGGTGTTGTGTGATGTCCTTAGGTTAGTTAGGTTTAAGTAGTTCTAAGTTCTAGGGGACTGATGACCATAGATGTTAAGTCCCATAGTGCTCAGAGCCATTTTTTAGTACGTATCCACGATACATAATATTTATGACGTAATTCGCCATGAGCAACCACTAACTTAAAGTAAGTCGTATTTAACGACAAATATATTCCTGTGAGCTGCATTCATCACTTCTGTTCATCAACTGAAATGCTGAATGCAACTCACAGGAATATATTTGCTATTAAATACACCATACTGTATGTTAATGGCTTCTTATTACGCCTAATGTCAGCAGTATTACGTATCTTGGATACGTACTTGTATCCTGTAAAACGACAACTAGTCTATAGGGTCAGATATGTTTTGCGGACGATGTCATGTCATAGACACGTCAGAGGTGCTCCACATACTCAACATACACTTCAGAATGGCTACAAACCGAAATCATGACTGTGTGAAATAAATGAACAATTAACAGTTAAATGGCGGAAATCTCTTAAAAAAACGTCAGAAAGGAGTATCAAACTTAAACAAGTCTAACACGCCAGACTGTTTACACGTATCTGCGCAATGGCCCAGCCGCGATGTAACCAGACCACTGTTTAAAGGGCCAGAAAAGTTCCACGTAGCCGACAATATATCCCGAAACTGTCTAGCAACATTACGGCCACACGAATTCCAGCCTGATGTATAACATCACCAGCCACTATTGCCTGGCAATGCTGCGGCAATAAATCTCCGGACCAGATTTGTTTACAAGGTTCCACACTGTTGCCACAAAATGGATGAACACTAGAGGAAATGGTTCAAATGGCTCTGAACACTATGTGACTTAACATCTATGGTCATCAGTCCCCTAGAACTTAGAACTACTTAAACCTAACTAACCTAAGGACATCACACAACACCTAGTAATCACGAGGCAGAGAAAATCCCTGACCCCGCCGGGAATCGAACCCGGGAAACCGGGCGTGGGAAGCGAGAACGGAACACTAGAGGAAGTGAATACGGCTTCTATTACTTTCACATTACACAAGGAACGGCTTCTATTACTTTCACGTTACACAAGGAGTAAAGTGAGAAACAAGAAGAGAAATCGGTCTTTGCGGATCCGTTATTTTTTAAGAAATAGGAACGCTGCAGAAAATTTAACTATTTAACTAATGTTGGATACGCACCTGTTCCAGAACTTTACCAGACTGTCGGAACACGATTTCGAATATCTCATACAAGCAATTTGTCCGAGAATTTATAAAACCGATACAAATATAAGAGTGTGTACAACAGTTACAACCCGATTGGCAATCATCCTTCGGTTTTTAACTACTGATGATTCGTACAGAAGTTTAATGCGCCTCTTAAAAGTTCAGTATTCATTAGCAAGCCTCATGGTACCATAAGTACGCAATGCTTTCGTAGTAGGACTAAAATGTTTCATTAAGGGAGGTTTGAAATAAGAATACAATTTTTATTGTAGTTTTGTTCACCAGCATACACCATTGTTTAGGCTATCCATTCCTGTTCCATATAAGTATCGAGATTAGTACGAAACTCATGGCAAACTGTGTTGATGAACAGCCACCTGCGGTTTCATTCTCCCTATGCAACGATTTTGCTACGCATATGGCACAGGTTCGAAGACTTCGAAATTTTTTATGTGCTTCACCACCTGTGATTCCAAGCTCATCGTCAAAAGATTGCTAACTGTTTTTTCAGATCGTCATCTTTGCATACATCAATTTCGACGTTCCATGGCTCTCGGCGTACATCAATCGCATCTTACTGTGCACAACAAACTCACAACAACATATGGCTACACTTTTATTGCATTTATTTATTTAATTTTAGTTGGTATCCACCTATTAAGCAACTATTTTTGTATATACATAAGGTGCACTTCCAGGATTTACAAGTTATGGTATATATACAGATCTCATCTAAAACAAAACTGAAATGAAATACTAATGTGATAAACACATGTACATAGAAACGTATGCAGATGTAACCATTCGAGATAAAATGTGGCTATATGTACTCGTTTAAACTTTCGAACAAAAGCGAAACGCTTTCGCTCAGACTCGTGATTGCAACGCTGCAGGTGAGAGAAGTAGGAAACAAAGATGAGGGCAACAGGGAAGCTTTTACAGACAAGAACAGAGATAGATATTACGCTGCAATACGAAATATTCTCCACCCTGGGTGGACAATACCGGCAACCCCTCGAAAATACATCGGCAACTATTTGCAACACCAGCAACATTGCAAAATTGCTGTGTACTGCAGCCACGTTGCAGCGATGTTGACTGAAAAGTTATTGTGGCTAAATTTTACCGTAAAATATGGACCATCTAAACGCATCATAAGATATCTCAGTTGCTCCATAGTGTGTAATGGAGCTTGTAGTGAAGAAGAGTTGGCACCGTTTACTGTATACTACGGCCACGACTTGTGCACAGTTGGACTTGATGATCCAGTTTAAGTTTCACGCAGCTTTCTGAATCTTCGTTGTTGTTCTTGTCTTCAGTCCTGAGACTGGGTTGATGCAGCTCTCCATGCTTTCTATCCTGTGCAAGCTTCTTCATCTCCCAGTACTTACTGCAACCTACATCCTTCTGAATCTGCTTAATGTATTCATCTCTTGGTCTCCCTCTACGATTTTTACCCTCCGCGCTATCTGCCAATGCTAAATTTGTGATCCCTTGATGCCTCAGAACATGTCCTATCAACCGGTCCCTTCTTCTTGTCAAGTTGTGCCACAAACTCCTCTCCTCCCCAATTCTATTCAATACCTCCTCATTAGTTACGTGATCCACCCATCTTCGTAACCAAGACGAAACGTTAGAAACAGAACCATGTCTTGGACCACGGCCCATTACCCGTAAAGCCACAAGCCTGCACTGTATGACTAACCTGTTACGTACGCCGGAGCTCTGGCGGTAGGCTAGCACCTGGTTTGAATTTTATTAGTCTACTAAAGTCAGATTGCATATTTTACATTCTACAGACTGAGAAAGTGGCGACAGGTCATGACCATATTTAAATACAACATAGGCCGTCATATTCTTGACACATTTCGCAAGTTACAACAGTATGAGCTAATTAGTGAAATGAATTTTGTGTCCCGTTCTGTGGAACATTTTAGCAGCACTTCAACTATCACCTCAATGATGGCTGAAGTGATCACTATAGCAAAAATATTCTAATACCAGTATTGCTGGCCCCTGTTTTGATCACAACCGAGGTAGATTCTCTCTACACGTCGGTCAGGGGCATGAAGACGGCCTAGTGAAACGCTGAAACTGTTTGCCAAGTAAAATAAGGGTGGAAACTAGACAGCTGACAGATCTTTGCTTTGACATTCTACGCCATTTTATGTTTTTTGATGTTGCAGGATACTGCAAGTTTTTTATTTTTTCAAGTAATGTTTCTTTATCATTTCATAATCGGTTCAAAGAGAACATACAGTGTAATTTTCCTTTACGTTATATTCTGTACTGTCAAAAAATACAGAATAAGACATCTATTTCATTTCAAGATACGAGAACCAATTATATGCTTAACTTTTTTTGGTCGATGTACTTAAGAGAAACTATGATAGATTCAGTCCTTTTTGCACAAACGTTTATTATGCTGCTTGCGATGCACATACAGCAGTCAGATCATGAAATAAAGATTCCAATGGGTAGAGTGTCTTAGAATATCAACCATGTTGCTTTGTAGCAGCTTATGGTAATTACCTTAGCTACCTATATTACTGCAAACGAAACGGAAATGACTCAAATGAAATCTAGCTGTTGGCACGACGGAAATGGGACGCAGGTGTAAAAGTTGAGGGAAACCAGGAAAATGAGCATCATCTTCAAAACACTCTGCACTGAAGCCAATATGGTGGCACTTCGTCCACAATGGGTAATGACAGTCACTTAAAACAATAATTGTTATTATTTCAATAACATGTAATGCAAATAGGCAAAAAGAGAAATACCGCCGCTGCCCTTTAACTGTTAACCGTGAAGTAATTATTGTTACAGATATCTGAAAATTTATCCACGTATGTCCACATCGACGCAGGCTTTTACCCCTAATTTTACTGCTCATATCCGCATCTTCGTGCACCTCTATTGACAACTATCACTGCTGATGAGCGATTTTGTTTCTGATGAACTACGGCGAATCTGTCAGTTACATCGTTCAAGCTGCAAATATGTAATGCGGTAAACGACTACAGAAAGATATTACCTGTCTGAGTGTTCCAATTTGAATACACAGTTCGTTGGTATTGGCTGCAGGAGTACACTAACGGTCCAGCTGATATGTGAACTTTTTAACTCGTTAAACGTCAGACTGACAAACTTAAATAGCAATCGAGAAACCGGGTACGTGATATCGTTGCAATAGTTTAGCAATTCACATTTCACGTACGAATGATTAACTCGAAAGGGAACTTTTAATGAACGGCTTTCGAGCCAGGGAGAATAGCGGTGTCCATGCAGTGTACTCCGTTTGAGTACTCTTCTTGCGCAGACGATGTGCAGAAATGTAGAAATAAATATATTTTGAAAAATTTCCAGATTATTGGCTGTGTATAGTAGACGCTGCTATTTTCAGTTCTGAATGACACCTAAGAAGGGTTACCAGAAATGTTTTGATCTGCCTTAGACATACAGTTTGCATCATATGTACTTATTGCTCGTACTGAATGAATCTCATCATACAGTATTATCATTTACTCTAAATTATTGGCAGCTTCAGTTACTTCCTACACTGGTGTCCTCTACAATTCTCGACTGCAATTTTTCTCACGTTGCGGTGATGATGCCTCCTGTCGTGCATATTTCACAATGGTATGCCTCGATCACAAAGTTGCAAGCTTTTCAGCACCCATATTACGCAACTATGATACAGAGTCAGACAGTAGCAATAAGAGACCCCCGCTTGCAACGTTAAAAGGTGCGTCCACACAATGCCTTTCATCTGTTAACATTGCGCTTGTGCTTACATTTCCGAAAGCGCAACTATGCATGCTCATTTGTTCATGCGTAATTTCCTCGAAACGCAGACATGGGCAATTGTGCATTGCTTTCAGGACTATGTGGGAATCTCTTGCGCTGTTTAGTAGACGGCAGGCAACGGAGACCCATGTGTGTTTCGTTGTGTAGTACGTTGAGGTTATGCTTTAAGGTGATTTATGTGCGTTATTATCTGTTAACTCCAAAGAAAGTACGCTGAAATATATTGACAATTAAAAAGAGAACTTGTGAAGAAAAATTTGAGATGTGATCCCCTGACCGTAAAGTATTAGATAAAAAGTATCCGATCATATTACTGTAAAGAATACGATAACTGCCGAAGTAGGAAAACAGAGAAGAAGAAGCCTGCGAATGGAAAGTTCAGATGAGAACTGTGGTGGAATATCTATGCTGCGTCGAGTGAACAGCACAACGTTTGAGGTTCCTGAGATGTGAACAAAAGAAAAGTTAGGTTAAGTCTATCTTCTCATCGATCTATTAGAACCTGATATCAATGACTTTGATAATGCAAAAAATATAAAATTGGAAAATGCAACCTCTATTCTAGAGGATTCTGGATTTGTCGAATCAAGGATTTTAATACACACTGAGGGAAAAAAATTGCAACGCCAAAAAAATAAAAAAATAAAATAAAATAAAAATTGTGTAGAGTTTTGAAATTTCGGGAATACATTTGTCTGGGTAACATATATAAGTGATTAACATTGCGAGGGAAAGAGATTATTGTACGTGCGAGATAAGCCATTGCAAATGTGAAATGCTGTTACATTATGGAATCGGGGCAGTAAGGTGAGTCGACGTGGAGATGACTCAGATCGGCAGAAAGGGGCTAGCGCGTTGGACGTCCCCATAAACATACCGTGTATGAAATCGCCCGAATTGTTGATATATCAACGCGGATTGCCTGACGTATCTACAGGGAATGGTGTACCACTCTTAGGTCTGTAACGCGGGCCAAGAACAGTGGTCGCAAAAAGATCCTACCCATCAGTGGCCGGGGACGAATGCAAATGACAGTCGGCTTCGAAGACGGCAGAAATTACTGCTGTCAGCCGGTTTTGGTTCATCTCTACCAGTCTGCGAACAAACATGAAATGTTGAATACACACTAAGTGTTCGTGCACAGGCTTTGCTGCAATTAACACGTCTCGCCCTCTACATTTCCTTTTACTAACATTGGTCAGGTGTTTCGCAGCAATTGTCGGTTGTTCCTTAGCAATTGTTAAGCAGTGCACAACAGTTTAATTTAGACTATTCACTACAATCATACATCATATTGAAGGTAGACCAACATAGCTTTGTGACAAATGGTCAGTATGAGCACCTTTAGTTATATGGCACCCATTCAGCCTAGAATCAAATTATTTACACACTTTGGTTAAAAGCATTCTGTTGTACTGAACATTATGACCTAGTTCGAGTCTCGGTCCGGCACACAGTTTTAATCTGCCAGGAAGTTTCATATCAGCGCACACTCCGCTGCAGAGTGAAAATCTCATTCTGGAAACATCCTCCAGGCTGTGGCTAAGCCATGTCTCCGCAATATCCTTTCTTTCAGGAATGATGGTTCTGCAAGGTTCGCAGGAGAGCTTCTGCAAAGTCTGGAAGGTAGGAGGCGAGGTACTGGCAAAAGTAAAGCTGTGAGGGCGGGGCGTGAGTCGTGCTTGGGTAGCTCAGATGGTAGAGCACATGACCAGGGAAGGCAAAGGTCCCGAGTTCGAGTCTCGGTCCGGCACACAGTTTTAATCTGCCAGGAAGTTAAAAAAAAGATTCGTATACTCGGGACACAGCGCAGAAAACTTTTAATTTTAGGGAATTTTGACACCATACAAGTTCGTGGGGATATTTCGACGCCTAGATATGGATATTATATATATTTACCTTACCACTTATATGAAAAGTTGCCTCGTTACTGAATACCACACCATTAAGAAAGTCATATTCTCACTGCACCACTACACTTGCAAAGCTATAACGTATACTATTTGAAGCGTGTACTAACTGTAACCAGTATGGATGCAGGTGTAAACTACTTTTTATTTTTCTTTAGCGTTTGTCCCGCCTGGTGATAGGGTGGATTCACTGTCTCCATTTCGTTCGATAGTGGGCCGTGTCCGGATGAAAATTTAGAGCCGTCAGTTCCTGTTGCAGATTGTCGGCCCATCGCCATCTTGGTGGTCCCTCAGGTCTCTTTCCTTTGACTTCCACTGTGTATGCTGCCTTTGCAATGGCATCGTCCTCTGCTCGCAGCACATGTGCAAACCATCGCAGAGGGCATTTTCTTCTGGATCGTGCGGCTCCGAAACGTTTCCTGATACTGCCATTCGAAACGTGATTCCAATCGAGTGATGCTACTACCTGTCCATCTAAGCATCTTAGTCCCTACGACCCCCCTAATAGTCGTTCTGCCTCCTCTGTGTCTCGCCAACACTTGGTGTTGTAGAGAGGACGAATGACAGTCTGGTATATCTTTGACTTCAGATGATCCTTAATCCGCCGATCGCAGGGGACATCAATTGTTGTTCGACCAGC
Organism: Schistocerca serialis cubense; assembly: GCF_023864345.2. Taxonomy (NCBI): domain Eukaryota; kingdom Metazoa; phylum Arthropoda; class Insecta; order Orthoptera; family Acrididae; genus Schistocerca; species Schistocerca serialis. The sequence goes on along the minus strand of NC_064638.1, from coordinate 261,903,124 downwards.
ATCTCACCTATTGCGTCGTTTACACCATCAACGACGAAACGTGTTAGCTGCTGGTCGACCTGAAGAAAGCAAGGGAACGCTCGTGGAACAACTTTGAGAGAATTTCGACGGAAGCATTTCCCCATCCACCAGTGCCAACCATGTCAGCAGTCGAAGTACAAGTCAAAAAAATTAACACTGCCAACGTCGAGGCCGATCTGAAAGAGTTGAAGAGAGGGAAAGACACTGGCTCCGATACCAACAGAGTTCAGTGTTCCGAATAGTGGAATGCAGCGGGTTGGCTAACAGATGTTTTCTACCAGATCATCTGAGAAGGTAGAATACCAACAGACTGGCAGCGGAGCATCAGTATACCAATCTTTAAAAAGAAAGGAAGCTCTACTGAATGTTCTAATTACCGCCCAATCAGCTTACTGAGTTATGAGATGAAGATCTTTGAGTACTTTCTCGACAAAAGAATTCACGAGATAGCTCAAATGACAAGGAGCCAAGTCGTATTTGTGAAAAATTGTGACACAACTGACGCAATCCATGCTGCACGTCTGCTGGTTGAAAAATGCTGTGAAAAGAACAAGTCACTGCATCTTGCTTTTCTAAACCCCAAAAAGGCTTTTGGTCTGGTACTATATCAACTAATCAGGTTAGCGCTTCGAGACCATGACATTCCTGAGTACCTTGTCAGCTGGCTACGGCTTATGTATGTAGAACCGAGGAGCTATGTCCAAGCGGCTGCAGGAGCGTCAAATGACTTTTGCATCACAGTAGGAGTCCACCGCTGCTCGACCTTATCACTACTGCTGTTTATTCTTGTGGTGGACACTGTCATATCAGATCTGCACATGCCACTGTCATGCACACTTCTGTATGCTGATGATGTCATATTAGCTACGGAGAAGGAATCTGATCTCCAGCACCAAACACAACTGTGGAACGATCGACTGGCGCGATATGGCCTGCGACTCAACAGAAAGGAAACTAAGAACGTGACGTGAGACCCGCGAAATGTTGAGACCATCAAAGCTGATGGGGAAGAACTACCATGACTATCAAAATTTAAGTATCTCGCTTCTACAGTCTCTAGCGACGGCCATCTTACAGACGAGGTTAACACAAGGACGCTGACAGCACACGTAAATGTTTTCTTAAAACCTTCCACACTGTCATCTTTGGTTCAAATGGCTCTGAGCACTACGGGACTTAACATCTGAGGTCATCAGTCCCCTAGAACTTAGAACTACTTAAACATAACTAACCTAAGGACATCACACACATCCATGCCCGAGGCAGGATTCGAACCTGCGACCGTAGCGGTCTCGCGGTTCCAGACTGAAGCCACACTGGCCGGCTTGTCATCTTTGACAACTGGATTTCAACACTTGCTTTCACAAAATACTTTTCAGGACTGCGAAAATAATGTACTCTGACACGGACAACATCCTTTGCATACAATTTTGGTCGTCCCGTGTTTCTCCCCTTACGCACACACCCAGTCGTTTCGAATTGAGCGTACCATCAGCAGATATTTTTGTCACATGGGGGATTACAATAAATTGAACATTAAACATACCGCAAGTTGAATTGAAATCAGAGACCGATTCTTAGTAAACTCTCCGTCCGAAACGGTCTTGGAAGGCCCAACGGTACAGACCGGCCGCCGTGTCATCCTCAGCCCACAGGCGTCACTGGATGCGGATATGGAGGGGCATGTGGTCAGCACGCCGGCCGTGTGTCAGTTTACGAGATAGGAGCCGCCACTTCTCAACCAAGTAGCTCCTCAGTTTGACCCACAAAGGCTGAGTGCACCCCGCTTGCCAACAGCGGTCGGCAGACCGGATGGTCACCCATCCAGCTGCCAGCCCAGACCGACAGCGCTTAATTTCGGTGACGGGAACTGTCGTTACCACTGCGACAAGGCCGTTGGCTCTTAGCAGAACACAAAACGCTTTAGGCTCAGTAGTTGTCATTTTGCGTATGTGGCGCAGCAAGCGGGAAACAACGAAGCACTTCTCGCGCATACTTTTATCTGAAACTGTTGAATTACTCTTTAATTGTGTCCTTGAGCCAACACTCTCCAACGCTTACACTTGATACTATAAAAGTGTATAAAGGGACATTCTTTTAAGAATACACTTTACTTTGGCACATTGTTGTGTTGCGGGAGAGCGCGATCGCGCGCTGGAGTGTGTTTGTGTGTGTGTGTGTGTGTGTGTGTGTGTGTGTGTGTGTGTGTGTGTGTGCGCGCGCACGTTCGTTTGCGCGCGCGTCTACATAGAAGCGAAAAATTAGCTCAATGTCGGAAGAGGGCAGCATTAAATTAGTCCAAAGTAAAAACTGATGTTTTAAATTAAAAAATGTTAGATATATTAGTTACTGTTATTATTCCATTATCTTACTTTTTGTGTAATGAAATTGTGAAGCATTACTTTAATTCGACGTGAAGGCTTGAATTGTGTCTGAAGGTCGACGTTTCAGAGACATGCGATTATCGTACCATCCGCGTCGTAAAATCGAATAACTTAATCCTGCGATCTATAGGAGATTACCAATGACTCGCACTTCGTTTATACGGATTATGTACACAGTAGAAACCGACAGTTGCAATAAACATGAGTTGGTTGTCGGTGTTTCTTTGATATATTAGGCCTACTTAGTAAAGACGTGCATCCCTTGTTCCCATGTGAATGTTGATTTATTAGCGATGTTCGTCTACAGGCTATTATCATGATCTGTTTACTTCACCAGTGAGCCAACGCTTTAATTCCAACAGAATGAATAAATTATCAGGAGAAAGTTGAACGGCTACAGTGGAATTATACAACAGGTATCAGTTGAACCCTAAACCACAATATTTTAGTTGCAATAGCGTCCGCAGCCCTTTTATAATTCTTAAATGATATTAACGTGCCGCACTAGCTGTTATCATTTGGATTTAAACATTATTTTATTTTATATTGTTTTCTATTACATAGTTTCGGCTGTGTAGGCATTCACAAGTGTCTGTAATACATATCAGATATAACAGAAGCTAAATACAATGCGTAATAGAAACACTGAAAGAATAAAAAGAGAACTTTCAGAGTAAAACCCGTTAAACACGCATATTTGAGTTGCAGCCAGCAGATCACACAATTTTAGAAGCAGAGCGAGGTTGGCTGTTAAAATAAAATAAACACTAGTAAAATGAGCACTGTCATGAATAACAAATCGTTCGCTTCATTAGTTCTCTGTAAACAGATGTAAAAATAAGGTGGTGATTGAAGTTTATGGCAACCAATACACCAAAACGACATGGAAGCTCAAACTCACTTTTCCCTTATTTTGCAAACGTTTGACAATGGCTACACAGCCGAAAGTATGTACCAATAAGCGATATGAAGTAAAACCTTGGCTCTGTCTTAAGAATAACATTCAGTGCTTCAAACAAATTTCATTCAACAAAGTTGTCGGTTGGTTGCACACCTTTGGCTCAATTTCCAGAGGACTCTTGTACAACAATCTAGACATCTTTTATCATGAAACTTTTTCGCATCCTCATTAATTTCCCCTTGCCCCATTTTAAGAGCTTGTTATTCCGTTGTAAGAACAGTCAACTAATACCGTTGCATTACATTCACCAGTTTCGTTTCAACATAACATTTATCACAGACAGGAGTCATTGTTCATGCAGGAAATTGGTCTGCCAAAGGCGTCACTGGACAGCAAACTTAATATTGTTATACATACTGTGTCCTCTGAAAGTTTATAAGGAACCATGGTCAATTTTAGGCTGTAATGTAAACATTCTTTATTTAGATCGCGCGATTATCTGATTTAGGCCACAAGGTATTTTCAAGCACATGTATGATGTTACGTATAACATATTGTAATTATCATATTCTTTTCTTTTACATGTACAAAATTAGACGTCATATTCCATCATTACAATAGAGTACAGTATAGTTACCAATAAATGATATGTGATGGCGTAACGTTTTTGTTGTTGATTCACTCTTAATGTATCTATCGAATATGATGTCTGGTTTTGTATGTGTAAAGTAAAAGAATCTGAGAGCTACAATATACAACACGTGACATCAAACATGTTCTTTAAAATGGCTTACGGTTGAAATTAGCTAATCGCACGATTACTTTGCAGTACAGTCTACAACGGACAGTGTTTTCTTTGTGAAATATAGAGGCTGCGGATCCTCCCAGACACAAAATAAATCTTCTGTAAGTATTTGTATATAGTGTAGTCGTATGTGGAGGTGAAATGTGGACGGTAAGTAGTACAGGCAAGAGGAGAATACGAGCTTTTGAAATGTGGCATTACAGAAGAGTGCTGAAGATTACAATGAAGTGACAAAAGTCATGGGATATCTACTGATATCATGTCGGACGTCGTTTTGCCCGGCTTAGTGCAGTAACTCGAAATGGCATAGGCTCAACAAGGCGTTGCAAGTCCTCTACAGAAATATTGAGCCATGCTGTCTCTACAGCCGTCCACAATTTCGACAGTGTTGCCGGTGCAGGATTTTGTGAGCGAACTGACTTCTCGGTTGTGTCTCATAAATATTCGGTGAGATTTATGTCGGAGGTGTGGATGGTCAAATCATTCGCTCGAATTACCCAGGATGTTCTTCAAAGCAATCGTGAACAGTTGTGGCCCGGTGACATGGTGCAGTGTCATCCATGAAAATTCCATTGGTGTTTGGAGTCCATGAATGGCAGCAAATGGTCTCCAGGTAGCCGAACATAACCATTTCCTGTCAATGATCGGTTCAGTTGGACCAGAGGACTCTGTTCATTCCCTCTAAACACAACCCACACAATTACGGATCCACCATCAGCTTGCACAAGTCTTGTTGACAACTTGTGCATGTGGCTTCCGGGGTGTGCGCCATAGTCGAACCCTAACATCAACTCTTACCAACAGAAATCGGGACTCATATGACGATCACGGTTTTACAGTCATCTAGGGTCCAATCTCGACCTGTAAGAGCTGCTGGTTGACGAGTCGAATGAATGAATTCTTATCCCATCATCTTCCATATCTGCTCGGCTGGAGAGAAGTCCAGAGATCGTACTGGCCATGGAGTTTACTGCACATCTTGCAGAGCACGTTAGGTAGTGTTTCACTGGCAGCGTGTGGGCGAGCGTTATCCTGCTGGAACAATACATCACCTTCCGGTTGCAAGAACGAAAAAAAAATGATAATAATAAAAAGAATCCAACAACATTCTGCAAGTACTGAGGGCTGGTTAATATCACCTCCAGAAACACCAAAGGTGAACTAGAGTTGTAGCTTATCGCACGAGAGACGATAAAGCCTGGTATGAGGCCACTCTGTTTTGGACGAAAGCACTCTACGAGACAGCGCTCACCAGCCTACATCGTAGCACAAACGACTGTCACCTGCGTGCCGGATCTGCTTTCATCGCTGAAGACCACGACGCGTCATTTCCTCTTTGTCATCCCCTGATGGCTTCAGCCGAGCCGTGCGCATCGATGGAAGACGGGCTAGTGGTGTGCGTTCCTATAGTCCCACTGCAAACAGCCGATTCGCAACAGTTCGTGTTGACACATCTGGGCTCACAAGCCCTCTTAACTGTGCTGTGGTAGCTATACGAACTTACACAGATGGAAATGGAAATGAGCGTTTGGCATCATTTGCCGGGAGGCCCCTTGTGGGGCAGGTCCGTTCGCCGTGGTGCAGGTCTTATTACATTCGACGCCACATTGGGCGACCTGCGCGCCGGATGGGGATGAAATGATGATGAAGACAACACAACACCCAGTCCCTGAGCGGAGAAAATTCCCCGACTCAGCTGGGAATCGAACCCGGACCCGTAGGACGGCAATCCGTCACGCTGACCTCTCAGCTATCGGGGCGGACACTTACACAGATGCCCTTACAACACGACGATCCTGACGGGCGTCTGTGCTACGTGGATATCCAGAACCTCGTCTGCAGGTGTGAGAATGTTCACGTGAACACTGATACCAGCGTCGATGCACAACTGACGCAATATGTCCAACATATGTGGCAATTCTCCGAAAAGACCATCCCGCCACTCGGAAGGCAACAATTGGACCTCTTTCAGAATCGCCATGTTAGTTGTAGCAAGCACGAGTGCGTCCCCGTGACGTGGTTGCTTGCTTGTTTCGCACGTTTGCGCCACACTGAAATTTCTGGCAGTGAACATTCCCTATTAAAACGTAGAGACAGATGGCTCTCTGGTAACTATATTACTACTCTATATGCTGGCGTTGAAACCATTATCACTACATCTCCCAGGTGGAATATACCGTCATCGGAGCAAAATCGACACCGTTTTTCCAGGTGAACAATTTTTTTTCTGCATCATATATTAACACATGTCTGATTGTAAGAAAAAAGTGACACACGACACGAAAAATCAAATTCCCTCGACAGCATTCCTCACCATTTCTTTTGAGTAGCCCTATTGTGATTTCGTAACATCACGACTAAGACATCAGTCCTCAAAGTAAAAACTGTACGTCCTATTTTCTGTCAGAAAATAACAGCTATGATTCTGTAGGATGAAATTACATATTTATATTTACTTTCATGGTGGGTATGCGGCTTTATTTATGATCGTGCGGTGAAAGCGAGGAAAACGATTGTATAAACGTCTCCGTGCATGTCGTAATTAACCTAATCTTGCCTACGCGGGATTACAGAAAAACGTGCACACACATAATAAGTTATTTTGAAAACTTGCAAATGGTTACCTTGCTACAAATAACGAAGGAGACAATAAAACTGCGCTACACAGAAAATAAAATCAGATAAAGAACTCCCTTGGTCAAATACATAAGCCACTTAGTTCTCCCCATTAGAATGGTCCACAGCATCTGCAGTGTCACTGCCACTGTCATGGTTATATTGCATTTCTTCCAATAAATGATCTCCTTCACTCCCATCTAACGCATTTATTATACAGCACTTCTTAAAGCTGTTCACAGTTGATGCTCTGGATATGCCTGGACAAGCAGGACGGATTCATTCTGCAATTAGAGATACTGAAGACTTCATCGGCTTCTGGGTAGGGGTCAGGAGTTGACCGTTTTAAAGTAACCAATTGCATGAAGTCTTTAAATGGCTAATTCACACCACATTTAACAGTTATAATTGTGAAGTCATGTCTCCTGGAATGTCGACAAGACCTGTGTTTAATTTCAGGATTTTTGCCTTCACTGCTGATGTCAGATGCCCCCTGACAGCATTAAGGATCTTGCTCTAGATGTATAGAACCAATCTATAACCAATTCATTGGTCATCCATACTTTTCTGTTGCAAAGAAATGACACCAGGCGGCAACTTTTACTTTGGCACAGTTTTACGATTGTGGATGATGTTGGGTCGCATCTTTGTTCCGTCGCCAAGCACATACAATATCAGTGAATCGCGATTTCTCATTGCCCTTAGTGCAAACTAATGCACTTTTGGCGCCTTTCTGTTCAGCTGCTGTACTGCGTGGAATGTCGAAGTATACAGAAGCGTTTCCGAGTTGCCCCAAGGGGTAAGCTAGTTCCTTACTCCATCTTATAACGTGTCGTTGATACTCGATCAACTTCTCCACATACGATGCTTGAAGACGCTAAGCATGGGATGTGCGACGTCGTAGCACCAGCCCGTTCGTCGCATATTCTTGTACACCACTCAGAGCTGGCTTGAAGTTGGACACCGTATTCCTGTGCTAATTCACGAGCTTTATTTTGTTTGACATTGAGAAATTGCCCCTACTTTTTTACGATTCTCGCGCACAAATGCCACTACTTACATTTCTATATTTTTGAACGTCCACTCCGTGCGCCACTGAAAGATTACCTAGTCCGCCATTTTCAAACGACCTTTGTCCTTTTGCCACCTCAGAACCTTGGCTTTTGTAGTTCTACACTTCTTCGAAGACGCGCAATTGTTTGTTGCTTCTGCACGCCGAACAAGCTTGATTTTGTGATTTATGTCTCAGTAACCTCAGCATCACATTCAAAAATTCAATGATGAACCACGTTGTTCCACTCCACGATCTATTACACACTTTACTACACAGTTTAGAAGTGAGATTTCCGAAGTCAAGTAACAACTGATTTAAAAAAAAAAAAAAAATTGGCGCAACGAACACTTCCTGCTATCGAACAACAGTGCTCAGAGCGCATGCGTACGTCCACGGTTAGGGTGGTAGGCATCGCAGAGAACAGACTTACAGCTTAATGGAAGATCGAGGTTCTGGGCAAAGAAAAGAAAAACTCCACGTCATACGCCGTGAATGCAAAACGACGCCCTGCTTCTGGGCTCGAAATTTTGGGTAAAAACCTCGTCTTGGATTCTGAAATATACCGTGGCCCACTGACGTTACTTCCTGTGGCCCACTGACATTACTTCTATCGATGACTCTCCCTCAAAGATAACAGTCTGTGTCCTTCCTACCGTGGATTCCTCATTCCAATTACAATTTTCGTTTGATAACCGATTTGATGCTACATTAATACACGTCGGTGTAATACCGAGTCAAATGCTTTTCGGTAGTCAAGAAATATTGTATTGACCTGACTGCCTTGTTCCATAGCATTCAAGACGTCATTTGAGAAAAGCGCAAGTTTGGCTTCACAAGACCGATGTTTTTGGAATTCATGCTGGCTGCCTGGAGGAGGTAATTCTTCTCACTATATCCCGTTACGTTAGGGCTCTGAATGTGTTTTAAGTTTCTGCAACACGTCCTTTTGTGTATACTATTTCAGAAATAACGCTTGTCGACATTTGGATTCTGGTAACCACTTGGAACTAACTTGTCAAGCACCACAGTATCGCAGCTGTGTTCAGGTAAATTGTACCACTGCGCGCAGATAATAGAAGCAACTACAATGCCACTTACTGTGGAAAAAATAGCCCTTTTTGCGTGTTCATTAGACTCGCTTCTTTAGTTCCCGGATAACACTCGGAACATTCGCAACTGCAGGATTACGTCGCCCCTATTGTGTAGGCTACCGTGCGTGCAATTCTGCGGACGCTCGCATGTCACGTCTTGTTATACCATCTACAACGAGCCTTACAGAAGATGAAAAAATAATATCACAGTGCACCCTGACAGCGCTATAAGACAAAAACAAGAGAAACTATAGCGGAGGATTTGAGTGGTTACACGAAGAGAACGAATTAGTTAGTCTTGGAAAATGCTCGCCATTTCCATGATATGACGCGTTTAATAGCTACTGCAGATATACGTTCTTAGTATACAGTTCTACTGCACCTGGAAGTGATTTCGGTGTTTTTTACCTGCACCCATGAGAAATGAAAACCCGAATTATCATTTTCTCCGTTCGTTTCGTAGGTTAACAGCCAAGCAGATGATTTTCATTAACTTGTACCTGCTTGTTAAGTTAACAAAATATGACCTTACCTTATGAACGCATAATGTCTAAGTTACGAAGGAAAGAAACTAATGCTGATAAAATTATGACTGCAGCGTGAGGAAAAGCTCATTGTTACGACAGCTGAACGTCGAAAACCACCTGAAACCTCTCGTGTGCTGACTTACTATTAGTCATAGCTTCACTCTTCAGTTAGTATGCGCTACAACCGTTCCGTAGTTAAAGTATTTTAATTTCAATCTGCCTTTCTCTAGAAGGGGCCTTTTGCTAGTGAGTTAGCTCCCAGGATTAAGGAATGTATCTGGGTTTTACGAATAAGTCTCTTGTGGATTGTCAAAAATGGTTCAAATGGCTCTGAGCACTATGGGACTTAACATCTGTGGTCATCAGTCCCCTAGAACTTAGAACTACTTAAACCTAACTAACCTAAGGACATCACACACATCCATGCCCGAGGCAGGATTCGAACCTGCGACCGTAGCGGTCACGCGGTTCCAGACTGAAGCGCCTAGAACCGCACGGCCATGCATGGCCATGCACGGCGATGCTGTTGTCGATTAGCTTGTGGTACAATATTATTTTCGATACACATTTATGCTGCTGTTTAACAGTATTTCATTTTTGTTTAAATACGTGGAACTCAAATCTATAAAATGACAATACGAATGTTGTATCACTAATACGTACACGGAGAAAAATTTGGACTTAGCTCTTGAAGTCAATAGGAGCAAGTGTTTAGTGATGATCGCTGTCAGTTATAATAGGGCAAATGCGCTTTACGTTGCTACCTTAACTACTCACACTGTATTTTCACTCAGTCAATCGCAATGGGCTTATGAAATAACGACCTGTGTCATATTTGTACTGGCCCGCCCGGTTGGCCGTGCGGTCTAACGCACGGCTTTCCGGAGAGGGAAGAAGCGCCTGGTGCCCGGCACGAATGCGCCTGGCGGACTTGTGTCGAGGTTGGGTAAGCCGGCCAGTCTGTGGATGGTTTTTAGGCGGTTTTCCATCCACCACGGCGAATGCGGGCTGGTTCCCCTTATTCCACCTCAGCTACACTATGTCGGCGATTGCTGTGCAGGCCGGCCGAAGTGGCCGAGCGGTTCTAGGCGCTACAGTCTGAAACCGCGCGACCACTACGGTCGCAGGTTCGAACCCTGCCTCGGGCATGGATGTGTGTGATGTCCATAGGTTAGTTAGGTTTAAGTAGTTCTAAGTTCTAGGGGACTGATGATATCAGAAGTTAACTCCCATAGTGCTCAGAGCCATTCGAACCATTGGTGCGCAAACAAGTTCTCAACGTACGCGTACACCACCATTACTCTACCACGCAAACATAGGGGTTACACTTGTCTGGTGTGAGACGTTCCCTGTGGGGGTGGTCCACCGGGGGCCGAGCCGCACAATAATCCTGGGTTCGGTGTGGGGCGGCGGAGGGGTGAAGTGGACTGCGGTAGCCGTCGTGGGGTTGTGGACCACTGCGGCGGTGACGGAGCCTCTCCGTCGTTTCTAGGCACCCGCTTAACATACAATACAATACAATACATATTTGTACTCCGCAGAGATCTGTACAGCCACAATATGTGTTTTTGAAATCGTTGAGGGTGAAGTAAGCTTCCAAGACATGGCAGTCAAAACACAGTAAGAACTAAAGGAAAGCCCCACTTCAATATGCTGTATCTTCACGCCATTACATTTCTATTAGGATTAGGAAGCGATTACATCGTCAAACGGTCATTAAGGCTATGAAAACAGGCTGGCACTAGTTTTATGAGCCGATCGTGGTTATTTGCCATTGTAAAAATAGATTATCAATGCCTCAAAGAAAGAAAATACCGGTAGAGATGGAAATGGTAGATGTTTCTCTGTGTATACTACAAGCAGTAATACGAAACATCTATGGGACAGCTAAATATTCTGGAACAGTGTGTAGTAGTTCGCATTTTCTTGCGAATTCGTTTGTTTTATTGTTTCCCAAAGCCTTATAATTTGGAGCTGCTAAGTCTTCTAATCACAGTTTCGGTGTTAAACAAGATACATCTACTTCCACATCTACATAGACATTCCGCAAGCCACCGTACGGTCCGTGGCGGAGGGTGCCATGTACCCTCCCCTGTTCGACTCGCAAATCGAACGAAGAAGAAACGAGTGTCTATATGCCTCCGTATGAGCCCAAATTTCTCGTATCTTATCTTCTAGGCCTTATGCGCGATGTATGTTGGCGGCAGTAGAAGAGTTAAGCAGTCAGCTTCAGTTGCCGAGTAACTAAATTTTCTCAGTAGTGTTCCTCTATAAGAACTTTAATTTGAGCTTCCGAAGCATCTCCTTAACACTTACGTGTTGTTCGAGCTACAGCAGCCTGCCTCTGAATTGCTTTGATGTCTTCCTACAATCCGACTTGATACAAATCCCAAATACTCTTGCAGTACTTAAAAACAGATCGCACCAGCGTCCTACATGTGGTGTCCTTTACACGTGAACTACACTTTCCTAAAATTCTCCCAATAAACCGAAGTCGAACATTCGCCCTTCCTACCACAGTTCTCACATGCTCGTTCCATTTCCTATCGCTTTGCAACGTCACCCCCAAATAAACTACTGGCCATTAAAATTGCAACACCACGAAGATGACGTCTTACAGACGCGAAATTTAACCGACAGGAAGAAGATGCTGTGATATGCAAATGATTAGCTTTTCAGAGCATTCACACAAGGCTGGCGCAGGTGGCGACACCTACAACGTGCTGACATGAGGAAAGATACCAACCGATTTCTCATACGCAAACAGCAGTTGACCGGCGTTGCCTGGTGAAACGTTGTTGTGATGCCTCGTGTAAGGAGGAGAAATGCGTGCCATCACGTTTCCGACTTTGATAAAGGTCGATTGTTGCCTATCGCGATTGTGGTTTATTGTATCGCGACATTGCTGCTCGCGTTCGTCGAGATCGAATGACTGTTTGCAGAATATGGAATCGGTGGAATCGGGAGGGTAATACGGAACGCCGTGCTGGATCCCAACGGCCTCGTAACACTAGCAGTCGACATGACAGGAATCTTATCCGTATGGCTATAACGGATCGTGCAGCCCGTCTCGATCCATGAGTCAACAGATGGGGACGTTTGCAAGACAACAACCATCTGCACGAACAGTTCGGCGACGTTTACAGCAGCGTGGACTATCAGCTCGGAGACCATGGGTGCGGTTACAGGAGCACCTGCGATGGTGTACTCAACGATGAACCTGGGTACACTAATGACAAAACGTCATTTTTTCGGTTGAATCCAGGTTCTGTTTACAGTATCGTGATGGTCGCATCCGTGTTTGGCGACATCGCGGTGAACGCACATTGGAAGAGTGTATATGTTATTGCCATACTGACGTATCGCCCGGCGTGATGGTTTGGGGTGCCATTGATTACACGTCTCGGTCACCTCTTTTTGGCATTGACGGCACTTTGGACGTTACATTTCAGATGTGTTACAACCCGTGGCTCTACCCTTCATTGGATCCCTGCGAAACCCTACATTTCAGCTGGATAATGCACGTCCGCATGTTGCAGGTCCTGTACGGGTCTTTCTGGATACAGAAAATGTTCGACTGTTGCCCTGGCCAGCACATTCTCCAGATCTCTTATCAATTGTAAACATCTGGCCAATCGTGGCCGAGCAAGTGGCTCGCCACAATACGCCAGTCAATACTCTTGATGAACTGTGGTATCGTGTTGAAGCTGCATGGGCAGCTGTACCCTTACACGCCATCCGAGCTCTGTTTGACTCAATGCCTAGGCGTATCAAGGCCGTTATTCCGGCCAGAGGTGGTTCTTCTGGGTACTGATTTCTCAGGATCTACGCACCCAAATTGCGTGAAAATATAATCACATGTCAGTTCTAGTATAATATATTTGTCCAATGAATACCCGTTTATCATCTGCATTTCTTCTTGGTGTAGCAATTTTAATGGCCAGTAGTGTATTTAAACGACTTGACTATTTCAAATAGGACACACTAATACTGTATTCGAACATTACAGGTTTGTTCATCCTACCCATCCACCAACTAGAAACTTTTTCTAAGTCGCCTTGTATCTTCCTACAGTCACGTCGACACCTTACCGTTCCCTACTGCATCATCAGCAAACAACCGCAGATTGCTGCCCACCACGTCCACCAAATCATTTACGTATGTAGAGAACAATAGCAGTCTTATCACATTTCCCTGGGGCACTCCTGACAATAGCCTTGTCTCTGATGAACATTCGCCGTCGAGGACAACACACTGGGACCTGTTACTTAAGAAGTCTTCGTTCCGCTCACATGTATCTGAACTTACTCTATATGCTCGTATCTTTGTTAACAGCCTGCAATGGGGCACCGTGTCAAATGCTCTCAGAAAATCTAGAAACTGCGAGAAGCCCACTCCTCCTCTTTGTATCATGTCATATTTATAGCGAGTCATTCAAGAGCTAGGATATTCAACTGTGAACCAGACCTATGCGCTAACTACAACGTTCTCTGTTACACTATCCACGTCGCGGTCTTGGTTGTGATAATACAACCCATATCCTTTTCATAAAATTAAACCGTCGACAACTCAGCCTTCAATTGCCACACACACACACACACACACACACACACACACACACACACACACAAAACCACACACGGACTCTAACGTCTGGAATAGTGCTGGAGGGAATTGACACCATGAATCCTGCAGGGCTGTCCATACATCCGTAAGAGTACGAAGGGGTGGAGATCTGTTCTGTACAGCACGTTGCAAAGCATCCCAGATATGCTCAATAATGTTCATGTCTGGAGAGGTTTGTGACCAGCGGAAGTGTTTAAACTCAGAAGAGTGTTCCCAGAGCCACTCCAGCAATTCTGGACTTGTGGGGTGTCGCATTGTCCTGCTGAAATTGTTCAAGTCCGGTCGGAATGCACAATGGACATGAATGGATGTAGGTGATCAGACAGGATGCTTACGCACGTGTCACCTCTCAGATTGGTATCTAGACGTATCAGGTGGAGATCTGTTCTGAACAGCACTTTGCAAAGCATCCCAGATATGCTCAATAATGTTCATGTCTGGAGAGGTTTGTGACCAGCGGAAGTGTTTAAACTCAGAAGAGTGTTCCTGGAGCCACTCCAGCAATTCTGGACTTGTGGGGTGTCGCATTGTCCTGCTGAAATTGTTCAAGTCCGGTCGTAATGCACTATGGACATGAATGGATGCAGGTGATCAGACAGGATGCTTACGTACGTGTCACCTCTCAGATTGGTATCTAGACGTATCAGGGGTCCTATATCACTACAGCTGCACACGCCCCACGCTATTACAGATCCTCCACCAACTTCAACAGTCCCAGGCAACATGTTTCCAGTTATCAACAGTCCAATGTCGGTGTTGAGGGGCCCAGGCGAGGCGTAAAGCTTTGTGTCGTGCTGTCATCAAGGATACACGAGTGGGCCTTCGGCTCCGAAAGCACATATCGGTGATGTTTCGTTGAATGGTTCGCACGCTGACACTTTTCGATGGCCCAGCACTGAAATTTGTAGCAATTTGCGGAAGGGTTCCACTTTTGTCACGTTGAACGATTCTCATCAGTCGTCATTGGTCATGTTCTTGCAGGATCTTCTTCCGGCCGCAGCGGAGATTTGATGTTTTACCGCATTCCTAATATTAGCAGTACACTCGTGAAATGGTCGTACGGGAAAATCCCCACTTCATCGCTACCTCGGAGATTGTACCATCGTTCGTGCGCCGACTATACACCACGTTCAGCCTCACTTAAATCTTGATAACCTGCCATTGTAGCAGCCGTAACCTATCTAGCAACTGCGCCAGACACTTGTCTTACAGAGGCGTTGCCGACCGCAGCGCCGTCTTTTGCATGTTTACATATCTCTGTATATGAATAGATGTGCTTATACCAGTTTCTTTCTTTGGCGCTTCATGGTGTGGATATACAGAAATTACGAACCTTCTGTGTCTACAGCGGGACATGAGACATCTGTACGATATGGTGACATTATATGCCTCATGGACTACCGTTGACTAAAAGTATCAGGCTGTACCAACTGTAACCGAAATGTCTCGAAAGTAAGGAAGGCAAAAGTATGCCCCTGCGCTTCAATTCGAACGTAAAACTTCTTCACATTTCTCTTGCACTTAAAAAACAGTAACAGCGTTCGATAACATAATAATACGCAACTTCCACTTTTCAGTGCAGTTAATAATTTAAAACGTATTAGAACAATGCTGAATATTCAGAAATCAAATGGTCAAAACCAAGCTCTTTTACGTTTCAAACCAACAGAAATAACTTCACGTTATCAGCACTTGACATACAGTACGTTTAATTGCGTGTAAAGCAATAAGGACTCTCTCGTAGTTAATATACATACGACTTCAGTATAGATACAGTTTGATAGGCATAGACAGCTTGCGAAAATTTTAAGATTAACGGGTAATATGAAATAGTAATGTTGACGTTTAGTTTCTTAAAATGAATCATATTCACCACATAAACAGTTTGAACAATTTTCTAATTCATTACTATTTGTCTTATGTTATATATGTCTTATAATCTGAATCTGTGTATATAAAAGGCAATGTCTTGACTGACTGACTGTCTTATATTGTAGGCGTCGTTTAAGGAGAGATTTTTCGAAATTCCAACCCTAATGTGGTGAAATGGGGGCGAACGGTATTTTTGAAAAATGTCGCTATTCTCGGCCAGAAATAAAGAAACGGGTGTTTCAGCATTTTTGGAAATTTAACCTAAGGTGGCGAGATAGTAGGTGGAAGCGTTTTTGAAAATGTATCATTATTAAAGCACTACTAAAGTACTTTAAAGCTACATCTATGAACATTGGTATTTGACTTTCCGGTTACAAATAAAAAAATACGTGTATCAGTGTATTAGGAAAGTGAACCCCTAAGGAGGTAAAATAGGAGATGAGATTTTTTATAAAAATGTTTTATTATGAAATCATTTTCAAAGCCAAATCTGTGAAAAATTTAATCTGTCTTCTCAGACAGAAACAAAAAAATAAGTGTTCCACTGTTTTTGGATGTTCAGCCCCTTTGGGGGTGAAACGGGGTACGAAAATTTTTATGGAAGTATTTCATTGTGCAAGCATTTTTGAAGATAAATCTATGAAAATTTGTATTTGGCTTCTCTTTTAGAAATGAAACGTACGCTTATCACAGTTTTTGGACATTCAACCACTAAGGGGGTGAAATAGAGAGTGAAACTTTTATGAAAATATTTCACTGCGACAGCAGATTTAAAGCTAAATCTTTGAAAATTGGTGTTTGACTTCTCGGTTAGAGATGAAAAAATACGTGTTTCACTTTTCTTGGAAATTCAGTGCGTAAGGGGGCGAAACAGGGTCACACTGATTCACTGACTCATCATTGTACAGCTCAAACAACTAAGGGTTGAAGTTTGGAGGGGGAATGGATCTTATACCATAGACATTGGTTAAGAAGGGATTGTCCGAAATTCCACTCCTAATTAGGTGAAACAGAGGATAAAAAGCTTTTAGAATTTATGTCGCTAAAAGGAATTCTGAAGCTAGAACTACGAAAACTGGTATTTGGTTTCTCAGTCAGAGAATAAAAAATACATTTTAAGCATTTTTGGAAATTCAATCACTAAGGGTGTAAAACAGTGGGTGAAAGATTTTTTAAAAAAATAATTACTAAATAACTACTAAGGGAATTTAAGGGTACATCTAGGACAACTGGTATTTGACTTCTCGGTTAGGAATAAAGAAAACTTGCTTCAGTGTTCTGGAAATTCAGCGTCTAAGGGAGTGCAGTAGGGGACGAAGATTTTTAAGAAAATGCTTCGTTACTTTAAAAAAAATTTATAGCTAAATTTATAGCTAGTGTTTCGCTTCTCGGTTAGATATAAAGAAATATTTGGCAGGATATGAAAGTTGCTATGGAAATATCTCGGCAAGCACGCAAAAGACTTGATTAACAACAACTTTGGACTCCAGCTACCAGAATCGCTTTTTGGTCAGAAGTACATTTGGAATATGTACAAATGGCCTTGATTAGCACGAAAAACTTAGAAAGTGTTGCAATTTCCGAAAAACATAAAAATTCGATTGAATGGAAACAAAAACAAAAAATCACTACGAGCGATACGTCTACGCGAGCGTAGCAGTGGGCGCTAAGCTAGTCGTATATGAGATTTGAGTGAGTGTATGTGTCTTTATCTCTGATATAGTGGAATTACGAGAAAGATTGTGTAAGAGATTATATCTGAGTGAGCAAGAGTATAATTACGTCATGCAGCGTCTTTGAGTTTATGTTAGTAAAGCAAAGTATTTTTTAGCAGAAAGTTTCAGAGAGTCTCAGGTTAGCGGTATGCTGAGCTTTCCGGTCACACAGTACAGGGCATAGATGGACTCAAAGATTAGTCTCCTCTCTGATGTCAGAATTTTTTTTTAATAAATTATAAGCGACGTCTCTTAATTTTTGCCCGTGTGACCACTGCCATGTGATCAGTACATATTAATAATTCAGAAATATGCAGATTAAGTACAAATTACATCATCTGTACATAAATGAATCTGCTGACTTCACACACCTCGAAGCTTATTTAGCAGTGAAAAGTACATTTCCGATCTCAAGCGCGCGCGCGCACACACACACACACACACACACACACACACACACACACACACACACACACGCACGCACACACACACGCGGGCGCGCGCTCGCGTACATTTATGTACAGATCATGTAATTCCAACTTTACGTATATTTTTTTAAGTTGAACTGCAGATTTTTGCTTAATACCTGCAACCAAATGAAATTTGCAACGGCGTCGTTATTAAATAAGTACTCTCAGTTCCCTGTTATACGTATTTTCAGGGCTTGTGTTCATCTAGAACGCTCTCTCTGTACTTGGGAGTCACCAATACGTTTGAATTTGAAACATTAATCGTTTGTTTGTGAATTAAGTGATTAAAACTAACGGTTCTGATGACAATCGGTGGTTTATTCTTGTGATTACACGTTTCGACTGTGGTCTATACCCATCTTCAGATTGATGTTGCGGTGTGAAGAGTATCACAGTCGTTACAGAAAGGCGCCGCGCGGGATTAGCCGAGCGGTCTTGGGCGCTGCAGTCATGGACTCTGCGGCTGGTCCCGCTGGAGATTCGAGTCCTCCCTCGGGCATGGGTGTGTGTATTTGTCCTTAGGATAATTTAGGTTAAGTAGTGTGTAAGCTTAGGGACTGATGACCTTAGCAGTTAAGTCCCATAAGATTTCACACACATTTTTTGTTACAGAAAGGCACATATATTGTCATACTACTTAATGTGAACTGTAATGGAGTTTGTACAGTGACATATCTCACTCATGCACCTCTGTGTAACGACTACGATGCTCTTTACGTCACAGTATACACTGAGGTGACAAAAGTCGTGGGATACCTATTAACAATATGTCCGACCTCCATTGCCCGGTGCGGTAAAGCAACTCGCCGTGGCATGGACTCAACAAGTTATTGGAAACCCCCTGCAGAAATATTGTGTAAAAATATTGAGCCACGCTGCCTCTATAGCTGTTCACAATCGCGAAAATGTTGCCGGTGCAGGATTTTGTGCACGAACTGACCTCTCGATTATGTCCAGTAAATGTTCGATGAGATCCATGGCGCACGATCTGGACGGCCGTATCGGTCACTGAACTGTTCAGAATGTTTTTCGAACCAATTTAACTGTGGCCCGGTGACATGTCCCATTATCATCCATGAAAATTCCGCCATTGTTTGGGAACATGAAGTCCACGACTGGCTGCATATGGTCTCCAAGTAGCCGATCATAAGCGATCATTAGCCGATCATGATCGGTTCAGTTGGGCCAGAGAACCCAATCCATTTCATGTAAACACAATCCTCACCATTATGGAGCCACCACCAGCATCCACAGGCCTTTTTGACAACTTGGGTCCACAGCTTCGTGGGGGTCTGCGTCACACTCGAGCCCTACCGCCAGCTCTTAGTGACTGAAATCGTGACTCATCTGATCATGGCACGGTTTTCCAGCTGTCGAGGGTCCATTCCATATTCTCACCAGCTCAGGGAAGGCGCTGAAGGTGATGACGTGCTGTTCGCAGAGCTTACATTGTCTGCTGCCATAGCCCATTAACGCCAAACTTCGCCCCGCTGCCCTAACTGGTGCGTTCGTCGTACGTCCCACATTGATTTCTGCGCTTATTTCACACAGTGTTGTTTGTCTTTTAACGCTGAAACTCCACGCAAACGACGCTGAGAAGGCCGTTGGCCTTTGTGTTGTACACTACTGGCCATTACAATTGTTACACCAATAATAAATGCAGATGATAAACGGGTATTCATTGGACAAATATACTAGAACTGATATGTGATTACATTTTCACGCAATTTGGATGCACAGATCCTGAGAAGTCAGTACCCAGAACAACCACCTCTGGCCGTAATAACGGCCTTGATACGCCTGGGCATTGAGTCAAACAGAGTTTTGATGGCTTGTACAGGTACAGCTGCCCATGCAGCTTCAACACGGTACCACAGTTCATCAAGAGTAATGACTGGCGTATTGTGACGAGCCAGTTGCGCGGCCACCATTGACCAGACGTTTTCAATTGGTGAGAGATCTGGAAATGTGCTGGCCAGGGCAGCAGTCGAACATCCAGAAAGGCCCGTACAGGACCTGCAACATGCGGTCGTGCATTATCCTGCTGAAATGTAGGGTTTCGCAGGGATCCAATGAAGGGTAGATGTTCAAATGGCTCTGAGGACTATGGGACTCAACTGCTGAGGTCATTAGTCCCCTAGAACTGAGAACTAGTTAAACCTAACTAACCTATGGACATCACAAACATCCATGCCCGAGGCAGGATTCGAACCTGTGACCGTAGCGGTCTTGCGGTTCCAGACTGCAGCGCCTTTAACCGCACGACCACTTCGGCCGGCATGAAGGGTAGAGCCACGGGTCGTAACACATCTGAAATGTAACGTCCACTGTTCAGAATGCCGTCAATGCGAACAAGAGGTGACCGAGACGTGTAACCAATGGCACCCCATACCATCACGCCGAGTGATACGCCAGTATGGCGATGACGAATACATGTGCGTTCACCGCGATGTCGCCAAACACGGATGCGACCATCACGATGCTGTGAACAGAACCTGGATTCATCCGAAAAAATGACGTTTAGCCATTCGTGTACCCAGGTTCATCGTCGAGTACGCCATCGCAGGCGCTCCTGTGTGTGATGCAGCGTCAAGGGTAACAGCAGCCATGGCCTCCGAGCTGATAGTCCATGCTGCTGCAAACGTCGTAAAACTGTTCGTGCTGATGGTTGTTGTCTTGCAAACGTCCCCATCTGTTGACTCGGGGATCGAGACGTGGCTGCACGACCCGTTACAGCCGTGCGGATAAGATTCCTGTCATCTCGACTGCTAGTGATACGAGGCCGTACGGATCCAGCACGGCGTTCCGTATTACCCTCCTGAACCCACCGATTCCATATTCTACTAATAGTCATTGGATCTCGACCAACGTGAGCAGCAATGTGGCGATACGATGAACCGCAATCGCGATAGGCTACAATCCGACCTTTATCAAAGTCGGAAACGTGATGGTACGCATTTCTCCTTCTTACACGAGGCATCACAACAACATTTCACCTGGCAAAGCCGTTGAACTGCTGTTTGTATATGAGAAATCGGTTGGAAACTTTGCTCATGTCAGCACGTTGTAGGTGTCGCCACCAGCGCCAACCTTGTGTGGATGCTCTGAAAAGCTAATCATTTGCATATCACAGCAACTTCTTCCTGTCGGTTAAATTTCGGGTCTGTAGCACGTCATCTTCGTGGTGTAGCAATTTTAATGGTCAATAGTGTCTGTGGTGTTAAGTAGTGTCTGAAGTTTGGTGTTCTCGGCACGGTCGTAAGACTGTGGATCTCAGAATGTGAATTCCCTAACGATTTCCAAAGTAGAATGTCTCTTATGTGCATCTCCAACTACCATTCTGTTTCAAAACATATTAATGCCTGTCGTGAGACCATAATCAGGTCAGAAACCCTTTCACATGAATCATCTGAGTACGAATGACAGCTCCGTCAATGCAATGCCTTGATATACTTAGTGTACGCGATACTATCGCCATCTGGTTGCGTGTAATCGCTACCACATGACTTTCGTCACCTCGAAGTGTATAGAGCGCAGTTCGAAATCTGTAATTGTGGGGAAAAAACCACTGATAATAAAATAATACAGGTTTTAGCATATTTATATCACTAATAAAGTCATCGGCCGGCCGGAGTGGCCGTGCAGTTCTAGGCGCTACAGTCTGGGACCGCGAGACCGCTACGGTCGCAGGTTCGAATCCTGCCTCGGGCATGGATGTGTGTGATGTCCTTAGGTTAGTTAGGTTTAAGTAGTTCTAAGTTCTAGGGGACTGATGACCTCAGAAGTTGTGTCCCATAGTGCTCAGAGCCATTTGAACCAATAAAGTCATCAGAAGATCAAAACAAACTGCAAAACGATTTAGGAAAGATATCTGAATGGTGCGAAAAGTGGCAGTTGACCCTAAATAACGAAAAGTGTGAGGTCATCCACATGAGTGCTGAAAGGAACTCCTTAAACTTCGGTTACACGATAAATCAGTCTAATCTAAAAGCCGTAAATTCAACTAAATACTAAATACCTAGGTATTACAATTACGAACAACTTATATTGGAAAGAACACACAGAAAATGTTGTGGGGAAGGCTAACCAAAGACTGCGTTTTATTGGCAGGACACTTAGAAAATGTAACAGACCTACTAAGGAGACTGCCTATACTACGCTTGTCCGTCCTCTTTTAGAATACTGCTGCGCGGTGTGGGATCCTTACCAGATAGGACTGACGGAGTACATCGAAAAAGTTCGAAGAAGAGCAACACGTTTTGTATTATCGCGAAATATGGGATAGAGTGTCACAAAAATGATGCAGGATTTGGGTTGGAAATCATTAAAAGAAAGGCGTTATTCGTTGCGACGGAATCTTCTCACGAAATTCCAATCACCAACTTTCTCCTCCATATGCGAAAATACAGTTGACACCGACCTACATAGGGAGAAACGATCACCACGATAAAATGAGGGAAATCAGAGCTCGTACGGAAACATATAGGTGTTCATTCTTTCCGCGCACTATACGAGATTGGAATAATAGAGAATTGTGAAGGTGGTTCAGTGAACCCTCTACCAGGCACTTAAATGTGATTTGCAGAGTATCCATGTAGATGTAGATGTAGATGTAACACAGACTTCACTCTGTTTTAAGATGTTTATGCGTTGCGTCATTGTCGCAGCAGTAAGCTAGTGCACTGTAGCGAGGTGAGAAGATGGGAGAGAATAGTGGTAGGTACGCAGTAGCGACTTCCAGCATGTGCAGAGTATAGCGGGAACCATGCCAGACGTGCACTCACCGCTGTATTTTAATCCACTGATAGCCGGCTGCTGCTGCAACAGCCCAGGCAGAGGTCGCGTTGCTCTGGCCAACGGTGTTGCATACTAGCTAGGCGCTGGCCCTCTGAGTACGCCTTGCGTGTGCCGCTGGCGTTAGTTAGGCAGCTATTATCGCTGCAATATGTACGGGGGCAGATCAACAAAGATTAGGACTGATTTTTCCTGTAGTTTCCGTGATAGTTTATCTGTCCCATGTTGTTGTTGTTGTTGTTGTCTTCAGTCCTGAGACTGGTTTGATGCAGCTCTCCATGCTACTCTATCCTGTGCAAGCCTCTTCATGTCTCAGTACTTACTGCAACCTACATCCTTCTGAATCTGCTTAGTGTATTCATCTCTTGGTCTCCCTCTACGATTTTTACCCTCCACGCTGCCCTCCAATGCTAAATTTGTGATCCGTTGATGCCTCAGAACATGTCCTACCAACCGGTCCCTTCTTCTTGTGAAGTTGTGCCACAAACTCCTCTTCTCCCCAGTTCTATTCAATACCTCCTCATTAGTTATGTGATCTGCCCATCTAATCTTCAGCATTCTTCTGTAGCACCACATTTCGTAAGGTTCTATTTTCTTTTTGTCCAAACTATTTATCGTCCATGTTTCACTTCCATACATGGCTACACTCCATACAAATACTTTCAGAAACGACTTCCTGACACTTAAGTCTATACTCGATGTTAACAAATTTCTCTTCTTCAGAAACGCTTTCCTTGCCATTGCCAGTCTACATTTTATATCCTCTCTACTTCGACCACCATCAGTTATTTTACTCCCCAAATAGCAAAACTCCTTTACTACTTTAAGTGTCTCATTTCCTAATCTAATTGCCTCAGCATCACCCGACTTAATTCGACTACATTCCATGATCCTCGTTTTACTTTTGTTGCTTTAATACCTACTCCGAATTTTTCTTTTGTTTGCTTTACTGGTTGCTCAACATACAGATTGAATAACATCGGGGAGAGGCTACAACCCTGTCTCACTCCCTTCCCAACCGCTGCTTCCCTTTCATGCCCCTCGACTCTTATAACTGCCATCTGGTTTCTGTACAAATTGTAAATAGCCTTTCGCTCCCTCTATTTTACCCCTGCTACCTTTAGAATTTGAAAGAGAGTATTCCAGTCAACATTGTCAAAAGCTTTCTCTAAGTCTACAAATGCTAGAAACGTAGGTTTGCCTTTCCTTAATCTATTTTCTAAGATAAGTCGTAGGGACAGTACTGCTTCACGTGTTCCAATATTTCTGCGGAATCCAAACTGATCTTCGCCGAGGTCGGCTTCTACCACTTTTTCCATTCGTCTGTAAAGAATTCGCGTTAGTATTTTGCCGCTGTGACTTATTAAACTGATAGTTCGGTAATTTTCACATCTGTCAACACCTGCTTTCTTTGGGATCGGAATTATTATATTCTTCTTGAAGTCTGAGGGTATTTCACCTGTCTCATACATCTTGCTCACCAGATGGTAGAGTTTTGTCAGGACTGGCTCTCCCAAGGCCGTCAGTAGTTCCAATGGGTCCCATACATATTTGAAAAGACCAGGTTTTTTGGGTTCCGTGCTCCTTTCGATGAAAACGGAGTGCTTATAGGATCACTTTTTGTACGTCCGTCCGTGATAGTTTATCAGTTTCATAAATATTTGAGAAGAGCAGGTTTTGTGGATTCCGTACATCATTCGGTGAAGACGGAATCCTCATAGAATCACTTTGTTGTCCGTCCGTCCGTGCCGGCCGGAGTGACCGAGCGGTTCTTGGTGCTAAAGTCTGGAACCACGCGACCGCAACGGTCTCAGGTTCGAATCCTGCATCGGGTATGGATGTGTGTGATGTCCTTAGGTTAGTTAGGTTTAGGTAGTTCTAAGTTCTAGGGGACTGATGACCTCAGAAGTTAAGTCCCATAGTGCTCAGAGCCATTTGAACCATTTTTCACATCGTTGTCGGAGCTGAATCGCTTTCCGGCCAAATGTTCTTTTAACCTAGGGAACAGGTGATAGTCGCTGGGCGCGAAGTCAGGGCTATAGGGTGGGTGGGTGGGTAATTATGTTCCACTGAAACTGTTGCAGGAGAACAACGGTTTGCCGAGCGATGTGTGGGCGAGCGTTGTCGTGGAGAATGTGCACGCCCTTGCTCAACATTCCTCTTTTCCGGTCCTGAATTGCCCGTTTGAGTTTTTTCAGAGTCTCACAGTACATGTCAGCGTTAATTGTGGTCCCAGCGATTCAGCTCCGACGACGAGGTGAAAGAAGAGGTTCATAAGTTTCTGAACAGCATGGCGACGAGCTGATATGACATGGGCATACAAAAGCAGCCACAGCGTCTACAAAAATGCATCGTCAGAAATGGTGATTATGCCGAAAATAAGCTAAATGTTAAATCTGTAAACTGATGTAAACCATTGTAGAAATAAACAGGTCTATGTACTTATAAAAAATAGGAGACCTTACTTTTGGGATTACCCTCGTATATGGCAGGAAAAAAAATATTTCTTTATTCATTTGTTATCGACCTTCAAACTTGAAATTGAAACAATCTGTAATTCTTCTAATGTTCTAATATGTGTGAAATCTTATGGGACTTAACTACTAAGGTCATCAGGCCCTAAGCTTGCACACTACTGAACCTAAATTTTCCTAAGGACAAACACATACACCCATGCCCGAGGGAGGACTCGAACCTCCGCCGGGACCAGCCGCACAGTCCATGACTGCAGCCTTAGACCGCTAGGCTAATCCCACGCGGCTGTAATTCTTCATTGACGAAGCAATGGTAGAAGTCGAACAACAGGTAAGGAATGACTTTATTGCTCGCGTGATGCGTTTCGGATTTTTTCCATCATCAGACATCCAGAAACGATTGCTGCACTAGTCTTAGAATGTTTGTTTCACATAAAACTTAAAACGCCATATCTACGTGCAATAATAGCTCCTGGATATCTGATGGTGGATAAATTCCGAAACCCATCATAGGAGCAATAAAGTCATTCCTTGTCTGTTGTTTCATTTTTCCCATTGCGGCCCAGTCAGCCCGAATGGAAAACTGCTAATTATTATCAATATCGTCAGCTGCCTCCTGTATGACTTTATGTCACATTTGTAGTATTGAAATTAAAACAGTCTCTAAAGTCTCAGAATCCTTGGGACCGATGTCTTGCCAGTATCAATGTCGATAACAGGTAGAAGTAGTACAGATTCTCGATTCCCGGAATGGATGAACTGTCTGTATACATAATTAAGGTTATACGAACCCTCAATGCGCCAGCCCTACTCGCACCTGGAATATTTTTATGTATAATGTACACAGGCGGCAATACTCTCGTATCGGTATTTTGGTAGTAATGCTCTATTGTATAGACGTTCCTTGCGCTTCGCTTACCAGACGATGGAGGTCACACGAGAGGAGCAGTATGACGCAATAAGTTTCTGTGTTTATTTATTCCATACAGCCACTGAAACTTACGGAAAGCTGTAACAAGCGTACGGTAAAGATGGACTACCTCGTGCAACAGTGTTTATATAGCTCAGGGTCTTCAAAGAAGGCCAACTTGTCTGTGGTAAGCAAGGCGAGCTCGGTGTTTCGGCTTGCGCTGTGAGGACCGGCGGATAACATTACGTAAACTCGGTGATGTGTTGAGAATTTCATATGGCAGTGTCTTTAAGACTGTGGATGATCATCCGACAGGATCTGTGTTTGTGCCAGTTGGGTGCCACGTGTGTTGACACGCGAACAAAGGGCTGTGCGGTTGGAGACAAGCCGTGAGGCGCTGCGTCTCTTTGCTGGTGGAGGGGAGGCGTTTCTGGAATCGATTATCACCAGCGATGAGTCTTGGCTGCATCATCATGAACCTGAAGGAAAACGAGCCAGCACAGTGTGGAAATCGCCAGGTTATCCAACATCAAAAATGGCGAAAGTTGTTCCGTTTGCGGGGAAAGTAATGGTAATCAATTAATCACGTTTTTTGACTGACATTGAATGATTTACCAGCACGTGGTTCTCCCTCAAACCACTATTACAGTAGCATACCACACGTCAGTATTGGCTAATCTGAGGAAACACAATGCAAGAAAACGACCAGAACTTTCTCGGAGTAGGTGGCGGCTTCGTCATGACCGTGTGGGCGTCATGTCACAGATCAAGTAATACAGCTTCTGGCTTAATTCAAAATTGTGTTCCGCATCCACATTATACACTCCTGGAAACTGAAATAAGAACACCGTGAATTCATTGTCCCAGGAAGGGGAAACTTTATTGACACATTCCTGGGGTCAGATACATCACATGATCACACTGACAGAACCACAGGCACATAGACACAGGCAACAGAGCATGCACAATGTCGGCACTAGTACAGTGTATATCCACCTTTCGCAGCAATGCAGGCTGCTATTCTCCCATGGAGACGATCGTAGAGATGCTGGATGTAGTCCTGTGGAACGGCTTGCCATGCCATTTCCACCTGGCGCCTCAGTTGGACCAGCGTTCGTGCTGGACGTGCAGACCGCGTGAGACGACGCTTCATCCAGTCCCAAACATGCTCAATGGGGGACAGATCCGGAGATCTTGCTGGCCAGGGTAGTTGACTTACACCTTCTAGAGCACGTTGGGTGGCACGGGATACATGCGGACGTGCATTGTCCTGTTGGAACAGCAAGTTCCCTTGACGGTCTAGGAATGGTAGAACGATGGGTTCGATGACGGTTTGGATGTACCGTGCACTATTCAGTGTCCCCTCGACGATCACCAGTGGTGTACGGCCAGTGTAGGAGATCGCTCCCCACACCATGATGCCGGGTGTTGGCCCTGTGTGCCTCGGTCGTATGCAGTCCTGATTGTGGCGCTCACCTGCACGGCGCCAAACATGCATACGACCATCATTGGCACCAAAGCAGAAGCGACTCTCATCGCTGAAGACGACACGTCTCCATTCGTCCCTCCATTCACGCCTGTCGCGACACCACTGGAGGCGGGCTGCACGATGTTGGGGCGTGAGCGGAAGACGGCCTAACGGTGTGCGGGACCGTAGCCCAGCTTCATGGAGACGGTTGCGAATGGACCTCGCCGATACCCCAGGAGCAACAGTGTCCCTAATTTGCTGGGAAGTGGCGGTGCGGTCCCCTACGGCACTGCGTAGGATCCTACGGTCTTGGCGTGCATCCGTGCGTCGCTGCGGTCCGGTCCCAGGTCGACGGGCACGTGCACCTTCCGCCGACCACTGGCGACAACATCGATGTACTGTGGAGACCTCACGCCCCACGTGTTGAGCAATTCGGCGGTACGTCCACCCGGCCTCCCGCATGCCCACTATACGCCCTTGCTCAAAGTCCGTCAACTGCACCACATACGGTTCACGTCCACGCTGTCGCGGCATGCTACCAGTGTTAAAGACTGTGATGGAGCTCCGTATGCCACGGCAAACTGGCTGACACTGACGGCGGCGGTGCACAAATGCTGCGCAGCTAGCGCCATTCGACGGCCAACACCGCGGTTCCTGGTGTGTCCGCTGTGCCGTGCGTGTGATCATTGCTTGTACAGCCCTCTCGCAGTGTCCGGAGCAAGTATGGTGGGTCTGACACACCGGTGTCAATGTGTTCGTTTTTCCATTTCCAGGAGTGTAGCTCCGATCTTACACCCTGCGATTCTTTTTATTCCCATCACTAAAGGCAAAGCTTCATGGCATTTGATTTGGGAGAACTGAAGCAGTGTTCAAGAAAACTGAGCGATTCTCAAGAACATGACGAAGAATGGTATGCATCATGTGTAGGACTGGCATCGATGCTATAAAAAGTGCATTAAAGTAAGAGGGGGAGCACTTTGAAAAAGACAATGTAAACAATGAGATGGAGTAATAAAGATCAGAGAAGGAAATCAGTTTCAGTCTTTGTTGATCAGCCCAGGTATTACTCGGCAAATCGAGCCGTAATCCCGACCGTAGCGGGAAATAACTGGTCAGGTAACCAGATACAGTCACATGCCTGTTTAGAGAGGGACAAGCACAGAAAGTGAATGCGGAAAATGTTTTTGCAGGTAGATGTGATGGCTTGCTGTTAACGATATGGAATTATTATCGCTGAAAAGGAGACAGGAGTGACCAAGGTGATGGAACGTGGAGGCAAAAGCAGAGAAAGTGGATTCCACGCAAATTACGGCAGGTGGGACACAATATCGAGCGGAGAGGGTTGCACAGATATTTTCATTTCGCTTTACTTGTTTGAACAAAATAATTTGTCGTCTTCAGAAACTTAGTACTGGTTTAGCAGACGTTATTATTTTCTTCACAGAAGCATAATGCCGTGATGTGTCGAATAGTATACGTATTTTATGTGATTATTGTAAACTCAGATTGACAGACTGACAATTTACAGTAAACGAATTACATCTATGTACTTGTCATCTTGACATTTTTGGACGTAAAATGGTATTTTATTTCTATGAAGAATGTATTTCATCTGCTAAACAAGCACTAAGCTTCTTAAGTTGATAATTTAATTTGTCGAAACCAGTAAAGGACATAAAAATGTCTGTGCAAAAGACAACTGAATTGTATTCTGAAACTTAATTGTGACTTGCAGAGTAATTATGTAGATGTACTTGTCATACAAACATTCGAACAAATATGCTCGCGGCACCAAGAACATCTGATGAATACAATCTTCGCGCTATTACGTCGATGCTTTGGAAGATTAAACGGAAAACGGAATTGGTTTACATTTAAAAATATTTATTTTTCGGGAATTAATTTTGTTGCAAACCACCCATACGATAACACAGCCTGAAAAATTGATGCTGAAAGTTGATCATGAGTTGTTCTGTGAATCCGCGCGGTTCCGAAATCCGCGCTGGATTTCCAATAGCAGATTACAATTCTGATGCCTCGAAATAAAGTTTTTAACTTGTCGATAAAAATAAACATCACACTGCCGGCACACCGATGTGCAGTTTAGCGATATTAGTTCTACCGTGCAGAGCAGTCAGTCCTCGCCATCTATAAATGTGTTATCATGCATAACAGTATTAGTTTGTCCATTCCAGGAAACCAATATCAGACAAAACTTATTATCAGCAAGGAATGGTTTTAAAATGTTCTCAAGATATGTTTTGTGAACTTCAGTTTACTGGATTTGCAGCAAGTGACTTAAACACTTTTTAACAAGTCGATTAAACGATTGATCTCTTCTATACCCAAGGACCACATGAATCATTTGTTCGTAGTAAACACAAGAGAATTTCAGGCAACATTTGTCAAAACGCTGAAATAGAATACTGCACCATTACGAATGCGTTATTTTATGTATACTACCAATTGCGACAAGGGTTCATTTTTCTCCCTTAAGCGATAAAGTGCGTCGAATGCTGGTCTTCGAAGCACTCTTGCTCGGTATTGTTTTCGTGTAGAGAGGCCTAAAATTTTAATTCTTTACTAATCCAAGTCGTATGAGTAATTTATTTACCTACCTTGCTACTATTCCTTATTGATTTACTTGCCTGTGTTGAAAAAATCAGCAGCCGGCTGAAGAAAAAAGGCACCTAGTGCCTTTTTCAGAAGAGTAGAATTATAGTATTATTAACGTGCATCAAAAATATGCATGCGTACGTACCGTAATACTATTGTCATATCAATCATAGTACACGTACAAATGTGGTATTAAGGTCTCCAAACAACAAGTGCAGACGTCATATATTAACCGTCCTATTCTTCCCAGTTTCGAAACGAAAAGTTTGCACTTGGAAATCGAACACAGGTTCTCTGCTTCCCAGCCAAAAGCCATGGTCACTACGCCAGTGGCGCTTTCATTGCACAGAGTTTACATAACGGGTACGTTAAGAGACAGACGAAAAAATTCTTCCCTCGATTTTCAGGAAAATATGCGTTTGCGGACCCTATATATTATGATGAAAAGTGCTAAGTGTTCCATTATCTACCGAACTTATCAATCTTAACAAGATTCGTGACGTGAACTTTTGGAGCAGTTTTCCCAAAAACGAGGAAGCGTTGAGCCAAAATATATTAGTCTTTCGTTTTAAGTTATACACAGGCGACCTGCCAAATACGAGCCGAATCGCTTGGCTGTGTGTAAGGCACTCCCCTTCTCAGTGGGCAAGTTTCATCGTTGCCGAGTCATACCGGCGATGTGCGAACAACGAGGTGACAGTGTAACATATTCTAATGGTACACCGTTGCCACAGAGACAAGTGGAAAGCCAAAGGTATCCACGAACTTGGGAGACGGAGTGCGCCACGACATGGCAGCAATGAAACACGCTGGTGTCGCACGTCTTGCCCATCTCTCACTAGACGGCCAGTACGAGGTCTGATTAACTCCGCTGTCACGTAACAAGCTGAGAAGTTCTTTTTTAACGTAATGAGACGGCTGCTCTAGCCCTCCAACACAGCACGTATCTCTAGACTGGTCGCTCATGAGAGTAATAGCGTAGCGTAGTGCTTTCAATTTACCCCAAGAAAATCAGATGAATCCCAGTTTTCAATATATTTTTTTCGGGAATTTCTTATTAAACCTTCTTCATTATGCGTGCCGCTTTACCTTTCACTGCTTCGACGGACTTAAATCTTATTCCTTTTAATGCAGATTTGACCTTCGGGAATGGATACAAGTCACATTCTGCTAGGTGGCGCGAATAAGGTGGTAGGTTTTTTAACAGGTATGCTGTACTCCGCTAGAAACATCTTAACAGACACTGCGGTATGAGCTGGTGTGCTGTCCTGATGCAGAAGACTTGTTCTTACACAGTTCGGATCGCTTTTTCCTTATTTTCTAACGGAATTGAGAAAGAACCTCAAGGTAGTAGTGTTGATTAATAGTTCGACTTTCAGGAACCCAGTACAGATTCACAATTCCGTGAATACCGTAAAAAAATCGTCATCGCTTCCAGTCTTGTTTTGCTCATTCGAACTTTTTCACTTTCGGCGAAGTTGGGCCCTTCCAGTACATGGATTGACTCTTAGTTTCTGGATCATAAGTGAAAAACCATGATTCGTCACATGTTTTCACTCTTTCCAAGAAATTAGGATAATTTTAATGGTTTTTTATTCGATCGTGAAAGTTTCCGCTACCAGTTTCGCGCACTCTTGTCCCGTGCTAAATTGATTTTATAAAATTTCCCTTACGTGTTTTTTTTTTTTTTTTCAATTCCTGCAGTTTCAGTAATCGATCGAACCCTCAACCGACGGTCAGGTCGAATCAGATTACCTACTTTTTCGACATGTTCATCCGTTTTTGATGTTCAAATGCATCCCGGACTTGCGTCAACTTCAACGTCTTCTCGGCCATCGAGGAAAGGCTTGAAACGCTCAAAACGTCGTGTGCGAGATAAGCAGTCTTCGCCATAAACTTCATTAGTAAAAGATGGGTGTCAGCAGTGGTTTTTCCAGCTCTCATGTAAAACTTCACGACAGTTCATTGTTCTGTTATTACAATTATCATCTCTACGGTAAAACAAACACCAGTGATGCCGCAATCGACTGAGAAGGCTTCACACTTCACAGCCATTGGTCGTTCATCCTTGGCACGTGCGTACTTACTCTGTGACTGTGTCGGTCTCGTTACTTTGTAGACTTACTTCGTATGTAGGAGCATCTTCGTCAAGTACATAAGAAAAACTTCAGGTGAAAAAATTAAGTGTAACACCATTAATACAACATTCATGGCGTAATACTTTTCTGTGAAAGTAGAAATAAGGTTGAGGCCGAAATAGAATGAAAATTTAGAACACGGATAACTTAATTAGGAAGAGTTACGTCCAGAATAGCGGTTAACAGTTATGTATACATGAATGTACACTTCCCGGCGTATATGGATGACGAAATCTTCTCTCCCACCATTCGGGTGGCTGCGTCGAAGTTCGGCGTCTTCTGGCGAAGATGATGAGAGTGGCACTCAATGTAACGTCACGGAATTTCAACGCAACCATCGGGATGGAACATTTCGTCAGCTACCGCTACAAAAGAAAATTATCACATAAGCGAGTATAAATTATGTTGTCAAGATATTGCAGCCAAATTTTTACATAATTTTAAATTGCATTGGGCAGCAAGAGAGTGTATATGAACAACACTTCGAAGTCGTTTTTTTAATTGGTGCGTCTTCTGCTAATTCAGTCGGAGGAGCTAGCCCGCATAACTGCCACGTTAGGTTGGTTGCCTACATGGCTGTTACTACTCCGCAGCCACTGGTGTAGTGTGTGTGTGTGTGTGTGTGTGTGTGTGTGTGTGTGTGTGAAAGTAGGGGATGCAACGGGGAGAGGATGTTTCAACCAGTGGCATGGTCTTACTGAGCAGGACTAGAACTGAAATGAGATTAGCGACAAACTAAAAATCAGAGTTGTGGACCACGTACCGGTTCGAGGAGCATTCAGTAAGTAAGGCAAAACATTTTTTTCTTGGCCAATTTCGGTTGAAAATATTCGGAATTTATTGTGGGATATCGTGTAATGTTCCATGATGTTCCGATAGGTGGGGGCAATATATGTAGCCTTCAAAAGAGTTGTAACGGAGATGCCCTCCAAACAGAGAGCGGTCATTGAGTTTCTTTTGGCGAAAAACCAAAGCATCGCAGATATTCATAGTCGCTTGCAGAATGTCTACGGAGATCTCACAGTGAACAAAAGTACGGTGAGTCTATGGACGGGGCGTTTGTCATCATCGCAACAAGGTAGCGCAGACCTGTCCGACTTTCCACGTGCCGTTCGACCGCACACAGCTCTGACTCGTGCAATGTTGCACTGTGCAGAGCAGAGACTCCCATTAGAGGTGATCAACAGATTACAATCAAAACCTTCCGTGCTCAAAATGACGTCTCTGTTGGTAGTGCTCACACACTCGTCCACCAGATGGGGTACTCAGAGGTGTGTGCCCGCTGGTTTCCTCGACACCTAACAGAACACCATAAAGAGTAACGAAGCACCATCGCTGCGAAATTGCTTGCACTTTACGAAGCTGAGAGTGAAAATTTTTGTCGAACATCGTCACAGCATCTTTGCCAGTTTTTGTTCCAGTAAATCCTGTCCTGTTTCCGAGGCCGGCGTTGAGTATCCTGACAGATATAGAAATAGATGCCCATTTATCAACAGCAAACAAGACACTTTTTAGTTTCATCAAAATTCTAAGAAAAAGATCACTTAGCAGTAACTTCAAAATTCGCTTATATCAATCGACCATTATACCTGTGATGTTATATGGATGTGAAACATCAATATTTAAAAAGAAAGATGAAGAAAAACTGTTACTATTCGAAAGAAAAGTCCTAAGGAAAATTTTTGGACCTGTATACGACGAAGATAACATGGAATGGAGAATAAAAAGAAATGAAGAATCAAGAGAGCTGTACAAACACCGTAACAACGTCGAAGTGCTCAAGAGGAGATGGTTGAATTGGGCAGGCCATATAGCAAGAATGACAGAGAATAGACTACCTAGAATGGCTTTCAGCAGAACAATAGATGGAACGCGAGGAAGAAGGAGACCCAGAATCAGATGGCGGGATAACATTCGGGAGGACACAACTGGGATGAACAGCAACAGCAACTGGACAAACAGCGCATTTGACAGACAGAAGTGGAAGAGGCTCATAGAGCAGGCGCATAGTCGATAAGGCCCTTGCCACATGTAAAGTAAAGTAAAGTAAATCGTCACAGCAACGGAACATGCGTTCATCACTTTAAACCAGAAACAATCCACAGAGTGGCACCAGACCACCTCACCTCCGGAGAAAAAGTTCAAAGCTGCATCTTCATCCAGTAAAGTGATGGTAATGATTCTCTGGAACTCTGAAGGGGTTATTCTGTTTGATTTCCCTTCTCACTATGCAACAATCAACTCTGAAGTGTACTGTGCTACCCCTAGGAACTTGAAGAAACGACATCAGCGTGTTCGACTGCACAAAAATGCAACGCAAGGCCTCGTACAGGTCTGTGCTCACCATAAGACCTCACAAAACTTCATTGGACTGCTCTTCCTCATACACCCTACAGCCCAGATCTCGCATCTCCCGACTTCCATCCGTTTGTCCCAATAGAGGGTGCACTCCGCGGGAAGCAGTACGTGGATGATCGGAAAGTTATTGATGCTGCAAGACGTTGGATCCGACGTCGATCATTAGAGAGTACCAAGCGGACATACGGGCCCTCCCAGTGAGGTGGCGGAAAGTCGTCGCATGGAACGGAGAGTATGTTGAAAAATAGGGTGCTGTAGCCAAAAGAATGGGGAATAATATGGTGTACTGCAATCCTGAATAAAATCAACCTAGTTTCAGAAAAAATGTGTTGCATTACAAATTGAACTCCCCTCGTAGAAGGAATGATAGTAACGCATGACGGATAAGCATAAAGGAACTAAAGAGCGTACTAGCTCAAGAAGCAGAGCGTTCATTGTCAAAATAAATCTTCTGTTATGAAACATTAGCCTTAATTTGAAAATAAATTTCTAAGAATGTACGTTTGGAGCACAGCAGAGCACGAAAGTTAATCAAGTGCTGTGGGAAACCGGAAAACAAGGCTATCGAAGCGTATAGGATGTGGTGTTATAGCGGGAGCTTAAAACCTGATAAAATACGAATTGAGAAGGTTCTCGTCAGTAGTGACGAGGAAAGGATATGTGGAAAACTAACTAGAAGAAGGGGCTGGATAGTGGTATGTGTGTTAGAACATCGTAGAAATACCTCCATTGTAATAAGCTGTAGGCGGTAAAATTTTGACGAGAAAACAGAGATTGGGACATGTCCAACAAATAATTGAGGTCGTTTTCAGCGGATGGCTAATCACTTCTGGACGAGGCGACAACAACTGGATCACAGGTGGCTGTTGTTCAGTTCAGGTAGCTGCGTCACCCCACACATCACAAAAGGTGAAGCTGTCATCAACTCGAAGATTGGTGTGAACGCCACAATCCTTCACTAGGCATGGACGCATTGGAGGTGATAAGCCGCTCCCTTCCTTCGAGCTACAAAGTTTCTTACCCAGCCAGTTATAGTAGACTTTCGGTATATCATAGACTGCGAATTATGGTGCAGCTCACCATTTTCAGAATAATAAACATTACTACTGAGGAAAGAAGTGATAAATACCACAAAAATAACAGAACTAACTGACGATCCTGACTCTTTTGGAAACGAAATTTGGCACTTTTCCAGGGAGCCAATAATTGCGTCGCCCGCAGACCAAATGAACGCTAAATGTAATACTGAAAGAGCCAGTTGAATCAAAGCTGCTACATGTCAAAAATGTACCGTGTTGTAAGAGTAAGCAACTTGTATGGGAATATGCTTGCCATTTACACGTTTATTACAACTATTTTTGTTTAAGAACTGCTCCTTTTTTTAGTATTTACTAAGAAGAGATAATTTATTGAGGACATGAAAACTAATGCTGTCTGTAATACATTCCCGTACGTATATTGTAAAATTTGTTTGTGCCTGTGTATTCTATTCCTTTCTGTATGGTATCATAGGTAGGATCTGTAGACCAGGACTGGCCAAACCATGGCCCGCAGTTGTCCAGACACTGGCCCGTGGATGTCTTTGGACTGCACCATCCCCAATGTGTGGAGCGTACCTGCGGATAATTTCGCCTCTAGTAACCATCGTATCGGTATAGAGATAGTTCGAATTGTAGTTCATGAAACCGCAGTTTCAGTACACGAGTGGTTGTCATCCACACGATTGTTTGTTGTGTGCACAAGGCTGGTTCGAGGGCATTTTCTCACACAACCGACATGACGTTCACTGGTATCGGTTTTTGGTGCTCATTGTGATGTGCACTGATTTCGAATCTTGCACATACGTGCCTCTGGTGCCCCTCCAGCTTGGTGCCACAAACATTGCCTTGTGTCACTTTGGCGTTAAACCAGCCATTTGTATTACACAATACTGTAGTGATGTAAATAAGAAACCAATAACGCGACCGAAATTTTTGATGTGATGGAATTTGCCTTCAAAGGCTGGCAATAACAGTGCTGTGGTACTTCAGTTGTTTAGCGCCTTCATGTATGGTCTCAGTTTTCTCACAGCGAACAATTATTCTAACATTTCAGTATGATTTATGCTAGCAAAAAGAGGTTGTGGATAAGGAGTATTCAAAACAAAGAAGACAACACGGTATTATTTTTCCGGGTATCGGTGATAAAGCTGTGCGCATAATTTGCATTATACACATCGCAGTTCTCACATAACGTAGTCTCAAGCCGTATTTTAACATAATACATCCTGAAGACTGTGGTGATCTTCCTGAAGATGCTAGAATATCAAATTATAGTACTAACATAACATCGTGGCGCAATGAAGAACTGTCATCTTACTCGCTACGCAAACTTAATTTTCTATACACTCTCAATAAACTGATTTCAATGCATAAAATAGACAAAGTAATAACACCCATGATAACTTAGACCCCTCTGTTAAACTCAAATTTTATCGAATACTGGGCAGAGTGTCTACTGCCATTTTCGTTTACTATATGTAGCAAAGAAATGAATTGCCTGTAGTGAAAAGATGTAGAACTCTCCACACAAATGCTTTGAAATTAAATCCTATTGTTTCCCGTATGTTAGCTATACAAAGCGAAGAGACGTTTGGAGATTATACTGCCATATGAATACCAGGAAATCGACTCAGTTTGGGTCTGTGTGCTCAACTTCTATTCAACACGAGAAGAAACTGTACATGGCAAAGTGGCGCCTTGGCAAATATACAAACATGAAAAACTATGTGCCAGAACATTGGTGGGTAGCAAAGTTATTACTAAACTGGTACTTTTCAAATATTTCACGTTGCGCCCATAGCTCGTCGGGGCATTCATTTTAATTTATCGAAATTGCAGCTTTTATAAACAATTTTCCTTTGAGTATATATAACTCTACCATTTACTGTCAGTTATCTTTGATCAAAATATCAGCTTAATCAGTTGTGCCTCATTGTTAGTGTAAGCTATGTAGAAAATAAAAGAGAGGATATTTTGGCGTCACATCATTTATGTATTTAAGTGTATTGTCTCGTACACACTATATTCATATTTTACTGCCTCTGATAAAATTATTTTTTTTTTGTTGTTGCAGGTGCTAACTGGGGATACAAAGGCTTAGATGGTAAGTAAAACACTGTTCTTTTGTTTCGTTTACTATGAAACTGGATGATTTAGTGTCATTGTCTAGAAGCATAAAACATCAGTTATCATCAATCACTTCAACGACCTCAGATACCTAACACGTCTGCGACGTAAAACTTAAGAATAGTAAACGAGAACAAGAGTCTGGGATGGATGGATATAGACAACACCCACTTATTATAGGTGAATAACACTATAAAAATTCATAGACAGTGGTCAATTGGCTTACGCTAAACGTTCAAGCTACACTTGGGAGATCCCATTATGATGTTCTGGTACAGTTTTAAAAATATAAGCACTGTTAAATGTTCGAATAATAGTTGTGACTGGCTGAAACAAAAGTTCCACTTACTCTGTGTACATTTATTCAGCACATAGGTACAACGTTATACATTGCCTGCATCCCTTGCCTGACGCCACACCCACCAACTACCAATGTGTGTGTTCACTACACAGTACACCATGTCAAATACACCTCTGACGATATGCTGAAGTATATTATTATATATTACGTAGGCTGTGACGTCTACTGTCACAATACCCCCAAAATTTTCATATGAATAAAATGAGCAGCAAAAGTTTTAAACAGATGGCTGCTGCTCATAATGTAAGTATTGATGAAGCAACAGATAAAATAAAATTATGGGTCGTGTTCAGAGAGAAAACCAAATGACATTATCATACTAACTTAGTAATAATGCTAATAACATTCTGAAAACACTGAACTAAAAACCTACAAAGTAAAAAATGATAGTAGGTTTTCACTGAATAACTACTTACATAGTGTTCATGAAACGTATCTGTCTAGTTGGTTAGTGGTAACTCCATGTCAATAATCTCTGTGGCATTCCTTGGGCTTGCAGTTCAAAAAATCAAACATTTAATAACTCTTATAAATTAAAATAATACCTAACCGCAGTTTTAACTAAAAACATGGATGAATTCTTGAGAATACCAAAAAAATTTTATTTTCCATGTATCTGCATTCATGGATCTATTATAAAAACAGAGATTCCGTCTCAAACAATTTTTTTTCAAAAAAATTTCTGGTTTAAGCAGTGATAGCGAAAGATTCTTCAGAGGAGCACATATTCCAACCATAACAAAAATTCACTATTCGCTTTAGATTTTTCGTGGAACCACTCTCACTGATCTCACTTAACATGTTCTTGAGTTCTTGACTGTACTGTCACACCATACTGTATTCTGTTTCCTTGCTGCACAGCACCAGAGCTGAACCTCCTCCGATTCCTCCAGTGCTCTCGTTCAGGGTAGCTTGAGTTTTCTGGACACATAAATGATTCCAAATTAGCGTCGAGTCTGCTGCTCACTGACTCATCACGTTCATCCATTTTAGTCATTTCAGCATAACGTCAAAAACAAACTACCAAGTTCAGTTGAACTATTGTAATACAACATATAGAAAACTATACAGATATTGTAAAAAAATTAAATTCATGAAATTGAATGCTCAGTTGAATGCCTTAGTCCAGCATTTGATCTCAACAATGATGAAAATGCTGACGTATCTAATTTATCCACTTTATATCCCGACCCCAATAAAGATATATGCTGTAACATAAATGAGCACTTCCTAACAAACACAATATAATCATTAATATAGCCATGTCTACCTGGGTGACTAAATACGATCTCCCATATCTCATCTGTCATCACAAAGAAACCATATTTTTCTTTCAGTTCCTATTAAACAGCACCTTTTACATAACTTCAGAATAAACGAATAATAACCACCTCTAAAATTATGAAAACAAAAAAGGTACCCCCCCCCCAAAAAAAATATTTAGTAAACTTTCCCAAATGCTGCAAATCAGTATCACTTAATAAAACTAAAACATACAAAAATAATTAAGAACTGGCAGTCATAATTTTTATACTCTCAAGCACTTCATTACCCACTCATTTCTTATTTATCTTCAAAACTGCGGACCTTCTCTGGAGCCTTTCTAACAATTCAGATAGTCGCTCCTTCTGTGCTTCATTTATTCCCTCAATCACTTTAATTCTATCATTAACTGCACAAACTGCCGTTTGGTTATAATTCATGCCAGTTCCACAGCCTATAGTTGACAGCAGACTAATGACTGTTGGACTGAAGCCACAATTTCTTTTCCTAGTAAGCTGTAAAGCTGTTATCATGTACTTTAAATTCAAACAGTTGCCTGCTGCAGTTAATCATGGCAATTACTTTTGTCATCTTTTCCATACCTAACATAAAATTCGGACTCGGATTTAGGATTACTAAACACGGTTGACTAAAGCCAACATCATCTATTCCGATGTTAGGAATACCTGCCTTCTTACTGGCTTGCTTAACTTACTTGTTGTCCTGTGCATCTTCACCCAAGTAACTGGCATCCCAACTAACTGAGTGTGTGCTCTTATATGATCTAAAAACATTTTTGACACATCACAAACCTGACTCCATGTATCCAGTAAAACCTCTGCTTCAAAATCACCTAGTATTACGTTAATCACTGGTTGTATTCTTGTACTAATTCTCTCCTCAAGTTTCTCTTCCTCTAACAGATTCATCTTAATTTCTTCAAAATTATTTTTGTTATCAACTGATTACTTGATAGCTGCATTACTTTACACCACAAGAGGCTCTATTTCCAAATCATCCCAAAGAAGTTTGTTATAAGTAATTATGCTAGAAATATTCTGTCTTCCGTTGCCTTGCAAATTTTTCTGCAATTTTTCTACATATTTCTATGTTTATTAAACCAGCTGTTCCCATGTATAGTTTCATGTTCTTGCTTCAATTTATTAATTACTACATCTAAGTCACCATATCTTTAAATTTTCATCACCAAGCTTATGTGCTGTATATACTCTCCCCTTTTCTATTAAATCACTTATGCTTGGGCTTAACCTCGCTTGGTTTCACTGTATCATCTTCTTTTTTCCCAACTGTTGCATCTGATTTTATGACTAGAAATACTTCAGCTTCATTGACACTTTCTACATTATCAAAAAGACGGCTAAATCATTGTCTGAATCACTACCAACTTGATTAACATTCACTTCATTGTTAAATAAATAAAATCATCAACACAAAAATCAGAAAAATTATCGTAAGTAATATTTTTTAGTTCTGAAACCATGGAATTCTGACCTCCTCAAAATTGCGCATCACTCACATCCTCATTTACTTTCTCACATTCATTCACATTATCTGTCTGCTGCAAACATTTATCCTCATCACTTCCTTTCAATGGTGCCACATCCAGACTGATATACACACTACATTCTGCCCACTTAAAGACACTAACAGTATCATCTACCATGAGCTTATTACTTCCCGCGTGTTTTGCTTTTTCCTTTGCTTAATATAAAAATCTTGCTAAAATTACTCCTTTCCCAAACGTTTATCCATAAATAACATCACCACAGGTCCTGGCTGATTTTTACCTGCTGCCTGGCCTTGTTTGGCCCATGTTCCAATCTCGACCTTATTCACCCCAATGTGGACCTCTAGTGGGATACCTACTGGTTTCTTGTATTTGATGCTCTGTTTCTATCTCCTTGCTGCCTTTGTTCATTGAACCTACTGTTTTCCCCCCTGTTTCTTTGAATCTGGTTCTTCTGATTCTTCAAATCTCTCTTCCATGCTTCCCGTGCCATGTCCTATGCTGCTTGTTGTAGTTTTCTTTATTCCTCTTGAATCCTGCTGTCACGCACATTTCCCTTTGCCAGTTGTGCCTGCCATTCTTAAAACATGTAGCACTATCCATCCTTTTATGTATTCTAGAAAGTTATCTTTGTCTTCATTTGGTGGATTAATTAAATCCCATTGAATATTATAAGGTAGCCTTCTCTTTTATATAGAAATAGTTATTAATGTACCTTAACTTTTCAATTTTTCTATGCAGGACACTCTCATGCTTTGTCTAACTTGTCTGCATGGTGAACTATTGAAAAACTGTTCTTAGATCCTACATTGCTTTGCTTCTACCAAGTACCTGTGCAGAAATCACTCTTCAGAATCCTCTTAGCTTATAAAATTGCAAATATTCCGATTCCCCAAGATAAAGCTTTACCGTCTAACAAATGTTTCACAAATCTAATTTTATCTTCATCGTAGTCCGATTTAGTAACCTATCTTTACAACCATGTCGAAAACTATAGGATAGTATTTACCACCAATATTGAAATTTTTCATTCCTAGATTGCTAATGAAAGGTATCATAGGAACACAGTTTACTACTCCTCCTTGC
The DNA here is from genome assembly GCF_023864345.2 of Schistocerca serialis cubense. Taxonomy (NCBI): domain Eukaryota; kingdom Metazoa; phylum Arthropoda; class Insecta; order Orthoptera; family Acrididae; genus Schistocerca; species Schistocerca serialis. The sequence goes on along the minus strand of NC_064638.1, from coordinate 261,860,879 downwards.
GCCAGATTTAACAACTTCATCTTCATACAGTTTATTTTTTGTGCTACATTAGCCTCCGCCGTCGCTACTGTTTATTTATTCAACTCCACGTGGTTCCAGGGTTTCTAATTCACTCACATCTACATCAGTACTATTTTTGAGATTACTTTCAAGCTTTTCTTTCAGTTCGGAAATTCTGCTCCCAACTAGCGATCTATGCTACCGATATTGTCCATAAATTCGCCATTAAATCTTATACTTTCGTTTGAATTTTCTATCTCTGATTTCAGCTTGTTTTCAAAGTAATTTACTCGACTTTTCAACATACTTTCCATTACCCGGACACTATTCTTAAATGTCATTCTCTGCTCTTTAACACTATGCATACTGGGCCATTCACTAGCAATAGCTTCCAGTATTAAAGTTATAGTATCAACTTTCATTCACAGGTTGACGTATATAATCTCAGCTCTTTAACACTATGCATACTGGGCCATTCACTAGCAATAGCTTCCAGTATTAAAGTTATAGTATCAACTTTCATTCACAGGTTGACGTATATAATCTCATTATCTGATGATCCGTCATCTCTGGTGACTCTGCTCTCAAAAAACTGTCTGAATTATTCATTTTCGTACCTTTTCTGAACACAAAACGTCTAAAAGGATCAAAACGCTACACAGGGCAGTTCACTTTTCGCCATTTGTACTTAACGTTCGATGATGAAGTGGTTATCGGCTCCCCCTGTGTCGTCAGAGAATAGCTATGGTCGATGGGTATGGCTTATGGCGGAAGCATAATGTGGTGCCTGTCATGTGCTCCATCTCTGAGTCGCCACTCTGGAGACTGGCCTGATATGTGGTGCCCTCTTTATATATAGCCGTGCACCGTGTCCAACGCCGGACACAGCACAGCTCTGGCCTGCCAAAGTAAACAAAACAAAAAAGCTAGACAATACAAAGCAGTAGGTCGATGAAGTCAGAGACGCTCAAGGAAAATGTATTAGGAGCAATATGAGCTCACCACGGAACCGGCCTAACCCTGATGCATATGATGATGTCGATTAGTGAAGTCCATTTGCTTCTCTTGATGAGAAAGACTATTACACTAAATCTGTTGTGACGGAATACCGAAACTTTCTAAGCTCTTTAGTGACACAGATACTTGAACATTCTCGTACATTCCGATGGTGTAAACGGATGAACGGGTGTTAGTGTGACAGTATTCCATACATGATGGTTCCGTAATAATGTTACACACTTTCAGGGATGATGGATAAGGGTAAATGGATCAATCTGAGGTAAAGGACCGCAGTGCGGAAACTACCGAGTAGAAAGGTATAAGTGAAAACTGGTTTAAATTCCGCCTTAGCTTTGTGCGGCATTCAGATTAAGGGGCCACAACTTTCGAAACCTGGTCATGACTTACAGACTTCTCACTGAATACCCCCAATACCCTCAGATAATTTCCGCTGTTGATGAACTAGTAACGGCGCACATAACTTGATCTCAGAGAGACCGAAAATCTTAGATTTACCTGCACATGTTTCACAAGCTGCTTTATTTACAACCGTGGTTCGCAATGGCGTCCTCCAGAGTCAATGCAGGCATGGCATCGTCGCACGAAGTCCTGTCACACCCATTCTAATATCCACGGTGTCGTCTGAAGAGTGTCGCAGGCAGCGAGAATACTTGCCAGGAAATCCTATTCAGTCTCGACAGAAGACTCGTACATAAGATTTTTCACATGGTCCGACAGAAGTAATTAAGTGGGGTGAGATCAGGCGAACGTGCTGACCTCGAAGCAAGGTCTCCTTAGCCTATGACTTTTCAGGGCATGTCTGATTCAGCTGTTAAAGAACGTCGGTATAGAGTCAGGTGATACTGCATCGTGTTGGGACCACGTCCATTGACAAATAACAGGTAGAATATGTTCCAGAAATCCGGCTAGTATGTCCCTGATAAACACTGTGCACACTGGTGCATTTGAGCAGAAAGGAAAAAGAAACGGCTTTAGTATGTAATCATTAACTATAAAGGAACAGCCCTAGTACGTAATCGTTGGCTATACCTGTTTATACGTTGATTAATGATTTGTGTTGATGTCTCTTCACAACTGTAGTGTTTGGATTCCTATTGGCCCAAATGACTATTGCGACTATTTACCATTTCGTCTCTTGTGAAGCAGGCTTCATCTTTGAAAAACGAATACGCAGAAAAATGAGGACCAACTGTAAAGCGCTGCAAGGACCATTGGCAGAACACGGCACAAGGTCCAAAGTCGGCAGAAGTAAAAACATGCACTTTCTGTAATTGGTAGGGGTACAGCTGCATTTACCGCAGTGTTCGCCAAATAGCACTATGAAACATTCCTTTCAAGTGCAACTGTACCTTCTAGGTCGGGAGTCCGTGTAGTTAGTCTTCCTCGGTTCAATCGTTGTACTGTGGTACCGGCTGTCGTATTTCACTTAATCGTTGGAACAGTTTTGGAAACATTGTGAACCGGATGTCTTCTATATTTGGTCCTATACAACATTTCCGCTTCTCTGCAGCCTCCATTTACTTGGCCAAACACGAAAATCGTGTCTGCATGTTTCTTCTCCGGTACAGTCCACTTGATTATGGGTGAGCGACGTTAGTGCTTCAGCTTGTAAAAACAGACTGCAGTCAACTACAATACAGACATTGTACACCAGGATTGCTCATTTCAGTACACATTAAGCCATCTGCATTAGTTTAGCGAAGTTATTATCTCGACCTCTGCACCTAACTGCCTGTCGGAATTGTCTACCCTATAATCCTAGCAATAACAGTACTGGGACACTGCGGTGACAAAAGTAATGGGATACCCCTAATATCGTATCGGATGTCCTTTTGCAAGGTGTAGTGCAACAACTCTACGTGCCATCGACTCAAAAAAGTCATTGGAAGCCTTCTGCAGAAATATGAGCCAAGCTACTTCTACAATCATCCATAATTGCGAAAGTGTTGGCGGTTCAGGATTTTGTGCACGATCTAATCTGTCGATTATGCCTCACAAATGTTCGATGGGATTCATGTCCGACGATCTGGATGGCCAAATCATTCGTTCGACTTGTCCGGAATGTTCGTCAAACCAATCGCGAACAATTGTGGCCCATTGGCGCATTGTCATCCATAAAAATTGCATCGTCGTTTGGCAACCTGAAGTCCATAAATGGCTGCAGATGCTCTCCAAGTAGTCGAACATAACGATTTCCGGTAAATGATCGCTTGAGATGGACCAGCTAACCTAGTCCGTACCATATAAACATAGCCTACACCATCATGAAGCCACTGCCAGCTTGTACAGTGCCTTGTTGACATCTTCGGTCCATGTTTTGTAAGGTCTGCGCCACACTCGCACCCTACCATCAGCTCTTACCAACTGAAATCGGGGCTCATCTGAGCAAGAAACGGTTTTCCAGTCGCCTTGGATCCAACCGATATGGTCACGAGCCCAGGAGAGGCGCTGCAGGTGATGTTCTCTTAGCAAAGCCACTCATCGTGGTCGTCTACTGCCATACCCATTAACGCCAAATTTCGCCGCACTGTCGTAATGGATACGCTCGTCGTACGTCCCACATTGATTTCTGTGGTTGTTTCACGCAGTGTTGCTTGTCTGTTAACGGTGACAAGACTACACAAACGCCGCTGCATCCGGTCGTTAAGCAAAGGCCGTCGGCCACTGCGTTGTCCTTGGTGAGAGGTAATGCCTGAAATTTAGTATTCTCGGCACGCTCTTGGCACTGTGGATCTCGGAATATTGAATTTCCTAAAGATTTCCGTAATGGAATATCCCATGCGTATAGCTCCAACTACCATTCCAAGTTCAAATTCTGTTAATTACTGATGCCGACATGATTATTAGAATGGATGCACCTAAATAATTCGCAGTGGCTAGCACACTGGGCTCACATTCGGGAGGACGACGGTTCAATCCCGCGTCCGGCCATCCTGATTTAGGTTTTCCGTGATTTCCCTAAATCGCTTCACGCAAATGCCGGGATGGTTCTTTTGAAAGGACACAGCAGACTTCCGTCCCCGTCCTTCCCCAATCCGATGAGACCGATGACCTCGCTACCTGGTCTACTCCCCAAACAACCCAACCTAAATAATTGCTAACAACTAATCTTTATTCACGACAAACTGTTTCGACATTTATCGCCATTGTCAAGCACGTCTAGACTGATGTGACGTAGTGGATTGTCTTGTAACTGTCACTGTTTTAATAAGATGGTCAATGACGTAAATACAGGGTGTGTTACGAAAGACACCCGGGTGGGGTCCGCGAATCGCGCGGCGCGTTTGCCGGCTGTTGCCGCTGCGTCTGCCTTTTGTCGCTATGTGTAGTTCTCGGACGCCAATACTTCGCGCGGCACCCCTACATTGTGCGACTGAGTGTACTGGTCTTTTCTTTTGAGCTTTTTTGTCAACTTTAATCGCTTCAAATATTGTTGCTAGACGTCATTATTGCAACTGCGTCGAGTCCGGGGCTTTCCCTGCCCGTATGTCGCTGAACCCGGACCACAGACAGTAACTCCGTGAGCGTGTCTTCTACAATGTGCGACCGAGTGTTCGGGTGTTTTTTTTTTTCAGTTTCCTATCGATTTTACATTCTGAATGTATACACTAAGGATAACGAGTGTTTCTTTTGTTGAACTATGCAAAAACAGAATCGTGTGTGGAACGTCGGCTTGAATTCGTACAAAAATTTCCCGGTGTGCGTGTTCCCAATGATTCGACGATACGCAGATTAGTGAAGAAATTTCAAGAGACTGGATGTGTGTTACACAAACCAAGGCATAGAGAACTTAGTGTTTTAGCCAAAGATAAATTAGACGAGATAGGGGAAGCCTTGCAAAGGAAGCAGAGAAAATCTCTGCGCCGTTTGGCACTTCATGCTGGTGTGTGAAGAGCATCTGTTCACAGACCTGTGCACAAACTGAAATTGAAATCATACAAAATAACAGTAGCGCACCGGCTGAGGAACTCAGATACTGTCGCTCGACGTCGTTATTGCAACTGGCTGTTACAATCCGTGCATGATGGGGAACTTGATTCTATTTCTGATGAAGCATGGTTGCATTTGTCAGGGTACGTAAATTCTTGCAATAGTCGAGGTTGGAACTCCGAAAATCCTCATGAATTATAAAAACCTCTACATGACGTGAAAACAAGCAATTAGTGCAATACGAATTATTGGACCAGTCGTTTTCCAGGAAACAACACGTTCTGATAGGTATGTGAACAATATACTGCAGCCTTTTTTTTCACTTAAAGAAAAGATGAACGATTATTTCAAGCAAGACAACACGTCGCCAATGCTTCTATGACAGCAATACGAAATGTTTTTTATGACAGGATAGTTAACTGGCCTCCTCGTTCTCCAGATCTAAATCCGTGTGATTTTTATCTTTGGGGAACGTTAAAACACAAGATGTATGCGACCAATCCCCAAACACTCCAAAGAGTTGGAAGACAGGGTTCGGCTAGTCATTTCCCAGATTTCGGCGGTCGAAATTCGTGCAGTGTTTGCCAAAGCGTTCAGGAGATGTCAGGCTGCTCATACCACAGAGGAACACCATTATGAGCACTATCGTAAATAAAGATAAGCTTAGTTAATCAGATGGCAGCGTTGTTTATGCTTAACTCAGGGGAAGCGCGCGCAGCCCACTGCCGGCAAGTTATTGTCACCGAGCGAGGTGGCGCAGTGGTTAGCACACTGGACTCGCATTCGGGACGACGACGGTTCAATCCCGCGTCCGGCCATCCTGATTTAGGTTTTCCGTGATTTCCCTAAATCGCTCCAGGCAAATGCCGGGATGGTACCTTTGAAAGGGCACGGCCGACTTCCTTCCCCCTCCTTCCCTAATCCGATGAGACCGATGACCTCGCAGTTTGGTCTATTCCCCAAACAACCCAACCCTAGTTATTGTCCGAGAGACGGGAGACGGCGGCTGGCGGTTGCGGTGGCGGAGGTCGGTGGCCGTGCGGCGCGACCCGTGGACCCCCTCCTGGCCGTCTTTCGTGAGACACCCTGTGTATTGAAAATAAATGTTAATTGCAGTGTGTCAGTAGTTTGACAGTTCCACTCTTACGATGTCGCCACACCGTAATTAACATTTATTTTCGATATATTTACGTCATTTACCATCTTATTGAAACAGTGACAGTTATACGAGGGTGAGTCAAATTAAAACCTTAAATTTGTAATAACAAATCGAAATTTCGCGCCGTTATCCTGTAAGATGGTAAGCGCGCTACAAACAGCGTGCAGAATGGCCTTTAGGTGGCAGCATAGTTTAGATGCACACATACCGTCGCAGTATCAGTATAAAGATGGCCGCCCCACTTGCAACTTGCACCAGGGAACAACAGCGTTCTGTTATTCCGTTTTTGCCTAGTGAAGATGTAAAACCTATTGAAATTCATCGACGAATGAAGGTTCAGTACGGTGATGCATGTTTGTCACAGCAGCAAGTCTACGAATGGAGTAGGAATTTGGCCAATGGTGTGACTTCAGTGGAAGATTCTCCTCGTCCAGGTCAAGCACAACGAATTGTGACTCCACAGAACATTGCAGCAGTTGAAGCCATACTGAAGGAAAACCGCCGGGTGACACTGAATGACATTGCAGCATGTTTACAGATTATTCATGGGTCAGCACACCACATTGTGCAAGATGTGCTCCAGTTTCACAAAGTGTCTGCAAGATGGGTGCCACGGCAGCTGACTCCTGAAATGAGAGAACGACGTGTTGATTCTTGTGAAGAACTTCTTTGGCGCTTTGAACGAGAAGGTGATCGCTTCGTTGCAAGAATCGTTATTGGGGATGAAACCTGGGTTGACTTCCACCAACCGGAAACGAAGAGAGCGAGCAAGGAATGGCACCATTCCTCATCACGAAAACCAAAGAACTTTCGAAGAGAACCATCAGCAGGTAAGGTTATGCTGACTCTTTTGGGACGAAAAAGGCGTCATTTTGGAGCATTCCATGCCTAGAGGGACCACTGCCACCAGTGCATCATACACAGATCTCCTAAAAAATCATCTGCGGCCTGCAATCAAATCAAAGCGACGTGGATTGCTGTCACCAGGTGTCCTTTTGCAACATGACAATGCAAGGCCCCACACTGCCACTACAACAGTTGCAACAATCACAGACCAGCATTTTGAGTGTCTTCCTCATCCACCATACTCATCAGACCCTGCCCCAAGGGATTTCCATATGTCTGGACCACTCAAAGACGCAATAGGAGGAAAGAAGTTCCGTTCTGATGAAGAGGTACGCCACAAGGTGCATGAGTGGTTGCACGGACTACCGAAAGAATTTTTTTCTAAAGGAATTTGTGCACTTTGTAAGCGCTAGAGGACTTGCATTGAGCGTGGGGGAGATTATGTTGAAAAGTGATACAGCTTTGTACCACTTCTGCACAATAAATAATATTTTAAAAAATATTTAAGGTTTTCATTTGACTCAACCTCGTAAGACAGTCCACTAACAACATAACAAGCTCGTCACATCAGTTTACTCGGCGATAAATGCCGAAACAGTCTGTCGTGAATAACAGCTATTTTCTGTCCTAATAATCATGTCGTTATAAGATATACACTGAAGAGCCAAAGAAACTGGTACACCTGCCTAGTACCGCGTACGGCCCCCGCGAGCACGCAGAAGTTTCGGAGCAGGACGTGGCATAGACTCGACTAATGTCTGAAGTAGTGCTGGAGGGAACCGACACCGTGAATCCTGCAGGGCTGTCCATAAATCCGTAAGAATACGGCGAAGTGGAGATGAACAGCGCGTTCCTAGGCATCCCAGATGTGCTCACTAATGTTTATGTCTGGTGAGTTTGGTTCAAATGGCCCTGAGCACAATAGGACTTAACTTCTGAGGTCATCAGTCTCGTAGAACTTAGAACTACTTAAACCTAACTAATCTAAGGACATCACACACATCCATGCCCGAGGCAGGATTCGAACCTGCGACCGTAGCGGTCGCGTGGTTCCAGACTGTAGCGCCTAGAACCGCTCGGCCACTCCGGCCGGCGTGAGTTTGGTGTTCAGCGAAAGTGTTTAAACTCAGTTCCTGGCGCCACTGTATAGCAATTCTGGACTTGTGGGGTGTCGCATTGTCCTGCTGGAATTGCGCAAGTCCGTCGGAATGCACAATGGACATGAATGGATGCAGGTGATCAGACAGGATGCTTACTTGCGTTCCACCTGTCAAAGTCGTGTCAGGTGCCCCATATCACTCCAACTGCGTACGCCCCACACCGTTATAGAGCCTCCACCAGCTTGAAAGGTCCCATGCTGACATGCAGGATCCATGGGTCCACGAGGTTGTCTCCATACCCGTACAAGTCCATCCGCTCGATATAATTTGGAACGAGACTCGTCGGACAGGCAATACGTTTCCAGGCTCAACAGTCCTATGTCGGTGTTGACGGGCCCACGCGAGGCGTAAAGCTTTGTGTCGTGCAGTCATCAGGGGTACACGAGTGGGCTTTCGGCTCCGAAAGCCCATATCGGTGATGTTTCGTTGAATGGTTCGCACGCTGACACTTGTTGATGGCCCAGCATTGAAATCTGCAGCAGTTTGCGGAAGGATTGCACTTCTGTCACGTTGAACGATTCTCTTCATTCGTCGTTGGCCCCGTTCTTGCAGGATCTTTATCCGGCCGCATCGATGTCGGAGATTTGCTGTTTTACCAAATTCCTGATATTCACAGTACACTCGTGAAATGGTCGTACGGGAAAATCTCCACTTCATCGCTATCTTGGAGATGCTGTATCCCATCGCTCGCGCGGCGACCATAACACCACTTTCAAAATTTCTTAAATCTTCATAACCTACCATTTTAGCAACAGTAACCTATCTAATAACTGTGCCAGGCACTTGTTGTCTTAGACAGGCGTTGCACATCGCAGCGCCGTATTCTGCCTGTTTACATATTTCTGTATTTGAATACGCATGCCTGTACTAGTTTCTTTGGCGCTTCAGTGTATATTATCCAGCTGGCCCTAAAGAAGGAAAAAAATCTGTTAATTCTCGTCGAGCGGCCATAATCACGTCGAAAATCTTTTATATGAATCTCTGGAATACAGATAACAGCTCTGCCAATGTACTGCCTACTTTATGTACGCGATGCTACCGCCATCTGTATATGTCCACATCGCTATCGCGTGACTTTTGTCTCCTCAGTATACATGTATTCCACCGACAGAGGTATCAGAACGAGTTTCGCTTTTAACTTTCAACTCGTTTCCGGACCAGGTTCCCTTAACTCAAATTGATGCATTTACTGTTCTCCATCACCCCCGAAAGTTTGTAACATCATAACGGAGGCACTCCGCATACTCAACGGACGACATGTAACACAGACTTTGCCCCCTCTGTCGTGATGTAACCTTCACTTAGACGCTGCGCATTCACAGACGGGTGCGGTGTGTGCATACGGAAAGCGAGCAACACCCATTGTCATTGCAGGGAGCGGTCGCCTTCCGCTTGCTATGCTCGCGTATCGGCAGGTCGTAAACTGTGCGAGCGACAGGAATGGTGCGAAAGCGCAGCCCCGCGCCGAATCTACATTAGGGCGTGACTGTCGCCTCAGCAAAATCTGTACTCGCCCGGCGTCGCCTCGGTTTACTGCAGGGCGGAGCGGGTTCCGGTCGCCGAGACGGCGCCGGGCACTTCCTCATTTAACTATCCGGTTGCACGATGAGTCACGCTTCTAGTAATGGGCTCCTAATGCGAGCCTCATTGCATTTCGTGCCCTTGATACCTTAAGATCGATTCGTGTCAAGTTTTATAATGAAGGCGTGCAGTCTAACAAAATGAGGGTTGGCCATAAAGTATAACGTCAACAAAGAAAGTTACCTACAGTGGGTGAACAAAATGTTATGACCTGACGAAACTACAATCGTCCGATATTAAGTCTGGGTTCTTTGATTCCTCTGGGATCTGGCTGATCGGAACTACAACATTTGAAATTGATTGGCGACTCCATGGCGTGTTGTGTGCACCACGACCAAATTGTGAATAGAATTGGAAGGAAAATCAGCATTGGCCGTATTTTGTTGTTTTTATTGTCAGCAAAATCGATTTTCGGTCACTTAGTGACCATCCTCAATGCTGTAAAAAAAATTAAAATTGGTAGACACTGCTATCAAGCTATAACCATAAGCTTAGAGCTATCACATAAACTAAGGCGAATGCTGATTTTCCTTCCAATTCTATCCAACATTTGAAATATTAGTTCACTCTATTACAAGAATGATGAAAAGGTGTACTTAACTTTCTACAGTCCATTGCCACAAGAATGTACAGTACATTTGCAGCTGTCTTTGAACAGTAAAGCGTCACTTGATGCACACAATTACAAACTCTTCTCTTGAAGTACAAGTTAACCATTTACATAAGAACAGTTTCTATTGAGACATGAATAACTCTGCTGTTCTAACTAGAGGTCTTCATCGTAGGTCACATACTGAGGCAGAGTGAGTCAGTGCTAGGCTCTAGATCGACCTCCGTGCGATGGCGGATTGCGGCGATGCAATCGACCTCCGCGCGATGGCGGATTGCAGCGATGCATCGCTAATGTCTGTGGTATCGATGCACGTTACCGATTTTGGTGTGACACCGCGATCTTTGGACGAATCACAAAAAAAGTAGGAACACCGTAAAAACAACGCATTGCTATACCTAATACGGTGTAGGAAAACCGTTGGCATTCAAAACAGCATCCGGGAATCTCGGTATTGATGGTGGTGGACAGCCATCACGCACACTTTTGTCCAAAGTAGACCACAAGGACTCAATAAAATTGAGACCTGGCGATTGTGGTGACCAAGACTGATGCGATACTTATCGTTGTACTCACAAAACTAGTCCTGGACAAAGCGAGCTGTGTGATCAGGTTCAAAATGGTTTCAAATGGCTCTGAGCACTATGGGACTTAACATCTGAGGTCATCAGTCCCCTAGAACTTACAACTACTTAAAGCTAATTAACCTAAGGACATCACACACATCCATGTCCGAGGCAGGATTCGAACTTGCGACCGTAGCGATCGTGCGGTTCCAGACTGTAGCGCCTAGAACCGCTCGGCCACCCCGGCCGGCTGTGTGATCAGGGCCCCTGTCGTCTTGGAATACGGCATCGCTATTGGGGAACAAAAATTGCACCATAGGATGGACCTCATGAGCCAAAATGATCACGTAGTACTTGACAGTAACGCGACTTTGCAGAGTAACCTTCTGCCAATTGAATACCATGATATAGCTGTCCAAATCATTCCCGAACCTGCACCTAGTTCAGTCTTCTGACGTAAATTTGGACAGAAGTTGGAAACAGAGTGCATGAAGACTCATGCGACCAGATGACTTTCTTCCATCGCTCCATAGCCCAGGTTTTAAGGCTTCGACACCACTTTTTCCTGTTATGAGAAGTTGTATCACTGATGAGTGGTTTTGGAATTCCAGATCGCCCCCCAAATTCCCTGTTTGTGGGGCTCCCTTGATGTTGTTTTGGTGCAGACCTTCGACCATAGATACTAGTAGACTGGCCTTGCTGTGCAGAAGCTATAGGGCTGGTGTGGCTCCAACATAAACCCCGTGACTGTTGGCGAAACGTGGCGGGATTTCAAATCAGCGGTCTGCCATCCTATGTTTGTATCGTATTTTCCCCATATTTGTCAATTGACTGAAAAACGCTTCCAACAAAAATTACTTTTTTATTTGCGAAAAATTATGCCAGAACTACATTTGACCTGGATTTGTTCACAGTACCATTTATAAAGTCTAACAAATACATCGAACGCCACTCTGGTGGGCAGCGGGACGAAATTACTATAAACTATCAATAAAATTAAAATGTCGTTAAATTCTTTTAAACAGTAAGAGTGGGCTCGTGTCAAAACCTTAAACATTGGATTCGCCGCGTTTTGAGCTCTAGTCACTTATAAAAGAAAATGGGATATGGGAATTATGTCAACACATTCTAACAACATTCATACTTAGAGGCATTGGAAGCACAGATTTCAGAAGACGAAGCATCATCTAACGAATGCCTTCTAGTGTGCGATTTACGAAGCTTAGGCCTCTTCGATTTCATATGCTCCGGAAAATCAAAAAGTGTCGGGATAGCATCACTACTTAGCCAGTTCCCTCCAGTCTTAGCCCTATAAAAACATCAGGTTTAAAAATGACAGATATTGTAAATATAAATTATAAATATACATTGTAAATAATAACTAACCTATCAAAACACTTCTCCTCGAAGTGCTTCGAGCAAAGGCGCGTATGTGCAGATGTCTTAAAGTTTTTCCGTTTCAGGGCCTGTATCCAAAGCTGCCTTCGGTTTTCATCCTTAGGGAACCAATGATTAGGAACGAGAAACAGTTATACTTACTTCTGTAGCCGAATTATCACAGATTCTTTCCAAAATGTAATATGAGTCCGACTTTACAGGCATCACTTTCAACACTTTAATTTACGTGATACTGTATTTTAAGTTTAATAACCATATAAAAGTCATTTTAGCAGATTTCAATAAACGCATCTGCACTATCATAGAAACACTTAAACGTGAAATGTAATGCCATTTCCACCGACAAAACGCTGAGTACAGCCATAAGCGCAACACGAAACAACCGTATTTAGCCAACATTCACGCATTTAGTCCTGCAGTGTGACTTTTGCATCTGTCGTCCCCTTATTTTTCGTCACAATCCTCTTCAATGGTCGTCCGTCACGAACACTCAACACAAACTTTCACCCACTTTGCGACTTAGCGGATGATGTTTTTCCTCTTTCCGTGTGTGTAGTATAGATCTTCGATATGGTGTCTCATGAAACGCCAAACACGTCGACTCGCTTCGTTGCGTAAGCACCCACCAAACGACCACCAACAATTCGACCAAATTCGAATTCACTTAGTTCCGATATAGTGCACTCACCGTTAAACACAACACTGCTCTGACCACGAATACACTGTAAATCTCTTACAATATGCTCCTTAGATGACTAGACGAAAACCGCAGGACGTTATCGTTTTCAGCATATTGAGGATATTGCACAGGTGCCGCCAGTGGTCAAATACGACAGTGCAACCTGCAGGCTGGGCTAGCATCTGCATTTACGTTCAAGCACGCATTTACAGCGCTGTGTCCATAAGTAAGTCCAGTCCCTGTAACTATTCGTTCGTTCAACTGTAGCCTTAGTACACACTGAAAATCCTGCGTCAAAGTACATATCACGCCGCTAGACGATCCTGAACAAAATGGTGCAACCTACTGATGAAATTGAGAATCGTCCAGTATTCCGGGAACAATGCTGCAATAATCCATGCTATTGGAAATGTATGGCAACAATGAATCATCGTATTACACAGTGTTTCGATAGGACAGATCCTTCCTTGGTGCAGGGTGGGGCAGCTGTGAGGCACGATTGTGTAAGCAGTCGATGGAGGCAAGGTGGAAGCCCCAGAGGCTCCAGAGAAAGGCAGTTGGAGATGTAACAAGTTCTTTTATTGACGCTTGATACATTGGGTCAATGGCTGGCTGGCCACTGAATTCCCCTGGGCTGGCTGCCTCCACACCCCGCATTGCTGACTCTGGACTACACTGCACCTATAATCCATTCATCATAAGCGTAAACCAGATGTAAACATTGCACTATTTATTCTTCCGCATTTGCTGGAACCTCATTGGAATTCCGTTTGACATGGTACTGTAGCCAAGCTGTCTAGAGTACTGTCAACTACGATAATAAGGGTACGTTTCGTGCTGTGCGTTACGCGCACATCGACTTAGCGATAATACGGGGCAACAGCTTTACCGGCATTGCCGAGCGGTTCTAGGCGCTACAGTCTGGAACCGCGCGACGGCTGCGGTCGCAGATTCGAATCCTGCCCCAGGCATGGATGTGTGTGATGTCCTTAGGTTGTTAGGTTTAGGTAGTTCTAAGTTCTAGGGGACTGATGACCTCAGAAGTTAAGTCCCATAGTGCTCAGAGCCATTTGGACCATTTACCGGCATATTTAACTTGGACAGCACTGGCCGGTCGGCTGGTACAGCTAGCCTGCAGTGACGTGGCCATCTGCAGTTCACACCCAAAAAGGGACGAGCAGAGGAGCAATACAGCTTTGAATATCTTTTTAAGTTTTAAGCAGAATGAAATAAAAAATGGTTCAAATGGCTCTAAGCACTATGAGACTTAACATCTGAGATCATCAGTCCCCTAGATTTAGAACTACTTAAACCTAACTAACCTAAGGACATCACACACATCCATGCCCGAGGCAGGATTCGGACCTGTGACCATAGCAGCAGCGCCGTTCCGGACTGAAGTGCCCAGAACCGCTCGGCCACAGCGAATGGCAGATTGAAATAATACACTGTAAATCTCCCACAATATGCTCCTTAGACGACTAGACGAAAACCGCAGGACGTTATTGTTTTTAGCTAACGTACTATTGTAATTAAAAACAAGAATGATTAAAATTCCTGACTTAACCACGGGGTAATTTTTCTGCATAAGCTATGTGTAACGTGAGAGAGCATTGAAGGAGTTCACCACATAGTTAAATATTGAAGCCACTGAAGGTATTACCTACAGTAAGTCGTTTTCTAATCTTTTAGCTCCTTCCTTATCCGAATCCGAGAAATACATTTCACTTCTGTGTCGCCTGCTACTTTGATAACGAGCCGTTCTATATCCCGCCAGCGTTCGGCAGTGATGTGTGAAAAAGTGCGTGCGTTAGGTCCAGTGCGTCTGGCAGCTTCACTGTCTTGTTACTTCTCGGGTCAAATCCCGCAACTTGGCTCCAAATCAGTTCTGTTGGGTTCATATTGTAACGGTACAGTAGCAAATGTAAAAATGCAGCATTTGTATTATGTGCTCCATGTTAACAACTTTTATGAACAGTCTTTCATAAAACATCCATAATAAAGAATTTGTATTTGAAATGGCAACAGGAATTTCGCGTCCAGTATGTAATTAGAAACAAGAAGACGTGCACTAGTCATAAAAAATGATGATGAGTTTTATAGTTACGAGGTGTAGGTATTTCAAATGGAACGAAAAAAAATGCTACTGGAGGGATTTGAACCAACGCCCGAGTAACCACTTTATTCAACTTTTCATTACGCTACCGACTGCGCTACAGTTCTACGCCAGTTTTAGTTATCAATTGCATTGATACACACTGGAAAAACTTCACAGTCGATTATTTCCGAAAATTTATGAAAAACGTTAAGAATAGACTGTTTCTCGGCACTTTTTAACTGTGTTCCACACGCGTGTTTCACTGCGGAACAGAAAACAGCCTCAGCCATTTTCATACTGCGCATTAACAGCGCGACAATCGGAGCACAATGCTGCAGAGGCTGTGACTGTACAGGATTTTTGAAATAAAAACTACGTAGCTAAAGCGTGATTACGAAAAACGTCGATGGCTGTCAATACATTTGAATATCATGAAGTTTCATTTAACGTTACTTAATAATAAGATATCTAATACAAACGTAGGACCTGCTTCCAAGAGCGTAACAACGGCAGTGCACATGTGCTACGGCTTCTGGCCAATCATCACATTTGTGTTTGTTTACATCAGGTTTATTCTTACGATGAACGGATTATAGTTACGTAAACTGGCTGCACAGTCCCTGCGCCAGCGGTGTGCGAACTCGACGCAGCTGTGGACTCTGGCGCCATCCGGTGGCGTTGCGGTGGCGGATGCCCGCCACGCTGAGCCGCGGTGGCTGACGACGACTGGTGTGCACGGGGCAGGAGACGGCAGTGCTGCTGGCAGAGGCACGTCTTTTGTGCGTATTTGCCACTGCCAGTAAAGTATCCTTAAATACCACTGCAACTGTCAGTTTGGAAATCTGCCTTCCCTCTTGCTGTACGAGTCTGTGCGCTACCGTTGCGTTTGCTGTTTCATTAAGCTAACCTGCGTCGCACACTGCGCTGGCCTTGTTGAATTATTACAGTGACAACATCCTACGCTCGTCTGCTGTCAGCTGCGCTGCAATACACTGCTCAGGCTCACACCAATACGCCCACATATAGTCGTTACACTACACATGACAACACCACAGCTCATTCTGCAAGGGATACATTCACACAGGCTGCTTCTCTGGACTACCAGATTTCGCCTCACTCCCATATTCTCCCTACATGGTTCCCAGTGACTTCATCATCTTTCCCCGGGTGACGAAACCAATGCTTTGGAGGCATTTCTAGAATTACAACTCTCTGTACAGTTCCCAGTGACTTCATCATCTTTCCCCGGGTGACGAAACCAATGTTTTTGAGGCATTTCTAGAATTACAACGAGGTAATTCCACATCCAAGGCCTTCCTCGTCAATACATTCATCGTTGGAAAAAGTATGGCACGTTGAGGAGTGAATAATGGTCTATTACTCACTCTGTCACTAATTTTCATGGTGACAGCTTGATTTTTTTCTAGAAGATACTGAAAACTTTATGACTACTCCACGTGTTTCCGGCAAAATAGTTGATGGGAGTAGGTGAATCGATACGAATCGTAATATTTTAACTGGTATTGAAACACTTGTACCAAGCGTTTGAGACACACAAAATCATTATTAATCAATCAGCTGTCAAAACATGATTCAAGAATTCACTTTTAGTTACCATTTTAGAAATTATATCTAAAGCCGCTAACACTATTCTTAGTTGAGACTATACACGGAGTTGACAAAAGTCGTGGGATACCTGTACGCACGTATACAGATGGCGGTAGTACCGCGTACACAAGGTATAAAACAGTAGCGCGGTGGCGGAAATGTCATTTGTACTCAGCTTATTCATGTCAGAAGTTTCATTGGGTGATAATGACCGCGCGACGCGAGTTGACAGATTATCAACGCGAAATAGTAGTTAGAACGAGACACATGGGGACATTCCATTTGGGAAATTGTTAGATAATTCAATGTTCCGAGATCCACAGTGACAAGAGTGTGCCGACAATACCAGATTCAAGCCGTTACCTCTAACCTCGGAAAACGCAGTGCCCGACGACCTTCACTTAAAGACCGAGAGCAGCGGCGTTTGCTTATAGTTGTCACTGCTAACAGACAAGCAACACTGCGTGAAATAACCGCAGAAATCAATGTCGGACGTACGACAGAACAGTGCGGAGAAATCTGGTATTAATGGGCTATGGCAGCAGTCGACCAACGAGAGTGCCTTTGCTAACAGGACCACATCGCTTGCATCGCCTCTCCAGGGCTCGTGACCATATCGGTTGGCCCCCAGGCGACTGGAAAACCGTGGCCTGGTCAGATGACTCTCGATTTCAGTCGGTAAGAGCTGATGGTAGGGTTCGAGTGTGTCGCAGACCCCACGAAGACATGGACCCAAGTTGTCAGCAAGGCACTGTGTAACCTGATGGTGGCTCCATAATGGTGTGGGTCCAACCAAACCGATCATTGACTGGAAATGGTTATGTTCGGCTACTTGGAGACCATTTCCAGCCATTGATGGACTTCATGTTTCCAAATAATGATGGGATGTTTACGGACAATAATGCGCCATGTCACCAGGCCACAACTGTTAGCGATTGGTTTGAAGAAAGTTCTGGACAATTTGCGCGAATGATTTGGCCACCCAGATCGCATGACATGAATCCCATGGAATATTTATGGGACATAATCTAGACGTCAGTTCTTGCACAAAAACCTGCAGTGCCCGCATCTCGTGGTCGTGCGGTGGCGTTCTCGCTTCCCACGCCCGGGTTCCCTGGTTCGATTCCCGGCGGGGTCAGGGATTTTCTCTGCCTCGTGATGGCTGGGTGTTGTGTGCTGTTGTTAGGTTAGTTAGGTTTAAGTAGTTCAAAGTTCTAGGGGACTGATGACCATAGATGTTAAGTCCCATAGTGCTCAGAGCCATTTGAACCATTTTGAAAAACCTGCAGTTTCACAATTGTGGATGGCTATAGAGGAAGCAGCATGGCTCAGAATTTCTGCAAGGGAGTTCCAACGACTAGTTGAGTCTGTGGCATGTCCAGTTGCTGGACTACGCCGGGCAAAAGGAGGTCCGGCGCTATATTATGAGGTACCCCATGACTTTTGCCACCTCAGTGTAGGTTTTGTGTGGGACAGCTCTGATGAACTGTTACCAACCATGCTGATACCGAAGCCCTACACTACTTAGTTTTAAATACTATTGAAATAAAACTAAACAGAACAGGCCATGGAGGCCCAACAGTACCGACGGCCGCTGGGTCATCCTCAGCCCAAGGGCGTCACTGGATGCGGATATGGAGGGGTATGCGGTCAGCCTGTCGCTCTCCCGGCCGTATGTCAGTTTACGAGACCCGAGCCGCTACTTCTCCATCAAGTAGTTCCTCAGTGTCCCCCACAAGGTCAAGGTTTAGTCCGCTTGCCAACAGCGCTTGGCAGACCGAATCGTCACCCAACCAAGTGCTATCCCAGCCAGACAGCGCTTAACTTCGGTGATCTGACAGAAACCGGTGTTACCACTGCGGCAAAGCCGTTGGCTTTCTACATAGAAACAGCTTTTAAAAATAACTGAGGTGTCAGAGTACTCAAATAAGTTTAAGGAATGCAGCCGGGAGACGTCGGCAACAGCTGACATGTCGGCAGAAAAACACCCTGCTATTTTCTAGGCATATCTGCAACAAATAAGCGCTGTGCAAGGGAATTTAAAACCTCAGTTTCGAGAGACACTCCAGAAAGACAACACTCGCACATTCTGTACACACTAGCGCCATCGCAAACCAAAGATGACCAACGTCAGAAGTTACCAATACTGAAATTAATAATCAACGGCTGACGTAATATTAACTCTAGCCCTCTTCTTCTGGTAATGGAGAGAGCAGAATTACACGCAGAATTTAAACAAAAACCACCATCTCTATTTATAAAGTTACTTGGTAACTTAATAAAAAATCTCCCGTGGAAGACCTATTCCAATCAGCCAGTTACCAATACAATCGCGCAAATACACTGACGGAGAAAAAAAATCGCAACATCAAGGAGTTGTGCGACGTAAAAGAAAGAAAAGACCAGCGTGTTGGGCGTATAGCTCTGGCACACCGTGCATCTGCAGCAGGGATCTTCGAGCCAGATGCCCTGTAGCGTGCGTTCTACTAACTTGCAACTTCAGTAGAGAGTCAAGACGGAGCTCATTAGAGGGCAGCGTGGAGATCTGTTGTATTTTCTGATGAAAGCTGGTTCTTTGTCGGTGCCAGTGATGGTTGTGTGTTGGTTGACCTGCCTGCGTGCTAGACATGTTGGACCTACACCAGGAGTTATGGTCTGGAGTGCGATTTCGTATTACAGTAGGAGAACTCTCGTGGTTATCCCACGCACCATGACTGCAAATTTGTCCGTCAACCAAGTGATTCGACCTGTTGTGCTGGCATTCATCAACAGCGTTCCAACAACATAACGCTAGCCCACATACTGCTTTTGTAACCCAATATGCACTAAGGAGTGTTGACATGTTGCGTTGGCTACGTCTATCACCAGATCTGTCTGCAACGGAGCATGTATGGGACATCAACGCAAGACAGCAATGTACCAGCATTTCACATTTGCAATGGCTTATCCCGCGCTTACTTTAACTTGCGATCTTGCAGTGTTAATTACTTAAATATTTTACCTAGACAAATGTGTTCCCGAAACTGCATTACTCTACATTAATTATTTTTTAGTGTTGTGGCGTTTTTCCGTCAATGTCTACATCAAGTCACATTAGAGTGCAACATACAAGTGTATACCAGATGAAGGAAATAAAAACTAATTACAACTCATAACGTAAGAGGACACGAAATGTCAAACATGCACATGTAATCAGCAATATGTATGTAAGTAATGTATTAAAGAAATGAGTATCATGTGCTTGTTGTACGTAAAAGTAGTGTCTATTCATTGATCATACGAAAGAAGTTACTTAGAAAACCAGTTCATGCACAGGCGAGTGTCAACAAGTAGAGCGTTACGGGGATGTCTAGCAAACTCAAGTGGCAGACTCTGCATCGCGGTGTAGCTTGCTGTCCAGGTTTCGAGAGGGTGCGTTTCTGGATGAGGAATCGAATATATTGCTTCCCCCTACTTTTACCTCCCGAGGAGACCACGAATGTAAAATTAGAGAGATTCGAGCGCGCACGGAGGCTTTCCGGCAGTTGTTCTTTCCGCGAACCATACGCGACTGGAACAGAAAAGGGAGGTAATGACAGTGGCATGTAAAGTGCCCTCCGCCACACACCGTTGGGTGGCTTGCGGAGTATAAAAAATGATAATGAATAGTACATATCATAGTTAATTGCAAATATACAAAAAAATAATCATCTAATCGAAGATAAAGCGACTAACCACGCAAAGGCTGTTTACAGGCCACCTTAAGTGGTTAGGGTGTGATCCCCCTGTCGCGCTTAAGAAATCGCTAAAAACATTGGTAACAGCTTGGGCACTATGAATGTTTGTTATCAGCACGACAGTGCTCCCTGTCATAAAGCAGCATCCGTGAGGCAATAGTGTGTAGACGTAAGTGTTCAAGAAATGAACTCGCTTGCCCAGAGTCTCGGCTTAAGCCCAAAGCACACTTTCGTTCCAGACCCCAGCGTCCATCATCACTACATTCTATGGCTTCCGCTGCTGAGGAAGAATGGACTGGCCTACCTTCACAAACATTCAGGCAGCTCACTAAAAGTTTCCTCAGTAGAGTTCAAACCGTCATAAATGTGAAAGGTGCACACACCTAACAAGTGTCCAGATATTTTCGATCAGTTAGCGTATAGCAAAATGTTTTGTGAGAAGAGAGAAAGGAAATTTAAGACAGTTACTATGGAATAAAGACGATTTTTTTTTGTTTTTATTTCGATGAAACCTTGGATCGTACTGAAAAATTACTTTTAATCCCGGTTACTTGTGTTTAGCTAATCTTCTAATATTAATGAAGTCACATTTAAAAAAATATAAAGTAGGGTCAGATAGGGATTCAGTGGCCAAGAACCTTGAGACTGAGCTATCACATAAAAAGTAATCAATAACATTTTTTGTTGACCTGTGTTATGAAATTACGTGTAGTAACTTCAGACTAGATGTGAGTAAGCAAAGAGGCATCCTAATCATAGTACACGTAATTCTAGGGTGTTTCAAAAAATCACGTTGTGCGTTTGGTGAAACTAAAATGGTATTATTTATTATGAATTGCTGCCGTGAACTGGAAAGCTGATGCCCTATACTGATAGCTAATAGCACTCGCTGTTGCTATTGAAAACAAAACACGTGGTAAATCTGTGTTGCTACTCCACGATAATGCACCTGTGTATACGAATTGGGAACCACTTCTTCACCTTCCACGTTCACCGGAATTAACCCCTTCAGCTATCATCTTTTCCAGTATCTCTCCAACAAGATTCGTGGACAGTTGTTTCATTATGAACTTTCTCTTAGCTACGGGCTAACAGACTTCTTCAATTCGAAACCGTAACAATTGTACATGGGAATCACAGAACTCCTATCTGAATGCTGTCAGGCGCTCATTGAGAAAGATGGTGATCACACACGTAGTAGTGTATCAGTTTTGTTTTTGGGTATTCTGCGTTACATTGTATTGTAGTGTAATATAGTGCATTTTACAATAATAAAATAAAGTCTTGGCATTTTCAGAGTACTGGAGGGCGATCTGATTTAATTGTTAAAAACCATTAAAAGGCCAAGATCGCATAAAAAATTTCTTTATTTAACACGACACGTTTCAACAGTCATTGCTGTCATCTTCAGGTCTGTGCATCTACGTGGAATATGTCTCATAAGTTAAGGTGCAACATTTGATATAAAAGTTTTACTTTGTTATTATAAAAACCGGAAGTGGACATGTAGATTTACATACCTTCAACACCCTTTTGTCGTAAAACATTCATTTTACGCTGAACCTCACGCACAAGATGTTAAGTGGATAAAACTGAGCACATTATAAACGTTTGCAATGGCCAAAATATTTAAAAACGTAAATCACCTTTTTTTTCAGTACCCATTGTGGATGACGAACTGCGACTGTGATTTAAATTAGCGATTTATCTGGTAATAAGTATGCAACCAATCGCTTTTTTACGATTTATTCAACCATGACCATGTTTTCGAGCCACTGCTGGCTCATCATCAGATGGAAGTGTTACAAGAACGTTACGTTGTGCACAAAATGTAGCTAGATGCAATGCTGGTGCTGCTGGCGGGAATGACGAAAATTTAGTAATCGGTTACGAAACATTCACGAATCCGAAGCCGGCCGCGGTGGTCTAGCGGTTCTGGCGCTGCAGTCCGGAACCGCGGGACTGCTACGGTCGCAGGTTCGAATCCTGCCTCGGGCATGGGTGTGTGTGATGTCCTTAGGTTAGTTAGGTTTAAGTAGTTCTAAGTTCTAGGGGACTTATGACCTAAGATGTTGAGTCCCATAGTGCTCAGAGCCATTTGAACCATTTGAACGAATCCGAAGGTTTTTTATGTTTTAGGTACTTATAGTGCATTGCCTTGTGGTATCCATATCAGATCACTTCTTATAACGTACATTATTAAGATATGTACACAAATATACAAATTATTTCGCTTCACTTGGTTTTATACTCATTCACAGGAAGTAAACACTCGATATTTTTTACAAAGAATTAGTTTCGATCAACAATGACCTTCTTCAGACCTAAGAACAAGCTTGACGTAAAATGTTTCCAGAATCAGTCATCACTGTAATCAAATATGACAACATTTCCATACCTGAGTAAACGCAGCATACTACACAGTTCGTATCGTTGCGTATAAAGAAGGTACAGTCACATTAATTATGCGTATTCGTCCCAAAATTACAAGTTTTGAGTGCCATGGACATCATTACACTATACATGTTGCCACTTTAAGGTAGCGAAGTATACTGTAGTGCAGCGGCGAGTTATATGTCTGCTTTGTCGCATACTAGATGTCACTGTTGCACGTTAGTTCACATAACTTCAACAAAAATATTCATTGTAATTATATGTACAAAATGTTCCCCGCAGAATTTTGTGACGAAACTTGTGTGGCTAATTAATGTGACTATCATCTGCAGGGTTGGTGAGAAGCCCCCGTATCCACTAGTATCGAAGGCTAATTGATTTGGTTTGGAAATTTGTGTAAGGTCTTATGGGGCCAAACTGCTGAGGTCATCGGCCCCTAAGCCTACATACT
This sequence comes from Schistocerca serialis cubense, assembly GCF_023864345.2. Taxonomy (NCBI): domain Eukaryota; kingdom Metazoa; phylum Arthropoda; class Insecta; order Orthoptera; family Acrididae; genus Schistocerca; species Schistocerca serialis. Next base: position 261,837,663 of record NC_064638.1, on the reverse strand, counting down.
ACGTAATCTAACTTAAACTAACTTACGCTACGGACAACACACACACACCCATGCCCTAGGGAGGACTCGAACCTCCGACGGGGTGACCTGCACGGACCGTCACAAGGCGCCTTTGACCGCGCGGCTACTCCGCGCGGCTGGTTTGATTTGTTTTAACACAAGTACTTACTTACGTACTGAGTATCCAGTATATCAGTATGTTCCCGTTCATGCAGTAAACACATTTCCATACGTCTCCATGTTATTCTGTACATATTTTTAGTGTATCCAGTGTTATAGGGAGAAATGCATCCTCAATGGCATTGCACAGTTCTTCAGTTGTAGCGTAACGATGTGCAGATACATGCGTCTTATAACGAGTTGTCAGGTGTGGTATGTGTGGTGAGAATTTCTGGGGAGCTGGTGTTGCTGATGAGCCACGACATATCCTACGTCGTGGAAAGTTTCCATTTAGAAACTCGCACACTGCAAGACGGGTAGTGAGGAGGCGCTCCTTCCAGCTGCTATCATATGCGTTCTTTGAGGCCCCTTTCCTCAAGCTGAGGTACTAAATCACGTTTGTAGCATGTGTAAACAATGTGTGGCATTCACAGTCTCCTCAAAAAGTGCGGTCTAAGGAGATTCGCCCGCATCTCGTGGTCGTGCGGTAGCGTTCTCGCTTCCCACGCCCGGGTTCCCGGGTTCGATTCCCGGCGGGGTCAGGGATTTTCTCTGCCTCGTGATGGCTGGGTGTTGTGTGCTGTCCTTAGGTTAGTTAGGTTTAAGTAGTTCTAAGTTCTAGGGGACTTATGACCACAGCAGTTGAGTCCCATAGTGCTCAGAGCCATTTGAACCATTTTTTTAAGGAGATTCGTGATGTCATCGCTGCCAATCATTAAGCGAGGCGGGTTCCTTTCTAACTCGACTGTGTGTTTAGGATTCTCTTTGACCCAAGCGGCAATATTTCCAGCACGTGGCGGCGATAAATGGCACATAACCTTGGCGCTGTTTATTGCATTTGGAAATTGAGTTAATGAAACACGGCATGGTAAGACGGTCTGTGTCCGATAACTCGTTTACAAATATCGTTCGAAAGGTCTGACATTGAGTTTTTTTATGTGATCTCATATTATTGTCTTGGTATATCGGGTTCCGAGGTACTTTCACTTGTCGATGTTGTAGCAGGTTGTTCAATGGAAGCAGAGACTCTGGTACAAATTTCTTCTTGTGTCTTCTTCACTCCACCGCGCGGTCCGTCTTTAACGCTGCTAAAAGCAAAAGCACGTCTTTTCCAATCCAAAAGTGTAGCCTTTCGTGGTGGTGTCTTATTAAATCGTTCCAGGAATACACCCATAATCTGTCTCATCGCCTGCGCTGTGTGTTGTTGTTCGAGCATCCACCCACTTCTCACTAAGTGCTCGTGTGTAGTATAACTATCACCACTCTGCCATGGCTACGAATTAAAACTCGACTGTGACTGCGATAGCACATAAACATGAATTCCAGGAGCTGATTCCAACAAACTGATAAAAAGTATCCAACATGCATAATAACATTTGATATTAAACAGGGGTGACAGGGGTACGATGGCTTCTCGCCAGGCCTGTGTATACGCAATGACGCATTTACTAAGGTGTACAGTTGTTGTATATTTGCTTACAGTGATTTCTGGTTCTGTATTTTGTGTAATTCGGAAACATTTTGCGTCACGGTACCTGTGTATGCTTATTTTTATGTCTGAATATGGTCACTGTTGATTGTAATTATTCGTAACCTGAACCGGCCAGAGTGGCCGAGTGGTTCTAGGCGCTGCAGTCTGGAACCGCGCGACCGCTACGGACGCAGGTTCGAATCCTGCCTCGGGCATGGATGTGTGTGATGTCCTTAAGTTAGTTAGGTTTAAGTAGTTCTAAGTTCTAGGAGACTGACGACCTCAGAAGTTAAGTCCCATAGCGCTCAGAGCCATTTGAACCATTTGAACATAACCTGAATGATAAACATTTTTGATCCGTGCCTGGATTTATAATAAAAAAATAACTTCTGGATAACTCAAGAACCTTAGATGTGACAGTGTCGCAACTCGTAATTTTACTGTAGCTAATAAGTGCTATGGTCACGTCACGAACGAAAGAGCAGTTTCAGGAATGAGTGTTTCTCTCGCTAAGACTGTTTGTGTGTGTTTGCCAGGCCCGGAGTACTGGGGAGGCCTGTGTAAGACGGGCAGCGAGCAGTCGCCGGTGGAGCTGGACTCGGCGAGCGCCTCCGTGGTCAACCACCCGCCGCTCGTCTTCTTCGGCTACGCCACCACCAGCCCGGCCAGCGCTGTCAACAACGGCCACAGCGGTGAGTACAGACAGCACTCTGCCAAACACTGTGGGTGGGACGACACATTTGTACATCACAGATAGGGTCCCGTGACACGTGCGCTGGTCCGTACGGGCCACAGGCCAACCAGTCAGCGTGTCCCCCCCCCCCCCCCCCTACCGTCCTAGCCCCAGTTAACGATCTGACAAGGAACCCCCTGAGTGGGAGCTTACAAGTTCAATCTTTAGTAAGGCTCATTTGAAAGTGATGTGTTAACAATTATGACAGCAAAAAAATGACTCACAATGTTCATCAGGACGGTGACAGAAAATTAGTGTACACCAGATGCAGAGATCAATATTCAATGTCGTATTACACTTTATAAAGTGAACATCGTCCATATATGAAGAATGTTCAGAACAAACCATTAACTTGCTCCACGAACACCGAATGAAAAATGCGCCCCACTGTGATCAGAATGGTTTGCACCATCAATACCGAAGGCGAATTCCTTGGGATTTACGAAATGTACAGGATGTTCAGCCAGGTATCCACTCTTAAGGAATATGGTTCAAATGGCTCTGAGCACTACGGGACTTAACATCTGAGGTCATCAGTCCCCTAGAACTTAGAACTACATAAACCTAACTAAGCTAAGGACACCACACACATCCATGCCCGAGGGAGGATTCGAACCCGCGCGACCGTAGCAGTCGCGCGGTTCCGGACTGAAGCGCCTAGAACCGCTCGGCCACCTCGGCCGGCTGTTAAGGAATACATATAGAATTATTTTGGTGTAAGGAGGTGATGAGAATTGATGGAATGCAATGGCGGATACAGAAAAACGTTAATCAGGGGGCGCTGAAGATAACTTGAGCTACCTTTACTTTTACCATAGTAAAAAATAGTCACGGCACATGAAAAGTTTGAGAAAGTTTTATTTAAGCTGATTATACACATATACAAGACAATGCCATCTTACGATATAAAGAAGTTACAATTGTGATTTTCTTCCTTAGATTACGAATTCTATGCGCCTATTCTTCCTGGCAAATTGGTTAATTGCATCGTCAATACAACGACCAATGTCAGGGTGAGTGTTCAACAGAGCTAAGCCATCAAGTCGATCCTCTTTCATTGCTGACCTCAGTCATGTCTTTGTACACCGCACTGTTGAAAAACTTCTTTCTACTGTAGCAATAGATGTAGGTAGACAAGCAGATATTTTGTGCAGCGTGTGCAAAGTAGGATAGTCAGATCTAGGACAGACAGACAACGCTTGCATAACAGAATCACGATCATTAAGGGCGTTTAGGCTCGTTTGCTTGTATTGAAGAACCTCTCCCATTAATCTCTTTTTGGTCATAAAGAGTGATTCTTCTTCAAAGAACGGTAGTTCAGTTAAACACTGATTCAATTTATGTGCCAGATCACTAGAACGGGCGCGACTTTTCTCGTAGGTACACTATGTGCCAGACAGAAATATATAAAATACGATGACGCGGACGCGCGTGCTACATAGGAAAGTGCAACTACTCGATAACTCAATTCAGTCGAGTCGAATGACGAAAGAAACGAACGAATAGCGTGGGGTCCTACTGGCGGGGGCGGCGCGAGTGGCAATGAGGGCGGCCTCGCAAGGGGGGACGCGCGTGCGCCGCCCGCCCCTCATATGTATCTGCCACTGGACGAATGTGATGGCATGCAACTGAAAGCGAAGCAGTCTGTCGTGGAGCATATTGTGAAAACGGCTATCCCTAAAGCTATAGTTGCAGATATGGCGATAATATATTTTACAGGCACAGAAAAAACAAACATCCAGAGACTGAATTCGTCCAGTGGCTCCAGGTGATAAGAACTGCAATGTCACACACGTTTCAGGAGGGATAGTTGGCTGTAAAGGAGCATGATTTTTATACACAGATCAGGATCAGGCAAAAGCAAGTTACTTGGCCAAAAATAGCAATGCTCACGCTGCAGCTGTAGTTATCTTAGGCCCATTTTCTGACTCTTGCTTGCTGTGAAGTAAATATTCACTACTGCCCTTGAAAGATCGCGCACACAAGAAAGAATCCGAAGGGGCAGAGTACCTCCAACTCCTCGCAACGCAATAGATAACTTTCCAGGCAGATTACCACCCCGATTAATGTTTGACATGCTTGCATACAAACGCGTTAAGTTATTGATGTTAGTTGATCTTGATGCAACTCTTTTGGTATATCTTATTTCCAAGGTTCCTTTCATATGTATTTCCTCTTCAAATGTCGACTTGTGGGAGTTAAAAACAAATTCCTTACTGAACGATGGGATAAGTTTGCTTATCTAATCTACAAATTTTCTGGATGATTCCGCAATTCGCTGTGCGTTGTCAAGTAGACGCTTTGTTTGAAATTTCGTTACCTTACGTCTTCCAATTCTGTAGCAGTTTCTCAAGGTATGCAACCAGCCACTGCTTCCCTTGAAATCACTGAAATCTATATCACGTGCAATTTGATGTGCATCACGCAGTAGGTCACTATCTTGCACATCCGGCAAATTGTACCGAGCATCCTTGAAGAGCGCAAACACTAGTTTCTCTAACGAGTGCGCCGTGTCCTCCCTTGAATGTCTGTGGTTTTTTTTTTTTTTTTTACCACGCTGCGAATGATTTACCATGCTTCTTGGACACCGAGTTTCACTGAAGACCCGCCGCGCCACACAGAACGGACTATCACAGCAGGACAGCTCGCCGAGTCTGTGAGATCACCTGCCCCCTGCGCCGTGCGCTCTGGTCGCGGTATTCACTGTATCAGCCGGCTGCCTGTCCTCCACTGCGCCTTGCACCTGTCTGCGATGTTCCAAAACTTACGGGAAGAAAATGACTATTTTGCTCTGTGTACCACGTGACTTCTTATATGCTACAATGGAATGTAAAGGAGCCTTCGAAAGGTAATTCTTTAATGCGCAATAATACTGCGTCGATATATTACGCGAAAGTGCGAAACCAAGAGCAGCACATATTATTCGGCAGTATTTATGCCCAGAACGCTTGAGCTAGAACTCTTGTCCTCGTAGTGAATAAATCGGCTTTCGTTGATGTATAACTCGTTTGTATAACGATGGAGTTGCTTGCACTGCAAAACCCTAGCATATTTCAAACAGAACGGACGAAATAAGGGCTTCCAAAAAACATTTAAATGGACCAGAGGCCCATTCCCTGCAGCATAGATTCGTAAACCAAAATAATACCTAATTAACAAATTAAACAAGTGAACTGTGTAATTTATCTTGTACATGCGTTATTTTTATGTATTTCTCTACTGAACAACTGTTGCGAACGAAATAACACAATTATTTATTGATTGAAAGCTTAAATGGTCTTATGTCTGTGATCTGACAACTACTACAAGGAAAAAAGTGTATATTCACTAGACAGTTAACTTGGTCTTATTTGCCACTCCTGTAAAATTCCTATAAGTAAAACGTTTCTGCTAACTGCCATGACCTATGATCTTCATTTCCTCTGTTGTTGTAGACAATCAAGTATCTAGCTTTACAGTGATGTATTTCATTTCGAAAAGTACCACAAGGTGCTTTAATAGACACTGATCAACCAGAACATTATGACCATAGGCCTACTATCGATATAAACCAGTCCAGGCGATAGCAGCGTCACCTGGCGAGGAATGACTTCCAGTCAGACACACGCACGGTGCATGTAGTACCAGTGAACTTGCTGTTCTTGTGTAGAATGGGATAGGCGCACGGTTTATCTGAGTTTGACTGAAGGAAAATTGTGATGGCCCAGAGACTCGGATCGAGCATTTCGGAAACTGTATGACTTGTCGGGTGTTCTATGAGTGCTGTGTTGACTGTCTTAAACACGGGGCAAAACCAAAGTGAAACCACGTCCAGACGTCGTGGGATTGGGCGGCCACCCCTTGTTACAGCTGTCGGACGTCGTAGGCTTGGCAAACTGGTTCAAATGCTCCAAATGGCTCTACGCACTATGGGACATAACATCTGAGGTCATTAGTCCCCTAGACGTAGATTTACTTAAACCTAACTAACCTAAGGACATCACACACATCCATGCCCGAGGCTGGATTCGAACCTGCGACCGCAGCAGCAGCGCGGTTCCGGACTGAAGCGCCTAGAACCGCTCGGCCACAGCCGCCGGCGGCAAACTGGTAAAACAGGACAGACGGCGAATTGTGGCGGAACCAATATCAGATTTAACGCTGGGAAAAGTGCATGTGTATCTGAACACACAGTGTGCCGAACATTCCCAACGATGGGCCTCTGTAGCCAACGACCCTTGCGTGTCCCAATGTTAACATCACGACATACAGAACTACGATTGAAATGGGCACGTAGCCATCGACACTGGACGTTGGCGCAGTGGCAAAGTGTTGCGTGGTCTGATGCATCCCGATACCTTCTTCATCATGCCGATGGGAGGATTCGAATTCATCGTTTTCCAGCAGAATAGCTCCATGACAACTTTACTGCACGACTGCGACTAGCTGACGGCGGCTCCATTATGCTCTGGGGAACACTAATGTGGGCATCCATGGGTTCAGTGGAGCTTGTGCTCCATGACGGCCAAGGAGTGTTGTAACTGTTTTCAGACCATGGGCATCCCTCCATGACGAACATGTTCCCCAACAGCAGCGACATTTTTCAGCACGATAATGCGCTACGTCACAAGACCAGGAGTGTGATGGAGTGATTTGAGGAACATAGTGGCGAGTCTCAGTTGATGTGCAGGCCTCCAAACTCGCCAAATCGGAGCCCGACCTAACACTTCTGGGATGTGATGAGCACGGCGTCAGAGTTCGTTGCCCCCTCCCCGAAATTTACGGGAATTGGGTGACTTGTGCGTCCAGATGTGCTGCCAACTCCCTCTAGCGACCTACCAAGACCTCATTGCTTACATGCCGTGATGCGTTGCTGCTGTTATCCGTGCCAAAGGTCAACATACAGGGTATTAGGTAGGAGGTCATAATGTTCTGGCTGACTTTGTACATCCTCCAGCACACTGCCTGATGTTTTGTCATTTACTTTTTTCAGTTCTTTGTGTCAATTCGTTCGGAGCAAATGGAATTTCTCTCGGTCTCGCCGGGAACTGCCGACTATTTCGCAATACTACCCTTGTAAAGTGAGAGATTAAATGAATGTCAAGTTCGCACATTACATGAGAGATTTTATACATCGAAACAGGAAGGTGAATATGTCACCTGACATACTTTGGCGAAAATGAGGAGACTTGCCTATTGAAATGTACAGTATGCAGTGCAAAGGGATGACACTCAGTCGACAGTATTAACACACTGAATATAAATCCTGCATGTCAATGAGCAAGAGAAGAAAAAACCTGCTGGAGGAAACGTCTGAGTTGGGAGCAGATGCGAGCTGCGATGTCACAGCCCGGGTACATCGGAACGCTCTTAAAGCGACCGGTGGCGAGAGACAACGGACGCTGTGGGTGACTCATCGAAGAGGGCAGGTAGTGAGCCAGTGGTACGAAGAGAATCTTTAGGAAACTGTGTTGGAGAATTTCCAGATAGATACAAACAGACCAACGACACAGTCGATCACGTGAACTGTGCGTGATATGCTCATGATGTACGAGTGTAACTTTTAGGCGTCTGGAGCTGGCACAAAATCTCTGTTTGGCTGCCATGAACTAGGGAGGGGTAAAGTGCTGAAATTTCGACGCAGTTTGATGGTAGGCCCTTTGGAATTGGCAGAGTTGGTTTCCACAAGATGAAAGGAACGCTCCTTATGGTTGGAAAAACCGTGACGTGGAGCATGAAAGGGCCCAGGTGAGGCACAGTTTTGCTACGAGAGACACAAGACCGAAAATATCAGGGACTCTCCTCTGAAACAGGATAAAGTGCAGAACAGGGCACCTCACGCTCTGTACGATCCAAAGGAGGAATTTTGCGTGCACACTGCGTTTACTGCGCTGAAATTCAGCTAGATATTAGCTGTAGCATCGTTGAGCTCCAACAGCGAAGAAACGAAACAGCCACATAGTTAATTGTTTTTGCGAGAACTGAGAGGGCACTGTAATATGCACGCTGCTCCTTCCATGCACGTGCATATCGCCACATTTCAAGACTAGGGATGAGTGCATGTTTTCTCGCCTAACGAGAAACATAGGACAGTTTCTGCTGATAAAATCAGCGAAGATTTTGATTAGCTTTTATAGGACTTTCAGAGGGCGAGAGCAGCCATGCAGCCAACATCTCATCGCAGCTATGGTAAATACCGCTAACAGAGGAGTAAACTTGCCGGTTCACCAGCTTGCGGACACTGTGAACTCGAGCAACCTTGAGTAATCTTTTGCTCAGCTTGTCACCAAAACTGACCATTCTCCGTAGACTTGATTGTCATCCTAAATAGTACCGAACTTAGAACCGGAATCGGATGATTTGTCGTAATATTGTCCAACTTCACGAAGTAGTAGTAAGAATAATTTTGTAGAGAACTTTCTGGTTAAAATTTGGTATTGTTGTGTTCAGAGTTATTTCGATTAAACAGGACGAAATGCGTTATATTGCCAACTGCTCTAACATTGTCATGTTACAACCTATGTAAATTCGAGTATTTCTTTGACAATAATCCTGAATTAAAAACCATTTGTGTACAGCTAAACACCGTTGTGCTCTGTCATAGAATAAGGGCCCACTCCTTACCCCAGTCATTTATTCTATAGACGCCAATGCACCCACAGAGTGTTTTTGCTAATGTCTGACGATAGAGAGAAGGAGTGGAGTGTCAGACCCTGTATAATGTACTGCGCAATATATAGAGTGAGCATCAATCTTTTAATGCTCTGCTGTCTCCTTCAATATAATCCGGAAACAGTCAATATCGCTGTCAAACAGTGAGAATTATTGCGCAATACTCAATTGTTTCGCAATAAACATTGAGCGTCTGAGAGTCTCATTACATTCTTAATCTTAACGATTCCACCCTGCAATAATACAAGGCTTGATTTGCGCTATGTGTGAATTAAGAAGTGTAATTAGAAGACAGGACACTATGCTGCAGTAGAGCAGCTTGTTTATTTACTGCTGGTTTCAATCAACGACCATCATGTGGTACTGATCAACGTTAAAATACAAAATTGAGAACAAAATCTCAGTGTACAAAACATCATAAAGACTGAAAATATAAAGTATTTTTTACGAAAAACTGACCAATACAAGTCACTTGTCAATCATGTTGAACCATAAAATTGCATTAGCTGCCAATCTCGTGAATAATGACACATAAGAACAGTAATTTTCTCACTTTAGCAAGCTTCGTCATGCACATGTAAAAGTAAACTGTACATCTGTGGCCTAGATATAGCACGAATAACCAAAGTACTCGCAACCTCAAAGATAATGCCACAAAGATGTTCCGTCAGTATGAGCCGTGAAACACAAAGATAACTTTAACATAAAAAGTAACCATAATTATTGCGATTGCAGTAAAGTCATAAGCAATATTTGTACAATGACAACTTAATGAAATGTAACCAGTGACAAAATCCATTGAAATATAACTAAAGCAATGGTGCCAACGGTATATATCATTCGTAATTCCTGAATAAAGTATACAGTTTTGTGTATCACATTTCCCAACAGGCAGAGACTCAGGAACAAATGGTTAAAGCTGAGGTTCCCAGTATTTACATGATCATAGATATAAGAAAAAAACTAACCAGGATTAATAGTACAAGCTACACAATCTTAAAACTCAATGGCGTAATAAAGGGTGCCTTAGTGACAGTATGCAGAACATCTGTCAATAAAAGTATTGTTTCATGTCCATATGTATGGGTAAAGAAGCGTAGCACGTTACATTTAACTTACGGTCAAACAGGAATTATATGGAATACGTTTCCCAAGAGGGATCATTACACAATATCAAAATGCGTCAGATCAATATGGAACATCAGGGAAACGACAGATGAGCTTATAATAATTATTCAGAAACAATGGAGAACAGGGGTCATCCGATTTAGGCAACTGAACATTGTATACAGTGGACTGGACCATGTCAACAAATGGATAATTAAAGCAGTGGATTTCGACAAACTTTTTGCATACTATACGCTGTTCATGATAAGAATAAACCTGATGTGAACATTATACCGTGTATTCTTCCGCGTTTGCTTGAAACTCATTGGATTTCGTTTCACGTGGAACGGAAGACGTTTCACGGAACCGGAAGCCTAGCTGTGTTCCGTACAATGAAGTGCGATCTTAAGGATACGTTTTCTGCCATGTTACAAGCACATAGACTGAGCGATAATGCGGGACAACAGCGCTACCGCCGCATTAAACTTGGTCAGTGCTGGCCAGCCAAGCTGGTGCAACTAACCTGCAATGATTTGAGCAGTTGCAATTCAGACGTAAAAAGAGACGAGCAAAGGAACAATAGAGCTTTGAATGTCATTTAACTCTGAAAGAGAATGAAATAATATTCGGCAAATCTCCAGCGCTAACGCATGCTTCTAAGGTGATTAGACGGAAAGCATAAAATGTTCCGTTGTTACCTAACGTAGTGTTATAATTACAGACAAGAGTGATGAAAATTCCTAACTTAAACAAAGGGTAATTCTTCTGATGTGTGATGCAAAAGCATACTGCAGGGATTTCACTATACTGTTGAATACTGAGGCTACTGAAGGTATTAATTACAGTCAGTCGTCTGGTAATCTCGTAGCTCCTTCCTCATCCGAACGCGAGAAATACATTTCACTTCTAGAACTGTCATCTGCTACGTTTATAACGAGTCGAGCAACAACAGAATCCACGAAGCAACCAGGGGTCACATTTCCTCCTCTTCTTTGAAGACGTGCAGTTAGTTCTATATCCCGCCAGCGTTCGATAATGACACGTGAAAAAGTTGCGTGTGCTAGTTCCAGTGCGTCTGGCAGCTTAACAGTCTTGTTATTTCTCGGGCCAAATGCCATACTTTGGCTCCATGTCAGTTCTTTTGGGTTCATATTGAAATAGTACAGTGGCAAATGTAGAAATGCAGCATTTGTATGTACTCAGGTGTATTCCTTTCAATAAAATGATTTCAAAGTCGGTATTACGCAGGTTTCAACAGGGTCAGACCTGGAACTCTTTATAGCTACACTACTGGCAATTAAAATTGCTACACCACGAAGATGACGTGCTACAGACGCGAAATTTAACCGACAGGAAGAAGGTGCTGTGATATGTAAATGATTAGCTTTTCAGAGCATTCACACAAGGTTGGCGCCGGTGGCGACACCTACAACGTGCTGACGTGAGGAAAGTTTCCAACCGATTTCTCATACACAAACAGCAGTTGACCGGCGCTGCCTGGTGAAACTTTGTTGTGATGCCTCGTGTAAGGAGGAGAAATGCGTACCATCACGTTTCCGACTTTGGAAGAGGTCGGATTGTAGCCTATCGCGATTGCGGTTTATCGTATCGCGAAATTGCTGCTCGCGTTGGTCGAGATCCAATGACTGTTTACAGAATAAGGAATCGGTGGGTTCAGGAGGGTAATCGGAACGCCGTGCTGGATCCCAACGGCCTCGTATCACTAGCAGTCGAGATGACATGCATTTTATCCGCACGGCTGTAACGGATCGTGCAGCCACGTCTCGATCCCTGAGTCAACAGATGGGGACGTTTGAAAGACAACAACCATCTGCACGAACAGTTCGACGACGTTTGCAGCAGCATGGACTATCAGCTGGGAGACCATGGTTACGGTTACCCTTGACGCTGCATCACAGACAGGAGCGCCTGCGATGGTGTACTCAACGACGAACCTGGGTGCACGAATGGCAAAACGTCATTTTTTCGGATGAATCCAGGTTCTGTTTACAGCATCATGATGGTCGCATCCGTGTTTGGCGCCATCGCAGTGGACGCACATTGGAAGCGTTTATTCGTCATCGCCATACTGGCGTATCACCCGGCGTGATGGTATGGGGTGCCATTGGTTACACTCTCGGTCACCTCTTTTTCGAATTGACGGTACTTTGAACAGTGGACGTTTCATTTCAGATGTGTTTCGACCCGTGGCTCTACACTTCATTCGATCCCCGCGAGACCCTACATTTCAGCAGGATAATGCACGACCGCATGTTGCAGGTCCTGTACGGGCCTTTCTGGATACAGAAAATGTTCGACTGCTGCCCTAGCCAGCACATTCTCCAGATCTCTCACCAACTGAAAACTTCTAGTCAATGGTGGCCAAGCAACTGGCTCGTCACAATATGCCAGTCACTACTCTTGATGAACTGTGGTATCGTGTTGAAGCTGCATGGGCAGCTGTACCTGTACACGCCATCTAAGCTCTGTTTGACTCAATGCCCAAGCGTATCAAGGCCGTTATTCCGGCCAGAGGTGGTTGTTATGGGTACTGATTTATCAGGATCTATGCACCCAAATTGTGTGAAAATGTAATCACATGTCAGTTCTAGTATAATATATTTGTCCAATGAATATCATCTGCATTTCTTCTTGGTGTAGCAATTTTAATGGGCAGTAGTGTATTTACTGGTCGCCATTCGTCTTTCAAGATATTAAAAATACTCCATACCCCAGGACTAAGCCCCCGCTACAAATTATCGCATGTGCACCGTCGGCTGCTGACAATAACCCGAAGAAAACATTTAATAATTAGAACAATCTGTCCACAGTAAAGTTAGTCTACAATCATTATTAGCGTCACGTATGCTCTAAAGATAACCTCATAGGCTCAATGTTTATTACTAAATATTAAGTATTGTACAATAATATAGACCGACGTGACGTGGTGAGAGAAGTATAGTATATGAGCGGAGCAGGGACGAATGGGATGTCATTCTAGCAACGATAAGTGGCGCAAATTCGGATTCCTGCCCACTCAAGCGACTGTGACAAAAGCCAGATTGTTGTGACCCAGCGCATGCGAGCGAGAGTCTCGGAAACGGCGAAGCAGGTCGTCTGTTTGCGTGCTACTGTCCTGAGCATCTGTGGAAAGTGCTTGAAGAATGCTGGAACCACGAGTAGCCGACAAGAAGCTGGACGTCCGTACCTATCACAGAACATAGGGATCGCAGGCTCGCCAGCTCTCTAAAAGCAGGACATGTGGCGCCTTGTGACATACTTGACGACAGAGTACGATGCTGGCGCAGGCACAAGGGTTTTGGAGGACACCGCCCAGCACATGATGTCGAACATGTGTGTTCCGCAGCAGAGGACCGCTACCTGTTCCTATGTTGACCCAAAAACATCGTCAATTGTGACTACATTGTGCACGATATCATCGAGATAGGACCGTGGATCAATGGAATAGTGTCGACTGGTCGGATGAATCCCGTTTATTGTTAAACCAGGTCGATGGTCGTGTCCAGACACGCCGTCATCAAGGCGAACGGCTGCTCGAAACATGCAGCGCGCCACGGACGCAGGCCGGTGGGAGCAGTATTGTGGTATGGGGGCATTCACCAGGGCTTCCATGTGACCTGCGGTAGTAACTGAAGGCACCAAGATAGTTGTGGACTACATGAACATTATTAGGGACCACCTGTAACCCCTTAAGCTTGATGTCTTCGTCAACAGCGATGGCATCTTCCAGCAGGATAACTGCCCTAGTCCAGAATCGTGGTGCAATGGATTGAGGAACATGATAGCGAACTCACGTTGAAGTCAGCTTATCTGTATCCGATCAAACCCATGTGGAACACTATAGGACGCCAGCTCCGCCACACAAACCGTAAATTACGGGAAGTGTGTGACCTGCGCGTAGGCTTCCGGTGCTACAAACGTCTGGAAATCTACGAGGTACTTCTCGAATCCACGGCATGCAGGTTCACTCCTGAATTGCGTTCCAGAAGTGGACCAAGACGCTTTTAAATAAGTGATCATAATGTTTTCGTTCATCAGTGTATATTGCGCAATATATTGTAGAGCGTAAGTGTAGTATAGCGCAAGAAACGGCAGTTCTTGCCGATACCCAGAGAAATTCCATCCGCTCCGAACGAATTTCCACAAAGAATTGAAAAAAAGTAAATGACGAAAGAGCAGGGAGTGAGCTAGAGGATGTACGAGGGGTGTTTTATAAGTAATGTAACTTTTTTTTCTCTGCCAATTTCGATTGAAAAAAAAATGCGGAATTTTTTGTGGAACATCGTGGAATATTCCCGCTTCAGCCCAATAATTTTATGAGGTTTTGATAAGTGGCGGCGCTAAAAATAGCCTTCAAAATGGCGACTGAAATGGAGATGTGTTCCAGGCAGAGAGCTGTCACTGATTTTCTTTCGGTGAAAAACCAGAGCATTTCAGATGCTCATAGGCGCTTGAAAACTATGGAGACCTAGTAATGAACAAAAGCACGGTAAGTCGTTGGGCGAGGCGTCTGTCATCATCGCAACAAGGTCGTGCAATTACCTGCGTGCCGACCAGATTCACACAGCTGTGGCTCCTGCAATTTTGCACAGTGAGGACACTCTCATTCGGCGTGATCAACGGATAAAAATAAAACACCTCGTTGCACAACTGGATCTGTTGGTAGTGCTGAAACACTCGTCCACCAGCTGGGGTGCTCAAAGATGTGTGCTCGCTGAGTTTCTTGCGGCCTAACCAAAGACCGTAAAGAGCAACGAGGGACCATTAGTTTGGCAACGAAGGAAGCACTCCACGGAAATCAGTACGTGGATGATGGGGAGGTAACAGATGCAGCAAAAGGCTGACTTTGACGTCGACTAGGGTGGTACCATGCTGCCATAGTGGCCCTCCCAGTAAGGTGGTGTAAGGGAGTCTCCTTGAACGGGAGATAATGTTGAAAAATAGGGATTTTTAGCCAAAAGACTGGGGAGTAATATGGTGTATTGGAATCCTGTAAAGAAACCTCTTTTCAAAAAAAAAAAAGTGTTGCATTAGTTATCGAATACCCCTCCTGTATTAAAGCACGATACGGTAGTTTGAGATATGAAATTCCTGACTGTTTGGCAAACGCCTGATACCTCGTTGGCCACAATAACAGAGGAAACTGAAGGTCATTGTGACGTGACAGTCAACAGAAATGTTTATTATACTTGTAGCAGTTCTCAGAATTGGCATATAAGATAAGGTTAGCTGTCCAGTCAGCGTACAAGTCTTTTTTTTTTTCCTTGCAACAGTTGTCAGGCCACGAACTTAAGGTTCTGTAAGCTTTCCGTCAGTAATCAATTTTTTTTATGTATGTAGTTGTTGTTGTTACAGTAGAGAAATACACCGAAAACAGCACATGTATACGATAAATTACACTGTTCACATGTTTAATTTGTAATTAGTTGTTGTTTACTAATGTGTTGCACTGAATGAGCCCAGGGTTTCCTGGAAGCTTTTCAGAGTTATTTTGCCCCTTCTGCATAATTTCTGCGTATGTTTTGCGAGACAAGCAATTCAGTCGCAATACATACGAGATTCACATGTCGAGCACCGATATGTTCGCTACTAAGGCAGAGTTCTAACTGACGGGGGGTTTAAATATTTCGCAATAATATTGTGCGTCATTTGCGTCACAACTTCCCACAATATACTGACTGACACAGCAGTATTGCCCAATAAATATTGAACGTTCGAGGGCTGATTTATAAATTCAGAAGTAGTTCGTGATTTCCATATTAGGGAAGGCTACGACTCTCGAGTGCTGGCGAGTTCTATCAGTTTTTTAACCCCATCAAATACGTCTCACAGTACGTGTTTTTGGCAGTTGCACTTCTTGCGATAATCTTCAAAACGAACCTCGAGTAGGAGAAAGAAAGTCAATCTCATTTTTCAGACGCTTGAATCATTTACTGCATTTTTATATTTTCTTCTTTCGTGAATTAAAGTCAGTATCTCCTGTGTTATCCAAATATTTCTACTAGACCTTGTCTTTGTACCTATTTGATCCTCAGCTGTCTTCACTATTTCATCTCTCAAAGCTACCCACTCGTCCTTCGTCTTCTCCTGTACACCTTTCCCCTGTTCTAGTCAATCCTAGTCTAATGCTCTAGTCAATCCTTGTATAATACTCCCTCTGAAAACTGCTTATTATTAAAAGACGTGTACGGCGAAGAGTGTTTATCATGTATGCTAGTTTTTGAGTGGTTCAAGCGTTTCCAAGATGGCCAAGAGGACGCTGAAGATAACTCATGCCTAGGACACCCTTCAACACCAAAAGCGGATGAAAATATCGAAAAAGTAGGTAATCTTATTCGATCTGACCGTCAGTTGAGTAGTCGATCGACTGCTGAAACAGTAGGAATTGACAAAGAAATCAGGAAAATTCTGCTTAACAATTTTAACACGGGGAATATGCGTGCGAAACAGGTGCCGAAAATTCGCACAATCGAAAAAACAGAAGCTCGTGAAAATGTTTGTACTGACACGTGGAATACCACCGAAAATGGTTTCTTGGAAAGAGTGATAACATGTGATGACTCTTGGTTTTTCACTTATGATCCAGAAGCCAATCGCCAATCCACGCACTGGAAGGGTCCAACTTCGCCAAGAACAAAAAAAGCTTGAATGAGATTCAGAACGATAATGATTGTTTTTTTCAGTACACATGGAATCATGTATCGTCGTTGGGTTCCTGAAAGTCAAACTATTAAGTAGTAAGTAAGAATAAAACAACCCGAATTGTGGAAGAAGAAGTCATGGGGTCTTCATCAAGCCAACGCACAGGCTCATACTGCACTATCTTTAAAGAACATTCTAGCGAAGTACAGCATTCCAGTGTTAGACCACCCACCTTACTTACCTGATACAGCACCAATTGACTCTTTATCTTTTCCCCAAGGCCCAATCTGCATTAATAGGAACAAGATTTGTGCTCCCTGAAGCAGTGAAAGAAAAAAGTGGCACCCATCATCAAAGAGCTCGCAGAGGAAAATTTCTAGTACTATTTCCATCATCGGAAAATTCACATGGAGGGTTGTAGGTATAGAGGAGGGGAGTATATTGAGGGTGACAATAACTAAACATATATATTCTGAAATAAAGTTTTAAACAGCAATAGTCCCGTTATTTTATAGCCAAACCTCGTAATGCAGATTCCGATCAATATATCTACAGAATCCTCCTGCTCTGATAGAAGAAATATGATAATGCCAAAGCCCATCTCGACTTATGTCATATATATATATATATATATATATATATATATATATATATGTGTGTGTGTGTGTGTGTGTGTGTGTGTGTGTGTGTGTGTGTGTCGTGTGATTAGGGCCTCCCGTCGGGTAGACCGTTCGTCAGGTGCAAGTCTTTCGTTTTGACGACACTTCGGCGACACACCCAGTCCCTGAGCGGAGAAAATCTCCGCCCCAGCCGGTAATCGAACCCGCGCCCTTAGGATTGACTTTCTGTCTCGCTGACCACTCAGCTAGGGGGGCGGACGACTTATGTCGTGACGGTAACTAACAGGTCCAAAGTCCACAGAAGAAGGTCAGACCCGGGCCAACAAGACCGGCAAAGGCCAGCGTCGGAGGAGGCGACGGGACTGTGGGTGATGGCTGACGGCTCGGTCAGGCTGCTGCTGAGTTAGTGAGTTATATTCCTGAGGCGGCTTCTTGAGTGGCGTCGCGGCGTTGTGTAGATCCAGAGACTGGGGTGGGCTGGATGGAGCCTGTGAGTTCGGGAAAACAGAGCTGATGGGCGAGGTCGGCGTGAGTTCACTGCTAGCGGTCAGGCAGCGTCTTAATTACAGGGTGATTTCAAAAAGAAAGAAAGGATTTTAGTTGCTTGTAACGACCTACGAAAGACAAACAAATTACGCATGTCACTGGAAAGAAGAAGGTTCAAAGTTTTATGTTCGCACAGACACTATCGCTGCGCGGTCTTGGGCGCATTGTCACGGTGCGCGCGGCACCCCCCGTCGGAGGTTCGAGTCCGCCCTCGGGCATGGGTGTGTGTGTTGGCCTTAGTGTAAATTAGTTTAAGTTAGATTAAGTAGAGCGTAAGCTTAGGGAATGATGACCACAGCAGTTTGGCCCCATAAGACCTCACCACAAATTTCCAAACACTATCATCGTACACTCAATATGAGCACCATGTGTTGCTCGAGAAGCATCGAAACGGTAGCCCGTTTCATTTCACACACGAATGAACAGGTCCCTGTTTACTGAATGGACAGCTTCAACAGTTCGATTTCTCAGTTCTTCAAGGCTAGCTGCCATAGATGAGACAAACACTGTCTTTTAAAAACCCCACAGGAGAAAGATCGAAAGGTTTAAGGTCTGGTGACCTGGGAGTTCAAAAGCAATGAACAACTAAACAAAAAGTTGCTAGTAAACACCAAAAATCCTGACCTTTTACAGAAAGATTTTGTAGGTCTATCCAACAATGCAGAGTTTTGTTCGTTACACTTTCCACCGTATCAGTGAATGTGGAACGTAGGAAAACTATGTGGAACGTAATACTTACATTATTTAACGTATCAAATAAGCCACAACAACTGTAGCTTAAGGGCAAACCTCAAAGACGTGATAAATAAAGCGTCACAAGCAATAAAACTGTTTCCCAACACAGAAGAAACTAATTCCACACTTGTTGCTAAATCTGAGCCACAGACGCCAAGAATCTTCCAAACATTCGCTTTCGAAGCAAAAGTAATTACATTTACTAAAATATTCGTGTAGTAAAAAGTCGAGCGAAGTGTAAGAAAGAGCGAGTCATTGGACACCATGAAAATATTTTACGTGTCAAGGAAAGTGTCTATGATAATAATATACGCTTTTCATGCATGAAATATGTGTTTATATTATCTTGCTTTCAGCGGAATCAGCTACAAATATATACATATTGGAAAACAGTTCTTCAAGAACACTTTGTAGCTTATGACAATGAATCAGTGGGATTTGGCTGTTTTTGAATGTGTTTCACGACAATCATTTCGCTTAGCAATTTATTAACGCATGGAACACAAAAATTTAACAACTATTTCATTAATTAAATAGAAAATAATTAAAAACAACCATTATCCTCGCGTTGCATGTGACCGTCTGCTGTCTCACCGCCTAAAGCGCTAGTGTCGCTCCAGGTGTCAAACAAACGGTAGCAACTTTAGGACGAGGAATTCCGCCTTGTGCACAAAAAAAGGTGTCTTGCATAAGGGGAATTCCTTGTCATACTTTCTAGCAAGCACGGACATAACAAGAAGAACTGAAACACCAGAAGATTATAACAACTTTCATACCAGACAGTGTCATGACTTTGTTCGTTACACTGCAGTAATATTGGCACGTATTAAACATGATTAATCCTCCCCAACACCCAATGTGGCTTTCGATCTTCCTTCTCTGCCGATGACCAACTCCTCCGCCTCACTCGTCTCCTCTCCCTTCAGCTTAACTCCCGTCGCTCCGCCATTTTTGTCTCCCTCGACCTCGAAAAGGCCTACGACCGTGTCTGGCATCCCGGTCTCCTGTTTAAACTCCAAACCTACGCCCTTCCTGTCAACTACATCCATTTGATGGCCTCCTTCCTCTCCCGCCGCCCCTCCTATGTTACCATCCATAATGCCAATTCTCACACCTTCTACCCCTCTGCAGGTGTGCCCCAAGGCTCTGTCCTCTCCCTTCTCCTCTACCTCCTGTACACGGTTGTTATGCCCCAACCCCCCCCCCTCCCCCCAGTACACCTCTTGCAATATGCCGATGACACTGCATTTCTCGCCCTCGCTCCTACCCTCCAACGGTCCCAACGCCTTCTCCAGAATCACCTTGACCTTTTTGCCGCGTGGTGTACCCAGTGGCTCCTGAAAATCAATCCTTCCAAGACCTAGGCAATCATCGTAGGTCATACCACTCGCTCCTTCCGGCTCCTGGATTTCCCCCTTACTGTCTGCACCTGTCCTGTCCGCCTCACCCCCACCCTCACCTACCTTGGCCTCACCATTGACCGTCACCTCACCAGGATCCCTCATCTCCGCTCCATCCAATCCAAAGCCCACAACTGCATCCGACTCCTCAAACTCCTCTCTGGCCAGACATGGGGGTTGCACCCCTCTACCATCCTCCACACCTACAAATCCTTAATCCATCCCATCCTCTGGATATCTGCCCCCCCCCCAAATTCTATAAGTCCCTCCAGATCCTTGAGCGTCATGCACTCTGCCTTGCCTTCCGTATACGCCTCCTGTCCTCCACGTGGATCCTCTATGACCTCATTCCTTTTCCCCATCTGCTCCTATTTCTCGAACATACCCGCATACTCTACACCTCCCGCCGCCTTGATCCCCCTCACCGCCTGGTTGCTCCTCTCCTCTCCCATCCCTGCCCCCTGCCACGCCTTCAATGTTGTGTCCCCCATACCCTCCATCTTTACACCCTTCAGCTCCTTTCCCAAGGTGGCTTCCATCAACTCTCCCTCCCAGATGATGCCCCCTCTCCCTCCATCCATCCCTCCTATCAACTCTGATCCCCATCCCCCCCTCCTTTCCTCTGTCCTTTCCCTGGGCTCCCTCTTCCCCCCCTTCCATCCTGTTTTCTCCCCACCAAACCTCTCCCTACCTCCCTTCTCCCCCTCCCCCAAGTCCTTTTGTATTCCCCTCCTCTGCCTTCCCCACTCCCTGTTGCGTCTGCCCAGCACCCCCCACCACTCTTATGGGTCCTCATCCTCCATTGGCTCCTTTCCTGCCTCCCCCCCCTTCGCTTTTCCTCTCCTTCCCCCCCTTTTTCTATCTTTCCATCATCTGTCCGGTTTCCCCCCACCTGCTCTTGGCTGTGGTATGTCACATTTGCCAACTTTTTAGTGCAGTGGTTCAGTGACTGTTCAGTGTTGTTCGTCTTTCTCGTGTTGCGAACAGAAACCATGCTGTCGCTAGGTGTGAATTTTATATCTTTTGCGAACAGAAACCAGACTGTCGCCGTGTTTTTTAATTGTCTGTCTATTGTTTTACCTGTCTGCTTCGTATGTATTTTATCATCCCTCTGTTCTTTGTTTTAAGTTCCGCTCTTTAAGTCTCCGATTTTATCGCCTGTTTTTATCATTTATTCTCTTCATCTTTTTAACGAAGTCTGTAGGCTGAAGAGCGGCATACTAAGCTGCTGCCAGCCCGCCCCCTTCTGGGGGAATTGAAATTCAATAAAGAAAAAAAATGATTAACTCATATGTACAGCATTCATCTCCTCGTGGCTAAATCTGAACATGAACTGATTACATATTTTATTTCATTAAAATTTACTGCTATTTATTTTATTTGTTTCAATTACTGATGTAGGTCGGACGAGTCGCTTCAGGAGATCGTCTTTGGAAACCGGCCGTCGTTTTAACGCCAGTGTTGACCACCAAAGAGGGCAGCTTGGCGACGGGAAGACTGGCCCTTCTGCTACTGTCACGCCTCAAGCTCGAACCATGAAACAGAAAACAGAACAAACATCTTACAGTAGCATTTTACAAAACACAATACACAAAATCTTTTCATTTCAACATCATTTAACTTACGACTGCTTAAAATTCATATGTTGCGTGGCAGAGATTGCTTGATGGCGCAGGGTACTAATCACTGTATCATCACAACATCTAAACGCGATAGCGAAAAACGGAATACGAAATTTGGTTTTCTTCTTCCGGAAGATGAGTCTCCAATAAAAGTAGTGACTGTGCTGAATCCCAAACTAGCTTCTGGTAGCCGTGAAGAACTCGGCAGTAACGGAGAGGTCGTGTTATTTGTGGACCACCTGGAGCAGACTCTTTGTTGCCGCCCGTCCATGAGACGGACAGAGAAGAAAGCGCGGCCGTAGATACCAGGGCCGGGAATAGACTGCAGCCACCTCAAAACGCACAGGGCCTCCTTCCGGTCGTAAATCACGCCCTGTTCCTGTTAAGTGCTCCTCTAAAGCTAGCTACAGATGCGTATGTCACCCCCGCTGAACAAAGCGTTGCGAGATACTCTCCAAAACGAGATGGAGACTGAGTAAGGCATCCATCAACCACATAAGCACCCTGACAAAAAATTTAGCCATCTCAAGGAGACGTCGCGTTAATACCGTGTATCACCTCTCTGAGCTACATATTGGGCTCCGTTCAGGCAGGCAGAAGGTCTACGAATTTCTTCAGGTATGCCACATATGATGATATTGTTCTATTTGCAAATAATATAGGAAAACTTCAAATATTGGTTAGCGAACTTGCGTTAGTACATTCTGAAGTTGGTTAAAAATGAACTACGATGAAACCAAGGTTATGATGAATGAATGGACACCGGAGAGAAATTTATCTGTTGGAAGTCACGAAACGAGAACACGAGAAAATTCTGATCGTACGTAAAATCATTAAGTGGGTCGAACACTTCTGTTCAGTCGTCGACCAATGTCGGACGGCACTAGATGACAGCAATAAGAAACCTGAAGTTTTAAATTTCACGTCTGAGAAATCATTCACGCACGAGGATCGTACAAACATGCCGTCGTTCGATAGCGGCACAGACTCCCGTATGGACGATATAGAAATAAAATGAAATGATAGTTAAATCAAGACCGTACGCTGCCGACAGGCGTTGATATACATCAACGGGGACAGTTGAAAATATGTGCCCCGAATGGGACTCGAACGCGGGACCTCCTGCTTACATGGCAGACGCTCCATCCATCTTTTTTAAAAAATCATCTCATTTTGTTCGTTATAGTTCGTTGCAATTGTTCGTGGCGGACGTCCCCTGGCGCCCGTTGAAGATCGTTAACCTGGTATTGATCCATTCACTCAGTTTTTTTTTATTACAGGGGGCAGTTAACCATCTGACCGAACACGCTGAGCTACCGTGCCGGCAAAAATCTCATTTTGTTCGTTTAAGCAAACTTGCGTTAGTACATTCTGAAGTTGGTCTATAAATGAACTACGATAAAACCAAGGTCATGATGAATGAATGGACACACGGAGAGACATTTATCTGTTTGAAGTCACACTAGAAAATTCTGGCTGTACGTAAAATCAGTAAGCGGGTCGAACGCTTGTG
The DNA here is from genome assembly GCF_023864345.2 of Schistocerca serialis cubense. Lineage (NCBI taxonomy): Eukaryota > Metazoa > Arthropoda > Insecta > Orthoptera > Acrididae > Schistocerca > Schistocerca serialis. The sequence continues at coordinate 261,814,443 of NC_064638.1, read as the reverse complement.
TTCAGTCTGTCGTCGACCAATCTCGGAAGGCACTAGATGACAGCAATAAGAAACCTGAAGTTTTCAATTTTCCATCTGAGAAATCATTCACGCAGGAGGATCGTAGAAACATGCCGTCGTTCGATAGCCGCACAGACTCCCGTGTGGACGCTATAGAAATAAAATGAAATGATAATTAAATCAAGACCCTACGCTGCCGACAGGCGTTGATATACATCAACGGGGACAGTTGAAAATGTGTGCCCACTTTTTTTTTTTCTCAATTATTTGCTTGACGTATTCCAATCTCTGTCTTCCTCTACAGTTGTTGCCCTCTACAGCTCCCTCTAGTACCATGGAAGTCATTCCCTCATGTCTTAGCAGATGTCCTATCATCCTGTCCCTTCTCCTTATCAGTGTTTTCCACATATTCCTTTCCTCTTCGATTCTGCGTAGAACCTTCTCATTCCTTACCTTATCAGTCCACCTAATTTTCAACATTCGTCTATAGCACCACATCTCAAATGCTTCGATTCTCTTCTGTTCCGGTTTTCCCACAGTCCATGTTTCACTACCATACAATGCTGTACTCCAGACGTACATCCTCAGAAATTTCTTCCTCAAATTAAGGCCGGTATTTGATATTAGTAGACTTCTCTTGGACAGAAATGCCTTTTTTGCCATAGCGAGTCTACTTTTGATGTCCTCCTTGCTCCGTCCGTCATTGGTTATTTTACTGCCTAGGTAGCAGAATTCCTTAACTTCACTGACTTCGTGACCATCAATCCTGATGTTAAGTTTCTCACTGTTCTCATTTCTACTACTTCTCATTACCTTTGTCTTTCTCCGATTTACTCTCAAACCATACTGTGTACTCATTAGACTGTTCATTCCGTTCAGCAGATCATTTAATTCTTCTTCACTTTCACTCAGGATAGCAATGTCATCAGCGAATCGTATCATTGATATCCTTTCACCTTGTATTTTAATTCCACTCCTGAACCTTTCTTTTATTTCCATCATTGCTTCCTCGATGTACAGATTGAAGAGTTGGGGCGAAAGGTTACATCCCTGTCTTACACCCTTCTTAATACGAGCGCTTCGTTCTTGATCGTCCACTCTTATTATTCCCTCTTGGTTGTTGTACATATTGTATATGACCCGTCTCTCCCTATAGCTTACCCCTACTTTTTTCAGAATCTCGAACAGCTTGCACTATTTTATATTGTCGAACGCTTTTTCCAGGTCGACAAATCCTATTTTCTTTAGCCTTGCTTCCATTATTAGCCGTAACGTCAGAATTGCCTCTCTCGTCCCTTTACTTTTTCTAAAGCCAAACTGATCGTCACCTAGCGCATTCTCAATTTTCTTTTCCATTCTTCTGTATATTATTCTTGTAAGCAGCTTCGATGCATGAGCTGTTAAGCTGATTGTGCGATAATTCTCGCACTTGTCAACTCTTGCCGTCTTCGGAATTGTGTGGATGATGCTTTTCCGAAAGTCAGATGGTATATCGCCAGACTCATGTATTCTACACACCAACGTGAATAGTCGCTTTGTTGCCACTTCCCCCAATGATTTTAGAAATTCTGATGGAATGTTATCTATCCCTTCTGCCTTATTTGACCGTAAGTCCTCCAAAGCTCTTTTAAATTCCGATTCTAATACTGGATCCCCTATCTCTTCTAAATCGACTCCTGTTTCTTCTTCTATCACATCAGACAAATCTTCACCCTCATAGAGGCTTTCAATGTATTCTTTCCACCTATCTGCTCTCTCCTCTGCATTTAACAGTGGAATTCCCGTTGCACTCTTAATGTTACCGCCGTTGCTTTTAATGTCACCAAAGGTTGTTTTGACTTTCCTGTATGCTGAGTCTGTCCTTCCGACAACCATATCTTTTTCGATGTCTTCACATCTTTCCTGCAGCCATTTCGTCTTAGCTTCCCTGCACTTCCTATTTATTTCATTCCTCAGCGACTTGTATTTCTGTATTCCTGATTTTCCCGGAACATGTTTGTACTTCCTCCTTTCATCAATCAACTGAAGTATTTCTTCTGTTACCCATGGTTTCTTCGCAGCTACCTTCTTTGTACCTATGTTTTCCTTCCCAACTTCTGTGATGGCCCTTTTTAGAGATGTCCATTCCTCTTCAACTGTACTGCCTACTGCGCTATTCCTTATTGCTGTATCTATAGCGTTAGAGAACTTCAAACGTATCTCGTCATTCCTTAGTACTTCCGTATCCCACTTCTTTGCGTATTGATTCTTCCTGACTAATGTCTTGAACTTCAGCCTACTCTTCATCACTACTATATTGTGATCTGGGTCTATATCTGCTCCTGGGTACGCCTTACAATCCAGTATCTGATTTCGGAATCTCTGTCTGACCATGATGTAATCTAATCGAAATCTTCCCGTATCTCCCGGCCTTTTCCATGTATACCTCCTCCTCTTGTGATTCTTGAACAGGATAACGCTATTACTAGCTGAAACTTGTTACAGAACTCAATTAGTCTTTCTCCTCTTTCATTCCTTGTCCCAAGCCCATATTCTCCTGTAACCTTTTCTTCTACTCCTTCCCCTACAACTGCATTCCAGTCGCCCATGACTATTAGATTTTCGTCCCCCTTTACATACTGCATTACCCTTTCAATATCCTCATACACTTTCTCTATCTGTTCATCTTCAGCTTTCGACGTCGGCATGTATACCTGAACTATCGTTGTCGGTGTTGGTCTGCTGTCGATTCTGATTAGAACAACCCGGTCACTGAACTGTTCACAGTAACACACCCTCTGCCCTACCTTCCTATTCATAACGAATTCTACACCTGTTATACCATTTTCTGCTGCTGTTGATACTACCCGATACTCATCTGACCAGAAATCCTTGTCTTCCTTCCACTTCACTGACCCCTACTATATCTAGATTGAACCTTTGCATTTCCCTTTTCAGATTTTCTAGTTTCCCTACCACGTTCAAGCTTCTGACATTCCACGCCCCGACTCGTAGAACGTTATCCTTTCGTTGATTATTCAATCTTTTTCTCATGGTAACCTCCCCCCGGCAGTCCCCTCCCGGAAATCCGAATGGGGGACTATTTCGGAATCTTTTGCCAATGGAGAGATCATCATGACACTTCTTCAATTACAGGTCACATGTCCTGTGGATACACGTTACGTGTCTTTAATGCAGTGGTTTTCATTGCCTTCTGCATCCTCATGTCGTTGGTCATTGCTGAGTCTTCCGCCTTTAGGGGCAATTTCCCACCCCTAGGACAAGAGAGTGCCCTGAACCTCTATCCGCTCCTCCGCCCTCTTTAACAAGGCCGTTGGCAGAATGAGGCTGACTTCTTATGCCGGAAGTCTTCGGCCGCCAATGTTGATTATTTATCAAAATTTAGGCAGTGGCGGGGATCGAACCCGGGACCGAAGACGTTTTGATTATGAATCAAAGACCCTACCCCTAAACCACGGGAGATCTACTGCCTACTGGAACTCGAACCCGGGACTTCCAGCTTACATGGCAGACGCTCCATCCATCTCAGCCACCGGGAAGACAGCGAAGAGAGCGACTGCAGGGACTTATCCCTTGCTCGCTCGCCGTGAGACCCACATTCCCAACTTCATGTCCACACACTGCATTCGTAATGCCCCTGCCCATTACACTCATTACTTCATTACTCGCGTCAGACAATCTTAAAGAGTCCCGTAAGAGTTCGGACAGTATGTGTGCATCCGTACAGAAGAAGAAGGTCAATGGCCGGTTAGCCATAACCATATGAAGATAGTATCTGTTCTTTCGGACATTGACCTTTTTCTTCTGTGCGGATGCACACGTATTGCCCGAACTCTTACCAGACTCGGTAAGATTGTCTGCCGCGAGTAATGAGTGTAATGGGCAGGGCAACACGAATGTAGTGTGTGGACATGAAGTTGGGAATGTGGGTCTCACGGGGAGCGTGCAAGGGATAAGTGCCTGCAGTCGCCCTCTTCTCTGTGCCCTCGGTGGCTCAGATGGATAGAGCGTCTGCCATGTAAGCAGGAGATCCCTGGTTCGAGTCCCGGTTGGGGCACACATTTTCAACTGTCCCCGTTGATGTATCTCAACGCCTGTCGGTAGCGTAGGGTCTTGATTTAATTATCATTTCATTCTAGAACGCTGCATGGTCACCGATGGTATCTGTCTCTGGCGTAGAGAAGCAACTGAAGGAGTTGAAAACAAATAATTCAGTGGGTCCACATGGAATTTCTGTTCGGTTTTACAAAGCGGCATTGGCCCCTTTCTTAGCCTGCACTTATCACGAATCTCTCGCCCAGCAAGAAGTCCCAAGCGACTCGAAAAAAGCGCAGGTGACTCCTGTATATAAGAAAGGTGAAAGAACTGACTCGCATAATTACAGACCAATATCCTTAATATCGGTTTGCTGCAGAATTCTTGAATACATTCTGAGTTCGAATATAACAAATTTCCTTGAGACAGAAAAGCTTCTATCCACAAATCAGCACGGATTTAGAAAACATCGCTCACTTGATAACCTTCAAACCGTGGATGGAGTTGAATAAGCAGACTCTACATTTCTAGATTTCCGTCAAGCATTTGACTCGGTGTCTCACTGCAACTGCTGACGAAGGTCCGTGCATATAGTTTGGGTTCCCAGATAAATGAGTGGCTCGGAGACTTTTTAAGTAATAGAACCCAGTACGTTGTCCTCGACGACGAGTGTTCGTCTGAGGCAAAGATATCGTTAGGAGAGTACCAGGAAAGTGTGACAGGACCACTTTTATTCTCTATTCATATAAATGACCTGACGGGCAGGGTGAGCAGCAATTTACAGCTGTTTGCTGATGATGCTGTGGTGTAGCGGAAGGTGTCGTCGTTGACTGGCTATATGAATATGCAGGATGCCTTAGACAACATTTCAGCTTGGTGTAATGAATGGCAGCTTGTTCTAAATCGAGAAAAATGTCAGTTAATGTGGATTTGTAGGAGATACAATCAGTAACCTTCGAATACGGCATTAGTAGGGTGCAGCTTGACACAGTTTCTTCGATTAAACATCTAGCAGTAACGTTTCAAAGCGGTATGAAATGGAATCAGCACGCCAGGTTGACAACAGTCAAGGCGAACGCTCCACTCCGCTTTATTAGAATCATTTTGTGAAAATGTAGCTCATCCATAAAGGAGACGTATAGAGCACTAGTACGACCCATTCTTGAGTCTGTTCGTGTTTTTGGAACCGCCACCACGTCAGATTAAAAGAAGACATCGAAGCATTGCAGAGGCGTGCTGCTAGATTTGTTACGGTAGGTTCGGTCAGCACGCAAGTATTACGGAGATGCTTCATGTACTCAAATCGGAATCTCTGAGGGAAGGCGACGCTCATTCCGCAAAGCACTATTGCTCAAATTTAGAGGACCGGCATTTGAAGCCGATTGCAGAATAATTCTAAGGCTACCCACGTACATTTCGTGTAAAGACTATGAAGATAAAATGCGAGAAATTAGGGCTCGTACTGAAGCTTTTAGACAGTCGTTTTTACCTCGCCATATTTGCGAGTGGAACAGAAAAGGAAATGACTAGCAATGGTACAAGATGCCCTCCTCCCAGGCACTGTACGCTGGCTTACGGAATTCTATGTACATGCAGATGTAGAAGTACGCAACTGCAAGGGCTAACAGAATATGTCTATCTTGGTCAACTTGTAAATATGAAAGGAGACCTAAAACCAGAAATGTTTCTAAGTATTATATTAGGGTGGCAAGTTTATGAAAGATACTCTCCAACTATGAAGTCTGAAATGTCGGCTGAGATGTAGAACACAGTTTTTGGCTATTGTATACTACCAGTAATAACTGATGGCTGGAAACATGGATATTAAAAGAATTCATTGTTAGACAACTAATAGTGACCCAAAGAGGAATGGAAATACCGATGTTGAACTACATAAAGGAAGACAGAAAGAAATCAGTTTATACCAAATGGAGAGCCGCGCGGGGTAGCCGCGCGGTCTTGGGCGCCTGGCCACGGTTCGCGCGGCCCCTCCCCGTCGGAGGTTCGAGTCTTCCCTCGGGCACGGGTGTGTGTGTGTTGTCTTTAGCGTAAGTTAGTTTAAGTAGTGTGTAAGCCTAAGGACCTATGACCTCAGCAGTTTGGTCCCATAGGAACTTAACACAAACAAAACAAAAAACAAAACCAAACACACAACAAAAATCAGTGAGATGAGGAAAAGAGAGAACACCCTAAAACGGCAGTGGACTGATCTCATTGTTCGAAGAAAAGGCGGCAGGCGGTCAAAAGAAGTTCTAGGCCGGAGACCAATTTACCAAAAAAGAACAAGGGGAAGGGCACCGGACAGATGAAAAATTATAATGTTGATTTGAACCAAAAAGATCTGAATGTATACCCTTCTCTCTTCAATTTTTCCTAATCTTCGTAATTTTTTAATCTTTGACGTAGAAATTGCATTAATTGTACCAATTGTAATTATTATAAAAACGTCACATATTACAATCTGAACGATATCAACAATATTCTTCATCCTAGTACTGTTAGGGTGAGACTTAAGAAGGACACTCCGACTGAAAGCCAACGAGAAGCTCAATATCGGCAGAAATGGAAGAACCTGCTGGTATCTTAGGTTGCAAGCTGACTCAGAGGTCACATGATTGAATTGGATGATTATGATGAAGCCACATTCAGATGAAGCCACTCATTGATGACTGGTACCCGTAGAGTTACCAAATTGCTGGGATGTTGACTGCTACACTTCACTCGCAGTTCCAAATAGTTCCATATATTTTCTGTGGGACTAAGAATGTGTGATTCAGCAAGCGATTCGTGGTGCGACAGTGTGCCTGATTGTTCATCCAGCCTGAAAGGTATGCATGTGAACACGGTATACTCATCACGAAGATGTTGAGGCGGCAACCCTTGGTCATCGAGAAGGTTGAAATAAATATTCTAGTTCATATTCACGGTAACCTGACTGTGGGTCCAACTCGTAGTATGAAAGAAAAGAGAGAGAGAAAAGAAAAGCTGGGCAAGTGCCAGTGGGACTCATGGTCTGAGGGTTCCGTACAAACTTAATTATGTGTATAATATTAATAATAATAATAAAAATAATAATAATATCGTGTGGCTCAATGGTCTAGCGCAAATCTTCCTATTGGACGCCAGTTCGGCGACTTGCGCGACCCTAACCTACCTCAGTTATCCAACAGGGGAGAGGGAACCCAGTGTTTAACGTGGAATCCGAACCACGTGCTGCCTTGGCGACTGCTCACATCGTTGAGGCTATGTTAAAATGAAATCTGAAAAATATGTTGTCCGACCGAGATTAGATGTCTCGACCTCTCCAATTTATTTCAAATTTTTTCACGACAGTCTAACAGTTATTCGTACGAATATATATATATATATATATATATATATATATATATATATTCTTTAATACACATATATTAAAAATATGTATACTATGTCCTTCCGAAAGTAGTTAAGAACTTTTCGAGAATTTTGCTAATAACGTTTCCCCTTTGTATGGTGTCTTTTTATTTATATACTGAATAAATTACAAAAGTATATATCCTGTGCCTATCCAAATGTTTATTGGAGTATCGTGTAAAAATTTTAAGTAAATCGGTTTAGATCTTTTCAAGATTTTTGGTAAAAACGGTTCCTCTTTATATATTATATATACATTTATGTATCATATACATTAAAAATATATACAGCTTAAGTTTTGTGAGGTGGCTGCCTGTTTCAAGCCTTTCTCCTCACATTTTAACCTATAACATTTTATCCTATTTCTATACCGAATTTGCATACGAGACTCTTTTGCTTCATTTACTTTCGGATTTAGTTTTATTTGCCGACTTTCCACCTGTATTGCGTGTTGTTTACATGAGGGGCTACGGGGTATTGTGTAGCAATGTAGGTAACCCACCCCACTAACTTTTCGTTCTTTAGTAGTTTGTTCCACGAAATACATCTGATCTTGACCAGGGGAACTCCTTTTCGCTGGAGCGAGAACAGGTGGAATTTTCGCACATTCTGGAAGAACTGCTGGGAATCTAGAGTGCAGGGTCTCACGATCCTTTGCATGGATTATCTACCTGGCTAAGCTTCCCCAAACAATGAGTGGAGGGACGGAATAGCGAACAGGAAACCACTGGTCGAAGGAATGAGAACTCTGCCATGTCAGCAAACTTCGAGTGGAGTCCTCAATTGTCCACTTCTCGTTATGCTGCTTTGTCTGTTCTCCAGACACGTTTCCTCAAGCAAAATGTGGCTGACATCAGCTTCCGACTCAGGATCACACTCACATACCGGCGAAGCGTAAACGTCGATGCGATGTAGATGCTGAAGAAAAGAGGCGTGACTGAGGCGAAGTCGTATTATAGTAGAAACCGTGGATAGGTCCAAATGTATCCTAATGAACGACGGCTGTGAAGCAATACGAGGTTTGAGCACTACGTAATAACCGCCTTTCGTTTGCTAGGAAACGTTCTACGTCTCTTGCCATTGTAAGGTAATAAACGCCTTTCGTTTGCTAGGAAACGTTCTACGTCTCTTGCCATTGTAAGGTAATAAACGCCTTTCGTTTGCTAGGAAACGTTCAGATCTGTGACACATGTGTGTCTATAGATTTCCATGCGTTGTCCTTCCCGTGGGAATGACGCGCGAAGCCCCATAAAATTTCGAGAATTTCCGACTGACAAGTGTGGACGAGAGAACGGGCGACACCCGTCTCCCGTTTCCATATACAAGTATCTCATTGGCGGATAAAAGTGGTTCAAATGGCTCTGAGCACTATGGGACTTAACTTCTGAGGTCATCAGTCCCCTGGAACTTAGAACTACTTTAACTAACCTAAGAACATCGCACACATCCACGTCCGAGGCAGGATTCGAACCTGCGACTGTAGCGATCACGAGGTTCCAGACTGTAGCGCCTAGAACCTCTCGGCCACCCCGGCCGGCATTGGCGGATACTTTTTTAACTTTATGGTGGGAGCTAGAGAACAGACTTCCAGATTTCTAACTAGAAGAGCACTTAGGAGTAATGCATCATTTTACGTGGTCTAGATGGTAAGTTAAGCATCAGTCTAATCTTCATACCCACGGAGTACGTGAAGAGCAAGAGGTCATGTTCACAGCACGCCCGGCTTCTGGCAGTCTGTCGAAAAGTTTATTAGAACATCATGTAAATATTTGAAGTAAATCGATCAAGAACTTTTCGGGAACTTTGCTGACAACCTTACCCTGTTCTATATCTAAATCTACATGGATATCTACATCACATTCAAGTGCCTGGCAGAGGGTTCATCGAACCACCTTCACAATTCTCTATTATTCCAACCTCGTATAGGGCGCGGAAAGAATGAACACCTATATCTTTCCGTTGTTGTTGTTGTTGTGGTCTTCAGTCCTGAGACTGGTTTGATGCAGCTCTCCATGCTACTCTATCCTGTGCAAGCTTCTTCATCTCCCAGTACCTACTGCAGCCTACATCCTTCTGAATCTGCGTAGTGTATTCATCTCTCGGTCTCCCTCTACGATTTTTGCCCTCCACGCTGCCCTCCAATACAAAATACACTCCTGGAAATGGAAAAAAGAACACATTGACACCGGTGTGTCAGACCCACCATACTTGCTCCGGACACTGCGAGAGGGCTGTACAAGCAATGATCACACACACGGCACAGCGGACACACCAGGAACCGCGGTGTTGGCCGTCGAATGGCGCTAGCTGCGCAGCATTTGTGCACCGCCGCCGTCAGTGTCAGCCAGTTTGCCGTGGCATACGGAGCTCCACCGCAATCTTTAACACTGGTAGCATGCCGCGACAGCGTGGACGTGAACCGTATGTGCAGTTGACGGACTTTGAGCGAGGGCGTATAGTGGGCATGCGGGAGGCCGGGTGGACGTACCGCCGAATTGTTCAACACGTGGGGCGTGAGGTCTCCACAGTACATCGATGTTGTCGCCAGTGGTCGGCGGAAGGTGCACGTGCCCGTCGACCTGGGACCGGACCGCAGCGATGCACGGATGCACGGATGCACGCCAAGACCGTAGGATCCTACGCAGTGCCGTAGGGGACCGCACCGCCACTTCCCAGCAAATTAGGGACACTGTTGCTCCTGGGGTATCGGCGAGGACCATTCGCAACCGTCTCCATGAAGCTGGGCTACGGTCCCGCACACCGTTAGGCCATCTTCCGCTCACGCCCCAACATCGTGCAGCCCGCCTCCAGTGGTGTCGCGACAGGCGTGAATGGAGGGACGAATGGAGACGTGTCGTCTTCAGCGATGAGAGTCGCTTCTGCCTTGGTGCCAATGATGGTCGTATGCGTGTTTGGCGCCGTGCAGGTGAGCGCCACAGTCAGGACTGCATACGACCGAGGCACACAGGGCCAACACCCGGCATCATGGTGTGGGGAGCGATCTCCTACACTGGCCGTACACCACTGGTGATCGTCGAGGGGACACTGAATAGTGCACGGTACATCCAACCAGTCATCGAACCCATCGTTCTACCATTCCTAGACCGGCAAGGGAACTTGCTGTTCCAACAGGACAATGCACGTCCGCATGTATCCTGTGCCACCCAACGTGCTCTAGAAGGTGTACGTCAACTACCCTGGCCAGCAAGATCTCCGGATCTGTCCCCCATTGAGCATGTTTGGGACTGGATGAAGCGTCGTCTCACGCGGTCTGCACGTCCAGCACGAACGCTGGTCCAACTGAGGCGCCAGGTGGAAATGGCATGGCAAGCCGTTCCACAGGACTACATCCAGCATCTCTACGATCGTCTCCATGGGAGAATAGCAGCCTGCATTGCTGCGAAAGGTGGATATACACTGTACTAGTGCCGACATTGTGCATGCTCTGTTGCCTGTGTCTATGTGCCTGTGGTTCTGTCAGTGTGATCATGTGATGTATCTGACCCCAGGAATGTGTCAATAAAGTTTCCCCTTCCTGGGACAATGAATTCACGGTGTTCTTATTTCAATTTCCAGGAGTGTATTTCCGTACGAACTCTGATTTCCCTTATTTTATCGTGGTGATCGTTCTTCCCTGTGTAGGTCGGTGTCAACAAAATATTTTCACATTCGGAGGAGAAAGTTGGTGATTGGAATTTTGTGAGAAAATTCTGTCACAACGAAAAACGCCTTTCTTTTAATGATTTCCAGCCCAAATCCTGTATCATTTCTGTGACACTCTCTCCCATATTTCGCGATAATACAAAACGTGCTGTCTTTCTTTGAACTTTTTCAATGTACTCCGTCAGTCCTATCTGGTATGGATCCCACACCGCGCAGCAGTATTCTAAAAGAGGATGGACAAGCGTAGTGTAGGCAGTCTCCTTAGTAGGTCTGTTACATTTTCTAAGTGTCCTGCCAATAAAACGCTGTCTTTGGTGTTAGTCCTCCCCACAACATTTTCTATGTGTTCCTTCCAATTTAAGTTGTTCATAATTGTAATACCTAGGTATTTAGTTGAATTTACGGCTTTTAGATTAGACGGATTTATCGTGTTACCGAAGTTTAACGAGTTCCTTTTAGCACTCATGTGGATGACCTCACACTTTTCGTTATTTAGGGTCAACGGCCACTTTTCACACCATTCAGATACGTTTTCTAGATCGTTTTGATCTTCTGATGACTTTATTAGTCGATAAACGACAGCGTCATCTGCAAACAACCGAAGGCGGCTGCTCAGATTGTCTCCAAAATCGTTTTTATAGATAAGGAACAGCAAAGGGCCTGTAACACTACCTTGGGGAACGCCAGAAATCACTTCTGTTTTACTAGATGACTTTCCATCAATTACTACGAATTGTGACCTCTCTAACAGGAAATCACAAATCCAGTCACATAACTGAGACGATATTCCATAAGCACGCAATTTCACTATGAGCCACTTGTGTGGTACAGTGTCAAAAGCCTTCAGGAAATCCAGAAATGCGGAACTGATCTGAAATCCCTTGTCAATAGCACTCAACACTTCATGTGAATAAAGAGCTATTTGTGTTTCACAGGAACGATGTTTTCTAAAGCCATGTTGACTGTGTGTCAATAGACCGTTTTCTTCGAGGTAATTCATAATGTTCTAACACAATATATGTTCTAAAATCCTGCTGCATATCGACGTTAACGATGTGGGCCTGTAATTTAGTGGATTACTCCTACTACCTTTCTTGAAAATCGGTGTGACCTATGCAACTTTCCAGTCTTTCGGTATGGATCTTTCGTCGAGCGAACGGTTGTATATAATTATTAAGTATAGAGCTAATGCATCAGCATACTCCGAAAAGAACCTAACTGGTATACAGTCTGGACCAGAAGACTTGCTTTTATTAAGCGATTTGAGTTGATTCACTACTCCAAAGATATTTACTTCTACGTTACTCATATTGGCATTTATGATATATGTGTACTTAGATATTATATATATTTAAAATATATAGCCTATGTCTGTTCATATGATTATTAGAAACCGTGTAAAAATTTTAAGTAAACAGGTCTACTACTTTTCGAAACTTTTGCTAACATTTCCCCTGTATGTAGTATATACGTATATTAAACATATACAGCCTATGTCCTTCCGAACGTTTATTATAGTATCGTGTAAAAATCTGAAGCAAATTGGTCAAGAAATTTTCGAGGAAAAGTTGCTAATAAAAATCTCGAAAAGTTCTTAACCGATTAATTTTTCACGATATTATAATAAATTGCTGGACAGATACAGGCTACATATTTTTAATATAAATCCATATATATTTTAAAAATTGTGTATGTGTGTGTGTGTTTGTGTGTTTTCCCGCTTTTCAACCAGACCTGGTACACATATATCTTATTGCCACGCGACAATGGCTAACTGTCAAAGGCGTGGGATCGGAGGTGAAAAAGAAGCGTAGCCAGCGATGCGTGAATTCAGACTGAACTCATCCAGTGCTTGAGAATGAGAGCACTTAGCGACTTGCAACAAACTTAACACATGATTTCAAACCTTTTAAAGAAAAGAATTCTCGCTAACAGCCCCTACAAAATGATGAAAGGAAAATTTTTTGTCGCTTACTTATTTTCCGTTGTTCATGTAATAGAAGTACTGCACGAAGCATGATGTTATAATTTATTACTTCTTTACTACTAATCGTATTCGCGTCACATTTTACAAAGATCATGCTCACATACCACTGAATGAAGTGCAGAATTAGGTAACTATGCGCCACATAGTTCAGGAGATATTATGTCATAAACAAGGAGACGCGTGAAAAGCTGCCGCATCATGCATGAAGTTTAAATTTATCAATTCTTTGCACCTAAACTCTGTCGCAGTAAGTTTCGCAGACGGTACCTACATATGTCGCTGAATGTAACTACAGTATTGTATCATGGTGTAACACATAGTTCAGGAGATATGACGTTGTAAACATCAAGCACCAGGCCTGACACTGCGTGCTACTGGCGTGGATACACAGCTATGAATAAATAACTCGGCAACGCCGGGTTTCTCTGCTAGTTTGTTTTTCTTTACTTGGACTCCGATACCTCGCCACTTCAAATAAATTTCGTGGGGCAGTGGGAAGTGCCCCATGGGTTTTGATGAATGAGTTGCCGGGTAACAAAATGTATGACATTAACGGCCGTATCTTTTGATTGTGTGCGGCTGGTCCCGGCGGAGGTTCGAGTCCTCCCTCGGGCATGGGGGTGTGTGTTTGTCCTTAGGATGATTTAGGTTAGGTAGTGTGTAAGCTTAGGGACTGATGACCTTAGCAGTTAAGTCCCATAAGATTTCACACATAGTTTATTTTATTCTATTTTTTTTATTGCGTTGTCCTAGAAGCTTAAGTTTTTCACACCGCCAAGGGTTCGTAGACTTTAGTGTGCGACATAAATTTCAGCTTGATACGTCTATCAAGAAGGGGTCTTGACGGACAGACAGACGACCAAGTGATCGTATAAGACAGGGGTCGTCAAACAACGGCCTGAATCAAATGTCCGTGCGGCCCGCGGTCCTCATATTATATTAATATGCGTCAAGCAACTAATAGCCGAATCCAGAAACGTTAACTAAGGTTAACAGCTTCTTAAGAATGTATTTGTCTTGCTCACTAACGAATAAAAATCTCATAGAGACAGTAATATTTCTGTGCAGCTGGTCCCGGCGGAGGTTCCAGTCCTCCTTCGGGCATGGTTGTGTGTTTGTCCTTAGGATAATTTAGGTTAAGTAGTGTGTAAGCTTAGGGACTGATGACCATAGCAGTTAAGTCTCACAAGATTTCACACACATTTGAACATTTTGAACAGTAATATTTTAAGATGTGCTTAATTTTAATTGACGTTGGTGAATTCGGCCGTGAGCTAAGTACAGTTTTCCACATACGTCAGAGACAGAGCGAAATGTAGCGCGGCCACTGCGGAGCTAATAGAAGTGAGAGGCATTCGCCAAAGGTTTAAAAAAATGTTCAAATGTGTGTGAAATCTTATGGGACTTAACTGCTAAGGTCATCAGTCCCTAAGCTTACACAGTACTTAACCTAAATTATGCTAAGGACAAACACACACAACCATGCCCGAGGGAGGACTCGAACCTCCGCCAGAACCAGCCGCAGAGTCCACGACTGCAGCGCCTGAGACCGCTCGGCTAATCCCGGGCGGCTGCCAAAGGCTTATCTCACCAAACTAGATACTCTTCAATACAGAGCCATTCGTACCAGTCTTTGAGCCTCGTGATCGATGCTCACCAACGCTCTACTAATGTAAGCAGGAGAGATGCTTTTGAACATTAGACGCCAAATGTTATCGGATAAATTCTACATTCAAGGCATGACCGTTGTGGGCAGTTCTGTCTACCCAAATAGAGAACGCATTTACGGACTATGGATTGCCTCCTACAGAAGGAATAAAGCTCCGGCGGTTTGTACCAGCTTTGACACTTGGTCACCTCTCATACGTTCTGTACGATGTTGATCACATTCCCCTCTTTTTGACTACTATCTTCATACACTCAGCTGTCATATTCCAGCATAGTACTTTAATGTAAACTGTCAATAGTGGATTCAGTCATCTCTTTGCAGCTCTGTGGGCTGGTTTCCACTGTCTATATCCCGTTTGATTCAAAATTCCGCAGGACGACGAGGTGAAAGAAGAGGTTCGTAACTTTCTGAACAGCATGACGGCGAGCTGGTATGAGATGGGCATAGAAAAACTGCCACAGCGTCTACGAAAATGCATCGACAGAAATGGTGATTATGTCGAAAAATAACTAAATGTTCAAGCTGTAAACTGATGTAAACCATTGCAGAAACAAACAGGTATATATACATATAAAAAAATAGGAGACCTTACTTTTGGGATTACCCTCGTATTAATTGTTTCTGACTCTCAAAGCGTCCTTCAAAATATTCAACACCGGAGATGGAACAAAACAACTAACAGCTATATCTTGGATGTGGTTTCGGAATATATTCATAGCACACGGATGAGACGGACAATCCATTTCCCAAGCAGGTTTCCTATATAATGACGATATTGATGATATATCCAAGCAAGCGACATCTATAGGCACTGTCCTGGATCTGAAATTATCTGAGACTACTTTTATGAGGTCAAGGGTCACACAAACCAACAATGGCAAGAGATGTGGAACGTTTCCTAGCAAACGAAAGGCGATTATTACTCAGTGCCCAAACCTCGTATTCCTTCACAGCCGTAGTTCATGAGGATACATTTGGACCTGTCCACGGTTTCTATTTATAGTATGACTTCGCCTCAGTCACTCCTCTTTTCTTCAACGTCTACATCGGATCAACGTTTACGCTTCGCCGGCATGTGAGTGTGATCCTGAGTTGGAAGCTGATGTCAGCCACTTCTTGTTCATGTGTCCCAAATTTCATTGCGAACGGTTGGACATTCTGAAGACATTGTTGAGTATGGAATACCACCTTCCTCAATCGTCTACTTCTCTTTTGTTTACCGAAGACATTCGCCTTTATAAAGAGATTGTCAAGTTCCTAAGAGTACTGGGCACAAGCTGGAGGTTTTAATAGTATCCATATTCTATTTCTCTGTCTTGTTTCCGAAGATATTTCAGGAATTTTGTGAACAGTAACTCAATACAATTTTAACTACCCTTTAATCTAATTGTTGCGAAAATATAGTGGACACAGCAGTGACGATTAGAGTTTCCTTTACTTGTAAATATGGATTTCTGTATTTTTTTATTCAATTGTATGTACAATGTAACTATGTGTTATTGACGGCTAAATGGAGTTGTTACTCGAAAGGCCAAATAAAAAGGAAAAGTGAGAGGGAGAATATTTTATTGTTTGTCTTCCTGTCACGAGCGTGCGCAACCAGCACTGATCACGTGCTATGATATGAATATCAGACGAAAGTAGCACGGATTCGTGAATGCGCATTGTAGAGACGGTTATCTTCAAATGTGGTACGTGCTTGTAACAAGTTATGTGCCACCAATTAAGGCTGCTGTAATACAATGAAATTAGTAATAGAAAAATAATATTCAAAACATTCATTAAACATTTGTGATCGTATCTCATATTGCAGTTACGTATCTGATATTAATATAACATGTTAATTTATGTAGGTTACCAAAAAATAGTAAGATCGGTGGAGTGAAGGTGTGGTGAAGTGACCATGATGGGAGAATGGCCACTGCATATTTTTTGCCCTAAACAGCGCTGCTGCTTGGCAAGTACTGGCCTATAGTTCTAACATACATCGCTGTCATAGTCAGTGAAACTGACAGAGGAAGTTTGTTCCGTTATTTTTTAGTAAAAACTTTATTGTTTTCGAGTCGTCTGATGTAAGATACCTCTTTTATATTATTCTTGTTGCCCCAATTCTATGAGGAGTAAAACGTTTTTTACAGTAAAAATGTTTAAACAACGTCTTTTAGCCTACAGATGTAGTTCCGTGTTTATTTCAGCTTGGTAGTTTCTTCTGTGGATCACTAATGCCTAAATGGCATCCTATCGGGAAAAATTACCATACTACTTGTCAGGTAAAGTGGCCAAGATGTTCACCCCAATAAGTGTCAGTTACTTCCAAAAAAGTGCGCATAATATTGTATAAGAGACAAAACTGACATCTGAGCCTTTCTATACACAAATCTATCATTCGCTATTCTATCATTTTTGAATTAAATTGTATTATCTCTGTTGTTATTCGGTCTAATACAAAACTCCGGTCGTAAACGATCTACAGCAGCCGCTCGATATTCTCTCAGATATTTGTACTAGGGCGTCAAGACGCCTAGAAAATCAGAAACACAAAAATGCAATCATGTTGCGATGCTACTGGTCACGGGGCCTGCTTAGGTACTGAAAATTGATCTCTATGTATGACTTCAGAAAAGTGCATGTAGTTCCAATACATTATTTTCTTTTTCACTTAAAAATATTGGGTGTAATACCTTTTAATACGTAGATTCAAAATGTGTAAGTGGTAAGCTTCTATCACTAACCGTGGTTTGGTGACTATTGAATTTCTCTTTGAGTGGCCACTTTACCATCCCCCCCCCCCCCCCCCCCCCACCTTTTCCCATGCGATCCGAGATGTCGCCCTGTAATATCAATATTGGTTCTTAAGCCAAAAAGTTTTACCGACTGAGGCACGGAACCCTAAAAACGCCTCTTCTCCCCACGCCCACCCTCATAGTACAGTAGTACTCCATTCTTTTGGAAAAGGAAATTTTCAGCATGTGCTCGCATCTGTGGAAAAAGCCGGTTCTTCAGCATGTCCAGCTACATGATTCCTGTAAATGAGGGAATTCACTGCACCAGAGAGACCCCTCTATCGGCAACCACGTGGACTGGCAACTTACTATTGGTGCGAAGTAAGGTTTTAGTTCCTACTCTTAAGTTAAATTTCACACCGAGTTTCTCCATTCGCGTAGAGTATGTAATCTTGTGAGATCGGATGAACCTTTTTCAAATACTCTGTATTTATACGCTAATGAGCAGCCGAATTACATATATCTGTGGTTATGTGGACACAGCGAATGGAGTCGTTCGGCGCTATTTTTTAAAAGTTGATTTCATTTGATTTCTTGGCCAAACGATGCGTCTATTACTGTTTGTATATCCCTTAAGTAGCTTGCAGAAGTAAGGCAATCGACCAGAAACTGGTGTAAAATCATCAACTACAATTTGTAATCCCGGCACAGACACTAAGTATACTACGACAAGCTAAAGGACTTAGTCTGCGAGGGAAAACGATACGCAAACTACGCCGTCTGCTTTCGTAACAAAGACGGCACTACGTAAGAATGGAATACGAAATACGCGGACTTCCAGAATAGAGTTCGAGTGACACGTGTGTAGCCGAGGGAGTGGTTTTAATTAGAAGCTGACGCATGCTACATTCTGATGCACAGCGAGAACCTAACGTAATTGCCTAGCTCTCCATAGTGATTTTTCTTCAGCAATAGTGAAAGGAATTCGGATGTGACATGACTATATATCTATATCTACATCTATACTCTTAAAACCACTGTGAAGTGCGTGGCATGGGGTACTTCTCATCGTAGTCACGTATGGAGCGCGGGAAGAAAGGTAGTTTAAAAGCCTCTGTGCGATCTAGAATCAGTAGGAATGGTACCATCTCGTTCAGGCAGTAGGTAGCATTAATGATGATACCTATTCCATGAAGCGATCTGTCACCTTCACTTTAGTAGAAAAGTCACTTACCTCGAATATCTTCTTGCGGTAGCCTTTTCTTCGATCTTGTTGTGCCCCTGCGGTGCAGTGCTATCAGTTATCCTATCGGACTTAGCTCCAACTGCAGCGAATCGAGCGGGAATTCGTATTATCTAATGACTAGCAATGAAATTACGTAACGACGTTTTCGATCATTCTTCCGTCTTTTAACGTTTCTCTTCAAATTTCATAACATCAATTAAACTGAACTCTTCTTTACAATCTCAATACAACTCAGGACAACTCTGCACGTGACAGATCGAGACATAAAGAGAGGTAAGTAAGTGAATAACAGATTTTATAACATGCTTCATTTGTTCAGTCGTCAGACCATTGTCGTACGAAGCTCTTCTTGTCTGGATTCCATAGTATCCCTAAGCTGCGACGGTAACGTATAAATGATTCCTCCAGAGCAAGTGAAGACACTCACCCGTCGTCGCGTCTTGTTGACTGTAGAGACTGTGTTCACGTTCCTTTCTTCATATCTGCGCATGAATTCAAAAAGAAACGCAAACACAGTAGGCATTCCTTTTCATACTGCTAACTAAAATCAATTTTTTCCACCGACATCATTCATCGGCATAGTAGAAGGAAATGAGGCATGTTGCTACCGTGAATAACAACATATACCTCTGCACAGTCTGATCTTGTCTTCACAATACCTACGGGAGCGATTCGAAGGAGCTTGTAATACATTCCTAGATTCATCACTTAAAAAGTTATTTATTGGAACAATACTGAAAATAAATGTTGCAGTGGCATATTCCTCTGGTACCACCCACGCGGATAACCGCGCGCGATAGCATGCTTCTGGCATTCAGACAGGCGCGCCGGCCTCGTATAGAATCTGCGCAGTGGGTAACGTGGAGGGCCGGTGTGCTGGCCAGCCTGGATGCGGGTTTTAGGCGGTTTCCCACATCCTGTTAGGTGAATACCGGGCTGGTTCCCACATCGTCCCTCAATTAGACGATTCGCAAACATTTAGAAAACATTTGCACACTTTAACCTGAGGCAGCACCACATGCAGACGGTTAGGATACACAAATTCCATCAAGGACAGTGAAGGATGGGGACAGGAAGGGCATCCAGTCCCCTCTAACGTAATAATGCCGAGTCCAACAAAGCCATGCCGACTCCGTGTAGGTAGCAGATAAATGCGGAAGAGGAAGGAGAAAGGTACTCTTTTGGCACAGATGAGCGAATGATGATATTATAACTGACTGAATTCAGCTGTTAAAATAAAGAATAAGTACAGCTCTATAATCATGCTATCGAGTGTCTTGAATAAAAAGAAGCACTTCTATTTTTTGGTTTATATAGAATGGAGACCAAAAAATAACAAAACAAATTACCAGCCAAAATGTGTAAAATAAACATAGATGACTAGATACAGCAAGAAGGTCCAGAGGAATTCGTTCGTATGGAGACAAGGCATACACAATCTGATCAAAAGTATTCAGGTACCTACTGGTGGACATCAGTATGGGATGTGTCCACCCTTAGCCTTTATGACAGCTTGAACTCTCTGCTGGGGACACTTTTTGTGAGGTGTCTGGAGTTCTGTTGAGGAATGGCAGTCCATTGTGCTTCAAAATCCGAAACCAGAATAAAAAATGGTTCAAATGGCCTTTAGCACTATGGGACTTAACAGCTGAGGTCATCAGACCCCTAGAACTTAGAACTACTTAAACCTAACTAACTTAAGGACATCACACACATCCATGCCCAAGGCAGGATTCGAACCTGCGACCGTAGCGGTCACGCGGTTCCAGACTGAAGCGCCTAGAACCGCACGGTCACACCGACCGGTAGTCATTAGACAAACTCGAATCGTTCCTTGGAACTTCCACGATGTGTAGCGTGGTTTACCATTCCAGATCATTCGTTTTCAGTCATCCACTGTCCACCGGCGTCCCTCTTCACATCATCTCAAGCTTCGCTTAGCACTGTCTACAGATATTTGTATCTTATGAGCAGCCGCTTGACCATTATACCTCACTCTTTTTGATTCCCTATGCATTTTCATTGTGCTAGCTGGACTGCTGGTTGCACTTTGGCACTCACGAGTGGTTCCATCAACACGTTTCGTGCGATGTTTTAGAACCACCTTCCGCATCTCTCGCCGGTCCCTCTCCGTCACTACACGAGGTCTGGCTAGTCTTGGTTTAGCTGTGGTTGTTGCTTCGCGTTTCAACTTCACAATCGTATCACACTGTCAATGTGGACAGCTGTAGAAGGTTAAAAACCATTCAAAAGTCAAGCTCGCACAAAGTGCTTTTTATTCAAGACTGGCGGTTTCAACAGTCTTAGCTGTCATCTTCAGGTCTTAAACATTTTTTGGTCGTGAAGCATGTTCATTTTACGCTGAACCTCATGTACAAGATGTCACGTGGGTAAAACTCAGCATATTATAAACATTTGTCATCGCTAAAATATTTAAAAACAGACAGCAACTTGTTCAGAAGACCACGTCACATGATACAAATACGGTACACACTAGCACATCTGTTTATGTACGCTGGACACATACTAAACAGTGTAAATCCACTTTAAATGGCATATGTAAAAATTGGCGTACAAGGTACAAGTTACCGGTTGTCTTGAATAAAAAATATTTTGTGCGATCTTAGCTTTTGAATGGTTTTTCACAATTAAAACAGATCGCCCTTCATTACTCTCACAATGAGGAAACTAAATGAAGCTGTAGAAGGGTTGAAATGTCTCTGACGGATCAGTTACTTTGGTGGCGTGCAATGACCAGCCCACGTTCGAAGTTCTGAGCTCTCCTGACCGAGACTGCTGTGAACGCTACTCTACAGACAGCACAACACTCCCTGCCTCCTTTTATACTTCTCATGACATCTAATGATCGATTCCGCATTACTAAGGGGTATTCGGATACTTTTGACCTCATAGCCTACGTCGGAGACGTCAAGGTCAAAAAGAAAAAAAAAATGCCACCACTTTTACAATGGCAAGAGCAATGCAGTGACCAGACGCAGTACTTGTCTTAACTGCTGCTACGGAATTTGCAACATTAATGAAAGCTGACGCTGATCGATGTTCGGTCTCTTGACAGGAAATTGTTGTGACTTCCTTTGCACGCTTTGTGGTTCTTTAATGGGAGCAGGAATGAGGAACTGATGCGGTTCGTCGACAAAGAATTCAGATATTAATTCATTCTACATCTAATATCAAACATCAAAAGTAATACATAACTTGTTTGCTGTAGTTGCGGAATTAGTTGCTAATAGTAGATTTGAATGTTGAAATAAATATGGGTACACACAGCCTGCAATACAATGACTGTTCCGTAGATAATGAGTCCAGACCCCTGCGAAAGTCTGTAAATGTTATGAAATGGCAAATACACAAAAAGGGAGCTTTGTGCATCGGTGTTTGAACTTCAGTGGACCAGCCGCTGGAGTTCAGTAGAGGCGGCAGCGGGGTAAGCGTTCGGCGGCGGCTGTAAGAAATGTGGCGGCGTGTCTGGCGTCGCACTTGTTTTTAAGTGTGACCGACCGGATGGCGGCCGATACCACAGAAACTTTGAGTGGTTTTGGTACGACGTACTTGTGCTGATGCCAAAAATTGCATTCTTTTTAGTGCAGAAGGTTTGTTAAAATTACAGGCAACCTTATGTAGTCAATATTTTTCTATCTCCTCCGTTTGCTTAGATGTAG
The DNA here is from genome assembly GCF_023864345.2 of Schistocerca serialis cubense. Lineage (NCBI taxonomy): Eukaryota > Metazoa > Arthropoda > Insecta > Orthoptera > Acrididae > Schistocerca > Schistocerca serialis. Next base: position 261,792,047 of record NC_064638.1, on the reverse strand, counting down.
TCCGCCATGATTGCCTTTCTTCTGCCACCCTCTTTATCTCAGAGTAGTATTTACATCCAGCATCCTGAACTGTTTGTTAGACTTTTCCTGTCTCTGCAATAGCTTACAGTTTTTATCCTCTAGTACCATGGAACTCATTCCCTGATGTCTTAACAGATGTCCTATCATACTGTCCCTTCTTTTTGTCAATGTTTCCCACACATTCCTTTCTTCTACGATTCTGCGCAGAACCTCCTCATTCCTTATCTTATCAGTCCACAAAATTTTCAATATTCGTCTGTGCCACCACATCTCAAACGCTTCGATTCTCTTCCGTTTCGGTTTTCCCACAGTCCATGTTTCACTGCCACACGATACTGTGCTCCAAACGTACATTCTCAAAAACTTCTTCCTCTAATTAAGTCATATGTTTGATACTAGTAGATTTCTCTTGGCCAGGAATACCCTTTTTGCCAGGTTGATGTCCTCCTTGCTCCGTCCGTCATTGGTTATTTTACTGCTTATGTAGCAAAATTGTTTAACTTCATCTACTTCGTGATCACCAATCCTCATGTTAAGTTCCTCGCTGATCTCATTTCTGCTACTTCTCATTACTTTCATCTTTCTTCGATTGACTGTCAGTCTATATTCCGTACTCATTAGACTGTTCATTCCATTCAGCAGATTCTGTAATTCTTCTTCACTTTCTCTGAGGATAGCAATGTCATCAGCGAATCTTATTATTGATATACTTTCACCTTGTATTTTAATTCCACTCTTGAAAGTTTCCTTTATTTCCATCACTGGTTCTTCAATGTATAGATTGAACAGTAGCGGCGAAATACTATATCCAAGTGTTACATGCATTTTAATTCGAACACTTCTTTCTTGGTCTTCCACTCTTATTATTCCCGCTTGGCCCTTGTACGTGTTGCATATTACCCGTCTCTCACTATAGCTTATCCTAATTTTTCTCAGAATTTCGAACATCTTGCACCATTTTACACTGTCGGACGCTTTTTCCAGGTCAACATATCCTATGAACATGTCTTGATTTTTCTTTAGCATTGTTTCCATTATCAACCGCAACGTCAGAATTGCCTCGCTGGTGCCTTTACCTTTCCTAAAGCAAACTGATCGTCATCTAACACATCCTCAATTTTCTTTTCCATTCTTCTGTACATTATTCTTGTGAGCAACTTGGATGCATGAGCTGTTAAGCTGATTGTGCGATAATTCTCGCACTTGTCGGCTCTTGTATTCTTCGGAATTTTTCCGTTTTGTGGCCACTTCCACTAATGATTTTAGAAATTCTGATTCAGTGTTATCCCATCTGCCTTATTTGACCTTAAGTCTTCCAACGCTCTTTTTAATTCTGATTCTAAGACTGGATCCGTAACTTTTCTATATCGACTCCTTTTTCGTCTTCTATCACATTAGACAAGTCTTCCCCCTCATAGAGGACTTCAGTGTAGGCTTTCCACCTATCTGCTCTCTCCTCTGCAATTAACAGTGGAATTTCCATTGTACTCTTATTGTTAGCACCGCTCCTCTTAATTTCCCCGAAAGTTGTTTTGATTTTTCTATAGTCCTTCCGACAATCATTTCTTTTTCGATATCTTCACATTTTTCATGCAACCATTTCGCCTTAGCTCCCCTTCAATTCCTATTTATTTCATTCATAAGCGACTTGTATTTCTGTACTCCTGAATTTCCCTGAAAATTTTTGTACTTCCCTTTTTCATCGATCGCCTTAAATATTTCTTCTGTTACTCGTGGTTTCTTCGCAGTTACCTTCTGTGTAGGTATGTTTTTCTTTCCAGCTTGTGTGATTGCCCTTTTCGGAGATGTCCATTCCTCTTCACTTGAGCTGCCTACTGAGTGATTTCTTATCGCTGTATCTATAGTCTTAGAAAACCTCAAGCGTATCTTCATTCCTTTGTACTTCTTTGGGTATTGATTCTTCCTGACTAATCACTTAAACTTTAGCCTACTCTTCACCATTGCTAAATTATGACCTGGGTATATATCTCATCCTGGGTACGCCTTACAATCCAGTATCTGATTTCGGAATCTCTGCCTGACCATGGTGTAATCTAAACGAAACCTTCCTGTACCTTCGGGCCTTTCCCATGTATACTTCCTCCTCTTGTGATTCTTGAACAGAGTATTTGCGATTACTAGCTGAAATTTATTGCAGGACTCAGACTTTCTTCTCTCTATACAAAGCTCATATTCTCCCGTAACCATTTCTTTTATTCCTTCCCCTACAACTGCATTCTAACCCCCCATGACTATTAGATTTTAGTCTCCCAGTACGTAGTGAATTACCCGTTCAGTATCCTCATCCACTTTCGCTGTCTCTTCATCTTCAGCTTTCGACATCGGCATGTATGTCTGAACTATCATTGTCAGTGTTGGTTTTCTGTCGATTCTAATAACAACAACCCTATCACTGAACTGTTCGCAGTAACACGCTCTTTGCCCTACCTTCGTATTCATAACGAATGCTACTTCCGTTATACAGTTTTTTGCTGCTGCTGCTGTTGACATTACCCTCTACTCAGCTGACCATAAATCCTTGTCTTCTTTCCATTTCACTTCACTGACCCCCAGTATATCTAGATTGAGCCTTTGCATTTTCCTGTTCAGATTTCCTACCATCCCTACCACGTTCAGGCTTCTGGCATACCACATAGAACGTTTTTCTTTCGTTGGTCATTCAATTTGTTCTCATGGTTAGTCCCCCCTTGGAAGTTCCCTTCCGGAGATCTGAATGGGGAACTGTTCCAGATCCTTTTGTCGATGGAGAGATCATAACACTTTTTTCTCAATTGTTGGCCTATGTCCTATGGATACTGCTAAATTCATTGTTATCTATTGACTGATTGAAACACAAACTTAACTTACTCCCACAGGTCTTGAAATTAGCAAGTTTTTCTAGACAACCTTTCATCCTATTGTGTGAGAAACCCTGTTTTTAGAAGTGTTTCACGAGTTGTATTGTATTTTATTCTACTTAATTCTTTATAAAATGCCAAAAGTCAAGAAGAATACCTTGATATCATATTACTTGTATCTGAATCATTAATATTTCTTTTTCTTATTCCCCACTTTATAATATGACCTATTCAATATTTTCTTCAACAGAAATCGAAATAGCCTTATTGGCCTTTTCGCAAAAATCTATTTTGGAATTTCTATTTCAAATACACTGAAATTTTGCATAGCAGATAACGTGGAACCTTAAACGATCACTTCCAGGAAGACGAATACATCAGAATAAAGATAAAGCTTTAAAATGAAACTTGAGACTTCAAAACAGCGGTGGTTAATTTTGGAAATAGCGACTTTAAGAGTTTGACTTTTACAACGTCTGATTTGTATGACATAAAAAAATTAATATTAAGAGGTTACATTTTAACTAAGGGTTTGTAATAAAAGTATTGTTTCATCAAGTGCCCTACAAATATTTGACACGGAACAACTTGTAAAACGACAAGACAACTGGCATGAATTTAATTAGAATGTCTTGTTTCTGTCGTCAGATTTATGTGACGACCGAGTACGGAGTCATCGATCTGTCTTCGAAAATTTGATGTTGTGTGATATTTCCATTACAAAATAACAGCTCTTCTATAATTTATTTCATTTAGCTGATTTTATGATAAACCTCAAGGAGAAGCACCAAGTGCAAAGCACACTATACACAGTGTGCGAGTGGGACAGCTTTTTAGCAGCACCGCTCCGTCCATTTACAGGCAAGTGGAGCGTAGTGGTTCATTGATGAAGGTGGAGCGGGGCTTAGCTGAAGCCGTGAGAATGGTCGTTGACTACGCTACGGCGGGAAAAGGGTAACAATATAGGCACCAAGCGGCCAATACTTATTGTTAATTATCAACAAATGCCTATAACTGTTAAAGATACAGGTCTCAAGAAAACTCCAGTGGTTTATTTACCGTGCTACAGTAATATTCAAACGGTAGCCAACCACCGTTAACGGAACAACTGGCATTTGTAAAGTGAAACTATAACCTTAGAACGTACATGATATATGAACCGTTATCGCAAGTCTGAAGTACAGGGTGGGCTAGAAGTTCCCGTACCCCCTAGTATCGAATGCTAATTGATTTGTTTTGGCACAAGTACTTACCTACGTGTTAAGTGTCCAGTATATCGGTTTGTTCCGCATGATGTTGTAAACAAATTTCCACATGTCTCCATGTACTTCTTGACATATTTTTGAGGATGTCCCGTGTTATAGTGCGAAATGCATCCTCAACAACGTTGCTCAATTCTTCAATTCTCCGGTTGTAGCATACCGACGTGCAGATACGTGCTCCTTAATGACTGCCCATAACGAACTGCCTGGCGCGGAGAGATCAGCACTTCCTGGTGGCCATTTCAAGCGAGCTGGCGTTGCTGATGCATCACAGCTTATCGATCGTCCTGGAAAGTGTTCATTTAGAAACTCGCACACTGTAAGAGCGTAGTGAGGAGGCGCTCCTTCCTGCTGCAATCATGCGTTCTGTGAGGCCCCTTTTCTCTAGCTGATGTATTAAACATTTGGAAATTTGTAGTAAGTCCTATGGGACCAAAGTGCTGAGGACATCGGTCCGTAAACTTACACACTACTTTCTAACTTAAACTGACTTACGCTAAAGACAACACACATACCCATGCCCGAGGAAGGACTCGAACCTTCGACGGGGGCAGTCGCGCGAACCGTGAGAAGGCGCCCTAGACCGCACGGCTACTCCGAGCGGCGAGGTATTAAACCATGTTTGTAACATGTATAAATAATTTGCGCCGTTCACAATTGCTCCAAAAAAGTATAGTCCAAGTAGATGTGATGTCAGTCATTACGTGAAGCGAGTTCCTTTGTAACTCGACTGTGTAGTGAGGATTCTCTTTGGTCTAAACTACATTTCCAGCGCGTGAGCGGCGATGAAAGGGACGTTCGTCTGAAAAGATAACCTTAGCACGGTTTACGGCATTTCGAAAGTGAGTTAACGAAGCACGGCATGCTAAAACGCGCTCATTCCTGTCTGTGTCCAACAACTCGTTTACCATAGCCGATTGAAAAGGCCTGATATTAAGCTTTAAACATGGCTGTGTTGTCAGCGACCGTTACAAGGTAAAATTAAAACAATTTAAATGTTTAAATGTTTTATTTCTGTTGAAGGCACTCTTAGAAGTGGCCGAAACCTAGGTCAAAAAGACTTTATTTTCGCGACCGGGGGTTGCAGTTATTTTATCTGTTATTAAGGTCTTTTTCATGTGATCTAGTTTTATTATCCTCGATATCCGAGTTCCGAAGTACCTTTGCTTGTCAACTTCATAGCAGATTGTTCAATCGAAGCAGAGACTCTGGCACATGTTTCTTTTTGTATCCTCTTCCTAACTCTCCACGGTCTGTCTTTAACACAGCTAACGGCAAAAGCACGTCTTTCCCAATCCAGGAACGTTGCCTTTCGCGGTAGAGACTTAATAAATCTTTCCAGGAATGCACCCATAACCTGTCGCATTGTCTGCCCTGTGCGTTGTCGTTCGTGGCACCTACACACTTTTGTCACTAAGCGCTCCTGAATAGTGTAACTATGAGCACTCACAATGCCGTGGCTACAGCTTAAAACTCGACTGCGACTGCGAAATCACGTAAACACGAATTCCAAGAATTGATTCCAACAAAATGATAAGAAGTAACCTAGCTACCAATATGCATAATAACATTTGACACTAAGCAAGAGCTACAGGGCTACGGGGACTTCTGGCCCACCACGTAAGTACAACGTTAATAGAAGTCGATAGTCGCTCAGATTTTGTCTTCCTAAAACATGTGCCTGTCTGAGCTTTGTACGATAGCTTTCTTCATTGCATTACCAGAGCTAAGCACACAGATGAACGAGAAGTTACATTATCAGTACTAGGTCTCATAATAACTTTAATTAATTATATTTTGGAGGATCATGTCTTATACATACAAAGTTTACGCACAATCGAATGCCGAATAAATACGATTTTCTACAATCAATTTACGAAATTGATATAACAGTTTACCTACATCCAGCATAAAAGCCACCTATTTCTTTACTTTTCTCTAACGGCTAGTTTTCCGAAAGCAACTGAACTGACACAGACTGGAATGTGTCAAGGATGCCACTTGCTCACCCCACGGTGTTGTACGGTTTGGTACGTCCAGTAACTGTTTGTACAATACCTGGTTGGACTAGGAAGGGTGTTGCTGGTGACCAGTAAGACAACAGCCCTATCGTGTGAGCCAAATGTATAAAATTACTGGTGCTGGTGAGTAATTATTAATTGTTCCCATACGATCACAAATCACAAAGAGTTATTTTGATTCCAGTTTGCGCTCAGCTCTGCTGTGACGACAGTGGTCAGCTCGCAGTTAATATAGCGACACCCGTGATTTCGTTGGCTTATGGCATTAAACTCTATTCCGCAGGGTGGATACACTCCGGACAACCGGGTAACCCGGCAAAAACACGGGAATTTTTTCATCCGGAAAAAATCTGGGAAAAAACCACGAATTTTTTAGAATTCCGGGAATTTTTCGTTGTTTCATTTTTCAATTAAATTTTTGTAATTTTCACTGGTAAGAACTGATACTCCAACAAGGAATTTTATTTTAGCCAGCTATTGCAGAACAGTGCTGCAGCAATAAAACATAAACGAGACAATAACACCAAAATAAAACTTTAGCTGGAAAGAAATACACCATATGGAACAACAAGCGCAGTGTGCACACAGGCGTCAGCGAATAGCAAAATATTTCAAAAACTTTAGGACGAAGATGATGTAATACTTCGTTACAACAGACTGCTTTCGATGAGCGTGACGTCACTGTTGTTTACATTTCTAACAGGTCGCAGGAAAATATTGCGGATAGTAGTTAGAGTAGCGTTACTTTCACAGTAAATTTCCTTTTACGCAAAATAAATTATGTTATTTGTGAGAACGTACGAAGAATTTCTTAAATCACGGAGCGTTTGACTCCCATTCGAAAGTTAACACTTTGAGAACCAGCTACTTACAAAAATTTCGGGCCCAGGAGATCAATCATTTCTGCCATTATTCAAAATTTTACTGGCTTATTTGTGTTTGGTATTGAAACGTCCCCTTAGAACAATTATACATGACTGTCCTTAAACTGACACACAATATTTTTTAGCGCAACGCTAAAAAAAAGCCACCTATTTCTTTACTTTCAAAAATCCCTACAAAAGAATGGCCCTGACTAACATTAACCTATACGTTTCACAAATCACTTACCTCACCAAAAATCTTCGTTACTCGAACTACTGCAATACAGCAAGCACCACTACTGCCAGCTAAATAAAAGATTCAAACTACGGAAGGCACTAACTACTGATAGGCATAGTTAGTAAATGAAAGATTTTAATAGAGAACACACAATGTATTTACCTTAATAGTCATATATAGCAGTTCATGACATCCAGTCTTACAAATTTCAAAACTCCGCCATCTTTCTCCCCATGTCCACCATTGCTGGCGGCTCACATCCAACTGCGCAACGCTACGCGCTGTTAACATCCAGCTGCCGCTGCCCCACACTACAATGGCAGACAACAATGCAAACTAGCCACAGACTGCACACAGCACAGCCAGTGATTTTCATACAGAGCGCTACGTAACGTTGCCAATAAGAAAACATAAACAGCCTACTTACATAGCCCCCATGCTCCCCACAAAAAATTTTACAAATTGTTTTGGGCAGTGGCCAATAATGATTTGATAAAATTTTTCATTATTACAATAACAAAGAAATCAAATGAACACACTTATTGATACAATGTTGGTCAAAAGCTAAAATTTTCTCACAGTCCATAAAGACAGTCCTGATCATTCATAACAGTAAAACTGCCGTTTCTTTTCTCAAAGTCTGAGCAGTAAAAGACAATGCACATGGAAGTAGTGGATTTCCATGCAGTCTTGAAGACGTAGTGTTGTCCTTCCAACGGAAAGACAGTGCTGACACTTGACATGCTGACAGGTAATGGCCCACAACAGAGCAAACCCACCGCAGAGTCAGTCGAAGTTTTGAGGAATATTGGTAGGTAGGTCATCACAGAACAGACCACTGCAGTCTTGTTAGAGATTACGTTATTGGTGGGCCACCAGAGGTGCAGACCCACTGCAGTCCTTGTAGAAATAATGGTGTTGGTGAGTCATCAAAGGTGTAGACCCACTGTAGTCCTTGTAGAGACGGCCAGCAGCCATCTGTTGCGACTGTGCAGGTGCACAATCACCATCGAAGAGTCTTGTGGACAATATAGCAAGTCCATGAACCACCACTTGTGCACTCACAAAATTTTTTTTGAAATGTCCTTAGAACCAGCAATGCTGTTATCCAGTCCTTTGCTGAATTATTAACACTCGTGCAAACACTATCAGTCCCTACTTCTCTCATATTGTCCATATACTATGACCAACAGAAACGTGTGCAGTGAAATGTAACTTACAAGTTACTTAATTTGGTGAACTGGTGTCAATTACAATTTTATAACGCAAGAATACTTGATGAACTGGTGTCAATTACAATTTTATAACGCAAGAATACAATAACCAAGGTACAAAATACATCAGCAAAGAACATAACAATACAAATAACATTTGTAGTAATACGGGCTTTACAAAAGAATCGAAATAACATATACATCAGTGTTACAGGAATTATGACATAAGTAAATACATAAAAGATCAGGATAACTTTTGAAACATCAACTTCACACATGAGCATTAATACAAAACAGAATAAATAATGTCTAAGCATATTTACAAGGTAAATAACATATTATCAGAAAAATTCTACAACATAAATCTTATTAGCTAGACACATACAGACAGGAAAAACACAAATTCACATAGTGTAATAACACAAAAATACAGGACAGGTTTCGTTTTCAGTGTGACATTTGGTACTGCAGTCCACCCCAAAACTTCATTCCATATATCTTTCCTCTTATTTCAACATTTGTTTCCACCAAAAAAATTCTATCCAAGCATGCTTTCTGTATTTATATGTTCACACATTTCTTACCTCATTATTTATTTTCCATTATCTTACCTCATCATTTATTTCCACAAAAATCCTACCTAAACCTGTTGTCCCTAAACCCTACTTTTTTGGTTCATATCCTCTTTCAAAATACTTTTTTGGCAAAACCATTTTCTTATAGCTTCTCAATGCATTTCTTCCCATTCATCATATTTAGTTTCTTATATAGTCTACCCCCTCTTAAGCTAACTTAAATCTACTGAGCTCAGATGCTAAACTAAGGGACGAGGCAATGCTGCAGCACAAAACAATTAACACAAACAGCAATGACAAAAAATTCAAATTGGCAAAGCAATTGCAATATTACAACTAATATAAGGCACTGTGCAGCAAACAAGAAAAATAAATCCATAGTAAAACTGGCTTAACAGTGTAATACGAAGTCAAATTCAGTAGCACTATGCCTGGCACACAGCAGCAGCAAATGCAATAACTTATATCTAAACATGACAAAGCTCAAGCAGAAAAAATATTACATTAAAGACAACAATGCAGACAAGGGAAATGTATATTCACATCTTAATGCCTATGTAATTAAAGTGGTGCACCACAAGAAGTTATTCTACCAAAAAAATTACCAAGTAGTTGAAAAGAAAATTCCGTATGCAATTCCTGTGAAGGGAAATGTCTTTTTATGCTCCTTCGTTTTTTTGAATAGATTATAAAATTATTTACTGGAGCTGTAAGCATAAAATATTTGTATTAGTACATCTATTAAATTTTATTTTAATCAATGCTACAGTGCAGCTAGAAACTAGATATTAAACAAAATGAGTAAATAAATACATAAACCAAGCCATATGGCATTTCTCTCAACTAGCAAGACAATAGCCGTGAAATGTTTCTCATCGTTTCATTAGGCATTTTAGTAAATATCATAAATTAAGAGCTACACAGTATAATCATATGTTTTCAAGTTTGAGCGTGTCGTATTTGCGATGCTTTCTACAAAGGAATGTCAATAGCGAGGATAATGGCCTCCCCTTTTTTTTCTTCCTGTGCCTCTGAAAAGGCACACACTAATGGCTTTTTCTCCAGGTGTCTGACACAGCTGGGTGCCCACGACGCATTACGTGCAGGTGGTCACTTAACTTTCTTACGGAAATATTTACGACAGCAGTTTCCGCTACAGTGACAGTCTCATATAAAAATATTTCACAGGTCAAGAATTTGCGTTACAAATCTGTAGAAACAAAATCCTATTGATATAACAGAGTCCCGAAAATTTTCGTTGGCATTGTAATACATTCACGCATTTACATACATTTCATAACTCTTAAAGTACAATTCTTGGTTTCCAACATCCTTTTTCACAAGTCAGAGTCCCTAACCACTATTCATTACTCCTTACCTTATTACACATATAAATATTCGTCGACACTTCCTCAATATTTCATCATAACAGATACGTAGCATAATCAAATTCCTCATATAGCATCAGCTTATTGACCATAAACATACCTCAGCAGCATAATACACATCGTCGTCATAAAAATAACATCATAACACCTCAGTCAAATCTCAAAAACGTCGCAGCTTTCTGCAATAATTTCAAACCCTAAAAAATATTCTCTGCTCATTTCAATAGTGTCATCTACCTCAAACGTACCTTAAAAATCATGATCTCATACCAAATACGTCATTCAAAGCTCTCATAGTATCACAATGGTTCTGAAAAAATATGAAGAGTTCACAAAGTACAGACAAAATACAATTTCGTAAGTGTGAAGTTATCCAACTGTGTAATTACGTAAACATCTGTCACTGACGTAGTAAAAAAAATGTTTGTCTCTCTCAGTTAAATGATGAGATAGCTGTGTAATTATGTGTTAGAGAAATATGGTACCGATGTGTAAAGTTGTATAAGCAAATACCATATTAGCTAGGGCTCCTTGTGCTTGTCAAACACATGGTACACAAAGTAGGCATGTACCCCCCTGAGGATTAATGTAATTATACCCTCAGCTGTTACAGATTACAGCAATGGAATGAAATGTATCACGGAAAACCTTTGTATCATTGTACTTCAAATATCTTAAAAAATAAATGTTTTAAGTGCGAAATTAATCACTCAAATACGTGTACTGGTGCGCTAAACTGTGCGTCATGTTGTAAGATAATCTCTGTGGAAGTCTCGTAGTTATCGTCCTCCGAAAGCTAAGTTCTGCAGAAGTCAATGTACTTACCTCATGATAAACAAAAGTAAAATGCTTTGTGTATAGATATCGTAGTTATTACGCTTATTGTTGTGATGAAGAAAGTACTGTACTGTAACGTTTTGTTGTGCTATGGAAAAGGCTGTCTCATTGTAGCTATACCACAAAAGTTACTACTAAAACATGTTTTACTTTCTAGAATAAAACAGACAACTGTGCAGATATAAAACAGAAACACTGCAAAAGCAACATTGTAAATTGTCACTCATTAGTAGTGTCGTGATAAAATCGTGTAGCTGTCACATAAACTAACCACTATGTCATCTGGTATCTCACTGAAAGTACTTTAAATCCAGAATGTATTTTCAAGTAAACCAAAATGATGCATTAAAATCTCATTAGCAGTACCAGTATATGTCCTAAGTATGTAAGCCTGATAGTCGTTATGTAATCATGCAACTAACAAGCAAGAATGTACAAATATAACACTGTGTCGTCTGTTCACTATAACAATGCATTCGTAATTTCTGTTTAAAAATGTTCCCTAGGTTCTAGACTGGATATTTAACTTCAAACATTGTTGCATGTTAACAGTTTCTTAAGTCTGACAAAGCTTACTAAAAATGTGAAGTGAAAAGTTTTATGGCAAAGACTAAGTTAAAAAGCAGATTATCTTTCAATAACCGGTTTTACATGTGAAATGTGGTGTAAACCTTTACTCTTCCTAGTACGCAGAGTTTCAACTTCAACGCAATTATCATGTGGTATACGTCGGATTCTGTAAGGTCCATTGTAAACTAGAAAGAATTTGTGACTCAAGTGTTTCTTCTTATGTGACAATGAATGAGCTTTAATGAGAACTTTCTGACCAATATATAATTTCTTTGCATTTGCTTTACCGTGTAGTTTTCTCCTTTTGTCTGCTGCAGATTTTATATTTTTAATAGCCAAATCAATTATGTCCTTGTGTCGAAGTTTACGTGTATTCGGGAAAGGTACAAGCTCTCTGATTCTGTTCAGTGGTTCTTCATTCTTCAGTACAAGAGTAGGTGGTAAAGCAGTGGAATCATGAGGCATTTCATTCAGCACATTTTGAAATAAGTGTAAATATCTGTCCCAATGCTGATGCTTTCTGTGACAATAAAGTCTGCAAAGCTTATTGATTTCTTTCATAATCCTTTCAGACGGGTTACAATGTGGTGAGTACAATGAAATAAAAACAGGTTTGGTTTTATGATTCCGAAGCATGCGTGACCAAACAGCAGATCTGAATTGCGGTCCGTTATCTGAAATGACTTTACTAACGTGTCCAGCTTCACGTAAGAAATTTTTAACAAAGGCGTTGGATACAGACCGTCTAGTGGCTTTACGTAACGGAGTGAAAGAAACAAATTTTGAAGTAAGTTCAACAGCGACTAGAACGTACGAAAATCCATTCGATGTTCTGACAAGGGGTCCTAAGAGATCAACAGCAGCAAATTCTTTTAATTTAGAAGGAATAATAGGAAACAACGGAGCACGATGTGAGACAGTAGATGGTTTCGCCTTTTGACAAAGTTTACAAATAGACAAGACTCTTCGAATTCTCTTATCCATATTGTTAAAATAACAAGTCGTTCGAAGAATATGATAATATTTTCGTGGACCAAAATGTGCGTAGCTGAAATGAATGTACCAAATGAGCTTATTAACAAAATCGTGTGGAATGCAAAGTACCCATAGCTTGTCATCAACAGTGCAGCGTTTGAAGAGTATGTTGTTTCTAACCAGGTAATAATGCCGAATCTGTGTGTGTGTCTTTTCATGCCATTTGCTCTTGATGTCTTTCCAAATCGGATCTTTATCTTGTTCATGAGCAATGTCCTTTAAAGATGTGGTGATGAAGTTTTCAAAGGCGACTTTCTGAATGTAAAGAATACTGAAATTTTTCTCGAGGTTGCCTTCTGTGTTACTTTTCTCAAGCCCAGCCAGTGCGTCCGCAACAATGTTCTTGCCGGGAATGTAGACTATTGTGAAGCGGAATTCTTGCAGAAACAATGCCCAACGTTTTAACCTGTCATGATTTAATTTTGAAGACATAAGAAATTGTAATGCACGATGATCACTGTATACTTTTACGTGCTTACCAGAAAGAAAGAAACGGAATTTGTTAAATGCCCAAACGATAGCTAAAGCTTCTAATTCAGTAACGGAATAATTTTTTTCAGATTTTGTTAGCAGTCGGCTAGCAAAAGCAATGGTTTTCTGAACAGTAGTGTCATTTTCTATGGCTTCTTGAAATAAATGGGCACCAAGACCGACTTTAGAAGAATCCGTGCTAAGGCAGAAATCTTGTGACAGATCTGGATGAGCTAGTATTGACGCGTTAGGTAGCGATTCTTTCAAAGAATTGAATTCCAACTGTGCTTGTTCGTCCCAGTTCCAAATAGTATTTTTTCCAGTGAGAGAACAAAGTTTTGGTGTAACTAGAATTTGCATATTCAGAAAACGACGGTAAAAATTTACGAGACCTAGAAAACTGTGGACTTGTTTTTTTGTGGATGGAACTGGAATGGCTCTGATTGCTTCTAACTTTTCAGGATCCGGCTGAATGCCTTCAGAAGAAATAATATGTCCCAATAACCTCACCTTTGACCTACCGAATTCAGATTTTTCCAAGTTAACTGTAATTCCAGATTCTGCAAAAATATGTAAAACGCTGTTGAGGATGCGATTGTGTTGTTCCCATGAGGCTTCTGCTATCAGAATATCGTCCACATATAAGGTGATGTGACGTTTTAAGAACTCAGGTAATATGGAATTTAGCCCGCGAATGAATGCTGCCGAAGAAATGTTCAAACCAAAAGGAAGTTTCCGAAACTGATAACAAACGCCGAAACAAAGGAAAGCTGTGTATTTTCTACATTCTGGATGAAGTTCGATCTGATAAAAGCTGGATCTGAGATCAATAGAAGACAACACTTTTACGCCATTAAAATTTTGAAGAAGTTCTTCCATCGTTTGCGGCCTGTCTGTTTTAGGAATGATGATAGTGTTGATTTGTCTCGAATCTAAGAAAAGTCTGATCGATCCATTTTTCTTCTCAACAACATGTAATGGATTGGTGTATGAGCTTACTGCAGGCTCAATAATGCCCTCATTAAGCATAGATTGTATTTCTGTTCTAACACGGTCCCTATAATGTGCTGGAATTACGTATGGTCTAACACAAAATTTAGTATGCTCACGAACACGAAATTGGTATTGAAATCCCTTGATTGTTCCTGTTTTGTGAGTAAAAACTGTGGAATGTGCTTGTAAAATCTCAAAAAGGTCTTGCCTATCAGTGTCATTACAATTCTCAATTGTTTGAATTTTATTCTGAATTAACTCATTAGTATCAAATATGTCGTCGATATCATCCCTGTCAGTACTTGCAGAGTGATTGTTAGTGTCTAGTTCCGTAGAAAATTCCGAACTGTTGTCTAACAGAAGGTAAAGCCGATTAATTTCCTCGTCATAGTTTGGGAGCCAATCTTCAAATTTAAAAGCTATTGACTTACCTTCTTTCTCTAAACTTATTTCAGCATCGTGAAAGTTTAAGATTGCTTTGTATTCATTCAAAAAGTCTACTCCCAATATAATTTCCGTCAACAATAATGGAACAATGAGAAAGTTCATAGAGAAGCTGTGGCTTTGACAAAAGAATTCTAAGTTTGTTTGTTGGCGTACATCTACACTTTTTCCAACGATTGCACCTTGTAATTTAATCTTACGTAACGGAAGTGTGGGGCAATCGTTCGATTTGTTGCATTTGCTAAAGGCTGTTTCACTAATTACTGAAATGGGACTGCCAGAGTCAAGTACTGCAGT
Organism: Schistocerca serialis cubense; assembly: GCF_023864345.2. NCBI lineage: Eukaryota > Metazoa > Arthropoda > Insecta > Orthoptera > Acrididae > Schistocerca > Schistocerca serialis. Next base: position 261,776,960 of record NC_064638.1, on the reverse strand, counting down.
AAATCTTACGTCACTTACTGCAATGTGAATCACAGGATATGCGATGTTGTTATGTTTTATGTCGTGTTCCTGGAGTAAGATGTCCCTAATGCCTTCCATTTTTACGTAATTACTAGCTACAGCAGCTGCGTCGTCAGTTTCATACGTACGTTTTGTGGCTGCCAGCGGTATGAGTCGTTGCCTATTGTCTCTTTGTTGGCGCGCGTCGTTATTGGGATTTGGAGACCTAACTTCTACAAATTCACCTTGTCGAGAGTGCCCTGCTCTGTTTGAATCCCGCCAGTTCTGATGGAATTCAGGTCTGTCGTTTTGTCGGTAGTTTACATAGTTTCTTGTTTGTCGGTCATGTGGTGGAGAATTTCTCCCGGAATCGTAACTGCACGCTGAACTGTTGTGTCTTAAGTTATTCTGTCTCCCTTGATAATAATTGTTTTTGTTCCCATATTGTCTGTTTCTACGCTAATCTCTGTCATATTCATTACTACGGAAATGCGATCTTTCTCTGTAACTATTATTACTCTGCCAGTGGTTGTCATATGGGTGGTGTCTGTTTTGGTCACGATTTGCGTTGTAAGAATAGACTTGTCGTGTCCAGTTATTGTTTCTGTCGTCACGGAATTGTGACGGATGTGACCTGTAGTGATTGTTTTCCTGTTTTCGCATCCCGCGACTGTCTGAGTCAATTTCTAATTCTTGTAAGAGTCCCTGAAAAGCTTCAATGTCGTCTTTGCAACGTCCTGCCAAAATAATATTTCTTAAATGTTCAGGCAATTTCATTAAGCAAATACGGATGAGTTCTGAAGGGCTGTATGGGTTTGACACGTATTGATTCTTGTGCAACATGTCTTCAAAATATTTGACAAGACTGGAAAATTCAGATTGTTCAAAGTGTTTCATCATCATGATGCTATGTTTTACTCGGTCTTGCATAGCTTGAGACCAATATGCTGAGAGGAAGGCATGATAAAATTCTCCTTCACTGTGACAATCGTGGATGACTGATCGCAGTCGTACAGCTGGTTCATTCTCTAAGTAGCCACACATAAATTCTAATCTGTGCTCTAATGACCAGTTGGGAGGAAAACAATGAGAGAATTGATGGGGCCATGCTTGTGGATGAATGTCGTTGCCAGAATTCTTAAATGTTTTGAATTTACGTGTAGTAATGAACAGCTTGTAGTCAAAATCATCATGTCGGCGAGTCGCATGTCGGTCATTGTTACGTCGTTTCGGCGGTTCCATCTCAAAATTCGGTGTACCTTGCCAATTTCTTTCATAATTTCCGAAGTGCCCTGAGTTATTATTTTGTGGCTGTTCCATATTTCTATGTCCCTCTTCCCGTATTGGAGCGCGAGTGGCCTCTGAAATACATAATTCTTGTATTACCTGTGTCATCTGATCTTGTACTTCCCGGATTTCTCTTTGGTGTTGCGTATTAATTTGATTATGATTTTGTTTGAATTTCCTAACTTGTTCGCACTCTTCTGTATCATTAAAGACTTCCGGTTTTGTGTCATTCAGATTGTCATCTACCTTCGTAGATAAATTATTTAGCTCCACCTTTAAGTTCAACTACTTTCTCTGATAATGAACTAATTTCCTCCATGTGTCTTTCTACTGTGTCCTTTAAGTTTTCCTGAGTTTTTGCAAGTTGCGTAACCGAATCGGTAGATGTAACTGAGTCAATTTTAGCTTGCAAGGTCTCATGATTTTCATGAACAATAATTTGCAGTTCTTTTATGGCTGCTTCGTGATTCTGTAATGCGTTTTCATGCCGCGAAAAAATAGGTTGAAAATGCTCACAAATTTGTGTTTTTACGTCGTTACAGACTTCTTGACATTTCGATTCGATTTTATGTAACTCAGTAGTTAAATCTTCACGTGTTTGTTTAAGCGTGGTGTGAAGATTTTGTTCCATTGCGTCTAACTGTTGCTGTGTTTGTCTCTGGTGTTGTTCCATTGTGTCTAACTTTTGAAGCTTTTGCTGTGTTTGTCTGATTTTGTTCCATTGTGTCTAACTTTTGAAGCTTTTGTCCCATTTGTTGCATTAATTGTAATAACAATGCACTGGTGTCTGAAACATGTTCCTCAGTGCTTTTCGGCAGTGAATTTGCACCGGCAACATTCACATTTTGACAAGCGGAAAATGTGTCTTGACTCATTTGAGAAAACGGTGAGAACCCAAAACCTGAGTCTACAGTATTTGCAATATTGTGTTCTGTCATTCCCGATTCCTGAGGCGAGCTGTTGCCGACCGATCGATCGATAATGCTTCCCTGTTTACTACCTGTTTCACTGTCTACACCATTATTTGACGCCCGCTCCATTTCCCTATGCACAGTTACCAAATTACTACTTTGAATGTCTGTTAATTCATTACACAGCGGTGCTGGTAAGCTACGCTCGTCGTCACTATTATTTCTCTGTTTACTTTGGAGCCTAGTGTTACGTTTTTCACACGCCATTATTGTCACAATATTTCACACGATAACACAGAAAATAAGAGAACACATTAACATAGCGCTGAAAATAATATCTAGTTAATTGCAAGCTGCGAAATACTTGGTGCCAATTTACATGCGTGCCACACCTGTTTTACTGCACAACAGTGAAAGACTGCAACTACAAAGGAGATTCTCTCTACAATTATGCGCTAGCAATAAACAAAATCTACACTAATTACACAAACTACAAGAAAAAATCAGAAGATTCCAGTGATGTATCCTCGGCTAAGGGTCGACATATGAAACGTCCCCTTAGAACAATTATACATGACTGTCCTTAAACTGACACACAATATTTTTTAGCGCAACGCAATCTGACTTTCAAAAATCCCTACAAAAGAATGGCCCTGACTAACATTAACCTATACGTTTCACAAATCACTTACCTCACCAAAAATCTTCGTTACTCGAACTACTGCAATACAGCAAGCGCCACTACTGCCAGCTAAATAAAAGATTCAAACTACGGAAGGCACTAACTACTGATAGGCATAGTTAGCAAATGAAAGATTTTAATAGAGAACAAACAATGTATTTACCTTAATAGTCATAATATATATAGCAGTTCATGACATCCAGTCTTACAAATTTCAAAACTCCGCCATCTTTCTCCCCACGTCCACCACTGTTGGCAGCTCACATCCAACTGCGCAACGCTACACGCTGTTAACATCCAGCTCTCGCTGTCCCACACTACAATGGCAGACAACAATGCAAACTAGCCACAGACTGCACACAGCACAGCCAGTGATTTTCATACAGAGCGCTACGTAATGTTGCCAATAAGAAAACATAAACAGCCTACTTACAGTATGTCTAAAAGGATAACACACACTAAAAAAGACCAAGCTTCAAGGTTAGTTTTTCATATTTATTTTGTTCTTTCATAGATTACAAGTTATGCAATAACTATGCAAAAAGTATAGTTATCCTTCAAAAAAAGTGTGAGGTGAGTTCTTGAGCAGTTTCACGTAACAGACTTTTCTATGGAAAAGTCGAAATGCTCTACGGAACAAATATTCTGCCAGAATATTTCAGAAATGTTGAGCTGCTGAAATTTAAGCCGCGCTGTTAGGGTCCCGCCTAACCAGATCCTCAGAAAGAACAGCAAAAAAAATTTTGACGACCAGTCTTATATGTGGAAGATTAGCTTCTCTCGTAGCTATACTGAATGCATATTAATTTAACCATTAACCTTTCCTTTTTGTCAGTTCGTGCCACTTAAGAGTGAAATAGCTATTGGCTAACTACATCATGTGACCTATGGTCTGTATATCTGCTGTAATTGACTCGCGAGAACACGTGACATGAACTATGATTGGCTAGCAAAAGCGCATCGCAATCTCGATTTCAATGCTTCGGAAGCTATCATGCTGTATTTGGTGGACTTCATCTTTATAGTTTCGTAATAGGAAAATATGCAGAATAAATGTTGCCGCCAGTCAAAGCTCTTTCCAAAACGCGTTGTTTTGCTGTATTTTGTTTCCTAAAGTGCCGGGAAGTTCTACGCTGGTATATAAAACCTTTACCATCCAAAGGTTTGATAAGTTTTACAGCCCCGAGGGAAAGTATATTGTTACTTAACATGGAAAAAATGTACTTTCTCCTGGGCTATAGCGTATCTTACCCGGAGAAAGTGTATTTTCAACTGGGAAATCCGAGATATCTTTTTCGCTTGCCCGCATATACATCCCGATTCCACTGTAAATTACTTTATGCTGTATTCAGGTCAGGGGCATAACTGGGCTGGGGCGCAAAAGAATAACAAGAAAAAATAATAATATTAAAATTGAAAGGAAAAATTAGTAAAATCGATCAGTCACCTGAAGTTTTCCCTGTACTGAAATAAACAAAATTTGTTCTGGAAATCCCTAAGAGATAAAGCTATGCTAGTCGTTTACCACCTTTACCCAGGTCAAAGATCAAGCAGCATTAGGACTGAACAACATTTAATTGAATCTTCAGACAGAACGGGCGCAGAAGTGAGCAAATGCTATGGCCAAGCTATGGCGAAAAATCCGTCATGGATGGCATATATAAAAGTGTGAAAAAAAATCATGTTACAATTTAAATTTAGTCCTTAGAAGCGCTTTAGAGACTAATCAAGACATAATTCTGTATTCCGACATAGCTGACATCATCTATAAATATTTCAGCCACTTAATGCTGGGGTGGTAGTATTTAAAAGCTTCTCCGTGAAGTAGGGAGATGAGAAGCCAAGTACATACGGCAGCTCTGTACTAGGTTTGACGTTACGAACTGCACCGGCTTAAAGACGATAAAGCTGCCCATCTTAATTAATTATAGTCAGCAGAAATAAATGTTCGAAATCGCATTCCATTTCGTTAATTTCCAAACTAAAATTTTATGACTCCTATGATTTAAACGGCAAATTAGCTTGCTGACAAAAAATTTAATGTATGCTTATAATTACGGTTGCTCACAGGGGTCCAGTGTGTGCTGTAGTTATCGTATGGCAAAGGTCCAGTGTGGACTATAATTCCCGTATGGCAGCGAAACTCGGTAGAGATTCTAATGCGCTAATGTGGAAAAAAAAATAGCTCCATTTTTTGGCAGCGTGTGCAAATCTGATGCTGTGAATACAAAAAAGATGTATAGATATGTTTCCATATGTAATAGATTAGGAACAGAAAGTGAGCAGAAAGGGTGAAACAAGTGAGCAAGGCATAATGTTGATTTTATTATAGGTGCCGCGTACACAATTTGTTCAGTATGAGTATCGCAGACGTCGACGAGACGTTGCATCAGTGAAACGACGTGATCGACAGTTGTTCGCAACATTTCCGGTGGAATCTGAGCAACGTTTTCCTGTATACTGGTCTCCAAATCAGGTAGAGACCGAACGCATCCCTGGTAAACGCGATCTTTTAGATATCTCCAGAGCCGAAAGTCACATGGATTCAGATCAGGTGATCTTGCATCTAAAAATTCCTGAGAACACGTTCACGGAAGGTTGCATCATGCAGATCTTTGACTGAGAGAGCGACATGAGCTGTTGCCCCGACTTGCATGAAAAGAGTGTTTTCCACACTGTTGCGATCTTCCAAAGTAGGAATTGCGTGCTGTACTAGAAGGTCTCAATAATCTGCAGACGTCGCGGTACACCTGACAGGCTCTCTGGGTGTATTCTCTTCAAAGAAGAATGGACTGGCAATAAAGGTGCACAAATGCGGTTTAGCAGTACCTAAAAAAAGGCACTTCTGTGTATTCACTGCACCCTGCAGTGTAAAATGGGCCTTGTCACTTCACAGAAAATAGCCCGACCCCATGTCATCAAATTCGATCAATGCTAGAAACCGGGAGCAAATTCAGAACGGTGTTGCGGGTCATGAGGTTTGACAATTCTCGTGACATTGCACGAGCACTACTTAGCACTAGCCGGGGCAGGTGCTGCATGGTCAGTTACAGCAACAGCAACTTCATCAACAACTTCCACCTTCCTCTTTTGGGTACCACACCAAGCTCACACATGTTTTCGAATGTCATTATCATCTCTTTAAACCATTTAATGAGATCGGACCTCTCCTCAGACCTTTCAGCGGGCAATACTCTTTCAGTGCAGCTCTGTAATTGCTGCCGTTCACATAAAACAGTATTACAAACAGCGCACAATCTCTGTGCTCGATAGCCATAGTGTTCACTCACGTTATGGCTTGTCAAATGACAGTCTGGATGTCTACAGATAGTGTATAGCGCCAGATCAGTACCTGGTGACCACAACTGGAACTGTTTCTTTGAGCGTAAAGCATTCCCGCGTTAACGCATTAGCATACCTACCAATTTTCGCTGCTATACGAAAATAACAGCCCACACAGGAACTCCGTGAGTAGCTGCACTTCAATAATAACCACCCGATATGAAATACGTCTACGAGGGCTATTCGGAAAATAAGTTCCGGTCGATTGCGAAATGCAAAACACTGTGAAAATCCGAAGCGATCGTTTTTTCCAATTCCGAGCGCACACTAAGCACGTAAAGATGCCCAGAAAAGAGTGTCTCCCGCCACGTATGAGGGCCTGGTGAGAGATTTCGCTTGATGTTATGCAGCCCAACGCTATGACAAAAATCCATGTCGGAGCGGTGTCTATGAAAATAATTTTAAAAAAAAGGTCGTGTGGCTAGGGCCTCCCGTCTGGTAGACCGTTCGTCTGGTGCAGGTCTTTCGAGTTGACGCCACTTCGGCGGCCTGCGCGTCGAGGGGGATGAAATGGATGATGATTAGAACAACACAACACTCAGTCCCGGGCCCTTAGGATTGACAGTCTGTCACGCTGATCACTTTTTTTTTCTTTTTAAATCTCATTCTGTTCGCTTTTGTTCGTTGCGTCTGCTCGGGGCGGACGTCGTAAGACATCCGTTTAAGTTCGTTGATGATCGATTAACTCAGTTTTTTTATTACAGAGGGCACGTAACCCTCTGACCGAACACGCTGAGCTACCGTGCCGGCACCACTCAGCTACCTGGTGCGGACACTATTGCAAATAAAACATTTTTAATTTCACAGTGGTTTCCATTCCGCGACTGATGGAAACTTACTTTCCGAATAGCCTACGTATAATTGGTTAAAATTTCCTGTACAAAAATTTATTATTTTTCATGTTATGTGCATGGAAGATGTGTATTTCAAGACGCTATAGTCGTACAATCGACTTGTCGAACATTATCTGCAGGAGTGTACTTCGAACGACAACCTCAGAGAAGAATTAGTAAGTTGTAGTGTTCTGATTTTTCCATGTATTTAAAATATTTATAAAATTCAGGCTTTTCCAACGCAAACTGCTTCAGAAGATCTGCGATAAACTCCCTGGATGACTGTGATTGTTACATTACCTTGAGTATAACTGCAATATCTCAGATTTCCATATTTAGTTCACATATACCCATATGCCAGTGAGACTGTAGTACGTTACACCGCCGTAGAAATGTGCACTCGATTTTACGTCTGTTTGTAGGTGCTACGGATTGGCAAAATTCAGCCGGTCGTTGATAACTTAGCTTCTGTCTGCTATCTTTGCTCTGCACTCTTCCTGCATTTCACGGGTTCCTTGAGACTTTGCTGACTGGGTAAAGGTGCATTCATATTGCTTCCCAGTCGGCACGTCTCAAACTGATGCTGAACAACGGCTTGGGTCGTTACAGGAACGCCTGTATTGTTGAGATCTTCGTCTCGAGGCTATTTGTTGTTTACTCTTAGAGGTTATGCGGACAACAAATGCCTACTAAATAAGGGAATTATCTAGCGATAACAGCAGAGTGTACGTATACTGTGCACCTGGAGCGATGCCCGGGGCCCCCGAGCACAAGGGGCCCATGACAAGCAAAGAAATGAATGAAAAAAATTTGGAAAAACAATAAAACCACTCTATCAAATGAATTCTTTCTCTTTGCTAAAACGATCAAACATGGTCCTAGAAATCCTTTAGAGATGAAGATATGCGAAATGTTGATATCTACGTCGTGTTCCGCAAGCCACCTAACGGTGTATAGCGGAGGCTACTTCTGGTACTGCTAACGGATCCCCCTACCCTGTTCTACTCGCGATTGGGGCGTGGGAAGAATAAGTGTCGGTAGGCCACTGTATTAGCTCTAATTTCTCGTCATAGTTATTTCGCGAGATGTGTGTGAGAAGAAGTAATACATTGTCCTACTCTTCCCGGAATGTATTCTCTCGGAACATCAAAACAAACCTCTCCGTGATGCACAACGCCTTTCTTGTAACGTGCCCCACTGGACTTTCCTGTAATGCTTTCGTGCCGACTAAGCGATACCGTGACGAAATGCGCCGTTCTTCGTTGCATCTTTTCTATCTCTTCTAGCAGTCCTACCTGGTAAGGATCACTTATTGACGAACAGTACTCAAGAAATGGTCTAGCAAGCGCCTTATAAGCCACTTCCTTGATGAGTTACATTTCATTAAGATTCTTCCTATGAATCTCAGTCTGACTTCCTAAGCATGTAATAAGATATATCCTCTTCATCGTCTGCTGCAATGACATTATTCGCACAGGAAAGTATGTACATACGCTCTTCCCTGCTTCAGTCCTCATGCCTATGCACTTTCTATACCATCGATGATATACACGAAATATTCTGAAGTGCACAGCTGGATGCTTGAAGCACAAAGTGTGTGTGTGTGTGTGTGTGTGTGTGTGTGTGTGTGTGTGTGTGTGGCTATTTCTATTAACCTTTGCGAATCAGACCGCGTTTCTAAGTACTTATATTTATATGGATATGGTGTTTGTTCTTTGGACATGTCCGAAAGAGCAGACACCATATCCATGTAAGTATATAGTTCTGGTAACACCGGCCATGACCTTCTTCTTCTGTATGAATGCACACATATTCCCCGAACTCTTACGGGACTTGGTAAGAATGTCTTGCACGAGTAATGAGTGTGTTGGGTTGGGACACTACGAATGTAGTGTGTGGACATACAAGGTGAGAATGTGGATCTCGCGGGAGGCGTGCGTGAGATAGTCCCTGCAGCCGCGCTATCCACTGTGCCCTTGGAGGCTCAGATGGATAGAGCGTCTGCCATGTAAGCAGGAGATCCCGGGTTCGAGTCCCGGTCGCGGTATACATTTTCACCTGTCCTCGTTGATATATATCAACGCCCGTTAGCAGCTGAAGGTATCAATACAATTCTAATTGCGTTTCTAAGTTGTTTCCTAGGGTAAAGAATGATACTTTTTGCGTAGCCTGAGGGTTTCAGGGCTTAATTTCCGATTCTTTTACAAATAGTCATTGCCTTTTATCCCAGCAGACACCTTTCAACTTACCCTAATTACACCATTACCCAGATCAAAGATCAATCTAAATTAGGATTCGAACATCAATTATTGTGTATCTATAGAACGAAAGAGCCTACATGTGAGTAAATTTTGCAGCCAAGACTGTTGTGGAACATCCCTCCAAGAGTGGCACACGCAATAGACCTATTGTGAAAAGAAGTTAAACAAAGAGATGTAGCCACAATGAAAATTTAGTTCTACTAGAGCTGTAGAGCCAGTCAGCTGACAGCTCTGTACATCGAAACAGCTGAAACAGGGTTAACGGAGTGTAACAATTAACGGCAAATACTCATCTTCCTTTCTTGGCGATCAACGACGCTTCAGTGGCTGTAAAAGAATTTGCGAGTATCTGCTCCACCAAAATTTGCTGCATCTTGCTGAGTTCTTGACAGTGTAGCTAATGATTTTGTAATGCCAAGAAAAATTTCAAAGAACTAATGTTGATATGATGTTTTTCGTTCAGAATTAAATGTTTAATGTGTGATACGCTTACAAAACTGTAACAAAACTGGCTCACAAAAACTGCTGGAAAACTGAGACCCTAATGGCTTATTCGTCTCTCCTTATATATTACCATCTACTGGTTACGATATCAACTGTTAGAAACACAAAATTTATGGATTACGATAAAAAACATGCTGGTGTATACAAGTTAACATCACGGATTTACGTATTAGTTCGTTCCTCTCACATTGCACATAAAGTTTTCCATGCCTTTTAGCTTTTAGTAGTGAAATTCATAAAATATGTTCGATAACAATACCACGAAGATTATTAGCTGGAAAATGTTCCTAACATTTGCATGTGTTCATTCCATAAATACTAACGAAAAACTAGTTTTGCTACCTCTGAAAGGTATTCTGGAATTACAAAACGAGAATTGTTTACGTTTTACGTTCAAATATCGACTAGTAACAGTCGAGGCAGCGCAGAGGTATATGTATGGTTGCTAAAGTCTAAACAAAATTAACGACAGAATCTGAATCAGTATAATAAACTGACCTGATAAATGAAATAGATAGCTACAACATTTGTATAACGCTGCAAACGTGGCAGCCTGACACCTGAGGTCAACACTTCATGTCATACATATCCTAATGATCATATATTGATACGTTTCACAACTACAAATTTTTTGGCCACAAGAAGCTACGGCGATCTTATGAACTTGTGGCATGAGTATTTGCAAGGTAGCGTGGAAGACACTAAATACACAACCGACTTGATGTACGAAGAAGTAAAATGACCTGTGGGTGAGCGTTCATTTTCCAGTCTGAAAACATTTAAAAAATCTTACGCTCCATACTGAATCAGGAACTGTTATTTGGTCTGACAGTAATACCAATAGGAGAAAGGCGATACATATATATACGACATTGTTTGCCTGAAAAGCGAGTGTAACAGAAAGATTGAAATATCTTAACTGACAGTACTTGGAGCAAGAGGCCGTATTCGTCGCAAGAACGTGCTTGGGAGATTCCCAAACCCATCAGCGCAGCAATAAGAAATATTCTCCAGCCACCTACGTAACCATTCCGTAGAGATTGTGCGGATAAAATTAGGCAAATATTAGAGATAATGGTTATTGCTGAAGCAACCGGTATTCGATTAAATCAGTTTATTTTAACGTCAGTTTAATCTGAGAGTTTAAACCGCACAAAATGACCGTTTTCTGAACTTAAATCGAACAAAGATTGAAACATTTTGACTCCCTGTTTCAAGATACATAGAATCAAAATATTAAATTAAATTGTCAAATAAAACAAAACTCGCCGGCCGCGGTGGTCGTGCGGTTCTAGGCGCTGCAGTCCGGAACCGCGGGACTGCTACGGTCGCAGGTTCGAATCCTGCCTCGGGCATGGATGTGTGTGATGTCCTTAGGTTAGTTAGGTAGTTCTAAGTTCTAGGGGACTGATGACCTAAGATGTTACGTCCCATAGTGGTCAGAGCCATTTGAACCATTTTTGAAAACAAAACTCACTGTTTCCCTCCACAGTTCACTGCTTTTCTCGAACAGCGGTAAGTGGTTGAATACCACAAAACATCACCAGTACTCTGCTATTGATTCTAATGTTTTGAAACACTGCTCAAAAGTCATATTGTAATCAAGGATCCTACAACTATTTTGGCTTTACGAATAGTCAGTGCTAAAGGTTGAAAACTGAGGTTGGAGAACTCTATTTTTCGCGATAGTTAGTCCATTTTCAAGGGATACAAGTAGATAAAGACATGCTATGTAGACACCCCCCCCCCCCCCCCCCCCATGAACCATGGACCTTGCCGTTGGTGGGGAGGCTTGCGTGCCTCAGCGATACAGATAGCCGCACCGTAGGTACAACCACAACGGAGGGGTATCTGTTGAGAGGCCAGACAAACGTGTGGTTCCTGAAGAGGGGCAGCAGCCTTTTCAGTAGTTGCAAGGGCAACAGTCTGGATGATTGACTGATCTGGCCTTCTAACAATAACCAAAACGGCTTTGCTGTGCTGGTACTGCGAACGGCTGAAAGCAAGGGGAAACTACGGCCGTAATTTTTCCCGAGGGCATGCAGCTTTACTGTATGATTAAATGATGATGGCGTCCTCTTGGGTAAAATATTCCGGAGGTAAAATAGTCCCCCATTCGGATCTCCGGGCGGGGACTACTCAAGAGGATGTCGTTATCAGGAGAAAGAAAACTGGCGTTCTACGGATCGGAGCGTGGAATGTCAGATCCCTTAATCGGGCAGGTAGGTTAGAAAATTTAAAAAGGGAAATGGATAGGTTAAAGTTAGATATAGTGGGAATTAGTGAAGTTCGGTGGCAGGAGGAACAAGACTTCTGGTCAGGTGACTACAGGGTTATAAACACAAAGTAATGCAGGAGTAGGTTTAATAATGAATAGGAAAATAGGAATGCGGGTAAGCTACTACAAACAGCATAGTGAACGCATTATTGTGGCCAAGATAGATACGAAGCCCACACCTACTACAGTAGTACAAGTTTATATGCCAACTAGCTCTGCTGATGACGAAGAAATTGAAGAAATGTATGATGAAATAAAAGAAATTATTCAGATAGTGAAGGGAGACGAGAATTTAATAGTCATGGGTGACTGGAATTCGAGTGTAGGAAAAGGGAGAGAAGGAAACGTAGTAGGTGAATATGGATTGGGGCTAAGAAATGAAAGAGGAAGCCGCCTGATAGAATTTTGCACAGAGCACAACTTAATCATAGCTAACACTTGGTTTAAGAATCATGATAGAAGGTTGTATACATGGAAGAACCCTGGAGATACTAAAAGGTATCAGATAGATTATATAATGGTAAGACAGAGATTTAGGAACCAGGTTTTAAATTGTAAGACGTTTCCAGGGGCAGATGTGGACTCTGACCACAATCTATTGGTTATGACCTGTAGATTAAAACTGAAGAAACTGCAAAAAGGTGGGAATTTAAGGAGATGGGACCTGGATAAACTGAAAGAACCAGAGGTTGTACAGAGTTTCAGGGAGAGCATAAGGGAACAATTGATAGGAATGGGGGAAAGAAATACAGTAGAAGAAGAATGGGTAGCTCTGAGGGATGAAGTAGTGAAGGCAGCAGACGATCAAGTAGGTAAAAAGAAGAGGGTTAGTAGAAATCCTTGGGTAACAGAAGAAATATTGAATTTAATTGATGAAAGGAGAAAATATAAAAATGCAGTAAATGAAGCAGGCAAAAAGGAATACAAACGTCTCAAAAATGAGATCGACAGGAAGTGCAAAATGGCTAAGCAGGGATGGCTAGAGGACAAATGTAAGGATGTAGAGGCTTATCTCACTAGGGGTAAGATAGATACTGCCTACAGGAAAATAAAAGAGACCTTTGGAGATAAGAGAACCACATGTATGAACATCAAGAGCTCAGATGGAAACCCAGTTCTAAGCAAAGAAGGGAAAGCAGAAAGGTGGAAGGAGTATATAGAGGGTCTATACAAGGGCGATGCACTTGAGGACAATATTATGGAAATGGAAGAGGAGGTAGATGAAGATGAAATGGGAGATATTATACTGCGTGAAGAGTTTGACAGAGCACTGAAAGACCTAAGTCGAAACAAGGCCCCGGGAGTAGACAACATTCCATTGGAACTACTGACGGCCTTGGGAGAGCCAGTCCTGACAGAACTCTACCATCTGGTGAGCAAGATGTATGAAACAGGCGAAATACCCTCAGACTTCAAGAAGAATATAATAATTCCAATCCCAAAGAAAGCAGGTGTTGACAGATGTGAAAATTACCGAACAATCAGTTTAATAAGCCACAGCTGCAAAGTACTAACACGAATTCTTTACAGACGAATGGAAAAACTAGTAGAAGCCGACCTCGGGGAAGATCAGTTTGGATTCCGTAGAAATACTGGAACACGTGAGGCAATACTGACCTTACGACTTATCTTAGAAGAAAGATTAAGGAAAGGCAAACCTACGTTTCTAGCATTTGTAGACTTAGAGAAAGCTTTTGACCATGTTGACTGGAATACTCTCTTTCAAATTCTAAAGGTGGCAGGGGTAAAATACAGGGAGCGAAAGGCTATTTACAACTTGTACAGAAACCAGATGGCAGTTAAAAGAGTTGAGGGGCATGAAAGGGAAGCAGTGGTTGGGAAGGGAGTAAGACAGGGTTGTAGCCTCTCCCCGATGTTATTCAATCTGTATATTGAGCAAGCAGTAAAGGAAACAAAAGAAAAATTTGGAGTAGGTATTAAAATCCATGGAGAAGAAATAAAAACTTTGAGGTTCGCCGATGACATTGTAATTCTGGCAGAGACAGCAAAGGACTTGGAAGAGCAGTTGAACGGAATGGATGGTGTCTTGAAGGGAGGATATAAGATGAACATCAACAAAAGCAAAACGAGGATAATGGAATGTAGTCGAGTTAAGTCGGGTGATGCTGAGGGAATTAGATTAGGAAATGAGGCACTTAAAGTAGTAAAGGAGTTTTGCTATTTGGGGAGCAAAATAACTGATGATGGACGAAGTAGAGAGGATATAAAATGTAGACTGGTAATGGCAAGGAAAGCGTTTCTGAAGAAGAGAAATTTGTTAACATCGAGTATAGATTTAAGTGTCAGGAAGTTATTTCTGAAAGTATTTGTATGGAGTGTAGCCATGTATGGAAGTGAAACATGGACGGTAAGTAGTTTGGACAAGAAGAGATTAGAAGCTTTTGAAATGTGGTGCTACAGAAGAATGCTGAAGATTAGATGGGTAGATCACATAACTAATGAAGAAGTATTGAATAGGATTGGGGAGAAGAGAAGTTTGTGGCACAACTTGACCAGAAGAAGGGATCGGTTGGTAGGACATGTTCTGTGGCATCAAGGGATCACCAATTTAGTATTGGAGGGCAGCGTGGAGGGTAAAAATCATAGGGGGAGGCCAAGAGATGAATACACTAAGCAGATTCAGAAGGATGTAGGTTGCAGTTGGTACTGGGAGATGAAGAAGCTTGCACAGGATAGAGTAGCATGGAGAGCTGCATCAAACCAGTCTCAGGACTGAAGACCACAACAACAACAACATGTAGACACAGGCAACAGATCGGCTACTTTCTATTGTTATCGGAAACTATGAATGAATTCTTAAGTTTTCTTCTTATGTCATTGTTGTGGCGGCTCCTGTTCGTAATCTTTTAAAGCAAATCGACCCTTGTACTTCACTGACACTGCACTTCCTAAAATACTTACAGACTAGGGATGCTGCCTTTTCTGCAATACAACGAATGTACGATAACAGCGAGACACTACCATATAGCCCAGACACGGTGAGTCTCGCACACTACGGGTACGTGCCTGCCATCCAACAGGCCATGCCACATGGTAACATCGCATTATTGTCTCAGCACTGTTGTACCAATTCTTATGCGATGCGTTTGTTGATCGTTTCTGTCGGCGTTGTCATTAAAATAGCACTAATCGCTTTTCCCGTTTTCTATAATAACGCAATATCTCAAAGCAATGGAAATTTTACGAATAAAAATCATTCGTTTTTGAAAAAGTTTATTTAAAAACAAAAAATTTTACCACTGCCGTTGCTAATTCATATTTCGTTTTTTTGTTTTTAAACCTGTTATAACCGAGATCAAACGAATACCGAAAAATAGCGGTTATTGAGAACTAAAATACCGGTGTCGGTTTTAACTGGTCGGTTTTTCCCATACCTAGCAAATGCTAACTCGCACAGAGGCTTAATATCAGTCGTTATTCTCTCCTCGCTCCATCTGTGCATGCAAGAGGAACAGACTTTAATGTGCGGTTCTGTACAAAGTGTCCTCTGCCACATACATTACAATGACTCACTACGTACGAGGGAATGTTCTGGGTAGTGCCGAGCCTTTGGTATAAAAAACGCAATGCATAGTTCTGAAGTACGCTCCTTAACTATCGTGAAGTAGACATCCTGCCATACATCTGCGAACAGCACCTGCGCGAACACTGCAAGACTGAGGTGTTCCTGTATGCAAGCGGTATCGGATCTGTAGACTACCGTCTTTACTATTTGAGTCTCAGTACGTGCTATGGATGACATTCTTTTCTTGTGGTCCTTTTTATTATCTATTCTGCTTTCAGGAATATGATGTCAGTCTCCGAAATGGAAACAGTTAAAGGAGCTGGAATTGTGTTGTGCAAAAGAAACAAACTGGTGCTTATGCATTGATGAAAAATACACGTAAAAGTTCAGTCAAATGGAGAGAGGGGTACAGAATGAATTTCCACTCTACAACGGAGGTCCGCTGATTTGAAACTTCCTGGCAGGTTAAAACTGTGTGCCGAACCGGTACTCGAATCTGGGACCTTTCCCTTTCTCAGCCTTTCTCTGCGGATTGAGTTGTCCAAGCACGAGTCACAACCCGCCCTCACAGCTGTAGTTTCGGTAGCATCTCATCTTCTACAGCGTAGCTTACGGGGCTAGCACAGCTGGAAGAAAAGATATTACGGAGAAATGGCGTATCCATAGGCGGGAGGGTGTTTCCAGAACGAATTTTCACTCGGCAGCTAGGTTTGCGTTGACCTGAAATTTCCAGGCGAGTTAAAACTGTATATCGGAACGGTGCTTGGTCCTGGAACCTTTGCCTCTCTCGGGCAAGTGTTCTACCGATTGAACTACCCAAGCACAACTCACGGAGCCCCCCCCCCCCCTTCCGTTCTACCCATTGAACTACCAAAGCATAACTCACGGAGCCCCCCCCCCCCCCCCTTCCACCAGTACCTCTCATGTTCGAGGCCCGATCCGGCTTTTATCTGACAAGAAGTCTCAAATCGGCGCACACTCCGCTGCAGACTGAAAATACATTCTGTAAACTATACAATAGGTTCCACTATACAACTATGACTCCAGAGTCTCCTCTCTTGCAACAGTGCCAATCCCCGAGAGATGCAGGAAAACGTCTGTGAAGTTTGGAAGGCAGTAAACGAGGCACTGGCGGAAGTAAGGCTTTGATGGCGTGTCAGGAGTTATGCTTCAATAGCTGGTGTGTCGGCTTATGCTGTTCCAAAATAACCGGCCGGAGTGACCGAGCGGTTCTAGGCCATTCAGTCTGGAACCGCGCGACCGCTACGGTAGCAGGTTCGAATCCTGCCTCGGGCATGGGTGTCTGTGATGTCCTTAGGTTAGTTAGGTTTAAGAAGTTCTAAGTTTCAGGGGACTGATGACCTCAGATTTTAAGTCCCATAGTAGTCAGAGCCATTTTCTGTTCCAAAATAATTTATCAATAACATTCTGCAGAGCATTGGAACTGTAGTTATGGGCTTCGGAACTAAATGGCCCAAAAACGAAGGACCAAGTGAGACATCTATTGTGCCACGCTCGACAGTCTGTGTGTATGTGTGCGCGCGCGCGCGCGCGCGCGCGAGAGAGGGAGAGAGAGAGAGAGAGAGAGAGAGAGAGAGAAAGTTTTACTATGCCAGGAAGTTGCTGAGAGCGGAATGCCAGTGCGAACACAACACGCTGTTAATAGCCATAGTCGGATGTGGTAAAACAGGGCACAGCTATCCAACTGATTGGCGCTAGGTGCTGTTCAATAAATACAGGTGCTAGTTCCAATGACGATTAACAATTGCCTTCATTTGAACCCTTTTCGGAAAAACAGAAGGAGTATTTATATCATGTAAATGTAAATGTGGCTCTCATAACCCTCTCAGACCTGAGAGAAAACGATGTGTACAAACTGAATGAATTTTGAATGCCTTGCTTAAAAATGTGGTCGAATACAGGAAAATCCAATAGAATATCTATATTTCAATCTTTTTCCCAAAAGTTTCGACCCACACGAATGTGCATGTTAGGCTTAGTCTGTAATAATTGGTCAGAAATAAGTAACTCAAATTTCAATTACAGAAAAAGTGTATTTCCTCAAAAAAATCACAATAATAATCAACATGAACTGGAAATTAATTTGTAGAATCAAAATACATTTTCAAATTTTGAGACATCATTTTCTTTCAAGAGGAAACTCCCACTTGCTACGAAAGAAATTGTAAATTAATATTTACATGCTACAGAGTTATCACTTCTGTGTATGGAATGTTACAAAACAGTTTGAATTTTTTGAATGGCACAAATACACACTACATTTGGTACACCGTGTCCTTGTTTGCCTTTGTACACTCTGCATTTCTACATCTTGCATTAGACACGTCATCAACTATGGGCCAGTGTGAGTATCTATCGAGCCTTCTGTCCAAACAAGGCTGATCAGCAGGCTCGTACTTTTTCTCAGGAACCTGCGCTGCACCATCATCAGGGTTTTCTGTGGAAGGCCTTTGTTTAGCAGAAAACAAAAATGATTCTCGAAGACCTAGTCTGAAACTAAAAAAATATAGTTTATCCTTCGCAGGTACTCCAGCAACTTGACAAGCTTCCTTGTATTCAGTCCAGGAATTGATGCAAGCAAGGTCTATGAGATGAATTATGAGTTTCAGAGTCCATTTCCTTATTTTTATAAATGTTCTGTAGGTCTCCATCATCTGATCGCAACTGTCAGCTCCTCCCATGCTCATATTATACTTTGTAACAACTGAGGGACGAGGAACATTGACATACGCTCTTTCCTTTTTGATCCACCGTTCTACATTTGTTACTGGATTGTATCCAAAAAGTTTGACACCAGTGCTACTGCTTTTGTGTTTTTGCATGGAATGACGACAGCATTGTTGTCATCCCATCAGAGTTCTTCCATGTCACCTCTTTTCAATTTTTTTTCTCTTCAGTCAGATGCACATCTCTAATTCTATTACGCAAGATTGTTCCTGTTCCATACATTCCATTTTCCCGCAGGGTTTCCAACAGCGGAATGGTTATTAAATATCTGTCAAAGAACAGATAAGAATCTCTTTCTAGTATTTGAATCAGTCGAAGCACAATACTAGGCCCTAGGCCATAGTTGCTTTCAGGCAGAGGTGTTGATTTTCTCTGGTAAATCTCAAAATCTAGGACTAATCCTTTGCTCGCTGCTAAAACAAAATTTTTTAAACCTCTTGGGCGTGGTTTGTTTGGTACATATTGCTTAGAGGAACAACGACCAGTAAAAGGTATCATCTGCTCATCAATAGAGTGATGGCCTCCATTGGGCGAGGCAATTTGATATAGGCATTCGTCATGAAGTCTATTGCAAGTTGAACTTTCCATGCAACGACTTTCGTACAGAAAAAAACTATCCCTTGTGATACTGTCTGCTATTAAAGGAAGGTGATATTTACATTGCCAACACATTCTCGCACATAGGTATTTGGTATCGCCCATTAGAATGAGTATTCCAAAAACATTTTTTTACTTCCTCCACGTTAACTCCTAAAACGTGCCCTGTTTTAGGTAAATGATATATGTTTGTGTATGTAGACGCAGGCTCAAAAAAATCGTCATGAAAGTACGTTTGAAAGTATTTCGTAGGAGTCATTGGCGATTCATGGAAAATATCAGATACTGGAGGGCCTTGCGAAGAAAAAGGACATTTTCTCCACAAATGTTTTCTCGTTGTCACTAGATTCAGTTGTGCACACTGTGGTACCTGCTCATTTTGCATTCGTTCTTGTCTTTCACTTTGATTTTCTACCTGCTGGTTCTGAAGTAGGGGCTGTTCCTTAGAGTCGTCAGGTGTACTTTCAGCAATTTTCTTCTTAGGTGATGGCATCTGGGATTCATCAAGAATGTCATCATCTCTGCTAATGTCCTCCACATCTGACTGGGCGAGAAAGTATTCAGTCCCTGCATCTGTCAGCGTATCTAGAAAAAGGGACACCTGTTAACCTCAACGACTGAAATCGGTAAAAAAAAAAGGAGTAAAAGCCCAACACACACAGTTGCGTTACATTGATTATCGAAGAAGCATCTAATGTGGAAATAGTGTTGAACAATCAATCTTTATGCACAGCATTTGATTCATTCATTATTCAACTAATCGAAGAAGCATCTAATGTGGAAATAGTGTTAACAATCAATCTTTATGCACAGCATTTGATTCATTCATTATTCAACTATACTTCTAAATTTTTATGCGCTCTGAAAGCTAGTAGAACATAATAAAAATTAACAATACCTCCCTCCATACGGTCGTCTCAAGGCCGCCAATGTCAGAAAACTTGAAACGAACTGCCACACAGCGCAGCTCTGCGGAAGAAATACTAACTAAAATGGACTGTAGCGCACTCTCTGAAACTTCCACTATTGTGTGGGCCAGGGCTGAGCGGTCACGCATTAACCATGTCACTGTAATCTACCAAACAACATACCCACACAATTGTGTGTGTGCAGTCTGAAAGGGTTAAGTAGCCAACAGTGACATATTGGTTATGGGTGGACTTTCCATCTCGAAAAGTCAGTATGTCCATTACCTAGAAACTGCTGTGAAGCCCTTTCTTAGATTGTAGCTACTAGGGGAGTGATGCATAATACTTAGCTTCTCACTCTCAGGCACTCTTCCCACGTTCTCGTGAGCCTGCCAAAAATTACCTAGTACTTTTCAGTGCTGGCAAGCTGAGTGGAAGGACAGCGGTGGGAGCTCGGGGACTGTTACCAACTCCTTCTTGCGCTATTCCCTTTCAGACTGGTGCAACAAGTAAAGGAGTCAATGGATGTGGTCCTTCTGCTAAAGTGGCCGCCCTGCTCAAGCTGGCACATACCCCACCAACTGACCCTGCTAGTAGTGCAGATGGGCACTGCACCTTCACTATGAAAACCGGGCTTGGTGTTCACCATCGCCATCAACACCCAGGAGTGACAAACACAGAGACCGACATGGGTAGGAGGAGGACATGATGGAGGGAGGAGGCGGCTCTGTCACTCATGCAAGCTGAGGTGAACCAGGACCTGGCACCACTCTTCCCGCATCATTTGTTCGACCTGATCGAGAATCAGCAGTGCAAAGCTGCCCATACAGAGTAGGTTGCAGCCTTAATTGCAGCCCTCACCAAGGAGCAGCAATCACCAAGACTCTCGCCCCCATCGGAGAATGGTCCGCTCCAGAAGGGGACACACCACCATCTTTGTCTCTGGTTGACACCCGCATCTGGGAGCACCTTGCTGGGCTTCCTGCCTCACCTCCAAAATTTGAGGTTCCTGACGCCCTTGTGACGTTGGGGCTATGAACGTCACCCAAAGTCATCTTAAGCATGCTCTCAGATGCCCTGGATGCTGTCAGCAGCAAGGAGGAGCAGGTGAAGAAAAAGCCGCCGCATCCATCACCTAAGCAGCAGCCTCACACAGGCCCTCCCACACAGAAGCTTAGGTGGAGGAGATGGGAGTACACACACTGCCAGGAAGCCTTCCACCAGATCCGTACCTGGTGTGTATGCAGCTACATTGACAGGATGCTATTGCAGCAGCATCAGACATCCTGGACCTGGTGGACTGTGCTGTTTTCTTCATTAACAGGCCTGGCCTCAGTGATGATCAGCTCCTATCACACTTGGAGCCATTAGACTCTTAGATACTGTGGGTGCCAATCACTGCCAAAGAGATCGCTGCTTCATTGCCACCCAGAGGTTTGGCTGCAGGTCCAGACAGCCTTACTGGCATCCAGCTTTGCCGTCTGACAAAGGAGGTCCTGGAGAAATTTCTAAACCTTTTCCTCCTACCCAGAGCCCTTCCTTCCCATCTCCTTCATGCAAGAACCTGATTTCCAAGAAGTTTGCATCAGCATCCCCCACTGAGTTCCGCCCAGTCACCATCTGCTCAGTGCTCGCTCGAGTATTTCACGAGGTCCTAGCATCACGCCTGATGTGGCTGAGTGCTCTGAACAACAAACTTGAATACAATGTGACAAAAAAGGAAGAGGACGTAGAGGGAAATGAAATCGGAGGTATGATACTGCGAGAAGGATCTAACAGACCACTGAAAGACCTAAGCCAAAGCAAGACTCCCAGAGTAGACAACATTCCTTCAGAAATACTGAGAACCTTGTAAGAGTAGTCACAACAAAACTATTCCACCTGATGTGCAAGATATATGAGACAGGCAACATTCCTTCAAACTTCAGGAAATATGTAATAATTCCAATTCCAAAGAAAGCAGACGCTGACAGATGTGGGTATTACTGAAATATTAGTTCATTAATTCATACTTACAACATGCTGACAGAATTTTTTTTACAGAAGGATGGAAAAAACAGGTAGATCTTGGGGAAGATCAATTTGGGTTTCAGAGAAATGGAAACACACAAGGCAATACTGACACTATGACTCATCATGGAAGATAGGATGAAGAAAGATAAATCTTTGTCTATAAGATTTGTACACTTAGATAAAGCTTTTGACAATGTTGACTGGAATATGCTCTTTGAAATTCTGAAATTAGCAGGGGTAAAATACAGGGAGCAAAAGGTTGTGTACAAGTGGTATAGACAGTAGTTGGTAGTTATAAGAGTCAAAGCACATGAATTGGAAGCAGTAATAGAAAAGTGAGTGTGATGTGGCTATAGTTTATCCTCTGTGTTATTCAGTTTGTGCATTGAGCAAGCAGTAAAGGAAACCAAAGAAAACTTTGTAGACAGAATTAAAGGTCAGGGACAAGAAATAAAAACTTTGAAGTTTTCTAATGACACTGCAGTTCTGTCAGTGACAGAAAAGGACTTGGAAGAGAAGTTGAATGGAACTGGTAGTATCTTAAAAAGAGGTTATAAGATGACCATCAGAGAAAGTAAAACAAGTGTTGCAGAATGCAGTCAAATTAAACTAGTTGATACAGAGGGAATCAGATTAGGAAATGGGACACTAAAAGTAGTACATGGTTTTTTTTTTTTATTTGGGCCTCAAAATAACTGATGGTGGC
Source organism: Schistocerca serialis cubense (assembly GCF_023864345.2). NCBI lineage: Eukaryota > Metazoa > Arthropoda > Insecta > Orthoptera > Acrididae > Schistocerca > Schistocerca serialis. The sequence continues at coordinate 261,754,364 of NC_064638.1, read as the reverse complement.
TGAAGTAAAGAGGATGGCTTTAGTAAGGAAAGAATTTCTGAAGAAAAAAATAAATTTATTAGCATCAAACATAGATTTAAGTGTTAAAAAGCCTTTCTGAAGATATTTGTCAGGTGTAGCCTTGCACAGAAGTGAAATGTGGATGGTAAATATTTCAGACAAAATAAGAGCTTTTGAAATAGGGTGCTATAGAAGAATGCTGATGATTACATGAATAGACTGTGCAACTAATGAGGACACACTGAATAGAATTAAGTGGAAAAGAAATTTATGGCACAAATTGACTAAGAGGAGGGGTTGTTTGATGGGACACTTCCTGAGACATCAATAAATCGTCAGTATTATAGTAAAGGGAAGTGAGTGTGTGTGTGTGTGTGTGTGTGTGTGTGTCTGCAGAGGGGGGGGGGGGGGGGGGGGTTAAAACTGTAGAGAAAGGCCTAGGGAAAATACAGCAAACAAGTTTAAATGGATATAGTTTGCAGTAGTTATTCGGAGGTGAAGACCATAGAACAACTGCATCAAACCCGATCATGAACGCAAATTGTTATGCATATGTTTTACACTACAGTATTCGGGAGTATATGTTATACAAGAATGCGTTTATTTATAGTTATATAGTATAAATTACTACCTGTTCTATTAAGAAGTGTGCCTATTTTACTTCCATGTTGCTGTTCTGGTACAAAAATACTCTTGCATGCTCCAAATCTTTTCGTTTCTTCTGACATTTCTCACATTTGGCCATCACATTCTCTGTAGCAAATCACAACTTGTCAGTATCTGCCATGGGCAAGAATGGTTAAGTGCTGGCCCCCACCACCTGTTTGATGGAGATGGTGCCACATCATAGACACTGAGGTGGAGTGCCCATTCTCTGCTTGACCAAACCTTAAGCAAATGGAGCATGATATTTGGAAAATTATGGACCTGATTTTTTTATGGTTTATTATGATTTTAGAGTATGCCAGAAGGAAGAATTTGGCAGCTTTTAATTCCTCAGATCATCTTACTTATCATTAACTTCTTTTAAAAAATTTAATTAAATTGATGATTGATTCAGTGAAACAGCAAATTCTCCATTTCATTTCTCAGTCCAAATTTATACAATGAATCATCATATGCTCAGTTTGAAGTGACTTTTTACGTTGGTTAACCAAACTATGTCTGAAACTCAGTGAAACAGTAAATTCTCCATTTCATTTCTCAGTCCAAATTTGTACAGTGAATCTTCATCTGCTCAGTTTGAAGTGCCTTTTTATTTTGGTTAACCAAACTTAGTCTGAAACTCATCAGCGCAATATCTCATGCATGTGTCAGCAGATTTTCTCATAAATAAACCCCACCCCACAAAAAAGAGGCCACATTCTCTCAATTATCAGGTAGCTGTACTTATGTACTTGCACTTATCAACCCACGCCATCAGGCAGGAACTTCTAAATGTCGCCACATGTGTTTTTGACACTCCCTGGCCAGTGTACTGCAAGTGCACTGCAGCCTTTAGTCAGGGTTGTGCAGTGCCTACGTGATGAAGCAGACACACTACACAGGGTGCCACCAAACCTGCATAGGACAACACTCTGCAGGCACCTGGTTCAAGAACCTTCACCACCAAAAGGCAGAGAAACATAGCTCTTATATAATCAGCAAATGCATAGGATGCTTTCAGGATGTATTGAATGGTTGGATACTGTGCTACATTTCCAAGTATCATGATGAAGTTACTTTGCATCTCTCCTCACAAAGTGTTTCAGATTCCCAGGAACCATAGATTTTATTTGCAGACTGTCTGAACATGTCTAATCCGATGCTCTGCAGGGAAAGACACAAGTGTACAGTCAGTAGAACTTGTTGCTGATGAGTGACTATTTAGCCCTTAGAAGCATTCTTCACTGTTTTAACCCAAAGACAAAAGTACTGGTTTATATGTACATAATTTTCACATCCCATTGTATCATGGAAGTCTCTTCTGTGTCAGTGCATATAAAGTAAATAAAGTGATTATTTAGTACAGGCGATCAGTAAAAATATTGTGTAAAGTAGATAGCCTTACATGGTGCAGAATTTTTTTCAAGGATCTTGGAATCCTTACACTTACTTCTGTAATATTATTGGTATTTCTGCCCTATGAAAACTTTGAGTACCCTTGGAAAGGCATTCAACTATCTGTATATTAAATGATCAACTTATGAGACATATTCTTTGAAAGACATTTATTTTATATAATTAACATGAAAGACATTTATTTTATATAATTAACATTACTGTAAAGATGCGCATCTAGCGCGGACACTAATACATCGATTGCGCAGTCAAAGAAACATTTTAGCAGAAGCTGAACGACGTTCCGCTTCGATCTAAATAAAAGGTGACAGTAAAAAAAACTTTGGTACGTCTTCAGATTTTTTAATGTACTTCTGCTTGTGGTGTGAAAGCGTGAAGAAGGTCGACTTTAAGCTAAAAAAGTGAGCAGTCTTGCCAGCGTGCAGACAACATTATTAATTAATAACATTCAAGTAATTTATGTTCGAAACTGTAAATCGGCAAGCTATTGTTATCGGAGGTGTTGAACAGTGCAAGAATTGTCTTTAACGAAGGAGAAAAGTGACTGTAATTTGTGATAAAAACGCGAACATAGGAGCTAGTAAAGGACAGGCTGAAATGTGATCGCACCATAGAGTTAGATAATTACTTATGTAAGTTATGCTGTCTATAAAGTAGCTCTAATTGCTTGTGAGAATTATTAGAATATATTTAGTGTTTACCAGATTTCTTATTCTATTCTTTTCCTTTATACTTTTTTTTAACCTCCATGCCATATTATTTTTAGAAATGTCAAACAGCCTTTACTACAGCAGAAAATACTGTGGCATCCTGGTCGTGTACAGAAGACCGCCCCTTGTCTTCTATACAACTCATAGCAGCCCCATTTATGAATGATTTCATTTGCAAATGCATTTTTTTTTTACTGTTCATTGTTAAAGGTGCCTTAGCTAATTATAAAATTCATACTGATTACGTAAAGAAATCCGGGTTGTTCTTTTCCAAGTAATAGAAGTCTTTGCATAATCAAAAACTAGTCTCCTTCTGACAACGATCAGGAGCCGACCAGAAGACGGACGTCTTCGACCGCTTTCGTGTCTCCTGTGGCAAAGCTGTGCCAAACTGGGAACACGGCATTCTAGTATGAAACACAGATTTAAATTGATATAATTGAAATATATTTAACCTAATAATAGCAATAATTTTTTTTTTATCATACTAGACTTCACAAGACAGTTACTCCTTCACAGTTTTTGAGGCTGACAATAAATATCAGTTTCAGCTGAAATATCATGTAGACAATCATGAATACAAGACATGAAAACAATTTTCATGTAGATTTTGTCACCTTGTTAAGTTCAGACTGGAGTTATGTTCTATGGTACAAAGATATTCATCGAGTTCACATATATCATACAGCAAGAAATTGGGTATCCCAACCAGTTCCAAAGAAAGTGGAAAAACAAGTGTGAGCCACTCTTTCTAAAAATTGTCGTAATATTTAGATTTTGAGTAGAAAGTTATTTTAACTATATGACAAGTAGCAGTGTTCTCTGTAAACTTGTGTGACACATAGTAATGTATTGTGAATATAACTCGGTACTCACAAATGCAGGTAAGTATTTTCTTAGTGCCACTGTGTGAACTTTGTCTAGATCGCAAGCTAATAAAATAGTATGACCAGTTTAGATTGTATTATCAATCATCTTCAGATCACAAAATATTGTTACAGAGTGTCACACACTATATATTGTACAATCAAGGGCTGAACCATTGAAACTTAAATATCATTTTATAGGAAAATAAAGTTTACATTGAAAATTAAGATTACTGTTCTGCTTTCTTGACCATTCCAAGCCTTGATAAAATTAAGCTAATTATTTGTGTTATACTGCTACCACTTATGTTTTATATTTATTTTCTGTTTAATTTAACATGACACTCCATGTTTAGACCATGTTCTGCTTATCTTCAGGAATGTATACATACAGATGTACAGGGTGTTTCAAAAATGACCGGTATATTTGAAACGGCAATAAAAACTAAACGAGCAGCGATAGAAATACACCGTTTGTTGCAATATGCTTGGGACAACAGTACATTTTCAGGCGGACAAACTTTCAAAATTACAGTAGTTACAATTTTCAACAACAGATGGCGCTGCAAGTGATGTGAAAGATATAGAAGACAACGCAGTCTGTGGGTGCGCCATTCTGTATGTCGTCTTTCTGCTGTAAGCATGTGCTGTTCACAACGTGCAAGTGTGCTGTAGACAACATGGTTTATTCCTTAGAACAGAGGATTTTTCTGGTGTTGGAATTCCACCGCCTAGAACACAGTGTTGTTGCAACAAGACGAAATTTCAATGGAGGTTTAATGTAACCAAAGGACCGAAAAGCGATACAATAAAGGATCTGTTTGAAAAATTTCAACGGACTGGGAATGTGATGGATGAACGTGCTGGAAAGGTAGGGCGACCGCGTAGGGCAACCACAGAGGGCAACGTGCAGCTAGTGCAGCAGGTGATCCAACAGCGGCCTCGGGTTTCCATTCGCCGTGTTGCAGCTGCGGTCCAAATGACGCCAACGTCCACGTATCATCTCATGCGCCAGAGTTTACACCTCTATCCATACAAAATTCAAACGCAGCAACCCCTCAGCACCGCTACCATTGCTGCACGAGAGACATTCGCTAACGATATAGTGCACAGGATTGATGACGGCGATATGCATGTGGGCAGCATTTGGTTTACTGACGAAGCTTATTTTTACCTGGACGGCTTCGTCAATAAACAGAACTGGCGCATATGGGGAACCGAAAAGCCCCATGTGGCAGTCCCATCGTCCCTGCATCCCCAAAAAGTACTGGTCTGGGCCGCCATTTCTTCCAAAGGAATCATTGGCCCATTTTTCAGATCCGAAACGATTACTGCATCACGCTATCTGGACATTCTTCGTGAATTTGTGGCGGTACAAACTGCCTTAGACGACACTGCAAACACCTCGTGGTCTATGCAAGATGGTGCCCGGCCACATCGCACGGCCGACGTCTTTAATTTCCGGAATGAATATTTCGATGGTCGTGTGATTGCTTTGGGCTATCCGAAACATACAGGAGGCGGCGTGGATTGGCCTCCCTATTCGCCAGACATGAACCCCTGTGACTTCTTTCTGTGGGGACACTTGAAAGACTAGGTGTACCGCCAGAATCCAGAAACAATTGAACAGCTGAAGCAGTACATCTCATCTGCATGTGAAGCCATTCCGCCAGACACGTTGTCAAAGGTTTCGGGTAATTTCATTCAGAGACTACGCCATATTATTGCTACGCATGGTGGATATGTGGAAAATATCATACTATAGAGTTTCCCAGACTGCAGCGCCATCTGTTGTTGAAAATTGTAACTACTGTAATTTCGAAAGTTTGTCTGCCTGAAAATGTACTGTTGTCTCAAGCATATTGCAACAAACGGTGTATTTCTATCGCTGCTCGTTTAGTTTTTATTGCCGTTTCAAATATACCGGTCATTTTTGAAACACCCTGTATATGTTAATTAACAATTAAATATCTCAAGTAATCTGGGTTAACTCAAAAACATTATACTTTACAATTTTGTTCACTGTTCTGCTGATGGAGAGGCTATTGTATGAAATGGGGTGGGAAGGGGGATCAGCGATCAAATCAAACTATCAACATGTTAAAACTGTATCACAAGGGTATTGCACTACAGTAACTGATGCAAAACTACCTGTATGCATACACACAACAGGAGATGTATTACTGAGCTCCACATCAAAAGGACAACAACAGCAGACTCCACTGGACTTGGAGTTCTTGCAGCCTGCCCCTGTACCCATCTTCCACATACCCCAGCAGCCATTCCATCACTAGGACGTGGCATAAATTTGTAGCTGTGGTATTCATGGGTTAATTTAGATTAATTAAGACACGTTATCATCATCTATCTGAAGATAAGCAGAACATTCTAGAAACAGATAGCATTATGTTAGGTAAAACAGAAAAGAAGTAAAAATGTGGCTGGAAGCAATATAACACAAATAACTATTTCATGTAGTCACCATTCCTACATTTAGCCACTAGAGTCACTATTAAATATTTGGCTGCCAGTAGCAGGTACAGAGCAGCTATCTAGTATAACTGAAGAGGCACCAGGTCTTTTTCAAAGTAGTAGCTTTCTTTTTAACTTGCTTTATTAAATTTAGCTGGCATAAGCATGAATAGCACTATACAGTATACTGATAATTAACTGTTAATACAGAATTCTGTTTAGCTTTCTGTGGTTTCCTTTGCTTTTGTTACGTACACCTCAACTTGTATCTCCATCCTCGAAGGTCCTCCTTCTTGCCGGGCCTACAGAAGACAATGAATGACAGTGTGTGCTGCACTCTTTTGCAGTGGAGGTACGACTGGGCAACCCATGTCCCGTAGCTGTGGCATCTGGTGGACTGCCTGGGGTCTACTTGCTGGAGCAGCTGCACTTCCATTGGGAGGCTGAGCACACCATTTCAGGAAAGCGGTATGTTTGCTCCTCCCATTAGAACTACTCAGCACTTTCATGAAGATTACCAGGCATCATCAATACCACCAATAAATCAAGTGAATTCTTAGGTGGTGCCGTAAACAAGGCCATAGCTAATTCCTTCTTCCACATTTGTGTAACAGAACTGGTGTTAATGAGCATACCCAGCAAGGTAGTGTGTGTGTGTGGGGATGAAAAGGGGGTGGGACAGTGAGTGTGTGGTGGGTGGTAGTGTGTGTGTGTGGGGGGGGGGGGGGGGGGGGAGGGGCGGGGGGGGGGGGCAGCTGACAACAATCCCTAGGGAAAAAAAGAACTTCACCAACTGAGCTCACGTCTTACCTCACCACACACATAAAACTATCATTTCAGTAATACCAAGTGTACCCAGAATCATTTATCATAAAATCTCAAAATTACATTATCATTCACCCTGAAGCTCATATGAGATCCCCCCCCCCTTTCCTACCATGCCCTCACCTTCCCTAGTACACTTTTGCAGGTTCTGTACTTATAATGACCCCAGTACTGACGAGATGTGAAACACTAACTTTCTTATTTTAACTAATAGCATGTGTTCTTTTAAATCACATTATCGTGCACATCTGTTAGTACCCACTACTATTTGCAGGACACACTAAAGCTAGAAGCACTGGAAGTGATTCAGTATGGCTCTGTCAGGTCTGCATGGGCATCTGGAACTATGCTGTGTGCAGTTGTTGAAAGGTAACAATAGTCTCTCATGCACCATACAGTATGACATTAGGAACAGTTCCTGCACTATGGGCTTTGTCCTTGAAGATGTGATTGTTATCTGCTGGACACTAATTAATCACATGAGACCTTGTCACGTTGGAATCACATCTGGAAACCTACTTTCTGAACTAATTCGTTCATCAGACCTATGCTCTAGACAGCCATCCTCCTACTTAAATTTCTCTTTAAATGCTCTCTCAGAAGGTACCACACTGCAGACATTTTCGAATATGATATGGCTCCACAATGTGAAAGTGGATGGTGATAAGCTATGATCCAAAAAATACGTTTGGGGTCCTATTGTCTACATCTCCGTTTATACTCTGCAAACCACTGTGAAGTGCATGGAAGAGGGTACTTTATTGTCGTGTCCAGTACTGTCAAATCTCATTTGTGTACATAATAATTAAAGTGGTAGTAGTAGTAGTAGTCATAATAAATCATCAGATATTTGAAATCCACTGCAGAATACAGTGTTCAAACAATGTCGCATATTCCTACAGGATTTAAAATTGGTCAAAACTAGAAGAAAAGTTCCTGTAATTATACATCCAGAAACCAGTACCTGTTGAGATGTGGGTCATTTTACTTGTACTGAGTAATGTGTGATATTTGTTGGTGCAGGCCGCCTTACTGTCCCAGCTCATTGCATGCTGAATTATAAGTGCTATTGGAAAATGTTACCCTTGCTGAAAGACAACTGTAGTTTATGCAGGATGGAGCAGTACACCATTTTCTATGGATTTTGCAACAGTATATCACTGCAGTGTTTCATGGTCGATGGACTGGTCAAAGGGGTCTGGTAGCATGGCCTCCCCATACACCAAACCTGAATGCATTGGATTTCTAGTCATGGGGCCATTTAAAGGCATTGGTGTATGGCCAACCCATTGATAATGTGCAAACATTACAGGAATTTGTTACTATTGCACGTGCAATAGTCTGAATGAGGCCAGGTGTATTTGAATGAGTGCATGATCCATTGTGAAGGGTTGGAGAATGTGTCAGTATGTGTGGTAACCACATGCAATGCTGTTACGGTGTCTATTTCTACTTAACAGACAGATGGGAAATAGAGGACAGGTTGGCCCTTATCTAATCAGGTATTGGTTTGTGGCTATATCATTAGTTTTGACCAGTGCTACCTTCTGGAGGGATATGTAATATATGACACTTTTTTTAAGCTCTCTGTAGACCCCCTCTAGACTTTTCTGTGGAGAAAGATAAGCATGCATCATGTTCCAGCAGGTTTTTTATTACCCATCTGTGATCATCTTGATCTTTTCTTATCTCTTGGAAATCAGTACAAAACAACCCTGGTGCATCTGCCATCAATTCACCTTGCTACATGTCCCACCCATCTTCACTTCATTTTCATTATGATCATAATTACATCCTCCTCTCCAATCTGTTGCCTGCTTGTTTTCCTCTCTCTCTTAGTAATTCCTGATTTTACAGGAAAAGTCATGGGATTCTGAAACATTCAGTGAGTTGAGAGAGACTCTGGGAGGACTTGAAATGTTTGTTCATGGGAAGGAATGTATTGAGGCAATTTGTTGCAAATCACACAGGAGATTCTGCTTCAGAAACAATCAGTTGTGTTGCAGATGAAAAATTATAGAAGGGCATTGAACCGTTGTAATGTTTGTTGCTTGAATGTGTCTACCATACCTTTGGGGTACTTGTTGACCTTGAAAATCATCATTATTGTCTGTGGATTCCTGGGCTCCATGTCTGTTTCCCAATTCGTGATTGTGAGTGTGGCAGTGAGTCATATGTGCACAAGAGTTTGTCACATAGCTCTGAATTTTTCATTCATGCAAAAGGTGGGTTTGGGTAGTTTAAAAAAATATATATAAATGAAATACATGATTGAAAACATCATTTAGATCGCTGTTAAGTATTCACACTTTGATTTATTTAACTAACTTCTATGTTAAGTAGAACTTGCCAACATTCTCTGTGGTTTGCTTCAAGTCCAGTTTGAAACATGATGCACCGTTATAAGGTCTGTTCATATTACATTCCAGTGATAACAGTTCAAAGCAAGTTCCTGTGAGGATTTCTCAAATAATTGAGGTTGTCACCCGGATTGCTGATGGACGACAGGAATGATGGAATTTCCAGGGTTGGCAGGAGCTTATAAAATACAAATTTGTTGATAGAACTGTAAATTAACTGTTGTTTTGTTTTCACTGTGGTGTTGAATAGCTAATAATTTAGCCACAAACCTTTCCATTAGTTTTCTGAGAAAAACTAAATCATAGGTTTTTCTGCTCTGTTTTTGTCATGTCATTAGTTTTGTCAGTCACACTGAAAAAAATTGCAGCAATTAGTTTGATAAAGATATCTCATGCAGCTTTGTTTATCATTGTTGCTTCATGTATCCAAGAAGTTAGGTACTGGTAGTGCATTATTTCAGCCCTAAAATGCATTTCATTATGATAATTTGATGCGGCTCTTTATTTTTTCTCTGTTCTGAAAAAGAGAGCAGACTGTCTCCTGATGGCATGGACATTCATTTTGTTTTCTTCTATTGTAGAACAAGCAGAGTTATTCACCATTAAAGTTATTACTGTGGGTGACTTTACCTTGGCTTCAATTGGTATTGTAACAAAAATCAAATTCATATTGTACATAAAAAATGGTTTATATAAAGCTTGCATTCATTCCTAGCTAAACTTGGAGTAATTGCTAATAAGTGATGTGGTAACTCAAAACTTTGTGAAGTAGTTTTTTCTCACATATAACAAAAGTGGTTTAGAAAATTTTGAACTTCATCATGTAAATCTCAATTAAATCTTTTGATGAAATGAAGTTGCACCTGCTAACATGTCTCACTCCACAGCTTGGTGAGCAAATCGCAGTTATGGAATGGTTTTTGCATTAAAAATCCATGTCTGACTTCCAAGCTTCCTTTCAACAAGTCTGTAGCTCCTTCGGTAACTTTCCAATTGGTTCTGTTCAGTTTGTGCCCCTATGGTTTGTTCTCCCAATATTCAAAGCACTGCTTTATCTTGGAAGACATTCATTCCTGTGCCCATCTATAATTATAGGCTGTGTACTTTATTTTTTAGTACTGTAATCACCAGTCACATGATCAGGAATTTCTGCATAGCTACACACACTTGTATCACTCTGCCTCTGATTCACATTCTGAATGAGATGGTGTAATGATGAGGCAACAGACTCACATTCAGATGGACTGGCTCAAATAGCCACGTGGCCATTCTCAGTTAAGTTTTCCTAAACCAGCTGAAGTGAATGTTGGGATGGTTCCTGAATCAAGGCCATGGCCATTTCCCTTCCCATGCTCACACAGTTCCGGCTTGATGTCCGAGTCTCATAACCTGAGTTGGATGTTAAACTCTCACCACACATAACGTAGGTATGATTACTGCAGTGTGATGATATGAGGTAGCTGAGTTATCAAGGTACTCACCCAAATTCATGAAGTGTAAGTTTCAAATCCATACCCAGCCATACTGATTTAGAGTCCTTCTACGAGGCTAGAGCCAACTGACTCAGTACCCAATTGTTGCCCAGCTGAGCTAGTATTCCACCTGTGATGCCATTCCCTTCAACTGTTCATTAGCTTCTAAATTCCCTTTTTTTGCATATTTCCATAGTCTAATACTGTTTTATTGCTCTTCTTTGTATCGCTATTGGTAATAAGCATGCTACATTTCATAGCATCAGCTGGTATTTTCTGTAATCTATTTAAGTCATTTGACTGTGTGAATTACAATATTCTTCTAATAGAATGAAGTTTTACAGGATTGGCAGACTATCCAAACAATGGATAATGTCATACATAACCAAAAGAATGCAGAAAATTGTACTTAGTGATTCAGCCAATGTAGTCTGAGGACATATCATGTATGAGATTCCCTAAGGCTCTCTCTTGGGACCACTATTGTTCCTCATATATGTAAACTCTCTTCCGACTAATATACAACAAGCAGAATTAGTTCTTTTTGCAAATAACACTAGTACTGTAATCAATCCAAACATAGAAACATCAGCAGAAGAAAAGGTGAACAGTGTTCGTAAAAGTTTAATCAACAGGTTTTCTGCGAATGACTTCACCCTCAATTTTAAAGAGACACAACGTATTCAGTCCTGCACATCTTGGGGGGATACATCAGTGATGAGTGTAACATAAGGTGAGGAAATAATAAACAGAGTAGAGTAGAAACTTGAAAATTCTTAGGTGTTCACATTGATTAGAATTTAAACTGGAAAAAGCACATTTTGGATCTCCTAAAACAACTTAGTTCAACCTTATTTCCACTTAGAATCATTGCAAATCTTGGAGAGAGACAAAGCATTAAGTTGACATATTTTACATATTTTCATTCCATAATGTTTTATGGAATAATGTTCTGGGGTAACTGATCTTTAAGAAAGTCTTCATTGCCCAAAAATGTGCTTTAAGAATAATAAGCGGTGCTCACTCATTATCTTCTTGAAGTCATCTGTTTAAGGAGTTGGGCATTCTGACTATCGCTTCACAATGCATTTATTCCCTCACTAAGTTTGTCATAAGTAATCCGCTGCAATTCAAAAGGGACCATGATGTAATTAATTACAACACCAGAAAGAAAACTGACATTCATTACTCCACATTAAGGTTGTCTTTAGCGCAGAAAGGGATGCATAGTGCTGCAACTAAAATTCTTAATAACTTACCCAGCAATATAAAATGTCTGATACACAGCAAAGTAGTGTGTGGGAGGCGGGAAGGAAACTGAAAAAGTTTCTCTTTGACAACTCCTTCAATTCCATAGAAGAATTTCTACTACTGTAATGTGTAAAAGGTGGTGGATAGATAATTCACATGTGTAAATTTATTAACATTAAAGATAATAATAGAAACTTATTAAGTTGTCATCATGTAGCCATATTTACAAATTAATCTGCAGTGTCACTGTAAAATAACTCATTCCACATCATTACAATTTATTTTACAATCAATGTGTGGAATATGAAACTAAGGAAAATCCAGGATGGAATGTAATAATATTATGAAAAGGAAAGTTACTGCCCACCATATAGTGCAGATGCTTGAATCACAGATAGGCACAACAAAAAGACTGTCACAAATATAGCTTTCAGCCAGTAAGACCTTCATCAAAAATAGGCAACAAGCACACACAAACACACTCACGCGAATGCAACTTACACACGTGTCTGCGAGTTGTGTTTGCATGTGTGTGTACGTCTGTGCCTGCATCTATTTTTGATGAAGGTCTTACTGGCTGAAAGCTATATTTGTGACAGTCTTTTTGTTGTGCCTATCTGTGACTCAGCATCTCCACTATATAGTAAGTAGCAACTTTCCTTTTCATAATATTGGGACATGAAACTAACTAACTTCATTTCTGATTATCATTGGTAGTGTCTCATTGGTAGAGTTTCATTTGGGATTCATCCTGAGACACAATTTTAACCTGTTCCAGATATTCATTTCAGTGCATACTCCACTCAGTTAAGGTCATATTCATTCAGTATCATTAACATCTTTCCAGGGGCAGATGTGGACTCTGACCACAATTTATTGCTTATGAACTGTAGACTAAAACTGAAGAACCTGCAAAAAGGTGGGAATTTAAGGAGATGGGACCTGGATAAGTGAAAATACCAGAGGTTGCAGAGAGTTTCAGGGAGAGCATTAGGGAACAATTGACAAGGACAGGGGAAAGAAATACAGTTGAAGAAGAATGGGTAGCTTTGAGAGTTGAAATAGTGAAGGCAGCAGAGGATCAAGTAGATAAAAAGATGATGGCTATTAGAAATCCTTGGATAACAGAAGAGATACTGAATTTAATTGATGAAAGGAGAAAATATAAAAATGCAGTAAATGAAACAGGCGAAAAGGAGTACAAACATCTCAAAAATGAGATTGACAGGAAGTGCAAAATGGCTAAGCAGAGGTGGCTAGAGGATAAATGTAAGGAAGAGGAGTATATAGAGGGTATATACAAGGGTGATGTAATTCAGGGCAATATTATGGAAATGGAAGAGGACATAGATTAAGATGACATGGGAGATATGATAGTGTGTGAAGAATTTGTCAGAGCACTGAAAAACCAAAGTCGAAACAAGGCCCCGGGAGTAGACAACATTGCATTGGAACTACTGATAACCTTGAGAAAGCCATCCATGACAAAACTCTACCATCTGGTGAGCAAGATGTATGACACAAGTGAAATACCCTCAGATTTCAAGAAGAATATAATAATTCCAATCCTAAAGAAAGCAGCTGTTGACAGGTGTGAATACTAACATGAATTGTTTGCAGACGAATGGAAAAACTGGTAGAAGCTGACCTGGGAAAGGCAAACCTATGATTCTAACATTTTCATACTTAGAGAAAGCTTTTAACAATGTTGACTGGAATACTCTCTTTCAAATTCTGAAGATGACAGGGGTCAAATACAGGGAAACCCATGGAGAAGAAACAAAAACTTTGAGGTTTGCTGATGACATTATAATTCTGTCAGAGACAGCAAAGGACTCTGAAGATCTGTTGAACAGAATAGACAGTGTCTTGAAAGGAGGATATAAGATGAACATCAACAGAAGAAAAATGAGGATAATGGAATTCAGTCGAATTAAATCGGGTGATGCTTAGGGAATTAGATTAGGAAATGAGATACTTAAAGTAGTAGATGAGTTTTACTATTTTGGGAGAAAAATAACTGATGATGGTCGAAGTAGAGAGGATATAAAATGTAGACTGGCAATGGCAAGGAAAGCGTTTCTGAAGAAGAGAAATTTGTTAATATCGAGTATAGATTTAAGTGTCAGGAAGTCATTTCTGAAAGTATTTGTATGGAGTGTAGCCACGTATGAAAATGAAACACAGGCAATAAATAGTTTAAATAAGAAGAGAATAGAAGCTTTTGAAACGCCGTGCTACTGAAGAATGCTGAAGATTAGATGGGTAGACCACATAACTAATGAGGAGTTATTGAATAGAATTGGGGATAAGAGGAATTTGTGGCACAACTTGACTAGAAGAAGGGATTGGTTGGTAGGACACGTTCTGAGGCATCAAGCGGTAACCAGTTTAATATTAGAAGATTCATGCATCTCCTTGGAAAAATGTAAATATTTCCAGTAAAAAGAAATCCTGTGCAAATTGTAAAGACAAAATATCAAAACTACATGAATGAATATCCAGTCTACAGTTTTTTATCAGTATGCTAAAAATGGAAACTACTCAACTTCAGACACTAAAATGTGAACTGCTGACAATGAAAAGTGCACAAAAAATTCTGTTAGAAACAGCACTCATTTCTGATGACCAGTCTAAAATGATCAAAAACGAACTTCAAAAAGTGTTGCAAGAAGAAAACAGTGTTATGAAGATTACAATCAAGGATCCAGAAGCAATAATACCTCATTGTGAACAAGATACACTGAAAAATACTTATCATGTTTCATGTGAAAACTTGCAATCTGTTAGGCCTCAAACAACTGCTACAAAAGGAGAAAAATAGTTATTTTAAGCGACAGTCATGGTAGAAACTGTGGGAGTACACTACCAGGTAAATTAGGTAAAAAATTCAGTGTGCAAAGTATTACAAAACCTGGTGCTCCAATTAATGAAGTTGTGAAACACTTAGACAAATTAACTGATAACTTCTCTGTTAATGATACATTAATCATTATTTGTGGCACAAATGACACTGAAAAACCTCTGGAAGAATTTTGGAAGAACGTGATAGTTTCTTTGGAATATATACTTAAACTCACGCACAAAACAAATGTAATAATTCACCCAGTACAGCTTAGACATGACACACAAGGTCTAAATGAAAAAATAAGATCTGTAAATCGCGTTATGTTAGAGAAAATCAGCACTGCCGTAGGCGTATGTAGGAAGAGATTATCTGTGAATTTTGAGATTGAACACCTGAAACAAAATGAATATACAACTCATGGTTTACATCTAAACAAACAAGGAAAGATTCCCATCTGTAATAGGCTTGCTTCTTTCATACACATGGCGAAAACTGAAAAACCAGGTGCCAGTACAGGGAAAAAGCATACACAAACAGACAATCAGTAAAAAAGTGCCAGTCTTGAAGTAAAAGTACCACCCACGAAGAAACAGACAGTTATGGACTAGTATATAGCAAAAAATAAGCTCAAAGAAAGTCACAACAACACACTTACTAGGTTAAATTTCAAGCCATCAAATGCAGCAACAAGGCAGTCGTTAATAGACAGATGGGTAAAAGAGGATGGAAATAAGAAGAAGTTGGGAACATTTCAACAGAAGCAAAACAGGAACCCACATATGGTGAACCAGCAAGCCATACGCTAAACACTATGGATGCCATGCCTGGAAAACTTGAGAATTTTTTCCCACTTAGTACACTAGCTCAAATAGTGAGGTAAGTGGTCAAGCAAGAAATGATTTACTCCCTGTATCTAATTTTAAATTACTCCATCAAAATGTTCACTCACTCTCGAATAAACTAAATGAAATAGAAATAATGTTAAATGACCTAAATGATATTTCTATACTATGCTTCACAGAACACTGGCTCAAACAAGATATGTTAGAGCAAACATACATTCCTCAGTGCAAACTTGCAAGCATGTTTTGTAGGAAAATATTGAGTCATGGGGGTACCTGTGTATATGTTAGAGAAAATATTGAATTCAATAGTGTAACTAAATACCATATACTGTCCTGTGAAAAAGATATAAAACTCTCTATAGCTGAACTACCAAGGCAAAATACAGTTATTATTTATGTAAACTGGTAACCAGATGGAGATAAAAAAGTGTTTTACAATTGCATGGAGGAACTCTTGGAAGAAATTAAAAATAAATAAATAAATAAATAAATAACCATATGTGGTGACTTTAATACTGATTTCTCAAAATCCAATAAATTCAGAGATGACATTATAAATCTACTACAATCGTTCAACATTAGCACAAAGGTAATGGAATCAACCCGAGAAACATCAACCTCTGCATCTATTACTGATCAGATCTTGATAAATACTTGCAAATATGCCTATAACATACAAGTTGTAAACATGGGTTTTAGTGATCACAATGCTCAAATTCTTGCTATGAATATTTCAGGACACTCAATACCCAGTAGAATACAGCTCACTGTAAGGAATTTCAGTACAAAAGATGTGGAATATTTTTGTTCTCTCCTAAAGGGTGAAAATTGGAAAGATGTCTATGACTGTAATGATATCAATGAGAAATATGATAAGTGTGTGGCTACATTCAAACATTTTTTGAAATGGTTTTTCCCTTGAAAATAACTACTTTTAACCCCACTCAAAAAACAAACAAGTGGATTACAAAAGGGATAAGGATATCACGTCAAAATAACAGGAGACTGTATGAGTACTCCACACAAAATACTAATCCTGACCTTATTACATATTTCAAAAGATACAAAAGAATACTAACACGAGCTATTTCAAACACAAAAAAAACTAGAAAATGATATAATATTGTGTAATTCCAAGAATAAAACTAAAGCAGTCTGGCAAATTATAAGGAAAGAAATGGATACCAGGACAGTTAATCACAGTAATACAGAGCTGATTATGAATAAAAGTAAACTAAGTGACACCAAACGTGTGGCTAGTGCTTTCAACAATTACTTCTCTAATATAGAACAGAAGTTAATAAATAAACGCCTTGACAAACAGCCAGCAAGTCACTCGGATCAAAACATTCATCCTGACACATTTTTCATGTATCCAGCAACACCTGAGGAACTGACAAGAAACCTAAAAGAATTACCTAATAAATATTCAGTGTGTGTTGATGAGATACCAGATGCTATTATCAAAGTTAGCACAACATTTATTGTGAAACCAATTACAAACATAGTAAATTCATATTTTGAGACTGGTGTGTTCTAATAATCTAAAAACTGCAAAAGTAACACCTTTGCATAAAAGGGTGCAAAAAGTGATATTGCTAATTTTAGGCCAGTTTCAGTATTGTCAGGCTTCAGCAAAATTATGGAAGAAATGTTCCTTAGAAGAATAATAGTTTTCTTAAATAAAGAGAGGCTGATAAGTGACTCTGAACATGGGTTCAGAGCTGGAAAGTCAACTCAGACAGCAAGTTTTGCCTTCTTAAATGAACTATTAAAAGCAGTGGATGATAAGCAACTTGTATCTGGGATGTTTCTGGATTAATTAAAGCCTTCGATGTTATTGATCATGGCATTCTCTTGTGTAAATTAAGTAATTATGGAATTAGAGGCCAGTCTGAAAGGTGGCTCCAATCGTACCTCAGTAATCATGAGCAGATTACAGAAATAAAACGTAAAGATAGTGAAACACAAAAAATTTCTAGTTTCTTTGGTTATGAGGGGAAAATCAAGTATGGAGTCCCACAATGGTCAGTTCTGGGACCTGTCCTACTTCTGGTATATAAATGACTTGGTTAGTAAAATACATGATGGAACACTACTCTTTGCAGATGACACTAATATTCTAGTTAAATCACAGAATGAGTAAAATCTGCAGGATGTACTGGTTCAGGACCAATAGGGTTATCATAAATTCTGAAAAAACTGTGGCAGTTAAAACACATCATGCAAAACCTCCATCCTGCAAACCCCATTTTCTCCATCAATGGAAAAAATGTGTCAAAGGTTAGTCATATAAAATTACTAGGCATTCATGTTCAGGCAGACCTGAAGTGGTAGGTGCACCTAAACAATTTAAATAAGAGACTGAATTCACAAGCATATGCTGTTAAAATCCTCACTCAGAATACAAGCTGCTCATCAGTGCTGACAATGTACCATTGTTGTATACAGTTGCTACTTATGTACAGAATAATTTTTTGGGGGAATTCCACAAATTCTACAAAAACATTTGAAATATAGAAAAAGATTATCAGGGTGATAAAAAAAGCTAAATGAAAGGATTCCTGTAAACCCCTTCTTAAAACTCCCAAAATATTGCCGCTGCCTTGCCTATATACATACAAAATATTAATTTTCGCAAAAGGGAGCATCTTAAAAAAGGAAAATCTCTTCAAACACAACTATGATATACACACATATGAAACTGGGCAGAAAATGAGCCTACACATGAACACAGTAAATGCAAACTTGTGCAAAACAGGAGTGCATCATACTGGAGCTATGCTATATAACCATTTACCTTCTTACTTAAAATGCAAACCAACATTAAATACATTTAAAATAAAGTTAAAACATTACTTGCTTGACCACTGATTCTATTCTTTGTTGAATAATATAGTTTATGTTGTGCTCATCATGTCATTCACTTAATAACTGCTATTATCGCGTGTAGAAGCAATCTACTACACCAACCTATATTATTATGCATTTTGATTATGTCAACAATGTAGTCAAAATGACTACTGTATCGTAAATTAACTAGGTTTACCATTGTCCTATATCACACGTACAAACAGTGTACTAAAATGATTCTTGGACAAATAAACAACAACGAAATAGTTTGCAGTGGTTATTCAGAGATGAAGAAGCTTGCAAAGAATAGAGTAGCATGGAGAGCTGCATCCAACCAGTCTCTGGACTGAAGACAACAACAACAACAACAACAACATCTGTTCGGATAATTGTGAGTGTTGTGTGTGAGTGGCATGGAGGGAGGAGTTAATGTTAAGGGTGGGAAACTTATGTTTTCACTGAAATTTACTATAATGCACTTGTTTCCAATTGTGAATTGGATAATGCAAGCACATGCACACTGTTCATTCAGTCTGTCAACATGCCTTGAAGGCTATTGCAAGCTTAGACCCTTAGAACATAGTGACTTTCCTTAAATAATGGCTCATACCCTGAGGATAATGCAACAAACTGCGTGCTGCCTGTTTAGAGGAAACTGGAAGGCCTTTTTGACCCAGACAATATGTGACCATCTCCAGGAGGTCATTTAAGTCAGCTTGGCATTTAGCATGTCCATATGCCCAACAATACAACATCGCAGAAAAGAAGGTAAGTGAGGAAACACTGTGAACTGAACCTGGATAAGTGGTCTCATGTTCACTTTATCAATGAGTGTACAGTTTGTCTGACTTTTGATGATTGTCATACAACAGTGTGGGGGAGTCCAAGTACCAATGCCTGTCTTAGGCATACAGTTGCACATGTTCAGCACAGAGGTCAGTATCTGTGGAGTATCCTAAAACCTGTCAACATTTCACCGATGGGTTTGTCCTTCAAGATGTCAATGCACAAGCACACCACACCTGTGTTGTGTACACTTTCCTATAGGAGGTACGAATAGTCAAATGAAGTGGTGTGCAGTATCTCCTCATATGAATCTAATTTAGCATGTTTTGGACCATTAGTAATTTGCACTGTGCTGTGGCTGCCCACTTCATACATTGTAGCACCTGCGCCTACTGCACCGGCATCCAACTTAACATCCAACCAACACAGGATGCCTGTATCACAGGTTGTATATTCACCAGGAAAACCTATATCGTCTGCATTGTCATCACGAATATTTACTGGTGGCCACAATACAACACAACACCAGGTCTCCACCAATGGCGGCCAGGGACCGTTACCCATTCACGGAGCCTGCAGAACAGCTTCACCAAAGGTCACAGCTTGCCCAGGAACTACTTTGATATGCCAGGCATGTGAGTGAGAATAGTTCCAGCGGATACATCTGCCAAATGGGATTTATAGGGTGGCGCACTGCCGGCAACAGGCAGTTCGACGCACCGCTTGGAAGTATGCAAAGCTTCCACACTGGCAGCCATGGCCAGATGCCTCTTCTAGCTGGCCGATCTCTTGCAGTTGGACTTGGTATAGTCAACGAACATCTTGACATCATAGAAATGTTTTATTGTTATCTCTCACCGTGAAGAGTCGGGTCTTCTCTATTATTATTACTTATTTTATATTCGTGATGATCCACAGTTGGGGTCGATTCTGTTGCTCATTTGGAGATTGTATTATCGGTTCATTTTGGTGAGTCCAATGTGTTGTTTTTGGACTTGTGTTTTCCCACATTTCTATTCTGCTAGCACTGATACTTTACACCGCATCATCACATGAATCCTTCTTACATACTGAGTAACCTCAAGATGGCTCCCATTAAAGAGCAGGTCAGGTTTGTGCAACAAAGTCTTGAACACTATATGTATAGCAGTAGAATCCTAGACTGCTGAAATATATAGCATGGCACAATACAGTTACACATCAGCAGATTTTGATTCCAGAGATGTGCACTTTTCAGCAGAGCTTTTATTTTGGTTATTGTTTTCTTTTTAAGTTATTATTTAATATATTCTTAATTAATTCTTTTTTAAGGATTATTCTTTGATTTCCTGGTTTCCTTCAATCTATGTCTATACACATTCACAGATACGCTAGTGGTTCAAAACTTGTTTTGGAAATTTATTTGGCTACATGTTCAGGAAACAGGCCAGGTTTTGTTTGAGTCATACAAAATTCCTGACTGACTCTCACAGATTATAGGCAATTGCACACATTGACAGTTAATGTTACTATTGCAGGTGGCCCCTGGAATTACATCTGGTACACCGGAATGAGCGCTATGCCAGTTTGCAGGAGGCACTCAAAGACAGGAATGGCGTTGCTGTGGTCGCTGTCCTCTTTCATGTGAGTTCAACTATTCCTGTGTGCTTTGTGTTCAGTAAACTAATTGCATTGGCTAAAAACATTTTCATCTATCATCATCTGTAACAAAACTTTACCATAACAGTGTATTTGCTTCATACTTGCAAAACCTGCCATTCCTTAAGAAGAGTCTAAATAAATACCAAAGTGTTTAGTGTTCTGACCTCAAGAACACACAGACAATAACAGACACAACACTTTATTACATCTAAAATAACTTGTAAAGAAGACACTTGCCATGCAGTGGCTACACTACTAGACCACTAAGTGCAGGCCAAATGTAAACGTGACTTGACAACGAGTTTGGCAGGGCCCAACTTTTAAGCCATCAGACAGCTAGTAGAGTGCATTGCGGAGAGACAGCATGCACATCCAAGAGAGGTGGCCTCTGCTGGTGCATGTTTCTTCCAACTTCTGTGGCACACCATACAACTGTGCCCAAATTGCGGATTTGGAATCTAATTGGGTCACTACAACTCTGCCGCTTGGGGGGTGGAGGGGGTTGGGGCAGAGTGTCATTGATTCCTTGGGCAACTGTGGACAGCTGCAGTGTGGAGAGAGCATCCACATCCATGGAGGCCTCAGAGGTGAAAGGGGAGTGCAACCCTCAGTCGCTGGAGACTTTAGAATACAGTGAAATTGGCCAGTACAAGGAGTGCCCCAACACCCCCCTGTCAGAGCACAAGATGACAGGGCTGGCGACAGGCAGTCCAAGCTAGGATCTCTGGAGAGACGTTTGGCGTTGGTGTGGAAGGTGGAGGCCGCATGGGACACATCAGACTGGTCAAACTGGCAAGGGGAATGTCCGCTGGTAGGAGGGGCACTGGAGCCACTGCCAGAGGCTGAAAGTTGTGGGCTCATCAAGCAGAGCTGCTAATGCAGGCAGAAGAAGAAGCTGTAACATTGGCAGATGGACAGTACCCAGTGACCAGAGCACCGGCAAAGGCAGAGGTGTGGCCAAGATGAGGGGGGGAGGGGGGCCGTACCTATATGGCTGCCGTTCCTCACACCAACTAGAAATTTTGTCTAAGTCATGTGGTATCCCCCTACAGTCACTCAGCAATAACATTTTCCCATACACCATGGAATCATCAGAAAACATCTGCAAATTGCTACTCACCCTGTCTGTCACATCATTTATGTATATAGAGATTAATAGCTGTCCTGTCACACTTGCCTGGTGCAATACTGATAATATCCTCATCTCAGATGAACACTCACCATCAAGGACAATGTACTGGGTCCTATTACTTAAGAAGTCTTTGAGCCACTCACATAACTGGGGATTATTCTGTATGCTCATTTCTTTATTAACAGTCTACAGTTAGGCACCGTGTCAAATGCTTTTCAGAAATCTAGAACTATGGAATCTGTCTGTTGCCCTTCATCCATAGTTCACAGGATAATGTGTGAAAAAATGGCAAGCTGAGTTTTGCATAAGCAATGCTTTGTAAAACTGTGCTGATTTTTGAACACAAGCTTTTGCATCTCAAGGAACATGATTATATTCAAACTGAGAACATGTTCAAGAATTCTGCAATAAACCAATGTTAAGGATAATTTTGTGCTTCAGTTCTTTTACCCTTCTTACCTATGGGAGTCACCTGCATTTTTTTCCAGTCACTTGAGACTTTGCACTGGGTAAGAAATTTTGTGATAAATGCATGCTAAGTAAGGGGACAATGCCATAGATTACACTTTGTAAAATGAAATTGGGCAACTTATATATTTTCAATTTCTGCAGTTGCTTCTCTATACCAGGGATGCCTATTACTAGTCACCCATATGGGAGTCTGTTAAATGGTCTAACAACGGTATATTTGCACAGTCCTACTGCGTGAATGTTTTCTTAAAAAGCAGTATTTAAAACTTCAGCTTTCCTTTTGGTATCTTCTATTGCCACACCAGGCTGGAGAACAAGTGACTGGATAGAAGTCTTTGCCTCACCTAGCTATTTTATGTAAGACCAGAATTTTCTGTCACTTGGCTGGAGCCTTTGCTATGATAGTTTTTATTTACTTCATGCATTGATCTTTTTACAGAGGGGTGAATCTCTACTAACTTTTGCCTGTCTTCATCTGCACATTCTCTTTTGAACTGAGAGTGCAGCAGTCTTTGCTTCCTCAGCATTTCCTAAATTCTTTTGTTAAACCACAGTGGGTCTTCTTCATCTTTAATCCTGTTACTCAGCACATACTTCTCTGGAGTGTGATTTACAATTCATTTAAATATTTCCCATAATTTCTCTACTTCCATCATACTGGAACTAAATGATGCCCACTCATTCTCTAAGTGGGACACTGACAACTGCTTATCTGCTCTTTCTAACAAAAACATTCTCCTAGCCTTCTTGACTGATTTATTAACTTAAGTAACCATCATGGTTATGATGACATCATGATCACTAATCCGTGTCTCAATACTGACATTGTCAATAAGGTCAAGGCCTGTTTGTAGCTACAAGGTCTAAAATATTACCATCGCATGTGGGCACTAAACTAAAGTGATTAAAGCAGTGTACCACATAACAGCACCTACACTAACTCAATTACTCAACCAATCCTTTGATGCTTTCCTGATGTGTTGAAGTATGCCGATGTCAGACCTCTCAAGGACATGGAAAACTAGTGTCTTATTTCTATTCCTCTAATCCTGTTGAATTTGTTACAGAAAGTAGTTACAATCCAAATTCAAAATTTTGTTGTAAAAATGATATTACATTGTCTAGCCACATTAATGTGACCATCTGTCAAAAACCTGAATAACCACCTTTTGCACAGTGGACTACTGCAAGATATGCAGGAAGAGTCATTGAGATTCTGGGAGGTACCAACAGAGATGTGAAGCCTTGTCGACTTCAGTTAGGTGGCCAGCTCTAGATTTCTTAATTGAGTATCCATGATGCAAACAACCCAATTGAGGTGGTCTCATAGATTCTCTATCAGTTTTAAATCTGGGGAGCTTAGTGGGCAGGTGAGTACAGTAAACTATCCTGGTGCTCTTTAAACCACGCATGTACACTGCGAGCTGTGTGATAAGTTGCATTGCCCTGCTGGTAGGTGCCATCTCGCCAGTGAAAACTGAACTGCATGTAGGATAGACATGATCCCCAAGTTTAGATGCATACTTGGTTTATCCATTGTACATTCCAGAATGATGACCCAGTGGATGACCTCCAGCCTGGGCGTTTCCAATAATTGATGCAGGATATTTGCTGTCAGACATTTCTCACCATACCTGCCAACAGCCATCTGTCTGATGGAGCATAAAATGTGATTCATCTGAAAATGCTACCTGTTGCCACAGAGTGGGCATCCAGTTGCAGTACTGATGTGCAAATTCCAGCCTTCATTGTCAATAAAGAACAGCAACATGGGTACATGAACTAGGTGTCTGCTGTGTAGGCCCACAAGCAGCAATGTTTGCTGAACGTTCATTGAGGAGACAATGTTGGCAGCCCCTTGGTTCACCTGGGAGGTCAGTTGCTCAATAGCTGCATTTCTATTCACCCATACACATCTCCACAGCCATCATTCACCCCTATAATCTATGGCCCATGATGCACCATAGTTGCCTCAATGCCAGTTTTGGATAGTGCCATTTTGCCAAGCACGGTGTACTTTAACCACGGCAGCACGTGAACAGTTTACAAACTTAGTCGTTTTGGAAATGCTTCCATCCTTGGCCCAAAAGCCATTTATGATGTCCTTTTGGATGTCAGGTAAATTGCTCCATTTCCACATTATGACACTGATTGCATTGCTTTCTGCCTCCCCTCAACATGCTTTATATACAAGATTTTAAACATGGCTGCAACAGCAACTGTTGAAATTCTTCACGATAAAGGATGACAGCCGAAAACAGTTGCAGGATAAATATTTTTATCCTGCAACTGTTTTTGGCTGTCATCCTTTATCGCTTTATATACAGTCCACTGCTAGTGCTGTCATCTGTGAGTAGTTATAGCACATTGATGTTGCACATAGACAAGTGGTCACATTAATGTATCTGGACCATGTATACAAGTGCACTTTGTATGTTAATTAGGAAAAACGCTCTGAACACAGTGCGTACATTTGCAGATATATTCTGCAGTCTTATAATTGCCTTTGTCTCTGTGACCATGTCATGCTTATCTATAGATTAGATAAATATGGGACTGAGTGCAATGCTCTGAAATGGCTTAATCATACCTGCAGAACAGAAAACAAAGAGTAACTCTGTCTTGAAATACAGTGAATTTTTATCCTAAATAGAGTACAGCATCACAAGGTGTGCCTCAAGTCTCCACATTTTAGGGCTAATCCTGTTTGTACACCACGTAAATGATTCCATGTGTAAAGTTAAAGTTCTTGCACATTTGTTGTTCACTTTTACTTTTTTGCCTTTAAGAGGGCTGGTCAAAAAGTAGGTGGCTTTTCAAATTGCTTGGGCAATGTACATTCAATTATCAAGCAAAGAATGTGCATCAAGCTTTGTGTGAAAAATGGAATCGAGTACTCTAAAACACTTGAAATGTTGACAATGGCATATGGTGAGTCTACTCTAAGTAAAAAAAAGTGTTTACAAGTGGTACAAGCTCTTCCATGATGGCTGAGAAGATGCCAATGACAAACCTTGCTCTGGAATCCCCAGCACACCAACAACAGATGATAATGTCAAAGCTGTGAAAAAAATTGTTTTGCAAAATCATGAAGTTACCACACGAGAAGTTGATGAGTATATTGGCATATTGGTCAGCTTGTGTCATGAAATTTTTTGAAAATTTTTGGCACGAGACATATTCAGCGAAGTTTGTTCCAAAACTTATCAATTTGGATCAGAAGAACCATTGCATGAGCATCGCTCAGGAGCTATTGAATGATGTCAGTGATGATCCTGATATGCTCAAAAGGGTCATAACTGGTGATGAAACATGGGTTTATGGTAATAATGTTGAAACCAAAGCCAAATTGTCCCAATGGAAGCATCCTGGAGAGCCAAGACCAAAAAAAGAATACCAAATTTGAGCAAAATATCAAAGTTTTGCTCACTGTTTTTTTTGAATTACCATGGTATAGCGCATCATGAATTTTTGTCTCAAGGTCATACAGTCAATAAGGGTATTACCTTGGTGTTATGCACTGTTTCCAAGAAGCAATTAGCAAAATTAGCATCACAACAAAGCACCTGCTCATTCATCGTTGCTTGTGAGGGATTTTTTGGTCAAAAACAACATGAAAATCATGCCTCAGCCACCGTATTCACCAGATTTGGCCTCCTGTGACTTTTTCCTGTTCCCAAAACTGAAGAGACCTATAAAAGGATGAAGACTTTCAATGATTCAGGAAATAAAAACTGCGTCTCTGGAAGTACTCAAGGCTGTACCAAAAAGTGCTTATGAGAAGAGCTTCGAGGATTAGAAGAAGCATTGGCACAAGTGTATTGTATCTCAGGGGGTTACTTCGAAGGGGACAACATGAATACTTTCCCGTATATTATTTATTAGTACATGAATTTCATGTATTACAGGGTGGCCAACAAATTTCATAAGCTCTTGCACTAACTCATCTTCGTCAGGTACATGGATGTTTTTCAGTTCATACAGGGTGAGTCGGGAGGAAATGCACAGGCTTTGAGGGATGATAATATTAGTGCAGAAGAAGCTGAGAAGCACTGTGGTGTAGTGACTATAATACTAAACTGTTGCATGGAGGGTCATGAGTTCAAAACTCACCTGGGCTGTACAATTTTAATTTCTATATTCAGTTCGAGTACATTCTAGAAGTACCCACAAATACCAAGCATCATTGTACTGGAATGTTCTGTAGCTGTATATATACTGTATGTGTTCTGGCCAGAGGCAGTTCGCTCCGCGAATATAAGTGATTCTGAACAAAAAACTTCATTTGGACATATGCCCTATTGCAAATGGTTTCTGAGATAAAATGTTTGTAATAATACTTCATTACTTATTTTCTGTGTTATTCAAACATCGCTTTTGTTCACAATGTATGACGGTAGTGTAGAGGAAGCCGAAATGAACAGTTTGATACAGGACACTTGTGTTTCATCAGGTTGGGAAACTACTTCAAATTGGGCTACAGAGAGTACCTAAGCAACAGTGCATTCGCATTTGCAGCATATTCATAACAACTTTGGCAACATGTGGGTGTTCTCACATGATGTTTAGAGTATTCTGCATGTTTTACTATTAAGCTCTTACACATCCTCCTTACAGAGCCAATCTCTCCCCATGTGATTTCCATGTTTTTAGAGCCCTAAAGAAAGACAGTGTTGGTTCCATAGGCAACTGCAAACATTTTTCCTTTAAGACACTGACCAAATTGTCTCACACTAGGATGTATGTATTAACAGTTAAAGTGATTCTGAAATAAAGAACATTTTACTTACTTTTTCCCCCTGTCTCATTTTCATTTGACTGCCCTTATACCTTCAAAATATTCTGCCCATTTCAGCAATGTTTCTTGTTCATCTCTATTTATCTCACCAGTGCTATTTTTACATGAATTTCATGTTAGTTGAAAAATTTTTCTCATCTTTCCAATTATATGATAATACTTTTTGATTAAAGGAGATCACTCACCAAAAATAGAAGCACTGGTTTCTCAATAGGCACACACGAAAGAAAGAAAACTTGCTGACTTTTGGAGTTATCATTTGATGAGCTCTGGATTTGTACTACCTGGTGGTCAATTTTGGCAGTGGCTATTCCTTTTGGTGGACAGCTGGTTGTAGTCATACCAACAGAAAAGGCTGTGCAGAGTTAGTGTAAGGCATGGTTGCTTCCACAGGTGACCTGGCCGCTGATGGGGTAGGACAAGCCTGTGACAGTACTGGAATAGGAGGTCCTGGGTGGGTGGATTGGGTAGGTCTTCCACCTTGGTATGATCCCTGTGGCTTGGGGTTTGGAGTGGGACTGTCTTAGGATGGACGAGGACATTGTGTAGGTTGGGTGCACAATGGAACACCTTGTTAGGAGGGATGGGAAGGATCTTGGGTAGGGTGTCACTCATTTCAGGGCAGGATGAGAGGAAATTAAAACCCCGGGAAAGGATATGGTTCAGTTGTTCCAGGCCAAGGTGATACTGAGTGACGAGGGGGCACTCCTTTGTAGCTTATTTGTGGGGATGGTGAGAGGATTGAGGGTGTCTGAGGATATAGCACAGGAAATCTGTTTGTGGACAACATCTGTAGTATGTTATAAATTGGTACTTAACATTGGTACACTCTGATGCATAACACTTGATGACCTAAAGCTAAAGCAGTGATATTTGACTAGTGATCCAAAGAAAATAATGACATTAGTTGCTAATGCCTGTCTATAAAGGCCTTTGTGAGACCTCCAGCATACTGGAAAAAGGAGTTCTTGTCACTGCAGACACCTCACCCATGGGTGGCTAGACCGTATAGGAAGGATTTTTTGGTATGGAAAGGATGGCAACTGTAGAAATGCAGGTACTGTTGGTGATTAGTGGGTTTAATGTGGACAGAGCTGTGGATGGAGCCATCAGAGAGGTGGAGATCAATGTCCAGAAAGGTGGAAGATTAGGTAGAGGAGGACCAGGTGAAGTGGGTGGAAGAAAAGTGTTGAGGTTGTGAAGCAACGAGGATAGGGTGCCTTGGCCCTGAATCCAGAGCTTGAAAATATCGTCAACGAACCGAAAATGGACTAGTGGTTGGGACTTTTGGGAGGCTGAGAAGGTTTCCTGTAGATGGCCCATAAACAGCATACTGGCATAGGAGGTTGCCCATGGCTGCTGTGCCATGTATTTGTTTGTAAACCTCCCCTTCAAAGAAAAAATAGTTGTGGGTTAGGATGTAGTTGGTAAGGTATATAAGAAATGAGGTGGTAGGTTTGGAGTCTGAAGGATGCTGGCCAGGGGCACGAGTGATGTTGGTGTATAGGAGGTTGGCATCAAAGTGATGAGTAGTGATCCAAGAGGTAAACAGGTTAGGGGTGGTGGAAAGTCAGTGAAGGAAGTGGGTAATATATTTGATTTGGGAGGCTAGGTTTTGTGCAAGTGATCAAGTGATTGGAGATGTTGGTCAACAAGAATGGCAATTCTTTCAGTGGAAGCACAATAGCCAGCTATAGTTGGGCATCCAGAATTGTTGAGTTTGGAAGGCATGTGTGTGTGTGGAGGGGGGGGGGGGGGGGGGATGAGGAAGGAGATGGACTAATGGACTAAGGTAAGAGTTCAGTCATCCCCTCTGAATCCATGTTCTATGTTGCCTTCAGTGTGTGCTGCTTCCCACCACCCACTATAATTGTGCCAGCCTATGTACCTGCCTCCCATTCCTCCTACATTCCTAGCTGGCAAATCGGCCACCTCCTTCTGAGCTGCTAGCCACCCACCCCCAATCAGTCCCTCTTCCTACCTCCTGCCTCCCTCTCCCTCTACCTCTGCCAAAAAATAACACTGGCATTGTTAGTTCAGCTGGCACCATGTAGGACATAGGTGTGTGTGTGTGTGTGTGTGTGTGTGTGTGTGTGTGTGTGTGTTTTGTATTGTGAACTGTGTGTATGTATTTTACTCTAGCTCATCAAAGGATTATTCTGAAAGTTAGCAAGTGTTCTTTCTTTTGTATGTGCCTGCCAACAACTCAACACTTCTGCTTTTCAGTGAGTGGTCTCATTTAATCGAAAAGTATTTACATTCTACAAGAACTTTCCTACAACAATTACACAATAAAATTTTCTTGTTTCTTTCTATAGCTGTAGTTTTACTACCTCTTGAAATATGCCTCCAGCCTATCTTTTTTTCTTTTTCTTACATATGCTATGAGCATTAGACCTTAATTCTTTACATAAATCCATATTTCTTCTTGTCTCTCTCTTCATCATTCTCAGTCTTGCTGCATTTTTATGTTTTACAGCTAGGGTATATTTGTCATCAACCATTAATTTCTTTTCTTTCTCTTTATTCCAATTGTTTCTTCTGCTACCTTTCCCCACTTTCTAGATCCTATTCCACTTACCTTGTTTTCCTATTGTTTCCTCAATGTTGTCAGAGCATCTTTAATTTTTATTTGATATGTTTATAAAGTTTCAAAATCATTCAATTTTTTGTATTCCAGTTTGCATTTTTTTACATTCCAGTTTCATGTATTAAATTTAACTACTCTCTCACTACAGCTTTTACCAAATAGTGCTCTGAATCACATTTTGGACCTCTGCATCTCCATACATCTATGACTGATGAGGCATTTTGTGCTTTTGCTAATATGTGGTCTATTTGCTTAACTACTCCACCTACACTAGACTCCCATGTTCCAAGGTCAATTCTACTGTGTAGAATGCAGGTACTCTCGATAAATGAATTATTACTAGCAGCAAACTGGCATAGCATATCTTCATTCTCATTACTCTCTTCATGTAAAGTGTATCTCCCTAATACTCTTCCACATTCATTTCATCTAACCTTTGCATTAAAGTCCCCCAAAATTAGCCATAGGTCATAGTTTTGTATTTTGTCACACGTACTTTCAAGGACTTCACAAAACTGTTCTTTTATTCTTTCTTCTGCTTTTCCTGTTGGTACAAATGCTGTTATTATTGTTATATTCCTGAAGTACCCTTTTATTCTCAGTATTCTGAGTCTTTTGCTTATTGGTTCAAATTCCACAGACTTCTCCTAATCCCTTTCATTATTGTAAACCCTGTTTCATATTGAACTCTTCTTTCAGCTCCACAAACAGCAGAGAATACTGAGGCATATATCTGTCCTTGACTTTGAATCTCATTTCTTGTAGTGCCACAATATTGTACTTAAACTTCATGATCTCTTCAACTATGTCTTTCATTTTCCCAGGTTTCAACATTGCTCATAGGCCAAGCTACTACTGACAAATCTTTTGTCCTTTGCCTTTGTCAAAGTCGTGTTCTGTACATCCCATCCATTATCCATGGCTCCTGTAGTTCCATAATATGACAGTTTTATGGTGTGGTGTTACTGGCCCCTTCTCATCCTCTGCCCTGGAGGATGGATTTTTTTAGGGTTCACTTCCCTATGAAGACTGGCTTCTCTATGCCTTTGGGAGACCTCCCTGTCCAATGATGTGGGACACATTTTGTCTGGCTCCTCTGTGAGGCTTGTATGGCCCTGCAGGTAACTATGCTGCTGCCAGTACTCAGCTTCCTTGAAACATTCAAAGCCTCCCACTTGACAGAAAAGATGTCTTCAATAAGGCAGTGTCATGTGGGGGAGTAAGCATTTTGCTTAAATTTATTCAGCACTCACACTAATTGGTTTGTTCAACCATAGTATTGTTTCTCAAGGCTTGATTCTTCAGCTGAGAATTTATTCCAGTTATACCTTCCTCTTCTTCTGTGATTAATTCAGTAAGTGCTTTTTTTGTAGGACATAATTTAAAAACTTTAAATTTGCAGTTTAAACAGGTGTGAATAAGTAGTCAATCCCACTGCTTAATTTCTTGCTCTTTTCAAAAGAAAAGCTAGTTTTGTATTTAGGTACATATTTTTGGTCTCAATTAGGAGTTAATGGAGAATCCATTTGAAGCATGGAATGTTGCATTACCATTTCAAGTTTATAAGGATAATGATACAAACAACACTATTACTATCAAGACCTTAATTTAATAGCAGTTATTTGCCATGTATTGATCTGTAAGAATATAAAATGGACTGCTCAAGTATATGGGAGATATGACAAGTAGGACTAACATGAACATACACAGAGAATGGCAGAACGAATAGTCACAGGTTTGATTGACACACAGGAGTGTGTCACAGAAATCCCAGAATAACCAGAATTAACTGGTCTTTGAAGATACACAACAGTTGCCCTGCGAAAGCCTATGTACAAAGATTCAAGAACTGGTATTAAATGAAGAATCAACTAATATACTAAAACCTTCTACAAATCACTCCTGCAGAGGTTGTTAACATACGATTAAACTATTTACATATTTATTATATATTTTCCTTCCATATACTTTACAATCTGTGCATGTAATTTCAATTGATATGTGGGTATCAGAAATTCTTTTTGATTCTCATACTGTATGTGTGGTCAAATATTTTTGTCTGCTGTGTAGGAAGATTATAATTTCATAAATGTATAAAAGGTGATGGTCCCCCTTCAGTCCTGTTTAACTTAGCACTGCATAGTCTGGCACAAAAAAATAGACAAGATAGGGAGAACAATGATGAAATCCAGTCAGATATGTGCATATGCAAATGAGTTTGCAATCATGGTAAAAGATATAAACAACTTTAAAGAAATGTACAGAATGGAAGCAGAAAAAGAAGAAGAAGAAGAAGAAAAAGAAGAAGAAGAAGTACATGCAGATGGCCATTTCAGAAACAAACCATATGAGCTGAAGTTCCCTCATTTTTTAAAGCTGTCAGCTGCTTCCATTACCTTGGTGTCTGTGGTGTCACCGCCAGACAACTCACTTGCTAGGTGGTAGCTTAAATCGGCCGCGGTCCATTTAGTACATGTCGGACCCGCGTGTCGCCACTGTGTGATCGCAGACCTAGCGCCACCACAAGGCAGGTCTCGATATACGATAGAGCACTCGCCCCAGTTGTACGGACGACATTGCTAGCGACAATACGGACGAAGCCTTCCTCTCATTTGCCGAGAGACAGTTAGAATAGCCTTCTGCTAAGTCCATGGCTACGACCTAGCAAGGCGCCATTAGCCTTACCTAGTTTGAGAGTTATCGTATAAATGTCTCAAGAAGAACGCTGTATTCATCAAAGAATAAAAGATAAGTATTTGAGGAGCTGCATACTTTTCTTATGAGAATTCACTACTTATCCTGTTCCAGAATTCACGCCCGTCTGCGTTAGATAGCGTGCCTATCGGCCCCCTCAAAATAACACTGTGTCGGCACTTCTGTCGACACATCAGTGTCCTTTTCACCAGTGTTAATAATATGGTTTTTCAGTCTGTGGGTCACAATTGCCTGGGGGGTCACGGTCACAGGACAAAGCAGTTGCAAGATAACTGTCATCGTATGTCATCATAAAGTTTTTTTTTTATTCGCTTCTGCCACAGCCACTTGTACCACACTTGGAGGGCTGCACAGATCTTTTAAGAAACTTGTCCATTTTATGCTCACTCAGAGCGAAGTGCAAAGACAATAATCCCATCCATACTTGCTGGCGTACTCCGATAACTGATTTTAGTGACCGAAAATGCGCAACTATGCCCCCACTGACCCCTTCTCACCCCCCACGCCTGTACTGCCGCAAAGAATATAATTATATCTCTGCCAGCAGAGCACTGTAACCTCTTTTCACATTACATTTGGTTTTTCAATCAGTATAGTATCAATAGAAATAAAATTAAATACATTGTCTTTGAAATCGCTGACATACTTTTATTATGGTTCTGGGAGTCGCCAGAATATTTTTACTTGGAAAGGGGTTGTGTGCTAAAAGAGGTTGAAAAACACTGTGTTAAAGAAAGGATACAAACAGAAAATAAAGCCTGTTATGTAAACTTAGAGGTATTTAATAATTCTCAAATTACAAGAGCAACCAAGTTAAGACTATATTATTTCCCTGTATGACCAGTTGTTACATATGGGTCAGAAATGTGGACAATGACAGAAGCAGATATGTGAACAAAAGGAAGTCATACTGAAACTCATCAGAACTCAAAGAATACACCATTTAGAACATATGGAGAGGGTGGCAGATGACAGGCTGCTCAAACAAATAACAAAAGGCAGATTGTATTCCACCAAAAGGAAGGGTCAACTAAGAGCTAGGTAACTGGACAATGTGTTGACTGGCCTTAGCAAGATAGAAATTGGAGATGAAAAGTACTGTGACCACCAATCTTGAATTTAATGAGATAACTGATACAAACATTCAAAACCAAACTTAATTTCACTCTTTCAGATTCAGAGATTGCTCTTTCATGTGATAAGAATAGAATAAAGAAAACAGCACAAAGAAAAACAAACCAACACAAAATAAGAACGCTTTAAATGTTAGAAAAACAGAATGTGAACATTAATGATAAAATTACAATCATGTGACCCATTTGGAAACCTTGTTGTCTGTCTTTTGCCTGTTGCTGACAGGGTTATTCCCATCTTCTCCATTCCTGAGACACTAAATTCTGTTGCAAAGGTAACCTCTGGTCTTCCACACAGTATTTCGATGGTATCCCTATATGGTATTAGAGCAATGGCAGCAATGGATAGGGTCACCTTGTGCACTCTTGTGTGTGCCTCAGGGCCTAATTTATCATGGTTATAAGACAGTGGCAGCAACCATGGAGGTAACAGGGTACAGCTAACTACAGATCGTGATGCATGCTGGAAAAAATGACACCTGTCATCTGAACTCTGGGACTATAATTGGTTCATTCCAACAGCTGGCAGAGAAGGTAGAGAAGACCAGACTAGCTTACTGAGTTCCAATGAAGCTATAGTGTGCAGCATTGTCCCCAGAACTGACCATGGCCCCCAAGTTCTGACTCTGGTGGAAAGTAGTGTATTTGTCACAGTAGACAAAAAAACTCAAATCTACTAAGACAGAAATAGAAGCTGTGTGTGAGATCATTTGGACAAGACTCAATATCAATGTGGAGCACAAACTTGTAACTGGGCCATTTCAACCACTAGAGTCACTCCAGCATGTAACTGAAAACTTTACAGAAAACCTCAGCTTGCTGTGTTCCCCAGCCATTCTATCATTGTTAGAAAACACTTTTAACTATCCATTTTTAACTATCCATCAATAAATAGTTTATTAAATGGGGGGGGGGGGCACTGCAGCAAGACATCTTGTATAACAGTGATAAATGCTCTCCCTGAAAATTACCTAGAATAGATAGTGTGGAAGCCCACTCTTGCTTTAAAAAATATAAATGTTAATGGCAACAGACCTGACCTCTTTAAGGATGTTCACATTGAAACTGGTATTAGTGACCACCAGCCAGTTGTAGCAGTTATGACTAACAGAATACAAAGGGGAAGTAAAACAAATAGAAAGATAGGCATATGGTGTGGTGTCAATCTCAAGAAGGAATTCAGTACTTTAAGCTCCAGGGATAAACATGTAAAGGAATGGTGACTCAAGTTTATAGAATAATTAACCAAGTACTGGATAGATATGTAACCAGTTCATGATGAGAGGATCCCTCCATGTTATACAATCTCTAAAATAAACTTCTAAAGAAATTGTAACTACTGCACAAAAGGCATAAAATGAAGCATAGAAGTATAAACAGAGAGTATCACAAGGCTAATGTGTGAAACTTTCAATGATAACTGGAGCAGAATCTTAATGATATCTCTGTCATGAAACTCAAAGAAATTCTGATCGTATGTAAAAGTCTGGTTGTGGCACCAAAGTTAGCGTCCAGACACTCGTGGATCACACAGACACTAAAATTACGGGAAACAAAGCAACAGCAGACATGTTCAACTTAGCTTTCAAGTCTACATCTACATCTGCATTATGCTGCACAACCCACCTAAAAGTGTGTGGCGGAGGGTACTTCTGTTACCACTCTCCCTTCCCCAATTCCTGTTCCACTTGCAAATGGCATGTGGGAAGAATATTTGTTGGTGAGCCTCTGTCTTAGCTCTAATTTCTCAGATTTTCTCATCACGGTCATTTAGTGAGATGAATGTGGGAGGAAGTAATATGTTCTCCGACTCTTCCCAGAAAGTGCTCACATGAAACTGCGGTAGTAAACCTATCTGTGATGCACA
Organism: Schistocerca serialis cubense; assembly: GCF_023864345.2. Classification (NCBI taxonomy): domain Eukaryota; kingdom Metazoa; phylum Arthropoda; class Insecta; order Orthoptera; family Acrididae; genus Schistocerca; species Schistocerca serialis. Next base: position 261,718,668 of record NC_064638.1, on the reverse strand, counting down.
ATGCCTTTCTTATAGTGCCTGCCTCTGGAGTTTGTTGAACATTTCTGTAATGCTCTTGCAGCAGCCAAAAGATCCCATGATGAGATGCACCACTCTTCATTGGATCTTCTCTATCTCTCTCTGTCTGTCTCTCTATCAATCTGCCTGTCTCTATATTCAAGCAATCCTGCCTGGTAAGGACATATATGTGTGAAAGACCTTCTTTCCATTGTGAAACTAAATAAGTCACAATTACGCAGCAACTTGAGTGCCAAACGCTGAAACTTTCTGCATCTGTCCATATGCTGACAGTTTGTACCAAATTATGTCTTCAGCACATCAAAAATAATCAAATAATACTGAAAATTTGTTTTGTTTGTGATCTATGTTGTTAAGAAATGTGAAATATAAAACAACTGTATTGCAATTTAAATGTGATGTGTTCACAGATTTCCCCCTCTTCCCCTTCCTCACTCTCAGACAGTGTGGCATGGCAGTAGGAAAAACATGCCAGTCAGGCTGAGTGCCTTGGTACATGAGCCTGGGCATGACCCGTGAGCCAAAATCTTGGCCGCCCCCGACATACGTGAACGTAACAGTTTGTGAGGATATGGAATGGAATGATCATGTAGAATCATCCGTAGATAAAGCAGACGCCAGACTTTGGTGTTTTGGTAGGATATTGGAAAAATACAGTCATTCTACAAAGGACATCGCTTACAAAACATTCGTGCAATCACTCCTAGAATATTACTCAAGTGCGTCAGACCCACACCAAATAGTATTGACAGGGGATATTGAACTTATACAGAGAAGCACAGCATAGGGTGGTGGGGTTTCGGGTTCCGCTGGATAGGTCAGGAGTCCACTACATGCAGCAAGCAGCTGCACAGGTAGCAGGGGTTGTGTGGCGTGGACTGGGCGGTTTTTTAGGTTAGATGGCCTCAGGCAAGAACAGAAAGGGCAACAGCCTCAAAGGGTGCGGGGCCAAGTCAGGACAATCGGGGACCAAGCAGCAATCGGTATTGTAATTGTAAACTGTCGAAGCTGCATTGGTAAAGTACCGGAACTTCAAGCGCTGATAGAAAGCACCGAAGCTGAAATCGTTATAGGTACAGAAAGCTGGCTGAAGCCAGAGATAAATTCAACCAAAATTTTTACAAAGGCACAGACAGTGTTTAGAAAGGATAGATTGCATGCAACCGGTGGTGGCGTGTTTGTCGTTGTTAGTAGTAGTTTATCCTGTAGTGAAGTAGAAGTGGATAGTTCCTGTGAAATATTATGGGTGGAGGTTACACTGAACAACCGAGCTAGGTTAATAATTGGCTCCTTTTACCGACCTCCCGACTCAGCAGCATTAGTGGCAGAACAACTGAGAGAAAATTTGGAATACATTTCACATAAATTTTCTCAGCATGTTATAGTCTTAGGTGGAGATTTCAATTTACCAGATATAGACTGGGACACTCAGATGTTTAGGACAGGTGGTAGGGACAGAGCATCGAGTGACATTATACTGAGTGCACTATCCGAAAATTACCTCGAGCAATTAAACAGAGAACCGAATCGTGAAGATAACATCTTGGACCTACTGATAACAAACAGACCCGAACTTTTCGACTCTGTAAGTGCAGAACAGGGAATCAGTGATCATAAGGCCGTTACAGCATCCCTGAGTATGGAAGTTAATAGGAATATAAAAAAAGGGAGGAAGGTTTATCTGTTTAGCAAGAGTAATAGAAGGCAGATTTCAGATTACCTAACAGATCAAAACGAAAATTTCTGTTCCGTCACTGACAATGTTGGGTGTTTATGGAAAAAGTTTAAGGCAATTGTAAAATGCGTTTTAGACAGGTACGTGCCGAGTAAAACTGTGAGGGACGGGAAAAACCCACCGTGGTTCAACAACAAAGTTAGGAAACTACTGCAAAAGCAAAGAGAGCTTCACTCCAAGTTTAAACGCAGCCAAAACCTCTCAGACAAACAAAACTTAAACGATGTCAAAGTTAGCGTAAGGAGGGCTATGCGTGAAGCGTTCAGTGAATTCGAAAGTAAAATTCTATGTACCGACTTGACAGAAAATCCTAGGAAGTTCTGGTCTTACGTTAAATCAGTAAGTGGCTCGAAACAGCAGATCCAGACACTCCAGGATGATGATGGCATTGAAACAGAGGATGACATGTGTAAAGCTGAAATACTAAACACCTTTTTCCAAAGCTGTTTCACAGAGGAAGACCGCACTGCAGTTCCTTCTCTAAATCCTCGCACAAACGAAAAAATGGCTGACATCGGAATAAATGTCCAAGGAATAGAAAAGCAACTGGAATCACTCAACAGAGGAAAGTCCACTGGACCTGACGGGATACCAATTCGATTCTACACAGAGTACACGAAAGAACTTGCCCCCCTTCTAATGGCCGTGTACCGCAAATCTCTAGAGGAACGGAAGGTTCCAAATGATTGGAAAAGAGCACAGGTAGTCCCAGTCTTCAAGAAGGGTCGACGAGCAGATGCGCAAAACTATAGACCTATATCTCTGACGTCGATCTGTTGTAGAATTTTAGAACATGTTTTTTGCTCGAGTATCATGTCGTTTTTGGAAACCCAGAATCTACTCTGTAGGAATCAACATGGATTCTGGAAACAGTGATCGTGTGAGACCCAACTCGCTTTATTTGTTCATGAGACCCAGAAAATATTAGATACAGGCTCCCAGGTAGATGCTATTTTTGTTGACTTCCGGAAGGCATTCGATACAGTTCTGCACTGTCGCCTGATAAACAAAGTAAGAGCCTACGGAATATCAGACCAGCTGTGTGGCTGGATTGAAGAGTTTTTAGCAAACAGAACACAGCATGTTGTTATCAATGGAGAGACGTCTATAGACGTTAAAGTAACCTCTTGTGTGCCACAGGGGAGTGTTATAGGACCATTGCTTTTCACAATATGTATAAATGATCTAGTAGATAGTGTCGGAAGTTCCATGCGGCTTTTCGCGGATGATACTGTAGTATACAGAGAAGTTGCAGCATTAGAAAATTGTAGCGAAATGCAGGAAGATCTGCAGCGGATAGGCACTTGGTGCAGGGAGTGGCAACTGACCCTTAACATAGACAAATGTAATGTATTGCGAATACATAGAAAGAAGTATCCTTTATTGTATGATTATATGATAGCAGAACAAACACCGGTAGCAGTTACTTCTGTAAAATATCTGGGAGTATGCATGCGGAATGATTTGAAGTGGAATGATCATATAAAATTAATTGTTGGTAAGGTGGGTACCAGGTTGAGATTCATTGGGAGAGTCCTTCAAAAATGTAGTCCATCAACAAAGGAGGTGGATTACAAAACACTCGTTCGACCTATACTTGAGTATTGCTCATCAGTGCGGGATCCGTACCAGATCGGGTTGACGGAGGAGATAGAGAAGATCCAAAGAAGAGCGACGCATTTCGTCACAGGGTAATTTGGTAACCATGATAGCATTACGGAGATGTTTAGCAAACTCAAGTGGCAGACTCTGCAAGAGAGGCGCTCTGCATCGCGGTGTAGCTTGCTCGCCAGGTTTCGAGAGGGTGTGTTTCTGGATGAGGTATCGAATATATTGCTTCCCCCTACTTATACCTCCCGAGGAGATCACAAATGTAAAATTAGAGAGATTCGAGCGCGCATGGAGGCTTTCAGACAGTCGTTCTTCCCGCGAACCATACGCGACTGGAACGGAAAAGGGAGGTAATGACAGTGTCACGTAAAGTACCCTCCGCCACACACCATTGGGTGGCTTGTGGCGTATAAATGTAGATGTAGATGTAGATGAATAGACACAGATTTATCTGACCAGTGGGAAATCATCACAAAAATGCTGAAAAACCCAAACTGGCAAATGCTTGATGATGATGTCAACTATCCCACAAAAGCCTAGTTACAAAATTCCAAGAACAAGTATTAAATGAGGGATCCAGGAATACACTACAGTGCCCTATGTATGGCTCCCATAGGGACCAAAAAGACAACATCCTACTAATTACAGTTCACATAGAGTCATTTAAGCAGTATTCCATAAGGAATGGAACAGGAAGGTATCCTAATATGTATTTCAATTGAGAGTACCCTCTGATATGCACTCCACAGTGGCCTGCAGTCATTCTCAGGGTAGTTTTGTTCTTTTTGAAGAATGGAGTTAAATTTTCAGTTATGTAGCAGAAGGAATGGGTATACCCCTTGATGATATTAAACTTCAGTTTGACTACCAAACATTTTATTGGGTGGATAAAGAAAGCAAATATCAGCACATTTTCATATAGAAAATCTGATAGTATTTCTTAGTAATTTTTTAAAGGATTACTGTAAACTTGACTGTTGAGCAAGCTATATGTAAGTTATTACCTTTTTTATCACTGTTTTGTGTAAGGTTTGTAACTTCAAAACCAGAAACATGTTAAACTGGATTTATATGAAGCCTACAATTTTTATGAATACTCCATCTTGGATGCCTTGTTTCATGTTATACTCATTATTTTTTATCATCTAGTCAGCTGAGTGTGAGCAACCTAATTTCTGTGAATCTATGACTCTTTCATAAAACACCTGATAGGAAAGCATGATTGTTTTAAAATTTCAGAATATTGCCTCTTCAGTGTTTTAGTAGTAACTTTAACATATGAACTGCTCATCTGACAAACTTTTGTTCAAGTAACTTGTATATATGTATAACAATAAATTTCTAAAGTAATTGAAGTGCAATTTTTTTTAAGTTAGACCAGTATTTGATGCTTGAGAACTTGAGAATGAATGAAAAAAATCTCTTTTCCAGGTGTCAGACATAGGAAGTCATGTAATGGAGGTTATTGGAGATGCAGTCAGAAAAGTTTCTGTTTCACCAGGAGCTAGTCAAAAGCTTGCAAATCCCATAAACCTGCAAGGATTACTTCCAAAAGACACCTACACTTTTTACCGATACCATGGTTCTCTGACAACACCAGGATGCAATGAATCAGTTGTGTGGACAGTATTTCCAAGTACTATCCCAGTCACCAAACAACAGGTAATGTGTACAATAATTTCTGCTTGCAACTTAATGGAAAACAGACATAAAAATATCTGTTCAGCAACTACATCTACATAACTACTCAGCCAATGAAAATAATCAATTTCCAGAAATATAATATTATTATGTGTGTAAAAAATGTACTCACTGAGCAGTGGCAGGAGAAAACAAATATATAGAAGTTAAGGAAATGTGCAATCTTTTGGAGCCAGTGACTCCTTCTTCCAGCAGAAGGGTTAAGGGGAAGGAAGAGGGATGAAGAGAAAGGACTAGTGAGGTTATGAAACCAGGCGAGTTACACAAAAGTCACGCAGAACCATAAGGTCAGAGGAGATTTACTGGAACAAATGAGAAGGGAAGACTGATTATTGGGGACTGCACTGGCTGAAATTTGAAAGACTGAGAGCTTAATGATAGAAGATAGGGTAATAAGCAACATGGAGATTGCTGACAAAACATTGTGCAAGAGTTACTACAAGTGGGAAGCTAAATGCATTACACATGGTAGAGGAGGGGGGGTGGGGGGAATAGGGCAGGTTATAAAACTAAAAGGAAGTGAAGAAAATGATAGTTACTAAGAAGGAATGCTGAGGCCAAAGAAATTAGCATAAATTAAAGCAATGTGGGTGGTGAGGACCAAGGACATGTTGTAACACCAGTTCCAATCTGTGGAGTTCTGAGAAACTGATGTCAGGGGGAAGAATCCAGACAGCATGTATGATGGAACAGGTCACATCTGTCATGTTGTAGAGTATGCTGTGGAACTGGATATTGTGTGTTGCCAGTATACATCCTCCATCTATGCCCATATGTTGTGGTAGGAGGGTGCCGAGGGCAAGTCTAACAGCAGGGACAGTCACAGGGGTAGGAGCGATGGGATATGGGAATGAGTACAAGAGGAATATATGCTCTGACCAGGATAATCTGAAGATCTTTTGTTTTAGGGTGGGGGGTTGTGGGGGGTGGGGGGGGAGGGGGTTGGGGGGGGGGGGGGAGGGGGGGGATCTATTCTAGGTGTGGTAGGCAAAAGTCAGACATAATGGACCTCATTTCAGGGCATGATTTTAAGAAGTCATAGCCTTGTTGAGCCTTGTTGATTAAGCTGATTAATACATTTGAGACCAAGATAGTATTGAGTGACAAGAGCTGTGCTCCCAAGTTATATTTTGCAGTGATCAGCAGTATTAGGATTGGATGTGATGACCCTTCTTAACTAGGCCGGTGAAGTAATTATGTCCAGTGAAGATTGAGGTGACAATTGTGGTTTATTGCAGTAAAGAGTCAGCATCTATTGCAGTAAAGAGTCAGCGTCTGAACAAATCCATTTGCCTCAAATACCATGGCAGTACGGAAGGGAACATTTGACATGGAAAGGGTGGCAACTGTCAGAATGTAAGTACTGTTGGCTGTTTGTAGGTTTATGTGAACAGAAGTATGTAGCTGACATTCAGTGTGGATGAGGTCAGCATCAAGTACAGTGGCATGGGATTCAGAATAGAATCATGTAAAACTTAATTGGGTGAATGTATTTAGAGATTAAAGACTTTTTTACGGGTCTGCCCCACTGTGTCATCATTGTATCTAAACCAGACCAGGACCTGAAGGCTTATGGCTCTTAGGAAAGCCCCCTCCAAGAGACCCATGGAATGGTTAGCATAGGTAGGAGCCATCCTGATTCCCAAGGTCACATGCCCCTGTTCTGTTTGTATGTCTGCTTCTCAAAGGTAAAGTAGTTATTTGTGAGTTTAAAGTTGATTAAAGTGAGAAGGAAGCACATAATAGATTTGGAATGAGATGGGCATTGGTTGAGGTAATGTTCAGCAGCAGGCAGACTGTGTACATGGGGGATGTTGGAATAGAGGGAGGAGACATCAATGATGACAAACAAGGTTTGATGTCAGAATGGGATGAGCACAGATTTCAGATGATCAAGGAAATGGTTGGCGTCATCTTTATACTATAGTTTGCAGGTGTTGATAACCTAAGGCAGATATAAGTTCAGTGGGTGCCCTGAAGTAAGCAACTATGGGATAGTCAGGGTGATTGGGCTTGTGTATCTTAAGAAGAAAGCAAAAGTTGGGAGTGTCTGGCTTGGGTGAGGTAAGAAGTTCTATGGATTGAGCTATCAGTCCTTGTGAGGGATCTGAGGTTTTAAGGATGAACTGTAAGTGAGTTTTTATCACACATATGGGATCTTCATGGCAGATCCTGTATGTAGAAGTGTTAGACACCTGGTGTAGACCCTCAGTTGCATACTCCTTTTGATAAAGTACCACAGTGGGAGATCTCTCGTCCATTGGGAGGGTAATGATGGAGTCATCAGTTTTTAGGGAATGAAGAGTCTGGAGTCTTGCAGAACATGTTAGGTTCATGTTTTAGGGACCTGAGAAAAGCTTGTAAAGCAATGCAAAATGTTGGGAATTTTTGGAAGACCTGTAAAGGGTGATTTTGAGATAGTGGTGGTAGATCAAGCTGGGATCATGGTCAGAACTGTTCAAGGCAAGGTTCATTGTTGGATCTGCTGTTGGAAAGAGTTTTGGATTGGGTTGCGAAGTGTTACTACCTGTAGGTCCTTCAACAAAACAGGTTTAGGGTGAAAGTGAGACCATTGGATAACAAAGATAATTCAGGGGGAAAGAACGCCTTAGATGAGAGATTGAGAGCATTGTACGACTACGTCTATACTCTGCAAACCATTGTGGAGTGCATAGCAGAGGATACTTTTGTTCTCAACCACTATCACACCACACTTTGCTTGTTACCATTGATGCCTCCTCCCTCTTCTCCAACATCTTCCATACACATGATTTGGCTGCTGCTGAACATTACAACCAGTGCCCACCTGATTCCAAACCTATGATTTCCTCCCTACTCCCAACTTTATACTTACAAATAACTATCTTTTCCTTTCAGGAGCAGAGAGACAAACAGATCAGGAGCACAGCCATGGGAATCAGGATGGCTCCTTTATATGCCAACCTTATCAGAGGTTACTTGGAGGAGGCTTTACAGGAATCCATAATCCTTCATCTCCTGGCTTAGTTTAAATACATTGATGATACCATTGCCATATGGACTCATGATGAGGCTGACCTGTTAAAATTTTTGGAATCTCTGAATACATTTTCCCATTTAAATTTCACATGGTCCTATTCTGAATATCATATCACTTTCCTTGACATTGATCTCATTCTCACCAAGGATCTTTACAGCAGTAAACCACAATTCTCATCTCAGTCTTCACTGGACATAATTACTAGATCAGCCTAATTCAAAAGCAGATTTAGTAGGCCATCATATCCAATCCTTGTACTGCTGATCACTCCAAAAATGAACTTAGGAGTACACCTCTTGGCACTCAGCACTATCCTGGTCTTGAATGCATTAATCAGCTATGTTGACAAATATATGACTTCTTAAAATCACGTCCTGAAATGAGGTCCATTATGTTTGACACCTTGTCCACCACACCTAGAATAGCTTTTTGCCCCCCACAATATCCTGGTCAGACTCTATGCTCCTCTTGCACCCATTTCCCTACCCCACATCTTTTACCCCTGAGACCATCCCTGCTGTTAGACTTGCCCTTTGCATCTTCCTACCACAACCTACACCAGCCCTGTAACTAGCAAAACATATGCTATCAGAGGGAGAGCCACCTGTGAAACAATACATTATGTATCAGCTGTTACGTGAACATTGTTCAATCTTCTACATTGGTATGTTGTATATTGGTAGGGCATGCTCTACAACATGACAGTTGTGACCTGTTTTCAGTTATGACCTGTTTCATCAGATGTGCCATCTAGATTTTTCACCCTGAAACCAGTTTCTTAGAACTGATGTATTTGACTGTCAAGAGAGCAATGCATGAAGCCTACAGTGACTACTGTGGCAGAATATTGTGAAATGATCTCTTACAAAATCCAAAGATATTCTGGCTGTATGTATAGGTTGTTAGTGTCACCTAAGTTAGTGCCCAGTCTCTAGTGAATAAGAGAGGAACAGAAATTGATGGTAGCAAAGCAAAGCAAAAACTGAAATGGTCAACTCCAGTTTCTAATGTTTCTTTACAAAGGAAAATCCAGAAGAATTGCTTCAATGTAATCCCAATACCATTGTAAACATGAATGAAATAAGTATTAGTATCAGCGGTGTTGAGAAACAGCTGAAACCATTAAAATTGAACAAAGATCCGAGACCCAATGGTACTCCTATCAGATTCTATACTGAATTTGCAGTTGATTTTGCCCCTCTTCTAACACTAATCTATTGTAGATCCCTTGAAAATAAAACCATGCCCATTTCTTGGAAAAGCATGGGTCAAATCTGTCTACAAGAAGAGTAGTAGCAGTGATCCACAAAACTATCATCCAATATCCATGACATCGATTTGTTGTAGAGAACATATTCTGAGGTATCTCAAACAGAATGGTCTGCTCTATGCCAACCAACATGGATTTCGCAAACATCAATCATGTGAAACCCAACTTGCACTTTTCTCACATGACATGCATCAAGGCAGTCAGGTAGATACTGTGTTTCTTGATTTACATAAAGCATTTGACTCAGTACCATACCTAAAATTACGGTCAAAGTACAGTTATATGAGGTAATAAGTGAAATTTGTGACTGGATTAAGGACCTTTTTGGTAGGGACGACATAGTATGTTCCCTTTGATGGAGAGTCATCGTCAGATGTAGAAGTAACATCAGATGTGCCCGAGGGAAGTGTGTTGGGGCGCTTTTTTCCATGCTGTATATTAATGACCTTTGCAAACAATACTAATAGTAACCTCAGTCTTTTTGCAGAAGATGCAGTTATCTATAATAAAGCACTGTCGGAAAGAAGCTGCATAAATGTTCAGTCAGGTCTTAATAAGATTACAAAGTGGTGCAGAGACTGGCAACTAGCTTTAAATGTTCAAAATGTAAAACTGTGCACTTCACAAAATGAATAGACTTAATTTGCTACTACTATAATATCAGTTATTCGTTGTTGTAATTGGCCAACACATACAAATATCTGGGTGTAAATCTACAAAAAAGGTGACCCGTGTGAAGTACCCAGTTTCAGATCAGTTTCCACAATCCCCATCCCTAGCTAAAGTTATGAAGTTTATGATGAAACAACAGCCACAAAATTACATCAAAGACAATAAACTCTTTCAAGACACACAGCATGGTTGTTGCAGGAGAAAGTCAGTGGTTACAGCAGATAGACTTGATTAGGAAGATAAGGCAAGGGTTTGAACACAGGGAAAATTGTGGCACTGACACTCTGTGACCTCAACAAGACATTTGACTGCATTTCATACAAAATACTGCTTACTTAATTAAAGTGTTACGATATTCTAGGTGTTGTGCTGGCTGCTGTTAAATCCTGTCTTGAAAAACAAAATCAGGTAGCGTCAGTTCATGAAGCAATATCCCAAGGAAAAAATTGGAGCATGGTGTACCCCAGGGGTCTGTCACAGGACCTCTCCTCTTTCTTATTTATGTCTACGATCTGAGATGTAACAACCACATTTTACAGTTTGCTGATGACACCACTCTTTTTTGTGAAAGTGAAACTGCTGCAAAAGCTCTGCAAGAAACAAATGTGCTCTTTGAAAACATCAGGGAATGGTTCATTGACAATAAAATTAAAATGAATGAAGACAAAACACATCATCTGGTACAGCCTTAGCAACATTGGATGCCACAATAATATGATGCTGTCGAACTGCCGGGATTCATCAGTGACAGCAAACTATCAATGAATGAACGCACACTGTATGTGAGTTCCAAGTTTTCCCATGTAGTATACCTCCTGAGGAGACTAAAAGGTGTATCAACTGACCCATACCGTGTAACAGAGTATTATGCACTAGTTTCACAAGCTGCGACATTGTCCCGAATGGAACAGTGGCCCGTATATAGAATAAAATTTCCTTTAATTTACGTCTACAGTCAGAAACTTTTTTGTTCGCAGATTACCGGTTTTGGTCTATAATGACCATCTTAAGATCTGTGTTTTATAAAAACACAAATGGCTGCAGTACATTAGGACACTGTTTTTATAAAACACAGATCTGAAGATGGTCATTATAGACCAAAACTGGTAATTTGTGAACAAAAAGTTTGTGACCATAGATGTAAATTAAAGGAAATTTATTATGCACTATTTCATAGCCACATAAATTATGACCTACTGTCATGGGGACATTCTGCAGGTTGCAAGGATCTATTGATGCTACAAAAGAAAGCAATCAGAATCATTGCATCAAGTAAAAGACTGGAGCAGTGCAAGCCTATATTCATCCGGTTAGGAACAATAACAGTCTTCAGCCAGCATGTGCTCTTATGCCTCATCAGTGCAATAGAACGCCAAGGGGTTGTCAGCATGAGGCCAACATACATGATCATGACACCCACAACAACAGGAACATTGATATACCAAGCTGTTGAACGGCTGGAATGCAACATAATTTTCCACTGGTTGCTTTAAAAATGTTCAACTCATTGTCCTGAGAAGTGAAATCCCTGCCACCAGGGCCATTCCCTGCACAGAACCTGAAAGAGTACCCATTATACTCCATTGGAAAATTCTTCAGTAGTGACCAAAGTGAATGGACAAAATAATCCTGCTTTATGTATTATATACACTGTAAACATTTTTCGTTATATAGAAGAAAACTTATTAATTACTCAGATGTATGTAATTATGATGCAGACCTAGTAATAAAGTTATAAAACTTTTAAGGGATATTAAAGGGAATGATCGCATAGGCTCAGTCATGGTTGAAGCAGGTGGTGGACTTTGGTTTATTGGTAGGATACTGAGGAAGTGCAATCAGTCAACAAAGGAGATTGCTTATAAATTACTCATGTGACTAATTCTAGAATATTGTTCAAGTGAGTGGGACCCATACCAAATAGGACTAACAGGGACACTGAACATATATAGAGAAGGGCAGCATGAATGGTCATAGGCTTGTTGGATCCATGGGAGAATGTCACAGAGATACTGAAGAAACTGGACTAGCAGGCTTTTGAAGATGGACATAAACTATCTCAAGAAAGTCTACTAACAAAGTTTCAAGAACTAGCTTTAAATGATGACTGTAAGAATATCCTACAACCCTCTATGTATTGCTCACATAGGGATCTTGAGGTAACATTAGAATAATTACAGCATGCACAAAAGCATTCAAGCAATCATACTTCACACAAATATGAAACTTCCTGGCAGATTAAATCTGTGCAGGACCGAGACTTGACCTCGGGACCTTTGCCTTTCGCAGGCAAGTGCTCTACCATCTAAGCTACCCAAGCACGACTCTTGCCCCGACCTCACAGCTTTACTTCTGCCAGTACCTCGTCTCCTACCTTCCAAGCTTCACAGAAGCTCCTCTGCAGACCTAGCAGAACTAGAGCACTTGCCCGCAAAAGGCAAAGGTCCTGAGTTCGAGTCTCGGTCAGGCACACAGTTTTAATCTGCCAGGAAGTTTCATATCAGTGCACACTCCACTGCAGAGTGAAAATTTCATTCTGGATACTTCCCACACTCTGTAAGTGAATGGAACAGGAAGAAACCCTAATAACTGTTAAAATGGAACGTACTCCCCACCATGCACTTCACAATGGTTTGCAGACTGTAAATGTAGATGAAGATGTAGAATTCTGCAGGAGGAACTTAGTTCTCACCACCCACCTGGTCTTAATTAGACATTAATTTCTTTGGTCTTGGCATTTCTTCTCAGTACTATTCCTTTGTTCACTCCCTTTCATTTTTCTATATCTTTTATTTCCTTACCTGTCTACTTTTTCTTACAAACCACCCCCCCCCCCCCCCAACCTCTACCACATATAATGCACTTCGCTTTCCATTCTTATTAGCTCCTGCACAATGTTTTGTCAGTAATCTCTGTGTTTTCATTACCATACCTTCTGCCACTGAGCTCTCAGGCATTCAAATCTTGTTCAGTCCAATCCCTAATAATCAGTCTTTCCTTCTCATCGCCTCCGGTAAGTCTTCCCTGAGCTCAGAGTTTTGGGCAACCTTTTACATAACTCTCTTGATTTCCTAAACCTCACCAGTCCCTTTGCTTCATCCCTCTTCCTTTCCATTCAACCTTTCTGCCAGAAGAAGGAGCCACTAGCCCCAAAACTTGCATATTTCCTTAGCCTTTATATGCATTTTTTTCTGCCACTGCTCAGTGAGTTGACTTTTTATCTGTCTAATTATACCATATATGACTACTCTGCAACTCACACTTAAGTTATTAGCAGAGGAGTCAGAGAATCATTTTCAGAATATTGTCAACTGTTCCTCTCTCAAATAAAAAAAAAAAAAAAAAAAACACTTTTGCATTTGGAGGAGGAAGTTGGTGATTGAAATTTTGTGAAAAGATCTCTCAGCAACAAAATTGCTGTTGTTTTAATGATTGCCGCCCCAATTTGCATCTCTCTCCTCTTACCCAATAATACCAAACAAGTTGCTCTTCTTTGGACATTTTCAATGTCCTCCATCAATCCCATGTGGTATGGATTCCAAACCAAGCAGCAGTACTCCAGAATATGATGGATAGGCATAGTGTATTCAGTCTATTTAGTAGATTTGGTGCATCTTTAAACTGTTCTGCCAATAAAATACACTCCTGGAAATTGAAATAAGAACACCGTGAATTCATTGTCCCAGGAAGGGGAAACTTTATTGACACATTCCTGGGGTCAGATACATCACATGATCACACTGACAGAACCACAGGCACATAGACAAAGGCAACAGAGCATGCACAATGTCGGCACTAGTACAGTGTATATCCACCTTTCGCAGCAATGCAGGCTGCTATTCTCCCATGGAGACGATCGTTGAGATGCTGGATGTAGTCCTGTGGAACGGCTTGCCATGCCATTTCCACCTGACGCCTCAGTTGGACCAGCGTTCGTGCTGGACGTGCAGACCGCGTGAGACGACACTTCATCCAGTCCCAAACATGCTCAATGGGGGACAGATCCGGAGATCTTGCTGGCCAGGGCAGTTGACTTACACCTTCTAGAGCACGTTGGGTGGCACGGGATACATGCGGACGTGCATTGTCCTGTTGGAACAGCAAGTTCCCTTGCCGGTCTAGGAATGGTAGAACGATGGGTTCGATGACGGTTTGGATGTACCGTGCACTATTCAGTGTCCCCTCGACAATCACCAGTGGTGTACGGCCAGTGTAGGAGATCGCTCCCCAGACCATGATGCCGGGTGTTGGCCCTGTGTGCCTCGGTCGTATGCAGTCCTGATTGTGGCGCTCACCTGCACGGCGCCAAACACGCATACGACCATCATTGGCACCAAGGCAGAAGCGACTCTCATCGCTGAAGACGACACGTCTCCATTCGTCCCTCCATTCACGCCTGTCGCGACACCACTGGAGGCGGGCTGCACGATGTTGGGGCGTGAGTGGAAGACGGCCTAACAGTGTGCGGGACCGTAGCCCAGCTTCATGGAGACAGTTGCGAATGGTCCTCGCCGATACCCCAGGAGCAACAGTGTCCCTAATTTGCTGGGAAGTGGCGGTGCGGTCCCCTACGGCACTGCGTAGGATCCTACGGTCTTGGCGTGCATCCGTGCGTCGCTGCGGTCCGGTCCCAGGTCGACGGGCACGTGCACCTTCCGCCGACCACTGGCGACAACATCGATGTACTGTGGAGACCTCACGCCCCACGTGTTGAGCAATTCGGCGGTACGTCCACCCGGCCTCCCGCATGCCCACTATACGCCCTCGCTCAAAGTCCGTCAACTGCACATACGGTTCACGTCCACGCTGTCGCGGCATGCTTCCAGTGTTAAAGACTGCGATGGAGCTCCGTATGCCACGGCAAACTGGCTGACACTGACGGCGGCGGTGCACAAATGCTGCGCAGCTAGCGCCATTCGACGGCCAATACCGCGGTTCCTGGTGTGTCCGCTGTGCCGTGCATGTGATCATTGCTTGTACAGCCCTCTCGCAGTGTCCGGAGCAAGTATGGTGGGTCTGACACACCGGTGTCAATGTGTTCTTTTTTCCATTTCCAGGAGTGTACATCTTTGCTTGCTTTCCCCCCACAACATTAGGTATGTGAAGGATCCAATTTAGGCTGTTTGAATTTATAATCCCTAGGTATTTAGTTGCATTGGTAACTTTTAAATTTGTGTGGTTTACTGTGTAACTAAAATTTAATGGAATTCTTTGAAGTTCTCACATGGAAGACCTGACTTTATTTATTATTCAATGTCAACTGCCACACTTTGCACCACACAGGTACCTTACAAAACCATTTCACAATTTCTTTAGATCTTCTGATGACATTGCTAGACAGTAAATGACAACATCACCTACAAACAATGCAAGACAACTGCTCTGATTGTCTCCTAAATCATTTATATAGATCTGGAACAGCAGAGAGTCTTTAACATTTCCTTGGGAATGCCTATTATTTTCATAGGTAATTACTGAAGAACAATTATTATAGCCACAATAAAATGTCATACAAATTTAAAGAAACTATAGTAGCTTAGTCTAACATCTCTGAAACATTAATGTGAAAATATGCTATAAATACAAAATGTCATGTGGAGTGGGTAGAGAAAGGGAGAGGTGGGAGGGGTGGTTAGTAGCTTGGAGGGAGGCAGCCAGTTTTCTGGCTAGGAATGTAGGAGAGAGGGGTGGTAAGTACTTGGGCTATGTATGTGATGCACAGGTGTCAGAGCCAGTGAGGTGAGATGCATGCTGAAGCTGATGTGGGAACATGAATTGGGAGAGGGTAAAAGGATGAGGGGGTGTGGGAACAGTGGATTAAGGAGATTGAGGCCAGGATGATTACAGGAGTGGAGG
Organism: Schistocerca serialis cubense; assembly: GCF_023864345.2. NCBI lineage: Eukaryota > Metazoa > Arthropoda > Insecta > Orthoptera > Acrididae > Schistocerca > Schistocerca serialis. The sequence continues at coordinate 261,702,786 of NC_064638.1, read as the reverse complement.
GAGTGTAGCAAGGATAACTCCCATCTGCACAGCTGGTGGTGGAGAGGAGGCTCCAGATGGCCCAGGTTGTGAAGCAACCAGTGTGATTGCGCATGTTATGCCCAGCTGCATGTTGTGCCACAGGATAGTCAACTTTGTTCTCGGATACAGTTTGGCAGTGGCCATTCATCTAGTGGACGGCTGGTTGATAGTCACTGCAACATAAAAAGCTCTGCAGTTTTTGAAGCAGAGTTGGCATATGACATGGCTGCTTTCACAGGTGGCCTGACATCTGATGGGATAGCCTGTGATGTATTGGAGTAGGAAGTACTGGGTGGGTGGACTGGGCAGGTCTTTGCATGTGGGTCTTCCACAGGGGTTGGAAGTGGTAGTGGCATAGTGATGGAGTAGGATGTTGTGTAAGTTTGGTGGCTGATAGAGCACCATGTTAGAAGAGGTGAGAAGGATCTTCCAGGCATGAAGATAGATAGTCACATCCTCGATGAAGAATGTGGTTCAGTTGTTCCAGTCCAGAATGGTATTGGGTGACAATGGGTGTGTTCCTTTGTCCTCTGTAGCTGTTTCTTGGGGATGGTGGGAGGATTGGGGGTGTATGAGGATACAGCACAGGAAGTCTCTTTGTGGACTAGGTCTGAGGGGAGAGGGGGCTGTCTTTCTATGAAGGCCTTTGTGGATACTTGCTGCAGACAGGACCATTGTAAACTCATCACACGTGACGTGTCTCTACTATCTTGCATGGTCTTTATGAAACAAAAATTTTTCATGCTTTTTTATCAGACTTATCAAATCACCCTCATACTGAACATCGTGATGCTATACTCAGAACCATCACTTTTATGAAAGGACGACGTGCTATCAGTCCTGTGTTGGGTGTTGTTGAGGGCCCCACTTTCAGCCTACCTCTCCCTGCTGTCGTGTTAAGGAAAGCCACAACAATGATTGCTGTGTTGACACTCTGTGGTGCTTCTGATATCATTCCGCTGTACTTGTGGATACTTGTCTTGCTGCAGACAGGACCATTTCGTAACTCTTCACACACGACGTGTCTCTACTATCCTGCTCGGTCTTTACAAAACAAAAATTTTTCTTATGTTTATATGACAGTGATTTGATAAGTCTGGTAAAAAAGCTAGAAAAATTTTTGTTTCATAAAGACATCCCTTACTCCTTTCAGGAATATAAACTTGGTCCAGCGACCCACTAGCTTTTTCATCCCATCGCAAAAATAGATTCTAGTCACTGCAGATACATTGTCTATGGGTGGCCAAGCTGTATGGGAGGGAATTTTTGCTGTGGAAGGGATGGCAACTGTCAAAATGCAGGTATAGTTGGTGGTCAGTGATTTTAATGTGGCCAGAGAAATGGATGGAGTCATCAGAGAGGCAGGGGTCAACCTCCAGGAAGGTGGATTGTTGGATTCAGAAAGACCAGGTAAATCGGATGGGAGAGAAGATGCTGAGGTTGAGAAGCAATGGGGATATGGTGTCTTGATCCTGAGTCCATATCATAAAGATATCAATGAAGCTGAATCAGACTATGAGTGTGGATTTTTGGGAGGCTAGGAAAGTTTCCTCTAGATGCCCCATAAATAGGTTGGCAGAGGAGGGTGCCATGTGGGTCGCCACATGTGTGCCGCTGATTTGTTTGTGCACATTCCTTTCAATGGAGAAGTGGTTTGTGTCAGGAAGTAATTGGTAAGGTGTATGAGGAATGAGGTAGTGAGTCTGGAGTCTGAAGAACATTGGAGGGGGTAGTTTGGTTGGAGATGTCGGTCAACAACAGTGAAAATTCTTTCAGTGAGAGCACAATAGCAATCTACAATGGGGCATCCTGTATTGTTAGGTCTGTTGATTTTTGGGAGCATGCAGAAGGTGTGTGTGCTGAGTGTCTTTGGGGTGTGGAGGGAGATGGACTCAGAGGAGGGGTTCTGGGAAGGGCCTAAGGATTTCAGTAGCGATTGGAGGCTGTGACGGACTTCTGGGATCGGGTCACTATATCAGAGGTTGTAGGTGGAAGAGTCAGGCAGCCAAATTGGAGGTAAAGGAATTCAGGAATTCCTGGAAGGTGACTAGGTATGGTTAGGTGGGAGTAAGGTGGGGGGGGGGGGGGGGGTGTTATGGTTGGATAGTGGCATGAACTAGGAGAGGCAAGGTACAATGTTGAGATTATGATGGCTGTGGTTGGAGCGATTTGTGGCAAAGAAGTATTTTCATTGCAGGGACTGTGAGAAGGAGAGTAGGTCTTTGAGAAGTCCAGCATGGTTAAACTTGGGTGTGGCACTGAAGGTGGTCTTGTGGATAGGACTGAAACTTGGGTGTGATTGAGGTTTTGGTGGAAAGGTTAACAACGGTGTTTTGGGTTTGTTTGGGTTCTAGACTTTGTGGAGCATTAGGAGGGAGTTCTGGAGGATGTAATAAATTGGAAAGGTCAGCTAGGCTGGATCTGGGTGTTATGAGAGTTTGACGGGGAGTCCACTGTGGGTAGGATAGGTGTTGATGGATAGTCATACATCAGGATGGGAGTAGGATGTCAACAATTTGAACAATTTATGGTGATGTTGTCTGAAGTGTTCTTCCAGGTGCTGGAGTGCAAGAATTTCAATTTTGGACATGTGGTGTATATGGTAAGGACTGCACAGTAACAGTATCTTGTGTGGAGGAAGCAGATGTAGTTCTGGGATGCCTGTGCCATGGAGATGTGTTTCTACAGTAGCAGGTTTGTAAGGGATAGGGACTGACACAATCTGAAAAGGTGCAGGTTGTTGTCAAAGGAGGGGTATGATCCAGAAAAGGCAATTTTTGTGGTTAGACTGGTGTGTGTGTGTGTGTGTGTGTGTGTGTGTGTGTGTGTGTGTGTGTGTGAGGCGGGGCGGGGATTCATGGCTTAGGCAGCATTTAAGGAACAGACTGGGTGAATAGGTTTTGGCCAGGGAAAGTGATACTTTTCTGAGCCGGTGCAGATAGATGGAACAGGGATCAATAGGGATGGTGCTAAGGAAACAAGGAAATGATGTGAGAAATGGAAGAGTGTAAGTATTTTGTGGTTGTAAGGGTAGTGGATAACAGTGCATGAGTTTGGGGAGTCAAAAGGGCAGAAGAAACTGGCTGATGGCAATTGGATAGTTTTGTGACATGAGGATATATGATTATGCACAAGTTATCAGCGCACATGCACATAAAATTCTGACAGGAGCAATGTGTCAGGAGTGGTGGGAGCATTCAGAGGTGAAATAGTAATTAGTTATTACGAGAATATTATAACTATGCTGTGGTGGACGTGTGGCACGTAGAAGAGCATTCAAAGCAGTAGGAGCGGCCACAATTGTGAATCTGTGCATGACCACATTGGTTGAAAATGGTGAAGTATATACATAACAAAGATGAGAAGGGAACTGTAGGAAAAGATGTGGGTGGACAATACATTATCTCACACTCCCATAATAGATGTCGTCTTTTTGTAACATTGCTTTACCACTGAATTTCAGGATTTTTGTGCATGGAATTTGGAGTTGTCCATAAAAAGAAGAAGAAGAAGAAGAAAAGAAAGAAAGAAAGAAAACCTGAGAAATGAAAGATAGAAGTAAACACTGGCATATTGTCTAATGGCAAAACAAATTACAATTTTTATTCAGTTTTTATTCATATTACTGTTACAGCCATCTCCTATCATGGCAGTATTACATAAGTTAGTTATGATCCATCATAAAGCAGTAAAACATCAACATGTACTATACAACAGAACTTCAAAACATTTTAATACATCTGAGATAAATAGCTACAGCGAAAGTCAAGCTGTCCTCAACTTGTGTCTTGCATTGAACAAAACGCAGCTGTTATGTGTATGGTCCTGCTGCATGATCTTCTGAACGATGAAATGATGGTGTTGTTTTAGGGCACTCAGCTACACCAGTATTACCATCTTTGCTAATAATGAATATATGCAGTTAGTGAGACAAACAGAGATTGTCATCAGAAACAGTCTTTATGAGACAATGGACTGTTGACATATCTATCTCCTTTCTCATAATTGAAGTTCATTGGCGCAGTTCTGTCTGTATGATCTAGCCAATCTCAGGAACAACTGTACATATTTTTATATGGTTTTCATTAATAGGTCCACTTACAAGTAAGCTTTGTATATATAATTTTTAAATATTTCATGCAAATTGATTTCCAACAATTTTGTGCATGAGAGTGCATCTTAACAATTTTTTGTGGCAGAGGGCACTTTTTACCAGTTCTGTACTGGCACTGCATGCTGGCAACTGTCCACAGCTCGTGCTCAGCTATTGCTGCAGCCAGGTGGACTGGGTGGTGAGGTAGCTTGCAGCACCTATGATTGACATGATATGTCATTCCGAATGCCAATTAAATATCAAACACATAACATTCCTGCCTCCTGAGAACTTTCCTAGTATGGACTGCTTAAATCATTTAAATTATGTGAAAGTAATGATATTCAGTTATCTAACATTGTTCTCTGAATTTTTTTTGTACCTCTGTGCACTGGCCATAAACAAAATTTCTACTATGCCTGACAAATCATACAGCTGCAGATATTTAAGCCCCTGTTTCATGATGAAGCTACATCTCTCCAGTAGCACCCCAAGCATACATGTTTGGAACTGCGGCACATTCATGTTGACGTACTACACAATACAATAGCAATAATACATGGAACTGGAACTAGAATTTCTAATTTCTTGACAATATATCAATGAAATAATGTATATGTTTGTGTTTGTTTGTGTGTCTATCGACCTGCCAGCGCTTTTGTTTGGTAAGTCTCATCATCTTTGTTTTTAGATATATTTTTCCCACGTGGAATGTTTCCCTCTATTATATTCATATCATTAAAATAATAAAATTGGATAGACAAAAAAACCTACTCATGAAGCAGCGGCAGGAGAAAAGACACATAAAGGTTAAAGAAATGTGCAACCTTTCAGAGCAAGTGTCTCCTTTTTCTGGCAGAAGGGTTGGGGGGAGAGGAAGAGGGATGATTGTAAAGGACAGATGAAGATTGGAATGGGGAGAGTTTGGAAAAGTTGTCCAGAATTCCAGGTCATGGGATGTTGCCCATCACCTGGGGTTCTGGGTGACAAGGTGCTGTCGATGATACAGGACGGAATTGTTCAAGTGACACAGTAGACCCTAATGTAGAAGACAATTTCACCTCATCAGAAGTAGGAGTTAAATCATTTGTTTAACCATTTTGTGAATACATTCACTCACCAACTGTAGCCAGTTGTAATCAAATCAAATTAGAATTTTTGTGAATAAAGGCACTATTTATACAAACTGAAAATCACACATATAAAGTAATATGCATATTTACTCTGAAATAAATGACTGCTAACGTACCTTATTATGATACAGCAGATTTTAAGGAATTTACATACAGCTTTACTTGGTATGTGTCTGGATTAGAATCCTTGACACTTGTTTGGTCCATTCCATTTCAAGAATACAAAGCAGTCAGTAAAAAAGAATGCTTTTCACAAACAGCTAGCATAAAAGAAATTTGACTGGCAAAAAATACTGCTTTTTTTAATTACTGTGTTATGAAAATTTTGTCATTGGAAAATGTACAGAAATCTCCAATATTAAAACCTGAAGCCAGCTGCTGGCCACAAATGTCAACTGTAATAGTAGGTACACCATAAATAATAACAAGGAGAAAGAATACTCTGAGTAACACCTTCCGTGCCACTAATGCACATGTCCAGATTCATGGAAGGTTACAACTGGAGCCTATTACCACGTGCAGATAATGCATCTGCTAATTCTCTTAGTTCCACGCACTCTCATAATGGACCACACCTCTCTGGTCCCACCAAACACAGGGCATTGTATTCTGTCAAAGCAATTCAGTCTTGCAGTTAATGTGGATGGTGTGCCTGGGTCTATCCATGATTTTTTCTGCTTGGAATTCTCAATATAAATCAACTTTTGTTCCCCTGTAACTATACAATGCTAAAATGACTTCCTTTTGTTATTAGCAAGCAAAATTTCATGTGTTTTTGCACTTTTCCATTTGCCTATCATTTGATTCATGTGGTACCCATCTACCAGCCTTCTGAATCTGCAGATATTCATATCAGCAGATATTCATATCAGCGCACACTCCGCTGCAGAGTGAAAATCTCATTCTGGAAACTTCTGAATCTTCCCAGTCTCTCATAGCTGATTGCAAACAGCTTGTTGGCTTGTGCCCAATAGCTCAGTGAGTTGCTTTTATGTCTGCAAATCATCTTTGTTCACCAATGTTTCCAATTCCTCATATTCATATTTTTCTGGTGGTTTTCCACGTTTCTTGTCTACAACATTGAAGTCACAATTTTTGAAATGCCGAATCCATAGTTCACACATATCTTGTGATGAAGCATGTTCACCATAAGTATTATTCAGCAACAGTTTTCCTCAAATGAAAACAAAAAATTAATGCTGTCCACAAATGCTCTTTGTTCGGTATAAATTTTGACACATTGAACACATCACAACACAACACAACCTTTGCACACACTTTTCCAATTTATCAATCATGTGTGTCAGACACTTGTTGATGACACAACAAAATGATGCAGTATCAAATCTGTATGGCCCAAAATATATTGGTGTGACATCTGTTGTCTGAAATCCGCATTTCATACTTGTACACATGCTATACTGGTACTGAAGCACCTGAGACAAAAACTTTGTCATATCTGATACCTACAGCACTTCCTAGGATCCTCTGACAGCACAGTGCCTTCCAATTGTTCAACCTGGCCAGTCCACATTCACTGAATGTTAATAGTGGGCAGCTCCTGTGTCAAAAACTCTGAGCAGAAGACGAAAGTGGGCACTGTTCATGCAGCTGTCCCCTTACACATTAAAAACAAGTTGGCTGAAAGTCCATTTGTTGGGCCTGGAGGTGATCTTCCTGAAATGTCTGGACAAGTGCAGAAGCTGGGTTTGCTGGTCCTTCAGAGCTCCAGTGTTAGGCAGGTGATGAAGTGACTTAGGGAAATAGCAAGCAGGTCAGGAAGAAAGGCCAGTGTCTACTAATTTGCTTGCCATCAGGTCTCATCCAAGATGTGGAGGAGGCTCTGACAGCAGCAGTTGAGTGCACTGGATGCACAAACATGCAAATTATAGGTCGTGTTGACATGAATAATGCCTGCCACCTGGGTTCAGAGGCCGTCCTCAGTTTGTAGAAGTAACTGGCTTCCTTGATAATGACAGCTAGCCGCATGTGTGGGGTGGAAGCCAAGCTAGTGTTTTGCAGCATTGTTCCCAGAACTGATTGTGGTCCTCTGGCTAGGAATCATGATGAAAGAATTAAACTAGAGGTTTAGATGATCCCATGATGATGATGGGTGTGATTTTACTACCCTCTGCTAAACTGTGGACAATTGTACAGTCCTTCTTAACAGGTCAGGTGTGAATTATACACAGGAAGTGGCTACTAGGGTAATGGGATATGTGTAACATGCACATGCACTCCACAAGTTCAATAAGTTACATTCTGATTTCAGTTATCAGGCTATTATGGCATCATTTCTGCTTAGGGAATGAGACACTGAACAGATTTCAGATTACCTTGGAGGTCAACATGAAACCTTTATCTCTAAAACTGAAAATCTTGAGTATAGATGAACAAAGTTCAAGAATATTTTACAATATATCTTAGACAGGTATGTTCCAAGTCAATCAATATGTATTGCTGCCTCTTACAGATATATCACAAAAAGACCATGAAGACAGAACTATAGGGTGGCTTGTGAAGTGCAGATGTAGATTCAATCTTACGTTGTAGCTAACTTGAAATGTCTGAAAGAAGCTGCATAAATATTCAGTCAGACCTTGACAAGAGTTCAAATTGATGCAAAAATTGGCAACTAACTTTAAATATTCAGATATATAAAACTGTCAACTTCACAAAACAAAAAATGTTCTATCCTATGACTACACTATCAATGAGTCACACTTAGAATCGGTCAACTCATACAGATATATGGGAAAAAATACTTTGTGAGGATGTTAAATTGAATGATCATTTAGGTTTAGTTATTGGTAAAGCAACTTGCAGACTTTGGTTTATTGGAAGAACACTGGGAAAATGCAATCAGTCTACAAAGGAGATTGCTTACAAATCACTCACACAATCCATCCTAGAATATTCCTCAAGTGCGTGGGACCTGTACCAGATAGGATTAATAGATGATTTTGAACATATATGGAGAAGTGTAGCACAAATGATGACAGGTTTGTCTGACCCACGTGAGACTGTCACCGATATGCTGAAGAAACTAAACTGTCATACTCTTGAAGATCTATCTTGAAAAAGCCTACTTACAAAAGTTGCAAGAACCAGCTTTAAATGATGCCTCTAGGAACATTCTGCAAACCCCCTATGTATTGCTCCCATAAGGATCATGAGGACAAAATTAGATTAACTACAACACAAATGGAGGCATCCAAACAATCATTCTTCCCATGCTCCACACGCAAATAAAAATGGAAAAATCCTAATAACTGGTACAATGGGACATACACTGTGACAAATATTTCACAGCGGTTTGCAGAGTATAGATGTAGATTTTTTTTTTTTTTTTTTTTTTTTTTTTTTTTTTTTTTTTTTTTTTTTTTTTTTTTTTTAGCTTGATGCAGCATCACAGGAAGTGGGAAATAATTACCAGTTCATGTATAGTTTTGACTCAAACTTTCATTGTATGTAAGGTTATTTTTTGTCACTGAAAATTATTGAAATAATGGCCCACATACGCGAATATATAGAAGAAAGGGCTTAGCAGAGAAAATGCTTAAAATTTGTGATATCCTGGCCAGAATGCTGCGATTTGCTCTTCATTTTGTTATTTCATTAGTACTGAGCTATATTTTTATTTTATCTTTTTAACCTCTGAAGAAAAAGAGTTGTGTAAAACTTGGTATATGTTATGTGGCAAAAAGTCTCCAGCAATGATTAACTTCTGTGTGATGCCAGGCTATGCACCTGATGGTTATCAGGGATGTACAAAAATATTGAAACACCAAAAACACAACACTTTAGCAGACCTAATATGGTTTAGGAAAACTGTTTGCATTCAAAAAGCTTCCAGTCATCTTAAATGGATAAATACTGGTTCTGTATGGTTTTCAAGTGAATATTATACCATTCTTCCTGCAATATGATGGCAAGTTCAGGTAATTGTAATGGAGGCTGATAGCATTCAAGCGCCCTTCTCTCCAAAGCAGACCACAAAGACTGGTGACTGATGCAGTCAGGGGAGATGCAGCACTTCATCATTGTGCTTAGAAAACCAGCCCTTGATGATGCGAGCGGTGTGAACAGTGGCCTTGTCATCTCGGAACTTTGCATCACCATTGGGAAACAAATATTGTGCCAATGGATTGACCCAATCAACCAAAATGTTCACATAATCCTTGGCAGTAACATGACCTTGTGGAGTAAGCAGGGGCACAATGGAATGCCATGATACAGCAGCCCCAATCGTAAACATTCCCGCACCATGTTTCACCCTTGGGATGCAAACTCAGCCAGCTGTTGGAACAGTTTGCAGCAAGACTTCTCCAACCAAATGACTTTCTTCCATTGCTCCAAAGTCCACATTTTATTGCTTCAGCACACTGTTCTCTTGTTACAGGCATTTGCATCACTGCCAAGTGGTTTTGGAATTCCAGGTCACCCCTCAATTCCCATGTTATGGACCTCCCTTTGTGTTGTTTTGGTACGCAAAGGGTTCACAGGTGCAATGTTTTCATCAATGTCCTCATTAATGCCCCTCTGTCATGATAACTCAACAAACACTTTCTTATTCATTGTGACTTTGCGGATAATTATTTCTTGCTTTCACTGTATGCAGCATAAATCTGTGATATGGTGCCTCTTGAAGCACCACATACTTCAGCTGCCTTGATTATGAGGGCACTCTCCATACAAGCATCAACAATATGTCCATGTTCAAATTCATTTAGCTCCAACATAATGCACTCACAACTACATTGACACCATGACTGACATTTGAAACGTATTGATGGCACTTCACAGATGCCATTCGTGGTCAAATATGATGACACCATATGCTGGGTTGGCTAGCATCTGCATTTATGTTCAAGCATGCATTTCTTACAGTGTTTTCATATTATTGTGCAACCCCTCTAAGTGTCAAGATTAAGAACATGTCTTCTGCCACAATTATTCAATAGAAACAACTGAATGAGTTCAGATGAGTTATGATTGTTGAGACTCACAAGTTTGAGCATTCTGTAGGAGTGATTTTTTAGATGTGAACTACAGTGAAGTGCAAAAATATCAGAGAAGCACAGGTAACAAATACTTCTCTGGCAGGCTTAAGAAATTAACTAAATCTATTAGGCATACTACGCAAACTAATCTTCAGAAATCCTGGACAATTGTTGCAGAGGACTTCTGCTGTGGCTCAGGTAGAAAGATCAGTGACAAAGAGATCCATGGAAATGTGATAGGACAGTTCTCAGTAACATTATTTTTCTCTTAAGCCATAGATCTGAGTATTAGAAAGATTTTATATCCTGTAATCTGATCAAAGGAACAAACATTGTCATGCCTATAATTCTCTCTCCCACTTAAAAATAAATAAATAAATAAAATGAAAAACTACTAAATATTAAGATTCCTCTATAGAGTAGAAGCGGTTGTCAAGTGGATATAATTTAAGTTTGTGGAGTTAGTTTTATCATCCATTAAATTCTTTACATCACTGTGTAGGTGGTCATTGGTTTTCAAGGGTGAATACCTCACTTCTCTCTGTGGCATCCTAAAACTGAGTGATGGATGGTGTAATAATTTCTCTTTCTAGTATTGTAGTTATGAATGTTGTTTTCGGACTGTGAGTGATAGTTGTTCACAACAAACTTAATTAGGGAGTGAATTGACTGTGATGCTGTTGTCAGTATGCTCAACTCTTTAAAAGTACTATCTACCAGAAGTTCCATGGTGGGCACCACATATTAACCTCATTCTGTGCTCCTGCACAACAAACACACTGTGATATTATCTATAACACAAAAGTTGCAGAGACATTTATGACAACCTGTAATAGTGACTTCCAGCTTAGGTTATTTTATTTGTTTCCTCTACTGCATTACCCTCATGTATTATTTCTAATGATGTGCTGACCTCATACAGTACTGAATTGCCTCTGCCGTCTTTTCTCAGAAACAGACCATTTTCAGAGAACCTGCTAATTTTCAAGCAATTATTTAGATTTTCAAGTATCATTATGCTTGATAATAATGCTTGCATGAGCAGCAAAGAAAATTATTTCTGCTTGAATATACAATGCATGATTCTTTAAGTATCTGACAAGAACAAGATTGGACCTGATATCGATCCCTGTGGCACACCTGTAGTGATTATTTCCCATTCTGAAAATGCTGTTTCATTGTATTAACTCCTTAAGTTTCTTGATGCAACACTCTGCACCCTGAAAAGCAATTAACAGCAAGATCTGTGAGACACTAATACACATTGCTTAGGGAGGTGCAGTGTGATTATTGGTTTGTGGATCAGTGGAGAGACATTCACCAGAGAGCAGATGGTATGGCACTCAAGTGGCTATGTGTATCCCTTAAACTCTGTCCACAAAGGACCCTGACATCATCATACAAAGAAAATCAGATGTATTTCTGTAATATAATGCTCAAAACTCCAACCTGAATTGCATCTAACACCTTTGAGAAGAACTGCTAGTAGCATTTGGAAGGGTACTAGGTACCCAAGGAATGAGAAAAGTCTGTTATTACTTCATTCTATAAGATTGAGCAGGATGGTAGAAATTACTGGAGCCTAAATGTGATGCTATCACTAGCACGACTAAATGGGAAAATTTTAAAAGAAAGAATACAGATGGAGGCTATAATATCTGAAGAAGAGAATGGTTTAAGACCAGGACACTCATGTATTGATGGAATACTCACTTTACATAATCTGATAGAGAAGAGAATTGCCAGAGACCAATTTAGTCTCTGTGAATGTGTAAAATGCCTGCGATACAATACTGCAAAACAATCTGTGGACAAGTGTGAAGAATAGTGGTGTGTCAAATCCTTACCTCAAAGCAGTTAAACAGGTATATGTCAACTGTGTGAGTGCTGTAAGTGTAGGAAATTCAGTGTCATCAGAGTTTCATGTTACAAAAGGGCAATACCAAGGATGCTATTTAAAATTTATGTGGAGGAAGCAGTTAAAAAGCCTAGAAGAGAAAATGTGTACACTTTTTTCTTTGCTAATGAATGAGTCATCATTGGAAGAGACTAGAATGACACTGAGTACATGCTCCAGAAGTTGAAAGAAAAATGGGACCACACAGTTAGCTTGACAATAACCGAATATATGAAGACTGGAACCAGTGAGCCCAGGGGATGTAAGTCTTTTAAGGATTTGGGAATTACAATATCATCAAATGGAAAAAGTGAAGGTTGTCATGCTCAAATTGTTCCAGAACTGAGAACTAGGCAAAGCCTGATGTGGAAAGCTCTAAAATATTTAGTGAGGCATGGAATGTATATCAGGAAGATAGATTAGAAGCCATAGGAGGACAAGTATTCATTGCAGTTGACAAAAATATTGTGTGTATTGAGTTTGAAACTGAGTCTTGATTGTGAAGTTACCTGGACATATGCAAGAGGTCTAGATGAACTCAAGTTAATTACTGTCTGTTTTTACCATCTGCCCAGTTCTGCTATCACAGTTTTCAAAACACTCAAAGGAAGTCCAAGGTCAGTAGCATGGAAATACCTGTATCATGCAATAATAACTGGAGGAAAAGTTGACCTACTGAGTATAGACTAGGATGTCTGTGGATTCACTGCAGGTGCTATGGATGCCAATCTTGTGAAATACTGCCGAATACAGTTTTCTGAAAACTGTCTTGGGCAACTTTTTCAGCAGCCCCTATACAATGGAAATATTTAAGCCCTGTAGCTACAAACAGGTCCAAACTTATCAACAGTGTTGCTACAGAAATGCATGCATCTGTGAAAAGATTAATGCTTATAAACAATACAGCAATTGCCTTCTTACCATAGCAAAAGATCTTGCTGAGAACCCTAGAAAATTCTGGTCCTCCATAAAATCACTAAGAGGGCCAATGGCTCCTATTCAGTCAGTTGTTGACTGGTCTGGTGTGACAATAGAAGACAGCAAAGGACAGGTGAAGTTGTAAATTTCACATTTAAGAAATGATTCATGCAGGAGGACTGTACAAATATACTGTTGTCTGGTCATAACACAGACCACCGTATGGAGGACATAGAAATAAGCATTCCAGGCATAGAGAAGCAACTGAGAGAGTTGAAAACAAATAAGTTGCCAGGTCCAGATGGAATCCAAATTCGGTTTTTCAGAGAGTCCTCTACTGCATCAGCCCATTACTTAGCTCGTATTTACCATGAATCACTCACCCAGCACAGAGTCCCAAGTGACCGGAAAAAATTGCAGATGACTCCTGCACATTAGAAGGGTAAAAGAACAGAACTGCAAAATTACAAACCAATATCCTTAACACAGCTTTGCCACAGAATTCTTCAGTATATTCACGGTTCGAATATAATGAATTTTCTTGAAACGGAATTGGTCTGTCCACAAATCAGCATGTATTTAGAAAGCATCACTTGAGTGAAACTCATCTCGTCTTTTTGTCAGAAGATATCCTGCAAACCATTGATGAACAGCAACAGACCTCTTATTCCTAGGTTTCTGGAAAGTGTTTGACATAGTGCCTCACTGAAGACTGTTAACCCTTTAACTGCTCTGGATGCGTTAACGCGCTCGCCTTTGTACCTGAAAGTGTCTACATGTAGACACGTTCATAGTACCAGGTACAAGGACTGGTGGCATGCATAAACACGTTCAGAGCACACAGGGACATGTACAAAGGCACGCGCCTTAACACTTCCAGTGCAGTTAAAGGGTTAATGAAGGTACAAGCATACAGAATAGGTTCCCTGATACGTGAATGACTCAAAGACTTCTTTAGCTGTAGAACCTAGTACTGTGTCATTGACAGTAAGTGTTCATCAGACACAAGGGTATCATCGAGAGTGCCACAAGGAAGTGTGATAGGCCCACAGTTTTCCTCTGTATATATAAATAATCTATCTAAAAAGAAAGATGATGAAACTTACCAAACAAAAGCGCTGGCAGGTCGATAGACACACAAACAAACACAAACATACACACAAAATTCTAGCTTTCGCAACCAATGGTTGCCTCGTCAGGAAAGAGGGAAGGAGAAGGAAAGACAAAAGGATATGGGTTTTAAGGGAGAGGGTAAGGAGTCATTCCAATCCCGGGAGCGGAAAGACTTACCTTAGGGGGAAAAAAGGACAGGTATACACTCGCACACACACACATATCCATCCACACATACACAGACACAAGCAGACATTTGTAAAGGCAAAGAGTTTGGGCAGAGATGTCAGTCGGGGCGGATGTACAGAGGCAAAGATGAAGTTGAAAGACAGGTGGGGTATGAGCGGCGGCAAATTGAAATTAGAAATTAGCGGAGATTGAGGCCTGGCGGATAGCGAGAAGAAAGGATATGCTGAAGGGCAAGTTCCCATCTCCGGAGTTCTGACAGGTTGGTGTTAGTGGGAAGTATCCAGATAACCCGGACGGTGTAACACTGTGCCAAGATGTGCTGGCCGTGCACCAAGGCATGTTTAGCCACAGGGTGATCCTCATTACCAACAAACACTGTCTGCCTGTGTCCATTCATGTGAATGGACAGTTTGTTGCTGGTCATTCCCACATAGAACGCTTCACAGTGTAGGCAGGTCAGTTGGTAAATCACGTGGGTGCTTTCACACGTGGCTCTGCCTTTGATCGTGTACACCTTCCGGGTTACAGGACTGGAATAGGTGGTGGTGGGAGGGTGCATGGGACAGGTTTTACACCGGGGGCGGTTACAGGGGTAGGAGCCAGAGGGTAGGGAAGGTGGTTTGGGGATTTCATAGGGATGAACTAAGAGGTTGCGAAGGTTAGGTGGACGGCGGAAAGACACTCTTGGTGGAGTGGGGAGGATTTCATGAAGGATGGATCTCATTTCAGGGCAGGATTTGAGGAAGTCGTATCCCTGCTGGAGAGCCACATTCAGAATCTGATCCAGTCCCGGAAAGTATCCTGTCACAAGTGGGGCACTTTTGGGGTTCTTCTGTGGAAGGTTCCGGGTTTGAGGAGATGAGGATGTGGCTCTGGTTATTTGCTTCTGTACCAGGTCGGGAGGGTAGTTACGGGATGCAAAAGCTGTTTTTAGGTTGTTGGTGTAATGGTTCAAGGATTCCGGACTGGAGCAGATTCGTTTGCCACGAAGACCTAGGCTGTAGGGAAGGGACCGTTTGATGTGGAATGGGTGGCAGCTGTCATAATGGAGGTACTGTTGCTTGTTGGTGGGTTTAATGTGGACGGACGTGTGAAGCTGGCCATTGGACAGGTGGAGGTCAACGTCAAGGAAAGTGGCATGGGATTTGGAGTAGGACCAGGTGAATCTGATGGAACCAAAGGAGTTGAGGTTGGAGAGGAAATTCTGGAGTTCTTCTTCACTGTGAGTCCAGATCACGAAAATGTCATCAATAAATCTGTACCAAACTTCGGGTTGGCAGGCCTGGGTAACCAGGAAGGCTTCCTCTAAGCGACCCATGAATAGGTTGGCATACGAGGGGGCCATCCTGGTACCCATGGCTGTTCCCTTTAATTGTTGGTATGTCTGGCCTTCAAAAGTGAAGAAGTTGTGGGTCAGGATGAAGCTGGCTAAGGTAATGAGGAAAGAGGTTTTAGGTAGGGCGGCAGGTGATCGGCGTGAAAGGAAGTGCTCCATCGCAGCGAGGCCCTGGATATGCGGAATATTTGTGTATAAGGAAGTGGCATCAATGGTTACAAGGATGGTTTCCAGGGGTAACAGACTGGGTAGGGATTCCAGGCGTTTGAGAAAGTGGTTGGTGTCTTTGATGAAGGATGGGAGACTGCATGTAATGGGTTGAAGGTGTTGATCTACGTAGGCAGAGATGCGTTCGGTGGGGGCTTGGTAACCAGCTCAGAACCTTAGGCCCCCTACAAAACCTTTCACCCGACTCCATCAACCTCCTGACCCCACCAACACCCCGCACCCCTACCTTCTACCTTCTTCCCAAAATTCACAAACCCAATCATCCCGGCCGTCCCATTGTAGCTGGTTACCAAGCCCCCACCGAACGCATCTCTGCCTACGTAGATCAACACCTTCAACCCATTACATGCAGTCTCCCATCCTTCATCAAAGACACCAACCACTTTCTCAAACGCCTGGAATCCCTACCCAGTCTGTTACCCCTGGAAACCATCCTTGTAACCATTGATGTCACTTCCTTATACACAAATATTCCGCATATCCAGGGCCTCGCTGCGATGGAGCACTTCCTTTCACGCCGATCACCTGCCGCCCTACCTAAAACCTCTTTCCTCATTACCTTAGCCAGCCTCATCCTGACCCACAACTTCTTCACTTTTGAAGGCCAGACATACCAACAATTAAAGGGAACAGCCATGGGTACCAGGATGGCCCCCTCGTATGCCAACCTATTCATGGGTCGCTTAGAGGAAGCCTTCCTGGTTACCCAGGCCTGCCAACCCGAAGTTTGGTACAGATTTATTGATGACATTTTCGTGATCTGGACTCACAGTGAAGAAGAACTCCAGAATTTCCTCTCCAACCTCAACTCCTTTGGTTCCATCAGATTCACCTGGTCCTACTCCAAATCCCATGCCACTTTCCTTGACGTTGACCTCCACCTGTCCAATGGCCAGCTTCACACGTCCGTCCACATTAAACCCACCAACAAGCAACAGTACCTCCATTATGACAGCTGCCACCCATTCCACATCAAACGGTCCCTTCCCTACAGCCTAGGTCTTCGTGGCAAACGAATCTGCTCCAGTCCGGAATCCTTGAACCATTACACCAACAACCTAAAAACAGCTTTTGCATCCCGTAACTACCCTCCCGACCTGGTACAGAAGCAAATAACCAGAGCCACATCCTCATCTCCTCAAACCCGGAACCTTCCACAGAAGAACCCCAAAAGTGCCCCACTTGTGACAGGATACTTTCCGGGACTGGATCAGATTCTAAATGTGGCTCTCCAGCAGGGATACGACTTCCTCAAATCCTGCCCTGAAATGAGATCCATCCTTCATGAAATCCTCCCCACTCCACCAAGAGTGTCTTTCCGCCGTCCACCTAACCTTCGCAACCTCTTAGTTCATCCCTATGAAATCCCCAAACCACCTTCCCTACCCTCTGGCTCCTACCCCTGTAACCGCCCCCGGTGTAAAACCTGTCCCATGCACCCTCCCACCACCACCTATTCCAGTCCTGTAACCCGGAAGGTGTACACGATCAAAGGCAGAGCCACGTGTGAAAGCACCCACGTGATTTACCAACTGACCTGCCTACACTGTGAAGCGTTCTATGTGGGAATGACCAGCAACAAACTGTCCATTCGCATGAATGGACACAGGCAGACAGTGTTTGTTGGTAATGAGGATCACCCTGTGGCTAAACATGCCTTGGTGCACGGCCAGCACATCTTGGCACAGTGTTACACCGTCCGGGTTATCTGGATACTTCCCACTAACACCAACCTGTCAGAACTCCGGAGATGGGAACTTGCCCTTCAGCATATCCTTTCTTCTCGCTATCCGCCAGGCCTCAATCTCCGCTAATTTCTAATTTCAATTTGCCGCCGCTCATACCCCACCTGTCTTTCAACTTCATCTTTGCCTCTGTACATCCGCCCCGACTGACATCTCTGCCCAAACTCTTTGCCTTTACAAATGTCTGCTTGTGTCTGTGTATGTGTGGATGGATATGTGTGTGTGTGCGAGTGTATACCTGTCCTTTTTTCCCCCTAAGGTAAGTCTTTCCGCTCCCGGGATTGGAATGACTCCTTACCCTCTCCCTTAAAACCCATATCCTTTTGTCTTTCCTTATCCTTCCCTCTTTCCTGACGAGGCAACCATTGGTTGCGAAAGCTAGAATTTTGTGTGTATGTTTGTGTTTGTTTGTGTGTCTATCGACCTGCCAGCGCTTTTGTTTGGTAAGTTTCATCATCTTTCTTTTTAGATATATTTTTCCCACGTGGAATGTTTCCCTCTATTATATTCATATCATTAATTTGAAGCCAACAATCACGTTTGTTATTGTTACCGTTATTGTTATTGTCACTGTTACATTTCGAAGTCTTTTCTGTCGTCTTATTTCCTCTTTCTGTTTTTGCCAGCAGTTTCACTTTCTATTCACCTTCTCCTTTTTTACCGTAATCCAGTATACAATTTCATCCCGTCGATATACACTCAATAATACGTAATAATACGTAAATCACTTCGAAACCATAACCAAAAAAATTTTTTTTTTTTTCCGCTTTGCTGCTATAAAATCCACCGTTTCCAGTCCACAAACAGTTCCTTTTAGCTATTAAACAACCCTTTTGGCAGTTTTAATATCTTTTGCTTTATTTCCATTTCCGTTTTTCTCACATCACCGATCATTTTTAGCCGCTTCCCACAGGTTTTAACGTCATTATTTCTTCATCAAACAATTGTTAGCTTCATTTCCATAATCTGCCACCACCAAACCACTCCTTTTAATACATCCTCACGTAGTTTTTTCGAAATTTTCCCGAATTTCTCCACCCTTTAACGTGTTTTGGCGGCGACACAACCACCTAACCTTTATGCACATCATTATCTACCTACACAAGTTCACCACAGGATCAACATAGCCCAGCCCTAACCAACCCTTTTTCGCCTTTTTTCACACCAGATCTCCATTTGCTTTCTAATTTTACCTTTATCTCTCCCCATATATTTTTTCATATTTATTTTCATTTTCATTTCAGCCTCGTGTTCCACTTTCCACCTTCTAGTACCATGTCACCCTCACAACACCTTCACAACGACCCCATTAAGTTTTATTTACATTCCCTCCGCAAACATGCCTTCGCCCTAGCCAGATTACACTCCCATATTTTATTTTCTCAGGCTTGTCTGACATTTGGCATCACCCCCAAAGGCCTCACACTTAAAGTTCCCATCTCTGGCTGCAACCCTTCTTTCCATCAGTCCCTATACCAGTTCCAAACCAAACAATCCATTGCCCTCACCCACCTAATCCTTCACCTACACATCCACTCAGCCAATCAACACGCCCATCAACTCCTATCCTTTATAAAAATCCTCAATCTTTCCTCTCCCACATCCACACCTGTTGTTCAGAGCATCCTCCTACAGGCCAACCGCAAATTAGAGCAGCATGCCACCCTCCACCTTAAAAAACTATCCAATCTCCTGGTTTCCCACCTCCGGAAAGGCAACTCACTCACCCTTCACAACCTTTCCAGCAAACCTCAACCTCCTCTCATTGCACACAAACCCAGTCTCTCCCATCTACTCAATCTCCCACTTCCAGCTCCACTCCCTCCAAAACCTCAAAATTCCAATCAACGCAATCTGGAACCACAACACCCCAATTCAGTTGTTAACCTTTCCTCCAAACCTCTCTCCCAATCCGAAACCTCTGTCCTATCCAAAGGCCTCACCTTCAGCCCCACTCCCAGATTTAACCAAACAGCCCTCGTCAAAGATTTACTGTCCTACACCCGTACTCTCTGCTGGAAATATCACTTTGCCACGAAGAAAAATGATCCTAATCCTACTCCTAATGATCCAACTCCCCAAGACACTATCCAAATTGAACCATGCCTGGAACAGTTCCGTCCTCCGTCACAGCGGGACCCACCTCCTCTTCCTCAAAATCACCCTCTCCTAACCTTCCAGGAATTTCTGACTTCCAGCCTTGCCTCTCAATCCTTCTTAAAAAACCTTAATCCTACTCCCAACATCACCACTGCTGAAGCCCAGGCTATCCGTGATCTGAAGGCTGACCGATCCATCGTCATTCTTCCGGCGGACAAGGGTTCCACAACTGTGGTACTTGATCGCCGGGAGTATGTGGCTGAGGGACTGCGTCAGCTTTCAGACAACACTACTTACAAAGTTTGCCAAGGCAATCCCATTCCTGATGTCCAGGCGGAGCTTCAAGGAATCCTCAGAACCTTAGGCCCCCTACAAAACCTTTCACCCGACTCCATCAACCTCCTGACCCCACCAACACCCCGCACCCCTACCTTCTACCTTCTTCCCAAAATTCACAAACCCAATCATCCCGGCCGTCCCATTGTAGCTGGTTACCAAGCCCCCACCGAACGCATCTCTGCCTACGTAGATCAACACCTTCAACCCATTACATGCAGTCTCCCATCCTTCATCAAAGACACCAACCACTTTCTCAAACGCCTGGAATCCCTACCCAGTCTGTTACCCCTGGAAACCATCCTTGTAACCATTGATGCCACTTCCTTATACACAAATATTCCGCATATCCAGGGCCTCGCTGCGATGGAGCACTTCCTTTCACGCCGATCACCTGCCGCCCTACCTAAAACCTCTTTCCTCATTACCTTAGCCAGCTTCATCCTGACCCACAACTTCTTCACTTTTGAAGGCCAGACATACCAACAATTAAAGGGAACAGCCATGGGTACCAGGATGGCCCCCTCGTATGCCAACCTATTCATGGGTCGCTTAGAGGAAGCCTTCCTGGTTACCCAGGCCTGCCAACCCGAAGTTTGGTACAGATTTATTGATGACATTTTCGTGATCTGGACTCACAGTGAAGAAGAACTCCAGAATTTCCTCTCCAACCTCAACTCCTTTGGTTCCATCAGATTCACCTGGTCCTACTCCAAATCCCATGCCACTTTCCTTGACGTTGACCTCCACCTGTCCAATGGCCAGCTTCACACGTCCGTCCACATTAAACCCACCAACAAGCAACAGTACCTCCATTATGACAGCTGCCACCCATTCCACATCAAACGGTCCCTTCCCTACAGCCTAGGTCTTCGTGGCAAACGAATCTGCTCCAGTCCGGAATCCTTGAACCATTACACCAACAACCTAAAAACAGCTTTTGCATCCCGTAACTACCCTCCCGACCTGGTACAGAAGCAAATAACCAGAGCCACATCCTCATCTCCTCAAACCCGGAACCTTCCACAGAAGAACCCCAAAAGTGCCCCACTTGTGACAGGATACTTTCCGGGACTGGATCAGATTCTGAATGTGGCTCTCCAGCAGGGATACGACTTCCTCAAATCCTGCCCTGAAATGAGATCCATCCTTCATGAAATCCTCCCCACTCCACCAAGAGTGTCTTTCCGCCGTCCACCTAACCTTCGCAACCTCTTAGTTCATCCCTATGAAATCCCCAAACCACCTTCCCTACCCTCTGGCTCCTACCCCTGTAACCGCCCCCGGTGTAAAACCTGTCCCATGCACCCTCCCACCACCACCTATTCCAGTCCTGTAACCCGGAAGGTGTACACGATCAAAGGCAGAGCCACGTGTGAAAGCACCCACGTGATTTACCAACTGACCTGCCTACACTGTGAAGCGTTCTATGTGGGAATGACCAGCAACAAACTGTCCATTCGCATGAATGGACACAGGCAGACAGTGTTTGTTGGTAATGAGGATCACCCTGTGGCTAAACATGCCTTGGTGCACGGCCAGCACATCTTGGCACAGTGTTACACCGTCCGGGTTATCTGGATACTTCCCACTAACACCAACCTGTCAGAACTCCGGAGATGGGAACTTGCCCTTCAGCATATCCTTTCTTCTCGCTATCCGCCAGGCCTCAATCTCCGCTAATTTCTAATTTCAATTTGCCGCCGCTCATACCCCACCTGTCTTTCAACTTCATCTTTGCCTCTGTACATCCGCCCCGACTGACATCTCTGCCCAAACTCTTTGCCTTTACAAATGTCTGCTTGTGTCTGTGTATGTGTGGATGGATATGTGTGTGTGTGCGAGTGTATACCTGTCCTTTTTTCCCCCTAAGGTAAGTCTTTCCGCTCCCGGGATTGGAATGACTCCTTACCCTCTCCCTTAAAACCCATATCCTTTTGTCTTTCCTTATCCTTCCCTCTTTCCTGACGAGGCAACCATTGGTTGCGAAAGCTAGAATTTTGTGTGTATGTTTGTGTTTGTTTGTGTGTCTATCGACCTGCCAGCGCTTTTGTTTGGTAAGTTTCATCATCTTTCTTTTTAGATATATTTTTCCCACGTGGAATGTTTCCCTCTATTATATATATATAAATAATCTGATGGACAGGTGGCTGTTTGCTGATGGTGCTGTGGTGTACAGGAAGGTATTGACATTGAGTGACTGTAGAAAGATACAAGGTAACTTAAGACAAAATTTCTAGTTGGTGTGATGAATGACAGCTACATCTAAATGTAGCAAAAGTAAGTTAATGCAGGTGAGTAGGGGAAACAACCCCATAATGTTCGACTGCAGCGCTACCAGTGCACTGCTTGACACTGTCACATCAATTAAATAAATAGGCATAACACTGCAAAGCAGTATGAAACCGAAGGAGCACAAAGGACAGTAGTAGGGAAGGCAAATTGTTGACTTCAGTTTATTGGGAGAATTTTAGGAAAATTCATTTCATATGTAAAGGACACTGCGTACTGCTCACTCATGCAACCAATTGTTGGGTACTTCTCACCTGTTTGGGATCGCCATCAGGCCAGATTAAGTAAAGCAATTCAGAGCTAGGTTGCTAGACTTTTTACCTGTAGGTTCGATCAACACATGAGTTTTATGGACATGCTTTATGAACTCAGATGAGGGTACCTGGAGGGAAAACAATGTTATTTTTGGAAAATACTGTTGGACAAAATTTAGATAAACAGAATTTGAAGCCAACTGCAGATCAGTTCTACTGCCGCCAATGTACATTTTGCATAATGACCACAAGGATAAGATAAGAGGAGGCATATGGACAGTCATTTTTCCATTGCTCTGATTGTGAGTGGAACAGGAAAGGAAATGTCTAGTAGTGGTACAAGGTACCCTTCACAGTGCACCATCCAGTGTCTTGTGGAGCATGAATGTCAATGTAAATGTAGAAGTGAAGATGACATAAATAATACAGTAGGGCAGGGCAAGAGGGCCTTTCGACAACCGAAGCGCAGTTCAAGCAAGTGATATTGTTCAGTTGTTGAAAACATCGCTACACACGGAGCAGAAACATAAGCAATAAAAAGTGCCAAATGGACTTGTTGAGGTAAAGATATGACATCTCCAAGCTGTACTGTGTACAAAATACTAACATAAGAAAGACTATAGGTATCAACAAATCAATAGTAGACAACATAAAGATTAAGCATCAAAAATTATATGAATGTCAAGAAAGGATGGACAAGAAAGTGTGAGAGTGGACCCCAGTGAAAGAAGGAAGTGTGGGAGACCTACAAGTAGCTGAGGTTGAGTTGTTCAGGATGGGATGGATGACAGAGGACTATAAGAAGGAGACTGGTATGATCAGAGGAAATGGAATATAGGAAGCAAGAAGTAGTGTGAGCTGTAGAATACTCACAAGATGGTGATGGTGGTGGGGATGACGATGATGATGATGGTGACAGGCTGTCAATTTCATGCCAGGTCAATCAACCACAAATTAAGCACAGTTATTCATGAAGAAGAAAATTCAACTCAGAAAATTGTTAAATTCAAAAACACAAACGTTCACTAGTAATTAACATCAGGAATGGTGATTTCCAGCACTGAATATTGAAACACATAAAAATAGATCGCAGTATTTCTAGCTTTCAGAACACCAGTATCATCTTTAAGGAGGGTAGGGGGGTGTGGGGGTAAGCAAGGAATTGTTTGGGAAAGGTTAGACACCAAGGGCCAGATCATTCAAAATCCAGGCTAAGAGGGACATAAAAGGAAGGGATGCAAAGGTGAAGAAAGGATTCAGAAAGAGAGAGAGAGAGAGGGGGGGGGGGGGGGTTCAAAGATAATGCATTGGTTAACAGAGATCCAGAAAGCAATAGATACAGGCACCCAAGTAGATGCCGTGTTCCTTGACTTGTGGAACGCATTTAGTACAGTTCCACACTGCCGCCTACTGAACAAAATACAAGTTCATGGAATATCAGACAATTGTGTGACTGAATCAAAGAATTTCTAACAAACAGAACACAACATGTCATTCTGAATGGAGAGAAGTCATCAAATGTAAAAGTAACTTCAGGTCTGCCCAAGAGGAGTGTTGTAGGACCATTACTTTTTACAATATGTATAAATGATATAGTATAATATCAGAAGTTCCATGTGGCATTTGCAGATGATACTGTTGTATGCAGAGAAGTCACGACACTAGAAAATTGTAGATAAGTACAGCAAAACATGCAGAGGACTGACACTTGGTTTAGGGAGTGGCAACATAAACAAATGTAACACACTGCAAATACACAGACAGAAAGACATTTATTGTATAATTATTCAGCAGAACAACAATATTTAGACATACACATATAGAATGATTTGAAATGGAACAGGAATGACATCATAAAATTAACTGCAAGTAAGGCAGATGCCACACTGAGATTCATTTGAAGAAACCCTAGGAAATGTAGTCCATCAACAAAGGAAGTATCTTACAAGACATTCGTTCTACCAATACTTGAATATTGTTCATCAGTATGGGATCCATATCAGGTAGGCCAGATAGAGGAAATAGAGAAGATCATAAGAGCAGCAGTATGTTTCATTACAGGTTCATTTCATAAGTGCAAAAGTGGCATGGAGATGTTCAGTCAATCCCAGTGGCAGACACTGCAAGAGAGGCATTCAGCATTATGGTATTGTCTACGGTTAAAAGTTCTGAGAGCATATGTTCCGAGAAGAGTCAACCAGGATATTCCTTCCTCCTACGTATATCTCATGAAAAGACCATCAAGATAGTGAGATTCAAGCCCACATGGAGGCTCACCGACAATCGTTTTGCCTGTGAACCATATGTGACTGGAACAGGAAAATGGGGAATTGACACTGATACACAAAGTATCCTCCGCCACAGACCATAGGTGTCATGCAGAATATAGATGTAAATGTGACAGTTCAGAGACTGACAAGTGTCCATCCAGTCGTAACTAACTGCTCTTCTCTGCCTGAAGAAACAGTCTGCTGTTCTGAAATCTAGCAGTTCTGGAGTCCATTTTTGTGTTTTATCAGCAGCACTGTGAGCTATACCTCCAGAAGGTATTTACTGGCTAGCATTTCTATCTCTGTGGGTATAGCACCAATTATTTATCATTTCAATGGAAGACTGGAAACAAATTTTGCCTTTAGTTATTCAGAATTTTGCAGGAGTTTTACCAAAACAATTCAGTGCTGCAGTAGTAGCAAAAGTAAATTTTACATACTATTAGTTATATGATGGGCATCTTTATAATGAACAATATAGGCTAAGTTTTGAGTATTTTATTTGCATAATGTCTGTAACATATTTTCATAAGCAAACAGACAAAATGGTTTAATGAAAAGCTAACAGTAAATTCTCAGGAACACATCAGACATAGAATAAATATGACACTTTTGAAATTGGATACTGCTTTGTCCAACAACAGAGAGATCTAAGTAAAGAGGGAGAAATATGTTATCCAAGGTTCAAGATCCACAACAGGGATCACTATACTGTTTTCCATTTTAATAGTTTTAACGAGGATCACAGTAGTTGTCCAAATATTAAGACAGTATTATAATTCACATTAAAACCATATTTTTCACAAAACATCTGAGATATCTGCTGTAAGTAACATTGCCAGCTTTTCAGTCACTTGAACTGACTGAATAAGTGCAAATAAGCAATTTCATTCATATATGAAAAACAGAATGCAATGGGTGGAGGTCTCTCACACAAAATTCAATTATACAATGTATCACCCTCATAACGTAGAATATTAGAGGCCCTCAAGAAAGAATGCTGGGCCTAATAGTATTCATCAGTTATTTTCACCACAGTGAAACGACAAAGCTGAAGAAATCCTAATGCATGTATGTGGATGGACAGAAAAGAACAAATTAACCCAACATGAGGAAAAAAACAGCAGTGTTACTTTCTACATGAGCAGAATCCAACAGAAACTCTATAAAGGTGAAAGATGAGCTCACAGAATATGTACCAAAAACAGAATTTCTAGCGATGCATGTTGTCTCACAGTTAAAGTGGACTGATCGTATTACAGTCCTCAGAAAGTGAATAAGCACTAGAACAACACATTTTGCATATGTCCATTCTGAAATTAATTATGGCATATTATGACATAACCTGCTGGGGGAACAAAGGAGTAGATTGTAGAACAAACTTTAAGCTACAAAAATGGCTGTATGAATTATAACAAGAAGTAGCAAGAGAATTCACTGCACTGAGTTGTTTAAATCTTTGAGAACTTTGATTCTTCCATATAAATACATTTTACAAACAGTGACCTAAAGAAAGACACTAACCAGTATTCAATAAACAGGTCTATGCAAGAATATAAAAACAGATCCAGTCCAAGTTACGTATCAGGAAGAAACCTAAAACAAAAACCCCAAAAGGAATAAAATTACACAACAAACTTCCACAAGTGATCAAAGACCAAAATGAAATACATGCCTTTAGAAATACCCTTAAAAGTATCTGTTAGAAAAATGTTTTATACTGTCACGGATTAGCTAAAATGATATGTAAATATCTATGATTAAGAGGCTTTTTACAGCATATTCTGTAGAATATTTAAATGCTCTAGAAGGATGTGACATAGTAAAGCAAATAATGTATGTATCTATTTATGTGTCAGAACTTGTGTACATTTATGTATGTATATGTCTTTGTTGTGTACATTTAAGTGCTGACATCATCCGTACAATTTTTATTGTCTACTGATAGATAAATAAATACCAGTTGCTGGCCGCGATGGTCTCGCGGTTCTAGGCGCTCAGTCCGGAACCGCGCGACTGCTACGGTCGCAGGTTTGAATCCTGCCTCGGGCATGGATGTGTGTGATGTCCTTAGGTTAGTTAGGTTTAAGTAGTTCTAAGTTCTAGGGGACTGATGACCACAGATGTTAAGTCCCATAGTGCTCAGAGCCATATGAACCATTTTTAAATACCAGTTGTGTGAAATGGAGAGGTTACTAATGTAAATGGTGAACTTTTCTGTGCCATCAGTGGTAACACAATACTACTGCCAGTTTACATATTTTTGTATGAAAAATGCTCTCAGGCCTTCATTTTGAAGTGCTTGGTCATTGAAATGAAAAAGTGCATTTATCTACCATGCAGGATGAGAGGAGATGTTTATTTCATGTAGGTATTAAACTAACTGTATACATATGCCCATTAATACAATTTGTTTCAGATGGAAGCATTTCACCGAGTGCGAGGAGTTGATCTGAATCCACTGGGAATCAATTATCGCCCTGTTCAGCCTATCAATGGTCGTGAAATACAGCTAAATTCTGCACCAGTCACTTTACACAGCAGTCTACCCCTTTCCATTTTTGCCATAATCCTTACAACTTTTCACAGTCAACTCTGAGTAACAGCTGAAGGTAACAACAGAAGGAAAATTTTGTGGTCAAAATAACCAAAATAACCAACAGACATTTTAGATGTTAGACAATGGAAGTAACTAATTTCGTTTTCATAATACCCATCTAAAAGCAAAATATAACAAGTGACTGTGCTGTTGTAAACTTCATATGGGACTTATATTGGAAATTTTGGTCGCATTAGACTTCATGAATATTACTCCTAAAGGAATCAGAAGGCCTTCCACAGTTTGAAAGATGTGGCATGAAGTAAGAACAGCCTCACTTGAAACTTTATGTGATGATTAAAACCTTCCCCTTCATTATTCTTTAACTACATGACTAAACAGAAGTGCCTTTGGTGTCCTGTATAAAGTATTTTGCAAAAAAGGGATTTGTTATACTATTATGTAAATAAAAGCTCATATTGAGTATATGTTACATGGTTCCCCATAATTGCAGACTTGCTGAAGCAGGGTTTTGTATACCTCCTGAAATACGTAAAATGCTCTTTAGGTTACCATTAATACATAATGACATTAGCTCATTAAGGAAAATATGATGACTTAATCATAACTGTTTATATTACATTACTCTTTTCTGCTAAGGAAATGTGAGTAATCAGTATTTTTGTGAGACTTTTAACCACTACCTGAACCATATATCTGTGAATATTTCTGTAAGTGAAAATGGTCATTAAAATATAATTTGTTAATGTATGTTATCTTTTGGCAATTTTTTTTAGAGATTCTATTATAACTAAATGTCCAACGGTTTTTTTTTTTAACTTGTTGGTCAAGAAAAATCAAAACTTAATTCAATGGTGTACAAAATTAACATGTATTAACAATTTTTCTAATAAAATCAAAATGAGCAAAGGAATGGTGCAGTTATTTTTGAAATTCATATCTGTACTGCATATAATTTTCTTACGAAAAGGACAGTGCTTGTGAACTGGTGTACCTATGACAAACCAATAGTGTTTCCTGAATATGTTGGCCACAAAGTATGGCAGTATGAGGACTGTGACTGTTGATAAATACAAATAAAACGGTTTTCTGCATCAGTAATTTATTTAATTTATCATTAGGCATTTCAAAGGTTCACACCTCATCTTCAGTTCCAGAATTGTTTTTTGGATTTCCAGCATGCTGGGTTAATATCAGGATAGCAACCTGTGTTAACAAGTTTGATGTATAAAACAGTCTAAGTTGCAAAATTTAGTTCTTTTTATTTAACTAATGACTGGTTTTAGGTAACAGAAATCATTCTCAAATAATAAAAACAAAAAAGTGGTGTATTCCATGATAGTATGTAAACCATGTTAATATTATACTTATTTGCTTCTAAGTCACCTTTTTCAGTGGCCATGGTCGGGACAACGCCTGAAAACCTTGACTTGGACACAAGTATGTACAATATTAATATGGGTTGTCTGCTATCATGCATTTTTTTTTTTTAAATCTGACAATGGGTTCTGACACCCAAAACCAGTCTTCAGTTAAATAAAAAGATCTTAATTTTGCAACTTTGGCTGTTCGCTGCATAAAACTGAAGAACTGTTTATTCACATAGTTGGTGTTAGTGAAGAGTACAGATGCCTTTTCATTGCAGCAGATGAAGGGAAATGTAGGTTATGTTGCATCTTGTGGCAGTGTAAACATACGGTACAGTGGAAAGAATATACAATAGGCAGCAGTTTATGACTAACCCCTCAAAAGACGCAACATAACTTACATTCCCTTGGTCTGCTGCTGTATAAACACATCTGTACTATTCATGTACATCAGCTATGTCAATAAACAATTCTCCACCTGAGGATGATGGTGTAAACCTTTGAAATGCATAGGGACAAAACAAATGAGTGACTGATGCAGAAAACTGTTTTATTTGTAACGGTGTTTCTTATTATTGATACATTGATCAGCTTGATTACAATACTCCAGTGGTAAAATGGATTTCTAAAAGATTGGAATTGGCTTGCAGTCTCATAAAACATCCATGAAAGAAGTTCAACATTATCCAGAAAGTAAAATGTCAATTACAAAATGTAACAGTATGCTTGATTTTAAACAGCTCTGAAATGTCATAAAATTACAGGAGGAGGAATTAGAAACATATTTCCATGGCCAAAGAAATGCTAAATTATGAGTTTATAAGCGACTGTTCAGGCAATCAGGTATGGATGGAGGGAAATAAGATGAGTGGGTGTGACAGTTCATGCAACTGGGTCATCAGTATGGGAATAGTAAGTAGGGTGCAGAATTAGGAGCAAGAGTAGCATGGGGATGGACTAGAATATTATGGAGGGCTGGTGACAGTACACCAGTTTGGGAGATGAAGATACAATATCCCATATCTCAGTTAATGGTGGTTTGAGAGTTGAAGCCCTTGCAAAAGATATGATTGCTTTTGCGACATGGGTGGTATTGTGAGTTCTCATAGATGACTGGTTCACTGTGGTGACAATTTGTTAGCATCAGGGCAAGCTGGTCAAGATAATGTCTGCCTGTAATGATTATATATTGCATTGTATTGTATGATGAGGTTAGGAGTGTCTTTGGACAAATCCTGCTTCACACTGCACATGTTGTGTCAAGGAAGATACTTTTGACATGGTATGAGTGACATCTGTGAAAATGGAGATCCTACTGCATGAACAGGGG
The DNA here is from genome assembly GCF_023864345.2 of Schistocerca serialis cubense. Lineage (NCBI taxonomy): Eukaryota > Metazoa > Arthropoda > Insecta > Orthoptera > Acrididae > Schistocerca > Schistocerca serialis. The sequence goes on along the minus strand of NC_064638.1, from coordinate 261,672,601 downwards.
TTTTTATGAAGCCATCAAAGGTGCATAATTGAGCTGAGAGGCAATAAACAAGCTGAATTTGGGAGTTCATACTGATGATGTCTCTGGGATTCAGATTGTAAGGAAGCCACGATTAATCTAAACCAGGTAAGAGGTGTAACGTATTGGGAGGACAGGAAGGAGTTCTCTAACTGCCCTGCAAACTTGTGCTGTGAAAGTACCCTTGGCAGTTTCACAGATTTGTTTGTAAATTTGGCTTCAGGCTTCTTAGAAGGTCTGACAAGCCAGCACTATGACACTGAGAACTAGTAATACAATGTAATGAAATAAACATATTTACAACTTATCAATTTCCCACAAAGTTGTGCATTTCACTCTAAATGTGGATTTACAAATTGATTAAAATATTTATGTGTCTCTGTGCACACTGTATTTTTATTATTTTTTGAAGAGTGGATACTTCTTAAAAATCTAAATTTTTATTTTCCCCACAGATGTACATTATTCAGAAGCTTCAGTGTGTCTATTTTCATGTGATATGTTTTATATCACTGCCAGAATTCATCCACATTTGCTACTGTCACTGCAAGTCAGATGTCTCTCCTTCTCCTTGCTCTGTATTTTTTCTAGAGCACTGCAAGCATATGCCCTTTCCGCATATCGTTCACTTGGCTGCAGTGTGTGTGAGAGAGAGGATGAATACACTTCACGCAGTTTGATTCCCATAGATGAATGACACTACCTCTCCTGATGACACATTTGCTTGTGTACCTCGCATTGCCACACACATGTGCATAGTCCACAAAGTTGTAGTGTGCGCAGGCTCAGTACTCTTCCATAGGCCTCATACTGCATTATGACGTAACTAAATGCCATGTTTTGTTAGCTCCTTGGAATGGTCGCTCGGTAAGTGCTCGCCTGCTGAGAGTGAGTGATGCTGTACTGTGTGGATAGTGTGTGATGGGGAACAAGTGCCACTCACTCAACTTTGCCACATGGATGCAATGCTCTCACTTCTTTCTCCCTTTCAATTGTTCCAACCCTTTCCTGTATCCCTACAACCATCCACCTTGTATGTGTGCATGTGTGTGTACCATACATCATCCATCATTTTGGTTATTGTTGTCATTTTCAAATTTTTGTTATTATATTGTCACATGGTTGCACATTTTACACAATGAACAGAACATCTCAGTAATCCAGAAACATGCAATACTGTCATTACTGGTTGTCATCCATCAAATACTGTAAGTCTCTTCAATATTACAGATTATTTCCCAGCTTCTATAAAGAAATTAATACAGTTTTTGTAATGCCCAGCAAAGCCATTTCTTTACAATCCAGTTTTTAAGTTCATTTTTTATCCTCCTGAATAATGGTTTAGCTTCTATATACTTCTAAGAATGTTAAAAGATTTTCGTATTGCAAGTTTCAGCTGTCTGCTTAGTACATTTCAATTAACTTCTACTTATTGCTGACACTATCTGTCATATACACTGATCAACACCCACATGATAATAAAATTTGCTTTATTAGGTGTAGCCAGGACACCACTTAATTTTACAACAGATAACCTTCTTTGGAAACTAAAAAGGCTTTTCTCCTGCCCAAAAATTTATTATCAAACACGAATATACAACCTTAATAAAATTGACTTTTATAACTGAATTGATTTTACGTTCCTTGGTAATGCTCTCTCGATGCTCTCCAACAGATGCCGAGGAGTTAGACGGGTGTCGTGAGGATTGGCGGCCGTTGGCGATACCCGATTGCCGGATGGTGATGTCATCGTACTACCATCCTCATCGGAAAAAGGGGTCGCGCGCGTGTGTATTCCGCAGCTGCTTTCATGTTTGGCGGGAAACACCTCTAGTGCCGACTGGCGAGACACGCTGCAACTGTGTTGCAGGTGCGGCTTATTCTGCAGCGGTAGCTGCCAGTTATATTTGCATGGCTGTGGAGCGCCACGGCATTATCCAAATTCAAATTTTGCCAAGGAAAACTGAGTATCATGTCTTCATAAATTTCTGGGTACTTCATGTACAGTTAACAGGAAAAAACTAGTCATGTTCTAGCATTCAGAATGAAGACCAAGTTCCATTCAGGTATGTTCTCTCTTGTCTAACTAATACAGTGGTGTTAAACAACAGAAAATCCAGGTTGGACAGTTAATATTGTTAGTGTATTACAATGAATTTCCCACAGGTCATAACCAATTAAAGTGAAATATGACAAATATGTACAGTATGTTGCAAATAATATATGTGTAAGTGTGGAGCAAGTTGTAATTGCTCACCAAGACACATTTAAGATGATAATAGCTCAGCACTCATGCACAAATCTGTTGAATGAAAAACCTGACATGGAGATGATGTGGAGGGGGGGGGTGGGGGGGGACTTGCAAATGGAGAATATATTTTCACTTTGGAGCAGTAGGTTTCGAATTCCTGTCTGGCTATTCTGTGTGTTCCCTATGTAAAGCAAGATGAATACTGGGATGGTTCTTTGAAAAAGACATGTGTAATTCCCTTGGCTACCTGAACTTTTTCTCCATTTCTAACGACATCATCAATGGACCTAACCTCCATTTACAATATGGTATTCTGAATACAAGCTCTGCAATATTCACCTACATAAACACAAACATTCTGTGAAACTACTGTTTAAAACTGTATCTAAAATGTAAAAATCACTGCAATTTGGCATGGAGGTTTCAGAAACATAAAGCGGGAAAGTACAGCACAGTTAAGGAAGGCCTGTGATGAAAAATACTAAATACCCTTCAGATAAGAATATATCCACAATAATTATTCTAGACCTTAGCAGTTGTATCAGAAAATATTTGTGCCTAACTCCTAACTTGTACCTACACCTCCAGGCTCACAAAGCAAGCTGAGCTTTGGTGAAACTGACAAATTTCAATGATTTTTACACAGTGTGCAACACGATGGCAGCCTGATCTTCACAGCCAATCATTACACTATAATATCATTGGAAGAATATACAGACACAATGGAATTAAATATAGTACCCACTGACTGTCTTGTAAGAGAAACACAGTAATATCTTGTGCCTCAGCTGTTCATGGTTTCTCAAAGTGTTTACATGTTGTTCCATTTTTGATGCAGTAATCCAGATACCAATCCCTTTATGACCTCTACTCAGGAGTAACGACAGATAATTGTTGCTCTCAGGCTTGACACATTGTGCCATGCAGAAAATATTGTGTCAATTAGGCCAGCACTTTCTTGCTTCATTTTCCTCCTTCTCCTGCTTTAAATCTGAAAACTCAATATTCTCTCTACTGAGTTCACTTAATATACTTTCTTTCACATTTTCACTGATTCTCCTTCTTTGTATGTGTGTGACATATCTTCCTGACTGTCATAATTAACAGCATGGAAGTTGTTGATATTAGCTGAACTGGAAGTCTGACTTATTTTGTGAAGACAGACAAAATGAATATGCTTACTTATGTTCCATCTGACACTGGAGCCTATGCCTGAGCATGTGCATTTCTGGATGCCTGCTTGGCATGCAATACAAAGCAATTTGAAGCTGTAGTCAATCAAACTTTTAAAACAAAAAAGTGACATTCATCTCAGAAGCAGATGATACAAGCCAGGCTTTTCCTTCTTCAACTTTATGCTCACAATTCACTTCTGCACTTGAGAAGTGCTCCTTGAGAATATCCTGCAGTTTGCTTGTTTCCCTTTTTCTGAATGATCCTGCTCAATAATTTGTATCTGGCTTTTGGACATGGTGGCTTTTTCCAGACATTTCACAATCTTGCCATACAAATAAGGATATTATATTGTTTGGTGCAGTCTTTCTACATGCATGTCTGTGATAATACCACTACATGCTGTAAAAATAAGCCCAAAAGCTTGTCTTTTTCTAATAATTTTCTTGGAGATAAAAACTATTCACTTGCAACAGCATCTGAAATTAGTTGCTCCAGCATTAAAGGAAATACATGCTCAAAATTAGTAACTACTTCTGGCATCAAACTTTTCTTTAGCATATACACTTCAGCTCGTGTTTACTTCAACCAATTTCAGTACATATATATTTCTCCATACCGTGTATACTATGAAAATACAGTCTTCTCACTGGCTCTTCAATATTTGAAAGCCAAGCATTTTACATCTGTATCCATACTCTGCAAACCACTGTGGAGTGCATGGCAGAGGGTATATCCCATTGTACCAGTTATTAGGTTTTCTTCCCATTCCATTCACATGTTGAGTATTGGAAGAATGATTGCTTAAATGCCTCTGTGCACACTGTAATTAATCTAATCTTGTCCTCAAGATCCCCACATCAGTGATATGCAGTGGGTTGTAGTATCTTCCTTATCATTTAACACTGGTTCTTAAAACTATGTAAGTAGGCTTCCTCAAAATAGCTTGTGTGTATCTTCAAGTGTATGCCAGTTCAGTTTCTTCAACATCTCTGTGACACTCTCCCACTGGTCGAGCAAACCTTCGACCTTCCTACTGTCCTTTTCTGTAGACATTCCTTTAGTCCTATCTGGTACATGTCACACAAACTTGAGCAGTATTCTAGAGTGGGAGACACAAGTTTTTTGTAAGCAATCTGTTCTGTAGACTGATTAAATGTCCCCAGTATTCTGCCAATGAACAGATGTCTACTACCTACTTTACCCACAACTCAGCCTATGTGATCATTCCATTTCATATCCCCAAAAGTGTTATACACAGGGGGTGGCCATTTCCAACTGTAACTCATTGATATTATAGTCATAGGATATCACAATTTTTGGAAAGTCCTAAACATGGCTGTGAATCAGCAACGGTGTAAATCTGAAGATGTTGAAAAAATCAGCCAACCAGTTGCAAAACAAATGTTTATTAGCCCTTGATCTAGGTTTTGGTATTTCTAAAAAATCTTCTTCAGAAGGAGTGGGCCTTGTTAAATCACATGATGATACATTAGATTAGCTGAAGCCAAGTAGCTTTTGACAAATATAAAGTTTGACAAAAACAAGAAAGTTGGCCTTTGTCTCTGGCATGATGTACATTTAACTTAAGTAAATATTTTATCCTGTGACTCCTGTTATAATTTAATCTGGACAGGAGTCTCTACCAGTGGGCATTTATCAGTGAGCATTCATTCTGAAGTACACTAAATGTAATCTGCCTGCTATCTAAAGCCATGGGTTGGGATAATTTTTGTTTTTGTCAAATTTTATATATGACGGGCCGCTCAGCTTCAGCTAACCTAATGTACCATCATGTGATGTAACAAGGCCCACTCCTTCTAAAGAAGATATTTTTAGAACTATTTAAACCTAGGTCAATGGCTAATAAACGTTTGTTTTGCAACTGGTTGGCTGATTTTTTCAACCTCTTCACAATTTTTAGTTTTGTGAAATGCACAGTTTTATGTTTCTGAACATTTACACCAAGCTGCCAATCTTTGTATCCCTTCGAAATTGTGTCAAGTCCTGACTGAACATTATGTAGCTTCTTCTGACTGAACATTATGTAGCTTCTTACGGACAGTACTTCATTAGAGATATCTGCATCAACTGCAAAATTTATAATGTCGCTATTGATGTTATCTACAAGATCATTAATTTAAAACATGAACAGCAAGCGTTCCAGCACACTCCATGGGGCACGCCCAGAGTTATTTCTACATCTGTAAATGACTCTCCACCTGAGATAACATACCGTATCCTCCCTACAAAAATTTATCAGGCCAATCACAAATTTTGCTTAACACCCTATATGATCATATTTTTGACAATAAACGTAGATGTGAAACTAATTCAAATGCTTTTAGAAAAATCACGAAATACTGCATCAATCTGATTGCCTTAATCCAAAACATTCATTATATCATATGGAAAAAGTGCAAGATGGGTTTTGCATGATGACTGTTTCTGGAATCCATGACGGTTTTGGCATGGAGAAGTTCATTCTGTTAGAGATATCTCATTATGCTTGAGCTCTGAATATGCTTTAGAAATCTACAACAAATCGATGTCAAGGCTACTGGATGGTAGTTTTGTGTATCACTTCTACTACCCTTTTTGTAAACAGGTGTGACTTGTGCTTCCTTTCAACTACTGCGCACAGTTTTATGTTCAAGGGATCTACAATAGATTATAGTTAGAACAGGAGCTAACTTGGCCACAAATTCAGTATAGATTCTGCTAGGTATTCCATTGGGTCCCAAAGCTCTGTTCAATTTAAACTATTTCAGCCATTTCTCAACACCACGGAAACTAACGCTTACTTTACTCATCACGTCAATGGTATGACAATGAAGTTGAGACAATTCTTCTGAGTTTGCCTGTGTAAAGGTAAATTTGAAAACAGAGTTAAGCATATCAACTTTTGCTTTGCTAGCCTACATTTCAGTTCCTGTCTCATACGTGAGTGACGACACTAATTTTGGTGTCACTGACAACCTTTACATAGGACCAGAATTTCTTTTGTTTTTTTTTTTTTGTGAAAGATAATTTAGCAAAATCCTGCAATGATAGTCACTGAAGGCTACAAGCGCTGCTCTCTTTTTTACAGCCAAATGTGTTTCATTCAGCATCTGTCTGTCTACAGCCCTATGATTTCTCTTACACCTATTATGCGGTAGTCTCTGTTTCTTTAGTAGTTTCTTCACAGTGACTATATACCATGAACGGTCCTTCCCAATATGAACTCTTCTGCTGGGGACATATCTACACAGCACAAAGTCAACTATTCTTTTAAATCCAAGCCAAAGTTCCTCTACTGCTCCTGCCCTGTACTAAAAGCTTCAAGTTCTTCATTGAGATATGATACTACTGATTTTCTATCTAGTTTACTGAACATATGTTATCTTTCTACTGTACTTCTTGTAGTTGTCCTTTGTACTTTGGTAATCATAGTTGCCACAACTGCATCATGGTCACTAATACCAGTTTCAATTTGGACATCCTCAACAAGATCAGTTCTGTTTGTTGCCATCAGGTCTAACATATTCCCATTATGAGTGGGGTTCTGAACTATCTGTACTAGATAGTTTTCAGAGAAGGCATTTAGTAATGTTTCACAGGATGTCTTGTCACACCCACCACGAACAAAACTATAAATTCGCCAACTGACTGATGAATGATTAAAGTCTCCAGTGACGGTTACAGTAGAATTGGGGAACTTGTGTACAAGCAAACTGAGGTTTTCTCTAAAGTTTTCGGTTACATCAAAGGATGAGTCTGGTGGTCGATGGAATGATCCATTCACCTTTTTATGCCCACCACTGATAATGACTAGCCCAATCAATCTCACATGAACCTTCAATTTCTGTTTCGGTGTATTTGAGTTTGTCTGCTGCAACAAATACACCACTTTTTTCAATTAGCCTATCCTTTTGATACACACTTAATTTTTCCCCAAAAGTCTCATTGCTATCAAATTCTGGTTTCAACCAGCTTTTTGTACCTAATACTGTGACAGCTTGACACTTCGCTGCAAATGCTTCGGCAGTGAACTTTTAATTCTCTTGTCGGGTGGGGGGGCATTCTTTTAGATCTTACACTTGTATCAGATAGTTACAGTTAAAGTGCAGCTAGTCACAGAGTACCACTGTGGGCTGTAATTATTATATGGCAAGCAAACTTGAAAGATATTCTAATGTGTTAATGCAAAATCAATTTATACTGGAACAAAATTGGTTCCAATTTTGGTCACCCGGTGCAAATATGCTGTTGTGAATGCAAGAAAGATGTACAGAAAGGTTTCCATGTGTAATGGATTAGGAACAGGCATGGGCTGAAAAGGTCAAAGAAGTGAGAAATGCATAATATTGTTTTTATATTAACTATCGCTTACACCATTTGTTCAGCATGGGCTGAAAAGGTCAAAGATGTGAGAAATGCATAATACTATGAGCACTGGAGATGATGACAAGATGCTGTACAGTGCAAGGCTGGCACCTGGTGACCAAACCTGGAACTACTTTTTTCAAGTGTAAATCAGTTCCGCATTAATGCAAAACCATATCTACCAAATTTCACTGCCATATGATAATCACAGCCACACTGGACCTTTGTGAGCAGCAGCACTTTAATTGTAACCATCTGATACTGCTGGGTCTCCTACAGCTGTTGTTATCCAGACTGGATGGAGAGTCACCTAATCTAAAAGCACCTTTCGTGAACCCCACACACAGTCTGCTACCTGGGTAGCAGTCTCTGATGTGTAATGTATACCTGATACATTTAGGGAGAGCTTACAGTTCTGAATCCTATGGCACAAGTCCAGGACATCACACCCTAACTTGTCACAGAACCTTCGAAGTCCCTGATTTAGTCCTCCCAGTCAACTCGGAACCAGGGGGTCGCTACCAGTTCTGGGGACAATGCTGTAAATTGTGAGCTTTGTTGAAACTCCATGCACAAGTCTCATCTTCTCGACCTTCACTATCAGTCACTGCAATGATCCAAGTATGACCTCAAGAGCCCAGCGAAATGCAGGAAGATCTGCAGCAGATAGGCACTTGGTGCAGGGAGTGGCAACTGATCCTTAACATAGACAAATGTAATGTATTGCGAATACATAGAAAGAAGGATCCTTTATTGTATGATTATATGATAGCGGAACAAACACTGGTAGCAGTTACTTCTGTAAAATATATAGGAGTATGCGTACAGAACGATTTGAAGTGGAATGATCATATAAAATTAATTGTTGGTAAGGCAGGTACCAGGTTGAGATTCATTGGGAGAGTCCTTAGAAAATGTAGTCCATCAACAAAGGAGGTGGATTACAAAACACTCGTTCGACTTATACTTGAGTATTGCTCATCAGTGTGGGATCCGTACCAGATCGGGTTGACGGAGGAGATAGAGAAGATCGAAAGAAGAGCAGCGCGTTTCATCACAGGGTTATTTGGTAACCGTGATAGCGTTACGGAGATGTTTGGCAAACTGAAGTGGCAGACTCTGCAAGAGAGGCACTCTGCATCGCGGTGTAGCTTGCTCGCCAGGTTTCGAGAGGGTGCATTTCTGGATGAGGTATCGAATATATTGCTTCCCCCTACTTATACCTCCCGAGGAGATCACGAATGTAAAATTAGAGAGATTCGAGCGCGCATGGAGGCTTTCAGACAGTCGTTCTTCCCGCGAACCATACGCGACTGGAACAGAAAAGGGAGGTAATGACACTGGCACGTAAAGTGCCCTCTGCCACACACCGTTGGGTAACTTGCGGAGTATAAATGTAGATGTAGATGACAGGCGAAATTTGTTCCAATGTATCCCATAACCTGCAGCTGTCTGCATCCCATTCTCTCAATGGCTGCCAAAATAGCCTATTCAATGTACTGAATGAGGTCCCCACACATACATACGAAGTGCACCTGGTGTTCCTTCCTGTCCCTTGTTGCCATTTCCCTGAGGGGTATGTGATTCACCATACGTTTGAACTGCAGACAATTAATACACCTCTATCCTTCTACGTTTGCCTTCGCTTGACATGGGACAAAGCAAGTTTTCCCAAACTGGCCAAAATGAGTCCCACTGACTCAGTTTTAAGTTCAGTGAGAGATAGCACCTCGAACTTGTTGGTTAGGGGATTGGTATAACATCCTGAGCCCTCCCTTGTTCGTCTTCTAGCCCATACAGGACTGCAATTTGCAGTCAAGTGGGCAAGTAATGACAGATCCCCTACTTTCCACGGAGGAGACTGTATCCACAGGAGAGAATAGTACTTCAGGTACCTTTGGTACATGACTCAGAAGCACTTCCAACACAGTGATTCACAGCACCTGCCAATAATTTGACAGTAGTCAGGGCAATTTCCAGCTGTTTGTGATCATCATTTAACTCATCTTGTGTTTGAGAACAGCATTCACAGTGTGGCCGCATTGTGGATGGTGCAGTGTTTTACAGGACAGAAAAAAATAACTTTTATCGCAGCTTGCTGACAATTGTTTGATCTGATGAGTTTAAAAATTGTCAATTTCCTAAACAAATTGAGCAAAAACACAACATGAGACTTTTGTTAAGGCAACAGAAAAATCTGTGGCAAAAATCACTAATTTCCTAACACTTTATGAAATTAATTACAGTCGCTAAAAAACTTCAAAACAAAATTAATTTGTTTGTGACAAATGTAAATAATATATACTTCTCTTGAAAGGGATGGCTATATTGTAAAATGATTCAGTTAAATCTGGCATAAAACATCTCAGGACTTATTTTACTATTTCAGTCCTTATTTTTTCAAAAAAACATTTATAGCACCTCTTAATACCTGTTTGAAAATATGAATGTACAAGGAAAAACTTATGACATGAGAATATGAACATTGTAGGAAAAGACAGATTGCACTTACAGTAAAGAAGACACATCAAGTTGCAGACACACAATTAAAAGACACTGGTGGCCGAGCGGTTCTAGGCGCTTCAGTTTGGAACCGCGCGACCGCTACGATCGCAGGTTCGAATCCTGCCTCAGGCATGGCTGTGTATGATGTCCTTAGGTTAGTTATGTTTAAGCAGTTCTAAGTTCTGGGGGACTGATGACCTCAGATGTTAAGTCCCACAGTGCTCAGAGCCATTTGAACCAATTAAAAGACACTGACATAGAACTTTCGGCCAGAGTCTTTATCAGTAAAAGGGTGACACACACACACACACACACACACACACACACACACACACACAAAGCATATACACCTCACGCACACACGACCGCTCACTCCAGTCTTGGACCAGAATGCAGCTATCAAGTGGGATGCAAGCAGCAATCTGGAGGGGGCGGGGAAGGAGAAGGGATAGTTGTGAATGGGTGGGGAGAGAGACAAATGCTGTCTGGTGGGGTGTGAAGGGACTAGACTACCAACAGTCACAGCACACAGCATCAGGAAGTTCTGGGGGAGAGAGGTGGGGAAAAAAGGAGCAAAAATTGAGAGGAGCTGGGAAAGATGGGCAGATGAGTTGGCAGAGGGTTGCAAATAAACAGGATGGGAGATAAGAATGGGGAAGAGATGATGAAAACTGTTGGATGGAGGGTGTTATGACCGTATGTTACCTTAGGTTGAGGCTGGGATAGTTATGGCAGCAAAGAATGTGTTGCAGAGATAACTCCCATTTGTGCAGTAAAAGTTGGTGGTAGAGGGAAGGATCCAGATATCTTGGGGTAGTGCAGCAGGCACTGAAATCAAGTGTGTTATGTTCAGCTGCATGTTGTGCCACAGGGTGGTGTACTTCGTTCTTGGCCACAATTTGGCAGTGGCCATTCATCCTGGTAAACAGCAGGTAGGGTGTCTTGGCCCTGACACACTATCTTTGTTCCTTCACAGCCTTGACATATTCTCTCCCATCCACTTCACGTGGTCCTCCTCAACCCAGTGTGCCACCTTCCTAGATGTTGACCTCCTCCTCTCTAATGGCTCCACCCGCACCTCTGTCCTCATTAAACCAACCAATTATTAACAGTACCTGCATTTTGACAGCTGTCATCCTTTTCACACCAAAAAAACCCTCCCATTGAGCCTGGCCACCCGGGGACGGCGTAGCTGCAGTGACAAAAACTCCCTTGCTCAGTATGCTGATGGTCTCACCAAGGCCCGCACAGACAGACATATCTCCCATGCTATTTCCCCTCACATCCCCAGTCCTCCTACCACACCCAAGAACCAGCCACAAAGGAATGTTCCTTTCATAACCCAGAACCACTCCAGACTGGCACAACTGACCCATATCCTTTTTCCAGAGCTTTGATTACCTATCATTATGCCCTGAAATGAGGTACATCCTAACCGAGATACTTCCCACCACTTTAGGAGGGGTGGTAAGTATCCTACCTGAGAGACTTACCACCCCTCCTAAAGTGGTGTTCTGTCGCCCACCCAACATCCACAACATAGTCCATCCCTATGCCTCTCCCAAACTCAGGCCCTTGCCACAAGGATCATGTCCCTGTGGAAGACCCAGGTGCAGAACCTGCCCAATCTACCCACCGAGCGCTTCCTATTCCAGTCCTGTTATAGGTTTATCCTAATCCATCAGGGGCTGGGCTACTTGTGAAGCACCCATGTCATTTACCAGCTCTGCTGCAGTCATTCCACTACTTTTTATATTGGTATGACTACCAACTTGCTGTCTACCAGGATGAATGGTCACCACCACAGTGTGGCCAAGATGAAAGTAGACGATCCTGTGGTAGAACATACAGCTGAACATAACACACTTGATTCAAATGCCTGCTGTACTACCTAAGCCATCTGGATCCTTCCCTCCACAACCAGCTTTTCTGAACTGCACAGATAGGAGTTATCTTTACAACACATTCTCCACTCCGTAATAGTCCCGTCCTTAAACTAAGGTAACACACTGTCCCCACACACTCCACACAACAGTTTCCATCCCATCTCTCCATCATCTCCTCCCCATTCTCATCTCCCACCCTGTTTATTTGCAGCCCTCTGCAACTAATCTGCCCACCTTTCCCCACTCCTCTGGATTTTTTTTTATTTTTTCCTCACCAGACAACATTTGTCTCTCTCCCCACCCATACACAACTGTCATTGTATTCCGGCCCAAGATTCTGGAGTTGGTGGTCATGCGTGCGCGAGGTGTGCTTGCTCATGAGTGTGAATGGTATGTGTTTTTCTGTTATGCTGTGGCCAAAAGCTTTATGTAAGTGTCTTTTCATTGTGCCTGTCTGCAACTTGGCGTGTCTTCTTTACTGTAAATAGTAATCTGTCTTTTACTACATTGTTGATATCCTTACCTGGAGTTTCCATTGATTGGTTTATGACATGAGAGAAAGTTCAAGATTTGTAATGAACTCAAAACCATAAACACTAGTTCTGTTGATGCAAATACTGTCACTAACACACTTTCCACATTTTCATCCAGAACACTATTCATAATAATATCAAAGTCTTCCTTTGTCAGGAGTGGATGGCTTTTGCAGTAGCCACCAGAAAGATCGCGGGAGGCACACATCGGCATGGCGTGTCATGGACGGTAGTTGCCGCAAGTAGAGTCCCGTCCACCAGAGGGCACGTGAGAATTCGGACGCGACCTCTGCCGGCGTAACAACAACAACAGCAACAACAACTCAGGCAGCACGGGCCGTGCCCTGTCAGTTAACATCGGGCATGCCTAGGACACAGTCCCGGTCTATGCTAAGTGAAGTGCGACGTAAACGTGAACAGTGTTACTACACAATTGGCGACGAGTAGGGTCGTTCCTTCGCGTGTTGCGTCGTTGTTCCGGTTTCGCAGCTTCTCCACGGCATGGAGGATTTAGTGCAGGTTTTGGTTGAGCAGCAGACGGAGCTCATGGCCACCATGAAACAAGTGCTTCCGGCGTTGCTCTCCACGCCATCTGCTCCAGCGCCGTTCCCTCCTCCCTTTCCCCCATATGACGAGACGGCGGAGAATTGGGACGCATATGAACATCGCCTTCGGCAGCATTTCCAGGCGTTTCATGTTGCCGATGCGGAGGTATATCGTGCTCTCTTCTTGTCTTGGATATCTCCCTCGCTGTATCAAGTTTTGCGGCAGCTAGCGCCGTTGCAGGAACCCTCGTCCTTGTCTTTTGACGCATTGTGTTCATTACTGTCTTCATATTATCGCTGCTGCACGCATGTTGTGGCAGCTAGGGTCGAGTTCTATCAATGCAAGAAGCAGCCCCATCAGTCTTACCGGGCGTGGGCCGCTACCCTGCACGGTCTTAGTCGCAAGTGTCATTTTGTCATGGAGCAGTCGCAAGAGTCGTATGCCCACGTTATGGTACGCGACGTCATTGTTCGTTCGGCCCCTGATAGGGAGGTCCGGCAACGGGCCCTGCAGTTAGAAGACCCTTCCCTCGAGGAAGTCCTGTCCATTGCTCAATCGTATTAAGTCTCTCACGCCGCAGGTCAACAGCTGGAAGCGTGGTGCGACGTCACGGCAGTTCAGGGCGGCGTGGCCGCGTCCACTGTGTCCGGGATGGACGACGTGCGAGCGGTACAATCCGGGCGGTACGGCCGCTCCCGCACTGCGCCTAAACAGACTTCCGGCCGCCGGCCCCTGTTGCCGTCCTGTGCGTCGTGCTATATACATCATGATCGGTCAGAGTGCCCCCAGCGTTGGGCCGTTTGTCCCAAATGTAATAAAAAAGGTCACATTGCTAAAGTTTGCCGCTCAGCCTCAAAAGAATCGAAGGAAGCAGGTACAGAGGACATGGACGTTGACATTCAGGAAGTTTCATCGGGCCAGGCTCCCGACGCATCAGCACGCAAACTCTTTATCGAGGTGTTGGTTCGGTTGCGCCGGTTACAACTGCAAGTAGATACGGGCGCGGCAGTTTCGTTGTTGAATGCACAAACTTATTCCGACCTTGGATCGCCCCCGTTGGCGCCAGTTTACCGGCGTCTACACGGTTTTGGTAAACAGTTCATTCCCCTACTGGGTCAATTCACTACCGACGTGACTTACAAATCAGTCACTCGGCCTATTACTTTTATTGTTGTCAGTGATGCGAGCTCCGCTAACCTTTTTGGCCCGGATGCCTTTCAAGCTTTCGGTTTTTCTATCGCTGACACCATGCAGTTGGTCTCCGAAGACATTCCCTATCAATCATTGGAATTTTTGATCTCAGACTTTCCATATATCTTTGAGGAGGGCCTGGGGCGTGTTTCAGATTTTGAAGCTCACTTAACGTTGACGGCGTCGGCTCGCCCGTGTTTTCTACGCGCGAGGCAGATCCCCTTGGCTCTCCGCCCTCAGGTAAAGGAAGAGCTAGACCGGCTGACAGCCCTAGGGGTTGTTCTTCCCATTTCTTCTAGTGAGTGGGCTTCGCCCCTCGTTATTGTAAGGAAGCCCTCGGGAAAATTACATCTTTGTGGCGATTTCAAGGCCACCATTAATTCCAAATTGGTGGTGGACACCTATCCTTTGCCTCGTGCTGATGAATTGTTCTCCGCCGTGGTGGGAGGCCAATATTTTTCGAAAATTGATCTTTCGGAGGCTTATCATCAGATACCACTTGATGAGGACTCCAAAGGGCTGGCGGTCGTCAACACCCCGTTTGGCCTTTACCAATACCAACGGTTGGCCTTCAGAATATCCAGTGCCCCGGCGATATTCCAGCGTTATCTTGAGCACGTCACGTCAATGATCCCTCATTGTATTAATTACCTGGATGACATAATTGTCACAGGCCGCAGCACGAAGGAACACTTGCACAACCTTCACACCCTCTTTCTTAAATTCAGGTCTGTGGGCTTGCGTTGCAACCTGCATAAGTCAAACTTCTTCCAACCGTCCATTGAGTATGTGGGCTACACCATCTCTCGGCATGGCGTCCAGCCACTAGGAAGTTTGGTCCAAGGTATCGTCGACCTTCCTCGGCCCGCTTCGCTGAAAGAGTTACAAGCTTTTTTAGGCAAGATAGCCTATTACCACCGGTTCATTCCCAGGGCTTCCACCATAGCCCGCCCCCTGTACTGCATTCTGCACAAGGGTGTTCCTTTTGATTGGTCGCCTGCATGTGAGCGAGCGTCCACCTCGTTGAAGGGCCTCCTCACGTCAGCGCCTTGTTTGGCTACTTTTGACCCCCATAAGCCATTGGTCCTGGCTACAGATGCTTCGCAGTATGGGGTGGGGGCGGTCCTGGCCCATCGCAACGCAGATGGTTCCGAGCAACCACTGACGTTTGTGTCTAAAACTCTTAGTCCCGCGCAGGCCCATTACTCCCAGGTGGAAAAAGAGGCTTTGGCTATTGTCTACGCTGTTACCAAGTTTCACCCTTTCTTGTATGGCATGAAGTTTCAGTTAATCACTGACCATAAGCCATTAATATCGTTATTTGGCCCCGCCTCTCAGATTCCCGATAGGGCGGCCCACAGACTACAGTGCTGGGCCTTGTTCCTCTCCAAGTACCATTATGACATTCATTTTCACCCTACCGGACAGCATGCCAACGCTGACGCTCTTTCCCGTCTTCTGGTGGCCCCGGATCCTACGTTCGATCGAGAGGAGATTATGTGTTTTCATTTGAATGTGGCGTCCCGCCAAGCGGGTGATGGCTTCCCGATCACTAGTTCTCGAGTTGCCAGGGAAACGGCAGCTGACCCGGTTCTCCGGCAAGTAGTTCACCTCATTCAGCAGGGGTGGTCATCTTGCCCTCCAGGCCGGGCCTCGGAACCTCTTCGTAATTATTTTATTCTACGAGACCGCCTCTCGGTCTTGGAAGCAGTTCTCCTTCTGGCTACCGATGATACAGCTCATCGCCTGGTTGTTCCTGTAAGTTTACGAAGGGAGGTCCTCACTTTATTACATGCGGGGCACTGGGGTGTTTCCCCGTACTAAAATCTTGGCTCGCAGACATGTGTACTGGCCTGGTATTGACAGAGAAATTGAGCACTTGGTGGCCGCCTGTTCCCAGTGTGCGAGCCAACAGGCATCTCCCAGGGCTGCGTTCTCTTCATGGCCGCCAGCAACCCAAGCATGGGAACGTGTTCACATCGATTTTGCGGGCCCGTTTCTCAATGGCTTTTGGCTCATTGTCATTGATGCTTATTCCCGATTCCCATATGTGGTTCGCTGCTCCTCAACCACTTCAGAAGTTGCAATCCAGGCACTAGCAAAAATCTTTTCTGTGGAAGGTCTGCCAATCACCTTGGTCTCAGACAATGGACCGCAGTTTATTTTGCAGACCTTCCAGGATTTTTGTAGGTGCTTCGGTATTCGGCACGTTTGCTCTCCCCCATTCCATCCACAACCGAATGGGGAAGCCGAGCGCATGGTGCGCACGTTTAAGATGCAAATGAAAAAGTATGTGCACGAATTTCCTGCGGAGGAGGCATTGACATTTTTCCTGACGGCATACCAGACCACACCAATGGGTGAACGCAGCCCTGCAGAGCTCCTCCATGGGCGCCAACCTAGGACTCTGCTGCACCTCCTCCGGCCTGGTCTTCGCCAGTCTTCGCAAAACGGAGTACCTGGCTTTCCAGTGGGTATGTCGGTCTGGGCACGTGGGTTTGGTCGCAATCCACGTTGGATACCGGCAGTGGTCCTGCGCCGAAATGGCTGCTGGCTCTATACCTTGCAGGCGGGGGACCGGGTGGTACGTCGTCACCAAAATCAGCTACGTCCACGTTTGGGCACCCACCCTCCGACCTCTCAGACACCGGCTTCCCCATTGCCGGCACACGTGTTCGTTTCTCAGGGGATGTTACCGCTTCTCCCCGCTGTGACTCTGCCGCACTGCGATGGTTCTCGGCCTTGGCAGCCTCCAGTAGCTCCAGCACTGGCATCGCCATCATTCGAGATGCCCCAGCGAGAGCCGGCCCCCTCGCAGGCCCGGTTTCTCAGGAGGCTGGTTCACCTGTGGTCGTCCCTTCCCCATCGTCCCCGCCACTGGGTCTTGCCCCTCCCGAGGTGGAACAGGATCCGGAGTTCGACAGCTTGTCACCTGTTCTGTCCCGGGCTCCGGTGGTGGGACGACGGGGGCCTCTTCGTGTGGGTCACTTCCAGCCGTATTCGAAGGTTCCGGCTCGAGGGTTGGCAGATCCCCTCGACTCCAGCCTTCCAATGGATGTGGAGGTCATCCCTCCTGCCCAACGCTCCACCTTCCAACGCAGTGGATCACAGTGGCTTCACCCCCCAAAGGAGGAGGAGTGCAGTAGCCACCAGAAAGATCGTGGGAGGGGCACATTGGCACGGCGCGTCACGGACAGTAGTTGCCGCAAGTACAGTCCCGTCCACCAGAGGGCACGCGAGAATTCGGACACGACCTCTGCCGGCGTAACAACAACAACAATAACTCAGGCAACACGAGCCGTGCCCTGTCAGTTAACATCGGGCATCCCTAGGACACAGTCCCGGTCTACGCTAAGTGAAGTGCGACGTAAACGTGAACAGTGTTACTACAGCTTTGGCCTCTTACACCTTGTTGCTTGTAGAATAACACACAGGAATTATTGCTAGCACTGATATTAACCCAAGCTTCTACACTGGTGTCGTTGCCATAAATGTCATCTGGTAATAGAACATAAATTATTGCATTATCCAATGCTACATAATTCCTTTTTTTTTTTTTTTTTTTTGTCATGAGGGTGATTTGCTCAAACTTTAAACCAGACAATGTATCCGTTGTCTCGTACCCTTGTGTGGAATGGAAATCTGTTTATGATGTCAGTAGCCAGTATGTTTCTTTCTGCTTCTGTCAAGCCACATATATGATTTTGTAGCTACCATCTCCAACCTCAGTTACTTTGATGATGACATGACAGGCACCACCTGTTTTGTTAGTACCTTGAATTTTCATGTTACACGTGCCCTTATTTCCAGATACATAATGCCCTCCATAACAACACAGAAAAAATTCCATGTAACTTCTGAAGTATAATAATATGGTCCACATTTTGGAGCACAATGTGATACCTTCCTGTCAGTCTGCTGCTTCCAGTCACTAAATTCTTGAAAAAATTCAAATTCCCCCTCTTCTGACATAATCAACACATTTGGCTGACAGCTGATCAAGAAAGTATTTCTTATGAAGCCCTGAATGGTTACATAATGGACATTTTATTTTGTTACTAAAACTATACTATGGAAAACACACACACAAACACACACACTGTACATACACAACAGGCTACGTACAGTACAAAGAGTTATGCAAGAAGCCACTGTTTCTTTGTATCTCACATTTCTTCAACTCTTTCTTTGAGAGATCAATTCAATGGAGTCATAGTTCCACATCTGGGGCTACAAAAAAGTTCAGTGGATTACATTGGGTGTAAGATCTATGGACATCTATATGAGCTGGATGTTGTTTGTGAACATATCAAACCCACAACTGGAACTAACAATGATAACACAAAGATATCAAATGCATTGTCAGATTGGCGATCTTTTGATGGCTAGGTGTTTATAGCTGTACACAACTGTAATGTAACATCCCAGATGTAGACTAAATGGGTGTACCAGTTAAAAGATTTTTCCAAGCCTTGACTAGTGGTATATTTTCATGGAGCAACATGCTTTTTTAGTAGAAATCGGACAGGGGGAGTTGTATTTAACAATTATGCAGCTATTAGATTGTAGCCATTTCTCTGAGTGCTGCACACCATATGGTAATGGCTAAAGGAAGACAGATCATTCCCATAATGAATCTATTCAAAATATATCATTTCCAAGGACTCCAAAATTGTTATTGCATCTAATGACGACCATGACTAGAGACATAGGATACTCGTTGACAATTTGAGACTTTGTTGAACCAATCCAGCATATCGGATTGACAGGCATGTTGGCCTCCTTGTCTGTCATGTAAAGGTACCAGACTTAATGCACAAATGGCATGTATGAGCCATGATAAAAGAAGTACAATTCCCAATGTAGTACAGATATTTTCAGTGTCTATACTCAATGTTTGAGAGCCAACAATGGTAAATGTAGTGTACGTTAGCAGGTGGCATCAATGCTCTCTGGATCAGCTTATCAATGCAGTTTGCATTGATGGTGGGTACATTACGTTCGTACGGAGTTCAAACCATTCCTTTTAATACCAACTATAGCAAAAGATACAGCACTAGAAAAATGTGTATAATTAATATGACAGAATATGTGAAGTTCACATGTGTGAGAGAAAAAGGAAGCATTTTGCCACACTGGAACTGAAATACATTCCTTAGTCATAATGTCTACTGCTCTAGGGAATAGTCATATCACTTGTGGATGAGTTAAATGAAATTTGACACACACTCCATCTTGTGCAAGAATGTGTGTTGATGTCAACTTCTGGTATATGCCGGCACAAAAAGATCTGTAGCTAACTAGTCTACTTCATTAATTGGCTGTGTTATTTGCAGTTTTGGAGGGGAGCTGAGATTAGAGAAGGCACTGTGTTTAGTAACAGAAAGTGAAGAGAATCATGAAAAGGGCTTCACAAAATTCATGGATTAAATTATGTGCTGTTAATTTTATTCCACAACAGGTCTGTAAAATGTAAGTATTGATATTATTGTTCGGTTCCACAATAAGCTTCGTTTCAATTAATCAGCTTGAAAATTAATAAGCTCCATTATATTATTTAGCAGGTGACTGCTTATATCTGAGATAAATGGGAGAAGACGACACCAACACATTTGCAACATACGTTAAGAATGGACAATGATATGACGCTAAGGAAGCAGAGATGAGGCAGTGGACACAAAAAAAGGATGAATGCCCTAATTGCAACACAGAAGTGTCTTTTCAGCACAAAGTGCCTGACTGGAGAAGATGTAATTCCAAAATGGCAACACTGCATTAGTTCATACACTACTTGTCTGGTCCCTTCTGTCACTTTTTACATAAATGTACAACCATGTCCGCCCAGTATATGTGCCATTAGATCATGTAGCATACTCAGTAGACATTATAATCCCCACAAATTTACCCTATATGAACAGCTTTGTCATATTCTCATATTTAATACCATATATTTCAGCACTCCTAACGACACAACACACTATGATGGTATAAGCAATGCTCAAGAATGTTAGATGTTTGTTTTTATTTTTAAAATTAGGTACAGCAAACTCCCAATTATCTGCATGCAAGTAATCCAATTTGCAGATTATTTGTGCAGTGTTTCACAATTTTGAAAGGAAATAAATATTGGATTCTGGAGTATTCTGTTATAATCAGAACAGATATTTTACTTCAGTATACACTATTATGCATGTGACTCATGTTTTGTCGTACATAGATGCACTGATCTCTTATTGAAGTAGGCAGGAAAAAATTTGTTTGACCACAGTGATATTTTGATCCTCTCGAAAATAACAACTGTGGTCAGGAAAAAAGTGAATGAAGAATGGAAACTGAAGAAATGGATGATTATTTCCTGAAATTGAACAGAAACCAAGCAAAATATGGTGTGTATAAGAGTAATTTTGCAAATAAGTCATCTGTTTCAGACAAGTAATGTGTATGTAACTCTGTGGGTTTTTAAATCTGACATGTAGCATGTTTTGTAAATAGCAGTTTTCTGTATACATGAATCAAGAATTGGAAAAAAAGAGTATAAGTCACAGTTTTTCTGAAATCGAATTAGTGGTAGTATGGCCTCTGCAACCCAGGATGCATCATTCTGTAAAAAAAGGAGGCAGATCCTTTCCTTATAAATGAAGTATTTGTCATGCATAATTTTGATGCCACTTGAAATAGGTTACAAGTCCTTCACCTTCATCAAATGATACACTTGTAGCAGAATATTTCCTGTCTTTAGAAAGTGTTTCTGTACGTGTACCTCAGGACAGAAAATTTCGCTTCAGCGTTGCCTCATTTTTATCCTTTGAGTGCAACTCAGCAACTGCAGGATCAGTGATAACACTAGAATATATTGAACTTTGTAAACACACATTTCTACTTCACTTGCCAGAAGTCCGAAACACCCGTCTATGCCACCAGTGTATTCACATGAATGTGTACCAATTAATGCAAAGAAGCTTGAAGATATTACGAAAGTAATGAAGTATATTCCACACGAAGTTTATGATTTTTATGTTGGTATTTTGGAATGCCCACAACCTCGGATGACACTCAGTAAAATATTGCAGTCTTTATTGGAACTTTAGTATTTAAATACAGGGTGTTACAAAAAGGTATGGCCAAACTTTCAGGAAACATTCCTCACACACAAATAAAGAAAAGATGTTATGTGGACATGTGTCCAGAAACACTTAATTTCCATGTTAGAGCTCATTTTAGTTTCGTCAGTATGTACTGTACTTCCTCGATTCACCGCCAGTTGGTTTTGCAGTCAGTGCAATGTTTACAAATGCGGAATTGTCAGATGCCCATTTGATGTATGGATTAGCACGGGGCAATAGCCGTGGCGCGGTACGTTTGTATCGAGACAGATTTCCAGAACGAAGGTGTCCCGACAGGAAGACGTTCGAAGCAATTGATCGGCGTGTTAGAGAGCACAGAACATTCCAGCCTATGACTCGCGACTGGGGAAGACCTAGAACGACGAGGACACCTGCAATGGACGAGGCAATTCTTCGCGCAGTTGACGATAACCCTAATGTCAGCGTCAGAGAGGTTGCTGCTGTACAAGGTAACGTTGACCACATCACTGTATGGAGAGTGCTAAGGGAGAACCAGTTGTTTCCGTACCATGTACAGCGTGTGCAGGCACTATCAGCAGCTGATTGGCCTCCACGGGTACACTTCTGCGAATGGTTCATCCAACAATGTGTCAATCCTCATTTCAGTGCAAATGTTCTCTTTACATATGGGGCTTCATTCCAACGTGTTCAAATTGTAAATTTTCACAATCAACATGCTGACGAGAATCCGCACACAATTGTGCAATCACGTCATCAACACAGATTTTTTGTGAATGTTGGGGCAGGCATTGTTGGTGATGTCTTGATTGGACCCGATGTTCTTCCACCTACGCTCAATGGAGCACGTTATCATGATTTCATACTGGGTACTCTACCTGTGCTGCTAGAACATGTGCCTTTACAAGTACAACACAACATGTGGTTCATGCACGATGGAGCTCCTGCACATTTCAGTCAAAGTGTTCGTACGCTTCTCAACAACAGATTCGGTGACTGATGGATTGGTAGAGGCGGACCAATTCCATGGCCTCCACTCTCTCCTGACCTCAACCCTCTTGACTTTCATTTATGGGGGCATTTGAAAGCTCTTGTCTACGCAACCCCGGTACCAAATGTAGAGACTCTTCATGCTCGTATTGTGGACAGCTGTGATACAATACGCCATTCTCCAGGGCTGCATCAGCGCATCAGGGATTCCATGCGACGGAGGGTGGATGCATGTATCCTCGCTAACGGAGGACATTTTGAACATTTCCTGTAACAAAGTGTTTGAAGTCATGCTGGTACGTTCTGTTGCTGTGTGTTTCCATTCCATGATTAATGTGATTTGAAGAGAAGTAATAAAATGAGCTCTAACATGGAAAGTAAGTGTTTCCAGACACATGTCCACATAACATATTTTCTTTCTTTGTGTGTGAGGAATGTTTCCTGAAAGTTTGGCCATACCTTTTTGTAACACCTTGTATGCTATATATAATTATGTTTAAAAAGTGCCTATGGTATCGATTTGTCCACAAATAGTGTAATTAATTATTATTTGTCTTATTCATTGGAAGGGAGTGCTAAGTCCGCCAAATAAACTGAAAGAAATATATTACTCTTTCCTTGAAAACATTTATTTTTCTTTTATACTATCTAAAATATGTTTAAATGGTATCTAAAGTTCTTTAATACATACATAGTGTAATAAACAATTAATGTGTCTCATTTATTGAAAGAATGGGTCAAGTCCACCAAATTTTATGCTCAGTCATTCCATAGTCTCTAAAGATTAAAAAGCATTACAAGCTAACATTGTACGTAAATATTAATATAAACAGTTTTATCTCATTATCTCAAAATTAGCTCCACTGACTTGACGCCTTTTCCCAGTTCCCATTTCAAATGGTTATTTTGAGTTATTTGTACGTTCTGTGTGCCTGTACAGCCTCAGGGTCCACGTTTACCTGTATAATCAGGAGCTTGCTGTGAATTTTTTTTTTCCTTTTAATTCTAAAAGTAATCACCAGCACACAAAACTTACATATGTCAAATTTTCCCTGAAACTATTACATGAATTATTTGCATTTTTTGCTATTTTGAAGATAAGTGAATGGAATTGGAAGAAGCCCTATTAAGTGGTACAATGGGAAGTACCTTCTGTCATGCACTTCATAGCGGTTTGCAGAATATGGATGTAGATGAAACCTATTATGGAAAGTCTTTTTCCAGTTGGTTTCATTCCAATGCAACTTTCCTCTAAAATTCTAGAGCAATTGTTACTAAAAAAACTGATGAAAAATATTTTATTTATTGTTCCAGCAACAGATATCATCACTTCAAATGATGCAAGTGGCAAAATGCTACAATCCATAAGCACAATGACTAAACACAATGCCTATGCTGCTAGTCTTGAACACTATGTAACTCCCCTTCCCACTTCAGAAATGAGTGTAGTTTTAATTAAAATTCAAGTAACAATAAATTGACAACATATACTTAAAAGGAAACACTTGCAGTACTTTGAAAAGCCCAAGTGCAAGTCACACGAAAGGAGGACAAGAGTGTGAATCATGTATATTCAATTCAGAGACACTATAGTGTCACTATGAAAGCGCATAACACAACATTGATCTTCCGGTATTAAAAACAAAGGAGAGGCTATGATTGCTGCTAATAAATCACAAGAAACCAACTACACAAGAGAACGGAAGAAGCAAACGTAAGAATACATTTGGAGATGGACCTAAGTACTTGCCCCCACAAATTGCTAAAGTTGACAACTAAGTAAGATATTAACACAATTCATCCTATGAAATGGAAGTTCTAACCTGTCTCATCAAGTGGTACAGGAGGTTGATTGGTTTGTTTTGTAGATTAAAGGGACTAAACTACAAGGTTATCAGTCCCTTAATATAGAAGGCTCAGTACCTTTCACACAATGGTGGAAACAAAACTTCCTATCAGATTAAAACCGTGTGCTGGACTAAGACTCTAACTCAAGAACTTTGCCTTTCATGGGAAAGTGCTCTACCGGTACAGCACTTACCTGCGAAAGTCAAAGGTCCCGAGTTTGAGTCTCGGTCCAGCGCACAGTTTCAGTCTGCCAGGAAGTTTCATATCAGTGCACACTCCTCTGCAAAGTGAAAATTTGATTCTGGAAAGCTGGAAAAGATTGTTACAAGTTGTAAACAATTCCCTTACATGAACTTTAAAGAATAAAGGGTTACAGAGTGCTTTTTCTTGGTAGTCTGCAAATCGGAAACCACTGGTCAGCTTATGCAATCAGAGTTAAACAAGCACCTATCAGTTACATTCAGACTTCAATTCAAGAAGAATGTAAAAACTCAGAATTAAACATGAAATGAAGGAAAAAAAAAAAAAAAAAAGAGGATGAGAAAGCACAGATGAGTTTTTTCCTACTCGAGAGACTTCTTGGAAATGAGACATAAATTAAACAATGGAAAATATAGGATGGAATAATGACAATATTATGAGTTGCAGATAGTGTGAGCTGCATTTCTCGTGTGTGTGTTTGAGGGGGGGTGTCTAACTTTTATGAAGGCCATGCCGGCTGAAAGCTCGCTTGTTTGACTGTGTTTTTGTTGTGCCTGTCTGCGATTCAACTTCTCCACAATGTGGTGAGTAGCAATCTATCCTCCTCACAATACTGAGAGATAAATTATGATCATTTAAGACTTTAACTTTAAACTGAAAAAACTTACACATACTATAAGGAAAATGAGGATGTACAGGTAGATGATTTCCACAAAAAATGTCAAACATTATTTCAGCACTTACCGAGACCATTTAAAAACTCTTTCTTCTTGAGATTACTTTAGAACTTGTGTAAAGTTAAAACAATTTCCCAGGTTGCCTATGATTAATCAAAATGCTGAGTTAATATTTTTAAATTACATTTGTATACTATGAAAGCCCAAATAAAAATTTGCAGTTCTATAAAAAGAGGAACATTGAGGCTAGAAACAGATACGTCAAATACTTTCGACAATGAAAGGGACATTTCACTTTCTGACCTAAGTAAAGGTAAAAAGGAGAATAAATCTTTTATCCTAAATGACTATAATGGTAGCACAGTGCACTTGCAGGCTTCCTCAATAATTAAAAAAAAGAAAAAAGAATCTGTCACCTTCCCTCATCATCTTTAATCAATTTCCCTGTAGTGTTTAATATTTTTGTATCTTTATAACAACATGTCCCCAACTTTTCCACTTTATTTTTTAAAATTTATCTTTCTTTTCCATTTCACATTTTTTATGGTATCCTTAACAGTTTCATCAAAGTACTTGCATTTTTTATCACCTTTTCCTTCAGTGTCTCTCCGGTTTTTCCTCTACTGCTTCCTTTCAGTTCTTAATTGCACTATTCATTTCACGTCAAATTTCTGTTCCTCCTAATACATTTTTACTTCTTCATCAGCACTCCTATCATCTTTAGTTTAAATCTGGTGCAGTGCTTACCAATGTACTATCTTTGACCTCTCTCTTACACCTCCCTCTTCAGATTCATTTCCCCTAGCCCTCATAACTGGTGGATCTCCCAAATCTTTTCCAGTTTTCCTTCTTGAGGAAGGAACTGACAGTTCCCAAAGCTACAAATAGTTACTTGTTTCTACTTTTAAATGTGTCTAAAAACTGGAATTTCGCCTCCTAAAGGTAAGCACTGGCGCCCACTCTGATTCCTCATAATTTTACAATTCCTTAAATACTGCAGTTATAACGTTGAAGATCAACAAGCACTTTTAGTTTCAGGATAAACAATATGGAGAACAGTGCCAGTGGGGCTCTGAACTGTATAGCATATGTAAAATGGGAAAGGAAATAAAGGAACAACTAAGTTACATTTGAATTAGCAGATACAATTTCTAAACTTACTGACACTCCTGCTGTATATATAAACATACAGTACAGGCATCATGAAGATCAAATTTTATTTGTGCATTACACAAACAATGCATCGACATACAATATGAAGTCTTTACCATTATATATTATTTGTGTTCTACTCATGAGAAGTCTCAATAAAACAGATTACTACAATTTTTGGCTTGACGTCTCTTTGACAGGATGACCATCAGGAGACTACATTTCTACATGAACAATTAATTATACTATGATTTGATTACATTTAAAATGATAAAAGGTACACTCTTGAATATGTGCTTCGGATAAAGTAATTTTAAATAAAAAGAGATTAAGGGCTATTTGGTTAAACCAGTTGCACAATGGCTGTGATTTGTGAGAGGTCACTTGATACCACTGGTACCAGATGATATACCTTTTGTTTGTCCATCTATAGCCACTTATAAAAACATAAAACAAAAGTTACATTTTCAACAAAGACATCAACATGTGACGTATAATCATTCTTTGCTGAGGACCCATCACATTTATGCTAGATTCTATTAAGCATCCCCTCCATACACATATTTTCAATCAATAATGAGCAAGTACAATTATAAAGTATTTTGTTTTCTATTTTAAATCATTAACGGTTAAAATATCTATTTTTCATTATTCAGGAATAATTATATGTTGCCTATATTTTAAAACATATAGTGTGTTTCAATAATACAAACTGAACACGTGACACAAACACACAAATGGGATATATTACATATTTATATGCCTAATCAATCATTCTTTTTAAGCAATTACACCCATTGAATAAAAAATGCATCAGTAAAAAACTGTGAGCTGTAATTCAATCTCTACCTTCTATCCCTTTCACTTTGTCACACTTTTTTCACTGAGTTTACTTTCTTTGTTTTACTCAATCGCTGACTAAGTGGTACGTTGCTCTCCGAATCACTTGAATCACAACTCGAACTAGATGATAGGTCCTCACTTGGTTCTTCTTTGATCACTTTGTTGTTAACACTGATCTTCAATTTCTGAAAGTGAGTATTTAATTTTAGCTTGAGAAATTCCCTTACTTTTTACATAAAATATTTATAAATAGCATTCAGCAAAATTAAATTATCTCAGTTTTATGTTCCACTAGCTTCCCATTCTTGCAGCAAAAATGTAACATATCATGTAAGGAAGTCTTTCATACATGAATCCACATTTACATAATATTTATATAAATGAATTTTCAGAAAAACTGGGTAAGTTATCAGAAGTCTTGAGACAATAAAATACTTCACAGAGAAACAACACCAACACTTCGCAAGAATGTCATCTACATAAGATGGTTCCAACAAAAACTTTCCCAAGCACAATAAAATCCAAGCTTTCTTTGTTCTTCCTGAAAATTTTCCTCACACTTGTGAAAGAACACATACCTTTTATATTTAATTCATGGCATACTTGAGGGGAGACTGCTACTTTTGCAAAACAGGAGGTACTGAATTCAATCTGAAACCTTCAACAAATTACATGCAATGTCTTAAATTTATTTCAGTTAGAATGACTATTCGCAGATGACTGCAAACATCTGAACCTTCAATCCTGTAAAAGGATTGGTGCAAGGGGAAAGAACATATATTCCACACAACTATGCAACATTCCCAAAATTTTAAACGAATTGCACCACGTTGTTTTCTCTCGTGGTACAACTTCAGCTCTGAAAGTATAATTAAATACTGACAACTGCTACATTCAACCTAAGCTTCTTTCCCAATGAAAAGATGCAAGCAAATACTGCACAACGGCCTTACAGAACACAGTCTGTAATGTAACAGCAGTTACATGAACTACTTGATTCACTATTTGAATTGTCTTTATGCTCCCTCCACAACTTGGGACTTCAGAATACTCTACATGGTGTATGTGATACACAAACTCCCGAATTTTTTTCTTATTAACACTTCCTTGTCACATCTCTCTGCTCTTCCCATTTGTTCTTACTATGGTTCCCCTTTATCTCTTTTGGCACTCTTTTCCCCACCCTGTCCTCATTTTGCCTATGTTTCATTTTCCTGATAACCTTTCCAATTGTATCAGCTCAGCGACTGACCTATCTACTTCTCAAGACACCATAATCTTGTATCCAAGTTGTGAGGAACTTCTCAGTTACAAGTTCAGTATATACCCCTTTCCTTTTCCTCCCAAATCGTGGATTTTTTTAGGGGTGCTATAGCAACTGAGGTCATAAGTGCCCACGTCATAACCTTAGAATACTAATAAGAAAAAGAAGTTAAGCCCAATTGACAGAAGGAAAGAGAGTTAAAAACAAGCACTTCCTCTTAGAGAAAGGTGCACAAAACATGCCACAGAGACAGTGGAAGTCTGAAACCAGATTAAATGTCCTTTTCCGTATTGCTACAATGGATAAAAAGTAAAACGCAGCCAACAGCCCACACATAGTTAACTAAAACGGCCAATAATTCGGACGGCAAACATACACTAGAACATAAGTGGTTAAAAAAGGGCATTCAGTCAGCAAATGGCAAACCATCAAAGGTTGACGACAACAAGCACAAAGTGGCATGGGATCACCACTCAACAAATGGCAATGGCTAAAAAGACAGTGCCCAATACACAACCTAGTTAAAATGATCTCCTTGTGGCTAGATGTCGACAGGAGGTTGGCCAAGCTGCTGGGAGAGGTTTAACTTCCCTGAGCTTGTTCCCATGAAAAGAAGACCAGTGGTGATGCCAAAGTGACATCATCTGCTTACAGACGGAAACACAGAGAGCATCTGAAGGAATGGAAGAGAGAGCAGGCAGATGTAGAAGGACTGCAGCCTTGACAGCAGCATCATCAGCCTCATTTTCCATCACACTGACGTGACTGGGAAACCACATGAACATCACAGTGGATTCCTCAACAGTGAGAAAGTGGAAGCTTGGACCCATTGCACTATGGGATAGACTATGCACAGCAGACAGAGGCTCTGAAGAGCACAGAGACTCGGAGGATTTGACACAATTAAAAAGCCTGTGTTGCTGGATGTCCCAGACGGCCAGATAGAGGGTGCAGAGCTCTGTTGTAAATATTTAGTAGTGTTCTGGAAGCCTATACAGAAATTTGTTGGTGCCAATGACAAAGGCACACCCAACACCAATATCAGTCTCACAATCATCAGTGTACATGAAGGTGTTATTGCTTAAGTGCAAGTGAAGGCCAAGAAACTTACAGCGGTAGACTGAATCCGAGATAGTTTCCTTGAGAAGTGAATGAAGTCATGATGAATATGGACCACCAAAAGAAGACAAGGCAGTGAAGGGTTCACACCCATTAGGAACATGGCAGGAGCAGCAGACAAAAGCAAACTCCAGGTGGCAACAGAGAAGAAGGGCGTGGCCCATACTGTCGGTTCAAGAGAGTCATCAAGAAAGAGGGCAAAGGATGGGTGCATGGCAGACAAACGGCATGTGTATCCGCTGAGAAGAACATCATGCCAACGTAACTGATAGTTCAACAGTTCTGCAGACTCTCAACCGGTTTAGTGTAAAAGACGCCTATGGCTGCGATGGTGGATTGTATTAATACAGCGTAATATGAGCAGAAATGCAGATGAAAAAATAGAACACCCATAGTCTAGTATTGAGCAGACAAGGGACTGGTATAAATGGAGGAGGGTAGTCCGATCTGTTCCCCAGAAAGTACCACTTAGTATACATAGGATACTGAGGGACCAGATACAGTGTGGACCAAGTAAGACATGTGGGAGGACCAAGGAAGTTTTCTATCAAGCATGAGCTTCATGAATTTCATAGCTTCGTGAACGGAAGAGTAACAGGCCCAAGATGTTAAGAAAGTGGAAGAAACCCAATGCGCTGCCAAAAATTCATACAAACAGTTTTGTCCGTGGAAAAGCAAAAGCCACTGTTGATGCTCCATGCGTAAAGATGACTAAGACATCGCTGAAGACACCGCTCAGGAGAGAAGTCAATTGAAAACTGCAATAGATGGCAAAATCATCAACGAAAAAGAAGCCGGAGATGCTGGACAATTGGGATGAAATGAGAGCATGGTCTAGCTCTCTCATAGTAAAAAATAGTAAAGACGGCATTGTAGCATTCATGATTCTGAGAGGCGAAGGGCATCAGCAAAGCCTCCTCCACTCATTTCCAAAGGAGGAAGGCAGGGTGATTGTGGAGCTCAAAATCTCAACAAAATAGCAGCCCAAAGCATTGGAGATAGCCAAGAGTCCACAATGACATCACCTGCTACAATCAGGCTGGAAATTAAGAGTCTGGACCTTGGCTCAGAAAGCTGACAGTGGTTGTCCCACATGACAGAAGAGGGAGTGAAACTGTTAAAAGAACTAGTAAATGAAAACCAGCTAGCTTTTTTTGCAGTGCTAAAGAATGTATGACACTAGCACACAACTGTTTACATCAAATACAGTTCACTTCGTATAATGACAGTTGAAAACGCAGAGAGCATGTTTCCAATGTGTGAATTGCATTGTGGCGTGCCTCAGTCCACCAGGAGACCAGGACACAGTATGGTAAAGATGAAGTGGGAGGTATGGAACATTCTGCAGCAGTAAGGATAATCTTTGTTAGGTACTCTTCCTCGTCATCACAACTGGGGAAATGGTCAGTACAAGTCGCCAGGGAGCAATAAAGCCTCTAATTAGCCTTAAAAAGCCGCCAATTGGGTTTACACTCAGATGGGGTAGGAGTCATCAAACGGATAACGCACGGGAAATGGTCGCTTGAGCACGTGTCAGAGAGAACAGGTAAGCGGGGCAGTGCAGGATGAGTGGTCCAAATGGGAATATGTGTGCGTAGAGTCTGGAAAGAATATGGGTGCTCCAGTGTTAGGGCAGATGAGGTTGAGTTGATTGAGATGTTCAGCCTAGATAGCACCTCTCTGATACTTTCTGAAGAGCCCCAAAGATGATGTGCATGTTAAAATCACCGAAAAGCAGAAAGTGGTAAGGGAGTTGACAAATAAGCTGGAGGAAATCTGCCCTGGTGACAGTGAAGACAGGAGCATGTAGCCGTTACAAAGAAAAATGGTGAAGCGAGGAAGGAAAATGTAGACTGCAACAGCTTGCAGCCAGGTGTTCAGTCAGGTGGTTTGGCTATGGATGTCATCCCCATGAGATGGAATGCCGTTTTCAGGGGGAAGGTCAAAGCGGACCAGACCGAAATGCAATTTTGTATCTTGAAGGTAGAAAATAATCAGACATTGTGATTCCAAGAGCAGCCATAATTCCTCCTTGTTTGATCTAACGCCGCACACATTCCATTGGAGAAGAGTCATAATGGAGAATGGGGGGAAGGGAACAAATATAGGTTAGTCTCCTCAGTGGCCACAGATTGGCAGCCTTCGAAGACCCAATGCCACAGGGCACAGAGGCTGGAGGCTCTTGTTCCATGATATCTACAGAGGCTTTGGTATTGTCCCTGGGTTGGCCTGCGAATTTCAGGGCAGAAAAACTGTAGGTGCTTTGCACCGGCGAAATGAAGGTTAGCCGGGTGAGGGTATCATGCGGCAACACTATTGAAGAGGATCTCCTAGCCGGGGAAGGAGAAGACTGTTTGCCTTTATTTGATTTCATAGGGATTTACGGTTGGCAGACAAAGTCTCAGATGGTTGTTGGCTGGAGGGGACATAAAGAGTCCTCGCAGGAATATTCCTTTTGTCCTTCCCAGCCTGCCAGTTGTGCAGCAGGTGGTTTTGTCACCGGGGACAAACATTTGGTGGCTTGTTGCGCAGCTGTACAAGGAGATGAGGATGCTACCGTGATACTAGACGATTTTACAAATGAAGTGCTGAATTGGAGGTTACAAGTCTGAGTGCCATGACGTTCGTGGAGTGAGGCACAGCAAGAATGTAGCAACTACTGTATGGTGAAATGCAAGGCTTGCAATTATCCAACAACTTGCGGACAACACGTTAAGGTACTTTTTCCTTCACCCAGATCTCCTAGATGGCTCACTCATCGAGATACAAGGGACATTCAAGTGATGAGGCAGCACATAGCATTACAACTGATACAGCAGGGAGACAGAGGCAGGCGATCGCCCTGGAGTGCATCCCTACCACAAGTAACACATAACAAGTAACACATTGTGTTTCAACACGACGCGTAAGTGTGGTTGTAACACTTACACTGGTAGCAAATCATTGGGTTTGAAATGTACGGCAAGACCATAATGACGCTGTAGTCTGCTCTGATCTTCGTTGGAAGCACTAGTCCAATAAACTTCAAAAAAAGAGTGCGTGTAAGCAATAAGGTGCATCAACTTTCTTCATTACCCAATGGACTGCATTGATGCCTGATCAGAGAGGTAATTTGGATTTCTTTCTTGGTCAGACCATCAAGCAGCCATGTCTAAATAACTACACGTGAAGAATTCAGCATTTGACAGGCCTTGACACGAACAGAATAGCCATGGAGGAGTGAAGCTGTAAGCAGTTGTTAGGCTTGAAAATCACCATTGGTCTCCAGAAGCAAAGTCCCATTATGTAAGCAAGAGCAGGATTTCACAGGGCCTGCAATTGCACCGACACCTTTCCGAGTAATAAATGGATTAACCATAGCAAAAGACTGACCTTTCCCTGATATTTCCCCGATTTGCAGACAAGTTTAAGCATTTTTCCCTGACAAATTTTGTGATCTCAAAGGTGAGTAAAAACATAAGTTGACAAAAAAATGTAGGTACATCTGTATTTCTAAACGTGTGAGCAAAAATCTTAAGTACTAACATCAACATCTTTCGTAATGAACTGTACTTAGATGGAGAAAGCAAGCCAAAAGATATATGTGTTTCATTAAGATAATTGTTGTTATTTTATTTCAATAAAACGAAACGCATTTGGTGACAAAAATATGCATTTCCTTGAAATCGCAAGACAGAATTAAAATACCTTTACTGATTTTAGAAATAAACTCAGAGAAAAGTAGGCCTCTTGAAAGAAATGTATAAGGCAGGGAAGATTTGTGTAAACCAACACTATAGGTGACCACCAATAAAATGTTGGTTTACTATGTTCATTTTTGTCTGTTATTACCCACTGTGTTATGTCTGTAATTTTACTGGTATTGTGTTTCCGCACGGTTAGCTGAGTGGTAACGTGTTTCAGACATGTCCGAAAGAACAGATACCATCTTAGTATATATATAGTTAAGGCTCACCGGCCACTTGACCATCTTCTTCTTCTGTGCGAACGCACAAACAGTGCCCGAACTCTTACGGGAATCAGCAACGCGCCGCGAGTAATGAGTATAATGGGCGGGGGCACTACGAATGTAGTGCGGGACAATACGTTGAGAATGTGGGTTTCGCGGGAGGCGTGCCAGAGATAAATCCCTGAGTCGCGCTGTCCTCTGTGTCCTCGGTGCTCAGATGGATAGAGCGTCTGCCTTGTAAGCAGGAGATCCCGGGTTCGAGACCTGGTCGGGGCACACATTTTCATCTGTTCCCGTTGACGTATGTCAATGCCTGTAAGCAGCTAAGGGTGTTCATTTCATTGTAAAAAAATGTTTATTTAACACATTAGAGCTTCATTGCCATAAACTGTTTAACAGTGTAGAATTTATACAATAGTAAAATCTGTTTTATTTCGTCTTTCATTTCAAATTTTTGGTATGACTGATTTCTTGTAGCTAGGTGATTGTAGATATTGATTCCTATGGACTTTACTTTGTTTTCACATAATTTTGCATTGGTAGTAATAAATAACATTTGTTATACAGAAGGCTACTGAAATTTCTGTGAAACAAGATAATTTATATATACAGAGGGTGAGAAATAATGGTGCACTTGGCGTTCGGCATGCGTTCCTCATCCAAATTCAAGACAAAAGGAACTAAATTGACAGTTGTAAAGGTAATATTCGGAGTACCACAGGGAAGAGTGATAGGGCCGTTGCTGTTCATAATACATACAAATGATTTAGTAGAAAGTGTCAGATGTTCTTTAAGGCTATTCGCAGATGATGCAGTTGTTTATACCAAAGTAGCAACACCAGAGTAAGAATGTGCAGAACAACCGCCGGCCGCGGTGGCCGTGCGGTTCTAGGCACTCCAGTCCGGATCCGCGCTGTAGCTACGGTCGCAGGTTTGAATCCTGCCTCGGGCATGGGTGTATGTGATGTCCTTAGGTTAGTTAGGTTTAAGTAGTTCTAAGTTCTAGGGGACTGATGACCACAGTAGTTGAGTCCCATAGTGCTCAGAGCCATTTGAACCATTTTGCAGAACAACCTGCAGAGAATTGATGAATGGTGCATACTCCGGCAGTTGACCCTGAACGTAAATAAATGTAACATATTGCGCATGCATAGGAAAAGAAATCCGCTACTGTACAGTTACACTATTGATGAGAAACAGCTGGAGACAGTGTCTGCCGTAAAATATGTAGGCGTAACTATCCTGAGCAACCTTAAGTGGGATGACCGTAAAGAACAGGTAGTGGGAAAAGCAGATACAAGATTCAGATCCATCAGAAGAATCTTACGGAAATATAACTCACCCACGAAGGAAGTGGTTTATAAAGTGCTTGTTTGCGTAATTCATGAGTATTGTTTATCTATCTGTGATCCCTATCAGGTGGAACTGATAGAAGAGAGAGAGGAGATCCAATGAAGAGCGGCGCGTTTCGTCATGGGATCGTTTAGCTGGCGAGAGAGCGTAACAGAGATGCTAAACAGACTCCACTGGCAGACTGGCAGACGTTACAAGAGAAACACTGTGCATCACAGAAAGATTTACTACTGAAATTTCGGGACAGCACTTTTCAGGAGGAGTCAGACAACATATTACTTCCCCCATATACATCTTGTGTATTGACCACGAGGAAAAAAATTCAAGAAATTAGAGCCAATACAGAGGCTTACCGACAATCATTCTTCCCACACAGTATTCGCAATTGGAACAGGGTTGGAGGGATCAGATAGTGGTACCGAAAGTACCCTCCGCCACACACCATTAGGTGGCTTGTGGAGTATGATGTAGATGTAGATGAGAAGTGTATCTAGCCAAACCTAATCCCACCAATAGGTGTAATAGAAATGTTATTTTAAAAACAAAGCTCTGGCAATGTTGTAACTCTGTGCAGTACAACCAAGAACAGGTAGCATAAACTCTGTACTATGCTGGAGCTGTCCCATTAGCTCAAAGACACAAGGTAATGCCACAGAAACAGATACACAGACTCACACTTCATTCAAATAGCTACACACATTCAGTCAAAAACTGTGATGGTGCACAATCATGCTGTAACCACAGCTGTCATCAAAGTGGAATGTTTTCTAATATGTCAAGTAGAATATTGCAAAGCAATGTACAATACAGGGGTGCATTCAACTTATCCAGCAATAGGTAAGGGTGCAAAAGCAATCCTCCTACTATTCCAGCCCACACATTTATGTCAAAGCATGCCTGGAAGCCATAGCCATGGGTGACATGTGGGTAGTGTTCCGACCAATAATGACTGCTGCAGAGGCTGAAAATACATTCTACATCTACATCTACATCCATACTCCGTAAGCCACCTGACGTTGTGTGGCGGAGGGTACCCTGAGTACCTCTACCGGTTCTCCCTTCTATTCCAGTCTCGTATTGTTCCTGGAAAGAAGGATTGTCGGTATGCTTCTGTGTGGGCTCTTAATCTCTCTGATTTTATCCTCATGGTCTCTTCGCGAGATATATGTAGGAGGGAGCAATATACTGCTTGACTCTTCGGTGAAGGTATGTTCTCGAAACTTTAACAAAAGCCCGTACCGAGCTACTGAGCGTCTCTCCTGCAGAGTCTTCCACCGGAGTTTATCTATCATCTCCGTAACGCTTTCGCGATTACTGAATGATCCTGTAACGAAGGGCGCTGCTCTCCGTTGGATCTTCTCTATCTCTTCTATCAA
The DNA here is from genome assembly GCF_023864345.2 of Schistocerca serialis cubense. Lineage (NCBI taxonomy): Eukaryota > Metazoa > Arthropoda > Insecta > Orthoptera > Acrididae > Schistocerca > Schistocerca serialis. Next base: position 261,636,276 of record NC_064638.1, on the reverse strand, counting down.
CCCTATCTGGTACGGATCCCACACTGCTGAGCAGTATTCAAGCAGTGGGCGAACAAGTGTACTGTAACCTACTTCCTTTGTTTTCGGATTGCATTTCCTTAGGATTCTTCCAATGAATCTCAGTCTGGCATCTGCTTTACCGACAGTCAACTTTATATGATCATTCCATTTTAAATCACTCCTAATGCGTACTCCCAGATAATTTATGGAATTAAGTGCTTCCAGTTGCTGACCTGCTATTTTGTAGCTAAATGATAAGGCATCTATCTTTCTATGTATTCGCAGCACATTACACTTGTCTACATTGAGATTCAATTGCCATTCCCTGCACCATGCGTCAATTCGCTGCAGATCCTCCTGCATTTCAGTACAATTTTCTATTGTTACAACCTCTCGACACACCACAGCATCATCTGCAAAAAGCCTCAGTGAACTTCCGATGTCATCCACAAGGTCATTTATGTATATTGTGAATAGCAACGGTCCTATGACACTCCCCTGCGGCACACCTGAAATCACTCTTACTTCGGAAGACTTCTCTCCATTGAGAATGACATGCTGCGTTCTGTTATCTAGGAACTCTTCAATCCAATCACACAATTGGTCTGACAGTCCATATGCTCTTACTTTGTTCATTAAACGACTGTGGGGAACTGTATCGAACGCCTTGCGGAAGTCAAGAAACACGGCATCTACCTGTGAACCCGTGTCTATGGCCCTCCGAGTCTCGTGGACGAATAGCGCGAGCTGGGTTTCACACGACTGTCTTTTTCGAAAACCATGCTGATTCCTACAGAGTAGATTTCTAGTCTCCAGAAAAGTCATTATACTCGAACATAATACGTGTTCCTCATTATACTCGAACACAATACGTGTTCCTTCATGAGTGAGGCTAGATTTGTTATTCGATATCACATTATTTATAAAATGTTCGTTATTTTCTACTTGGTGCAAAAGCCATTCACAAAGCTGTACTCATCAAATGCAATCTTCTGGCCGCTGGTGTTGAATTAATGTGTGATGATGTGGAAGCAATGTGTTTAGTCCTGGGATGACCTCTGTCCACTACGTGTGGATGAAGATTACCGGATTCCTGAAGGTGTTGCTCCAGATGGCAAAATGTAATCTTATCAGGATGGTGCCTTTGAAGGTACTGTGCAGCATACACACAAGCAGCAGCAGCAGCAGCAGCTTGGTTATCGGATGCGCCCGGCACCACCGGCACCAAGATCATATTGGTGTAGTGCTCTGTTTCACTAGTACACGAGCTTCACCAAAATCAATCTGTTTGCCTCACTCAACCTGGTGTTCTGCTGCCGCTGACTCAGTGTGCTGTTTTCGTCGGGTGTATCTTCCGTGTTCAGATATCTGGGTGCTGATGGGTTGCCCCGCCTCACCTACATACACTAATCCACATTCACACCTGATTTCATAAACTTCAGCAGCATGTAGTTTGTCAACTGCATCTTTCATTGCGCAAAGAACATCTTTTATTCTGTTGCTGCTTCAGAAAATCGGCTTGATGCCCGCTCAACGGAGAATTTTGCCCACCCGTTCAGTGACACCTTGAACATATGGTAATAGAGCAATGTTTTGTGCTTCTTCTACTCTCCTTTCATTCTTTGTTGCCATAGTTTTATCTATTTTTCCCATCCCATAACCACTGGCACCAAAAATGGACTTTAGTTTAGTAGTTCACCCTTCAGATGTTCCTTATCGCTGATCCTATGAGCTCTCTTGGTTAAAGTGTGCAGAGTGGATTTCTTCTGTGAAGGGTGATGATGAGAGAAGGCATGTAGATACGTGTCAGTACTCGCTGGCTTCCTATATACTCTTATGACCCATTTTACCATCAGACGTTCTGTAAACTTGTAAACATGTCAAGAAATGGCAGCACCTCAATCTTTTCTATCTCCATAATGAATTGGATTCTGTGTGCTGCTGGTGAGGTGTTGGTGCAAATTTTGTAGCTCTTCCTCTCCATTTGGCCAGATAATGGCGTCATTAACATATTGGAGCCAACATTCTGGGCATAATGGTGCAGACTGGAGAGCTGTTTCCTCAAATGCTTCCGTGAAGATGTCTGCTGCAATAGGCGAGTGAAGGGAGCCTGTAGCTACACCACCTGTCCATCCATAGAACTGCCCTTTCCTCCTGAAATAGGTGGTTTTTTAACAGTTGCACAGTAGCTCGCAGATATAGGGTGTCATGCATTCCTCTAAAATGCTCATGGTGTCTTGTACTGCCACATTTGTGAATATAGACATCACATCAAAGCTAACCATCAAGTTTGTGGCTGATATACACTTTTCTTTTAAAAGTTCTACAAAATGGGTGGAGTCCTTAACATACAAATTTGTGTGGCTCACCAAAAGTCAGAGATTTGGAGCCATTTCATTGCTGGACTGTACATCGGTGAATTAATGGTACTCACAAACGGTCATAAAGGAGAGGTCTCTTCGGTTTACTGACTGTGACAATGGCTGCAGAAGCCTAAGTTTATAATTGATAGGACCAGTTATGGTTGTGCACTATGCAGTTAGTAGACACATGCTTGCAGTTTAATGGATCTCACTGTCATGTGATACGATACTGTCATGGGACAAAATGATGTCTTGCTTATAAATGTAAAAAAAGAACCTGGTGTGTGCCTATACTTAGTGCTTACTGCTGTAATTTAGAAATGGTGTGCGTTTAAGAACTATTTCCCCATAAAATCAGACCATGTCTTCATCAGTTGTATCTCTTACTGATTACAGTAATAAACCTATTTTACAAAGCGTTTTCAGAAACAACTCTATATGCAAGTTCAAGTCTAGTGTATCACTGACATTCAATTCAAAAAGTTGGTTTTCTGCACCATACAATTATTATTTCCACCAATTTTTGTTTTAATCAGTAAACTGCTTGTCTTAAATCAAAATTGTGTATGAGAATTATTTTCCTAGGCTATTTCTTGTAGTATGACCTCATCGTCTCTTGTCAATATATCTGTACTGACTGCAAATTATAGAGAACTAGTTTTGGGGATGTACTGTGGAAATCTAGCTGATTGTGAACAGTGTAAAGAGGACAGGACCAAGAACAGGGCACTGTGGGAAACCACATGTTGTACTGAGTGTATTTGAGTCCAAGAATGTAGCTTCCTTGTTGTTGTTGTTGTTGTTGTTGTTGTTGTGGTCTTCAGTCCTGAGACTGGTTTGATGCAGCTCTCCATGCTACCCTATCCTGTGCAAGCTTCTTCATCTCCCAGTACTTGCTGTAACCTACATCCTTCTGAATCTGCTTAGTGTATTCATATCTTGGTCTCCCTCTACGATTTTTACCCTCCACGCTGCCCTCCAATGCAAAATTTGTGATCCCTTGATGCCTCAGAACATGCCCTACCAACCAATCCCTTCTTCTAGTCAAGTTGTGCCACAAGCTCCTCTTCTCCCCAATTCTATTCAATACCTCCTCATTAGTTATGTGATCTACCCATCTAATCACCAGCATTCTTCTGTAGCACCACATTTTGAAAGCTTCTATTCTCTTCTTGTCTAAACTATTTATCATCCACGGTTCACTTCCATACATGGCTACACTCCAAACAAATACTTTCAGAAACGACTTCCTGACACTTAAAATCTATACTCGATGTTAACAAATTTCTCTTCTTCCGAAATGCTTTCCTTGCCATTGCCAGTCTACATTTTATATCTTCTCTACTTCGATCATCATCAGTTATTTTGCTCCCCAAATAGCAAAACTCCTTTACTACTTTAAGTGTCTCATTTCCTAATCTACTTCCCTCAGCATCACCCAACTTAATTCGACTACATTCCATTATCCTCATTTTGCTTTTGTTAACGTTCATCTTATATGCTTCTTTCAAGACACAGTCCATTCCATTCAACTGCTCTTCCAAGTCCTTTGCTGTCTCTGACAGAATTACAATGTCATCGGCAAACCTCAAAGTTTTTATTTCTTCTCCATGGATTTCAATACCTACTCCAAATTTTTCTTTTGTTTCCTTTACTGCTTGTTCAATATACAGATTGAATAACATTGGGGAGAGGCTACAACCCTGTTTCACTCCCTTCCCAACCACTGCTTCCCTTTCATGCCCCTCGACTCTTATTACTGCCATCCGGTTTCTGTACAAATTGCAAATAGCCTTTCGCTCCCTGTATTTTACCCCTGCCACCCTCAGAATTTGAAAGAGAGTATTTCAGTCAACATTGTCAAAAGCTTTATCTTAGTCTACAAATGCTAGAAACGAAGGTTTGCCTTTCTTTAATCTATCTTCTAATATAAGTGTAGGGTCTGTATTGCCTCAGTTGTTCCAATATTTCTATGGAATCCAAACTGATCTTCCCCGAGATCAGCTTCTACTAGTTTTTCCATTCGTCTGTAAAGAATTCGGGTTAGTATTTTGCAGCTGTGACTTATTAAACTGATAGTTCAGTAATTTTCACATCTGTCAACACCTGCTTTCTTTGGGATTGGAATTATTATATTCTTCTTGAAGTCTGGGGGTATTTCGCCTGTCTCATACATCTTGCTCACCAGATGGTAGAGTTTTGTCAGGACTGGCTCTCCCAAGGTGGCCAGTAGTTCTAATGGAATGTTGTCTACTGCCGGGGCATTGTTTCGACTTAGGTCTTTCAGTGCTCTGTCAAACTCTTCAAGGAGTATCGTATCTCCCATTTCATCTTCATCTGCATCCCCTCCCATTTCCATAATATTGTCCTGAAGTACATCGCCCTTGTACAGACCCTCTATATACTCCTTCCACCTTTCTGCTTTCCCTTCTTTGCTTAGAACTGGGTTTCCATCTGAGCTCTTGATATTCATACAAGTGGTTCTCTTCTCTCCAAAGATCTCTCTAATTTTCCTGTAGGCAGTATCTATCTTACCCCTAGTGAGATAAACCTCTGCATCCTTACATTTGTCCTCTAGCCATCCCTGCTTAGCCATTTTGCACTTCCTGTCGATCTCATTTTTGAGACGTTTGTATTCCTTTTTGCCTGTTTCATTTACTGCATTTTTATATTTTCTCCTTTCATCAATTAAATTGAATATTTCTTCTGTTACCCAAGGATTTCTACTAGCCCTCGTCTTTTTACCTACTTGATCCTCTGCTGCCTTCACTACTTCATCCCTCAGAACTACCCATTCTTCTTCTACTGTACTTCTTTCCCCCATTCCTGTCAATTGTTCCCTTATGCTCTCCCTGAAACTCTGTACAACCTCTGGTTCTTTCAGTTTATCCAGGTCCCATCTCCTTAAATTCCCACCTTTTCGCAGTTTCTTCAGTTTTAATCTACAGTTCATAACCAATAGATTGTGGTCAGAGTCCACATCTGCCCCCGGAAATGTCTTACAATTTAAAACCTGGTTCCTAAATCTCTGTCTTACCATTATATAATCTATCTGATATCTTTTAGTATCTCCAGGGTTCTTCCATGTATACAACCTTCTTTCGTGATTCTTAAACCAAGTGTTAGCTATGATTAATTTGTGCTCTGTGCAAAATTCTACCAGGCAGCTTCCTCTTTCATTTCTTAGCCCCAATCCATATTCACCTACTACGTTTCCTTCTCTCCCTTTTCCTACTACCGAATTCCTGTCACCCATGACTATTAAATTTTCGTCTCCCTTCACTATCTGAATAATTTCTTTTATTTCATCATACATTTCATAAATTTCTTCATCATCTGCATAGCTAGTTGGCATATAAACTTGTACTACTGTAGTAGGCGTGGGCTTCGTGTCTATCTTGGCCACAGGATCCTTAGAGATCCTGATTTCAAGAAACTGTCTGCTATTTTCTGGTGGTTCCTAAATCATTTGTGAGCAGCATCTCCAGCTTCGTATGTCTCAAGATTTTTAAAGAGTCTAGTACATCTAAAACACAGGTGGGCAACCTGAGGCCCAAGGGCCTGATCCGGTCTGCGATTAATTTCAATCCGGCCTCTGGACACTACTCGCGGGAGAGAACAAGGTGCTCTCACACTGTACTCCGCCCGCAATGCATTTTCAGGTATTCCTGCCAACGCACGGCTAGGTTCGGCACACGTTTCCACCTCACGATGCAAACCAGTGGAAGTCTTCCGTAAGGACTTCGTCAGACAGAACGCAGCCTGGTGACACATCTCAAGCTGTGGCAGATGGCCAGTGTTTGCAAGGCAAGAGACACCACAGAGGCAAGAGCTGGCCTCAGTGACTGACTGTTACTACGTCAGCTGTCGCTGTGGAAGTGGCCGATACCTCATTAGCACCTTGCATGTGTAGCACAGTACAGAGATGCCTCCAATTGCTGCTGCACCACAGCAGTGAAGTGTGTATGTTATTTATGACCTACATATGTGCTACACTTTGACAGAGAGTAAATACTTGCTCTCTGTTGTCACTTTGCGTGCGAAGTTCTGTTTCTTAATTTCGTGCAAGTGTCTCTGTGCATTGAGTTTATTCACAAAATGTCTGGTGTTAAAAAGAAGAAAATTAGATGCTGGATGTCGTCAATTCCAGGAGAAATGGACTGAGGGTTACTTCTTCACGAAGTACAATAGTAAACCTGTTTGCTTGTTGTGTAGCGAACCATTATCTTTGGTGAAAGAAAATAACAAGAAAAGGCACTTTTCTACGAAATGTACTGCTCAACAACAGCTTAATGCGCAACTGTGAGAAGACAAAATTAAGTTACAATTTGGTTAAAGCTACTTCCATAGTAAGCAAAAACTTTGGAAAGTCAGTAAAGCCCTTTTCTGAAGGTGAATTCGTGAAGGAGTGCATCTTGGACATTGCAGATGTACGAGGGCTATCCACAAAGTACATTACGTTTTGGAATTAAAAATAAATAAAGTATTGGAATTTTTTTTTATTATATACAGATGAAAGCCACACTTAAATACTACTTTTCTACATAGCTGTCATTTAAATTAAGGCACTTATTGTAGCGATCGACAAGCTTGGAAATTCCTTCGTCATAAAATTCGGCCACCTGCGCCTTCAACCACTTATTCCCAGCAATGAAGAAGTGGTTGGCTATGCAGTGTTTTGATGATGACGCACAGCTTCAAGAAGAGGTAACCACGTGGTTGAGGGCGCAGGCGGCCGAATTTTACGACGAAGGAATTTCCAAGCTCGTCCATTGCTACGATAAGTGCCTTAATTTAAATGGTAACTATGTAGAAAAGTAGTATTTAAGTGTGGCTTTCATCTGTATATAATAAAAAAATTCCAATACTTTATTTATTTTTAATTCCAAAACGTAATGTACTTTGTGGATAGCCCTCGTACTACGTCCTGATAAAAAAAAAAAGTGTTTGAACAAATAAGTTTGTCGCGAGGAACAGTTGTTCGACTAACTGAGATGGTGGCTGGTGACATTAAAAAAAAGTTTGTGTAATCGTGCTGCCACATTCAAACCATTTTCCACTGCTTTGGATGAGAGCACTAACTTGTCAGACCCAGCCCAATTAGCGATTTTTGTTCATGGCGTAGATGTCGACTTCAAAATAACAGAAGGATTATTAGCATTACAGCCAATAAAAGGAACCATTAGTAGTGAAGATATTTTTTGCGAAGTTGAAAAAAATCATCAAAACGTTCAGCCTGCAACGGACTCAACTCGCTGGAGTTTGTTCCGATGGAGCACCTGCGATGGTCGGTCCATGAAAGATTTTATCGACACATTAAATGAAAAATCTAGTGAAGTATATTGACGAAGAAAGTTTGACAATTCTTCACTGCACTATTCCCCAACAAAATTTGTGTGCTAAGTCAATTAAAATGAAACATTTCAAGGACGTGGTTACCACAAGCATCAATTTTTAAGTCCCACACACTAAAATCACCACCAGTTCAAACAGTATTCGGACAACTTATGCTCTGAATGTGAAAATTTAGCTTACCATTGCAAAATAAGAAAGCTGAATATGGACAAAATACTAAAATGTTTTTATGATCTTCAACAAGAAATAGCAGATTTTATGGCTATCCAAGGGAAACCATTGGCTGAAATAAATGATCCCCAATGGATTTGTGATTTAGCATTTCTATTTGACATCACAGCTCACTTAAATGACTTAAATTACAAACTCCAGAAACAAGGGCAGTTAATTCGCAAATTATGCAGCCATCTGAAAGCTTTTCAGACAAAGATGCACTTGTGGTAAATGCAGATGAGAGCTGGAAACTGTTACCACTTTCCTACAGTATATAACTCATGAAAATGTTGATTATGTTACTTATGCTGATGAGCTGAAATCCTTATTGGCACAATTTATCACAAGGTTTTCTGATTTCAGGACTACAAACAGCACGTTCGCTATATTTGCTAACCCAATGACTTGTGAGATAGAAAAGGCCCTGAAAGATCTTCAAATGGAATTTTTTGAACTTCACGAAGATTTGTCTTTAAACTCTAAATTTGAAGAAGTAAACCTGGTTGAATTTTATAAAACTTACTTGATTGAAGAGAAATATCTGCAGCTGAGATCATTTGCAAAAAGGAAAATTTGTCTTTTTGGAAGCACATACAGGTGTAACTTTTTTCTCTTATGAAAACAATTAAATGCAACAAACATACAAGGTTAACAGACGACAACCTGGAAATTACCTTAAGACTCATTATCAGTGACATAAAACCAGATATCAACAATCTTGTGTTAAAAATTCGAACTCGGAGCTTACATTAATCTGCTGCTGGATAATCAATAATAAATAAACCACTGGAAATGAAATGATTGTATGGCATTGTTGGCCACAAGGCCCCATCCAGGGAGTTCGGCCGCCCTTTTGCAAGCCCTTTTTAGGTGACACCACATCGGCAGCTTGCGAGTCAATGATGATGATGGACAAACAATACCCAGTCTCCTGCTGGGAATGAAACCAGGACCCCCTGCGTGGTAGGCAATAAACCACTATAAATACATTTATTAAGTGTAACTTTTCAGCTTTCCTAATGGTTGATGCCAAAATTTGTGTGTTCAGTGTACTGGATGTAGACAAAGTTCCACGTTTCACATGGGTTTCTGTGCAATCACATGATCTTGAAAAATTTTATTTTGGATTATGAGTTATTACAATGAATTGTAAGGAACCAAGACTCAGAGTTCAAGTACAGCACGAAAATAAATACAATCATGTGAAGACGGGGTGCCGTGTATTGCCACAGTAACAGATGGCAAAATTCCGCCTTATTCACTGGGCAAGCTGCTGTCAAGCTAGGTGAGTTTCCTTTTGGTTGTATGGCCTAGTTTTTGTATGTCACAATGTATGATGATATTCATGTTCTCTTGAAAAGTTTAGGGGTGAGTCCAAATATATTTATTTGCAGACTTGCATGTCACAGATGTTTTCGAACTTGTGCATTACAGGCGCTGCTATCGTGTCACATGAGTACTGTCTTCTTATTGACTGTACAGTCTGTAAAACCTCTTCTGTCATTGGTGTGAGCAGTTTTGGCCTTTTTCATGCAGTGTAAACAACATACAATTTGTGTGTACCATTTAGTAATGATACAAATTTCACATAGAAGTCAGAGGCCATCATACGTTCAATACTATTGTCAATACGTCAATATAATGATTGTGTGTGGGGCCATCCAAAATATTCTCAATATTACCAACACATACTGAGCATGTGATGAAAATTATTATCAATTTCGCAAATCGCCATTCTGTTTATGTGTTTACAGTTCTTTCTTGTATAAACATTAGTCATTAATTCTTGTCTGTTGTCGACATATTAGAACACTGCAGCTGTTGAAATTGTGAGTAATTTATAATGAATTACCTGCAACCAGTTACTTCTATAGGAATTTATTTCTCCGTAACGACATTTCAAGATGCCTGGCATCCCATCTTCACATAGTTTCATTTATTTACATATTATGAGCATAGCTTCTTTACTAACAGTATTGCACAATTTTCCAATTGAAGTTTTAAGGCAGCTTTTGCGAAAAGTCATAGATAATGACACATTGTTTACAATGGGCAAATAAATGAAAACATGAAGACTGGGTGAATATAAACTTACATATAACAATGCTATTTTCGAAATATAATTTGTTGGCGTGGCTTGTTTGGAAAGGAGTGCCATTCATATCAGTCTGTTATCCCGAAAACATTAACATCACAGACCCATTACTTTTGGCTTTACATGTTAGAAGCATTGCTGTCACATCATGTGACAATGTGGTCCGCAAGCTGAAATATGTATGTGGATCCAGCCTGCGAGCCACCAAAGGTTGCCCATGTCTGGTCTAACATGTCAAATACTTTTTGCTGATGAAGGAATGTGTCTAATGCTCATTGCACGAGATCTATTAAACCTCAGCTTTTGTCAAGAAACCATGGCCACCAGTAGTGGATGCTTTTTTTGTGTAACTGATGTTGTGAGGTTGGAATATTGTTTGTTTTTTATAAAGTACTACATTGTGACAGTAGCAGCAGATTCAAACATCTTTGTAAAGACGTAAGACTTGCCGTGTCTGTGGATTTGTTTTTTTTTTCCCCCCCCACCTTCTGAAATAGTGGTATATTTATTACTGTTTCAAATCAGGCTGGATTTCATGTTCCTTCCTCAAACTATGGATTTTCAATATTGGAAAGAGCTTACTGGATGTACTGCAAACATTTCTGTAGTAAACAAACACATACTGTATCATGCTCATCAGAGTTTACATTTTTTCCTTACAATATTTTATGTTTCTGTAGCTATCAACAGAGATGTGAAACAGGTATTCAAAGGAGTATATGCTGTGGGAAGAGTGAGTCTAGCATGATATTTGCCACAATGATATGTGTCATCATAGAAAGCAAAACACAAACAATAGACAGTCCTCCAACAGTGACTGATTAGTGTTTCTGCACAGTGGTCGCAGATAGCATGGAGCTTGCTGGTGCACAAAAGAGGGTTTATAGAAACAAACACTACCACCGCAAACTTCAAAATAGGGATTAATTTTGCTTTGTTCTACAAAGCTATACCTTGCAAGGCTTTGTAAGGACATTCATGCACATCTGTAAACTTAGAACATCAGGCAGAAAGAAAGATAAATTAATATCCATACATTTTCCATGTTGCTAAAAATGTTAAACTTTCTATGGGTGATTTTGTATCTGACTATACACAATAAAAATTACAGAAATCAGGAAACTGAGTAATGAGTGGAAAAATAGGACATTTCAACATCTAATGAGATGATTAAAACACTAAAAAAAATTTATGCAGTATCATTTAGTTCAACATGATGCATGCACCTGAATTTCAAAGTTTCATCTAAATCTTCGTAACAGAAGGCAGTCAATGATCACTTCCAATATAAAGTGAAACTTAGTGTGCATTTTGAATAACTTACAAATAGTTTCTTTCAGAATATGTTCACAATATTTCCAAGTTAACATTGTACCTGTTTAAAAAAAATGAGCTAGCATAATAATCTTCGTACACTAAACTAATAAACAAGTGAGCATTTGCCCATAAAGTCATAGCTAACACTGATAGTTAAGTTAATTGAATGCCTGATATTTACCTTCTTTGGCATCTGAGATGACTTAGGCCTCCTGTAAGTAGGGATGAATTTTTCCGCAGTTGACTGAACCCGTCGAATATCAAAGTCCTGATCCACACGACTCACAGTCTGTAACCTGTTTTCCAAAATGTGTCATTTAAAAGGAACTTGTAGTATGTTATGAAATTTGATATTATTAATCAGGCATTAATAATAGCGATAATACTATAAAGCAAACAAGGAATATTATGAGCAGCACCAAACACTAACTACTAGATACAATCAAGCTGCAATATTGAAAGGATGGGCACAGAGCATTTTTATTTGACTGGAGGCTCTATGTGCAACAGGGACTCCTACAATGAACAAGGCCAAAGAAAAATACTGAAAAAAATTCTGGATCCCATCAACGAAAACAACTACTGAAGGCAACAGAATCACAAGCTGTACATGGAGAAGATTACATGACAACTCAGAAAAGGAGAATTGCCTTTCATGGCCACATGACATGAATGAGACTTGGAAGGAAACCTAAAAGGACACTAACCCAATTTCAATATAAGAAAACCAAATGGACATGATTTCCAGAAGTTGAAATAGATCTTTGAGAACTGGAAATTTCTGCTAAAGCTACCCATGGACATAATCCACTTAAGAAGCATCTAAAAACACATAGAGGGTTCTGGGGAAAGCTGGAGCTGAAGACTGGGAAGGCACGGACCCAAGAGATAAAAGAACATCACCAGAAATGAATGAAGGAACAATAGGTGGCAATTAAAGCTCGGGAAAAGAAGCAGTTGAATTGGTGTCATCCCTAGCTGGCTGAAATGACGAAGACGGCAATAATTAATATATGTAACTGATCTGTTACCATTTATGGCTAGTTTGTGTTTTCTCTTGAAGTGTTTTTGGTTAAGAATGTCCATACAAAGGTAAAAGTTACAGAGTGGACCCTTGCATTTTTTGTAGTTGATGTGCAATATATGATACAAAACAGGGCAGAAAATGAGCATTCCATATGCTTTTAGGTTCCCTACGTTAGACGCTCAAGTACTTGTTAACTAATAGAACCCAATATGTTGTTCTTGACAGCGAGTGTTCATCAGAGATAAGGATATCATCAGGAGTGCCCCAGGGAACTGTGATTAGGATCCCTGTTATTTTTCTACATACAGAAATGATTTGGTGGGCGAAGTATGCAGTAGTCTGCAGCTTTTTCCTGATGGTACTGTGGTGTATAGGAAGGTGTTGTCATTGGGTGAATGTAGGAGGATACAAGATGACAAAATTTCTAATTGGTGTGATGAATGGCAATTAGCTCTAAATGTAGAAAAATGTAAGTTACTGCATATGACAGAGTCACATTGATTAAATACCTATGTGTAACATTGCAAACCAATATAAAGCAAACCGTGTATAGGACACTAATGCAAGCCATTGTTGAGTATTGTTCGAGTGTTTGGATGCCATACCAAGTCATATTAAATAAAGACATCGAAGCAATTCAGAGGCGCGCTGCTACATTTGTTACCAATAGGTCTGAACAATAAGCAAGTATTACTGAGATGCTGTGGTAACTGAGACAGGAATGACTGGAGGGAAGACAACATTCTTTTCGAGAAGCACTACTGAGAAAATTTAGAGAACTGCCATTTGACACTGACTGCAGAATGATTCTTCTGCCGCCAAAAGTACATTATCATGAAGATAAGATTACAGAGATTAGGATTTGTTCAGAGGTATACAGATAGTAGTTTTTCCCTCACACTACTTGTGATTACAACAGCAAAGAAAATGACTCCACCATGCATCATACAGTAGTTTGCAGAGAATATATGTGTAGATGTAGAAAATGAAAGTACAGTAACACATGTAACCACTACCTATGAAAAAATATTTCAAAAATGTATAAATTTTCTTCATGACTACTTTGCTAATGACATGCTGTGAAAACGAAAAAAAGGGTGCAAAAACCAATCTGTAAAAATGCATTGTCACTAGCAACTTAATTTTCAGGAAAGCAATTGAGACAAACCAAACAAAATGCACACTTTACTTTTATGCCTACAATACATAAACAACTATAAAATTTGTACTACACTGTACCGAAATAAATTTGATCAACAGAAGATGACACATAGGTGCTGAAACATGTCTGGGTGAATAAAAAGAAATAACTACTGTTTTGCATAATCCAGATTTTATAATGTACATAATATGCAACAAAATATTTGTTGGATTGCATAAGGCACAAGCATACAATACAGATCACTGCACATGGCCACAACCTTTACTCTGTATTCAAATTCATGGGCTTCACCAACTCTCAACAACATTATCCCCTTTCAACCTAATCTGGGTCTAGAACTATACTACAATCAGTTGCTGTGGTGGTGGTTTTTTGTGTGTGTGTGTGTGTGTGTGTGTGTGTGTGTGTGTGTGAGTATTAACAGTGATTCCTGGCAAAAATTATCCAAATAAATGTAACAACCAGAACGGTTAACATTAAATAAAAATGCAACAGCTACCAATATGTATCAGATGCAGCAGAGATATGTTCAGTGCCTGACATACATGAAAATGCAAAAGTGACTTTGGCAGTACTAATCCTTTGAAACGAAGGTTTGATCACAGCATATGATATACCACACAAGCAAATGGGGCCTGAGAAATTCTAGGTTCAATTGGCTCTAAGCACAACTACTTAAACCTAACTAACCTAAGGACATTACACACACCCAAGCCCAAGGCAGCATTCGAATCTGTGACCGTAGCAGCCTCATGGTTCCGAACTGAAGTGCCTAGAAACTCGGCCACCGCGGCCGGCCGAAAAACTCTTGCTTGTTTATCAACAAGATACCATGCTGGTTTTGAGTAGTGGTGGTGGTGGTGGTGGTGGTGGTGGTGGTCGTGGTGGTGGTGTTGGGAGAGGGTTACTTCTGGAATATAATGGGTTCACTGAGACTCATTTTATTTCGATTACTAAGTGTCATTGCAAAAGCCAGTTCGAAAAGAACTTGCACACTTCTGTCCATGATAATGTGTCCTTTGTGGAGTAAGGAAAGTCAGAAATTGGTAGAAGAACTTAAAACTACATAGTAGTCACTACATTCAACCGACATGGATTCAGCTAAGCACTTTGGGGCATACTGATGGCACCTATTCACAATTTAGATCTTCCACTTACGCATACCAGAAAATTATGGACGCTTGTCGAAAAGGTACTATTCACATTTATTTCAGGATCTTGTGCCAGTTTCCTGAGATAACACTGCGTTGATGCATTTTATAAAGAACTAGATTCAATCATACATGACACTACACATCTGTACCATGACTTTTTCCCAGTCCTTGCACTCTGCACTAATTATTTGCCATTCAATGGGGCTAAATGTGTTACCTATTCCATCCCTGTTGTTCTTACCTCTGTTCTTCACTAGTCACGTAGAGATCACCTGGTTTATGATACATATTGTGATTGTCATATGCTTTCTTGCAATAAAATAATGCATCACATGTGGTGCATTTTATTAAATCTCTGAAACAAAACAGAAAATGCCACATTCGTTTTAATCGACTAAAGTTAGTAATACTTATTCTTTCAATTATTGGTTTAACTACTTACTCAGGCACACTATTCCTCTCTGCCTCTGAATGTTGGCGTTCTAAATGTTTTTGCAAATTGAACTTCATAATATATTCAAATCCACATAAATGACAATAGTAGACAGACTGTGCTTCTCCTGCATTATTAAGTTTTATCTTCTTACTTGGAGGAGGAGTAGCCACTGGTTGAAAGAAAGCTACAATTCTGGGAACATAAAGAAAACAAATCACAATAACAATTGTCATTAAATACAAATGAACTAATTTTCTAATAAGGTTCACTTTATCCCTAACACTTTCCAGTAACACATCTTGACAAGATCGTTGTTAGTGACACACAAAGAATTAATATCTGAAATATCGTTCCCTTATCTTACAGTATTAACAGCAGACTTCTTTTCATCTGTAAAATACTCGTGCATCTCACAGAGAACATGATAAAATTATACAGTAAGCTGATGGAGTGATACCATATGTGAAGCACACATGCCATGCTTTTTCATATACATTTGGTATTATTCCAACACATAATCTACACTGGGAGATAATTAGATTGATGTTTTTGACCTGATCTATAAAGAATACTGTGACAGTTCATTTAGCGCAACACCTGCTACAAAACGAAAACATTCAGACTCAGTTCTAGTCTCAAACAAAGTTGTAATATATTGCTTGATTTATCTTCTAGGATGGCATTCCACCTCATAATGAGAATTTCTCTATGACAAGGAGACAGAAAGACTGGCCAGTACTTATATCCAGGATAGGGACCAGAGATTGGGGATGTGGTGGGGTGGGGTGCGATGGGATGGGATGGGATGGGCTGGGGTGTGATGGGTGGAGAGGAGAGAGGGGGAGGGGGAAGAGGGGAGGGGGAGAGAGAGAGAGAGAGAGAGAGAGAGAGAGAGAGAGAGAGGAGGGGGGAGGGGATATTAGTCTCTGTTAACAAATTCTCTTTCTTGGGTGTTAGAATTTCATTACTTATTAAATTACTTATTTTCATTTTTTTCCTCTTTTATCTTTTTTAATGACCCCCCCCCCCCCCCCCCCCCCCCCCCCGCTGCCCCCCATCTCGTTCCTCCGTTTTTTTTCTACTACATCTTAATTGCATTATTCATTCCATTTTCACTTTCATCTCTGAACTGAAGCTGGCAAAGTATGTGCAAAAGTACTATGTTTGATCCCCTACTCTTTCTCTGACACTCTCTCTTTTCTCTTAGCCTCCTCTCTACCTCACAACAGATGAATCCCATACTAGGATCAGCCTGCCATCTTTTTCCAATCTTCCCCAGTCAATCCTGCTTCCATCCACAGAGAAGGAAATATTCAGTCTTAAGTCTCGTTTGAAGCAGCTCTCCATGCTGGTCTATTCTGTGCACATCTCATCATCTCTGAATAACTACTGCAACCTACATTCATCTGAATCTGCTTACTGCTTGCATGCCTAGATCTCCTCCTACAATGTTTACTTCTCACACTTCTGTCCATTACCACATCGACTACCCTTTGATGTCTCAGCACATGTCCTTTCAACTGACCCCATTTTTTACTCATGGTATGACACAAATTTCTTTTTCACCTCAATTTGATTTAATATGCCCATTAACAACTAAAAAAATTAGTTTCCATTTACCTCACCAATAGAAATGCACACAACACAGGTAATTATAATACATAAATAAACTCACAAATTAAAGACTACATAAATGTAAAAGGAAATAGGAATAGACAGATACAGAAAAAAGAAGGGGCAAAGAGACGGCAGATAGAGAGAAAAGGTACAAGCAAAGGGATGCAAAGCTTGTGAAACCTCTCCATAAATAATGTGCAAATAGGTTTGAAGATGTAAGGATGAGAGCTCAGCATAAACTACCATTAACATATGTTGAGATTACACAGATGTTAGGTTTGTGCCAAGAACCCAGAAAACTGTGGAACTTTGTAAACACTAAACTCAACACTCTAGTTATAAGTGTTTTTTGTGATAAATCACTTGGTTTACAATAATAATATACAATTTTTGCAGAAAAAGACCTTCCTAAGCTTTCTGAAGAACTTGCAAATTAGGTCATAGGGGGTTGGGGTGGGGTGGGGTGGGGTGGGGTGGGGTGGGGTGGGGTGGGGTGGAAAGCTGGGTCCGAGTGATCCACAAGGAGGTTGAGGTGAAAGATAGCTTCATTGGTTTCAGTGACAGCTTACCTTCTAGCAGCCATAGCCCTCTAAATAGAAACAATTCCGCATGCAGAGGGCAATGGATACAATACTAATTTTGGTGTAAATTGGGAGTGTGTGTTCAATTGCAGACACAAATTTTGCATATGATGGAGGTTGAGTACAGTGTATCACAGTGATATGATAGTTTGTGAAACATGTTCAAAATGTCCCTCCATTATTAGGAAATAAGATTTAGTTAGCACAACTTCTGAATACTGGTAACCACTGCAAAGAGCAATTCTATCTTCAGAGCCAACTTGTAAACATCACATGTATTGTTAATCTGTGCAATGACAGTAAATCTGTCTAATAATCATATTTCTGAGTAATAGGCTTAGTTAATAGATGTGACGCATATTTCATCAAAGCATATGACTACAACAAACAATGCTGCGGCAGGCAATCAGCAAAATTATCTTTATTGTTACACACTGAGAACATTTGCACTATGCGACAGAAAAGTTCAGCTTCCTATTGTCAAATGCCATTGCTTTACAAGGTTTTTATTTGAATTTGTGCACAGTTCTATGAGAAGATGCTACTGACACTGATGCAGTGATTTTGTTGGGCTTCATTCCAAGGCTGTCCTTCACTTGTCTAGTCTCGCCAAAACCAATACCACAGTCTGAGGTTCAGGCTGGGGTCTATGAGGGAACTGGCATCTGTATCCTGGTAATGGTTCCTGGGATCTGTATTAGGATTCCGACTCATCTGATTGAATCAGAATCATGAGTTGATCACAGATTTGTGGAAACCTGTGATGGAATATTATGATCTTAGTTTTGCCGAAACCTGACACTGGTGCTGAGACCAACTTTCATATAGCTGTGTTGTTACAATCAGAAGATTCTCAGTGATAACAGAGGTTGTGGTTTCTTTGATGTGGTTGCATTTAGATATATGCTGATGATCCAAACCTACAGGTAGTTCTGCTTTAACTATCCTGGCTGAACATAAAGATTGCATAGATTCTACATATTACAGACAAATAACTGCATTAGTGGGTAACGTGGCTCTAAGATACACCATCAGTAAATTAAACTGACTCAATGCTAGGATTTCATGGAAGTCACTAGAGCTTCACTGTAATGTGGCCTTTTCACTGAAAATTGATGAGCTGCTCAACAAAAACATTGAAATAGTTAGTACAATATGCTATTGGAATCCTACTCACATTTTGATTTCTAGGTTCAGTAAACTCTACATGTCATTTCACAACCAAACTTGTTGAGACAGTTGAATTTCTTAAAAAGAATTAACTAACATCTTACCTATAATAGACCAGGACATCAGGTAAACTGATTATGCCTGGACTCATATGTAGGGACTGTCAAGAAAACTGTAATAGATATGACAGAAGTTAACTTTGATTCACAATTAAGAATAGCTTGTTCGCAAAACAATAATAGACTTTCATTCACCTGAGACATATTCAGAAATGATAAGAAAGAAATAATGGAAAATCAAGGATAGAATAATGGCAATTTTATGAAATGGATGGATTGCTACATACCATACAGCAGAGCTGAGCAAAGTTATAGTCCAAATAAATCCCTTCAAAAAAGATTTCCTAAAACTAAAATTCAAATTGTATGCTAACAAATTTCTTTTCACAAAAATTCTTTTATTGCTATTGCTAAGCTGCACTTTATAATCCCTCTACTTTGGACACTGTCAGCTATTTTGCTGCTCAATCAGCAAAACTCATCCACTACTTTTAGTGTATCATTTCGTAATCGAATTCGCTTATCACCACCTGATTTCATTCAACTACATTTCACTACCATTTCTGTTTTACTTTGGTAGGTATCCACTGCTATCTTCCCAGTATTCTGATGCTTCTGACAGAATTATAATGTCACTGGCAAAATTCAAAGTTTTTATTTCTTAATGATTTTTATTTCTTGATGACTTGCATTTCTTCTGCTTGAACTTTAATTCCTTTTCCAGATTTCTCAATGCTTTCATTTTATGCTTGCTTGGTTAATGTACAGTTTAAATACATGTGGGATAGGCTACAACTTTGTCTCACTTCCTTCTTAACCACTGTTTTCCTTCAATTCTTTTAACTATGCAATTAACTACGCAACCAACTGAGGTGGTGCAGTGGTTAACACACTGGACTCACATTCGGGGAGGACGACGGTTCAAACCCGTGTCCGGCCATCCTAATTTAGGTTTTCTGTGATTTCCCTAAATCACTTCAGGCAAATGCCAGGATGGTTCCTGAAAAAGGGCACAGCCGATTTCCTTCCCCATCCTTCCCTAATCCGAGCTTGTGTTCCATCTCTAATGACCTCATGGTTGACGGGACATTAAACACCAATCTCCTCCTCCTCCTCCTCTTAACTACGCAGTCTGTTTGATGCGATAATTCTTTAGTTAATGCCTGTAAGATGTCACTTTCATGAAATTGGATTAAAAAAGGAGACACATAACTAAAATACTGATAAAATAATAACAAGGAAAAGGGGCAGGGAATTGTGTCAAGTGCAGGGACAGTTGCATGTGGGGCTCCCAGGGACTCAAACTCTACCCTCCACCCATCTACATTAAATGCATAAAGTACCTTTGAAAGGTTGCCTTAAATCTAGTGTAATATGAGAAAGGGTTAAAAGACATGGACAATATTGTGTATAGGTCAACAGAGATCAAACATCATCGCATGTGTGGGTTCTTAAGCTGGAGCATCCCTGGGGCCACAATTTCAGCAAAAGGCATTCCCTCCACCCTACCAGCTGCACAGATTTCTTATAGTCTTTGGTGGTGGTGGTTAGTGTTTAACGTCCCGTCGACAACGAGGTCATTAGAGACGGAGCGCAAGCTCGGGTTAGGGAAGGATTGGGAAGGAAATCGGCCGTGCCCTTTCAAAGGAACCATCCCGGCATTTGCCTGAAACGATTTAGGGAAATCACGGAAAACTTAAATCAGGATGGCCGGAGACGGGATTGAACCGTCGTCCTCCCGAATGCGAGTCCAGTGTGCTAACCATTGCGCCACCTCGCTCGGTCTTATAGTCTTTGTCAAGATCACAGGTAAGCAGCAAAACCTACCTGCCTGGCAACTCCCTTTAACCATTCCAAATGAATATGCATGTCATTTCAATAAAAGAAACTATTTCTGCATACTCAAAACATAAAAAAACATATTGCAGCCTCCTGCAGATTAAGCACCCTTTGCTTGCTATCCTTCCAAAAGGCTTCTTTCTGTCAACAATGACCACGGCAATACACATAATTCGTACAAAAACTTTAATGTTATTTATCTCATCAAATAATATATTTCCAATAACCTACGATCCACTATTGTCTTCCTCTGCCCACTATGACAACACAACTTTGGAGCAGGAATGAACAGATATCACTTGTGCACAGATATGCTGTAAATATCAGTGCCATATAGTGTCTGCTACAGTATTCATTCATAAACATGTTAGGAAGGACACTGAACTCACTAAGAAGAAATTATTATCCCCTATGAAAAGAATTTTGAACCATGAGCAAAGAGATGCACTGCCATGTTTTAGCCACATTTCTTACATGAATATCTTAAAGATGACCACTGTCAAATAGTTTGAAAAAATATGTACAGTGGTACATATGTGAAATTTTTTACTTTCTTGAATGACTTTTGGCATGTTTAAGCAAATTATCCCTTTGCGTCAAATTCTACTCATTGGAAATAAGGTAACCCTATTGCAATATCTCCATAGGCGTAACAAACTTTGATCTTTAAGTCCCAATGTTATATTCCTTTAGGTGAGCTGTTACTATCCTCTCTACCTTTTTAGTCCTTACAGAAGAAACAGGAAAGACATAGCTCATGAAATTTCATTGTGCATTCAGTTTTGAAACTTACAGATGCAGTATAGCATTGCTGACAAATACTACGGATGTGGACACAAAACAAGAGTGAAATACTGCTTTGTGATGGCACTAAGGATGGAGGAAAGAGAGAAAGGGGGGGGGATATCAAGTTTTATCCTGAACAGAGAATATTCCACAGAGACAGACATTTTGGGCGTGCTACGCACATAGCTAGTGAGTTACAATTGAAATCACCACATCCCTGGGTAAGAGTTTGCTGGATGCCTCTAAAACTTCAAGAAATATATCCGTATGAAGGCTTGTTATGAGCATTTCTTGCTGCCTGTTTGTGAGTCACTGCAGATTGTCTATTGATGAGTAGTAGTATGTTTTTGTTTCGGAATTAAAACCTAGAAATTAGTCACTTTTGACTCCAGGGAAACTCTGAGCAACTTGTTATAAACAGAATAGTGTAGTGACCAACTAATGAAAGGTTGCTAGAAAAAAGAAACAAATCATCCAAGTACAAAAATTAGTTGTAGGTCTTGTAACTTAGGTAGAGTAGCACTGTGCAGGCTGCTTTCGTCAGTTCATTCAAAGGACATACACTTTAAGAAATCGCTGATTTCACATGCGCTGATTGTGAATCAGAGGTAAAAAGTGATGCAGTCATGTATCATCTATAAGCAAACAGCCCCAAATGTCGTACGTTGAAAGCCTCAAATTCCAAGCAAGGCAGAGTTCGGCAAAGTTCAAGAGGTCCAGTGGCAGCTGCCTCAGATAGATGAGCTTACAGTCGTTTCACTCCTGTACGCAGTTACTTGCAGACCAAGAAACACACGACCAAAAATCCTGCTTCACCTATGATATGAATTTGAGTTTCTGAAGTATGTATGTCATAACCCACGTCAGTTCATTACATATAAACCTTGTGTCAGTTGTGAAGTCCAGGCTTAGATTCCTGGCTGACTTCCATTACTAAGAGGTAAGGTCCTTACGCTGCTCCTACATTGCATCTGGAAGTTGTCTGTTCCAATCCAGTCCGACGCCGGCGTTAGGTGGCTAATGCACATGCCTACATTGGAGAGAGAGGCGCAGTACGACATCGTCCGGCGCAGGACTGCCAGATTGGCCAACCAAACATGTTTGTTTCCAGTCCAGCGGTGCACCATGAGCGAACTGATCGACAAGTAATTTCTAATTCAGCTCGTGAGGAATGAGCCTTACTTGTGGGACCAGCGGATTAAAGACTACCATAAATGGGATATTAAGCGAGAACTGTGGGAATCTATTGGGGAGCAACTATCAGTAAAAGGTAAATATCAAAATATGAGGCAATAGTTTTAATGCTTGCTTTCAAATCACTAATGTTATGATAAAACAGTACTAATTTCAATTATATCAGTTTTAACAGATATTGTTTTATCAAACTGTTAAAAAGAAGTAAGTTTTTAATTGCTAAAATATTATTCGATGCATTCGTTTTGCTATGGAACAGCGCCAATCCCACTGAAGTATGACTTGAATTTGTTTCTGATAATTTGAGCCTGTTGTGACAGTCTATTGAACGTTCTTGATGAATCACTTTCTTGACATGGTGATGCACTTACATCTTCTTCTAAATTTGCAGAGTTGAAGAAGTCACCACTTTCAAGGTCAATAATTATGTTGTGCAGTAAGCATATATATTTCACTATCTTCTCCGCTTTGCCAGGTTCTGTTTCAATACATTTTCCCAGTGAACGCCACTTGACAGTCATGATACCAAAAACACACTCCACACATCTTCTAGCCCTCGACAGCCTGTAACTGAAAGCTTTTTCTTCATGTGAGACGTGTCATTTGGAATAAGATTTCATGAGATAAGTTTTCAAAGGATATGCATCATGTCCAAGCAACACAAACGGCATATCTGCAGTAATTCCTTCGACAAGTAAAGGTTGCGGTAGCGTAGCATGACAGTTCTCCAAGAATGCAGACAAAGTAGAAGTTCCTTCATCACTCTGTTTTCCATAATCTCCAATATCTATAAAAATGAATCGACAATGGTAGTCCGCCATATCTTGTAAAACTATTGACATAAACTTTTTGTAGTTAAAAAATGTAGTTCCACTTTGTTTTGGACATTTAATTTGGATATGCCTGCCATCAATGCATCCAACTGCATGAACAAAATTCCACTGCCTGTGGAATCCTCTCACTATTCCTTCAAAAATTTTCGGATCAAGAACGAGTAGATGTCACTCACAGAAATTCCGCAATATCTCATCCACAACAGCCGACACACACTTGTCTACTGTATAATTACTCAGTCGAAATGTTAGACACAAGGACCGAAAAGATATCTCTGTTGCTAAATATCTGAAACAGTGAAATGATATTGGAATATTACTCAAATGATGTGGGTAGTTACAGTTAGTGATACTTATGAATCTTAAACATACATAAACAATAACAGAAGATTTGTTCCAAGAACGGAGTACACCTCCTGTTCTGATTTTGTGAGATTTATGTTTCCTTTTTCAGGTCAACAGGCTCGGACAACATGGCAGAACTTGTGAGACACTTGTGGGGGGGGATAGAAAACACAACTTGACTCCAAGAGCGGTCAGGAAGCTACTGCATCTGATAAATGGCCCTATTTAAAAAGCATACTGTTTTTGAAACACATTATAACCCCTGGTACCAGCTCAGGAAACTTGCCTGCCACAGAGAAAGAGAATAAGCATTCTCCACGTGATCGAAGTCCCACCACAGCAAGTGTGAAAAGTACAAATGATGGTGAAATGTGTCTCTCTTCAGAAGAACAAGAGGTGTCTGCTTCTATGTCGTCTTCTGTGAACGCAGACAGAAACACACCAAAACGTCATCTAAAAAAATATGATTATGATTCACAGGCACTGGACATTGAGAAAAGAAAGATTGACATATTTGAGCAACACGTTTCTCGAAAATATAAATATCAGGATGGTGACGAGTACTCCTTCTTCATGAGTTTATTGCCATCAGTCAAGCAACTGGATCAACTGGAGAAAATGAGACTGCGTATGAAAATCTTGGAGGGACATCACCAAAGCCTTAGAAGCTCAAAACTTCAAAAATGATGAGAGATCGTCAAGTTGTATGCAGACACACACTGGATGTCCTTTACCATCGTTGCAACCGTCACCTTACCCATCACCAACTGCATCTAATTATGTCCAAGATTTGTCTTTCTTTGTGAGCGTAGTTCAAATGTGTCCTCCTGCCCAACAACCTGATGGCAGTTCACTTTAACAGGCTGTCCCTAATGTACTGTTAATATGTTTTAATGTATACACTAGACGTTTATTTTCCACAATTTTCCTCATCACATTCAACGTTGATATTTGTAAGTCTTAAACCACACAATTGTTTCATTGTGATTTTCAGATCAAAGATAAATACTTGTTAACAGTTGCTTATTTGCTAATATTACCTAATATTACTGTGAAAAAATGTTAACAAATATATGTTTATGTTAATAAATATATTTTATTGTAACTCATGCCAGAATTTTTTTATAATATTCTAATATTATTTGACTAGTTATGCCACTCAAAATGACAAAAGCTATCAGCTGTTTTTAACGTTGATTTACCTAATTGTAACAGCAAGTTATACATTCCCTGAAGTTGGAATGGCCATTATATCATCTCTTATGCCTTCAAGTATATAGTCAAACGTTTCTATAAACACTGAAGTTCTTTGAACTTTACTGGAAAATTTCACAGTGACTGACAAGTTGCAAAAAATTCCCCTACAGATCCGTCCTCATTAAAACGATGAATCCAAGTCCTTTTCCTACATTGTTCTTGTCTAGCAGCAGCCAACACAAAAAATCATCATCCGAATCATTCGTGATAGCTTCTCAACAACTGCAACTGCTGACCTGTAGTATGTAACTAAGTCCAGTGCAGAAATTCATGAATGACAGTGCATTTGGTTGACGCTCAGTATAATCTCTTCCTGTCTCACGTGCGACAGGTGCGTGCAGATGCTGGATCGGCTCAGACCCCGAGTAGGCATTCACGTTGGACGACGCCGGGGCACGTTTATCGCTCTTCACTGGACCAGATAACTTCCGGATGCAATGTAGGTGCAGCCTTAGCGTATGGAAGACAGAGTTTTCTCTAACCAGCAAGCTCCATCTTAGGATGAATCGGCTTGAGCTTTTAAGGTATATAAGGTACAGTGCACAGGTAGAGCAATGCTTTTTAGCACACAGCAGGAGCGAGGCATGAAGAAGAAGTCGAGAATAAGCCACAGTCTCCTACCGGAGAATTACGAGACTGCAGCAAGCAGTAACTTACTTTTGGCATATAATTATGACAGAAGGATTAAAACCCATACCATAAAAGATGATCATGATAAAAGAATATCCAAGACCCAGCACTACAAAGAAATTCAAGAGCTTGTTAGGAATCATGTCATTTTATCATCATTATCATGGACTTCAGTCAGACAGCGAAACGTTACATGAATTACTGAAAAAAGGAGCAAATTATGAGTAGTTGACTCAGCAGGATGCAGCTACCCAGGAATTAAAAGAAAAAATTGTTAGCTCCCTTATCTTACAGTATCCTGATTTTACGAAGCAGCTCATAATTACAACAAATGCTAGCAAGCAATTTCAATGCCATACTGAGAAAAGTAGAATTAAGACAGGATTTGCCAGCAGCTTTTGCTGAACTGCACCGGGAAAGAATATAATATGATCTACAGAAGACAATTCATTGTATGTACTGACTACAAACCCTTGAAATGGTTGGCACATACAAGTGATCCACCATCAAGATGAATGAAATTCAAGATACAAGTGATCCACCATCAAGATGAATGAAATTCAAGATAAAACTGGTAGAATACAACTCTATGAAAATATAGAAAGAGGGATCACAAAACACAGGAGCAGATGGATTGTCACGGATACCAGAAGACCCAGCTGCAGTCATTAGGAACATGGAAGAAGTTAGTGAAGAACAACAAGATGACCAGCAACCAATGATTAGTGAAGAGGAGAAGTGAGCCAGTCTGAAGCAATTTCATGATTTGCCAATAGGTGGACACTAAGGAATCATCCACACACACGATTGTATTATAAGGTATAGATAATGCACAGATATGAGTGGAAAGTTGGGAGAGTTGCCAGAACAACATGATTACACAGAATAAGGAGAATATGCCCTTACTGCTGACCGAAATACCTGATCAGGCATTCACTCATTACGGTATCGACATAATCGCACCACTTAAAGTAAAAGAAAAAAGATACAGATACATCCTAAGGTTTAACGATGTCCTCATGAAATTTTTGTAGCACAGCCTGTAGCACAACATGATGTTGACACAATAGCACAAGTCTTAGTACAAAGAATAATTTGGCATTATGGAATATTCATTTTGTCACTTTTGTATATAACACCACAACACATTCATTAATTGGTTTCATGTCATTTTAGCTATTTTTCAGGAGAAAATGGAACATACTCGTGATCCTACAGCAGGATCCAGCCACAGCACAACAGAATTACGATCACCACATAAGGGAACTAAAGGAAGGGTAGCGCCAGATGGATCAGACAGCAAGGAGTTTTAATAAGGAATGTAAGGAGTATTATAATTACATGTAAAACCCCAAGGAATTTAAGGCAGGAGACAAGGTATTATCACGTGACTTAAGTGTGATAAGAGGGCGGTCAAACAAGTTAAAAAAGCCACAGAGAGGAACTTTCTGTATTGTAAGGACTTTTAGACCAAATATAGTACTCAAATTAATGAATAAAAAGTTCATAACAGTACACGCGAACACATTAAAGTAGTCTATCAAATTTTAGACATGGGAGATCGTGATAAATTCGAATTGATATGTCCTAAAACATAAATGAGAAAGAATAGGTTAAATCGTATCTTAAAACTGATTAAAGAGGGTGTTAGGATTAGGAATTCAGAAGGTACAGGTGAGAGAGACTGTGTGAACCCCGGTCGCTTTTGCCTCTATTAGAAATCAGGAGGAGAGGGCAAAAAAGGAAGATACCAGCAAGAAATGTAAAAGTTAGGAGTTCAAATGTCCATAAATTAAAGAAGAAGAATAGAATAATGTATGAATTAGAAAAAAACTTAGAATTACACAAAAAAATGGATGTAACTGAGAGCGCCAACTGAAAAACATATGTTTCGGTTTGTTTGTTAGTGGCCACCTCAACCCTCATAACCACAAGAGTGATGCTTATACACGTCAGATACAGCATCCACTGTGGAAAGTGGAAAGAAGAGCAGCATTCAGTGCAGAAAGGGAAAGAAAAGAGGTGTTGTGAACATGACTGTGTGAACTGTGATCCATCCCATGGAAAAATCCCTAAAGAAGTTCATCCCCTAAGTGAAATTATCCATAATCCCAATGTTTTGTCACTGGATACATGAGGTCACAGAATAATAAAGAAGAATAAAGAAGATGTGATACACGTTTGTGTTCCATGGATGTGTTAACATTCTCAGTGGAAAAATTTACTTAGGGCCTATGTATATTTACACATAAAAAAGAGAAACCCATGTATTTATCTATTTATTTATTTATCTATATGTACACTCCTATGTAACTTGTATAAGAAAGAAGTGTAAAATTAACATCTAAGATTCAAGGGTGAATCTTCCCCCAATTAGGGACATGTAATGACTGAATCATGAGGTTGCCAGAAAGAAAAGAAAAATCACCCAAATATACATCTACATACGTACTCCGCAATCCACCATACGGTGCGTGGCGGAGGGTACCTCATACCACAACTAGCATCTTCTCTCCCTGTTCCACTCCCAAACAGAACGAGGGAAAAATGACTGCCTATACGCCTTTGTACGAGCCCTAATCTCTCTTATCTTATCTTTGTGGTCTTTCCACGAAATGTAAGTTGTTGGCAGTAAAATTGTACTGCAGTCAGCTTCAAATGCTGGTTCTCTAAATTTCCTCAGTAGCGATTCACGAAAAGAACACCTCCTTTCCTCTAGAGACTCCCACTTGAGTTCCTGAAGCATTTCTGTAACACTCACGTGATGATCAAATCTACCAGTAACAAATCTAGCAGCCCGCCTCTGAATTGCTTCTATGTCCTCCCTCAATCGGACCTGATAGGGGTCCCAAACACTCGAGCAGTACTCAAGAATAGGTCATATTAGTGTTTTATAAGCGGTCTCCTTTACAGATGAACCACATCTTCCCAAAATTCTACCAATGAACCGAAGACGACTATCTGCCTTCCCCACAACTGCCATTACATGCTTGTCCCACTTCATATCGCTCTGCAATGTTGCGCCCAAATATTTAATCGACGTAACTGTGTCAAGCGCTACGCTTCTAATGGAGTATTCAAACATTACAGGATTCTTTTTCCCATTCATCTGCATCAATTTACATTTATCTATATTTAGAGTTAGTTGCCATTCTTTACACCAATCACAAATCCTGTCCAAGTCATCTTGTATCCTCCTACAGTCAATCAACGACGACACCTTCCCGTACGTCACAGCATCATCAGCAAACGGCCACACATTGCTATCCACGCTATCCAAAAGATCATTTATGTAGATAGAAAACAACAGCGGACCCACCACACTTCCCTGGGGCACTCCAGATGATACCCTCACCTCCGATGAACACTCACCACTGAGAACAACGTACTTGGTTCTATTACTTAAGAAGTCTTCGAGCCACTCACATATTTGGGAACCAATCCCATATGCTCATACCTTAGTTAGGAGTCTGCAATGGGGCACCGAGTCAAACGCTTTCCGGAAGCAAAGGAATATGGCATCCGTCTGATACCCTTCATCCATGGTTCGCAAGGTATCATGTGAAAAAAGGGTAAGTTGCGTTTCGCAGGAGCGATGCTTTCTAAAGCCGTGCTGATGCATGAACAGCAACTTCTCTGTCTCAAGGAAATTCATTATATTCGAACTGAGAATATGTTCGAGAATCCTGCAACAAACTGATGTTAAGGATATTGGTCTGTAATTTTGAGGATCCGTCCTTCTACCCTTCTTATATACAGGCGTCACCTGCGCTTTTTTCCAGTCACTCGGGACTTTACATTGGGCAACAGATTTGCGATAAATGCAAGCTAAGTAAGGAGCCAATGCAGTAGAGTACTCTCTGTAAAACCGAATTGAAATCCCGTCAGGACCTGGTGATTTATTTATTTTCAACCCATTCAGCTGCTTCACAACCCTAGGGATGTCTATCACTATGTCCTCCATATGGGAATCTGTACGAGGCTCGAATGGCGGTATGTTTGTACGATCCTCCTGCGTGAAAGATTTCTCAATTGCTAAATTTAAAATTTCAGCTTTCGTTTTGCTGTCTTCCACTGCCAGGCCAGACTGATCAGTGAGTGATTGGATGGAATCCTTTGACCCGCTTACCAATTTAACGTAAGACCAGAATTTCCTTGGGTTTTCAGCAAGATCTTTTGCTAAGGTATGACGTTGGTAGTGGTTGAATGCTTCGTGCATCGCTCTTTTTACAGCAGCACGAATCTCTACTAACTTTTGCCTGGCCTCATTCTCCCAATCTTCCTTGTGTCGCGAGTGCTACTCCTTTGCTTCCCGAGCATTCTCCGAATTGCACTGTTAAACCACGGTGGGTCTTTTCTGTCCGTAACCCACTTTTTCAGCACATACTTGTCCAATGCGTGATTTACAATGCGTTTAAAATTTGCCCATAATTCTTCCACGTCCATCGTACCAGAAGTAAATGAAGTCGATTCATTTACTAAGTGCGATGCTAACAACTGCTTATCTGCTTTTTTTAGTAAGAATACTCTCCTAGCCTTCTTGACTGACTTTTTAACTTTCATAACCATAGTCGTAATGACAACATTGTGATCACTAATCCCTGTCTCAACACTGACACCGTCGATGAGGTCTGGTCTGTTCGTGGCTACCAGATCTAAAATATTTCCATTACGCGTTGGCTGTCGATTTAGCTGCTCAAGACAGTTTTCGGATAATGTGTTCAAAAGTAATTCACACGACGGCTTGTCTGCACCACCTGTAATGAATCCATAGACATCCCATCTATACTAGGTAGGTTGAAGTCGCCTCCGACTAATATAGCATGATTCGGGTACTTCTGCAATACAGAATATAGACTCCCTCAGAATGACTCTAGAACTGTCACGGTGGAACCTGGTGGCCGGTAATAACACCTCACAATTAACTTTCTTTCCCCTAGCCCTGTTAAACGTGTCCAGAAAACTTCACACTCACACACTACTTCGACCTCAGTAGACACAATATTTTTGTCAACTGCTATGAAGACACCACCTCCTACTGTGTCTAATCTGTCTTTCTGATACACGTTCCAACCCTCACTAAATATTTCAGAACTTCCTATCTCAGGGTTCAGGCAGTTCTCAGTCTCGAGAATAATTTGCACGCCACACGCTTCCTGGAAGGCAGTAAATTCAGGTACTTTATTCCGAACACTGTGAAAATTTACTGCTAATATCTTGATAGCTGAAGTGTCTTTATACTGAGCGCGTCCTGATTTCCCTGCCTCCACGTCGACTGGCGAGTGTTCATCAGGACACCTCGCACTACTGCCTAACCTAAAATCCCCCATGTGCACGCCACAAGTACTCTGCTACCCGAGTAGCTTCCTTTGTGTAGTGCACCCCTGACCTATCTAGGGGCGCCCTTCAATTCCCCACCCAATAGCGCAAGTCTAGAAATCTGCAGCCAAGACGAAGCCTCTGGTTGAGACCCTCAACTCGGCTCCAAACCAAAGGACTCCGATCGACTCTGGGCTAATGTTAGCTGTAAATCTTGTAGCTTAGATAGATGTGCACAGTGCAAGCTGTTTTCATCAGTCCATTATGGGACTGTGCGGCTGATCCCGGTGGAGGTTCGAGTCCTCCCTCGGGCATGGCTGTGTGTTTGTCCTTAGGATAATTTAGGTTAAGTAGTGTGTAAACTTAGGAACTGATGACCTTAACAGTTAAGTCCCATAAGATTTCACACACATTTGAACAAAAAGTCCATTATGAGGTCATACACATTGAGAAATGGCTGATATCACAACTGCAGACTGCAAACTGGATGTAAATAGCAATTCAATCACATATCATTTATAAGTAAACAGCCCCAAATACAATATATAATGATCGAACAAGGCAGAGTTTGAGAGTTCAAGACTCCAGTGATCAGCAGAGTTACAGCCTCAGAAGAATGAGCCAACAGCAGATGCTACGTAAGTGTGCAGTCAGACTCAGTTAACTTTGTGCACTAAGGAGGACCTGCAAAGCATATCCATAACTACCTCTGGACTAGGGTTATTGGCATCCATCGTACATCTGTCTACATCTCTGCAAGTCAACTACATTGTGATGAATACTTGAAACTGAAGGGTTAAATTAGGACAAAAGAATCCGACACCTCGACATTTCATGGTTTGTAGTACCATACATCACTGTGTATACCCAGTTCTTAACTAAGTTATAGGTGAGGATAGCCATTTGTTCTGGTAATTAACAGCAGAAACTAATAAGCCTCATCTAAGTTCTAATAAGACCGGTGTCTGTGCTCTTCTGCTTGTCCCTTGCTAGCATGTGAAGAAGCAGTAAAAAGCAGACCAGTAAGCCCAACCCAGAGTTTCATTTCTCCTATCATCTCCATATCTACATCTTTAGCCTAACATCTGAGTCACTCTGTATTGTTTCCAGCCACAGAGACCTGAAAAAACTCAGCTACATCCCAGTGCTGTTTCACTACTGTACGCAGCCACTTGCGTACCAAGAAACAAATGACCGAAAATCCCGCTTCACCTCTGATCTGAGCATGAGCTATGTTGAGTTATGACAATAGTCAAGCTGTTATCAAAAATATTGTAGCACATGAGTGTCTAATCAGAATTTATTTTTTGTAAGACAGACAGACCTCCACGTTGACTCTCAGTAACTGAATAAAAGCACCCAAGTCACTGAATAAATTCCATCTTCATGAAAAAAAAGACTGCTCAAGCAGTTTCAGTGGTCTGCTCCCATAATTTAGTCTTGCTTGTCACTAGATTTGGCTAATACGCACTTACAGTGTACCAAAGTACCGAGCTATGTGCTACTATTAGCAATTTCACATAAATGTTTTCTGGGTATGGTACGTGTCATAAAGTATAAAACTACGGCTGCTGGAGAAAAAAACCATACCCAGAAAACTCTTATGTCGACTGACTCTGGCCGTGGAAGCCTACACAATTACATTAGCAATTTGTTTCCACTCATCATGGACAGTCAGATGATAGTACACAGTAGCAAATGAGAATCACTGAATCTAATGATTTCTCTCAGCAGACTATGTGAATTGATTTGTTTTTGATATGGAGATGGGGAAGAATACTAGATGTGCTGACAGACTGACTTGTAGTGTAGCCTGAGGTCATGGGGAAATATGACCATTTGGTTGCCAGCTGGTGAACCCAACAAATGTGAATGGGAGAAAACAAGGCACAGTGACAGGGTGGTCGGTAGCAAAGCCTGAGGCCTATGTTATGTTGGAGTGTCACAATTTGGTTGTGCTTTGGCGAAGCCAACAAATTTCAACACGAAAGTCTGATTGCCATCATAGATTGACGTGTAGTGTATCCCATGACATATGTTCATCACTAAAATAATCAACTTGTATGTCTCATTTCAAATTCCACTTAAAATTCCAAACAAGTGGTTAAATTATAGGAAAATATGAACGAGCATTCTGATTGGCTACCGGCAACCAACTCACAATTTTATGTGTTCACTTCCCATCATTCATCACATCAACAAACACCAAAAGCAATACTCAATACAAAAGCTGTGGTACACCATAATTGCTTTTACCCTACATTTTATCCCTTGCAAAAGATAATGCAGTCATTTTGCAACATTATCATGTCACTAAAGAAGGCTTAACAGCTCTTGGTGAAGTAAGGGTAGCAAAGTTTAAAAATTCTCACAAAATGTGGATTTTTCCCAGGCCAAAAGTTATTTCAAACATGATGGAATGAGTTTTACAAAAGAACCTGCTTCTTTGTTGTCCTCTTCAGAGACTTCATGTACTGATAATCAAATGGCAGTTGTACAAAGGATGAACTCCAGTTTGTCATACCTTTGGCATTTCTCCTCTGAAATGCCAGAAATTTACAATACGGCATTTCCATGGCAGGCTGACTAAACCTACCAATACTGCATGTTGGCTTTGTACTGTGATGTAATGAAAATTGGGAGTGTGATGCCATATGAGCACAAAGAGAAAGAGAACAGAACAGTAATAACAGTGTTTTATATCTATATTATTTTTTAGAACGTAGGTTGTGGTGACAAACTGAGCCATAGCATAGCCAGAGGTCTAGGTAAAGTCTGATGGTGACAGTTTGGCTGCGAGTTTGCGAAGCAGAAGTGAATGCTTCAGTTAATCCCAAAGTTTCGCAGATTTTGACCTCATACTGCCACATATTATCACCTCTGATTTTCTTTCTTTATTTGTATTTTTTATTAGAAAAACCAGATTTCCTTGTAAGGGAAGAGTTAATTGTTTTGGAGACCTTCTGCACAATGTTTATAAAAAAATCTACAAAGTATCACTGTCAAACATTTGCAAACAATCATTTTAAAAAGTGCATTTTGCATAAGCAAATCAAAGAACTTCTGTACTCAATGGTATCTTCTACATCTACTTTCTTCCCATTCCATTCGCGTATGGAGTGCAAGAAGGATGATTGTCTGAATGCTTCTGAGCATGCAGTGGTTATTCTGAACTTATCCTCACAATCCTTATATGAGCAATACAAAGGGAATTGCACTATATTCCTAGTCATCATTTAAAGCATGTTGTTGAAACTTTTGTTAACAGACTTTCTTCAGACAGTTTACATCTATCTTCAACAGCCTGCCAATTCATTCCTACAATAACTCTCTCATGGATCAAACAATTCTGTGACCATTCATGTTGCCCTTCTCTGTACACATTCAATATCCCGTCAGTCCTATTTCGTATGGGTCCACACACTATAGCAATATTCTAGAACCAGTCACATGAGTGATTTGTAACCAATCTCCTTTGTAGACTGATTGCACTTTCCCAGCATTGTACCAATAAACCACAGGCTACTACCTACTTTACCCACAACTGAGGCCATGTGATCATTCCATCTCGTATCCCTACAAAGTGTTACATCCAGGTATTTGTATGAGTTGGCCAATTCCAACTGTGACTCACTGATATTATAATTATGGGATACTACAAGGTTTCCTTTTTGTGAAGTGCATAATTTTACATTTCTGAATATTTACAGCAAGGTCAGCAAGCAAGTTCTTCAGGATTCCCCTGGTGTCCCTGAATGGCTAAACACTGCCAAAAGACAGAGTTTCATTCATTTATAACAGGTCTTTTCCTCATGCTTTTTTGGACAAGAGGAGTTACTAAGAAAAATCTTCAGGCTGCTACTAGTGGGCCTGTTGAGAGTTACAGAAAAAAGATCATAGTAAACAAAAGCAACATGTCCCTGTAAATGTGTGGTCACAGTTGGTACTGGTATGCATTGTTGGCTATATGAGCTGGTTGCTTTAAAATGTATTATTTTAAATAAAAGACGATTCCCAGATTTCCAAGTTAACTTGGCACGTTGTGGGCCAGTAGTGTGGGAAATCTGGGGAAGTAAAAAAAGGTGTAAAAAGACAGTGCTTCTTTCTGTGTATCATATGTCGAAAGATGACTTCATCGGCAGAAGTAACATTAAACAACATGTTGAAATTAAAATATGGTGAAAGCTTTCCATTATGGGATTTGGAAATAAATCTGATGTTCATGGCAAAGGGCCTCGGTTATTTTATTACCAACAATATTAAGAAACCCAGGGGGCAAAAACAACGAGTGGGAACAAAGAGAGATGCTTGCAAAATACTATGTTTTGAGAACCGTACACATAAAAGTTAAAAAATACATCCTTATCTATGAAATGTCTAAACACTTACACAGATATAATCAAAGAATACAGGCCAACAGAAGATGCTATTACTTGGAGAGTTCTACAACTTTGAATATGACAGAATTACATATATGATACCCAATATTGCTAAAGCACGAACCCTAGCTTTCAGATTGAACCACCTGTGCCAGAACACTGATGAAATGGCATTTATCACAAGAACAACAATGAAGCTGCGTGATGAATATAAACGTTTTGGAAGTGCTTGAGATTCTACTAGCATGAAAGAGCAAATGTTGGAAAACCTAAAAGCAAGACTTCAATCAGAAGAAGGTAATATGAAGAAAAATAAAGAATAAATATGGGTTACATCGAATGCTGTGGCTTACAAGAAGAAATAACAGATTAAAAGAAATTAGAAATCAGTAACAATATTATGAGAAGGCAAGTTGCTACTCACCATATACTGAGTCGCAGATAGGCACAACAAAAGATTTTCACACTTGCAGCTTTCGGCCAATAGCCTTTGTCAACAAAACAAACACACACACACACACACACACACACACCAGGCATATGTTTTGTGAGATAGCAACTATTGTTTTGTTAAAGGGAGTGTGTTGAGACTTAGAGAAACAGATTGTAGTAAACAAAAGCAATTTTTGCAACTTTTAAAGTGTGACCACAGCTGGTACTGGTATGCATTGTTGGCAATATCATTTGGTTGCTATTTAAAAAAATTAATGCAGTCGGTTGTTCCTTGTAGCCTTGTGCTTTTAATGTACTATTTTAAATAAAAAGCAATTCTCAGATTTATGAGTTATCTTGGCGGGGCCATCATCATTGTGTAAATACTGAGAGCAGATAGTGAAAGAGAGGGGATTATTATTATTATTATTATTACTATTATTATTACTGTTCCATTTGGTTGTTTCCTGGGAATCGTGTCATGGCTGGGTGTTTACTTCCATAACAGCTGGCAGCCACAGAGACAGAAGCCTGCAGGCAGACATCATCTCTATTGAAACTGTACTTGGTCTTCAATATTTTGACTGCTTCGCAGATTTTCCTTCTATAAATGTTACTTCTTCTGACTACCATGTGTATGTTCTTAAAACTGATAATGTGGGCACATTTTCCTTGGTGTTCTGCTACTACTGATTTTACGTTTTGTCTTAGACATGTGTGGTGTTTGTGCTCTTTAACAAACTCATGCAATAGTCTTCCAGTTTTGGCAAGAGATACTTTACCACAACCACACTCAGTGTGGAAGTATATAAAGTGGCATGGATAGTGGTGCAGTAGGTCCATATATAGGCCCTATATCAGCGAAACTGGAAGGCTAATAACAGATGCATTAAAGAGCATGCATACCACACATGTCTAGGACAAAATGTAAAACCAGCAGTAGCAGAGCACCAAGTAGAATGTGACCAGGTTATGGATTTTATGAATATACTTGTGCTAGCCAGAGAAAGTAGTATTTATGAAAGGGAACTGCATAAAGCACTCGAAATATAGAAGAATAAGTACAATTTTAGTAGATATAACAGCTACAACATTCTTTCTTTGAGACTATCAAGTATCACAGAAGTGAAACAGACACTGAGCAACACCAAGCAAGGAACATAAACAATTACAAGGAAACAACAGAGGCAATTCAACAACATTTTGGATTTCCTCACTCCTTGTGTCTGCTCTCAGTATTTATACAGTGGTAATGGCCCACTAATAGCAGTCTGAAGACTTTTACCTAACAACTCCACTACTCTGAGAAAATGTGATAAAATAATCATTTATAAGTAAACAAAATGCTCTCTTTCAATGGTTCTGTCATCCTGGGACATTTGAAGTCCCGAAGAGCATCCCAGCAGAGGGCTCAAAATGTCAGGCATTGATTAGTTTTTCGAGGAATATGACAAGGCCTAACAACTAAGATGATGTTCTTATCAACGCCAAATTTAACTTTGCAAAAAGTTTTACTTGTTAATCAATTGTCTTAAATATAAATATTCACTTAATGCATTTCAGTTCCATCTAAATTTATCATCCTCCCCTTCTTCTTTCCAGGCACTGCTGAGACACGCACAGGCTTGCTGGATAAGCTTTCAGGGCCTATAACCTTTTGACTACTCCGGTTGAAACCGAAAATACAAAAGCATAATGTTCAATCAACCCAATTTCTGGAGCAAGGGTTAACATTTGTAAATTCTCAGCATCTGCAGAAGCTTGCATTTTCTGCTTCATCTCTGTAGGTCATACCAATCAAAACAGTATTGAGATTGTTAAAGATTGGAATTTTGCTGTAGGTCTACATATGTATATAAGAATCCACCAGAAACAGCAACACGACTACAAGGTTCACTTAGGAGGCCCTACATGACAGACTTTGTGCTGTCTGAAACCTTGGGGCATTACCTTAACTATTTAATACCACTTCACTAATTCAAAACCAAAGTATCACTCTTCAACCTAAATACCATGGGCATTAGAGACTATGGAACATGGGCATTAGAGGTGCTGCTTATTACCTAATAAAGTGTTATATGAGCAATAGAAAACAGTTTGTTCTACTTAAAACAGAAAGTGGTGTTTACAAATCAGAGATCACTTGCATAAAATATGGCGTGCCCCAGGGCTCGGTGTTGGGCCCCCTTCTGTTCTTAATCTATGTAAATGATATTAAATACTGTACTATAAATTCCAAAATTGTTCTGTATGCCGATGACATGTCCATTGTATGTAAAAAGGAATCATGTAATGAACTAGAGGCTGAGTGTAATAATGTGACAAAAGAAATTGTTCAGTGTTTTTAATAAAAGCCACTTAAATGTAAGCACCAGTAAAACATGTTTGATGGAGTTTAACAAAAGTAGTTTGAATAATGAAATTAAATTATACATGGGCAACAAATTGGTAAAGAAAGAATCTAGTGTAAAATTCCTTTGCGTAACAATCCAAAGCAACCTGAAATGGGACACACATATTGACTCCCTAGCAACTAAGTTGTCAAAAAATATATTTGCAATCAGTACTATTAGCAAGTTCTGTAGAGACACCATAGTCCTAAAGACTGCATACCATGCTCTTTTCTCCTCTCACTTGAACTATGGTAGGCTATTGAAATTTGGGGGGCAACAACCAAAGCTAATCTAGATAAGCTATTCATTCTTCAAAAAAGGGGTGTGAGAATAATCTGTGGAGCAAAATATAAGAAATCTTGTCGCAACTTGTTTCCAAAAACAGAGGTGTTAACTGTTATACATTCTAAAAGCCATATTGCTTGTGAAAAGACTGCACCCAAGCACTTATTCAGATTTCCACCAGTACAATACTAGAAATAAAGAAAGATTTTACATTGGCAGCCACAGAACAGCACTTTACAAAAAGGGGCCTCAGTACGCAGGTATAAAATTAGCTAATACACTGCCTAGTGCAGTCATGGCTCTTCCTACAATTAAACTGAAACATCAGCTTAAGAAATTTTTAGTAAAACACCCATTCTACACATTAGAAGAGTACCATACTTATATGAAGAACAACAAATGCTTTGTGAAATTATGTGAATAGAAAACAGTAAACATCTTATTGTAATTTTGTTGTAAATTAATGACGTATTCAGAAGAATGTGTCTTGTGTATTGTACAAATAACTTTAATCATTACTGTTTCTTTGTACATGTGCACTGTACCATTCGATGTCGAATAAAGCTGCTATTATTATTATTATTATTATTATTATTACACTGTGCGCCACATTACAGATCAGTGTGTAATGACATTTAGGATTTCATACGTTCACATTCATGGGCTCCACCAACTAATAACCAGATTGTTAATTTCCAATGTTGGCATACACCTTGGTCTACACTACAAATCAGTCTGTCAGTGTAGCCCACATTACAAAATCTCATGAAGGCGCAAAAGAAATATTAAGTTTTCTGTTCCCTTTCTCTTTGTGTAAATACTATGTCACATGCCACATTATCACGTTATGAGACGAAGCCAAAATTTGGCTTGGCTACGTTAATTTGACCCCATATATCCACTTAGTGCTTGTGGAATGAAATTTCTGCAGATAACCAAACTCCACTGTATTGGTCGACGTTGCTACAGTAACTTCACAGAAAAGATGACAAAATTTTACAATACACTGAGCGAGTGAACAGTTAAAAATCATCATACTTCATGTCTAACAGGGGTATAAAAATACTGAGGACTGTGTCATAAGTGGAATGTATGTCAAGTATGACTCAGCCACTTGTAAGGCATAGATGTACAGATATAAGCAACCATTTGCTGCATAGCGAAACTACCAAACTATACACAAATTTTAAACTAAAACAAAACCTTGTTTGCAATACTACGTGTAATGTCAATTCAGTGGCACTAACACTTACTCTTCCTAAACAAACACTTCTTAAGACACCTGTTGGGGGCATCCCTGTTTAACCATCGCGCTCACGAAAATTGCGAACAGGTTCATATTGATATTATCGTACAGCAAACATGAAGGTAAACGTACCTCTTGTGCGTTGACTTCACGTGGTAGGACTGAGCTTCTTCATTGTAGAAAACAACGCCACAATCTTCACACGGAAACATCTTCTCAGGCTTCTTATCTGGATGGTCGGAAAGATGTTTGTCACGATTAATTTTAAGAGGAAACTGCATGCCACAATATGGGCAGAAGTGCTTAGCTGCACTTTCAGGATGTTTCCGGAACTTATGCTGAATGGCAATGGTGACATTTTCGAATTCTTGCCCACACACATCACAAATTATTTCATCTGATTTTCCAGATGGCTTTGTCGCGCTAGCACGATTTGGAACTGGCTGTTTTGGTGTCTTTGCAGCTGGTTGTAGCTGCTTACAAGGACGGCCTCTGTTATCAATTTCTTTATTTGCGTGTTTCCTGGAAAGAAAAAAAAATGATAGCACAGGTTTATAATTTGTTAGCAAACGTGTAACATCGACGAACTTTACCGAAAATGTTCCTGCAGCTCTTCCTTTGTATCGAGCTTTGTATTACAAAGAACGCAAACATGTTTTTTAGCTTCAGACTGCTGGGACATAGCTATCGCTGGTAAAATACGTAACAGGCAATTACCATAAAATATATAGGGCACTCGTAAGGGAGGGCGTATTAAAAACTTTTCCTATTAGTTC
Source organism: Schistocerca serialis cubense (assembly GCF_023864345.2). NCBI lineage: Eukaryota > Metazoa > Arthropoda > Insecta > Orthoptera > Acrididae > Schistocerca > Schistocerca serialis. Next base: position 261,596,013 of record NC_064638.1, on the reverse strand, counting down.
GAAACACAGTGATCGTCAAGCCATTTCATTATTATTATTATTGCTAAGAACTGACGCCTCAACATCAACAAGCCGCCCACACAAACTAAAACATCACATAAAACAAACAACCAGACGCCATTCTTTACATGCCAAACTCAGCTAACAGCTTGAACTTGGCGCTATCTACTGGCGAACTCCTAACATCAGAAGCAATCGATGAACTTCTTTGGTATAAGAAAGATAATTTTTTCAAATAACTACAAAAAACTGCACTTTCTCTTTCGTAGCACATATTTTGTTCGAATACAAATTTCGTGTTTCTGAATTACTACATAATGAGATATTGCTAAAATGTCTTGTTTCATTCCACAAATCCCAACGCCCAGGGTAAAAATTTCGCACCATTCGAGTTGTGGAACACTTTAGGCTTGAGCTATGCTATTGCGTTCAGTTCTCAGTTCCTAATTTCGTACGCTACCGGTTCTGCTTTTATCGTTGTCTTTATTGTCTGCGCTGTTTTTCAGCCCTCTCGTCTTCGTCTTCCATCCACGATCCACATTGTTGCAGTGTGGCACTGGGGCAGTTGTCACGATGCTACGCGCCAAATGCGGTGTGCTGCATGACAAACGACGACGTATAGAAGGCCCGCCACTGAGAATGCCAAGGCAAAACTGATATTCTAAGGCTACACAGTATTCTGAGATGTTTTGAGAAAAATAATCCGCACTGGCTGTAGAATTCTTTTTGTTAAATGTGTAAACTGGTTTCGCGTCACTTGCTCAGGTGTTAAAGATTATTTTTAACAAGGCATCGGCGAAAGGTTACTGCCGTAGAGCTATTCACGTCAAGCGTGTCACAAGCAGGAAGGTGGTTTAGCAGCAGCTACAAGGCAGTTCTGGAATGAAAATGCGACATAACAGTTAACATCAAAACGTACAGATCGCATCCCGACTATTGGACCCTGCTTCTAGCAGCTGTTTTGAATTATTTTTTCCTTGCACGAAATGCATCAGATCTCTGCAAGTTTTGTTCCCTATATAATGACCGAAACAGTAACATTCCTGTAGGCCTCGTGAAATGGTTTCGCATCCTTTGGTCCACGAGTTGCCAACCACTGGTGCCAGAACCATCCAAATCCCATCCAATCGCCTACAGATGTCATAAAATGCTACAGTGCAACGACCATTGAAGCGAAATTTCAGAAAGCCACAGCCCTGTCCCCATTGCAAACCAAACTGTCTGCATAAAAAAAACTTATACTCCCACCCACCGCAAAATCTGTAACCAGTCTCAATCCACACATTTCCATAAATATAAACCAAAGCCACCAACCACGAAACTTAAACTTATTTTCCACATCTGTCCCACTGGCACAACCCTTCATCCCAACAACTCCTTCTGTACCACCATAACTGCTAAACACATTACCCATTCTATTGCCACTTGTATCGAGAACTACTAACCCTTTGAACCTGCACATATCCTCCAACAAGAACCTTAACAGTTCCATATTAATGTCCAAATCATCGAATCCCAAAACCAGAGCCGCTTCCTTTTCAATTACATCAAAAATATAGTTTAAAACCCTTTTCCAGCCCTACTTCATCACCTAAGAGAGCATGATATGAAGACAGCACAATACTCTATTCCATAATATTTGTCTGTAAACTCCAGCAAAAACCATTTCATCCACATCCAGTCTGAACATGACATCCAAGCATTTATCCTTAATGAAACATTCCTACAACTACATTACACAGTCAACATGTCATCCTTAACCCCACAGACATTCATGGGTAGCAACTGGACACCTCAGGGATATTCCTCTTACTCAACCTTTATTCAATTATCTCTTAGGGCACCGAATCCTTACCATTTACTGGTACTTGAAGAATCTAACTGCAACCTGTGCCAACATCTACTGCTTTTTTGTACCAAAACCCATATCCTAAGACTTCCTCATCCACTTCAAACAGACCTTCTTCACTATTGGATTGCTGTCGATCTTAACATCAATAGCCACTACTGCCTCATCTGTTCAGTCCTGTCAGTTTATTAACACTCTACTAGATGATCAGGCTCCCTTACTCCAATAGACCAGTTCCATTACTCCTTGCACCAGACCCAAGACTTAATACCCAAAGCACAACACCTCCCCCATCCCCTCCAAAAATTCTTGCAGGATTCTTCTCATGCCAACTGAAATGGCTCCTGGGACTTCATTTATATACATATCAAAAATCACACAATAAACTGCAAACCCCTGATGACACACTATTCACTGCGCCCTTCCTTGAAGATATTTTGGCTCAAGCAGTATCCACCTATATTCCTACTAGGCCAATTAAACCCCATCAGCTCACTCTCCCCCATAAACTCTACTCCTATTAAGAGTATCCCATTGACAGTGTTGGATTATCCATTAGGTATATTAAGCACTGGCATATTGGTCCCATTTCTTCTAGGGGCCAAATACATTGGCACAAAAATTGTGCTCCCCTAGCAATAACTTACTGTATTGAATGTAAAGTTAATATGTAATGACTATTACTTTCTGACTTTAGCTGGCATCATTTCACATAGCAGTACTAGTGTTCAAACTTTGTTGAACTGCCCATCAAAATACTATCAAACCTGGACTGGACCTATATCTGACCCTCATGGTGACAATATTATCGCCTATGGACAGACTGCTTCTTGTGCTGCTCTCTAAGACTGGCTGCATGGCGCTCATCTTGGTCCTGGTGAAAATCCACAACAATATGGTTTATCCAAACATGCTAATTTCACTAACAGCAACAGAAAGTGTGTGCTCATTTATCACCAGGAAGCTCTAACATACATTTTGAAACATTAATTTGTAGTTTATTTACAGTAGATCATTTTCGAAGCTGATGAGCGTGTACAGTATTCTCATTTGTTTAATGAAAGTTTTGAAGTTTCTTAAATATGATATTACAAAATATCTAGTGGTAGGTAAGATTAAAACATAACAATGTTTGCATATCAAAAACTGAAGAAAAGACTGTGATATACACACCTATGAAACAAAACTACTGGTAGAATGTTGGTGCAAATATACTTTCAGAAAACAATACTGTTATCCACTAATACATCAAAAACAAAGATCAAGAGTTCTGTTCAAAGTAATAAAGATTTATTTAACCAGAACGCCAGTTATATAACTTCCATTCTGTGAAAAATAATTCATTTTAGGAATTATTTTAATCTGCATGTGTTCATGCTTGGATATTAAAGCTTTTTAAAATTTTAAGGTATTATTGTCAATTATAGTAGCATTTTGTTATTTGCCTTACAGTTGTCCTCTGTATTATTACAAGAGTTTTGGGTTAAAATTATGAAGTTAACATTTTGTAAAATATTAAAAATGAAATCTGATGATATTCCATTCAGTTTATCATTATAACTGATGATTAACTATGTGATGCTAAGTTCTTTACAATCTCTGCCAATGCCTTTGATGAGCATGAGTCAGCAAACAGCTTTTCTGTTCCTGCCAAGTAGAACAGAAATGCTCTTATAACGGCAATGTTTTGCAGTCATTACAGTTGTTAAGACTTACTAATACTAACTCTTTATTTTGTCACAGTTTAATATGCATCATGTCAATCTGCAATATTTTCGCAATATTTAGATAATTACATGTGCGCTATACTTACCCTATGGAAATATTTGTGTTACATACTGTAACCACATCATAATTGTGTATGGATACCTGAAAAGTAGAGATTCAAAGTATAAGGACTTTATTTAAGCCAAGGGATCTGGAATACAGCCAGAATTTTCATATATTTCTTAAAATATCAAAATAAGTACTTCAAAACGATGATGAAGGAGCAAGACCAGTGCACCTCAAGGGGAATGCTTAGCTGGTGAGCAGTTTTGTGTAACGTGCTGCAAGTGCAGTACAAAAGCAAATTTTGTTCTCAAGTGTTGCTGTTAATTCAAGAAGTTTCTTCCTTCTCATGACAGCAACAGCAGAAGCTAAACAGTTCCATGTATATTTTGTTGTAAAACAGAACTTTTCATAGTGTCGTAGAAGAAAATAGGGGCAAAACCATGCCAACAATATTTTGTTTTCAAAATTTTGGCTGTATTTAGTGCCACAGTCACATTGTATTTCTCAAATGAGCTTGAGATTCAATTTATTCCACAATCAGTTGTACCCTAAGGAGATTATCAAGTGATTTGATTTTTCACTTTCTCCCAACATAAGTCATGACAAAATAATTCATGTTTGACTGGACAGACGTCAGTGTCCAGTGGGCATAATATTTCAGCAAGCGACTATGTTGCCATCATCAGGGGCCCTAATGAACTGACAGCTTAGAGGCCACTGCGATACTATTTTGTCATTGTCAAGCAGTTTTAAAGTTGCTCAGCACATGTTGCAGATATGTGTGTTGTTCATAAATACAACACCAGAAAAAAAAATTGTAAACCTGGAAAGACAACATCTATTTTGATCCGATGACGGCATATGCTACCTGACAGTTAGCAGATGTACTGATAATGGTTTCAACATTGTCCACCAATAGTAGCATAGTGGCATAGCTACCAGAATGTGATCAGTGTCTATCCTTTAATAGGGACAGCTCACAGTCAGAAGTCTCAGTGTTTTGCAATTGTGTGAATCAAACAGGCAAGCAGGTCACAAAGATGAACTCGTGCTTCCTACAGCCAACAGAGTGAGTATGAAAGGGGTCAAATTATGGCCTTCTGAGTGGTGGGATGGTCCTTTCAGACAATTTCACAAGTCTTGGACATGCTGCATCAGTTGTGCAATGATGCTGGTATCAGTGGTCACATGAACAGTCTCACACCTGTAGTTGAGGTTCTAAACATCCATGCAGCATAGATGCCCGCCAGAACTGTCATATTGTAAGGGCATCAGTAGCAGATCCTGTAGCTTTGGCAGCACAAATTAAAGGGTTTATGACCACAGACATGTCAACATGAACCGTTGCAAACCAGTTATTAACAATGGGACTATGATCATGCACACCTCTAGCTCGTCCTCCACTCATGCCACAGTATCGACATGCATGGCTTGACTGGTGCTGTCAGAGGATCACACAGAAGATGTGCTGTGGGTCTTCAGTGATGAAAGCAGATTCTTCCTGCATGCAAGTGATGGTTGCGTGCATGTATGACGTAAACCCAATGAGCACTGTCTCATAGAGTACATTCGTCCAAGACCCCGTGTCTTATAGTCTGGGGTGCAATAAACTAAACTCTCAGTCATCTTTGGTGTTTCTGGAGGAAACGCTTACCTACATTTGGCATGTGCAGCATGTTGTTAGACCCATTCTTTTGCTCTTCTCGCATTGGGGAGGTGATGTGTTGCTCCAACAGGATAATGCCTGCCCCTACACTGCCTGTGAAACTCAATGTGCTCTGCAATATGTGGCAATTTTCCTGGCCAGCAAGATCTCGAGACTTGTCTCCAATTAAGCACATCTGGGATATGATCGGACAAGAAGTGACTGGTATGTTCGTGACTGATTGGGTGCCAGTCTCAGCACCTGTGTTGCTGTCCATGGAGGACACACTACCTTCTAATATGGGTGTTTGAGCATGGATCAATACCTGGTACCTCAGAACCACTTGTGCTATTGATATGTAAATGTGATCATTTCATGTACCCCATATGCACTGTTGCAAGAATAAATCTCGAATGAACTGGAAACTTCTAATGGGGTGTACTAATTTTTTTCTGGCAGTGTATTTGATTCATTGATCCTCCAGTTTTAGTTCACACTTTTTTTTTTTTTTCCATCAGTCTACTGACTGGTTTGATGCGGCCCACCATGAATTCCTTTCCTGTGCTAACCTCTTCATCTCAGAGTAGCACTTGCAACCTACGTCCTCAATTATTTGCTTGACGTATTCCAATCTCTGTCTTCCTCTACAGTTTTTGCCCTCTACAGCTCCCTCTAGTACCATGGAAGTCATTCCCTCATGTCTTAGCAGATGTCCTATCATCCTGTCCCTTCCCCTTATCAGTGTTTTCCACATATTCCTTTCCTCTCTGATTCTGTGTAGAACCTCCTCATTCCTTACCTTATCTGTCCACCTAATTTTCAACATTCATCTATAGCACCACAATTCTCTTCTGTTCCGGTTTTCCCACAGTCCATGTTTCACTACAATACAATGCTGTACTCCAGACGTACATCCTCAGAAATTTCTTCCTCAAATTAAGGCTGGTATTTGATATTAGTAGACTTCTCTTGGCCAGAAATGCCTTTTTTGCCATAGCGAGTCTGCTTTTGATGTCCTTCTTGCTCCGTCCATCATTGGTTATTTTACTGCCTAGGTAGCAGAATTCCTTAACTTCATTGACTTCGTGACCATCAATCCTGATGTTAAATTTCTCGCTGTTCTCATTTCTACTACTTCTCATTACCTTCGTCTTTCTCCGATTTACTCTCAAACCATACTGTGTACTCATTAGACTGTTCATTCCGTTCAGCAGATCATTTAATTCTTCTTCACTTTCACTCAGGATAGCAATGTCATCAGCGAATCGTATCATTGATATCCTTTCACCTTGTATTTTAATTCCACTCCTGAACCTTTCTTTTATTTCCATCATTGCTTCCTCGATGTACAGATTGAATAGTAGGTGCGAAAGGCTACAGCCTTGTCTTACACCCTTCTTAATACGAGCACTTCGTTCTTGATCATCCACTCTTATTATTCCCTCTTGGTTGTTGTACATATTGTATATGACCCGTCTCTTCCTACAGCTTACCCCTACTTTTTTCAGAATCTCGAACAGCTTGCACCATTTTATATTGTCGAACGCTTTTTCCAGGTCAACAACTCCTATGAAAGTGTCTTGATTTTTCTTTAGCCTTGCTTCCATTATTAGCCGTAACGTCAGAATTGCCTCTCTCGTCCCTTTACTTTTCCTAAAGCCAAACTGATCGTCACCTAGCGCATTCTCAATTTTCTTTTCCATTCTTCTGTATATTATTCTTGTAAGCAGCTTCGATGCATGAGCTGTTAAGCTGATTGTGCGATAATTCTCACACTTGTCAGCTCTTGCCGTCTTCGGAATTGTGTGGATGATGCTTTTCCAAAAGTCAGATGGTATATCGCCAGACTCATATATTCTACACACCAACGTGAATAGTCGTTTTGTTGCCACTTCCCCCAATGATTTTAGAAATTCTGATGGAATGTTATCTATCCTTTCTGCCTTATTTGACCGTAAGTCCTCCAAAGCTCTTTTAAATTCCGATTCTAATACTGGATCCCCTATCTCTTCTAAATCGACTCCTGTTTCTTCTTCTATCACATCAGACAAATCTTCACCCTCATAGAGGCTTTCAATGTATTCTTTCCACCTATCTGCTCTCTCCTTTGCATTTAACAGTGGAATTCCCGTTGCACTCTTAATGTTACCACCGTTGCTTTTAATGTCACCAAAGGTTGTTTAGACTTTCCTGTATGCTGAGTCTGTCCTTCCGACAATCATATCTTTTTTGATGTCTTCACATTTTTCCTGCAGCCATTTCGTCTTAGCTTCCCTGCACTTCCTATTTATTTCATTCCTCAGCGACTTGTATTTCTGTATTCCTGATTTTCCTGGAACATGTTTGTACTTCCTCCTTTCATCAATCAACTGAAGTATTTCTTCCGTTACCCATGGTTTCTTCGCAGCTATCTTCTTTGTACCTATGTTTTCCTTCCCAACTTCTGTGATGGCCCTTTTTAGATATGTCCATTCCTGAATGAGATTTTCACTCTGCAGCGGAGTGTGCGCTGATATGAAAGCTTCTGTAAAGTTTGGAAGGTAGGAAGACGAGGTACTGGCAGAAGTAAAAAGCTGTGAGTACCGGGTGTGAGTCGTGCTTCGGTAGCTCGGTTGGTAGAGCACTTGCCCACGAAAGGCGAAGGTCCCGAGTTCGAGTCTCGGTCGGGCACACAGTTTTAATCTGCCAGGAAGTTTCATGTCCATTCCTCTTCAACTGTACTGCCTACTGCGCTATTCCTTATTGCTGTATCTATAGCGTTAGAGAACTTCAAACGTATCTCATCATTCCTTAGTACTTCTGTATCCCACTTCTTTGCGTATTGATTCTTCCTGACTAATGTCTTGAACTTCAGCCTACTCTTCATCACTACTATATTGTGATCTGAGTCTATATCTGCTCCTGGGTACGCCTTACAATCCAGTATCTGATTTCAGAATCTCTGTCTGACCATGATGTAATCTAATTGAAATCTTCCCGTATCTCCCAACCTTTTCCAAGAATACCTCCTCCTCTTGTGATTCTTGAACAGGGTATTCGCTATTACTAGCTGAAACTTGTTACAGAACTCAATTAGTCTTTCTCCTCTTTCATTCCTTGTCCCAAGCCCATATTCTCCTGTAACCTTTTCTTCTACTCCTTCCCCTACAACTGCATTCCAGTCGCCCATGACTATTAGATTTTTGTCCCCCTTTACATACTGCGTTACCCTTTCAATATCCTCATACACTTTCTCTATCTGTTCATCTTCAGCCTGCGGCGTCGGCATGTATACCTGAACTATCGTTGTCAGTGTTGGTCTGCTGTCGATTCTGATTAGAACAATCTGGCCACTGAACTGTTCACAGTAATACACCCTCTGCCATACCTTCCTATTCATAACGAACCCTACACCTGTTATACCATTTTCTGCTGCTGTTGATATTACCTGATACTCATCTGACCAGAAATCCTTGTCTTCCTTCCACTTCACTTCACTGATGCCTACTATATCTACATTGAGCCTTTGCATTTCCCTTTTCAGATTTTCTAGTTTCCCTACCACGTTCAAGCTTCTGACATTCCACGCCCCGACTCGTAGAACGTTATCCTTTCATTGATTATTCAATCTTTTTCTCATGGTAACCTCCCCCTTGGCAGTCCCCTCCTGGAGATCCGAATGGGGGATTATTCCGGAATCTTTTGCCAATGGAGAGATCATCATGACACTTCTTCAATTACAGGCCACATGTCCTGTGGATACATGTTACGTGTCTTTAATGCAGTGATTTCCACTGCCTTCTGCATCCTCATGTCGTTGATCATTGCTGATTCTTCCGCCTTTAGGGGCAATTTCCCACCCCTAGGACAAGAGAGTGCCCTGAACCTCTATCTGCTCCTCCGCCCTCTTTGAAAAGGCCGTTGGCAGAATGAGGCTGACTTCTTATGCCGGAAGTCTTCGGCCGCCAATGCTGATTATTTATCAAAATTTAGGCAGTAGCGGGGATCGAACCTGGGACCAAAGACATTTTGATTATGAATCAAAGACGCTACCCCAAGACCACGGGTACCCCTTCGCATATTAAGATGATTCAAAATGCCTTGATAATATCTGCAGGTCAAAATAGATAGTGCAATAAATTGAATATTATACCACAGACTGTCATTGTTATTTCATAAATAAATATCTACGATCCCTCCTATACCGGAAATTTATAAAATTTTTGGCAACTTACCAATGAAGGAAGAAAATCTTGAATCAAATATCCATTTGAAGTGTCCCATCAACAATGACAAATATTGTTCTATGAGTTACTAAAATTTGCAGAATATTTAAATTGATGTAGTAACTGCTGCTGTTAGATTTTCTGTTTTAGCTGACAAAATGATGCACATAACAGGAATAGGTAACAAATTATAAAAGTATAATTTATTGAGCTCATTACTGGAAGACTTTTGTGAACATATCATTGGGCTGATAAATTTACAATTAAGGTTCAAATTTCTGAATTTTAGGCAGACTGACTTAAACTTTGTGGTGTGATATGTTGTTTCACACTATGACACACTGCATTTCACTTGATTTGTGCAGAAATTCTTTTTTCCTCATAATTATGTCAGTTGGCTGAATACTGGGCTATCAACATAAAATGAAACTGGAGAAATGCAGGGGAATATCTGATAATGAATAATAAGATGTAAATGCAGGTAGGCTACAATGAACAGCATAGTAAATGCGTTATCATAGCCATGATATACATAAAGGCAACTTTATATGCCTGATAATTCTGCAGATGATGAAGAGATTCAGATAACATATGATGAGATGAAAGAAATTCTTCAGATTATTAACAATGATGAATATTTAATTGTGACATGGGACTGGCATTTGACAGTGGAGAAAAAAGACAAGGGGGAACTATCGGAGGCTGTAAACTTAAGGAAAAAAATGAACAGGGAATATGCTGGTAGAATTTTGTACACAGTACAATTTAATCATTGCAAATACGTAGTTCAAGAACAATGAAAGAAGCTTGCATAAGTAGGAGAGACCTGGAGAAAATGAAAGGCTTCAGAGAGATGCAAAATAGTAGGAGAGAGATTTTGAAGCCAGATTTTAAACTGTAAAAGATTTTCATTGTTAGATGTGGGCTCTGACCATAATTTATTGGTGATGAACTGCAAAATAAAAATAAAGAAAAAACAGATAGTTAAAAAAAGGAGCTGATACCTGAATAATTGAAAAAATCAACCTGTTTAGGGCAGCTTCAAATCAAGCATTAGGCAATGATTGATTGAAATAGTGGAAAAGAATACAATAGTAAAACTAATGGGAAGATTTGTGAGATGAAATAGTTAAAACATCAGAGTATCAACAGGCAAGAATGCATGGCTCAATAGAAAACCTTGTATAACATACAAGATATTGAACTGAATCCACAAACATCAGACAATTTAAAAATGCAGCAAATGAATCTGGCAAAAGGGGATGTAGATATATAAAAATGAGATTGGAAAAAGTGGAAATTGCAAGCAGGTATGACCAGAGAAGAAAATCAGAGCTGTAGAAGCACAAATGACTATACGAAAGGTAGACATCACGTAGAGAAAATCAAAGACAGTTTTGAAGAAAAGCAGAACATTTGTACAAATATCAAGAACTCAAATGAGAAGTCAGTACTAATCAAGAAGGAAATGTAGAAATTGTTAGTAATATATAGAAGGCTACTCACCATATAATTGAGATGTTGAGTTGCAGAGAGGCACAACAAAAAGACTGCTAAACAAGTGAGCATTTGGCCAAAAGGCCTTTTAAAGTAGACAACACACACATATTTACATAAGCACAACTCGCACACATATGACTGCTGTCTCTGGTCGTTGAGGCCAGACTGTAAGCAATGGCACATGATGGGAGAAACAATCTGGGTGGTGTGGATAAAGAGGAGGCTGAGGCAGGGAGAGGAAGTGATAGCAGGGAAGGGGTGGGGGATGAAAAGTGCTGCCTGTAGGAGAATACAGGGGGTGGTAGCGATAGTGTAGGGCAACTAGGTGGGGTTGGGAATTTAGATGGTGGGCAGCGGGTGGTGGGGGGAGGGAAAGAGAGAGGGCGGGAGCGGAAAAGGAGAAAAGTAGGAAGACTCTGGGTGTATTACAGACACAGAGGGCTTTATATTGCTAGAGTGGGAGCAAGCAGGGATTAGCTACATCTACATATATACTCCTCTAGCCACCAAGCAGTGTGTGGCAGACAGTACAACTCGTGCCAAAGTCATATTTCCCCCTCTCTGTTCCACTCATGGATCGCGCGAGGGAAAAATGACTGGCTGAATGCCTCAGTATGAGCTCTAATTTCCCTTATCTTTTTATGGTGATCATTGCGTGATTTGAAAATTGGTGGTAATAATAGTTGCTCTACATCCTCAGTGAAGATCGGATTTCGGAATTTAGTGAGCAGCCCCTTCCGTTTAGCTTGCTGTCTATCTGCAAGGTGAAATACAGTGACTAACGAAGTTTGAGGCCAGAGGTGTTACGGGGATAGGGGGTATACTGGAGGGAGAGTTCCCATCTGCACAGTTCTGAAAAGCTGATGTTGGTGGGAAGGATCCAGATAGCACAGGCTGTAAAGCAGTCACTGAAGTAAAGAGTGTTGTGTTGGTCCTGCATTTAATGGGATAGGTAATGCTCATGACAGGACTGGAGTAGGTGATGATGGGAGGATGTATGGGACAGAATCTTGACTCTAGGTCTATTACAGGGATGTGAGCCATGAGGCAAGGGGTCAGGAGTAACGGTGGAATAGGGATGAACAAGGATACTGCGTAGGTTCCATGGGTTGTTGAGATTCTGGGATGAGCCTAAGAATTTGAGGAGAGACTGGTGATCCTGTTGGATTTCTGGAATGCAGTCACTGTGGCAGAGTTTGTAGGTGGACGAATATGATAGATGGTGGAGTCCTTTGACCAGGTAATTCCTGTAGTTAACAACCACAGTGGTGGAATATTTGTCAGCAGGTAGGATTATATGATCAGGGTCAGCTTTTAGGTGGTGCATTGTGATTCTTTCTGCGGATGTTAAGTTGGCCTTCACGTTGAAGAATTTGGGGAATGATGGTGAGGTAAAGTTTGAAGTTAAGAAATTTTGTAATGTTAAGAGGGGGGAGGGAGGTGATTTGGGGCAGTGGGGGGTGGATCTCAGTTGGATGAAGAAGTGAACTGAATCAGGCAGGGTTAAACATTGTTTTTGAGTTGAGTCTGATTGGTATGGTTGGTGGGAAAAGTGTTTCTACTGTAGAGACTGGGCTAAGGACAGAAGGTCTTTAATAAGTCCAGAATGATTGAAATTGGGAGTCGGGCAAGAGGTAAGGCCTTACTTCTGGCCAATACTTTTGTGGGACTAAGGCTTTTGGAGGAAACTTTTATGACTGTGTTTTGGGTCTGTGTAGGTTCTGGATTCTGTATGGTAGTGGGTGGGAGTTTCTGAGGGTGCGGTAAATGTAGTAGGCCTGTCTGTGAGGTAGGGTTGGCACCTATGAGGGTATGTGGGGTAGGTTTGATGGCTGTTGTGGAGGTGGTGGATAATGGTAGTCCAAGGTGGGTGTTGGAGGTGAAGAGGTTGGAGACTTTTTTAAAGTGGTTTGTCCATGCTGCTCCTGTTCCTGGAGGGCAAGAGTTTCTGTGTAGGAGATGGAATACAGGAATTTGGGATAGCAGAACAGGATAATTATACATATGGAGAGGAGGTATTGCAATTAGGTTTGGGCCTGATTTATGCAGTTTTGCAGTACTGGTGTAATCTGAGCAGATGGGGTCATTGTGGAATAGGGGTTGCAGCTGGAAACGGCATATTTGAGGGTAAGGCCATTTGGAGGAGGGGGGAGGGGATTCCTTGACGTAGGCAACAATGTGAGAACAGTATGTGGGACTAGGTTCTAGCTAGGGATAAGGAAACTTTACTACATTGACTCAGATGGAAGGTGCAAGGGTCTGTGGTGGAGGATAAAAAGTGCATACACACAAATATTACATAGAATTATGTGCAAAAAGTTCACCAAAAACAAGCAAGATGTATTTTTGTGAGCTTTTTCACATGTATTTCTACACAATTTGCACATTTTTATGCATTTTATCCTCTACCACCTCTACGCTTGTTCCTTCCATCTGAGCCAGTACAGTAACATTTCCTTATCCCTAACCAGAACCCAGTCCCACATGGTGTTCCTGCATCATTGCCTGGCTTACGGAATGCCCCTCCCCCCCCCCCCCCCCCCCTTCCCTCCAACCCACCCCATCCCACCCCACCCCAACCCGTCAAATGGCCTTACCATCAAATTACTCATTTTCAGTTGCAAACATTCCTTCCACAGCGACCTCCACCTGTTCAGTTTCTACCAGTCCTTACCCCTCAACCCAATCCTGCCAAACTATGTAAATCACGTCCAAACCTATTAGCAATACCTCCTCTCCATCTGCAAAATTATTCTGCTCTGCTATTGCAAATTCCTGTATTCGATCTCTCACACTGAAACTCTTGCCTCAAGAACTAGAGCAGCATAGGCAATGCCACATTATAAAACTCTCCAATCTGTTCACCTCCTATGCCTGCCTTGGACTACCATTATCCATCACCTCCACAACAACCTCCAAATCTTCCCCACATCCCTCATAGGTGACGAACCCTCCTCACAGACAGACCTACTATGTTTACCATATCCTCAGAAACTCCCTCCCATCACCATACAGAATCTAGAACCTAATCAGACCTGAATCACAGTCATGAACTTTTCCTCCAAAAGCCTTAGTCCCATATAAGTAACAGTCCTTTCCAAAGATCTTACTTTTTGCCCCGCACCCCAAATTCAACCATACTGGACTTACTAAAGGCCGTTTCTCCTTCTCCCAGTCCCTACAGTGGAAACATTTTTTCACCAGGAACCCTACAATCAGACTCAACCCTAGACCAATGTTGAACCCTGCCTGAGTAGGTTAGTTCCTTCTTCTAACCGTGATCCACCCTCACTGCCCCCATCACCCCTTTTTAACATCCCATACTTTCTTAATCTCAGACTTTGCTCACCATCATTCCCCAAATTCCTCAACATGCAAGCTAGCCTTGCATCCACAGGAAGAACCACAATCCATAACCTAAAAACTGATCCTAATCATACAATACTACCTGCTAATAAAGGCTCCACCTCTGTGGTTGTGAACTGCAGGGATTATGTGGTGAAGGGATTCCACCAGCTGTCAAATTTGTCCAACTACAAATCCTGCCACAGACATCTCATTCCAGAAATCCAACAGAATCTCCAGTCTCTCCTGAAATCCATAGGCTCATCCGATAACCTCTCCCATTAGTCTCTCTCTCTCTCTCTCTCCTCACCCCTACTGCTCCCCACACACCTACCTTCCACACATTCCCTAATGTCCATATACCCAACAACCCAGGATGCCCCATTGTGGCTGATTACTGTGCCCTCAGTGAGAGAATCTCCGCTCTCATACACCAACACCTTCAACCTATTACCTGCAATCTATGACCATATATAAAAGACACAGACCATATCTTCCACTGTCTCTCCACAGTTTGTGTTCATTTACCACTTGGTGCCCTGCTCATCAGTATTAATGCTACTTCTCTTTACACTGACATCACTGATGCCCAAGGCCTTGCCGATCACTATTGAATACAAGTTTTTCAACACCCAATGAATTCCAAACTTCCAACATCCTTCCTGGTCACCATGAGCAATTATTTCCTCACCCCCAATAACTTCACCTTCGAAGATATTACCTACAAACAAATCTGTGGTACAGCAATGGGAACCCACGTGGCGCCATCCTACGCCAACCTATTCATTGGCCATCTGCAGGAATGTTTCCTAACCAACCAGAATCCCACACCCCTAACCTGGTTCAGATTCATTGATGACATCTTCGTGATATGGATCGAAGGTGAGGACACCTTATCCACATTCCTCCAGAATCTCAACACTTTCTCCCCCATTCAGTTCATCTAGTCCGGCTCGATCCAACAGACCTTCTTCCTCAATTTTGACCTCCACTTCAAAGATGGCTATACCAGTACCTCCTTCCATATCAAACCTACCAACCACCAGCAATACTTCCTCTTAACAGCTACCATCCATTCCATACCAAGAAGTCCCTGCCATACAGCCTAGCATCTGTAGTGGCCATTGCATCTGTAGTGATGAGCAGTTCCTCTCCAAATATATCTAACATCTCACTGAGGCCTTCACAGACTGTAATTACGCGTATAACCTTGTATGGAAACAGATCTCCTGTGCCTTGTCTGTCTAGTCACTCCCCACCACCCAAAGTCTCACTGTTCGACCACAAAGGAGCACTTCCCTCATGGCTGAGAACCATCCAGGAGCAACATCACATTCTCCATCAGCATTTTGATTACCTTTCACCATGTCCTGAAATGAGGAATATCCTATCCGCTGTCCTTCCCATCCCTCTTACAGTGATATTCCATGGCTCACTGAACCTACGCGATATCCTCGTCCATCCCTGCTCCACTCCTGGTCCCATCCCCATTCCTCATGGTCAATACTCCTGCAATAGACGTAGATGCAAGACCTGTCCTTTACATCCTCCCATCTCTGCCTACTCCAGCTCAGTCACAAGCATCACTTATTCCATCAAAGGCAGGGCTACATGTGAAATCAGTCATGTGAGCTACGAGCTAAGCTGCAACCACTGTGCTGCATTCTATGTGAGCACTACAATCAATATGTTGTCTGTCCACATGAATGGCCACCGACAAACTGTGGCCAAGAGACAGCTGGACCACCTAGTTGCTGAGCACAATGCCCAACACAACATTCTTCACTTCAGAGACTGCTTTACAGCCTGTACTATCTGGATCCTTCCCACCAACACCAGCTTTTCTGAACTGTGCCGATGGGAACTCTCCCTGCAATATACCTTATGTACCCATAACATCTCTGGCCTCAAACTTAATTAGTCACTGTACTTCACCCAACTATCCCGTCTGCTCCCACTCCAGCACTACACAGTCTTCCATTCCACCACTCTCCTTTTCCATACCCTCCCCAGCCATGCTGTCTCCCCTCACCCCCCGTCTAACCTCCCAACTGTTCCTAATATGCCTACCCTATCCCCACACCCTCTGTGTGCTCCCACAGGCAGCACTTTCTGCCCCCACCCCTTCCCTGATATCCTCCCCTCTCCACGTCTCAATCTTTTCCTTACCCCTACCATCCAGACTGCTTCTCCCATCATGTGCTGTTGCTCGTAGTCCAACCCTGATGGCCAGAGACAGTGATGATATGCATGTGAGCTCCCTGGGTCCACTGTTTCTGATGTGATAGTGAAGTGGAAACGTGAAGGGACACGTACAGCACAAAAGCATACAGGCCGACCTTGTCTGTTGACTAGTAGAGACCGCCAACAGTTGAAGAGGGTCGTAATGTGTAATAGGTAGACATCTATCCAGACCATTACACAGGAATTCCAAACTGCATCAGGATCCATTGCAAGTACCATGACAGTTAGGTGGGAGGTGAGAAAACTTGGATTTAGTCAAGTGGCTTCTCATAAGCCTTACTGCACGCCGGTAAATGACAAACGATGCC
Source organism: Schistocerca serialis cubense (assembly GCF_023864345.2). Taxonomy (NCBI): domain Eukaryota; kingdom Metazoa; phylum Arthropoda; class Insecta; order Orthoptera; family Acrididae; genus Schistocerca; species Schistocerca serialis. The sequence goes on along the minus strand of NC_064638.1, from coordinate 261,579,144 downwards.
TCGCTTGGTGTAAGGAGCGTAAACATTAGATGATTGAACAGTGGAAAAACATTGTGTGAAGTGATGAATCACGGTACTCAATGTGGCGATCCGATGGCAGAGTGTGGGCATGGTGAATGCTTGGTGAACGTCAGTTGCCAGTGTGTGCAGCGCCAACAGTAAAATTTGGAGGCGGTGGTGTTATGGTGTGGTCATGTTTTTCATGGAGGGGGCTTGCACCCCTTGTTGTTTTGCAGAACACTATCACAGCACAGGCATATACTGATATTTTAAGCACCTTCTTGCTTCTCACTGTTGAAGAGCAATTTGGAGATGGCAATTGCATCTTTCGATATGATCGAACACCTGTTTATGATGCACTGCCTGTGGCGGAGTGGTTATACAACAATAACTCCCTGTATTGGACTGACCTGCACAGAGTCCTGACCTGAATCCTATAGAACACCTTTGGGAATGTTTTGGAATGCCAACTTCATGCCAGGCTTCCTCGACTGACATCAACACCTCTCCTCAGTGCGGCACTCCGTGAAGAATGGGCTGCCATTCCCCAAGAAACCTTCCAGCAACTGATTAAACGTATGTCTGTGAGAATGGAAGCTGTCATCAAGGCTAAGGGTGGGCCACCACCATATTGAATTCCAGCATTACTGATGGAGGGCACCACGAACATGTAAGTCATTTTCAGTCAGGTGTCCAGATCCCTGGAGTACACAACATTCCCCTACAAATATTATCATCAGACAAAACATGATCACCTTGCATCCATGATACATGAGACAGGTGAAATAATCTCCAAATTCAAGAACAGTGTAATAACTCAAAATTCAAAGAAGGAAGATGCTGACAGGTAGTAATATTACTGACTAACCACTTTAATATGTCATGGTTGAAAAATACTGACACAGATTACTACAGAAGAGTGGAAAGATGGTAGATACCAACCTGGGAGATATCTGTCTGGGTTACAGAGAAATGTACGAAAACGCAAGCCAGTCAACAGGTCTTAGAAGACAGACTGAAGAAAGGCAGACATAAGTTGCATTAGTTATGCAGAGATGAAGATACTTGCACAGTATCAGGATTCTTGTATACACAAAAGAAGCTAGCATTAATTGTTCAGTATTTCTTAATAAATATGAGTAGTCTTTGTACATAAATAAATATTACAAATATAATTGAAATTTGCTCAAAAATACACATCTGAGGCTTTATTTTGTGTGTATTCTTGATTTTTATTTTTGCTAGATTTTTTAACTCTGAAACATAAGATGTATTGTTCCAGAAATTTATAACATACCCTTGAACACAGTAAAGTAAGAAAATGTATACATATTCCGATAACAAATTATATTTGAAGTTCCTGCAGTGTTATAAAGTAAAAATTTATTTAATTTTTAAGAGAATTTTGTAACCAATCAGAGGACCAAAAAATACTCCAGACTGTTTCAGTGCTGCCTTGGGTGCACCTTATCTCAACCTAGGAAAGACATGGTTAGTGTTGACTAGCCACTAGGCAGCCCTTTTACACATGCTCTGTGCACGTGTGAGCCACTTGTCCACCCCTGTTCTTGTTCACTCCACTGGTGCACTACAGCCACGAAGGCTGGGCCCAGGTACCTGACTGTCTGTACTTCAGCTATTTGCCCGCTCTTTCCCCCCTGTGCTCTGGCTGCACGGCTGCCCATTGGTGGGTACTAAAGTTGCAATAGACTGAAATAGGCCTTCTCAGTTCCAATGTATACTTGGTGTTATCTAGAATGGATTATGAGTATTTGAATACTGCAACCAGAAACAAAAAGTTCCTTTTTGCTGTAGAGGGCCAAATTATACTGGCATCATTCAAAAAACAGAATACCAAGAGAGTTGCTGCCTGTGCCTATAAATGTTCTCCATCCCCAGACATGTATGCATTTCCTTTTGGCACTTGAAGCTTCTTAATATGGGAATTCAGGAAACGGATTTTGGGCATTGCATAATATACTTGTAGTAAGCTGTATTGGAAAACATGTTTAAAAAGCACTAACATTGGTTCATGCAAAGTTTATATATGCGTGATCACAACTCCACTGATTTCTAAATGACTCATTCTGTTAACTTGAAAAAAAAAAAATTGAATTTTAAAAATCTGTTTTTGATTAAGATGCTGAAGGTTTTTAATTTTCTATGCAATTCTAGAATTATGCTACCAAAAGTTCCTTAATTTGTGCTGCAATGAATGAAATTGAATGGTTAATTCCATAACATATGTATGTTAATTAAATTATAAAACTGAAATCAACATAAATGTAATGAATGCAATGGGTGGGGCCACAGCTCTTGAAGTTAAGATGAAAAGCAGGGAGGGGGAGTGTAACAGCTAAGGTAATAGCACATGTAGAGAGGAGAGAGGAGCTTTAGTTGTAATGCAATGTGGTGAAATTTCATAAAAATATTTTATTGTCACTGATGCTCTAGGTTTCAAATGAGAGTTGTAACATCTTTCCATATCTAAGATAGATTCCATGATTATTAGATCAAATAATAGGTATAGCGCATATAGTGGCCTGTTATCAGTGAAAAACTGTATTTTACATTTCCTCTGCCTCACTAAAATAAACTTACTTAGCACATAAGCTAAAACATCTTATTTCTAGTAGAAGGCTGTATTTTGGATGTTATGTGGTAGAATGTGTTTCCTAATGATGCCGTTTGATGTGAAGTATTTCTAAAGATACAATCCAAGTCAAAGAAGGTAATTTATCACTGTTTTTTGGGGAGTTTATTCTGTGGATGGGCCTCTTTTACTAGACTGTATCTTGGAATGTTTTCAATTTGCCTCTGATGTGAAACTTCTTGGAAGATTAAAACTTTGTGCCAGACTGGAATTCGAGCCTTTGTCTTTCACGAGCAAGTGCTCTACCGACCGAGCTATCCAAGCACAACTCATGGCCCACCATTATATCTTTTCTTCCACCAGTACCTTGTCTCTTATCTTCCAAAGTTCACAGATGTTCTACTGCATTACTTGTGAGATTAGCACTTCTCAAAGAAAGGATATTGCAGAATCGTGATTTAGCCATTGCCTGGGTTGTTGTTTCCACAACGAATTTTCACACTGCAGCAGATTGTGCACTGATCTGAAACTTCCAGGCAAATTAAAAGTGTGTGCTGGACTGGGAGTTGATCTTGGGAACTTTGTCTCTAATGTTATCTCTTACACAAAATCCTCATATATTCATTTTAACAAGTAGAAAGTGACATATTGGGGGTTCAGAACTTTACTAAAGAGCATGTCGAAGACGAGCTATCCTTTCTTTCCCCTCTACATGATAATGTAACATTCAAAGTGAAACCTTCAATCTCTATAATTAATCACAAATGATTTTGTAAATGAGCAATGATGAACAAAGACTTTAAAATTTTGCTGAAATAGAGTGTGTTATGCCTCGATGAAATGTATGATGAGATAAAAGAAATTATTCAGATAGTGAAGGGAGATGAAAATTTAATAGTCATCGGTGACTGGAATTCGAAAGTAGGAAAAGGAAGAGAAGGAAACGTAGTAGGAGAATATGGATTGGGGGTAAGAAATGAAAGAGGAAACCGCCTGATTGAATTTTGCACAGAGCATAACTTAATCATAGCTAACACTTGGTTCAAGAATCATGGATGAAGGTTGTATACATGGAAGAAGCCTGGAGATACTAGAAGGTATCAGATAGTTTATATAATTGTAAGACAGAGATTTAGGAACCAGCTTTTAAATTGTAAGACATTTCCAGGGGCAGATGTGGACTCTGACCATAATCTATTGATTATGAACTGTAGATTAAAACTGAAGAAACTGCAAAAAGGTGGGAATTTAAGGAGATGGGGTGTGGATAAACTGACTAAAATAGAGGTTTTACAGAGTTTCAAGAGCAGCATAAGGGAACAATTGACAGGAATGGGGGAAAGAAATACAGTATAAGAAGAATGGGTAGCTTTGAGGGATGAAGTAGCGAAGGCAGCAGAGGATCAAGTAGGTAAAAAGACGAGGGCTAGTATAAATCCTTGGGTAACAGAAGAAATATTGAATTTAATTGATGAAAGGAGAAAATATAAAAATGCAGTAAATGGAGCAGGCAAAAAGGAATACAAACGTCTCAAAAATGAGATCGACAGGAAGTGCAAAATGGCTAAGCAGGGATGGCTAGAGCACAAATGTAAGGATGTAGAGGCCTATCTCACTAGGGGTAAGATAGATACTGCCTACAGGAAAATTAAAGAGACCTTTGGAGATAAGAGAACGACTTGTATGAATATCAAGAGCTCAGATGGAAACCCAGTTCTAAGCAAAGAAGGGAAAGCAGAAAGGTGGAAGGAGTATATAGAGGGTCTATACAAGGGCGATGTACTTGAGGACAATATTATGGAAATGGAAGAGGTTGTAGATGAAGATGAAATGGGAGATATGATACTGCGTGAAGAGTTTGACAGAGCACTGAAAGACCTGAGTCGAAACAAGGCCCCCGGAGTAGACAACATTCCAGTGGAACTACTGACGGCCTTGGGAGAGCCCGTCCTGACAAAACTCTATCATCTGGTGAGCAAGATGTATGAAACAGGCGAAATACCCTCAGACTCCAAGAAGAATATAATAATTCCAATCCCAAAGAAAGCAGGTGTTGACAGATGTGAAAATTACTGAACTATCAGTTTAATAAGTCACAGCTGCAAAATACTAACCCGAATTCTTTACAGACGAATGGAAAAACTAGTAGAAGCTGATCTCAGGGAAGATCAGTTTGGATTCCATAGAAATATTGGAACAACTGAGGCAATACAGACCCTACACTTATATTAGAAGATAGATTAAAGAAAGGCAAACCTTCGTTTCTAGCATTTGTAGACTAAGATAAAGCTTTTGACAATGTTGACTGAAATACTCTCTTTCAAATTCTGAGGGTGGCAGGGGTAAAATACAGGGAGCGAAAGGCTATTTGCAATTTGTACAGAAACCGGATGGCAATAATAAGAGTCGAGGGGCATGAAAGGGAAGCAGTGGTTGGGAAGGGAGTGAAACAGGGTTGTAGCCTCTCCCCAATGTTATTCAATCTGTATATTGAACAAGCAGTAAAGGAAACAAAAGAAAAATTTGGAGTAGGTATTGAAATCCATGGAGAAGAAATAAAAACTTTGAGGTTTGCCGATGACATTGTAATTCTGTCAGAGACAGCAAAGGACTTGGAAGAGCAGTTGAATGGAATGGACTGTGTCTTGAAAGAAGCATATAAGATGAACGTTAACAAAAGCAAAATGAGGATAATGGAATGTAGTCGAATTAAGTTGGGTGATGCTGAGGGAAGTAGATTAGGAAATGAGACACTTAAAGTAGTAAAGGAGTTTTGCTATTTGGGGAGCAAAATAACTGATGATGATCGAAGTAGAGAAGATATAAAATGTAGACTGGCAATGGCAAGGAAACTGTTTCTGAAGAAGAGAAATTTGTTAACATCGAGTATAGATTTAAGTGTCAGGAAGTCGTTTCTGAAAGTATTTGTATGGAGTGTAGCCATATATGGAAGTGAAACATGGATGATAAATAGTTTGGACAAGAAGAGAATAGAAGCTTTCAAAATGTGGTGCTACAGAAGAATGCTGAAGATTAGATGGATAGATCACACAACTAATGAGGAGGTATTGAGTAGAATTGGGGGAAGAGGAGTTTGTGGCACAACTTGACCAGCAGAAGGGAATCAGTTGGCAGAACATGTTCTGAAGCATAAAGAGATCACCAATTTAGTATTGGAGTGCAGTGTGGAGCGTAAAAATTGTAGAGGGAGACCAATAGATGAATACACTAAGCAGATTTAGAAGGATGTAGGTGCAGTAGGTACTGGGAGATGAAGAAGATTGCACAGGGTAGAGTAACATCAAACCAGTCTCAGGACCGAAGACCACAACAACAACAATGCTTCTTTTATCTAATTCAGTGAAATAAATTCAAATATCTCTTCATATTGCAGTATGTTGAGCATTGTGCGTGGTTATATAGGAGTTAAAGCTGTTAGCTGTCAATATATGCACCACTGATTTAATTCCTGCCACTTGCAATATTTTACCACTTAACATTATGATATAAGGGACTTACATACAATTATTGAACTATTTGAAATAAAATCAACATAACTTCTGAACGGTTTGCATTAGGACGTTCAAACTTCACTGTTGGCCATGAGGCATGATGGAAATTAATATGTACTGTATGGTTTGGTTTAGCGACAAAGCCCACTTTTATTTGGATGGGTTCCACAATAAGTAAAATTGGCACATTTGGGGGGACTGAGAAACTGCATTTCATGATTAAGAAGTCTCTTCACCCTCAAGGGGTGACTATATGGTGTGCAATGTCCAGTCACGGAATAAACAGTGCAATATTCCTTGATGGTAGGGTGAATACCAAACAGCACATGAAGGTTCTGGAAGATGATTTCATTCCCATTACCCAAAGTCACCCTGATTTCGACAAGATGTGGTTCATGCAAGATGGAGGTTGACCCCATCGAAGCAGGAGAGTGTTTGATGTCCTGGAGGAGCATTTTTGGGACTTCATTCTGGATCTGGGGTGCTCAGAACCCACTGGCGTGGACCTTGATTCGCCGCCATTCTTAAAATCTGAACACATGCGACTCCTTTTTCTGGGGCTACATTAAAGAGAAGGTGTACAACAATAAGCCCAAAACCACTGCTGGGCTGAAAACAGACATTCAGGAGATGATGAACAGCATCAATGTTCTGACTTTTCAGTGAGTCGTGCAGAATTTCATTATTCATCTGCCCTACATCATCACTAATAATGACAGGCATATTGAACATATCATAACCTAAATTTGAATAACATTTACTTGTTGAATAAAGTGTGTGCATGCCATAGTTTGTAACTAATTTATGTTTTTTCCCTGTATTTATGGAATAATGGTATTTGCTAGAACATTCTATATATGTATAAATAGGAATACTATAAGCTGAAGCAGCTGCTTCAGATCTGTGAGTAGTTTCATGTGCACTTTATAAATGCACTGATGTATCTTCACTCATGATGCTTTCCATTTCACAGATCACATGTCCATACAGTTCACAGGCCTGCTTATAGAGGTCAACTGGGTTGGCCCCCTGACACGCTCTGGTGAGCCACCAAGGAAACAGCATTATTTAAGTGATCACAAATGAGTCCTTGGCCTATTCATTATGCTGTAATACTGTTTTTTCTGTAAATCATGTTTGTTCTTGCTATAACAAACTTGGTGACAAGTGAGGGTTACATTTTCTCCATGTGTTAGTGTCAGTGCTAAGTCACCTGAAAAACATCTTGAGGGGAGAAACACTCCAACTTCTCATTGCCCAGCAACAAGCTTTCATGGAACAACAGCAGCTCACATGACCACTCTCAGTCAAGTGATGTCTGCACATTCACGCCAGGTAAATCTCTCGTCAGTGCAACAGTTGCCCTTTCTGGCATATGATGAATTCGCTGAAGAATGGGACTCCTATGGGACATGGCTATGCCAATATTTCCAGGTTTCTTGTGTGGTCTATGCAAACCTGTGTACAGCTTTCTTTCTTTCCTAGCTTTTACTGCGCATTTATCAGTTGTTGCACCAACTTGTACCTTTACAAGAACCAGCAAGCTTATCATTTGATGTAATGTAATAGGTTGAGAGAAGCTTCTCTCTCAACCTGTTACTGGGACAGAACACATGTCATTGCAATGCATGTGGAATTTTACCATTGTCAGAAATGGTCAAACCAATCATACAAAGCCTGGGCTGCAGAAATACAAGAGTTGAGCCATTGTTGTAAATTTGTCACTAGTACCCATCACAAATCCTACACTGATCACACATTGCGTGATATTATTATTCATCTAGCCATGGATAGGGAAGTCTGCAAAAAACCACTTCAGTGTGAGAATCCAGTGCTTACAGATGTGCTCAATATAGCACAGTCGTTTGAAGTGTCACAGACCACAGGTGATCAGATTGCTGCTTGGGAAAAGCATCGGAAGTTACTCAGTCAACCACTGTTAGGCACACTGCAAATGTTCACGATGGCAAGGAAGCCATTGCAGCAGACGGCTTTTGACTCAGTGTTGCTTGGGGCAACTTCGGTTATGACCACAGCAGCAACACACTGAGTCACAGCAGTGGCCACAAGGCCCCCTTCCATCTTGACCGTACCGCTTCATCCAACACAAGCATGTTGCACTCTCTACGTGTTGGGCAGTTTGCAACAAGTGTCAAATGAAAGCCCACATTGCATCGATGTGTAACTCCTCTTCAAACAGGGTGGACACAGTAGTAACAATGGACATAAACTGTATCTCTACATTGGCTGTCTCACTGAACAAATTTTTTATTGATTTGCATGTGTTTAATGAACCGCCAAAAAAGGCAAGTGGACATAAGAGCTGTAGTGACTTTAGTAAACATACAAATGTACATGGACTTGAGCTTCCCTCCCTTCACACATGCTTCATGGAAGTTGGTTAGTTATAATAAACAGCAGATTCCAGTCTTAGGTTAGTTCTCTGCTCCTGTCTCTCAGTTTTTCCATTGCTGATGTAAATTTAGTGTCAGAGTAAGTTCTGAATCATCAACTGGAGTCCCTCTACTCTGAGTTTTCATCTCTGTTTTCCGCTGGGCTAGATTGTGCTACCAGTTTTCAGGCCCACATTACTCTGAAAGACTTCACCCGCTCTCTTTTTTTTTTCTGGACTAGGCAAGTGCCTGTCATGTTTGCAAGTCTGTCAAAGTCGAATTACACTGTTTGACTTTGCTCAGTGTCATTTGGCCTATTTCTTCCATTGACTGAACTATTGATAAGAACTGATGGGTAAGCTTCGCCTTTATGGTGACTTCGGTGTCACGATTAACACACAGTCCATAAGAGATACATATCCTTTGCCCTGCCATAATGAGTTGTTCGCAAAATTACCAGGCAGCCATTACTTTTTTAAGACTGATTTGTCAGAAGCATATCTCCAACTCCCCTTGGATGAGGCCACTGGTCACCTTCTCATTGTCAATACACCTTTCGACTTGTACCAATATCAATGTTTGCCTTTCAGTGTCGCTAGCATGCCCACTGTTTTTCAGCACTTTCAGAACAGCTGACAGCCTCTGTGCCCATCTTCATCAATTACCTTGACAATATCATTGTTTCATGTTCTTCCACCAAGGACCACATCAGAAATCTCTGATCATTGTTTTCTGTTTTGCAGTCTGTGGGTTTCAATTGCAATCTTGTCAAATCTCATTTTTCAGCCTTCAATTAAGTGCCTAGGTTTTGAGGTTTCTCACACAGTGGTCAAGCCATTGCATCACCGTGTTGATGCAATTTTGGCTTTGCTGCAGCTGACCTCCTTTAAGGAGCTGCAGTCGTTTCCAGGTAAATTTGTGTGCTAACATAAGTTTTTGCCAGACACATCCACAGTTTCTCAGCCCCTGCACATGCTTTTTCATAAAAATTTGCCTTTTTTTCTGGTGTCCAGCTTGTGTCCAAGCATTCACTTTGCTTCAATCTAAACTTCACTCTCCCCCATGTCTGGCTGCTTTTCAGCTGGGTCAGCATATCGTGTTGGCTACAAATGCCTCTTAGCACAGTCTTGGCATGGTGTAGGCATACAAATACACGGAAAGGTCTGAACAGCAAATTGCTTATACTTCTAAGACTTTAACTCTTGCTCTGCAGTGATATTCTCAGATTGAAAATGACACTTTAGTGACTGCGTTTGCCCTCATGAAATTTCGTGTCTTCTAGTATGATTCTAAGTTCCATTTAATCATGAATCACAAACTGTTGGTTGCTCTTTTCAGCCCTTTGGTTTCTGTGCTGAAAATTGGCCACTTCGTTTACAGTGGTGGGCTGTCTGTCTCTCTTGTTATAATCATCAGATCCACTACTGGCTGATGACACAACACACCAACATTGATGCCTTATATTGCCTTCCATTCAGGCTGGACCCAGCATTCAATTAGAACATATTGCTTTGTTTGTATTTAGATACTGAGAAACAGAATGTGATCAATGGTTTTCCCATCACTAGTGCCATGATAGCATTGGCCATTGTTGCAGATCCTGTATTTAGTACGGTCCTCTTATAATGTTCCTCTCACATTGTTACATTTAACTTAACTTTCTATTGCCTGGAGTTCATTTGATGAAAGAATATAAGCTTCCAACTTCACAAAATTTATCGACATCGGAACTGCATACTCGTCACATTAACAAAACACCAACTGACATACTTCACAGATCTCTTTGACTTATTGACAAAACAACAACTCAACAGCTAACTCTCACAGCATCACTGCTTTGCTTTATATAGAATTTTAACAATAAATTTCAAAATAACCCATTATTAATTTTGTACAATTTTGGTGTTACAAATAAAATTTACAAAATGTAAGGTAACTAATGTTACAGCCGAATAACGTATAAAATACAATATTAATTGATATAATTTTTATATTATCATCACTAGTTTTAAATATTAAAATCAATCTGAACATTAATTACAATAATGTCTCTTGTATTATTTTAGTTATGTAATTAATAACAGTTTGGATTTGGTTACTAACACTCAGTGACAGTACAAATATCGTGTTTTATCTGACTACTTATGTAAAATTTACAAATAAGGCCTCAAATTCTGAAAATAGGAAAGTTGTGTGATGTAAACAATTGTAGAGTTAATTAGAAATGTAATTACAAAGGATATTAATTACAGAGGAGGACATAAAAATAGATAACAAATCAAAATACATCACTTGGTAATAACTTTTAAGCCGTTTCTCAAGATAATGATGTTCTCTGTGTCAACCCACCAATCAACTACAATTATGGTAATTAGAGGCACCAACCACTTATGCCAACATTTCCACAGCCTCTTAATGTTTGCCGCCAGATATTTAACACTTCAATTTCGTGATTAAACATCTAACTCAGCACCTGCACATAATTTTGTTAATGACAACAATCCCCTGAAAATCATGATACTATACGTCCTTCCAGAACATTCTATATGCTTTCACAATGAATATCAAGTGTTTTAGCAAATTGGACAGAATGCTATATATAAAGACACACATACAAGTCCCTAGGAAGCACTGACTTGTCCGATAACTAACCAGATGCATATATATATATATATATAAAAAAATGAAAAATAAAAATAAAAAAAATGGCGGTATCAGACATTTCTTATGATTCTTTGGGAAGGCTGTATCGCTATACTCTCTTTTGTGCAGCACATTCAGCCAGAAAAACCCCCGAGCCATGTCTCAGATCTCTTGTGTAATTACTTCTTCCTCTACCCCACCTTTCTGTCTTTGATGGGGTTCTTTTGCTAGCTACGGAGTATGCTGCTCCTTGGGTTGTGATTCCCACTTCTTTTACACTGTAATGTGCTGTGGCTTCTGCATGTCTGCCATTGGGATACCTCTCGCACCCACCGGCATGTGTATTTGTCATCGTAGATGGGCACATTGCATGGCTTATAACTGCTTCTACTCATTGTGTTCAGCAATAGGCAGCCCCACAGGCATTATTTCCCCCCTGGCTGATTCCGCAGTGCCAGTGGGAGTGTCTACATGTTGATTTTGCTAGGACCTTCCAAAAATTAGTATTGGCTCATTAGGGTGGATGCCCATTTCAAGTTTCCCTATGTGGCGCATTGTCCATCCACCAACTGTGGCAGTTCAGCCCCGTCTAAGATTTTTGCACAGGAGGGACTTCTGTAAACCATGGTTATTGATAATGGCCCCCAATTTGTTTCTTGAGAATTTGCACCTTTTTGTCAGGCTAGTGGTGTTCGCCATCTCACTGCTCCCCTGTTTCGTCCTCAATCTAATGGTGAGGCCAAACACATAGTTTGGGCATTTAAAACTCAGATGCAGAAGTACGTATCTGGCAGGTCCCCTGAAGCTGCTTTGGACCATTTTTTGAGTGTGTACTGTTTCAGTCTAGTGAGGGTCTAGAAACCAGCAGAGCTGCTACATGGATGCCAGCCCTCCTTCAACTGCTTCATCTGATCCCGTGTCTGCTGGCATCACCAGCTCCATGACAGTTCTGGCTGGATGCTGCAATAAAACTGGTTATAATGAGATAAATTTACTAACCAATCTTGGATCATATGAAATGACTGATTCCCAAGTTTAAGACTCAAAACCCAGAAATCCACTATCATACAGCTATATGAAAATGTATAAATGTCAACATATATATTAAACACTTTATGTAATTACAATGATGATTATAAGGAGCAATAAAAATTATTTGTACTTTATTTTTTAAATGAATGTTTCAAAGATGATTTTCCACAAATAAATTGATATAAGATAGTATTTTCTCTGCTACATGTTGTTAGAGATAAATCTTTGTATTTGTGCAGCTCGTAGTACAAGTTTGAAGTGTGCGGATGGAATAAAAGTTGTATTAACATGTTGGTTGATGTTAATTTGTATTGTAAAGCGAAATGACTGAAAATATATCTACTCAACAACAGAAAGTTCACCAATTTTCATATTATTATTTAACAAAATGCAGCCAAGCACCCACTAGACCAACATAAAAAGTTGCATTTCAGAATAGACTATGAGCCTACAACTTACAACAAAGAAGTAGAATAAAAGATGATTATTATGAAAACTATTGATACAAATTCTACCACTGCCACCTCTCTCTGTAGTCTGCATGCTGTCTCAGCATGCTAAGTGCTGTGAAAATGTAACCAGATATCCAAATTATGAATTTACTTCAGAATTAATCAATTGACTTGGGGCTACAAGAGGGTGGTGATGGTCAGGTGCGCATGTTTGGGCTCATGGTTTCGACTGCCGGCTGGCCTGGGTTCCTGCTGTCATCAAGCGCTGCAGGCCAGAGCCTGTGCATCATCCATACTCCTGGCAGGCAGATGTCCTGTCACTTTGACCAGTTCCGGCTGCACACTGTGGGCCTGTTTTGGAGGGCCCACCATCTCCCCCGCCCCCACCATCGCCGATGCCTGTTCCAGTGTCACGGATGATCCGGTTTGCACCACAGTGAGGGTTGCCACCTGGCAGATCACTGTCTGGGGTTCCTGCTTCAGCCCCCACTGCTCAACTCCCATTTCCAGTGCAGCCCCTGCTCCACCGGACCCAGCAGCCACCACTGCCTCTGTTGCTGGGCCCTGTGCAGCCATCATCTGCAAGACCGCAGATCTCAACAGTATGTTGTTATGGAGACACTGTCCCCAGTCCTGCTCCATGGCCTCTCACGAGAGGGGGGGGATGTCATGCCAAATCTTCCCCTCATCACTTCCGCCTCTACTAGCCACCTTACGCTGCAACAGTCGCTGTCATCAGGTGATGAAATGAGTGTCAGCACAGTCATTAGTGTCTTCAGTGACTCATAATCTCAGTGCCTTGTGAGATCAGTGCTTTTTTTTCACAGTACTTGTGTGCTTTTTTGGTACCAGTGCTTTTTCAGTACCAATCCTTTTTTTCAGAAACAGTGCAATTTTTCTGTACTACACAATTTTTCTGTGCCTTGTGTTTTTATGTACATATGTGGTTATCCCATCCCGTATAAGGAAGGACTGATGTACTTTCACTCATGGTGTACGCGATTTCAGAGATCATGCATCCATATACACTACTGGCAATTCAAATTGCTACGCCATGAAGATGACGTGCTGCAGACATGAAATTTAACCGACAGGAAGAAGATGCTGTGATATGCAAATGATTAGCTTTTCAGAGCATTCACACAAGGTTGGTGTCGGTGGCGACACCTACAACGTGCTGACATGAGGAAAGTTTCCAACCGATTTCTCATACACAAACAGCAGTTGACCGGCGTTGCCTGGTGAAACATTGTTGTGATGCCTCATATAAGGAGGAGAAATGCATACCATCACATTTCTGACTTCGCCTATCGTGATTGCGGTTTATCATATTGTGACATTGCTGCTCTTGGTCGAGATCCAATGACTGTTAGCAGAATATGGAATCAGTGGGATCAGGAGGGTAATATGGAATGCCTGCTTGATCCCAACAGCCTCGTATCACTCACTAGCAGTCAAGATGACAGGCAACTTATCTGCATGGCTGCAACGGATTGCACAGCTACGTCTCGATCCCTGAGTCAACAGATGTGGATGTTTGCAAGACAACAATCATCTGCATGAACAGTTTGATGATATTTTTGCAGCAGCATGGACTATCAGCTTGGAGACCATGGCTGCAGTTACCCTTGACACTGCATCACAGACAGGAGTGCCTGCGATGGTGTACTCAACGACGAACCTGGGTGCACGAATGGCAAAACGTCATTTTTTTGGATGAATCCAGGTTCTGTTTACAGCATCATGATGGTCGCATCCGTGTTTGGTGACATTGCGGTGAACGCACATTGGAAGCATATATCTGTCATCATCATACTGGCGTATCACCCGGTGTGATGGTATGGGGTGCCATTGGTTACACATCTCGGTCACCTCTTGTTTGCATTGACGGCACTTTGAACAGTGGACGTTACATTTCAGATGTGTTACGACCTGTGGCTCTACCCTTCATTCGATCCCTGCGAAACCCTACATTTCAGCAGGATAATGCACAACCACGTGTTGGAGGTCCTGTATGAGCCTTTCTGGATACTGAAAATGTTCGACTGCTGCCCTGGCCAGCACATTCTCCAGATCTCTCACCAATTGAAAATGTCTGGTCAATGGTGGCTGAGGAACTGGCTCGTCACAATATGCCAGTCACTACCCTTGTTGAACTGTGGTATCGTGTTGAAGCTGCATGGGCAGCTGTACGTGTACACGCGATCCAAGCTCTGTTTGACTCAATGCCCAGGCATATCAAGGCCATTATTATGGCCAGAGGTGGTTGTTATGGGTACTGATTTCTCAGGATCTATGCACCCAAATTGTGTGAAAATGTAACCACATGTCACTTCTAGTATAATATATTTGTCCAATGAATACCCATTTATTATCTACATTTATTTTTAGTGTAGCAATTTTAATGGCCCGCTTATAGAAGCCACCTGGATCAGTTCCCCTGGGACACTCTGGTGAGCTACCAAGGAAACAGTATTGTTTAAGTAATTGCAAAAGATTGCTTGGGCTATCCTTTATGCTGTGTTACTGTTGTCCATTCAATGTATTCAGTGCTATGCACAACCTGTGTCTTACATGTTGCTCTGTAAAGTACTATGTTCCATAAATTGAGTTTTTTCTTGCTATGACGCACTTTCAGCAGTGTTAGCTCTCTTTTACTAACCTGCTCCTGTAACAAGCATTGATCTTGAATTCTACATGATGGAGTTCGTTGAAGATGATGGGTGTCTTGGACATCGACAGTGTTGTGGGTCCAGTGAAGTTATGGAAAGCCATATCCTTTACTGCCAAGAGTCTATGTACAAAAAGTATGGTCCTCTTACAGCAGTGGTCATCAAACTGTGGCCCACAAGTGACATGAGGACCAAATGAAGTATTCATGTGGCAGTGGTTCTCAGATGTATATTATAATAATAAACATCTAGCAACTAACAGCCTAATCCAAAAAGGCAGCTAATGATAAGCACTTCTTAAGAGTGTAGTTTTCATGCTCAGTAACAAACAAAAATACTTACAGAAATAGTAAAATTTTAAAATGTGCTTACTTATAATTGATGTAGGTGCATTCGGCAGAGACCTATGTAAAGTCGGCCAGTGGCCACTTACCACACGATCAGAGGAGTAAGCATGGCCACTGTGAGGTTAGAGTATCTGAGAGGGGAATGTTTTATTTTTTGCCTTCCAGTACTGACATCTCATCAGTGTGCACAACTCACACTAATCTGCTGCTATGGTATAAATTTTGCCATGTAAGTTGCACGGATTAATGAATGTGTATTGTAGAGACAGTCATCTTCAGATGCAGTACTTATTCATAGCAAGGGACATTAAATTAATTATAGGCATTGTAATACAATGCCGTGAGTTGTAAAATCAACAACACTTCACCCGGCTACTATAGTGTTACAAGTGACATACTGATGAAGTTGTTAGCAATATAAAAGAGATGACAGTTGAGATGGACTGTTCCAAATGGTGCTTCCTGACTTTTAATGAACAGTATAGCTAGTATGCTGGAGGCTCACAACATACTAATTTATGTAGGTTACTAATTAATAACAAGATTGATACATAGGCGGCCCCAGATGCTACCCCATAATGTTCATACTAGCTCTTGAGCAAACAAGTCTGATGACCACTTACAGACTGCATTGTTAAGGTGCAAATGGATACAAAAGCACTGGTGAGGCAGATGCAGTAGTATTATTGGGAGCCAGTAGCCAGAATCTGACAAAATAGCTGAAAGGATTCAACTGTGTCATTAAATACAACAAGTGAACCAGAATATAATGGAACTTAACAAAGTTTCACACGTAATGAAGGGCATGACAGGGGTGTCTAGCAACAACACCTTTCAAAGAATGTCACCACAATGCTGAACTTCAACAAATGGAATCAGCATATCAAGGGAATGCACCAAAAAAGAGTACACCAAAAGGTTTCTGAATTTTGCACCAATGGCAGTCATAGAAGACCATCATGACCTCGCATCCCTAATACGACAAATAGTGAGAGAAGAGATACAAACGTTTATGATATTTGTTTATAGCTAACCCAGGTGGCCAGAAGTAGCTACATCAAAATCCAACCCAGCCAGGAGGAAGTAATATCATCAATTGAAGAAGTAGCTCATCTGTAATTGGTGTCAATCACCATAGGTACACAAACGTTGAGGAATGGAATCAGAAACCCGAGATTTACGCTACACCCATCAGACAGCATGAAAGCTTCTTGATGATTCAGATGCAACTAGCTCCCTCTCTGATTCGACCACTGAGCAGAAACCAAGGACATGTGCTACTGTAAAAAATGAAGAAGAGTGATTCACAACTATTATCCTGCAAGAAATCAAATGGAAGGGCAATTCTATGCACACCATGCAACTGCAACTAACTACAGTCAATCTGCTTGACAAAGCCCATTGCCATTTCTTGATAGAGGTTACTCTGCCATGTGCTGTAGTCATTCCCTTCCCTTTATAAAGAGAAAACTTTTGCAGGTGGGGTCACTACAGAAGAAAATCCTCTGTGGACATAGGTTGAAAAGCTGTTGGCAATTTGCTTCTATTGTCATCATCAATGACCAACTTATCCATGCACAAGTCAATTTTGTGACATTGCCAGCTTATTGGAGCCTGCTGAAGAAGATTATGTTCAGAAATCCAAAAGCCATTGTGCTGGATGTTGCAAATGGAAATTATGCCCATCTGTAAGGAACCTGTGTTGTGGAAATACCTGTCAATAACATAAAAAATCTTTAGAACATGTCGCTTTAGTCAAATACAAACCTGATGATATCCTTGGATGAGAATTCTTACAGGAATCACAAGTGGAAGATTAGGTCTCCAGATTAATGAAGCTGCTCTAATAATTTCACGCAACAACAGCTGCTCTTGGCCTTTTTTACCACTGAAGACTCACTTATCCTACCATCATAACCCTTCCCTTACCCATGATTTAAAAGTCCCATCCCCTTTCTACTGTTATAAAACAGCATGGAACTGAATTCATGAACTACATCTTTCAGGACATCTGTGTCCCTCTGCTGTAGCACAGGAAGGTCTTTGGCTGTGATAGTTCAACATCTCTGCCCCCATAGATGGCAGTAAAAGAGAGATTGTCGTACCCTTGTGTTGTTCATTGCACCACATTGATAAAACAGCCAGCCAGAAAGCAAATTTTAATATATAAATTAATGCAAACAGCCCCTAATTGCAGCTGGAGATGTTCAGAAATTGACAGAAAAATTAGGTCTATCCAGTTGTAATCCAGCCAAGGCACAAAATTAGTTATTGAAGGCTGAGCTTAAGCTTAATGAGTTGCTTATTTGTGTTGAAGAATTAGCGTAGAGCAAACCAGTTGATATAATCTGCCTCTCTGAATATCATGTGACCACTCATATAGATATGTTAAATCTTACATGGTTTAAGTTAGCTTTTTACTTCTGTAGAAAAAATGCGAAAAAAGGAGGAGTTGCAACATTTGTCAGGAACTGTTTTAATTTCAAGAATATTGATATTTATAAATTTTGCTCAGAGCAGCAATAGTATTTCACAATAAGTTCTTTATAATAGTAAGTATATGTAGAGCACCTGCAGGGAACTTAAACATCTTCATAAAACATATGGAAGCTCTGTTGTCTGATATCAGTAAGAAACAAGGAAATAGTGGTTGCTGGTGATTTTAATGTGGATTTATTGAAAAGCTCCACCCCCCCCCCCCCCCCCCCCCAATGAACCATGGACCTTGCCGTTGGTGGGGAGGCTTGCATGCCTCAATGATACAGATGGCCATACCGTAGGTGCAACCACAACGGAGGGGTATCTGTTGGGAGGCCAGACAAACGTGTGGTTCCTGAAGAGGGGCAGCAGCCTTTTCAGTTGTTGCAGGGGTAACAGTCTGGATTATTGACTGATCTAGCCTTATAACAATAACCAAAATGGTCTTGCTGTGCTGGTACTGCGAACGGCTGAAAGCAGGGGGAATCTACAGCCATAATCTTTCCCGAGGGCATGCAGCTTTACTGTATGGCTAAATGATGATGGTGTCCTCTTGGGTAAAATATTCCAGAGGTAAAATAATCCCCCGTTTGGATCTCTGGGCGGGAACTACTCAGGAGGACGGCATTATCAGGAGAAAGAAAACTGGCGTTCTACAGATTGGAGCATGGAATGTCGGATCCCTTAATCGGACAGGTAGGTTAGAAAATTTAAAAAGGGAAATGGATAGGTTAAAGTTAGATATAGTGGGAATTAGTGAAGTTCGGTGGCAGGAGGAACAAGACTTTTGGCAGGTGAATACAGGATTACAAATATAAAATCAAATAGGGGTAATGCAGGAGTAGGTTTAATAATGAATAACAAAATAGGAGTGCAGGTAAGCTACTACAAACAGCATAGTGAACACATTATTGTGGCCAAGATAGACAAGAAGCCCATGCCTACTACAGTAGTACAAGTTTATATGCTCTGCAAATGATGCAGAAATTGATGAAATGTATGATGAAATAAAAGAAATTATTGAGATAGTGAAGGGAGACGAAAATTTAATAGTCATGGGTGACTGGAATTTGAGAGTAGGAAAAGGAAGAGAAGAAAACATAGTAGGTGAATATGGATTGGGGATAAGAAATGAAAGAGGGAACTGCCTGGTAGAATTTTGCACAGAGCATAACTTAATCATAGCTAACACTTGGTTCAAGAATCATAAAAGAAGGTTGTATACATGGAAGAATCCTGGAGATACTAGAAGGTATCAGATAGATTATATAATGGTAAGACAGAGATTTAGGAACTAGGTTTTAAATTGTAAGACATTTCCAGGGGCAGATGTAGACTCTGACCACAACCTATTGGTTATGAACTGTAGATTAAAACTGAAGAAACTGCAAAAAGATGGGAATTTAAGGAGATGGGACCTGGATAAATTGACTAAACCAGAGGTTGTACAGAGTTTCAAAGAGAGCATAAGGGAACAATTGACAGGAATGGAGGAAAGAAATACAGTATAAGAAGAATGGGTAGCTTTGAGGGATGAAGTAGTGAAGGCAGCAGAGGATCAAGTAGGTAAAAAGACAAGGGCTAGCAGAAATCCTTGGGTAACAGAAGATATATTGAATTTAATTGATGAAAGGAGAAAATATAAAAATGCAGTAAATGAAGCAGGCAAAAAGGAATACAAACGCCTCAAAAATGATATCGACAGGAAGTGCAAAATGGCTAAGCAGGGATGGCTAGGACAAGTATAAGGATGTAGAGGCTTATCTCACTAGGGGTAAGATGGATCCTGCCTACAGGAAAATTAAAGAGACATTTGGAAAAAAGAGAGCCACTTGTATGAATATCAAGAGCTCAGATGGAAACCCAGTTCTAAGCAAAGAAGGGAAAGCAGAAAGGTGGAAGGAGTATATAGAGGGTCTATACAAGGGTGATGTTCTTGAGGAAAATATTATGGAAATGGAAGAGGATGTAGATGAAGATGAAATGGGAGATACGATACTGCATGAAGAGTACAGAGCACTGAAAGATCTGAGTCAAAACAAGGCCCCCGGAGTAGACAACATTCCATTAGAACTACTGACAGCCGTGGGAGAACCAGTTCTGACAAAACTCTACCATCTGGTAAGCAAGACATATGAAACAGGTGAAATACCCTCAGACTTCAAGAAGAATATAATAATTCCAATCCCAAAGAAAGCAGGTGTTGACAGATGTGAAAATTACCGAACTATCAATTTAATAAGTCACAGCTGCAAAATACTAACATGAATTCTTTACAGACAAATGGAAAAACTGGTAGAAGCTGACCTCGCGGAAGATCAGTTTGGATTCCATAGAAATGTTGGAACACGGAGGCAATACTGACCTTATGACTTATCTTAGAAGAGATTAAGGAAAGGCAAACCTACATTTCTAGCATTTGTAGACTTAGAGAAAGCTTTTGACAATGTTGACTGGAATACTCTTTTTCAAATTCTAAAGGTGGCAGGGGTAAAATACAGGGAGCGAAAGGCTATATACAATTTGTACGGAAACCAGATGGCAGTTATAAGAGTCGAGGGACATGAAAGGGAAGCAGCGGTTGGGAAAGGAGTGAGACAGGGTTGTAGTCTAAAAAAAATGGCTCTGAGCACTATGGGACTCAACTACTGAGGTCATTAGTCCCCTAGAATGTAGAACTAGTTAAACCTAACTAACCTAAGGACATCACAAACATCCATGCCCGAGGCACGATTCGAACCTGTGACCGTAGCGGTCTTGCGGTTCCAGACTGCAGCGCCTTTAACCGCACGGCCACTTCGGCCGGCGTTGTAGTCTCTCCCCAAAGTTATTCAATCTGTATATTGAACAAGCAGTAAAGGAAACAAAAGAAAAATTTGGAGTAGGTATTAAAATCCATGGAGGAAAAATAAAAACTTTGAGGTTCACCGATGACATTGTAATTCAGTCAGAGACAGCAAAGGACTTGGAAGAGCAGTTGAACGGAATGGACAGTGTCTTGAAAGAAGGATATAAGATGAACATCAACAAAAGCAAAACGAGGATAATGGAATGTAGTCGAATTAATTTGGGTGTTGCTGAGGGAATTAGATTAGGAAATGAGACACTTAAAGTAGTAAAGAAATTTTGCTATTTGGGGAGCAAAATAACTTATGATGGTCGAAGTAGAGAGGATATAAAATGTAGACTGGCAATGACAAGGAAAGCATTTCTGAAAAAGAGAAATTTGTTAACATCGAGTATAGATTTAAGTGTCAGGAGGTCGTTTCTGAAAGTATTTGTATGGAGTGTAGCGATGTATGGAAGTGAAACATGGACCATAAATAGTTTGGACAGGAAGAGAATAGAAGCTTTCGAAATGTGGTGCTACAGAAGAATGCTGAAGATTAGATGGGTAGATCACATAACTAATGAGGAGGTATTGAATAGAATTGGGGAGGAGTTTGTGGCACAACTTGACAAGAAGAAGGGACCGGTTGGTAGGACATGTCCTGAGGCATCAAGGGATCACAAATTTTGCATTGGAGTGCAGTGTGGAGGGTAAAAATCGTAGACGGAGACCAAGAGATGAATACACTAAGCAGATTCAGAAGGATGCAGGTTGCACTAAGTACTGGGAGATGAAGAAGATTGCACAGGATAGAGTAGCTTGGAGAGCTGCATCAAACCAGTCTCAGGACTGAAGACCACAACAACAACAACATTGAAAAGCTCTGTCAGTGCATAATTATTGCAAAGAGTAACACTGTCATTAAATTTAATTCCTGCTCCAAACTTTGCAACTAGTGTACGTAAATGCTCTGAGACTGCTGGTGATAACATCTTTGTAGGCAAATCAAGGTAAAAAAGTTATATCACAAAACCAATAGTAAATGGGCCATCTGATCATGACATGCAGCATGTTAAATGTTGAAAGTTGTCAGGATATAAAATCTGTTAAACCTGCATACAGGAGAGTAATAAATCAGTCAAAAATTGAAAATTTTAGGAGATTGCTCAAAGACATGAACTGGGGAGATGTTTACAATACTTCTGACTCAGATGGAAAGTACAAAGCATTCATTAATAGAGTTATTTCCTCATTTGAAAATTGTTTTCCCCCAAGGGTAACTTAAATGAAACAGAAATCTAAAAACAAATCACGGGTTGTATAAGGAATAAAGATATCATATGGGACAAAAAGGAAACTGTGTCTACTACCTAAGAACAGTTCTGATGTTAGCATTGTATGTATTACAAAGAGTACTGGAAAATACTGAAGCAAGTAATTCAGAAATCTAAGCAGCTTCATTATGAGAAAAAGATAATTATACTGGGCCTCAATAAAAACTATATGGAATATAGTGAAGACAGATACAGGTGGGGTCAGAAAGGAAGCGGAACAGACAGCAGTAAAAAATAAATGAGATTTTAGTAACAAGTGAATGTAGTGTTGCAAACCTCTTAAACAAGTTCTGGCAGCTGGAATATCTGAGACCAGTCTCTACAAATAACTTCAGCAAATGGAAATGACGCTCATTTCTCCCAATGTAGTAGCTTAAATCATAGAATCCTTAAAATCAGTGTATTGTAATTGTTATGATAATGTCTCAATGAATTCAATGTTAGTTGAATTCTGTCTTAAGTTATCTGTGTACTCAATCTCTTATCAGCAGAACATTTGCAGACTAGCTAAAATATGCTGAAATTGAGCCTTTTTGCAAGAATGGGGATAAAGAGATACTGTCAAACTGTCAACCAACTTCACTTTTGCTGTCTTTTTCAAAGATATTTGAAAAGGTTGTGTTCAAGCATCTTCTTAAGCATCTGACTGAAAGTAATATATTGTACAAGTCACAGTTTGGTTTCCTTAAAGGTTCTAGTATTGAGAAGGCTATTTACACATACAGTGAGAATGTACTTAATTCTTTAGATAACAAATTGGAGGCTACTGACATTTTCTGTGATCTGTCAAAATCCTTTCTCCTATGTAAATTAGAATATTATGATGTCATTGCAGTGCTGCAAAATGATTCGAGTGTTACCTAACTAACAGGAAACAAAGGATGCCGTTGCAAAATACGTGTGGAGTAGGAAGTCTGTCTTCATCTGACTGGGAATTAATTACATTTGACAGCGTTAAATTTCTGAGATTACAACTCAAATTCAGTTGGGAAGGGGGTATACCACAGAATTGCTGAAGTTCTTAAACAAGTCTGTATTTGCATTGAGAATGATGTCAGATACTGGAGATATAAATATAAAAAAAACTTGCATACTTTCATTCTATTATGTCACAGAGGATCGTATTCTGGGGCAACTCCTCAAACCAAGCAAAGTTTTTAGTGTGCAAAAGCATGTAGTACAACTCATTTGTGGTGTAAATTAAAGAACATCATGTAGAAACCTATTCGAGTATCTTTGTATTCCAACCACTGCTTCTCAGTATATATATTCCTTAATGAAATTTGTTGCAGTTAATATGTCTCTATTTCCAACCAATAACTCAATTCATAGTATCAATACGAGGAATAAGATCAATCTGCATAAAGACCTAAAATCATTTACCTTGGTTAAAAAAGGGATTCACTATTCAGGAATACATATTTTCAACAAATTGCCAGCAACCATTAAAACTTGGTTTCAAAGATAGCACAGTTTAAGCAGAGTTTCAAAGACTTTTTGGTAGGCAATTCCTGCTACTCTCCAGATGAATGTCTTGAGAGGGACTGTTAGACTAGCTTAAGTAAAAATGTCTGTTAGATTTCAGCTTTGACAGCACTTGGCCACAACAGTCAAGATTAGGTATTGTGTGTATGTTAAATTAATTAAAACTGCATAACTATGTTTCATTCTGACAGTGTATTAACTCTGAAAATATTAGCAGCTGCAGTTTACTGTAATGTATTCACATATCTTGACAATCTCTTGACAAACAATCAGGGAACTGAGTGTTATACTCAAATGTTCTACGTTTTTTATGTTATACTTTCTGACATGTTCCACACCCATGAGAATCATCTCATTTTTGGGTCTGTAGAATGAAAACTGATTCTAATCCAATCTAATAAGAGTTTAGGAGCATGAAAGGACATTATTGTGAGCGTTTTGATGTTTATATCCTGCTCTCTTTAAAATTTTCATACCTATTTCCATAAGTGCTACTAAGTAAGTCATCTGATCATATATGATAATTGTACCCTGTGTAAAACACTTGTGTTTTATACATAAATTAAAAAGATATATGTATGACCATGTTTTGTTCTGTTTTTAGTTGGTTTGGTAATATTCTCTTAAAATTTTCAATCTTTTGATACAGTATTTCATAGTTTTGGCGAGAAGCATAGAATGAGACAGTCTAGGTAACTTCCTGAATGTTCAGTTGAGTTGTGAAGATCTAATCGAGTGCAGTATGGTACTGAGTCTCACAAAACAAATCTCTATCATGGTAATGATCATAGTTATTACAAGTGGGCAAGAAGAGCTCTGGCTCACCAACTACCATGATCAGCTGCAACTCATCCCAAAGGGTATATGCATAGAGACTGCCAAATCAACCCCGTAAGATCATCTCAGCATCATTGATGAAACATCATACTGCACTGCTATCATCAACAACTTAGCAGAAGAATTTACTATATAGGCACCAATAGGCCATGGACTGACCAAGGAAAAACTTCTATGTTGATTTCTGTGCACATTCAAGTATGGAGTAGACGCAAGGTAAACCAAACAACCAAATGTGAAACACCATATCAACGCTGGAGATCATTCCAGCATGTGTCAGTGACAGATAATTCTGAAGGAAGTGGAGAATATGCTGTGAGACAATGTCATTCAGCTGCCAGAGAGTCCTTGGTATTCCCCTCTGGTCCTTGTAAAAAAGAAAGAGGGAACATGGTAGCTCTATTTCTATAACTGACAGCTGAGAAAAATAACTAAAATGTATGTATAGGCTGTACATATTGTCATAAATTGATAACATCTTTGAGTGTTTGAAGAGAATGAAGTGTTTCTCAACCATGGATATGCAGATAGGCTACCGGCAGATGGAGACCGATGAAACTGACAGAAAAAGACTGGCTTCATAACACTTGATGTTCTCTATGACTTCACTTATGCCTTTTGATATACACAGTGCTCCAGCCACCTTTGAACACATGCTGGGCAACCTCTTTCACATCTTAAATGGATAACATGTCTTTGCCACCTGTGTGATATTATTGTTTCCTCAAAGACAAATGAAGAACAATTAAGCCATGTGACAATTATGCTGTCATGTGTCTACAACACTGACCTTCACATGAACTGAGACTGTGTCTCTTAGCTGCCCAAGAAATAAGAACCTTGGAGCATTTAGTTAACAAAACAGAATCTGCCATGATCCAGAAAAAGTTAGGGCCATCACAGATTTCCAATTCCTTGTCACTTAATGTGATAAGCTATCTCAGAACATGCTACTGATAGGCTAAAGATACTTCACTATGGGTTTCAGTTGTAAGGTAAAAGAGAAGCCAAATTTTCTTGGAAAGAGGAGCAAGAAAAACCTTTCTGTATCCATAAGATGTCACAGTTCTGGCACTTTTGAAGAGAATCTCGAGATGAATTTTCACACAGATGCTACTGGATGTAGTTTAGAGGAAGTTATAGGTAAATCCAAGGAGATTCTGAATGTCTAAAGAGCTCCATTCAAGTCTGAGAAAAATTGTTTTACTACTAAGAAAGAGTACCTTTTGTGTACTTGTACACTATACTTATATACTACAGACCATTCACTGTTGTGAATGATGACCATTCCTCATGCTGGGTGACAACACTGAAGAATCCATCAGGATGACTGGCAAGATGGGACTGAAACTTCAGAAATATGACTTAGTAGCACAAAAAATGGATTCAAACACTGATGCTGACTATCTTTCGTAGAATGCATTGGGGGAATTTTGCAGAGATGGTAATCTCCCAATCCTCGCTATACTAACAACACTGTAGTTGAACAAAGGAAAGATCTGCTGGGGACCATGGAATCCTTAGAGAAGAAAGAAGCAGTCATAACAGAATCCATATTAACAGATGAAACATTGAGTAAATGAAATTACTACCTAATGGGAGGCAAAGGGTTTCCTGTCATCTGAGGTCATTTACAGCCTACCGTAGAGAAGTGTTTTCATGATGCTCCAACATTAAGTTATCTGGGATTTTTCAACACCATTCATAGGATCAGAATTAGTTAGTCAGTTATTTACATGCAGGTATCATTGGTCAGATCTCTACTGATCTGTCAGACATTATGTAAGCCACTATAGGGAATGCCAATGATGGCAGTATGCGTTTCAATTAACCCCAGGACATTTGGTACCAATTCTCATAACAGTTGCTCAATTTCAATGGTTCAAAATGACCACTTTGAGAGGTCTCATATGTTGACAATTAGATAATAGTGGGCACCTACAGTGTTACTAATATGCTGGCAAAAGGGGTTGTACTGACTGCCAAAGCTCCAAAAACTTTCAGATTGCTTATAAAAGACATAATTTTGAGACATGTTGCATGAAAGTGATCTCTGATTGTGCAAATTTGTTTTGATCAGGACTGGTACCAGAAGTAATTTCATGATTCAGTATCACCCACAGGATGATAACTGCCTTCTACCCACAGGCAAATGGCGTTACTGATAGTTTTTAATAAAATGTTAGCAGATATTCGCTTGATGTATGTTGAAATGAAACACAGAGACTGGGATATGAAACTGCCTGTTGTGACATTTGGATAAAATACAGCAAACCAAGAAACTAGAGGTTTCTAGCCATTTTTTGTAATACAAGAACAAAGGCTGAAGCAACAATGGATGCTTTGTTCGAGTTTCAAGTTGACAAAACTCAAAATAGTTACATCAGACTGATAACTGTCATAATTGAAGAAACATGTCAGCTGGCACACATACACACCTTGGACACCCATGATAATGATGGTGCATGGTATAATGCAAGATGTCACCTATAATCTACAGTCTAGGCAATCTATAGTTGAGTCAGTGTAAGTTGATCCCTGACATCTGCAAATGGCTGGGTGTGGCAGCTTCGTGGGACTATCTTAACCAAAAGCATAACCTGATTTTGTAAACATCTCTATGGCAACACCTCAGTGTTGTCACAGCTCTGTGATGACTACTGTTTTCAACTGCAGCCATTAGTTCTTCATGGTTGAAAGCTGACAACAGTGCTGCAAGCTGCCAGGGATCTTCTTACATCATCTCAATTATAGTACAGATTTTGTACAGAAGGCCAGCAGAATGAAATTTTTCACTCTGCAGCAGAGTGTGCACTGATATGAAATTTCCTGGCAGATTAAAACTGTGTGGCAGACCGAGACTCGAACTCGGGACTCAGGACCTTCTGTGAACTTGGGAAGGTAGAAGACAAGGTACTGGTGGAAGTGAAGATGTGAGGATGCGATGTGAGACGTGCTTGGGTAGCTCAATGGTAGAGCACTTGCCTGTGATAGGCAAAGGTCCTGAGTTTGAGTCTCGATCCGGCACATGGTTTTAATCTGCCAGGAAGTTTCAGAAGGCCAGTACATCAGGAAAAAATTATTATAATGCTAACTTGACCCATACTAAATTCCATGTTGTTAGGTAGACCTCTCCTATAAAGTCGAGGATGATGGTCCCTTATTGGATGATGATCATATGTCATGGAGACAAGATCATGGTGACTTTATCTGCATCCTTTGTATAAGGTGCTGCCATAACCATGAGATACAAATTTATTGCAGGGGCTACTCACACAATGAACGTGCAGACCTACCCAACAAATATGGTGCCTTGACAGAAATAACTCCATTTGAATTTTACAGGATCACAAGGATGTGACAACAGCACAAAACATTTGGATCCATCAGTGCCACCACTAGAAAGACTACTGATTATATCAAGACTGATTGATTGACTGATTCATTCATTCATTCATTCATCTGTGGTACAATGTACATTGTATGGATGTCATGAGTGGTTGATACACTCTTCCTTATTAAATAACATATATAATATCGTATATTTTTTGTAGTTCTTATATTTTGTCCTATAGCTTTTCCAGTTATGTCATTTACTGTTACATAATATGTATTTATGGAAATAATGTTACATATTACAATTTAAAGATAATTATTTGGCTGTTGAGAGCTATTGTAAATACTCATTTACAGTACAATGACTGAATGTTTGTTAAGCCTTTGGTTCAAGGTGCTCGTGTCATTTACATATTTAATTTCCTGCAGCAGTTTTAGCCCAGAGTATAATATATTTTTTGTGTTTTTTCTGTTTAGATGTACATAATGATTCATTTGTAGTTCAGTGCTTGTGTATTAAGCTGTTCATGGTATAGGGATGAATTTTTTTAAAAAACATACATTGTATTATGAAATATGTATTTACATGAGACAGTCAGAATTTCTAGCATTTTAGTTAACTCGATACAATAGGGCCTACTGATGCTGTTTGTCACTGTTCACAAAGACCTTTTCAGTACCTTGAACACAGTCTGTATGATTCAAACACTTATTCCCCAACATAACTGAAGACTGAATGAAGGGAAGAGGTTTGTATCTAGAGGATAGTGTACTTAGGAATACGTGATTTTTTTTGTTGGTACTTCAGTCTAGTGACTGATTTTAGAATCACATGAAGGAATGCACACTAGAGGCCACCATAAGCAGTTTTCACCATTTTCTACAGTTTTTGTTGTTAGATGAGAGGCTGTGATTTTCACAGTATATGTGAAATATTTTGAGTTCTACAATTTATGTGCTGTATAATAAATTAAAGCTATTTGGAATATACTGTTAAGTCTTCAGGTATGGAATTTTGTGGCAAGTAAAACGTTATATATGTTTAGAACTATTTATATAACCCAAGGACAGTTAAGCCATTCTTCATTGATTGAGTTCCATCTTGTAGCTTGAGAAAAAAAGAAGGTATTTTATGTTTGGATATGTGATATTTGCAAATGAACTGATTTATTTAATGTCTTAACAATTTTACCTGTTTTGAAAATCAAAATTTGTGTTGGTTTCCAATAACTTCTATGTCATAATGTATTTTGATAATATTCTGCTTAATTTGATTTCATTTACTATTATTGGTGTGTAGTAGAATAAAAATGTAACAGATATATTATTATATCAAATACAGTATTAACCAGATTTTTTTTTTATTTCGGCATTTCTAAATCTCAATCAAATATTAATTTGTAGGTAGATGACAATGCTGTACCTTGAAACATGTTCTACATTTAGGGAATCCTTAATTTTCCAAAGTCATTTTTGTAATTTCAGAAAAAGATTGCAGCACACAAACAGTGAAGAAAATGGAATAAGAAAATATATTAAACTCTTGTTATAGAGTGTCTAGAGGTGAAAATCTGAAAAATGTAACAAGGTACAAAACTCTCCCCTACACTTTCAAAATAGGCCACTTTGAGGCATGAAATGTTAACAACTGGAGCAAGGATTTGAAGGACATAACAAGCTATATATACTCTATTTGCCAAAACCTTCATGTGTTCTGTCTATTTCAAATTACAGTCTACATTCATCCCCAGGAATTTGGTCTAATTTACACATTCTAATACAGTATTATAGACTTTTAGTCTAGCACAATTGTGTTTTTTATTCAGTCAGAAGTTCATACAATTTGTTTTATTTACATTTAGTGTTACTTTATTGTCCAGTGACTATTTATGGACATCTTTGAGAGCATCATTGCCTTTTTTTGTCAGTTGTGTTCGTGTTTCATCTGTGATCTGTGTTCACAGACAGTATTTTTGCTCCAATTTCGACACCCTGTAGGACACCATTAATAGATGAGGAAGAGGATCAGGCCCAATACACTCCCCTGGGATACTCCTATTTAATATATTTTGAGCCTGATATGTGTTTTACTAGTAATCTTCTTCAAGAATGTGAAATTTCAACTCAGTGCACTACATTTTTCTAGATAAGACTCAGACCACTTGTTTGCCATACCTCTGTGACAATATAAATAGGGATCATATCATCACCAGCACGAGTGTGAAAATTATTGATGACTCAGGTGTTATGTTGTTGTCTATTATGCATATGACACTTAATGATATTGCAGTAGTGAGCATGTATACTTGAATGCAATAAATTTGTGTTTTGTATTACTCATCATGCTGTGTGTTATATTAGGGGGAAGGAATAACCAACTCCATGGTGGTGACCCAGGGTTCAATGGTTTTCATGACGTTACATTCCGTTTCTGAGTGCATTTTATTACGAACCAGGGAATGATCAATGGACACACCTGGTGAAAACACAGCAGTGAGACAAGAGGAGCTTTCACCAACATTGTTCCTCCTTCTTTTCCTGTGATTAAAAATAATTAGCATTTTGTTAGTTGCTGACTGAGAATCACCAGTGTAAGACTTCCTGCATTCTGACCCACCAAACTGAAGCTGTGGTTCACACAAGTGGAAGCTATCTTTAGGTAATATGGTACTAATGATGATTCGGACAAGTTTACAGTGATAGTGTACTTACATGTCATTGGGCAGATTGACTATGCACCTTAAGACCAATGCTGTACTGTACTGAAAGAGGCTTTGTTTTAGCACTGTATTCTGCAACAGACTCACTCTTGCACATAACTCTAGTGAGCAGAATGTGTGCAGACGACTTCCAGTCACAAATCTTGCAGTTGCTATGTATATTATCTGGCATAGAACAGTAATCTGAACAGTCTTTATGTATCTTCTTGCTACATAGGTTGCTGGCCAGTACTAATTATTTCTAATTTTTCTGAACTGCCACTGACTGATTTAGCATGTAAAGCAGATGCGATTGCATTAAGTGATGAAAGTGTGTGTGTGTGTGTGTGTGTGTGTGTGTGTGTGTGCGCGCATGCATATGCTTGTGTGTGTGTGTGTGTGTGTGTGTGTGTGTGTGTGTGTGAACGCGCGTGCGCGCATCGCGTGCATGTGTATGTGTGTGTCAGTTAACGAGGTACTGGTCAGCAGCCTGGGCATCTGCATGTCCGCGCACACACTGATGTCACATGTGATGGAATGAGCATAGATAGCCCTTTCACAGCAGCAGCTGGTGACCATAGTGTCCTCTTTGAGGTATCTCACCAAAGATTTAGCATGTCTCAGTCACAGATGGAGAAACACGAAGGGCAGCTGCACTTCAAAAAAATATGTCATTTCAGAAGTAGCCCTAATAAGAGTGATGCATTCAGATTTTGTTGGTACCATAAGTGTTTTGGAAATGCAGCTAGACAATGTACAAGGCCATGTCAGCATCTAAACTTTGATGATGAGTGCTACAGGGTGCACATGCTTGAGAGAATCACAACCATAACAGGAATTGTGTAAATGATGTAGTCAATATCTGCATCTATATCTATACTCTGCAAACCACCGTGAAGTGCATGGTAGAGGGTACTTCCTATTGTAGCAGTTATTAAGGTTTCTTCCTGTTCCATTCATGTATGGAGCACAAGAAGAATGTTATCTGAATGTCTCCATGTATGCAGTAATTGTTCTAATATTATCCTCACAATCCCTATGTGAGCAATATATACCATAGAGGGTTGTAGTATATTCCTAGAGTCATCATTTAAAGCCAGTTCTTTAAACTCTGTAACGAGATTTTCTCCAGATAGTTTACACCTATCTTCAAGAGTCTACCAGTTTAGTTCCTTCAGTATCTCTGTGACATTCTCCCACAGATCAAACAAGCCTGTGACCATTCACACTGTCCTCTGTATACATTTAAATCCCCTATTAGTCCTATTTGGTATGGCTCCCCACACACTTGAGCAGTATTCCTGAACTGGTTGCATGAGTGATTTGTAAGCTGTACCCTATGTGGTCTGATAACAGTTCCCCCATATTCTACCAATAAACTAAAATCTGCTACCTGTTTTACTGACAACTGAACCTGTGTGATCATTCCATTTCGTATCCCTCCAAAGTGTTTCAGCCACGTATTTGTATGAGTTGGCTGATTTCAACAGTGACTCACTGGTGTTAAAGTCATTATTATTTATTTTATTATTTATTTTATCGCCTTCATTGGATCACTCTAGTCAAAAATACAAAGTTCTAAACAAGTTGTTACACAGGGATACAATTTGGTTCAACAATAACTTAATATGATATTTAGGTAATACAATTATTAGAGTCTATTCTTACATGAAAGGTGTTTTGCTCTTCTATCTGCCCAATATTTCTTCATTCTTTCAGATATTTTCTTTCTTTCTTCATCTGAGACAACTCTCCCTGTACTCCTTTTATTGATTTTCATTTTTAGTCTGGTTTGCAGGTCTTGCAGTATTCTGGTTTTCTCTGTCTTGTTTTTTAGGTCATCTACTGTAATTTGAAGTTCTTTTATATCTTCCTTAGTTTCTGTGATCCATTTAATGTCACTCTTGCTATTCCACAATTCTTTTATTATTTTTTTTACTAATTCTGTTTTCTGGAGTTCTCATCAGATGTCCAAAGAATGAGATGCGTTTCTTCCTGATTGTGCTCATGACTGGTTCTATTTTCTTATATACTGTTTCATTTGATGCTATTCTCCAATGTCCATTTATTTTATACTGTTTATTTATACATGTCCTAATTATTCTTCATTCTATTTTTAGTATTCAGTCAATTTCTGCTGTATTAGTTGTTTTGAAGATAGTTTCAGCTGCATATGTTACTTCTGGTTGTGTAACTGTTTTATAGTGTTTTTATTTTGCATCTATAAATAGGCTTTTTTGTTGTATGTAGTTTTGGTAATGTAATTTTCATAGTTCAGTTTTTTTATTCTATTCTGCCATGATGGCTTCTCATTTAGATTGTATGTTATTATTTCGCCTAAATATTTAAATTTATCAACAATTTTGATTTCCTGTTCTCCTATTGTAATTTTGTTTGCAACTGGTGGATCAGTTAGCATAATCTCTGTTTTTTCAAATGATATTCTAAGGCCTACTTTCTCTGCTATTTCTTGTAGTGATTTCACTTGTTGCCTGGCTTCTTGAACGGTGTTGGCTAGAAGAGCAAGATCATCAGCGAATCCCAAGCAGTTTAAGCTAACATCATCTTTTGCACTTCCAATTCTTATCCTCTTTGGATTGTCCTTGTACCATTCTCTCATTATGTATTCCAGTGCACAGTTGAACAGTAATGGTGATAGGCAGTCACCTTGTCTTAAGTCTGTTTTTATGAGGAATGGTTCCGAAATTTCTCCTCTAAACTTCACTTTTGATTTGGTGTTGGTTAGAGTGAGTTGTATTATTTTAATTACTTTTGGATGGAGTCCTAGATTTCTTAAAATTTTTAATACTGAAGGTCTGTGGAGACAGTCATATGCCTTCTTAAAATCTACAAATGTTATTGCCAGAGGTTTGTTCCGTTTCTTGTAGTATGCCATAATCAATTTTAAACTAATTATCTGCTCTGCACAGCTTCTCCATGGTCTCAAACCTCCCTGATATTCCCCTAACTCCTGTTCTAATTGCTCCTTGATTCTTTCATATAGGATCTTATATAGAAGTTTGTATGTGCAATCTAGGAGAGAGATTCCTCTGTAGTTGTCTGGGTTGCTCTTATCTCCCTTTTTGTGAAGTGGGTGGATGATAGCTGTGGTCCAATGTTCCGGAAATTGTTATGTTACCCAAATTTTTGTTAGAGCCATGTATAAGGAGGTCTTGACTGTGTCACTTGCATATTTACACATTTCAACAAAAACCCGATCTTCTCCACATGCCTTATAATTTTTTTGTTCTTTAAGAATTTTTTCTACTTCTTGGAAAGTTGGAGGGTCTAGTTTGTTAGGTTTGGTTTTTATTGGGGTATTTATGTTGATTTGTAAGGGTTCTTTGGGTTCCTCGCAATTCAGAAGTTTGTTAAATGCTTTTGCCATGATTTCTGCATTTTCCTTGTTACTGTGTGTCATTCTTCCATCTTCATCTTTCAGTATTAGTGTAGGGGCCTCATATTGTTGTAATTGTTTCCCATAGATTTTGTAGTAGTTCCTGGAGTTAGTTTTATGATAATTACCTTCTATAGAGTTTATAATATCTTTATGAAATCCTCTCTTGATTCTTCTAATATTTTGAGTGAAGTTTTTTCTTTCATTTTTTAGGTTGATGGCATTTTCTTCAGTTTTATGTGTTTGAAACTTTAACCATGCTTGGTGTCTATCTTCATGGAATTTGTCACATTCTGATGTCCGCCATGCATGTTTCCTTCGTGGGTTCAAGGGAGCTAGATTCTCTGCTTTTTTTTTAAGATTAGGCACTAGTTGTTCTAGATCATCTGTTAATTTGATGGTTTGTGTTATTTGTTGGTATTTATTATTTTTAATTAGCTGATGTGGGTCAAACCTCCTTTTTATTTTATTAGTTTTTCTGGTCCTCTTCTTTAACTGAGTGAATTTGATTTTAATTTTAACCATATAATGGTCTGAGCCTGTGTCTACTCCTCTCAGTACTTTAACATTGTGGATCTCCTTATGAAAATTTTTGTCCATACAGACATGGTCTAGCTGCCATTCGTCCTTCCTCCAGTCTGAATGTTTCCATGTTTTAAGTTTACTTGGCTTCCTCTTAAAGTATGTTGATTTAGACATAAGGTTGTGTTCTCTGCAGAGTTCTACAAGTCTTTGACCATTTTTGTTTGTAAATTTATGTGGACTCCATTTTCCAATTATATCTTTATATTTCGTTTCTTTTCCCAACTGAGCATTGAAATCTCCCAATAAGATTTTTACATTCTTTTTATTTACTCTGTTCACAGTTTGTTCTAGAAGGTCCCAAAATTTATCTACCTCTTCCTTTGTTTTTGTTAGACATTTTTTTTCATTTGTTGGGGTATGAGCATTTATTATTGTATAGGTTTCATTCATTGTTTGAAAGCTTAGAGTCACAAATCTTGGTGATATTGCTTGGAAATCCGTTACTGAAGCTATTATTTTTATGTTTACTAAAAACCCTGTTCCAAACTGGGGACATTGTTTCATTGCCCTCGGTCCTGGTTTCCCATTATAAATTCTGTATCCTTGTGATTCGAATGGGTCCTCTGTGATGTTTCTCATTTCTTGGATCCCTGTTATTAAAATTTTTTGTTTATTTAGTTCATCTGTGAACTTCTTGAGTTTTCCGGTCTGAAGTAGTGAGTTTATGTTGTGTGTCGCTATATAATTTATTTGCTCATGTATAATCTTCTTTTTGTGTTTTAGTGTGCATTTGGATGGTTGTTGCCTTCTAGTTGACTACCCACCGAATCCAATGTAGCCTTTTCCTGCCTTTTTGAGCAGGACGGTGGAATTTTTTTCCTAAAAGACCTTTCCACTTTTGACTTTCGAAGGTTGTCAACCTTAGTTGGAGCAAGCTCTGATTTACAACTACGGTTGTTAACCACAGAGGGTGTGTTTGGTCTGTGAGAGCTATTTTCTTTCACTCAAGTCCGCCACTAAACCGGTGAGGACTTCCCTATCTGCCACCTGGGACGTGCCACATAGGAGTATCACCTCTCCTCATACTATGACAGTATAGTAGGTTTTTGTTTTCATTTTGTGTAGGGCACAATTTTACATTTCTGAACATTTAAAGTAAGTTGCCAATCTTTGTGCCACTTTGAGATTACACCTAAGATCTGACTGAATATTTATGCAGCTTCTTTCAGACAGTACTTCATCGTTGATAACTGCATCATCTGCATAAAATTTGAGGTTACTATTAATATTGTCTGCAATGTCATTAATATACAACACAAAAACAGCAAGCATCCCAACACACTTCCCAGGGGCACAACTAAAGTGACTTCTACATCCGACTATGACTCTCAATCCAAGATAACATGCTGTGTCCTCCCTACCATAAAGTTGTCAGTTCAGTCACAAATTTCACTTGGAACCCCATGTGGTCATACTTTTGGCAATAAATGTATGTGTGGAACTGTGTCTACCTGACTGCTTTAATCCCAAACTTTCACTATGTCATGTGAGAAAAGTGCAAGTCAGTTTTAGCTTGATCGATATTTATGGAATCCACACTGGTTGGCATTGAGGAGGTCATTCTGTTCAAGATACTTCATTATGTTTGAGCTCAGAATATGTTCTAAGATTTTAGAACAAATCAGTGTCAAGGATATTGGGTGGTACTTTTGTGAAACAGTTCTACTACCCTTCTTGTAGACAGGTGTGATCTGAGCTTTTTTCCAAGAATTGGTCGCAGTTTTTTATTTGAGGGGCCTACAGTAGATTATAGTTAGAAGAGGGGCTAACTAAGCTGCTAATTCAGTATAGAGGAATCTGATAGGGATTCTGTCAGGTCCTGGAGCTTTGTTCAGTTTTAATGATTTCAGCTGTTTCTCAACACCACCTCCACTAATACGTATTTCATTCGTGTTTTCAATGGCACAAGGATTACATTGAGGCAATTCTACTAGGTTTCTCTTTCTAAAGCAACATTTGAAAACAGAGTTAAGTGTTTCAGCTTTTGCTTTGCTACTCTCAGTTTCAGTTCCTGTGTCATTCGCTAGGGACTGGATACTAACTTTGATGCCATAAACAGCCCTTACATTTGACCAGAATTTCTTTATGTTCTGTGAGATATCATTTGACAATATTCTGCTATGGTAGTCATTGAAGGAATCAAGCATTGCTCTCTTGGCAGCCAAACACATTTCATTCAGCATCTCTCTATCTACAGCCATATGCTTTGTTTTACACCTATTATGCAGTAATCTCTATTTCTTTAGAAGTTTCTTTACATTTATTGCACACCATGGAGGTTCCCTCCTATTATGGACTTTTCTACTGAGTACATATCCATCCAGTGCTTGGTCTACAATTCTTTTCAACTTGAGCCATGCTACAGCCATGTGCTAAAAGTTTCAAGTTGCTCATTAAGATATGACATTACCGATTTTTTATCTAGTTTACTGAACATGTATAGCTTTCTGCTTTTTTTAGATGTCCTTTGTATTCTGGTAATCACTGTTGCCACAAAATGCCATGGTTACTGATACCAGTCTTGATGTGGACATCCTCAAAGAGGTCAGATCTATGAGTTTCCATTAGATCCAATATATTTTCATCATAAGTGGGGTTCCTTACAATCTGTTCTAGGTAATTTTCAGAGAAGGCATTTAGTAATGTTTCACAAGATATCTTATCATACCCACCACTAACAAAACTGTAATTTCCCCAATTAATTGTTGTATGATTAAAGTCTCCACCAATGATTACATTATGACTGGGGAACTTATGTACAAATAAATTGAAATTTTCAGTTACATCAGGAGATGAGTCTAGTGGGTGATAGAAGGATCCAATTATCTTTTTATACCCACCATGATGAGTCTTGTCCAAACAATCTCACATGCAGCTTCAATTTCTATCTTGGTGGATTTGAGTTTCTTGTCTACTGCGACAAATACTGCCTCCACTTCCCATTAGCCTGTCCTTTCAATATACACTTAAATTTTCCCCAAAAAGCTCACTGCTATCAATTTCAGGTTTCAATCAGCTTTCTGTACCTAGTATTATGTGAGCTTCAGTGCTTTTCAGGGGGACTTCAAACTCTGGCACTTTGTTGCACATGCTTTGGCAGTTAACCATTAGGATTTTAACACTCTCACTTGTGAGAAGCATTTTGTTTGGTCTTACACTAATACATCTGCGTTTCCTACAGCTATCATTATCTGGATTGGTTGGAGAGCTGCCTAATCTAAGAAAGCACTTGAGTGTGCTCCACACACAGTCAGCTACCTGAGTAACAACTTTTAACATGTAGTGCAAGTTGACCCATTTAGGGACAAGTCCAGGAAGTCACAGTCTAGCTTGTCACAGAACATTTGAAGTCTCTGATTCAGTCCTCCCACTTGACTCAGAACCATAGGGTCACAATCAGTTCTGAGGACAATACTGCAAGTTGTGAGCTTTGTTGAAACTACATGCAAGGCAGATATGCTCAACCTTCTCTGCCAGTCACTGGGAGCCCAGATGACGGGTACCATTTGTTTCAACGTGCGCCACAATCTGAGTTGGTTGTACCCTGTTTCCTCAATGGTTGCTGGAATGCCTCTTCAACATGTTGAATGAGGCCACAGACATACACACTGAATGTATCTGGGGTCCTTTCCTGTCTGTTGCTGCCGTTTCTGTAAGGGGTGCCATCATTAGCCGTATGTTTGAACTGCCAGTGATTAATAGACCGCTATCCTTTGCATTTGCCTCTTCTCGACACTGGACAAAACAGGTTTCCCCAAAACAGGTGAAGTGAGTCCCACTGGCTCAGCTTCAGTTTCAGTGATAGGCAACACCACAAACATGTTGGATACGGTGATCGGTACAACACACTGAATCCTTCCTGTTCTCCATATGTCCTGAACAGGATGTCTAAATCCACCATTTACATACACAGTCAAGTGGATGAGCAATGACACATCTGTACTCTCCTGTCCCTTGCTGCCATTTCCATAAGGGGTGCCATTATTTGTCATACAGTTGAACTGCCAACAATTAATAGACCCTCATCTGCCAACATTTGTTTCACCTTTTCATGCAAGATCTGCAGTCAGAGGAACAATTCTCCACCAGCACCAGGTGCGAAATCAGTGTGAACTTTAAGGGCATGAATGAGCACCCCACAGAAACTTCACAGGCCCTACTGATAGTGGCAACATGACAATTTCATATATGTGGTGAAGAAGTTGGTTTGCATTTGAATGATGAATTCTGCCTTATGTGGACTTTTGTGGGGGTCAACGTGGGTGGTCCTATTATTGACACTAATTTCCTTGAACAGTATTAGCTAATACCTGAATCTTATGCAACAGGTTGAGACTCATTGGGAGAGTGCTTAGAAAATGTAGTCCATCAACAAAGGAGGTGGCTTACAAAACACTCGTTCGACCTATACTTGAGTATTGCTCATCAGTGTGGGATCCGTACCAGGTCGGGTTGACGGAGGAGATAGAGAAGATCCAAAGAAGAGCGGCGCGTTTCGTCACTGGGTTATTTGGTAACCGTGATAGCGTTACGGAGATGTTTAATAAACTCAAGTGGCAGACTCTGCAAGAGAGGCGCTCTGCATCGCGGTGTAGCTTGCTCGCCAGGTTTCGAGAGGGTGCGTTTCTGGATGAGGTATCGAATATATTGCTTCCCCCTACTTATACTTCCCGAGGAGATCACGAATGTAAAATTAGAGAGATTAGAGCGCGCACGGAGGCTTTCAGACAGTCGTTCTTCCCGCGAACCATACGCGACTGGAACAGGAAAGGGAGGTAATGACAGTGGCACGTAAAGTGCCCTCCGCCACACACCGTTGGGTGGCTTGCGGAGTATCAATGTAGATGTAGATGTAGAATACCAGATTGTACAAACTGCCATTTAGAGCACACGACCTCTGTGGTATCCTCTCCTCGTTTGTCTTCCAAGCATGTCAGATTATGTTTCATGGGGTCGTACTGCATTGCATGAAGATCTCCGGGCATCTCACAGAAACTGCGTCACTTCAACAAGACTTGTTACTGCACCTGATTCACTGTGTACATTATGCGAGAAGAACTTGGTATCCTGTATGTTCAAACATGCCTTACCTGAATCTTATGCAAAGGAGCTCTCACATTGGAGGAACACATACCATTCACCAGAAGCCAAAGAATTATACAAGGAAAACATGTCCATTCGATCAAAGTTGTCTGCTATCAGTAAGGAACTGGAAAGTGTTATGCGGGAGTTGCAACATCTGTGCCGCAAAAATGGTCTGCATGAGCAACAAAATAGGGATCTGAGTGTGCAGGCCACGAAGATCACGCCAGCATTTGAC
The DNA here is from genome assembly GCF_023864345.2 of Schistocerca serialis cubense. Lineage (NCBI taxonomy): Eukaryota > Metazoa > Arthropoda > Insecta > Orthoptera > Acrididae > Schistocerca > Schistocerca serialis. The sequence goes on along the minus strand of NC_064638.1, from coordinate 261,539,199 downwards.
GACAGCCTTTTTCAAGAGCTGCTGCAGGAATTTCCCTTGCTCAATGACCCTGTTGTGGCGGATAAAAAACACTGTCATTCTACAGAGAATCAAATTTGGACTAGGCCAGGACAACCTCTCGTTATGTATCCTCGCCAACCGCCTCCAGATAAGCTTCTTGCTGCACAAGCAGACTTTGACAAGTTGCTGATAGAAGGTGCCATAATTAGTCAAGCAGCTCTTGCACGAGAGAGCTACATGTAGTATGAAAAAAGGGTGGATCTTGGAGGTTCCGTAGAGATTACAGGGCTTTAAATGTCTGTGCTGTTACCGATAGATATCCTGTACCTAATATAGCAGATTTAAAGAGTAATGTGGCAGGTACCCATTTCTTCAGTGACTCTGTAGGCAACTTGCCTACAACAAATAATTGCATAGCCGTCCGGTATAATGAGTTAACGAAAAAATATTTATTCGCAAAAACTCACAATGAGAAGAAACTAAAAAAACAAAAGAGAAGTAACAAAAACTAGGGGACTCTATAGTCTTACGGCAAAGATAAAAAAACAACGCATGACCAAAAAAAAAAAAAAAACTCTCGCGCACTTTTGATATCACTTTGCACCAGACATGAAAAATATCATTGCCACAACTCTGATAGTGCAGAGGCATTTTCATAAATTCCAATGGCAGGCAGGCATAAGACAGTTGTCATGTCACTTTGAGTTTGTTTGAGTTTACATCTGTGCCTTTAATTTTCAGAAATGCAGCACAAAGGTGGCAACACTTGATGCGCAATGTGCTTAGAGATCTATCATTTATTTTCAGTTACATGGACAACATTTTAGTGTTCTCTGAGACAAGGCAGCAACATACATAAGAGCCACTCAATAAGTAATACAACACTTTTTTTTCCGGCCAGTTTCAGTTGAAAAAAATGCAGAATTTGTTGCAGGACATCATGATATATTCCTGCTTCAGTCACTATAGTTTCATAAAGTCCCAGTAGGTCACAGTGTTATGTGTCTGTAATGAAGGTGTGTTACAAGCAGAGAGCTGTCACTGAGTTTCTTTTGGCGGAAAACCAGGGCATCACAGGTATTCATAGGCACTTGCCAAATGTCTGCAGAGACCTAGCAGTGAACAAAACTGGCCAGCTTCACACAGCTGTGACACCTGCAATATTGGAACATGTGGATATTCTCATTCAAGATGATTGATGGATCACAATCAGACACCTCACGGCTCAACTGGATGCCTCTATTGGTAGTGCTGATACACTCATCCACCATTTGGAGTACTCAAAGGTGTGTGCCTGCTGGGTTCCTCACAGCCTAACAGAAGACCATACAGAGCAATGAAAGACCATTTGTGCAGAATTGCTTGTGCGGTACAAGGCTGATCATAACAATTTTTTCTCAAACATTGTCACAGGTAATGGAACAAAATGTTAATCCATGGACTGAGGTGACACCACCTCTTCGCCAAAGAAAAAAATTCAAAGCACTGCCTCAGCTGATAAATTCTTGGCGACAGTCATCTGGGATTCCAAAGGGGTTATTCTGTTTCATGCCCTCCCTCATGGTGCAATGATAAACTCTGTAGTGTATGTGCTACCCTCAGGAAATTGAAGAAATGTCTTCAGTGCGTTTGTCACCTCAAACGTGGAAAGAAACTTCTCCTCTACATGACAACACAAGGCCTCACACAAGTCTGCACACCCCAGAGGAACTCACAAAACTTATTGTATTGTTCTTCCTCATCCACCATACAGCCCAGACCTTACATCTTCTGACTTGCATCTGTTTGACTCAAAGAAGGGTGCACTCTGCGAAGGGCAGTAAGTGGATGAGGGGCAGATCATTCATGTAGCAAGACATTGGGTCTAACATCAACCAGTAAAGTAGTATCATGCAGGCATAAAGGGCCTCCCAGTAAGGTAGTGTAAGGCCATCACATTGAATGGAGATTGTATTGAAAAATAGGATTTTGTAGCTGAAAGAGTGGGGAGTAAGATGGTGTTTTGGACTCATGAATAAAACCAACCTGCTTTCAGAAAAGAAAGTGTTGCATTACTTATTGAACACCATTACAGAAGACTTGTGAATGCTATTTCAACTTTTCGAAAAGTACAGCATTCTAATTAACAGAGACACATTTATTGCTTTATTGCAAAAAAGAATGTGATTTTCTTAAGGTATGTGGTCTCAAAATGAAGCATCCACACTCCCCCCCCCCCCCCCCCCTCACCCCCTCTCCAAGAGGACAAGAGGATGGAGGCTATTTAGCAGATGCTGTTCTCTCCTAAGTTCAAAGGATTATGCAGGTTCATAGGAATGCTGAACTACTGTAGGCTGCATTTGGCTATGGTGCAAGAACCACTCAGCAAATTGCTAAATGGAAAAAACTCATCTGGCAGTGGAAGAGTACCATGGACCACAGACGCTGAGGCAACCTTTCATGATTTAAAAATGGCACTGTCTAAAGGTATCTTACTGGCTCACCCTACTGTAGGTGCTCCCATAACATAGATGGCAGTCGCCAGCCAGGTGGCAGTCAGCACTGCTTTGGAGCAATATGTGACAAGCAGATGGTAATCACTTGTGTTCTTCTTGGAAAATCTGTCCAAGCAGAAACAAAAGTGGAACGCAATTGACAGAGAACTACTCGCCATATACCCATATACCTGGTTGTCAAGCATTTCAGATTGTCCATCAGAAGTCAGTACTTCACGATATTCACAGAACACAAATCACTGATGATTTTTCAACAAGGGACAGATCTCAACTCACCTGCCAATGTAGACAGGTTGAGTTCATAGTGCAATTTACAGTCAGCATAAAACATATGTCACACAAAGACAATGATGTAGTGGACAGTCTTTCCTCCGCTTGTGCTAGTTTGAATGCCATTAATTGGGATGACATGGATAGGAAACAGGAAGATCATGCTTTTCTTCAATGTGGCTTTAAAACTTGAGAACAGGGAATTTGGTGCAATATCTACATTTACATCTACATACGTACTCTACAAGTCACTGTACAGATTGAGGTGGAGGGTACCCTGTGCCACTACTGATCATTTCCTTAACTGTTCCACTCATAAATAAAATGAGCAAAAACGACTATCTATATGCCTCTACATGAACCCTAATTTCTTGTTACCTTTGTAGTCTTCATGTGATATAGATGTTGGTGACAGTAGAATCGCTCTCCAGTCAGCTTCAAATCCCATTTCTCTAAATTTACTCAATGGTTTTCCTTGAAAAGAACATTGCCTTCACTTCAAGGATCCCCACTTCACTTCCTGAAGTGTCTCCATAATACGTGCATGTTGTCTGAACCTGCTGGTAACAAATCTAGCAGCCCACCTTGGAATTGTGGATGTCTTCCTTTAATGAGACCTGGTACAGATCCCAAACACATGAGCAGTACTCAAGAATAGGCTGAAATAACATCCTATGTGCAGTCTTCTTCGCAGATGAAATACACTCTCCCAAAATTCTTCCAATAAACCAAAGTTGACCATTCACCATCCCTAACATAATCCTCAACCACAGGGCATCCTGGCTTCAGCAGAGCACTCATGGCCTGAGGCTCCCGAGTGTGATCAGTGGCATGTGTTGCATGCATTGTCAGAGAATCTACACAGCAACAGCCAGGCGGAGGGATCCGCAGAGTTGGCCAAGACGACAAGGGAGGAATTGTAAAGAAAGTTCAATAAATAATTGTAAACCTCCACGCCATCGCAGTCTTTGGCACAGCCACTGTGTCTGCTGCTAACAAGTGGTGCAGAAGTTGTAACAATGCAGTCACTCATCTTCAACACCTTCTCGTACAGCACATCAGCAGCAGCAGCAGCAAACAACTGCAGATTGTTGCCAACCTATCTGCCAGATAATTTATATATTTAGGAAACAATAGCAGTTCAGTCGCACTTCCCTGGAGCACTCCTGATACCCTTGTCTCTGATGAACACTCACCATCGAGGATAACATACTGGGTTCTATTACTTAAGGAAACTTCAAGCCTCTCACATACTGGGGATGCTATTCCACATACACACCTTTGTTAACAATCTGCAGCGGGAACTGTTAAATGATTTCTGGGAATCCAGAAATATGGAATCTTCTTGTTCCTCTTCATCCATAGCTTGTAGTATATCATGTTAGAAAATGGAAAGCTGAGTTTCACATGAGTGATGCTTTCAAAAACTATGCTGGTTAATGACATTAGCTTCTCAGTTCAAGAAAATTTATTATATTTTAACTGTGCATATGTTCAAGGACTCTGCAGCAAACCAATGTTAGGGATACTAGTCTGTAACCATGCAGGTCCATTCATTTATCCTTCTTATCACTTGCCCTTTTTTCCAGTCACTTGTGCTGGGCTAGAGCTTTGCAAACTAAGTAAGGGGCCAATGCTGTAGAGTACTCTTTGTAAAACTGAACTGGTATTTCATCCAGACCTGGCAACTTATTTGTTTTCTATGCCATGGCGTTTATTACTATGTCATCTGTAAGGCAGTCTGTTCGATGGTCAAATGGTGGCATGTTTGTGTGATTCTACTGCACAAACAATTTTTTAAATGTGAAATTTAAAATTTTGGCTTTTGTTCTGCTATTTTTAATTGCCACACTGGAGTGACTAGATGGAAGCCTTAAACCCACTTAGCAATTTTACATAGGCCCAGAATTTTCTTAGGTTCTCAGCCTGATCTTTTGCTAAGGTATGACTACACTTAAATCTTTTCATAGACACATGTATCTCTACCAACCTTAACCTGTTGTCATTTGCATGTTCTCTTTTGAACCAAGAGTGTGACAGCCTTTGCTTCCTCAACATTTTCCAAATTCTGCTGTTAAACCACGATCAGTGTTTCCTGTCGTAGTCCAGTAGAATTAGCATTCAAATCGGAAATAATTGCTACAAAAGGTTTTATTGTTTTAATGGCTTTGTTTTTGTCCCATTATGACTATCCTAGGTTGTCCCCCTCAGCGGAGTTATGAAAAAGGGGTGGGGGGCAAAAATATACCCGAAAAATGGGTATTTGTTCGGTTTTGTGGTTATATCTTGTAAATGACTCACAATATCGAAAACATAGTGGAATTAAAAATTATAGGGCATGAAATTCTGCATTGAATGAAACCAGCACATATTTTTTGGACCACCTGTTTCCATACTAGTGCTCTTCAAAATTGGAGCAATTTTACATGTTCATGAAAAATTTTCATTTTAACCTCTGTTTTTTGGTAATATCATTGAAACTAACCCACCTATCAATAATGTCATTCATAAAAACGATATGGAGGGATAAATTCTGCATTCAATGAAACCAAAAGTGAATTTATTAGACCATCCATTTGTGTACAGCTCCTCATTATAGTTGGACCATTTCTCATCGTCAATGAAGACAATTTCAAATATAGTTCTTCAGTAATTCTTATGTACACTCTCTTAAATACAGAACTATAGTAACCCATTGTCTTGTACTTATTTAATATAGTAATAGAATAAAATATTAAAATTTTATAAAATTTGAAAAATAACTAAAAAAGTTTTTCATATATCAAAGGTTAAGAACTGAGACCTTGTATGCGACAGATGTCAGAAAAAGTTCTGACTCAAAAACTGTTGTATGTGAAAAAAGTATATGTAATAATAAAATGATGCAAAGAAAGACAATGCACGACCTGAAAGTAATAAATGATTATGCTCTAAATAAAAAAAAATCAAAGCAATCAAAATTTTTATTGAAAAGTTAGCGTATGTTTTTTAACTTCCCTGTAAAATTTGTCTTTTGTCAGATATGTTGTCTCCATTATTAACCCTTGATATAATATAGTGATGCCCATTCAACTGATATAAAGGAGGCAGGAAGAGAGAGACACTCCTTGAAATTAAGTAGTGGTTATTATATTTCATAATTACAAAATATACATAAATGTATGAGATGAAAAGGGTAAAAGTAGGTATGTAAACAAATTTCTCATACGTCGACGTTTGACTGTCATTGCACCACTCAGCTCCTCAAAGTCTGTAATTTCCGAGTCCAACCCCCCATCACCCGGCTCCTCAAAGTCAGTAATTTTCATCACCTCATACATACAGTCCAGGTCTTCATCAACATCTGGTTCATCAGTTTCATCTGGTTGGAGGGAGTTAGTGCATGAGTTCCCCTTGCAGTTGACACAAATTAATGAGGACTTAATACCTGCTTTCCGACACCCACAACTACCTGCACAGCCTTGTTGCATTTGCAAGAAATTGTTGAGAGAAGAGACTGTGGAGCTTGTTCTTTGGAGGTAGGAATGGGGCCAAGACCAAACTCTGAAGCCTGCCATCCCCAGAGGAGCGGATCCATCTGGTGTCCTATCCACATTTGTACTTGTAAGTAGGTCCTCAAGCAATGCTGGTGAGCTGCTTCTGATGTTGGTGGAAGGGATACTAGGGTGAATTTGGATTTCACAATAGCTTTGGAAAACAGGTCGAATCGCAATTTGTCTACAGTATCTCCTGCTGTACCTCCATAGAGGGTTGTTAAAAATCAGAGGCCAGCTTTGACAATAGCTTCAGCTTGAGTGTCATGCTCTAAGAAAGGTTTGATATCTTCCAGAAGACATTTATTTTTGACCAGTAGATTGACCACCTTTTTCTTGCCCTGACCGAAGAGTGCTGAAGTTGTGTCACATCCACTTATGGCGTGGAGAAATATGAGTGGCCTTCTGATGTTGTTTGCCAGTTTGAAACTGCTGGAACCAAATACTTTTGATGAGGTCTTTGCTCTTCCAGGTTTCAAGAAATATATATTTGTTGATGGTGTGGCTAGGGCATTGAGCATGATGAGAAGGTCCGTATCCTCACCAACAACCACAACCTTCTCATGTTCCTGTGATACCTCGAGCGCTATGGCAACAATTAGGTGGTCTGCGTCTTCATTAGCTTGCTTTACTGAGAAACCTTCAGCTTCAAGCCTCAAAATAAGCAAGCTAATGAGAGGTGCTCGGTAAGGAAGTGCTCCTGAGACATAGTCACCATCAGTAACTCGGTAAAGATGACCTCAGGAGTAGTGTGTCTTTTGCTTCAGGGGAGGCGCTCAGCATATTTAATGCTCTTGGTGGGCAGAATATGCTCTTGGTGGGCAGGTCTTCTGGGTAGCCATCGAACACCACACTTGTCGCACTTCTGCTGAAGTGTCTTTTTAAATGTTCATTGTATCTGGTTAGCATTAACTGGAATGTTTCACCATTATTCCATACAACCCGGTGGAGAAGAAATCCACCATCGATGACAAATGCTGATTCTTCCCGGTTCACATCATTCAGTGGTGTGAACAAGTCATATAACACTGACTTGGGAGTCTTCCTCATTCCAGATGCTTCGAACAGAGAAAGAGGATAGGGTGTCAGCTCATATCGGAAGAATTCTTGAAGCTGTTCGTGAGATTTCTTGAAAAGCGCTATCCAGTAGAATATGGTTTCAGGGTTCACTGGTACATCCTCCCATGAATGGTCACCTTAGATTTAAATCCCGGTATACTTACCACTCTTTTCTTTCAGACAAACTTGATGTTGTCAAAGGTTTGGCCAACTAGGGTGAGCATTGAGGGTTTGCCCATTTCAAAGGCTCTGTGACAGTTGATTAAGTCATACCCGACGTTTCCTGTGCTGATGGACATAACAAATTTAGTAACAGGAAAAGGATCATGGGATTGAAACCACTCAATAAATTTCTGAAGGTCTGCATTGTCACACTGAACTCTAGCATCCCTCGCATCAACATGTTGCTCTGAGGTAGTGAGTCGCGTGAAACACCGGCACTTACCGCCGCGTGACATGTCATTCTCTATGGGTAAATAACTGCGTCGTTTGGCATGCGTCTACCCCAGAAGAAAGGTGGGTACTGGCGAGACCTGGCCAGAAAAAGCTCGAACCTGGGCCACACCAGTCCTTTTGTCCGCGGGTGGCACCGGGCACCACTACAGAGCAACAAACTGGGTCACCTAGTGGGCAGACACAGGATGCTGCCACCTGGTATGCACAATATTCTAGTAAAGTAAAAGCTGCTCTTCCAAATGGTGTATTTTAAATTAAAATCAGAGGTGACCTATATAAATACATTTGCCTCCAAATTTGGTCAAATGAAGGGTTCTGATTTTTTGAAGGTAACTTTCTGAACAATTACCTTAGGAATTACAAAAGATACACTTTAGTCATTATTACACTGGCTTGCCAGGCAGAATGTTTGTACGAAGGCAGAATAACAAAATGCAAAAAGGCTTTGCCGTTTAGTAAGGGATTGCCAAAGTTGACCTTAAATTTCTTGTCACAGAATTTACCTCTGACTTTGACCAGTTTTTTAATTTTTTTTCAATCTTTACTTATGATAATGTTATTTTTGAGTTCTCTGCATAAAACTAATCTAGAGGCCTAGATTTGTAAATGTGAAGTACCTTACGTGCAATGCAATGAAAGTACAAACTTAGCCGTACAGAAACAAACTTAGCCGTACAGAAACTGGTGGTCCATTTCACTTTTGGCTTCATCAAACGCAGAATTTATTCCTCTATATCTTTTGTATGAACCACTTTATTGACAGATGGGTTAGTTTCAACGATATTACCAAAAAACAGAGGTTAAAACGAAAATTTTTCATGAACGTGTAAAACTGGTCCAATTTTGAAGAGCACTAGTATGGAAACAGATGGTCCAAAAAATATCCAGATGGTCTCATTAAATGCAGAATTTCATGCCCTACAATTTTTAATTGCACTATGTTTTCGATATTGTGAGTCATTTACGAGATATAATCACAAAACCGAAAAAAATATTCCTTTTTTGGGTGTATTTTTGCATCCCACCACTTTTCCACAACTCTGCCAAGGGGGAAAACTTAAGATAGTTATATTGGGCCACAAATGAAGCCATTAAAACAATAAAACCGTTTGTAGCAATTATTTCCGATTTGTCTAATTTTTAGGTTTAACCGTACTGGACTATTAATCCACTTACTAGGCATGTAGTCCTCCAGGCCAAGGTTTACAATCTATTTAAACTTTGCCCACAATTCCTCTATGTCCTTCTTACTCAAACTAAGTGATGTGAATTCACTGTCTAAGTGTGATGCTTTTTTTTAAAAAAGCATAAACACGCTCCTAGCCTTCTTGACTGATTCATTAACTTTTGCAATGACAGTTGTTATGATGACATCATGATCACTAATCCCCATGTCTAAACTGACACTGCTAATAAATTCTGGCCTGTTTGTAGCTACAAGATATTTCCACTGCATGCAGATTGCCTCACTAGCTGCTCAAGACGGTTTCCAGAAAACATGTTCATACGTACTTCACAACACTGTCTGTCTGTACCACCTGCAATGGATCCATAGATGTCCCAGTGTCCACTCAGTAGGTTAAAGTCACTTCCAGCTAGTACTGCACATGACTCGAGGAAGATGGCAGCTGTTCATCCTTGAAATCTGATGGTGTAAATTGTTTTCTTCCTACCACACAACCTTGCTCATCCTGCTATCAGAGCCTCTGCCAGGCTGGTAGCTACAAAAGCAGTTTGGCCAGGCATGCAGAGAGACTGTTGTGCCTGGGCACAAACATACAGGAGTTGCAAATGCGGCAAAGTAGTTAGGCATGTGTTCATACCAGCTGAGTGCTTTCCCACACCAACAGCAAGATTCACTCACATTCATATAGACATGGTAGCACTGGTGGATATTACTACCTTTTAACAATTGTTGTCCATTTGACAAGGTGGCCAGAAGTGGTACACATTTCTGACATCTCTGCTGAATTAGTGGCCTTAACGTTAGTGCAGTCTTTGTTTGCGAGGTTTGGCCTACTGCAGATGAGTACAACTGACGGGGTATGACAGTTTCAAGGGCAGTTATTTGAAGAACTGCTCCAGCATTGTGTCGCCACACACATTCACACTACCAGGTATCTTCCTACTAGCAACAAGATGTTAGAATGAATGCAATGTGCTTTAAAGGCGGCTTTAAGTTGTCATGAGTCATTGTGAATTGATGCATTGCCGTTGGCACTGCTGGGGTTATACATGGCAATTAAAGAAGATATTCACTGTTGACCCTCACAGATGGTACACAGGAAGCAGCTACGAGTGCCCGTCAAACTCATTACACGTATGTCACTAGTGTCACCATCATCAGAGGTTTCTAAAAATTTCATACAACAAACGAGTTCAAACATGTGATGTCACAGCCCGCTTAATCCATCTAGGCATGACAATCAATAAGGACATACAAAGCAGTCAATTCATGTGGCTGAAAGATGATTTCGTCTGGCCTGCTCTCTTACTCCCCTACTCTGGGTCTGTTAGGGCAATTCTGAGAGAAGAAACATATTCATCATCTACAAGAACAGCAAGCAGGACATCATATTAGTTGAAAACCTGAAGCGTGTATAAACAGATGATGGAGCACTCCTCACTTTCGGCACTCCTGTCACTGTATTCACAGGCACCAGACAAACAACAGATGTCTCAGAGCTCTGCAGAGGCCATTTCCTCCCAATACCATACCAGTTCGAGCACATACTGTTAGGATAGTGAAGTGCATGTTGCCACAAGTAAAATATGCTCCTGGTTTTGTGATGATGGCACCTCATTAAGATGCTCACCAAATTCAGCAGATCAAGCATTCTTGCCAATGGTTAGCTGCTTGCTTGGTCTGCATAAGATCGTATGCCGAAGTGACAGCAGGCAATGGCAAAACTGGCATTGTCACCACACTCTTCGCATGCTGCTAATGCAAGTCTCCAAGAAAGGGTCCATATGTGTTCTGACCATGCACCCAGCCACATCACAGCCAGTCAACACTCCAAAAACAAAACTTCCACAGCGAGGGAAGGAGAAAGTGAGGTATGTGTCATTTCAAATCGTTGCTTCAGCATGACATGGACTTCAGCTCTTCAAAAAAGGGGGCAGCTGATGCGGCAACATTAATTGATATTGTGTCATCACCAATGCAAATATGAATATTATTGCAGCCTCAACTTCTAGCCCTGGCTATTTTGTTGGTTATTGTGCATGTCACACATGATATTTTAATAGTGAGTATGTTATTCACCATGTTCTGCATTATATTAAAGGGATTAATAACCAGTCCCATACATCTTACACCTAACATTTCTAGTTTATGCAGTAGGATTATGTGGTCAGCAGTGTCAAAAGCTCTTGACAGACCCAAGATGATGCCAGTTACATCATCACCTTTGTACAGTACTGCAAGAACAAGTCTTGTAAACTGTGTTATAATAGACTCTGTTGAAGACTCTGGGTGAAGGCATGGGCTTCAAAGTAAGTGCAGCAGATACTGGCAATCTCCATTCATGTAGCAACATCAGTTTTAGGGATTGGCTGTTTAAGAACAGACACAAAGAAGGTAGCGAACATAGGAGGCTGAAAGGGATTACAGATCTTTTTAGTGTCGCCAGGCGAAATATGCTTTGTGGTTATGATCTCTCGTATCTTCCTTCCTTCAAGAAAGACACTGTAATCCCTACTCCAGACAGGGTGGTCCCCAGAGCAGTTTACACACTTCACAGGAGATGAACAACCAACTCCTTCATGGGCAGTCTTCCCACATCTGCCACAAGTGGCTTCTCCCTTAAATCTGACAGTAGTGTCCCCAAAGTCTTGCACTTACAGGATGCATGCTGAGTCGAAGGAAACCTGCCTTGACGTGCTCTGGAAGTTTCATGTTGTTGAAAGAAATTATAGAGTCCAATTACACTTTATGGCCATCCACTCTTTTCATTATATTTTGCAATGCCTTCTTGAGCCCATTCATTTTTCAATTCTTCTCTGGGAATGTCAATGAGATCCCTGCAAGTCACAACACCTTTCTTGTAGTTCAAGGTGTTGTGTAGTTCTGTCTCTATTGCATACTCCCCAAGACATGTAGCTTTTTGGAGGTTAGCTGCTTGCTGGGAATCAGAAGTTTCCACCAGCAATGCCCAATTGCACAAGCTCTTGGCTGACTCTGAAGAGCCACAGATTTCCTCTAAGCCCCTTTGGATACAGAAGGGTGAAAACTTTTCAAAACGCCCCTCTTTTCACTTGTGTTCTGTTAGTGTAGATATCACCACTGTGAACAAGTCCAGAAGCAGGAGGACTGGCTACAAAGAGCACTCTTGTGTGACTGGATGTTGGTACCTACCAGTGGCCTATTTTTTCTGCGTGCAGCACATCTTCGACTAAGGTTTTTTTTTTTTTTTTCTTTTTTTAATAGTAGTTTTTACCATCCTCTCAATCTGGGTGGTCAAGTCAAGACCCCCATTCCCTGTAACACACAATGTTCCACTGCCAGGCCACATGATGGTTGCTGAAGCATGCCTTCAGCTTACGGTGACAGAGGATCTGGGGAAGACGGGTGGCTGGAAAGGACTGATAATAAGCTGTGTCTAGTAAAGCCCACTATGGGTCCATGGCATACTTCCTTTCAGCCATAAAGACTAGAGGAGGTCCTCCTTATTTGTCTTCACATAGACCACATGCTTATGATGCATGGCTTCTTGCTACAGTGAGAGGGCCCTCCAACGTGTTGTGCTTATGGCCTATAGATCACTGGGCGCTACATTTCACTGGACTGTGTTTTATTGTCAGAACAGAGATCAGCTGCTGTAGATTTGCTGGCAATCTTCCCTCTATTTTAGGTGACACTGAAACGAATGTAGTTTTGTGATGCGTCAAATTTGTTTCCTAAAATTATAGGGAGGTGTTCTTAATGAGTTACGAGGATAATTGGCTCGCCCTTTTTTTTTTTTTTTTTTTTTCTTAAGTAGCATTTCAATGTGTATTTCTCTAAGCTCTTCTGTGGTTTTACTTCTGTTTTAATCCCATTCAAAGCACCTTTCAGTCTTCTCCATTGCATTAAGGCGTGTGAGGTAGAGCGATTGGATGGGTCTAAACATGTAAGTTGGCAGTGAGTGAATGAGTGTCATTTTAAAGGTTTCCTCCTCACTGTGTGACAACAATTTTAGAAATTTTATCCACGTGTACACGTGTGTGTGTGTGTGTGTGTGTGTGTGTGTGTGTGTGTGTGTGTGTGTGTGTGTCAACCAGTCATGGTGATGAACTAGCTACCGACATGTCTGGTATCCTGTTAGACACACACACCTGCAAGCATGCAGAAGTGACGCAACATGACGTGGCATGGGCTTGACTAATGTCTAAAGTAGTGCTGGAGGGAACTGACACCATGAATCCTGCAGCGGTGACCATAAATTCGTAACAGTATGGGGTGGTGGAGATCTCTTCTGAACAGCACGTTGCAAGGCATCCCAGATATGCCCAATAATGTTCATGTCTGTGGAGTTTGGTGGCCAGCAGAAGCGTTTAAACTCTGAAGAATGTTCGTGGGACCACTCTGTATCAATTCTGGGCGTGTTGGATGTCACACTGCCTGCTGGAATTGCCCAAGTCCGTCTGAATTCACAATGGACATGAATGGATCCAGGTGATCAGACAGGATACTTACATACGTGTCATGTTACTGTCATATCTTGATGTATCAGGGGTCCCATATCACTCCAACTGCACACACCCCACGCCATTACAGAGCCTTCACTAGCTTGAACAGCTCCCTGCTGACATGCAGGGTTCATGGATTCATGAGGTTGTCTCCATACCCATACACGTCCATCTGTTTGATACAATTTGAAACAAGACTCGTCCAACCAGGCAACATGTTTCCAGTCATAGTAGTAGAAGTAGCATCAACAGTCCTGTTGTGCTAACGGGCACAGGTGAGGCATAAAGCTTTGTGTCGGACAGTCATCAAGGCTCCGAAAGCCCATATTGCCGATGTTTCATTGAATGGTTTGCACACTGACACTTTTTGATGGCCCAGCACTGAAATCTACAGCAATTTGCGGAAGGGTTGCACTTCTGTTGCGCTGAATGACTCTCTTCAGTAGCCATTGGTTCCGTTCTTGCAGGATCTTTTTCCGTCCACCACGATGTTGGAAATTTGATGTTTTACCGGATTCCTGATATTCACAGTACACTACTGAAATGGTCATATAGGAAAATCTCTGCTTCAACATTACCTCGGAGATGCTGTGTCCCATCACTCGTGCACCACCCATAACATCCCATTCAAACTCAATTAAATCGTGATAACCAGCCATTGTAGCAGCAGTAACCGATCAAACAACTGTGCCAAACACTTGTTGTCTTATATATGCGTTGCCGACCGCAGTGCCGTATTCTGCCTGTTTACATATCTCTGTATTTGAATATGCCGGAGTGGCCGAGCGGTTCTAGGCACTACAGTCCAGAACCGCGGGACCGCTACGGTCGCAGGTTCGAATCCTGCCTCGGGCATGGATGTGTGTGATGTCCTTAGGTTAGTTAGGTTTAAGTAGTTCTACGTTCTAGGGGACTGATGACCTCAGAAGTTACGCCCCATAGTGCTCAGAGCCATTTGAACCATTTGTATTTGAATATGCATGACTATACCATTTTCTTTGGCCCTTGAGTATATAGTACTTTTTGCATTTCCGTGTTATATTCTGTTTTGTCATATAGTGTGCTAACGCGATTTTTATGTCTACCAGTATGTGATAGTAACCAGATTCCAGTGGCATATTTTTTATCAATACACTTCCTGAACTGTTACCTGCAGCACTGACGTTTTCTTTCCACATTTCTGCATTTAGAACATCGTACTTATTCATGAACGAAACCCCGATATTGTTTCTATTAAAGAAAGGGTGTAACAATTTCTTCGGCTTCATCTACACTTTCTGTGATATGTCCACATGGTGAACCAAACTTTTCATCATTGCGGCGAACTGTCTGGCTTCACTTACGTCATATTGATGTTAATCTTTCACAATTACTTCCAGCACAGCACTTCACATTTCATAAGCACCCTTCACAAACATTGCACTAACAAGGGAACGTCCGATATGTCGAAATCTGCCCTGAAATTTTTACTGGGGGAATACATCGAAAGAAACACAAGGTCAAAAGTTAGGTTGCTAAGAAACACTACAAGTACTTTCTTAAAAATGTCGAAAACTGCTAAATTCTTAGCTCGACAAGGGCTGGTATATGTACCGTACACCTCTACCTCAGTTCTGGCAGACAGTACATGCTCAACGCCACTGGCACATATCGTTGGTTGACGGCACATGTATAGGTAAACTCAACTTCCGTTGATAGTTTCTATGACACAATTTTTGCAGTTACTATTTACTAGAATTTGCAACTCATTTAATATCCATAATAATTAGCAGTTGCCTTTGAAGTGTTGCCCAGTGTTAACAATGAAGATAAGAGTGGATTAATTTTCTTTGTGTTTTCTTCGTATATGCTTGCTAATGGCATTTTTTTTTTTTTTTTTTTTTTTTTTTTTGCAGGAACCAGAGTTTAAAGGTTCATTTAAGCAACTGCCAAAAAAAAAAAAAAGCTCTAGTGCGCATGCGCAGCTACGACGACGTAGAAATCCTTGTTTGTCTTTTCACTCTTTAAACACTTCTCGTCCCATTTCTGATTAGATTCCGGCGTATAGTGGTGAATAAACATCTGATATGCTTTCCTTACTATTAACACTGAAGTGCAAACGTGAAATGGCCGAACACAGGACCTGTAATAGCTTCGAAAAGATTGAAAAACGCGCCACAAGCAAGACACAAATCACATGAAGTGTATACCACTCTAGCTCAGGCAGCTATGAGCATCCGCGAATCTCACACCGTGGCAGGACCAGAAAAATTTTTCCGGGTAGATTCTGGCTGCTTGATCTCACTGCTTAGTGCTTATACACAAAATGGCCACACACCAAGTAGCCAAAGCCGGAAGAGGCGCTGCTTATACACAAAATGGCCACACACCAAGTAGCCAAAGCCGGAAGAGGCGCTGCTTATACGCGATTTCAGCTCTGCGTCTGCGCGCCAAGTTGCCTGGCAGCTGCTTACACGAACCTTAACAGTAATATGGAAAAACTATTCGAAAGATTTGAAAATGCTTATGAGAGTCAGTGTACCATTATTCAGGGAGATTTACAAGACTGTGTCCTTTGAATTCAAATGAGATCAAAATTATTGATATCCAGGCTACTCTGACCTGGTTAAACGGAATCAGGAAATTATATGGTAAGGGAAGTAGCAAAATTACGAAGTTTTCACCAGCTGAACATACATGGGAGATTTATGTAAATTGATTATGGGGGGGGGGGGGGGGGGAGAAAGGAAAGGAACTGATGGTATCTGCTGCATTCGGGTTTTATGCGGAATCAACGGCAATGAGTGAAAATACGATCCGGACTGAGAATCAAACCTGGGATCATCTGCTTACTAGCAGCAACTCTGTTAACCATTGTGCCACCCATACACAGTGTGTATTGCAAGTGCACAGGTAATCTTGACACGTTACCCACCTGACTCTCATTCCCACTTAGCATCACCTATCTGCAGTCCCTGTACATGTTCTTCACGCTTGCTAATTTTTAGATTCCCACATAAGGTCAGAGATAAATGTATATCTGCAGTGAAGGTTGTAGATTTCTTGCCCATCGAGGTGAATCAATTTAATTAATGTGCGGTGTCGAAAATAACAGACATTACACATTCATATAATTGATTCACCACAATGGTCAATCAGTCCACAACCTTCAGTACATATGCACATTTACATCTAACCTTGTGCAGGAATCTAAAAATTAGCAAGCATGGAGAATATGGACAGGGACTGTGGATATATGGCGCTAAATGGGAATGTGAGTCAGCTGGGGAGTGTGCCGAGATAGTCCATGAATTTGCAGTAACCACTGCGTCCGGGGGGACACAGTGGTTAATGCAACTGCCTGGTAAGTGGGAGATCCCATGTTCGATTCCGAATCCCGCACACATTTTCACTCATCGCCATTGATTCCGCATGAAGTCTCGATGGTGCTGATATCATCAGTTCCTTCCCTTTCTTTTTCTTTTTTTTCTTTACCCCCCACTTTTTATGTGCATAATATGTATCACATCTGTGGATTCCATGTTGTGTCTTGTTCTTTCGGACATATGGGAAAGAACACATACCATGCATTAATATGATAGAGGGCATATCTTTAATAGGTAATACTGTAGAGAAAGTCGTAGGTGACATGAAGATGAAGCTTCTTCTTATCCCCTAAAATGCTGTGTATGAGGTCAACTAATCAGGGTTGGTGCAAGAACAGCATGCAAACCCCACTTTATCATTTCAGGCGTAAAAAAAAAAGCAATATAGCCTGTTTAGTAGATGAACACTCTGGCACTTCTGTGTACAACAATTCCAGTGATAAGTATTAATGGATTACTATTTCCACAGCTTTATACCCATCTTCAGGAGCTTCAAGGCAAATAGGGCCATTTTTTTTATGAAAAGAGCTGTTCAGTTACGAAAATCTTGCAATCAATGTAGAAAAACCTGGAAAAATAAAGAGAGTAATTTTCACTAGTGCATCTGAAACGTCTTCTCACCAGTTGCAGAAAATAATTCATTGCTTTTGTTGAAGTCTTAGTTTGGACATAATGACACCTCAGCCTTTAGGAGGACGATAAAACTACTGTTAATATAGTTTGGATCCCACCTGCAACTGATAGTGCGGCTTAGGCTCTCGATAAAGGAATTTTTCGACAGTGTAAGGCATTTTTGAGAAAATTGTTGGACAATATAATTCCGATAGCTCTTTGTCATTTCAGTTTATCAGCGGAACAGTAACCACATCAGTCTCAATAGAACTAGAAATTACTGTGAAGTGCCTGAATGCGTTAATTTATCCTTTATCCTTTTTTTTCGTCTTTGAATAGACGCTTCGCTCTTTGGAGACGACTACAGGGAATAAGCAAGTAAACGTTTCTACGTTGGTAAAATATAAATTATTAAAAAATTATTCATAAGATCTGTGTTACAGGAATTTTTATTAAATATTTCATGTGAATAAATTAAAAGCTCTTACTGATGCAGGTACTCTGTAATGTAACGCCATATGCTCACTGCCTTAAATTTCTGTCCTCTGCTGGTCACTTATGTATCAATTACATTTGCAGTAGTTTAGCTGTCGATATGAACTGCAAGTTATTCAAAAAATTAGTAATTTGGAACATTTATAGTATGGTTTAAGTACTTAAAACTCGGCAGTGTGCACTTTAGACTTCGCGCTACGCGGCACTACGTTTTGTTTTCACAGCTGTCTCTGCTTGTCAGCATACTTTGCACACTAGGCAGGAAGGGTTGTAGAAACCAGCGTTGCAAGCAGTTCTTCATGCGGCAAAATGACAAACTTCACCGTCTTTCTTAAATACCTGCAGAGTGCTTTAGCTGCTGAATCTTGGACATTGCATTTCTTTCGGTGTATTCTTCCTGTATGTAAAATTTCTACGTAGGGTTCGGCATGTTGTACTGGACCATTCCCTTGTCAGTTCCACAGTTTACCTAATTTTGCTTCCATGAAGCAACCTGAATAATACTAGTTATGTATCACTACATATGTTCTGGCACGTTTATCATTTTTTCGCATAGAAGGCAATTTACTGACGGTAATTTACCGATATTTATGGAACGCCGTCATTTTGTACATCTTCTAACAAGCTCTAGCCACGGAACAACAAAATATAACCTGTGCAAGGCCTTTGTTATGACATGGAACAGAGGATGACAGCAGCACTCCAAGTGGTCCGAATTTGTGGAAATATGACGTGATAATCCATATTTTTAACAGGAAATACGCGAATTAGATGACAATATTTTTCATTTATTCTTTATAGGTGGGCCCAGTAATCTAGCAGTAAAGCATATGCCTGGAAACTGAAAGGTTTCTTTTGCAACATCGAGAAATCTCAATCAAAAACTAACATTAACTTTTCATAGTTGGAGTTCACAATCATGTAAGATTTTGTAAATGACATAGTAATCACCTTTCGGCTGTAAAATTATTTATTTGTAAGACCCAATATTACAATTTCGTCTATGTGGCCATTATTGGGTGGAAATATAGCGCTTTAGTATATATTTAAATCTAAAAGCTAGTTTCATCCCAGTGTGTTCTTGATTACAACATCTTGTGTGTATTGCACTCTTTGAACTGCATTGCATTTATATTGCTCATATTCTGCTACATTTTTGCTCATACCCATAACACTGTACAGAGTAAATGCAGGGCTGTACTGAGGCCACGGCGAGATAGGCCCCTACCAACCACACAGGGGAATTAAAACTGTCCAAAAATGACACTTCAAGAATTAACCACGAAAAGTACATGGATTCTCCTACCCTATGTGTTCCTGTCTTCTGCCCGTAAGAAGAAGCCTTTCCCTCAGCCTGAAACTGTAAATGCTCACTGTTGTCAGAGTCTCATTTCGTTTAAGTGGCATCATAAAGCAGGGAAGGGAGAACGGAACGATGGAAGGAGTATATAGAGGGTCTATGTAAGGGAGATGTACTTGAGGGCAATATTTTGGAAATCGAAGTGGATGTGGATGAAGATGAAATGGGAGATCTGATACTGCGTGAAGAATTTGAGAGAGCACTGAAAGATCCAAATCGAAGCAAGGTCCCAGGAGTAGACAACATTACGTTACAACTACTGATAGCCATGGAAGAGACAGCCACGATGAAACTCTTCCATCTGGTGAGCAAGATGTATGAGATAGGCGAAATACCCTCAGACTTCAAGAAGAATATAATAATTCCAATCCCAAAGAAAGCAGGCGTTGACAGGTGTGAAAATTACCGAACTATCAGTTGAATAACTCATGGTTGCAAAATACTAAAACGAATTCTTTACAAACGAATGGGAAAACTATTAGAGTCCGGTCATGGGGAAGATAAGTTCGGATTCCATATAAATGTTGGAACACGCGAAGCAATACTGACACTACGACTTATCTTAGAAGATAGGTTAAGGAAAGGCAAACCTACGTTTCTAACATTTTTAGACTTAGAAAAAGCTTTTGACAATGTTGACTGGAATAGTCTCTTTTAAATTCTGAAGGTGGCAGGTGTGAAATACAGGGTGCGAAAGGCTATTTACAATTTGTACAGAAAACAGATGGCAACTGTAAGAGTCAAGGGGTATGAAAGGGAAGCAGTGGTTGAGAAGGAAATGAGACGAGGCTGTAGCCAATCCCTGATGTTATTCAATCTGTATATTGAGCAGGCAGTAAAGGAAACAAAAGAAAAATTTGGAGTAGGAATTAAAAACCATGGCGAAGAAATAAAAACTTTGAGGTTTGCCAAAGACATTGTAATTCTGTCAGAGACAGCAAAGGGCCTGGAAGAGCAGCTGAACCGAATGGGCAGTGTCTTGAAAGAGGGATATAAGATGAACATCAACAAAAGCAAAACAAAGATAATGGTGATGCTGAGGGAATTAGATTAGGAAATGAGACACTTAAAGTAGTAAACGAGTTTTGCTATTTGGGGAGCAAAATAACTGATGATTGTCGAAGTAGAGAGGATATAAAATGTAGACTGGCAATGGCAAGGAAAGCGTTTCTGAAGAAGAGAAATTTGTTAACAGCGAGTATAGGTTTAAGTGTCAGGAATTCGTTTCTGAAAGTTTTTGTATGGAGTGTAGCCATGTATGGAAGTGAAACATGGACGATAAATAGTTTGGACAAGAAGAGAATAGAAGCTTTCGAAGTGTGGTACTACAGAAGAATGCTGAAGATTAAATGGGTAGATCACATCACTAATGACGAAGTATTGAATAGGATTGGGGAGAACAGAAGTTTGTGGCACAACTTGACTAGAAGAAGGGATCGTTTGGTAGGACACGTCCTGACGCATCAAGGTATTACTAATTTAGTATTGGGGGGAAGCATGGAGAGTAAAAATCGTAGAGGAAGACCAAGAGATGAATACAATAAGCAGATTCAGAAGGATGTAGGTTGCAGCAGTTATTCGGAGATGAAGAGACTTGCACAGGATAGAGTAGCATGGAGAGCTGCATCAAACCAGTCTCTGGACTGAAGACCACAACAACAACAGCATCATAAAGAAATTATTTCGACCTAACAGTTGTCATATAGGTTAAATGTCAACAATGCGCTTGGTTAATACAGCTGAAGCCTACACAGCTAGTTCATGATTAGCAATGGATCTTTTCGCTACGGAATTATGAAATCTTAAATGTTTATGAGCAAGCGTGGTAGCATATATGGATACTATTTGACCAGAGACTTCCGATTTTTGCCTATTTCTGGCAAATAAGGACTAGAGTGAAATTGTTTAACATAGAGTGCTTCAAAGTATTTGATAGAGTAGTAAGTGTAGTGGGAAACAAATCTCACTTATCATGCACCTTTTCATCTCACTTTCATTTTCTGTCGAAAACGCCTTAAACGAGAGCGCTGTATTTTATTTCTAAAATTATAGAAAATTTTGGTGCCAAATAGCACAGAAATATTAATACAGCTGAGCTAGTTAACGAAACTGCAGCTTTCAAATTTTCGGAGAAAGATCTAATGAAGTGCACCATTAAGGCCAATTCACACTGTCTGTCACATCATTTTCTGTTCCACCAAAATATGCATTTAAAATGGGAGCATCCACACTGGCTGCCCCGTCATGTCACATCACATCACGGCACTGTCAAGGTTTCTCAGGAAGAAAGTGTTGGCAGCTGACGTCGTTTGTCCATTGTTACTCACATTACCCTGGCCTCATTTGTTTGTGATATGTGGTCATGCACAGATTTTCATATTTCGTTTCGTTACGGTTTTTGTGGTTGATATCGGTTGTTTGTTATTATTGTACAGATTTGTTATAAATCGTTTTGTTATTTGTTTTGTTAAAATTTACAATAATTGATGAAAGATTAATTGACACAGTTAAACAGCATTCTGAATTGCACTACATAAGCGTACTAAATTACTTGTCCTCTGCTACATTTACAAAGTGGATTTTTACACATACTAGTGCGATATTTAATATTTTATAATGAAACAGACTGCAATATGGCTGCGACCTGAAACAAAAAACGCACTGTGCGTTGAATCAAATTGATTAGTAAGTAGAATTTATTTTTGTGTTGTCATGCATTTGTAGTGTTTCACAAAGAAATTGAAAGAAACCTTCAGACATAGTAAGTTGTTTGTTTGAATGTATGTTTGTGGAAGGCGTATTTATTGTTAATTAGCTCTCTGGATTGTGTGTAAAACAGTTTTACAAGCATCAGTAGCAATATTTATGTGGTTTCACTAGCTAAGAATAAGGTACTTGAACTATTAAAAACCAAATACATCTTGATATGACATCAGAATAAAATATGACAATACAAGGTGCCTGAGCTGGAATACTAGGGAGAAAATCCAATTCCCTGAATACTGGGATGGCCTCCATGACATCAGAGTTTTGTCAGCAGATCCAAGCCTGTCTGCTGACATGTTTTCCGTCTGAGATCTATAGCCACTGCATCTCCTAACTCTAAGTTTGCTTTTTTCCACTCTATGTCTTTAACACCACACCAGGAGCAAAAGACTTTCACTCAGAGGTGTATAGTTACTTATAGAATTCCTGCATACTCCTTCTTCTAACTCCAGTTCCTCTAACGCGTCCTGGAGGCGATCCAGTGACAGTTCCATGCACACAGATGTCAAATGCATACATTAATTCAATTACCCAATCCAAAGTGGTGGCTATTGCTGTAGCCACACACTTTGTCCTAAGTTGCACTCCACATGTTCTACGTTTAAAACAGCTGCAGGGAGTAGGATCGTAACAACTTATCTTCGTTTAAACGTGCAGATACCAGACTGGGGAGAAGCCCCCTTGTCCTAAGTTTAACTTTGCATGAGCTATGTTTGAAAAACTGCAGGGGGTAGTATAGTAGCAATTCATCTTTGTTTAAACAAGCAAATACCAGGCCAAGGAGAGGTCCCCTTCATGCAGTCATAAAGTTTGTGATCAAGAAGGTTGTCGAAAGCTGCTACGAGTCCTGTCACTGCACACCACTGCTGATGTCAGAAGACAGGGCCACGGGGCTCGCTGTGGAGTGTAAGCCATGAGGGATCCCAAGGCAAAATTACTTCTACTTTAACCCAAACAGCAGGTAAGGAGTAACAGAAGTAGAACTGAGAAAGGAATGCCAGGACTGAGGAGCACTTCAGTGGCTCCAGCTGAGTCTGCTCAATAGCAAATGAGTCAGGATGGTTACTAGTGAGAACACAAGGAAATTTGCTCCAGTCAGGTATACTCAGCAGGAGCGAGAGGGAAATGCTAGGACAGCTAGTGAGAAGCACCAATAATCTGTAACCCACACATGCATACATTCTGGATGGAAACCGAAAAATCAAGACACGCACATTCGTCCTCCTGATGTTGGATACTTGTACACAGGCTCTGAAGGAGAAGAAGAAGTAGATTCAAGGACTGTGCTTATAAATTTCATCACACAAATATGGAAGGAGCAAATGGTGGTAGTAAGATAATCAGACACCTCAGAACAGTCAAACACGCCGACTTATATGTGGAAGCCATGTAGCATTAACATTTGAGAATGAAGCGTACTATTACATATTTACAAGCTGAATCACACCCACCAAATTGCAACAAATACTTATGACAGGAAAGTATGATATTTTCTATGAGAGTAAGGTTCTGCACCATACTTGTACATCGTTTTTAAAGACGAAAAACTGAACTGCCACCACCAAAAGAATGCAGAGCTAACTGATGGCAGATGACTGTAGCATAGCCCACCAGCACAGCATAGGTTGCTAGTTCCATCTGGTGGAAGGAGTATGAACGCTATGCCTCGACTATGTAAGCAGAGGGTTACGGGAATGATGTGTGAAAGCTCAACTTACCGCGTAGCATCACACATGATTCATGCTCGTTGGCCATGCTCCATGTTTCTGCATATCGACAGTGACCTGCAGGCCAGCACATGCAGCTCCACTGGTCATTCACGGCCAGATGACACAGCCATCCAAATTTTCCATCATGACACAGAACCTTTACAGTACATACTTAACATCAGCCACCTTCATTGGATTTATAAACGGTGTCAGGCGCCATACATACAGAAAGTCATTGAATTTTCAAGTCAATTTTACGGTGAAATCAGCAAATAATGTATTGAAAGCGACACCATCGAGGTTTGTGAAAGAACAGAGTGAGCCCCCCACATTTAAGAACAACATGAAACTGTAGGAACCTGATAATCTAGCATGCACAGTGATCTGTCAATGCCAGATTAGCAGATAAGCCAGATTATTAGGATCATTTTTAAAAACTTGGTTTAAAAATGGGATATAACCAAAACCTATAAATTCAACATACAAAAACAAGTAACAGGAGAGATCTAGACTTTTAACTGAAGCAGGTTCTGACATCAATTTTTCAGTATAGTTGAAGATGTGATATTAAATTCACTCATAATATTATTTTGGTTTTCACCTTTTTCCAATTTTCATACGATGCTCTGTTTTTTATTGGATTGTCAGCATCACATGTTTGCGTACTGCCATTTTAGGCACAGTTTTGCTACAAAAGCATAACATATTCACGGTATGTAAATTCGAACTTTTTACTGTGGCGTAGTGTATTTGACAGCCATACAAGGAGCTAAATATTGTTACAGTACAATGACTTTATTAAATAAATATTAAACAAAACCACACAGCACTGATACAAATGTAAGTACCGTCATGTAAATTTGGGTCTAGTGAAAGAAGAATCGTTGATCCTAGCATAAAGCTAACAATGAAACTGGCTAATCTTGGCAAGAATAATCGCTCAGTGAGGCAGACAATTGTTACTGAGTGCCCTGAACGGTTGCGATAGTTCTCGAAGGCATCTGACTGCATTGGCAATTGCTCCAAACTAAAAATACGGGTAAATCTCTGATGCGCGCCGAACTGTTGGGTCTACCAGATTATCGCAGTCTTACTGTATTTGCTAGGAACTCATCAATTCATTCATAATTCTGTAATAAACATTCTGTATTTCGCTCATGTTATCTTGGAACTCGACATTGAGTTTTTCTGTGTTGGCCCACTACTTTTTAACATCGTGATTCTGTGTTACATGGATTAAACAAGCTGTTGTTAGGTTGAAAGATAAGGAATACGTGTTGTTGTTATTCTGTCTCCAGTAAGGGCATAAAACGTTTTCCAAAAATGTACAGCCGGCTAGAGTTAGCAATAGACCTCCAGTTGTATGAATCACCTCGATACTTCACACCGGACATTTTACATTTCTACTATAACTTCAAATTCACAGAACAGGCGTAGTTCTGACATATGTTGGTACTATTCATTGAATTATGACGTTATCTTTCTTGAGAATCACACATGTGCACAGAAGGTGGTACCGCAGAACATGTAATGCGAAAATGGTGACGGTGATTTAATGCCGTCCAACAGTCCTTAAACATACTCCAGCTAGCAAGTTTATCACGCTACAGTTGTAACTTTATGAGTTTGAATTTACTACCATGGACACCAAACACAACATTAATTCTGTCTGACACAGTCCATTTATATGTTCCCAAAGGTGCAAATAGAAATTGTTTACGAAATTCATGTCTGATTACTGCTCAAAAACTGTGGTATATTCACATCATCCGCTATAAATTGATCTTCAGCGATGGTAGACACGATGCGACGAAACAGTGATGTCTTACAAGAGCAATAATCTGTTCCTCCTTATCCATGACACTTTAACAGAAATAACAGTCACCAGTGCTAGAACACAGCGCATATCAACACTTTCTGTTCTAACAAATACTTGACAACATAATTAGAGAGCAATTAAGATACATTCAGGAGATAAAAGTCAGGGGATACCTTCTAATGTCGTGTCGGACCTCGTTTTGCCAGACATAGTGTATCAATTCGATGTGGCATGGCCTGCACAAGTTGTTGGAAGTCCCCTGCAGAAATACTGAGCCATGCTGCCTCTATAGCCGTCCATAATTGCGAAAGTGTAGCCGGTACAAGATTTGGGCATGAACTGATGTCTTGATTATGTCCCATCTCGGCCAGTCTGGGGGGCCCAATCAATTGCTCTCATTGTGCAGAATGTTTTTCGTACTAGTTGTGAACAGCTGCGGCTCGGTGACGTACGTTGCCATCAATAAACAGTTCATCATTGTTTGGTAACATGAAGTCCATGAATGGCTGAAAATGGTTAACAGGTGGCTGAACATAACCATTTTCACCCAATAATCGGTTCAGTTGGCACAGACGACCCAGTCTATTCCATGTAAACATATCCCACACCAATATGTAGCCACCACCAGCCTGCACACTGCCTTCTTGACAATGTGGGTTCATAGCTTTGTGGGGTCTGCACCACACTCGAAACCTACTATTAACTCTAACGAATTGAAATCAAGATGCAGCTAAACAGAACACAATTTTCCAGTCCCCTAGGGTCCAACCAATATTGTCATGAACACAGGGGAGGTGCTGCAGTCCTCTGCCGCCAGAGTCCATTAACGTCAAATTTCGGTGCACTGTCCTACCGGATACGTTCGTCGTACGTCCCACATTGATTTATGTGGTTTTTTCATGCAGTGTTGCTTCTTTGTTAGCACTTACAACTCTACATGAACGCCACTCCTCTCGGTCGTTAAGTGAAGGCCGTCTGCCATTGAAATGTCCGTGGTGAGAGGTAAAGCCTGAAATTTGATATTCTCGGCACACTCTTGACACTGTGGATCTCGAAATATTGATTCCCTAACGATTTCCATAATGGAATGTCCCATGTTCCCACGCGCCTAGCTCCAACTGCCATTCTGCGTTCAAAGTCTGTTAATTCCCGTCATGCGGGCACAATCATGTCAGACACCTTTGCACATGGATCACCTGATTACAATTGACAGCTCTACGAACGCACATATCCCATGACTTTTGTCACCTCATTGTACATCAAGCATAGATTGAATCTCTCGAAAGCGATGCAATGCTAGAAATATGCAGTCCATCTGCAAAGAAACCCATGATGAAATGAGGAGCAAAGGAATATGTCGCGAGATTAGTTGACAGCCAAGGCTCTGACTTTGCCATTAGACAAAATGTAATCCCAGGAGCCTTTTTTGTAAATTCGTAAACTGTATGAAGTGTAATTTTAGGAATTAATTAGCTAGGAGACATTTTGTGCACTGGAAGTGCGATAGAAGAGATTGAATGCACTGAATAATAGGTATGTGGTCACTATACATAAACAGTAGATAAACATTAGTTTTGAGACGAACACTGAGGTGACTTAAAATTACCTATTGCTCACTTCCCGACAACACTATCAAGCATTTTGCACATACATGTGTACATTGTTAGGGCTGATAACAAACACTGTGACCAAGATTATTTCCTCACAGCCATTTATTGTTTTACCAGATGGCCAGAAGTCGTCGCAATACATGACAGATCAGCTGAGCTGGTTCATGAGCGCACTCGTGAAATCAGATTGGCGTTCTGTAAGACATAACTACAGATTGCTGGAGCCAATCTGAAAGTCAGCCATGCATAACTGCGTAGCTGTGTGGCTGTAACCATCTCCGCATCCACCCACCCAGCAATGGAATGGTAGAATGATTTCACTGCATGCTCAAAACTGTCTTAATGTGCAGCTCATCATTAGGGTCCAAAGTATGGTCCCCAGTCCTACTCACATTAAGAACAACAGTGAAAGAGGAGGGCATCGAAACTTAGATTCACCATTGTTTAAAATTATTGTATCTCTGATTGTACCAAGCTAGAAAGTGGGTAGGCTGGCATTATTGTTCAGTGATGGATGATCAACAAATAAATCTTAGGAGGATTTCTAGTTTCAAATAGAGAACTGTTAATGAAGGGACACAAGTAGTTTCCAGTCGTTTCCTTATGGTACCGAACAAGCTGCTTCCAACTCATCTTATTCAGTTCCTGAAAAATTCTCAAAACACAAAATAATTCACTTGTGTAAAATGGAGAGGAGAAAGGATCATAAATTAAAAGCGATTAATATGACTATGTGCAATTAATGACATTATTATTGGCCAGCACCAGGAGGTTACAAAATTACGTCCTGTTTCGAAGAGATCACAGCGGCAAAAGATACGAATGTAGAAGTAAGAAACATGAAGATCAGTTTTTTCATTTGTCAGCTAAGATATAACATAAGCATTTAACAGAGTCCCAGAAGCTTCGTTGGGAATGAAAATACTTTTGTAACTACAAGAAAGAGAGTTCACCGGTTTCCTTCTAAAACAGATAGACTTAACAAAACGCACTCAAAAAGAGCACTATTCTTTCTTTATCCACAGACTACCTTTTAATATCACTTAGGAGAAATAATGGTATACCATACAATACTCTCCCACACAGTTGGTCTACAGTGAGAAGCTGAGGGTTCTGGTAGAATTAATCACGCCATTACTGGCACAGCCTGTTGTCCACAAGATATGTACACAATATGTACACCAACTCATGATCAGAATTAGGAACATACAGCCTATGAACCCTGTCAGACCTGGAGACCAGAGTATGTTCTTGCACTGTCACCTGGAAAAACGTCACGGCTCCTTTCGCCATACCCTGTACCCCAGAGGGTAGTTGCAAGTGGAAGTCATAATTCGAAAATGAAAAAGCACTGTAAGACCACGTTCACCGTTGAGAGTGCTCTCCTTACTCTCCCACAATAGTGCAAGTTCCCCATATACTTGAGATACCCTGTTACAAACATAAGGGGGTCTGCTGTGGCGACATCACTAAGCCACTTCCCTACAATGAGTGAGCAAACGGGGTCTGATGTGGCGACATCACTAAGCCACTTCCCTACAATGAGTGAGCAAACGCGTCGCTGATTTTACAGAAGTATCTTTACTACACTCGGCATTGTTATAGTTGTTTCCTCTCCTTTCTTTTTGGTCTTATGCGAGTACAAATAAATGTTATTTGTTAAATAAGTGAGCAGTTAGTTCATGTGGATAAATACAATATAAGAGTTCCCGTATAACCTATAGTTATTAGGGAAATTAGTCAAACTGGTATTGTGATACATTATTTTCGTTAGTTTTCTTTTGGAGTGCTCTACTTCCTGATTTACTTACAAGTAAAGGCAAAGGTCCCGAGTTCGAGTCTCGGTCCGGCACACATTTTTAATCTGCCAGGAAGTTTCATATCAGCGCACACTCTGCTGCAGAGTGAAAATCTCATTCTGGAAACGTCCCCCAGGCTGTGGCTAAGCCATGTCTCCGTATTATCCTTTCTTTCAGGAGTGCTAGTTCTGCAAGGTACGCAGGACATCTTCTGTAAAGTTTGGAAGGTAGGTGACGAGGTACTGACAGAAGTAAAGCTATGAGGACGGGGCGTGAGTCGTGCTTGGGTAGCTCAGTTGGTAGAGCACTTGCCCGCTAAAGGCAAAGGTCCCGAGTTCGAGTCTCCGTCCGGCATACAGTTTTAATCTGCCAGGAGCGCACACTCCGCTGCAGAGTGAAAATCTCATTCTACTTACAAGTAGTTTACCAGGCCATATCTACGGTATAGTTCCAGTATTCGAATTTTGCATGGTCAACAAAGCTTTTTGCAATGTAGAAGATGTAGAATTGTTTCCACGTTTTAAGATACAATTTGGTTCATTTTACTCGTACTGCCTTTAGAAATAAGTGCTGGGATCTTAAATCTTCATCTATATTATTGCTGAAACAATCATTTGCCTCGTTAATACATTCCAATGCAGAAATATGTAAGTCCTTCAATAGGACTTACTTACATATAGCTCACCTATCGACATTATAGTCTTCCGTCGTTCTCATGGACGTTGTCTACAAAGGTAGGCCATGTGATCTTTGGTGCAAATTTCTTTACCGCGTTTTTTTTTACGAAAAGATCTCTGCTCACTGTGGCCAACATGCCACTGCAATACTTAAAATTTGCCGTTTAATGTCAAATAATGACATTGAATATTCCTGATCCTTCTAGCCTGTGTTGTACTGCAATTTGTAATCCGAGATAACGCTGAAAGTTGACATTGGTCTGTACAAAGGAGGAAACGTGTGTATCACACACTTTGGAGTTATAATATTTTTTTTGCGAGTCTATGCATTGCACGCAGTTGAGCTATTTTCACAGATATTCGCCAGGAGAATCAAGGATAAAAACTAATATACATACGCTCATACTTTATCATACCCTCTAACATATTTCTGAGTTATTTTTCAATCTTAATTTTTGTGCAGTTTTTAAACTCATGAAACTGAAGTCTAACACTGAACAGTGATACATCTAAGCTTAGAAGATTGGAAAAGGCAACAGACTTGACTGGCAATACCTCAAAATTTTCATTTTATATACTCCAACTTAATAGCAGAAAATTTTGAGAGCGTCAAATTGAAGTAGCGATGTGTAACACGCTATCAAGATTGTTATTTTGAAACTTTACTTCTGTTCATTGTAGGATCTGTGACTCAGTAGCACCAACCATTGAAGACAGTAAGACACCAAAACTTGAACGATGTATCTGTAAACAGTCGAAAGTTGTTTCTATTATTGGGAGAATTTGGTTAGGTTTGTGTATTTTGAATCAAAATATTTCTAGATGCCGCACACAGGTGGGAGACACCAAAAGCGGCAAGGAAATGGAGAAAACTTAATGCAGGCAAGTGATATTCATCCTAATTCAAAATTATTGCGGTCGACAACTACGTACTACTGTAGTGATAATAACGCAGACATACAACATATAAGTGTTGTCGAAGTTCTAGAGCCGTAAGTTGATCCTAACGACTCATATTAACGTAGTCGGGTTATTGCGGCTTTGTTTCAAGTGTGTCATCAAAGCTTTCTAGTGTTTATTGTACTTTGTTGACGATAATATAACCTCAAATTGTTTCGTTTCTCCGGTATTTGTACATGTTGTTATTGATTGATAGAGGGCCACGTTACCTCATGGTAAACTAGATTTGTGTTTTTTAACCCACAAATCAACAGATTTGTCAGTTATTGTATTTTTCATAAATAATCGCCGTTTTGAAGCGTAAATTGGAATCCACTGTGCTTGTTCTAAGAGGTGATCTGTATTCATGAACAGATACTGCAACCTAATTTAATGTTTTCTTTCTTTTCCCTTTCGTATTAATTCGCAAGCTCTTGGTTGTTAAATTTCCCGTGTAGTATTCTGGTAACTTAAATTTTTTGTCTTAGTTTAGGGGCTAAGGCCTATAAAATATGTGTATGATCTTGAGTCTTATTCTTATGTATTGGATCAAAATATTAACGTTTGAAGAAATTATGAATACGAAATAAAAATAGTGACTTTGAAACTGTATTTTCTTTATAGGTAATGTCAGGGAACATGACATTTTTACGTCTTTTTTAATTAAAATTAGGGAGTAATGCTGGAATGTTTATTTATTTTAATATTTCTGTTTCATGGATAGCCTGTTGTGTGAAGATTTGAGTATATAGAATCTGTATTCAGGGACTAATTTGTGATATTTATTTTACTCCATTGCAATGCCTCATCGAATTTCACTCCCAAGTGGTAGCAGTGTAACTTGCCAGAAGTGTTTCTCAAATACCGGGACATTACAACTCTTCTTGTGTGCTTTGGCGAGGAAAAAACTCTTTTATGAAGTCTTTTATGCATGGTTTGTCAACTAAGGAACAAACTAACTGTGTGACACTTCTGTGCTGAGTTATTTGAATGTTATGATATTTATGGTTAAAAAATAATATTTTTATTCGTTTTATTTAGCTTTGATATGGTTTGCTCACATTTGCATGGTGGTGTAAGCTATGTTTTGGTCCCCACCTTGCATTTTTTGATATGCCGCAAACATAAATGTTAGGTTGCACTGCTGTTATTTTATCGCCACCACCTTTATTTCTCTGTAACATTCATTGACTTAGTCAACTGACAACCAGATTGTCACTTTTCAACCTAACCTAGACCTTTGTTACTACAACCAAGATTTTGGGGCATAAACGAATTAGGCCATAGTCAAGAAAGTGTGTGTGGTGGCTTTCATGTAATCTCTGGGACATGAGCTCCAGGTTTGCAAAATTCTTCCATTAATAGAATATTTTTTTAGAGTATTCAGACTGGGGGGGGGGGGGGAGGGGGGCATCTTCCCTTATTAGTGTGTACAAACTGTGAAGCAAGTCATGGCTTATGGGGTGAGTAAAGACATACAAATACAACACAAATTCAGGATGTTCTTTGTCCAGATATGCTTCACCTGGTAGATTCTGATATCATCAGTCATTCCCATTTTTCAATAATGATCTTCTTTGCCTGTGCCATTTCTTGTGAAATAATCTGCAAAAGTTTGCCCACAGATCAATCCATGGGCAGGTGTGGGTATATGAAAAAATTAGTGCAGATGAGTATGTCTACAAAGGAAGTAGATATCCTTTGTTGATAGTTTGGATTTGATTGTGTCCGTGCCCACAAGGTTTTTTTTAATGATAGAATTTTTTCACACCCATTAGTAGACTACCTGATAGTGCACTGATGGACCAGTGGTGTTGTGAACATGGCAGAGGTATAAATCTTAGGAAACAACTTATGGATGATATCACTAACAACACAAAAGTATTAGCAAAACAAACATCATCCTCAATGGTTCAGTCTTCACCAGACTGATAAAGATCTAATAAACAGCATGATGTAAGCCACAATCCTGAACAACTAAACCACATACTGTCAAAAAGCACGTAATCAACATCTACAACTCGAGCATACAAACAAAAAACACTACTGACCTAAGTATGTGATATATGGTGTCACACTTCAAAGAATATACTGATGGCTTGCATTGTTCACTAGACTCTAATTTTTAAATCTGGCACTTGAGTAATATATGCTTATGACCCCTGATGACACATTAAAGAATCACCAAGATGAACATGTGTTTTTGCATCTTTTCACTGATTCATCGTAATTTGGTTGGCCGCTTAAGGTACACTGCGTTAAGCGTAATTTTTGTTGTTCTAGGATGCTAGCCACTTGATGAGTTGGGCATTTGTTCATGTTTAAAGCTTCAGTCAGTGTTAGTCACTAATACAAATGTAAATAAAACAAAAAGAAATTTTACTGTATTTAATTACTGCCATCATGAAAATATACTATTTAAACCTCTGATAATTGTTTGAATGACTAACTGAAACTAGTCAAAATAGATCAACACTGAAGGATTGCAGTCTGAAGCAAGGTTGACAGGCACACAATTTAAAATGATACTTACACATCTTTAACTGTTTGGTACTTCCAAATAATAATTTTGTCTGGGGGGAGGTGGTGGGGGTGGGGGTAAATAATTGGATATTGTGTTAGGGCCCTGAAGATAAGGAAAAATGTTCTAATGCTATACGTATCATTATTATTGCTATTGTTATTAATATTATTTTTAGTGTTATTTTCATTGTCGCATATAAAATTTCCATGTTCATTTATTATATTTCATTTCAGTACTGTCTACATATGTTACAACATTTCCTCACTGACACAAATGTCCATTTTTGAAATGAATAAATAGAAATGATTAACTACCACAAATTTATAGCTCAATAGCTCAAGCTGTTTTTTAAAGGAACTAAATTTCATCACACATTGTTGCCCAGGACTGGAAGAACTGAGTCGCAGTCTTCAACTGTTTCTCTTTATATTTTTAATGAATAATATCGCCCTCAGTATTCTTTGTGCCCTCAAATTCGCAGTTTCCCATCCAAACACCCTAAGGAATTTACTTGTCCATCCCTATGATACTCCTTATTCTAACCGCATGCCCTATGGGTCATATGTATGTGCAGGTCACAAGCATGAGGTCGTCCCCTGCATCAGCCCATTTATCATTTCAGAGCTGTCACTGACACATCCTACTTCACCATAGGCAAGTGCTATGAAAGCAGTTGTTTCATCTACTAACTTTATTGTAACCACTCGACAGCTACCTGTACATGGGCACTGCCCAACTAGGATCAGCAGACAACCATACCAGCCAGTACCCCCTGCGGGTCCAGGGTAAGAATAGGCCCGAGGTATTCCTGCCTGTCGTAAGAGGTGACTAAAAGGAGTTTCAACCGTTTCGGCTTTCCATGTGATGGTCCCCCTTGGGGTTTGACCTCCATTTTTCAAAATTCTACAGAAGTACGAGCCTTTTGGGGAAGGACGCCTTACGTGGTGTACCACTGGTCCTCAGTGCACTAAGACCTTGGCACTCAGCATTGTACCGGCGTTGTAACCATACCCACTATTCCTCAAATTGGGCCTAAACGCCTGATGGGTTGTACAAGTTACGCCCATAGTGCATCCCTATCTGCACCTACGATCATGATGGACTTTCCAAGGCACCAGAAATCCAGCACGGTAGCCAGCCCGTTGTGGTGGGGTCGTCATGTACCCTCTAGGTTGTAGCCCCCTGACAACACAGGGATCGTACTGCCGATACCTGAGCTGCACCCTCCCCACGTCGGCCAAGGAGTAGATGCCCGTCTCCTTGGGGCATCAGGACACCCGGCAACGGTCATCATGCCAGGTGGCCCTTGCTGAGGCTGGGTGGCGCCTGTGGGGAGAGCCCCTGGTCGGAGTGGATGGTATCGGGGCGGACGTTTCGCAGATGAAACGTCAACACGTATCAGGTCGCTCTGCGGCCGAGTCTTTCAAAGGGAAAGGTACTGTCTCTGGTTCTGGTTCTCCTGCCCTTTCCCCCTTGGCCACTCCCTGGGAGGAGGGACAGGCCCACCGGCATGGGGCGAAGTACTTCCCCCGCTATTTGGTCTGTTCTCGAACCGATGGGGGGACGTTCGCCACCTCCAAGCCCATGTTCTTTGTTCAGCACATTGAGGACATCTTCGGGGAAATCGAGGCTCTCAGTAAGATGCGTTCGGGGTCCGTTCTTATAAAGACCACCTCCGCCACACAGTCGGCGGCGCTCCAGGCGTGCGACCGCCTAGGGGACATCCCAGTGTCCATTGTCCCGCATCTGGCACTAAATAGGACGCAGGGGGTTATTTTTCATCGGGACCTCCTGCTGCAATCTGATGAGGAGCTCAGGGCCATCCTGGAGCGCCGAGGCGTGCATTTCGTCCGGCGAGTCCAGCGCGGCCCCAAAGACCGTCGCATCGACACCGGGGCCTTTATCCTCGCCTTCGAGGGGGACGTTCTCCCGGAGAAGGTAAAGGTGATGTGCTACCGGTGCGACGTGCGACCTTACGTCCCGTCTCCTATGAGCTGTTTCCGTTGTTTGCGCTTTGGGCACGTGTCGTCACGGTGTGAGCTTTGTGGCGATTGTGGACGTCCTCTTCGTGAGGAACATACATGCACCCCACCACCTCGGTGTGTTAATTGTCCTGGCATCCACTCGCCTAGATCCTTAGACTGCCCCGCTTATCAGAAGGAGAAGAAGATACAAGAACTCAAAACTTTGGATCGTCTCTCTTATTCTGAGGCCAGGAAGAAGTATGACCGCCTCCATCCCGTGCCGTTGACCACTTCGTTTGCCTCAGTTGTGTCCACTCCTTCTGCGGTATCCTCACCCCTATCCTGTCCCCCCTCCGCCTCCTCCCCCCATCCGGGGTCTATGCCTCCGCCTCCCAAATCCTCCTCCCCCGTGGCCCCCGCCCCCTCTGCCCCAGGGGCCATCCTTCCTCCTCCACCCCCCCCCCCCACCCCCGCCGCCTGAGAAGCGATCCTCTTCTCAGACGTCCATCGGGGAAACGTTCCGAACCCCAGCTTCCGAGGTCCGGCGTTCCAAAACGGACCCCGCGCGTGAGGACCTTCTTCGGGTCCAGCCCACCATCCCTGTGCCTCCTCGGACTTCCAAGAAGGCCTCCAAGAAGAAGTCTCTATCCCCCTCTCCACCCCGGCGCGTTTCATCTGACGCTCCATCCGTGAGTCGCTGCTCCCGGCCGTCCTCAGTTTTGCCGGGACACTCTGCTGCCAGGTGCTCAGCTGGCCTCTCGTCGGCAAATGATGCTGCCCCTCCTACACAACCCGGGACAGCGGCCGCTGCTGGCGACGACTCGATGGAACAGTATCCGCCTCCCGCCGGTTGTAGCGTTGTTCCCTCGAAACCTGGCCCTCTGCGGCCGTCGAGGTGACCAGCTCTTCCCCCGTCTCATTCCCCCTCTTTTTTGACTAGCGATGGCCTTGTTACATTGGAACATAAGAGGTATTCGATCTAATCGGGAGGAATTACAACTGCTGCTCTGCCTGCACTGTCCGCTTGTCCTTGGTCTCCAGGAATCCAAGTTGCGCCCGACTGACCGTATTGCCTTTACCCACTATACCTCGGAGCGGTATGACCTCACCCCTGTGGACGATATCCCAGCTCATGGTGGGGTCATGTTGCTCGTTCGGGACAATGTCTATTACCATCCCATCCCATTGACCACCCCACTCCAAGCAATAGCTGTCCATATTACTCTTTCTGCTTTTACTTTTTCAGTTTG
The DNA here is from genome assembly GCF_023864345.2 of Schistocerca serialis cubense. NCBI lineage: Eukaryota > Metazoa > Arthropoda > Insecta > Orthoptera > Acrididae > Schistocerca > Schistocerca serialis. The sequence continues at coordinate 261,502,827 of NC_064638.1, read as the reverse complement.
TACCATCTACACTCCATCGTCATCCGCAGTTAGGCGGGCTGACATGATGCACCTGATTGTTCAGCTTCCTCCGCCGTTTTTATTGTTTGGCGACTTCAATGCCCATTATCCCCTTTGGGGCTCTCCTGCATCCTGCCAAAGAGGCTCACTCTTGGCAGATGTCTTCAACCATCTCAATCTTGTCTGTCTCAATACTGGCGCCCCGACTTTCCTCTCGGACTCTACTCATACCTACTCCCACTTGGACCTCTCAATCTGTTCTACCACTCTTGCCCATCGGTTCGAGTGGTATGTCCTTTCTGACACCTATTCGAGCGACCACTTCCCCTGTGTCGTTCATCTCCTGCACCACACCCCATCCCCACGTCCTTCGAGCTGGAACATACCGAAAGCTGACTGGGGACTTTACTCCTCCCTGGCGACCTTTCTGGACCACGATTTTCTCAGTTGTGACAGTCAGGTCGAATACCTCATGGCTGTTATCATCAAAGCTGCCGAACGTTCCATTCCTCGTACTACCTCTTCTTCACGTCGCGTTTCCGTCTTCTGGTGGAATGAGGCTTGTAGAGACGCTATCCGTGCTCGACGACGTGCTTTACGCACCTTTCGCCGCCATCCTACGTTGGCGAATTGTATTGGATACAAACGACTCCGAGCGCATTGCCGTAGAGTCATCAAAGACAGCAAAAAAGCTTGTTGGGCCTCTTTCACCAGCTCCTTTAACACTTTTACTCCCTCTTCTGTCATCTGGGGTAGCCTGCGCCGGCTGTCGGGCATTAAGGCCCACTCCTCGGTACCTGGCCTGACCTCAGGTAATGAGGTCCTTGTTGATCCTGTGGCTGTCTCCAACGCCTTCGGCCGGTTTTTCGCGGAGGTTTCAAGCTCCGCCCATTACCACCCTGCCTTCCTTCCCAGGAAAGAGGCAGAAGAGGCTCGGCGACCTTCCTTCCACTCGCTGAATCTGGAAACTTATAATGCCCCCTTTACTATGCGGGAACTCGAACTGTCCCGGTCCTCTGCTCTGGGGCCAGATGCCATTCACGTTCAGATGCTGGCACACCTTTCTCCGGCGGGCAAAAGCTTCCTTCTTCGTACCTACAATCGCGTCTGGACCGAAAGTCAGGTCCCCATGCGTTGGCGTGACGCCGTCGTTGTTCCTATACCCAAACCCGGGAAGGATAGACACCTTCCTTCTAGTTACCGCCCCATTTCTCTTACAAGCTGTGTCTGTAAGGTGATGGAGCGCATGGTTAATGCTCGGTTAATCTGGATTCTTGAATCTCGACGGCTACTTACCAATGTCCAATGCGGCTTTCGTCGCCGCCGCTCCGCTGTTGACCACCTTGTGACCTTGTCACAAACGGTAGCCGTGTTCTTCGATTTGGAGAAGGCTTATGATACCTGTTGGAGAGGAGGTACCCTCCGCACTATGCACAGGTGGGGCCTACGCGGTCGCCTGCCCTTCTAGGGCTCATGTTGGACAGGAAACTTTGTGTTGGTCTCCGCATGTCTCTTATTTGGCGGCCCGTTGTACACGTTCCCTTAATGTCCTCAGAGTTCTTAGTGGTTCATCTTGGGGAGCGGATCGCACTGTCCTGCTTCGCTTGTATCGATCCATAGTCCGATCGAAGCTGGATTATGGGAGCTTCGTCTGCTCGGCCATCCCTCTTACGCCGTCTCAACTCCATGCACCATCGGGGGTTACGTCTTGCGACCGGAGCCTTCTACACTAGTCCTGTCGATAGTCTTTATGCTGAAGCTGCTGAATTACCATTGACCTACCGGCGCGACGTACTGCTGTGTCGGTATGCATGCCGGCTGTTGTCTATGCCCGACCACCCCTCTTACCAGTCCTTCTTCGCCGATTCTCTCGACCGTCAGTACGGGTTGTATGTGTCTGCCCTGCTGCCCCCCGGAGTCCGCTTCCGTCGCCTGCTTCGACAATTGGATTTTGCCCTCCCTACCACCTTCAGAGAGGGTGAGAGCCCGACACCACCTTGGCTCCAGGCTCCGGTTCATATTTATCTCGACCTCAGCTCACTCCCGAAGGAGGGTACTCCGGCTGCAGTGTATTGCTCACGGTTTGTCGAACTTCGTGCTCGACTTGCCGGTCACACCTTTATTTACACCGATGGCTCCAAAACTGATGATGGTGTCGGCTGTGCCTTTGTCGTCGGGGCTGCCACCTTTAAATACCGGCTCCTCGACCAATGCTCCAGCTTTACGGCCGAGCTTTTTGCTCTCCATCAGGCCGTTCAGTATGCCCGCCGCCACCGCCATTCATCGTATGTCCCCTGCTCTGACTCACTCAGTGCTCTTCAGAGCCTTGGAGCTCCCTATCCGGTCCATCCCTTGGTTCAACAGATACAGCAGTGCCTCCATTCTTTTGCTGATAATGGTTCTCCTGTCAGCTTTCTGTGGGTTCCCGGACATGTAGGAGTGCCTGGGAATGAGGCTGCAGATGCTGCAGCCAAGGCTGCAGTCCTCCTGCCTCGGCCAGCCTCCCATTGTTTCCCGTCATCTGATGTTCGTGGAGATGTTTGTAAGAGGCTTGTGTCGTTGTGGTGGGATGCTTGGTCATCCCTCCAAGGAAACAAGCTCCGGGCAGTAAAACCGCTCCCAACTGCTTGGACAACCTCCTCCCGACCGTCTCGGCGAGAAGACGTCCTTCTGACCAGGTTGTGGATTGGGCATTGCCGGTTTAGCCACCGCTACCTGCTCTCCGGTGACCCAGCCCCGCAGTGCCCTTCTGGTCAGGCATTAACAGTGCGCCATGTTTTATTGTCGTGTCCCCGCTTTAGTCAATCTCGTGTTGTCCTGTCCCTGCCATCTACTTTACCTGATATTTTAGCTAATGACGCTCGAGCAGCTGCTCGTGTTCTGCGTTTTATAACTTTGACTGGCTTGTCCGAAGACATCTAACTTTTTTACTTATTTTATCTGCATCTTTGTCAAGCCTTTCTGGTGTCCCCCCCTCCCCTTGAGTTTACTAGATTCCATGTGCTCTAACACCTGTGACTGGGCGCTAATGGGAAAAAAAAAAAAAAAAAAAAAAAAAAAAGACCATACCATACAGTAATGGAAGACACTGCTCATCAAAACGTTGACTTCCTCGGAATTGTCATGTCCCCCTCCTCACCCAAAATCGGTTATTCTGGCCTGCAGGTGGAAACTATCCCTCCAGTACATCTGCTATTTACTGAGCCCCTGATCTTAATCTCCTCTAGTCTAGGTTCTCGACATGTATCTCTGTTCCCTGTCAGTTCCACCCTCAAGCCCCCATCCCATCTTAACACTTCACCTTGTACTTTATTTCCTCATCCTAGCTCACTTGTATCTTGCTTCATTTTACACACATCAAAAAAAGTTTTGCATCATCCCAGTTCCCAGAACTCCTGAAGATAGACATTGACTGTGGATATTGTATCGCAGACACAGCCCCATTGACTGTTCAGAGATGTCACTAAACCTGCCCAAAGATGTAAATGATCAATGAGCAGGGCCTATTAGACGGAGGAGGTCCAACAGCAGATCAGTTCCATTCATTCCACCAGGAAGGAGGTACACAGCTCGTGCCATCTGTAGTACAACCATGCCTAGATGGACAATACCACTGTTCAATTGTGTCCGCATTGTTACTTTGTGCCAGGAAGGGCTCTCAACAAGGGATGTGTCCAGGCGTCTTGGAGTGAACCAAAGCAATGTTGTTCGGACATGGAGGAGATACAGAGAAACAGGAACTGTCGATGACAGGCTTTGCTCAAGCCGCCCTAGGCCTACTCCTGCAGTGGATGACCGCTACCTACGGGCTATGGCTTGGAGGAACCCTGACAGTATCGCTACCGTGTTGAATAATGCTTTTTGTGCAGCCACAGGACGTCGTGTTACGACTGTGCGCAGGAGGCTGCATGATGCGCAACTTCACTCCCAACATCCATGGCGAGGTCCATCTTTGCAACCATGACACCATGCAGCGTGGTACAGATGGGCCCAACAACATGCCGAATGGATCACTCAGGATTGGCACCATGTTCTCTTCACCGATGAGTGTCGCATATGCCTTCAACCAGACCCGATCAGGCTGAATGCCTTAGATGCACTGTCCAGCGAGTGCAGCAAGCTGGAAGTTTCCTGCTGTTTTTGGGTGGCATTATTTGGGGCCGATGTATGCCGCTGGTGGTCATGGAAGATGCCTTAATGGCTGTACAATACGTGAATGCCATTCTCCGACCGATAATGCAATCATATCGGCAGCATATTGGCAAAGAATTTGTCTTCATGGACAACAATTCGTGCCCAAATTGTGCATGTCTTGTGAATGACTTCCTTCAGGATAACAACATTGCTTGAATAGAGTGGCCAGCATATTTTCCAGACATGAACCCTGTTGAACATGTCTGGGATAGATTGAAAAGGGCTATTTATACACGACGTGACCCACCAACTACTCTGAGGGATCTACGCCAAATTGCCATTAAGGAGTGGGACAATCTGGACCAACAGTGCCTTGATGAACTTGTGGATAGTATGCCACGACAAATACAGGCGTGCGTCAATGCAAGAGGATGTGCTACTGTGTATTAGAGGTACCAGTGTGTACAGCAATCTGGACCACCATCTCTGAAGGTCATGGTGATACAACAATCAATGTGTGGCTTTCATGAGCAATAAAAAGGGTGGAAATGATGTTTATGTTGATCTCTATTCCAATTTTCTGTACAGGTTCCAGAACTCTCAGAACCGAGGTAATGCAAAACTTTTTTTGATGTGTGTATGTTTCACTTAGTTTGGAACCATCACCCCACTTTTCCCTCTACTACCGTATCCATTTCTCAATACAGGTTCATATCCTTATGGGGTATAACTATTCGTGTCCAGGACAATCTCCTAGGCCTCCGTCCAGTCTTGGCATCACCAAGAGGTGATCATCGTTGAGAAATATTGGACCTGTGTCCACGTAGGAGTGAGGAAGGAAACACACTCCACCTAGCAGAGTGCCATTACAGGAGAGAATTCGCACCCTGCACCACCAATCCGGAGTAGTGGCGAGCAGCTATCATGTGATTCCTCCCTCAAACTCCTAATTACCCACACACATAGTGTACACAGGGGGTGGGGAGTGGTAGGTAGATTCATTGTTAGTAGTTCGGGAAACAAACAACATCTACTGAGGTGACAATCCTTCTGTGGCAAATAAATCAGCCATTCAAAATATTTTTAAAGACAAATTTAAAATTACTCTTGGACATGATGGGCTACCTGTTGACTTCTGTAACATTCTGTAAGTCACATGTGTCTCCGGATTATTGCAAGTAGGAAGCATCTTGGCGAAATTGGTCTTCAATTGTTGAGTTCTGATTTGGAATATTCCAGGGTACCAGGCTTGGAGGTGGTTGGGATCCTCAGTGCTCCATAATTGGGTGATCTAGGCATGCTATCAGCAGTCTCAATTAGACTTAATAGTAGAACTTCTTGTTTTGCAGAGAGCAGGAATCTTAGCATAATGATCCAGATTGCAATTATTGTACAAACACTATAAAAACTGACAGGGTGGAGAGGCAAAACAATCATTGACAGGCAATCTTTGGTGAACCTGCTGCATCCCAGTCATAGCACACTTCCCTAGATATATTGGGTTGCAGTTAGATTGACTAGTTTCATGGCTGTTTGAGGATAGGAAACAGAAAATTTAAATCAAAAATTCCAATCATCCAGTTGCATAAGCTTACCCCTGGTAGGCATCAACGCTCATCCAGACAGGGAAACTAAAGAGGCCAGACATCTAGACTAATCTACATCTACACTCTGCAAACTACTGTGAATTGTATGGCAGAGGGTATGTCCCATTGTACCAGTTATTAGAACTTCTTCCCAAGCCATTCAAGTAAGGAGTGCAGGAATAATGATAGTTTGAATGCCTCTGTGTGTGCTGTAATTATTCTAATATTGTCCTCTACTGTGAATGCTGTTGTCAGATATGGAATGAGTTGATTGACATTCGTAAGCAACTGGAAATTGTCTAACTACAGTCTAATGGTTGGCAGCTACTGCAGATTGGTTTGTTGGAAGAGCTCCTGAGAGGCATGTACTTGTGGTACTGGTACCAAAGATACCTCAAGTATTACCATCTCCTGTGGATCCTGTCTCCGTTACAGAAAGTATGGGCCTGTCATTACTCATCCACTTGACTGTGAGTGGCGTTTCAATGGTAGAGCTACACATCCTGTGCAGGATGGATGGGGGCCAGGGAGGACACAGGGTGTTATACCGATTCCTCTAATCAATAAGTTCAAGGTGCTGTCTTTCACTGAAACTGAAACTGAGCCAGTGGGACTACCTTTACCTATTTTGGGGAAACCTGTTTAGTCCCGTGTCAAGAGGAAGCAAATACAAAAGGGTATGAATTAAGGGTCTATTAATCATTGGCAATTCAAATTTATGGAGAACGATGTTACCCCTTGGAGGAACAGCAGCAGGGGATAGGAAAGGACACCTGGTGCACTCAGTGTGTGTGTGTGTGTGTGTGTGTGTGTGTGTGTGTGTGTGTGTGTGTGTGCACAGCATTGGCCCCAGAACTGATTGTCTCCCCTTGGTTCTGAGTCAAACGGAAGGACTGAATCAGAGACTTCGAAGTTTCTGTGACAGGCTAGGCTTGGCTTCCTGGACTGGCAGCATAGGGTTGATAACTGTACGGTGTGCATTACACATAAGAGGTAGATGGCTGTGTGAGGGATGCACACAAAAGTTTTTTAGATTATGTAACTCTTCATTCAATCCATATACCTGTAAGAAAGCGAGAAGTATCAGTCTAATCTCAAAAGAAATGCCTCCCACAGGTGACAGTATTAAAATCCAAGTGGTTAACTGCTGATGCATTGACAACAAAGTGGCTGAGTTCAAAGTGATCTTGGGAAGCACTGAAGCTCATATGATACTAGATACTGAAAGCTGGTTGAAACCTGAAATTTATAGCAGTGAGATTTATGCGGAAAATTTTAACATATATCAAAAAAATAAGCTAATGTGAAAGGGAGGTGATGTATTTGTCACAATGGACAAGACACTCAAAACTACCAAGATAGAAATTGAAGAAATTGGGCAAGGCTCAGTATCAGGGGGAGGGCAAAAAATGGTAATTTGATCCTTCAATCTCCCACCAGACTTGTCTCCTGATGTAGCCAAGAACTTCAGAGAAAACCTCATTTTACTTGTACGCAAGTTCCCCAATCGTTGATTTGATTTTGGCAGGGAAGCTAAAACAGCTTTGGTCTAACCCGCCACTGCCTGCACTGAAACCGAGTTCATTGTACAGTATCGCTCCCTATATATCTAGTAAAGCCAACCAGTGCTCTTAAATGGTGCAAGGAGTCCCTTTACATTTCTTTCTTAGACACAATTTCTTCAGGTCTAGTTGTCACAAAAATTCTGTGTCTCTTGCTCTCTAATGCCATGCATTCGAAGATTAGGTGTGATGCAGTTTCTTCACTCTCATTACAGATCCTATATTTAGGGTCTTCTTCCATTATACCCATTGTATGTAGGTGTGTTTTTGAAATTACCATGGTTGGTCATCAGTCCAACCATGAGTTTAATCTCTTTCCTGTTCAAGCCCAGGATTACAGAGCTTCTTTTAAAACACATGCTTTGGCATCATTACCTTACCATGTTTTTGTTTGTAGACCTTGGTCCAGTATTCTATGTGCTGTCTACTAAGCCAGTTCTGGATTTCTAGTTTGATCATAGACTTTGTTATTGTCAGGACAGGTTCCGGTCCAATGAATGGAGCCTGTGCCCCCATCCTGGCCAATCTGTCGGCTTGTTCATTGCCACTGATCCCTGAGTGGCCAGGGACCCACATTTGGTTTACACTATTGCTTCCCTCTAGCTTCACCAGAGCCCTGTGACATTCTGCAACAATCTTAGATCTTGTTGCAGGAGCTGCAGTAGTTTTATATCTGAATGAGGAACTTGAAACTTTCATCACAGAGTAGGAGCGTGTAGAGAAACTATGGCCCAAGTTTAAAAGGTTAGTTGACCATACACTGGGTGATACCCAGTAGAATAGACCATAATGCGAGGGATCGTCTGTGGCATACAGTCACTGTAAAATAACGTCTAAAGAAACAGAGACTACTGCATAATAGGTGTAAACGAAAGCATAAGACTATAGATAGAAAGATTCTGAATGAAACATTGTTGCCTGTCAAGAGAGCAATGCATGATGCCTTCAATGACTACCATAGCAGAATATTGTGAAATGATATTTCACAAAATCTAAAGAAATTCTGGTCATATGTCAAGGCTGTTAGTGGCATCAAAATAAGTGCCTAGTCCCTAGCAAATGAGGCAGGAACTGCAATTGAGAGTAGCAAAGAAACGTCTGAAATGCCTAGCTCTGTTTTCAAACTTTCCTTTACAAATGGAAACACAGGAGAATTGTCTCTTAATCCTTGCACCTTTGAAAAGTCGAGTGAAATAAAAATTAGTGTCAGTGGTGTTAAGAAACAGCTGAAACTTTTAAAATTGAATAAAGCTCCAGGGCCTGATAGAACCCCTGTCAAGTTTAGTACTGACTTTGCGGCTTACTTAACCCCTCAAGTTTCAAGAAACAGCTTTGTATTATGACTGTTGGAGTATACTACAACCCCTCTATGTATCACTCACATCTTCTGCTAGTATAAAATTTTGTTTAAATACTACGGTGTAGTTTGTTCGAATGTCTTTTTTTCATATGTTGAGAAGATGACACTCCTTTACATACATGATGGTCTGCAGGCAGTAACAAGTGGACTTAACAAGGTATAAGAAAATCCAAGGTCTGGCCATGAAGCTTGGTAATGATGTTAGTCCTTTTTTGCTCAATAAACCTCCAGTACAGCATGTTTTTCTCAGGGAAAGGTGACTTGAGAAGAGACATTGGCTGTAGAAGTCTTCATTTGGCTTTTCATGTAATTATCTCAATTGAAAATCACCTTGTCATCATTCTGTAAATGCCTGCCATTTAATGCTTTCTTCATCCGAGGAAAAAAATGATAGTTATTGGATCCCATGCCGGGAGAGTACAGTGGATGGGGTAAAATGTGATAGCCCAAAGAAGCAGCATGTGGGTCTGTGTCCTGTGCAGCATGAGCTGCTCTGTTTAGGAGCAAAAACACCGCTTGGTCCACTTTGCACAATTCATAATCCTGACAACTTCCCATGTCCTTGTCAGGAGATTTCGGCAGTGTTCTCTTGTAATGCTTTGACCCTTATGAGAATAATCTGTTAGTATCACACGTTACCAGTCCCAAAAACCTTCAGCAACACATTTCACAGTGACTATTGGGTCTTCACCTTTATTGATAATGGTGAATCCACATATTTCTGCTGATTGTTTTCATTTTTTGTCTCGAATCATTGTGATACACACAGCACTCATCCATGATGATTAAGCATCTAAAGAAGTCATCTGGATTGGCCTGATGTTTCTGTAACATTTCTATGGCTGTCCCAGTTTGGTACACTTTTTGAGTGAGTGTAACTAGTCATGGCTTACAGTGAATGGTGGGCTTTGTGATGTTCCAAATGCGTGAGATGTTGCAAATTGTTCTGTGACTGGTTTTCACTTTTCCCACCATTACCTAGATTGTGCTATACCAGTCCTCAAAGCACAGAGCCTCCACTTATCTTACATTTTCTGGTTCTACACAGAAATTGTCTGCTATGTTGGTCTTCGTCATTCAGACTTGTTTGATCATAAGGGAAACATCTGTGCCACTTGACCACTGTGTAATATTATGGTGCATTTTTGCCATACGCCTCCACCAGCTTGGCATGAATTTTTGTAGAGTTGTTCCTGTCAAATACAAAAAACTAATAATGACATGATGCTCAAATTTATCATTGGGATGTGCTCTTTTTTGGTCCCTCTAGTGGTGTGCTATGTTACTGTGGTGCAGGGATTTCTGGGTCTACTGAGACATGTAACTGCAAAACAAAAAAATAACTATGTAACATGTTTTCGAAGTTATAGTTAAAACTGTATGGTTATCCATACAAAAACTGGGAAATGATGCAACATGCTTGTAGATGCTGTAGATACTGAAAGAGGGAAAATAGATGTTTCACTTATCTTACCTTGGGGTGGGGAGGGCGACATTTCAGAGAAAACAAGAGACTTCATTCTAATATTTAAATCTTCTATATTGGCCATACATATTGTGGGTGGATGCATTTATCTGAAATTATGGCTATATATTGCAAATACCCAATACTTTAAATAATGGAAGTGCGTTATAGTACTGTCATAAACAATGGTTTGATACTTGCAGGAGATATGGCCAAACAGCACACAAGGCTGTTGTGGCATTCTACGTTCTGTGAATGTACTTTAATTGTTCAGAACCATTTCCCTCTTAGAACAGAGACTGTTGTTTTTGTGCTGATGGAAAGATAACGCAGCAGTGTTGCTTCAAGATAGTTGTTTTCAGCAGCACTAGTTGTCAAGCCTGCCACTTCCTGTGCAGTGGTACACATCTCAAACTTTAAACATATGGAATTCACTATTTTGCTGTCTCTGTTATCAAAATAAAGTGAGCATCTCTGTACTTCCGACATTTCAACAAGAACATAGAACAAGGGCTGCAGCAACTTCGAAGAGAATTGGAAAAAAAAAAACAGCTGATCAGAAACTTTTTTAAATTCAAATGATAAAGATGAATGTATTGTGCATTATAATGACTTTGCTAAAAGACCTTCAAGCCAAAATATCACCTATCCCTTGCCACACTCTGCCTCTCAGGAGCACATCACCAAAAAAGAACAACAGGGGAGAAGACAACTCACTTTGATTAATGGGCGCCATACTATAATGAAATGTAAATGGTTTTAGAACTTACACGAAGAAATTCAAACATTTGCCACAGAAGAAACCACTGTGCCAATTTTCACAGAAGACATATTTTAAACATCTGATCCTCCTGTGCTAAGAGGCTATGCTCTCTACAAGAAAGATAATCTTATCTGTGACAGATCTGAAGGAGTTGTGACATTATCATAACAAATAATGCGAGAGGCTACCCAGAAGTTCACATAGTACACAGATAAATAAAATTACACTTTACTTAGCTCCTGTTCACCACAATTACCTTAAAAGTAATCATATTGGGGGTGTATACACTGCTCCCAGCAGTTTTTCCATGAACTGAAAACTGCTTGGGCCGGCCAAAGTGGCCGTGCGGTTAAAGGCGCTGCAGTCTGGAACCGCAAGACCGCTACAGTCGCAGGTTCGAATCCTGCCTCGGGCATGGATGTTTGTGATGTCCTTAGGTTAGTTAGGTTTAACTAGTTCTAAGTTCTAGGGGACTAATGACCTCAGCAGTTGAGTCCCGTAGTGCTCAGAGCCATTTGAAAACTGCTTGGAACTCTTTTTTTTTTTGTGGTGCAGTTTACTATCACTTGCCATTCTGCTGGAATCTCCCCAATGGTATGAAATCTTCAGCCTTTTAACATGAGTTTCATTCTGCGGAACAGAAAAAAGTCTCTGGTGCCAAGTTGGCTGAGTACGATGGATGAGAAATAACTGTCATTTTGTTTTTTGCCAGAAACTCCTGGGTTATCAATGCATTATCATGATGGAGGAACCAATTGCCTGTGCGCCATTTTTCTAAGTGATTTCTTCTGACATTTTCCCTCACGACATCATGGTAGAACACTGAAATGCCAGACTAACAAAGAGGTTCAAGCTCCATATTGGCAATTCCTTCCCTTTTGAAGAAACATGTGAACATGAATTTCACATTAGTCTTCACTTGCTGGGCTTCCTTGTGATGGGGTGATGATGGGTTGTTCATTGTTACTTAGTTTTACGATCATACCCGTAAACCCAGCTTTCATCACTGGTAATAAATGTCAGAAGAAAATCTGGTTCTCTGTCAAGCCTTCCTTGAAATTCTCAGCAGACTTGCATGCAATGCTGTTTCTGCTTGTCGCTGACAATTCATGGCACACACTTTGAGGTAATCCCTTGGGTGTGCAGTTTGTCAGACAAAATCGTCTGACATGCCCCCTATGACATTGCATATATCCACCTACAATCTTCCAGTACTGTATTCGGAACAGCGGCATCATTTTTGTGCAACAGGTTCCAATGGGGAAATGCACACAATGAGTAAAATGTAACCATCTAGCACAAAGCTGCCCTTGGTACTGGCTCTCAAAGGATGTGGGAGGTACCACCTGGTGGTGATCCATTGTACTGACTAGACTTCGGAAGTTAAACATACATTCTGCGAAATTTTGGGTAACATCTTATATACACTACGCATCGCCTGTCTCACTCACCTTAAACTTGCAGACAGTAGCTTGCATACATTGCTGAAAATTGTATGCACAGCTTAGGGATAGCTAATTGCTCACTTAAAGAAGATTCTCTCACAGCTCTAATCAAGCAACTCCTTCAGAGATATTTCCTTGTAGGGCTGTTATGATGCACACAATGTGCTTTGGGGTTCCACCTCTACCTACCAAAGGGATGAGTTCTTGAGAGCCTCATTTTATCAGAAGGTGCCTGTTATTTGAACAGATGTTGAACCTGTTTCAGCTGAGCTAGAGGGTTTCTTTCTGCCCACCTTCCAACCATTGACCTTTCATTTTGTTCATCCGCTCTTGCAGATATTGATGAATGGGAGGTGGACACCTAATCTTCACTGTGCTTACCACATCTCAATCTGGACACACTTTCCCAAGGTTATGAAAGAAGCAGCTGAAATGGATGCAGAGCCTTATACAGAGATCTTGATGGAGAGGATCAGATACGTACAGTAGGAGGAGCAGGAAACAGCTGGGCTAACAACGTAGAATATAGTATTAAAGGTTACCTGGAGGAAATAGGAGCAGCAACAGCATACAATCATGAAGAGTTTGTGGAGGTTTTGCAGTGTCATGGCCAGCTCTTGAAGAGCTGAGTGGATTGCTTTGTACTGAAAAAGTCTCACATCTGTGCAGTGCTTGTTGTCACAGTTGGAAGATGGGGATACATAAATCATGGCCTTCATCTGAATAGGAGGGAAAGGAAAGATTAGCTGAGCATCTTGCAGTAAGTGTAAGGGGGTTACGAGCACACAAGACAAAAGCCCTGTGATTATTAGATTCAGAGGGTGACTGGAGTCAGAGACGGTACATATTTTAGGTTAGACAGACAATATTGAAAGAAATTAGAACTGTACATGGTCATAATACACGTAACAGTTTCGAGAAAAATCAAATTTATTTCTTTCATCAAAAACTTAAGTGGCTGTAAAAGAAGGTTGGTGAGTTTCTTGTTCACCTTGAAGCCATGGATAATTCTGAAGTATGGATGATTTGTGTGCCTTGGAACACCATTTAACTACAGGGATTGAAAAGTCAAATATCAAGTGTTATAGATTAGCATAATTTTTGTGTAGAGTTAACATGGGAAAAGGATGAATTGCAAGATTTATGAAAGTAGTACATAAAATAAAAAAAATTGAAACAAATAGTTTTGTGTAGATCACATCCTATGAGCATGTGCTTGTGAGTTGTTACTGCAGAATACTTCCCTGGTCATTGTAAAAGTCTGCATAACCCCTCTAGAAAACTGCCAGCAATTTATAAGAAACCTAGATGCATTATTGTGCTGCCTGTCAGACAAGAAGAAACAATAGCAAGTGGAGATTTTCATGTAGATTTCCTAAAGGATATGATCAGGAAAAAAACTAGAATCAGTAATTTGACATTTCAATCAAATTTCCGTACTCAATTTTCCAACTTGGATAGGACTACACTCACCGATAATATTTTTATTAACAGTGCTTAGGCTGAAACAATTAATGTGTACCCAATTGTTAATAGAGTAAGTGATCATGATGAATGATTAATGGAAATAAACAATATAACGCCTCACTACTGTAGGCAGGTTCACATAAAACAATTAGACTAGTTAATAATAACATAATAGAACATATTAAGAGTAAGTTAAAACAGTAGAGGTGGTATAGGATCAGGTATATATATAAAGAGATGCTAATGTCAATTTCAACTTATTCCATAGAAAATTAATCTCAGTATCTGAAAGTTGCTTTTCTAAAAAATTATCTAGAAGATTCATTAAAATACAAGCAAACTGTGAATAACTGAAGGAATTAAAAGCTCACTTACGGAGAAGAGGGAAATTTATATAAAGACCAGAATAAGTCAAGACCCGACATTACATGCATACTACAAAAAATATGGTAGTATTTTAAGGAAGGTAATTCAAATGTCAAGAAGTACAAATGTCCTAACAGAAATTAATAACACAAACAATACGATAAAAACTAGGCCTCTGCGGAATATTGTAATGTAGGAGACAGGACTGCCAGTCAGTGTACAAGGTAACATTATACTAAAATTAAATGACAATGTTGTGACTGATAATTCACAAGTTGTATTTTTTATAGTCGCTTTCTAAATGTAACAGCAAAATTAGAATTAAATAGTTTACTTCAAGAAGCAAGAGAATATATTAAAAATATAATTCCACAAAACTTTAAGTAACTAGAAGTATCACCAGTGTCCTTTGCTGAAATTAATAAATTTGTTAAAAATCTAAAAAACAAAAGCTCATATGTTGTTGATGGAGTATCAAACAGAATTCTGAAAAGTTATTGTTACTTAATATGTAATGTCCTTAGTGATTATATAACGCATCTCAGGCACAGTTTTTTTTTTAAATATATTGAAATATGCTATTTTTGAACCGTGTCATAAGAAAGGTGATAAAAAAGAGTTAAATAGCTATTGTCTGATTTCTTTACTTACATCTTTTAAAAGATATTTGAAAAAGTAATGTATTCAAATAATTTTGATATGTACACTCTGCTAGGAGCCCCTCTCATACTAGCATCATTACATACTTAATATGTAATGTCCTTAGTGATTATATAACGCATCTCAGGCACAGTTTTTTTTTAAATATATTGAAATATGCTATTTTTGAACCGTGTCATAAGAAAGGTGATAAAAAAGAGTTAAATAGCTATTGTCTGATTTCTTTACTTACATCTTTTAAAAGATATTTGAAAAAGTAATGTATTCAAATAATTTTGATATGTACACTCTGCTAGGAGCCCCTCTCATACTAGCATCATTACATACTTAATATGTAATGTCCTTAGTGATTATATAACGCATCTCAGGCACAGTTTTTTTTTAAATATATTGAAATATGCTATTTTTGAACCGTGTCATAAGAAAGGTGATAAAAAAGAGTTAAATAGCTATTGTCTGATTTCTTTACTTACATCTTTTAAAAGATATTTGAAAAAGTAATGTATTCAAATAATTTTGATGTGTACACTCTGCTAGGAGCCTCTCTCATACTAGCATCATTACATACTTAATATGTAGTGATTATATAACGCATCTCAGGCACAGTTTTTTTTTTTAAATATATTGAAATATGCTATTTTTGAACCGTGTCATAAGAAAGGTGATAAAAAAGAGTTAAATAGCTATTGTCTGATTTCTTTACTTACATCTTTTAAAAGATATTTGAAAAAGTAATGTATTCAAATAATTTTGATATGTACACTCTGCTAGGAGCCGCTCTCATACTAGCATCATTACATACTTAATATGTAGTGATTATATAACGCATCTCAGGCACAGTTTTTTTTTAAATATATTGAAATATGCTATTTTTGAACCGCGTCATAAGAAAGGTGATAAAAAAGAGTTAAATAGCTATTGTCTGATTTCTTTACTTACATCTTTTAAAAGATATTTGAAAAAGTAATGTATTCAAATAATTTTGATATGTACACTCTGCTAGGAGCCCCTCTCATACTAGCATCACGAGTGACCAACCCCTGCAAAGCCATAGGGGCATACATGCAGATAACAGCCAGAGGACCTCACACATGTGCTGGGTTGATAGGTGGCAGTGTGAGTGCCAACATAGGTCACTGGCTCTGTGGACCTGATTGCTTCTGTGGGGTTATATGGCCACAAATTCATCCGGCTGTATCCTGGCACAGCCAGGGTAAATACGTCAGCACTACAGTGCACCAGCCAGTTTGTTTCTTTGAGTTGACGGCCAGTTTTATGCTCGGATCCAGTTCTAGGCAACTGCCTTCACTGCACGCGTCCATGTGTTTGCTACAATGGGAGCCACAAACATTCTCAGTTTAGACCTTTTCAACACCTTGGGTTTGGAATTCCATGACTCTGCTAATAGTATCCAGCCATCTATGTCTTACTACACATCAACCCAGCTGATGAAAATCTGACATTCTTGCTGTACTGATACGAGATCTATATCTCTTCATACTTACCAGACAGTAGCACAGAATACTGTGCTGTCCGTCCATGGCTTGTCTATCTTCAATTTCCCTCAGACTGCAAATGGAGCGTGACCAATTATTAGTGTGGTTTGTGTAGTACAGCGTTTGCAGAACAGTGGTAGTGTAGAAGAAGAAGAAGAAGAAGAAGAAGAAGAAGAAGAAGAGGGAGGAGGAGGGTACATTGGATCCATGGATTAAATATAGGAAGTGATAAAGTAGGTGAATTTTTTGTTCTTTTTGAGGAATTTAGGGACGATGGAGATAAGTTTTAATTATTTTTGAAGAAGTTTATGAGCATTTGGTGATCTCCATGCATGAATGAAGAGTTCCATTTAATGCTGCTACTCATCCTTCACTTGAAGTATCCAGCTGTACAAATGTTGGCAACTACATTCAAGTGAGTGGAAAAAATAGTTAAAATTTAAAAAAAATTGGGCAGCATCAACACCTTCTATGACCATTCTCTGGACACCAATTAGCAGTTGCTGAAAGAGTGTTCTATTATCACCAGTCTGCAAATGGACCTGAAAGTATAACATGAAGTAAATGCACACAAGGGGAAATTTCTGCCAATAAGGTACAAGAAATGATGATGAATTATTTTATGACACCTGAGGGCTCTGTAAAATGGCAATTATCTAATACTTAATGTGGTACTGATTATAAGAAAAATTGTGTATTTAATGTAAAGAATAATGATTCGTGTTTCCAGTAATCATCTCTGTCTATGTCACACATTCGTTCAAAACCTTCGATCTTGCAAACTTTGTTCCACGCATTCCTCGTTTGTATTCTTTCCATATAACTGCCCAACGTCTTGCCCATCCTGAAGTAATATTGTAACAATTTTGATATCAAATTTTGCCACGAGACAATAGAACTGTCCAGAACAGATTGAACCGCCAAACAAAGCAAAACACAATGGACTGGGGCAGATGGTAGTTGCCAGGTATATGTGAAGCCCTCTACTCTCTTACTTCATCCACTACCTGCACCAGGTGTACCACACAACTCCGACAGCAGGCCAACGCAATGGGGACGACCGGCATTCCACAGCCTCGGCCCAGCTGTCAGCTGTTGTTCACCTGTCCACGTCTTCTGTTGGCCTTGTATGAAAAGTCCACTCACCTTTACAGCCAGTTAGCTGTATTGGTTGTTGCCTGCTAGATGGATATGAAATAACCCTATGGCCAGCGTGTATTTATGGGGTTTATGCAACAAATAGGAATCCGTTTTTTCACGCATCAAAGTCCACTGCAGTCTTCAGTCTAGAGGCCACATCCTGGTGATGCCTCAGGTAATCAACAATGGCTCGATGTTGTGGCCGCAACTGGTGGTAGCAAAGTGTTGGAGATCCTAATGATTTCCTTAACCAGAGCTATGATTGACTGAACAGTACTGTGGGCAGCATCTGGCCCACAGGACTCGAAAGAATGAAATGGTCTGGCACAGCACAACGCAGGTTGTTTTTCCACTATGACTGGGACGGCCCACTAACTCTCAGGGACTGCAATCAAAATGCCCTCATCTTGCAGGCATTGGAGTTCTTTGCTGCGTTTCTTGAAAGTGTGCAATGTACTTTTGCAGACTGGGTAAGCTAAAGAACTCCAATGCCTGCAAGATGAGAGCATTTTGATTGCAATCCCTGAAAGTTGGGCCATCCCAGTCATACTGGAAAAAACAACCTGTGTTGTGCTGTGCCGGACCATTTCATTCTTTCGAGTCCTCTGGGCTAGATACTGCCCACAGTAGTGTTTTGTCAATCAGAGCTCTGCTGAAGGAAATCATTAGAATCTTCAACACTGTGCTACCGCCAGTTGCGGCCACAACATGGAGCCATTGTTGATTACCTGAGGCATCATCTAGATGTGGCCTCTAGACTGAAGACTGCAGTGGACTTTGATATTGGTTGTCACCATTACTCTGTGTTCTAATTTTTCAACTCCACAAAGGGAACATAATAGACTTTAACTTTGTCATTTATTGGGGCCATCTGTCTAATTAAGGGCTTGGCCATCTGTCCAATTAAGGGCTTGTGGTGATCAAATGATAATCAAAACTTTACCACAAATGGTTCTTGTAAAAACTTGTTCCAGGAAGGAGTCTTTCATTTATGTGTTCTTTAACAAACTTTTCTGCATTGTTTACCTGGGCTGTATTCTCATTGCAACTCCATGGGCACAGGGTCCATAGAGACTCTCATTTAAGCAGAAACAATTTACTTAGCGTGTGTAACAATCAAGATTCCATTAGAGTTGCTCAACTGAGAGTGCTATTTTTACATTCACTCACAAATATTACAAATCTTAAATAATAAAACATTGCCAGTTGGCAGTTTTGGTGATCTTTTCAAAGCCTTTGATTGTGGAAATCATATGGGGTACACTTTTAGAAAACCTCAAGTTTTGTGGAATTGATAGCTTTACTCACAACTGTTTTGGACTGTACTTAATGAACAGAATGCAAAAAGTTCCGCTGAATAATTCAAACAGTGCTTTAAGGATAGAGAATTTTAATGGCTGAGGAGAAACCATAAAGGGAGAGTCACAGGGTTTTATTTGGGGTATGCTCCTACTCCTTATATATGTGAATGAGCTACCACACTACATTCTAGAAGCAGAATTGGTAATTTTTACCGACAATAATTGTGTTAAAACAAATGGCAATAAAGAAAAAGCATCAGGAGAGATTTTTAATATGCATATTTCCACGTGGTAATGTCTTACGGAATAATTTTGCTGGGACTCTCTGAAAATGGACTCTCTTTAAATTTTGATAAACATTCTATATTCAGTTCTGTACGAGAAATGGTCATACCAACAATTGATGTAGCATGTGAACCGGAAGTCAAGAAATAAGGCAGAATGCTGTAAATTTTTGAGTGTACGTGTTACTGAGCTTCTCAAACAGTTAAGTTCACCTAATTTTGCCCTTCATATAATGTCTACTCTCGGAAACAAGCGAATTTACCTAATGACATACTTTGCATGTTGTTGTTGTTGTTGTTGTTGTTGTTGTGTTCTTCAGTCCTGAGACTGGTTTGATGCAGCTCTCCATGCTACTCTATTCCGTGCAAGCTTCTTCAACTCCCAGTACCTACCGCAACCTACATCCTTGTGAATCTGCTTAGTGTATTCATCTCTTGGTCTCCCTCTACTATTTTTACCCTCCAAGCTGCCCTCCAATACTAAATTGGTGATCCCTTGATGCCTCAGAACACAAACTTCTCTTCTCCCCAGTCCTATTCAGTACTTCCTCATTAGTTATGTGATCTACCCAACTAATCTTCAGCATTCTTCTGTAGCACCACATTTCAAAAGCTTCTATTCTCTTCTTGTCCAAACTATTTATCGTCCATGTTTCACTTCCATACATGGCTACACTCCATACAAATACTTTAAAAAATGACTTCCTGACACTTAAATCAATACTCGATGTTAACAAATTTCTCTTCTTCAGAAACGCTTTCCTTACCATTGCCAGTCTACATTTTATATCCTCTCTACTTCGACCATCATCAGTTATTTTGCTCCCCAAATAGCAAAACTCCTTTACTACTTTAAGTGTCTCATTTCCTAATCAAATTCCCTCAGCATCACCCGACTTAATTCGACTACATTCCATTATCCTCGGTTCGCTTTTGTTGATGTAACCTTATACCCTCCTTTCAAGACACTGTCCGTTCCGTTCAACTGCTCTTCCAAGCCCTTTGCTGTCTCTGACAGAATTACAGTGTCTTCGGCAAACCTACTCCGATTTTTTCCTTTGTTTCCTTTACTGCTTGCTCAATATACAGATTGAATAGCATCGGGGAGAGGCTACAACCCTGTCTTACTCCCTTCCCAACCACTGCTTCCCTTTCATGTCCCTCGACTCTTATAACTGCCATCTGGTTTCTGTACAAATTTTAAATAGCCTTTTGTTCCCTGTATTTTACCCCTGCCACCTTCAGAATTTGAAAGAGAGTATTCCAGTCAACATTGTCTAAAGCTTTCTCTAAGTCTATAAATGCTAGAAACATAAGTTTGCCCTTCCTTAATCTAGCTTCTAAGATAAGTCGTAGGGTCAGTATTGCCTCATGTGTTCCAACATTTCTACGGAATCCAAACTGATCTTCCCCGAGGTTGGCTTCTACTGGTTTTTCCATTCGTCTGTAAAGAATTCATGTTAGTATTTTGCAGCTGTGACTTATTAAACTGATGGTTCGGTAATTTTCACATCTGTCAACACCTGCTTTCTTTGGGATTGGAATTATTATATTCTTCTTGGAGTCTGAGGGTATTTCGCCTGTTTCATACATCTTGTTCACCAGATGGTAGAGTTTTGTCAGGACTGGCTCTCCCAAGGCCATCAGTAGTTCTAATGGAATGTTGTCTACTCCGGGGGCCTTGTTTCGACTCAAGTCTTTCAGTGCTCTGTCAAACTCTTCACGCAGTATCGTATCTCCCATTTCATCTTCATCTTCATCTACATCCTCTTCCATTTCCATAATATTGTCCTCAAGTACTTCACCCTTGTATAGACCCTCTATATACTCCTTCCACCTTTCTGCTTTCCCTTCTTTGCTTAGAACTGGGTTTCCATCTGAGCTCTTTATGTTCATGCAAGTGGTTCTCTTATCTCCAAAGGTCTCTTTAATTTTTCTGTAGGCAGTATCTATCTTACCCCTAGTGACACTCGCTTCTACATTCTTACATTTGTCTTCTAGCCATCCCTGCTTAGCAATTTTGCATTTCCTGTCGATCTCATTTTTGAGACGTTTGTATTCCTTTTTGCCTGCTTCATTTACTGCATTTTTATATTTTCTCATTTCATCAATTAAATTCAATATATCTTCTGTTACCCAAGGATTTCTACTAGCCCTCGTCTTTTTACCTACTTGATCCTCTGCTGCCTTCACTACTTCATCCCTCAGAGCTACCCATTCTTCTTCTACTGTATTTCTTTCCCCCATTCCTGTAAATTGTTCCCTTATGCTCTGCCTGAAACTCTGTACAACCTCTGGTTCTTTCAGTTTATCCAGGTCCCATCTCCTTAAATTCCCACCTTTTTGCAGTTTTTTCGGTTTTAATCTACAGCTCATAACCAATAGATTGTGGTCAAAGTCCACATCTGCCCCTGGAAATGTCTTACAATTTAAAACCTGGTTCCTAAATCTCTGTCTTACCGTTATATAATCCATCGATACCATTTAGTATCTCCAGGATTCTTCCATGTATGCAACCTTCTTTTATGATTTTTGAACCAAGTTTTAGCTATGATTAACTTATGCTCTGTGCAAAATTCTACCAGGAGGCTTCCTCTTTCATTTCTTAGCCCCAATCCATATTCACCTACTACATTTCCTTCTCCCCCTTTTCCTACTACCGAATTCCAGTCACCCATGACTATTAAATTTTCGTCACCCTTCACTATCTGAATAATTTCTTTTATTTCATCATACATTTCTTCAATTTCTTTGTCATCTGCAGAGCTAGTTGGCATATAAACTTGTACTACTGTCGTAGGCGTGGGCTTCGTGTCTATCTTTGCCACAATAATGCGTTCACTATGCTGTTTGTAGTAGCTTACCCGCATTCCTATTTTCCTATTCATTATTAAACCTACTCCTGCATTACCCCTATTTGATTTTGTGTTTATAACCCTGTAGTCACCTGACCAGAAGTCCTGTTCCTGCTGCCACCGAACTTCACTATTTCCCACTATATCTAACTTTAACCTATCCATTTCCCTTTTTAAATTTTCTAACCTACCTGCCCGATTAAGGGATCTGACATTCCATGCTCCGATCCGTAGAAGGCCAGTTTTCTTTTTCCTGATAACGACGTCCTCTTGAGTAATCCCCGCCCGGGGATCCGAATGGGGGACTATTTTACCTCCGGAATATTTTACCCAAGAGGACGCCATCGTCATTTAACCATACAGTAAAGCTGCATGCCCTCGGGAAAAGTTACGGCCGTAGTTTCCCCTTGCTTTCAGCCGTTCGCAGTACCAGCACAGCAAGGCCGTTTTGGTTAGTGTTACAAGGCCAGATCAGTCAATCATCCAGACTGTTGCCCTTGCAACTACTGAAAAGGCTGCTGCCCCTCTTCAGGAACCACACATTTGTCTGGCCTCTCAACAGATACCCCTCCGTTGTGTTTGCACCTACGGTACGGCTATCTGTATCGCTGAGGCACGCAAGCCTCCCCACCAACGGCAAGGTCCATGGTTCATGGGGGGGAGGATACTTTGCATATTCCCACTTAATAATGTGTTATGGAATAATTTTGTGGGTTATCTCACCACTTAGAAAGAAAGTATTAATTGCACAAAAGCAAGCCATAAGAATATGTGGTATTCACTCACAGATGTCTTGTATGAGTAGATACTTCTTCAAGGATCTAAACTTTGTGAATGCACAGCATATATGTTTGCTAGTGAAATTCATAATAAGTAATCCGTCACAATTTGAGAAGAACAGTGGTGTCCATACCTACAACACTAGAGGGGAAAACGAGCTTTATTACCCATTATTAAAGCTGTTGGTGACTCAAATGAGTTCAGCATGCATCAACAAAAGTTTTTGACAATCTGCCCAATAATTTAAACCGTCTGATAGGCAGCAAAGCAAGTTTTAAATCTGACCTAAAATCATTTCTCCTGGACTACTACTTCTATTCCATGGACAAATTTCTATTTAAAAATTATCAACTTTGTTTTTAAGTGTACTTGCATTTTTTTAAGTGTACTTGCATGAGTAGGACTAAAAAATAATGTGCACATTAATCACTAATCATTTATACATGTCCTATAAACTGATTCATTCCATATTATTTTGATAAAAGAATTGTTCAAATGATCTATACAACATATAACTAACAAACAGTGCATTGTATGTTTAACCCAGCATGGTTTGAATATAGTAACAATGTCAATAATGGGATGGATTACATTCAGGATATGATCCACCACACCACTGAAGCTTCCATACCAAAGACCTGCTACCTGATAGAACAACAAATGTCACTGTAATCAGTGACAGGTGGGGGGTTTGTCAGGCTACAGTTTTTTTTTTAGATTAGATTAAATTTACTTTCATTCTAATTGATCCATAGTGAGGAGGTCCTCCAGGATGTAAAACATGTCAGAAAAACAATAATACATGACAAATATTTCCAATTGAAACAAATAAGCTGATGAGACCTGCTACCTGATAGAACAACAAATGTCACTGTAATCAGTGACAGGTGGAGGGTTTGTCAGGCTACAGTTTTTTTTAGATTAGATTAGATTTACTTTCATTCTAATTGATCCATAGTGAGGAGGTCTTCCAGGATGTAAAACATGTCAGAAAAACAATAATACGTTACAAATATTTACAATTGAAACAAATAAGCTGATGTATCTTCCACAGGTCCCAAGTGGAATGATCATCATTTTTTTAATCAACACTATATGACAGAATCATTTTACAAACACTCAGTTACTAAGATCCCATTAATGCACTGAATTTAAAATTTTTAAAAAAGTTTATTTATACAGTAATAAACATTTAATAGAACTACTACAATACCTACACTCCTGGAAATTGAAATAAGAACACCGTGAATTCATTGTCCCAGGAAGGGGAAACTTTATTGACACATTCCTGGGGTCAGATACATCACATGATCACACTGACAGAACCACAGGCACATAGACACAGGCAACAGAGCATGCACAATGTCGGCACTAGTACAGTGTATATCCACCTTTCGCAGCAATGCAGGCTGCTATTCTCCCATGGAGACGATCGTAGAGATGCTGGATGTAGTCCTGTGGAACGGCTTGCCATGCCATTTCCACCTGGCGCCTCAGTTGGACCAGCGTTCGTGCTGGGCGCGCAGACTGCGTGAGACGACGCTTCATCCAGTCCCAAACATGCTCAATGGGGGACAGATCCGGAGATCTTGCTGTCCAGGGTAGTTGACTTACACCTTCTAGAGCACGTTGGGTGGCACGGGATACATGCGGACGTGCATTGTCCTGTTGGAACAGCAAGTTCCCTTGCCGTCTAGGAATGGTAGAATGATGGGTTCGATGACGGTTTGGATGTACCGTGCACTATTCAGTGTCCCCTCGACGATCACCAGTGGTGTACGGCCAGTGTAGGAGATCGCTCCCCACACCATGATGCCGGGTGTTGGCCCTGTGTGCCTCGGTCGTATGCAGTCCTGATTGTGGCGCTCACATGCACAGCGCCAAACACGCATACGACCATCATTGGCACCAAGGCAGAAGCGACTCTCATCGCTGAAGACGACACGTCTCCATTCGTCCCTCCATTCACGCCTGTCGCGACACCACTGGAGGCGGGCTGCACGATGTTGGGGCGTGAGCGGAAGACAGCCTAACGGTGTGTGGGACCGTAGCCCAGCTTCATGGAGATGGTTGCGAATGGTCCTCGCCGATACCCCAGGAGCAACAGTGTCCCTAATTTGCTGGGAAGTGGCGGTGCGGTCCCCTACGGCACTGCGTAGGATCCTACGGTCTTGGCGTGCATCTGTGCGTCGCTGCGGTCCGGTCCCAGGTCGACGGGCACGTGCACCTTCCGCCGACCACTGGCGACAACATCGATGTACTGTGGAGACCTCACGCCCCACGTGTTGAGCAATTCGGCAGTACGTCCACCCGGCCTCCCGCATGCCCACTATACGCCCTCGCTCAAAGTCCGTCAACTGCACATACGGTTCACGTCCACGCTGTCGCGGCATGCTACCAGTGTTAAAGACTGCGATGGAGCTCCGTATGCCACGGCAAACTGGCTGGCACTGATGGCGGCGGTGCACAAATGCTGCGCAGCTAGCGCCATTCGACGGCCAACACCGCGGTTCCTGGTGTGTCCGCTGTGCCGTGCGTGTGATCATTGCTTGTACAGCCCTCTCGCAGTGTCCGGAGCAAGTATGGTGGGTCTGACACACCGGTTTCAATGTGTTCCTTTTTCCATTTCCAGGAGTGTATTTACAATGAACACATTACCGCTTGAAGCCGGCCGCGATGGCCGAGTGGTTCTAGGTGCTACTGCTACGGTCACAGATTCGAATCCTCCCTCCGGAATGGATGTTTGTGATGTCCTTAGGTTAGTTAGGTTTAAGTAGTTCTAAGTTCTAGGGGACTGATGACCTCAGATGTTAAGTCCCATAGTGCTCAGAGCCATGTGAACCATTTTGAACTGCACTGAAATGGTGCAGAAGCTGTATTGTACTTACACACACACACACACACACACACACACACACACACACACACCAGTTGGTTCTATTGAGAAATTCATCAATGGGGTAGAAGGAATTGGCCACCAGTAAATCCTTTTTGGTTGTTTAAGCTTTTTATGGCTGCTGGCAAGTTATTGAAAAGGTGTGTTCCTGAATAATGCCCACCTTTTTGTACAAGAGTGACTGACTTTAAATCCTTGTGAAGATTATTCTTATTTCTAGTATTGATTCCATGAATTGAGCTTTTGGTTTGAAAAAGTGATCTATTTTTAATGACAAATTTCATTAAGGAATAAATATATTGGGAAGCAGTAGTTAGTATCCCTAGTTCCCTAAATAGGCCTCTGCAGGATGCTCTTGAGTTTACACCACAGATAACTCTTATTGCACGCTTTTGTGCCCAAAAAACTTTAGCTTGGCTTGGTGAACTACCCGCCAAAAAATCCCATATGACATTATGGAGTGAAAGTAAGCATAGTATGCCAGCTTTTTCATTTTTATATTCCCTATGTCTGACACAATTCACTTTTCAAATAGAGATTTGTTAAGACACTTCAGCAGTTCTGTGTTGTGCTTCTCCCAGTATAATTTATCATCAAGCTGTACCCAAGAATTTAACACTGTCTACTTCTTCTATCTGCTTGTCATCGTATGTTAGGCATATACTCGTGGGACACCCCTTACAAGTTCTGAACTGCATGTAGTCTGTTTTTTCAAAGTTTAGTGACAAAGAATTGGCTAGGAACCAGTGATTAATGTCCACGAATATTTTATTAGCTGATCTTTTTAAGACTATACTTGATTTGCTATTTATTGCAAAATTTGTCTACAAAACAAGCTTGGCATCTGGTAATGTTACTGATGAAAGGTCATTGATATACACAAGAAAAAGTAAAGGCCCTAAGATGGAACCTTGTGAGACCCCACATGTAATTAGTTCCCAGTTGGATGATGCCTGATAGCTTAATGCATGTCTTTTTCCTAATAATACCCTTTGTTTCCTGGCCAGAGATCTAAGATTTGAACCATTTTGCAGCATTTCCTGTTACACCATAAAATTCTAATTTACTTGAAAGGATATTGTGATTTACGCAATCCAAACTATCTGTAGGGAACTTTGTGGCCTTTGAGTTGTGGGGGTAGAGGCTTGTTCATGCAGGGAAGAGCCCAGTGAAGTGTTCTCTGATTGCAGAAGATTTTATGACACTGCCTCTTTTGCAGTCTTGCAATCACAATCAAAGTAGGCACTTCAGAAACAGGTTTTTCATTGTCTACAAATAAAATGGTGTCTGTCTTAATTTTTCAGCACCAAAACTATATTTTATTACCACAGTTTATCATTTTAATATTTCAGTGTAGTTTCTAGGTCTCATTTTTGATGTAAGGATAACATGGTTACCATAATAGCAGAGTCCTAAAATAAGAACTCTGGAAGTATTAGACATCCTAAATTACCTCTGTGGGAGGGTTGGGGTCCAGACAGCTTTCTTTCTACTACATTTTACAGATTGTTTGTTTAGTTCCAACTAGGCTGTGGGTGCACCATCTCTGGGTCTGCATGAACTTCCTTACTGTAGAAGAACGCCATGCAGGGATCAAACTAGCAAAAGGGCTTTTGGGACAATCTGTAGCAGTGACATCTACACCAAAGCTAGTGAGTCACGTCGAACCATCTGACAGAATATTTTCAGTGTGCACTATGGCTTCAAAGTTATGTCACCAACAAAATCTGTGTTGCCTACTATCATTACTCAACTACTAATGAGCGACGAAGTTGAAGCAATTTATAGTAAAAAAACAATATAGCAATCATTAAGATATTTCTACAATGTTAAAGCAGCTAACCATTTTTCCTGATTCCAGTGCTGCAATCCTAGTCTCTGACTGTTTCTTTTCCTGTGACCAATCTGTGGTATAGATTTGGTTGCCAACTTTACTTTTTCCAGATTTTATTTTCCTTGTTCACTTCAGTTAACCCATGATTGTTCCACTCTCTGAATTAGACCTCCCCTAAATTTTTCAGTAATGTTGGGAAACTTCCCCAGTGTGCTCACATTCCACCCACTGTGCAGTTCTGTCTGAATCAGATGTTGTTCACAAAATCGAACATGACAGCCAATCTTTTGTGGGGAAAGGGGAGGGGGATTGTCATATATCCATACAGTTGCATCCCCCCCTGGCAGCTCAGGAAGTGCACTGTTGATGCTAGAGCTGGAAACTCCCCATACATGCCAAGGAGTATATGCCTGCAGAGTCAGGGGCACAAGGGCTCTTGGGCAACAGTTAAACAGTTACCATGCCACACAGCTGTTTCTGTGGCTAGGTGCCCCACATGGTAAAATCTCTGAACGGAGAGGGTGGTACCATTGCAGATGATCTGCAGTGAAAAGGACCAGACTTTCTCACACTGATAACTGTAAGACCAAAATATTCTCACCAGACAGAATAGATTGTATCAATGCAGGAAAGTATGACACACAGACTTTCTCTTCCATGGCCAGACCATGCAAGAAAAGTAGATTTGAAAGAAATGGTAAGAAATATCCCCCTAAGTACCTAGTCTGTACCTGAACTGATGCTGAATTCTTTTTGGACACAAAACCGTAATTTTTTCTTCAGCATTTTTGAGAAAAGTTTGGGGAAGTAACTTGTATTAACAAAATATGATGGTGCTCATTCCTGATTAAAACAGTGATCACTGACTCAATCGCAGGCAGTACTCTCCTGTGAAAAACACAGTGTCATCTCCATCCTGATCATTCATCACAAATGTCTCAACATCATTCAGAGTGTTTATTTTCCATCACAACTTCACATTACAGACGAGAGAACTGTATTAAAACCTGGAACGACGAAGTGTCGTTCTTGTCCACCATACTCAATTTGTACATGAAATGTATTCACAGTTGCAAATGTGAACAACCACCAGCTGTATAAGGCAATGATGACAGTGAAAATTTGTGTCAGACTGGGACTTCAACCTAGATTTTCCACTTTATGTAGGTGATCACCTTAACCGCTTTGGCGGGTGATCACCTTAACCACTTTGGCATGCACAACCGATGGCCAGACCCAAACTTCAATATGTCGTTGTTCTTGTCTCACAACCTGATCTTGTACACACATTACATAATTCCCTTACAATGGAGGACATTTTAATTGAAATTTGCTGCCTAGTATCCATGTATAAATATTATTTTGTAGTGACTGTGTTTTTAAGAAGAGTGATATGATGTTCCTTCAGACACCCTTACAAGTCCAAAGAAACATTGTAATCTTATTTGTAACAACACAGGCCCTGCAATATCATAATCAGTTTGGGCCAAAAGGAATCAGAGTGTATACTGATGCTTGTATTTTGGCTTTCAAGAGGGACATATTATCTGAAAAGGTAAAGTTATGCTGCTGTAATGTAAAGTTGCACTCCCTCCCTTTTAAGTATTTGCATCGTGGGCATATGTCTTCACACTGCACAAATGGACTCATCTGTGGACGTGGATGGCTACTGCATCAGAACACTTCATGCATCCCACCACTAACGTGTACGAGTGTTGGAACTTAAATAGTGGCAACTATTTATTCACAACCGATACCAAAGAGTTACATGTTTGCACCTGTTACTGTCCTTCAAAGTAGTCACCAGCGTTGTGTAGAACCCTTTGCCAACGATGTGGAAGGCGTAATAATATACCGTTAGCAGAGTCTGTTCTGTTGATGGTGCGAATGGAGTGGTCTACTACCTGTAGAATCTGTGGAACAGTTCTGAAGCAAATTCCACGAAGTGATTCCTTCATATTTGGAATCAAATCAAAGTCACAAAGACTTAAGTCACTTAAGTCCGTTGAGTATGGTGCATGGTACAGTACTTCAGAGTCCCATCGACCGAACAGAGCAGCCACAGCTCGCACTCTATGTGCCTGCGCTTTGTCTTGCAAAATGATGAGTCTGGGTTGCGCAGAAATTGTAGCCGCTTCTTTCACAAAGCTGGTCGCAGGTGATGCTCCATAAACAAACATTAATACTGTGCATTGACGGTCTGCCGTGGAGGAACATAATGCATTAGGATAACACCATCATAGTCGTACACAAGAATAACCATAACTTTAGACTACTCCATTAGCACCATCAACAGAACAGGCTCTGCTAACGGTATACTATGCCTTCCTCATCGCTGGCAATGGATTCTATACAATACTGGTGACTACCTTGAAGGACAGTAACAGGTGCAAACATGTAACTCTTTTGTATCAGTTGTGAATAACCCTCGTATAAGTTGTGGAGAACAACATCCCCCTTGGTTTTCAAAGTATCCCATCTCAAAGAATCCCATTTTAGAGGAGGAAAGAAATGTACAGAAATAAAGAAAGATTCAAATGACTACATTCATTTCAATTTACAACAAATTTTGCTAACACTGTGACTAAACCCCTGGTGTGAAGACATTCACATTTCCCTCAGTGTTGGGTCCTGGAGATCTTCTGAATATATCTGTTTGTGAAGGGAATAGCACCCTCTGTATGTTGTCTCTCTCTCTCGAGATAGGCAGGCCACATATCAAGAGATGGTTAACCTGATCCACCAGCTACCTCTGCCTTTCCTTCTCCCAGGTGATTGCAACACCCACAGCCTATTGTAAACCATTGTTAGATTATCTGACCTAGGCAGTATAATGAAACAAATGAACTCAGTTCTCCAGCTTATTTTAATGTGCCGTAAATCTCACGATCTGTAACTCCAGCCTCCTCCATTCAATCCAGCTGAGCTACATGGAAACCACTTCAAAAGTGATCTTTTACTGATTGGCATGTCTCTCCCATGCCATTACCAGAAAGAATGCCCGTCACAATGGGTCCTTAAGAAAGCTGATTACCTTGCTTCCATCTGATGCTACTTCGCTGGAGAATGTGGATAACATAACACAGGATACAATTACTACAGTATTAAAAGCAGCACAGTTAGTGATCCCAGTTCCTTGGGAATACTTCATTGGAAACCAGTCCCATAATGGACACAGGCCGAATGAGAGGTGTAGTGGTTGGCACTCTGGACTTACATTCAGGAGGATGATGGTTCAAATACGTGTCCAGTCATCCAGATTTAGGTTTTCCACAATCTCCCTAAAGAGCTCCAGATGAATATGGGATGTTTTCTTAGGAAAGGTGTGGCAGATTTCCTTCTCCATCCTTGACACATTCTGCTCCTGTGGTCTGTCTCTAATGACCTAGGAATCGACAGGATATGAAACCCTCATCTTCCTTCATTGATAATGGACACAATAAATCACCAAGGCAATTAAAGATCACAAGTTGCATTTGAACAACATAGGTGGTACCTGCCAATTAAAAACATTACCTTTTAAAAGGTGTAATGCCTCAGTGCACTATCTCATAAAACACAAGAAGAAATGTTGAGAAAGTTATGTCTGTACCATAGAGATCCATGCTCCTTCTTCACAGGTATTGGCTAATTAGTGTATTCCTGTTATCCTTTTACATGGCAGTGTTCATACTGACCCAATGTTATTGTGGAACATTTTGCAGTACACTTCACTCAATCGCCTGCGTCTCACAGCTATGAAACCATCTCCTGTCCACACAAAATCTGCCATGAGGATAACAACCTGCCCTTCTTTACACAATGTTTGGAACCATGTAATGTTTCTTTTAGTGACTGGAAATTCCTCAGTGCTCTGGTTCTTGGACATGAGAAGGGGATGGGCACTTGATAGAAACCTCAGTTAAATGCTACAAGGTATATTCTTTGATTACCGACACCACATTTGTGTAGTGTTTTATCGTATCTAATGTGAGGATGAGTTCCTTACATAATTTAAGTAAAGCTCAATTGTCCCAGTCTTGAAACTGGGTAAAAATGCGTATGTGGTCCATCAGCTGTACGAGTGTTCTGTGAAAGTTAGTTGAGTGAATGGTGCATTGGGGGATGGGTTGCTCTCTTGAGGTAAGACGTCTTTTGTCTACATCTACATCCATACTCTGCAAACCCCTATACTGTTTGTGGCAGAGGGTATCATGCGCCACTAGTAGTAATTTTCTTTTCTCTTCCACTCATAAACAGAGTGAGGGAAAATGACTATCTATAAGTCTCCATGTGAGCCCTAATTTCTCTTATCTTTGTGGTCCTTGCATGTAATGTACATTGGCTGCAGTAGAATCAGTCGGCAGTCAGCCTCAAATGCCAGTTCTCTAATTTTCTGCAATAGTGTGTCACAAAGCAAGTATCGTCTTCTCTATCTAGAGATTTCCATTTGATTCCACGAAGCATCTCCGTGGTACTTGCATGATGATTGGTAACAAATGTAGTAGCATGCTTCTGAATTGCTTCGATTTCCTCCTTTAATATAACCTGGTTGGGATCCAAACACGTGAGCGATATTCAAGAGTGGATCACACTAGCATTCTGTACTCAGTCTGCTTTATAAATGAGCTACACTATTCCAAAATTCTCTAAATAAAATGAACTCACCCATTCGCCTTCCATACTACCAACCCAATGTGCTCATTCCGTACCATATTGTTTTGCGACATTATACCTAGATATTTGATTGACGTGACTGTCAGCCAGCACACTTCTAATGCTGTATTCAAACGTTACAGGATTGTTTTTTCCCTACTCATGCACATTAACTTACATTTTTCTACATTTAGAGCAAGCTGCCATTCATCACAGCAGTTAGAAATGATGACACCACCTTGTACATCACAGTGTCATCAGCAAACAGTTGTAAATTATTGCTCACCATGTTATTTATGTTGTTGTTGTGGTCTTCAGTCCTGAGACTGGTTTGATGCAGCTCTCCATGCTACTCTATCCTGTGCAAGCTTCTTCATCTCCCAGTACCTACTGCAACCTACATCCTTCTGAATCTGCTTAGTGTATTCATCTCTTGGTCTCCCTATACGATTTTTACCCTCCATGCTGCCCTCCAATGCTAAATTTGTGATCCCTTGATGCCTCGTTATTTATGTATGAAGAGAAAAAGAGTAGTCCTATCATACTTTCATGGGACACTCCTGATGATACCCTTGTCTCTGATGAAAAATCGCCACAGAGGACAATGTAGTGTCTTCGAGACACTCACACATCTGGAAATCTAATCCTTATGCTCTGTGCTTTGTAAACAGCCTGCTGTGGGACACTGTGTCAAACACTTTCTGGAAATATATAGGAATATGGAATATGCCTGTTGCCCTCCATCCTTGGTTTCTAGTAGGATAACATAAGAGAAAGGACAAGCCAATTTTTACGCGTGTAATGGTTTCTAAATCAATGCCGTTTTGTGGACATAAGCTTTTCTGTCTCAAGAAAATTTATTATATTCAAACTCAGAATGTATTCAAGAATTCTGCAGCAAACTAATGTTAAGAATACTGTTCTGTAATTAAGTGGGTCTGTTGTTTTACCTTTTTTATATGCAGGAGTCACCTGTGCTTTTTTCCAGTCACTTGGGACTTTAGGGTTTGTGAGAGATTTTGCGATAAATGCAAGCTAAGTGATGGGCTGCAGAGTCTTTCTGTAATGGGATTCCATCTGGACCTGGTGACTTATATGCTGTCAACTCTTTCAGTTGCTTCTCTATGCCATGGACGCCTGTTTGTACGTCCACCAAGCAGGAGCCAGTCAAACGACGGTATGTTTGTATGACTCTCCTGTGAGAATGATTTCTTAAATGTGAAATTTAAAACTTCAACTTTCCTTTTGCTGTCTTGTATTGCCACCTCAGAATGGTAGACGAGTAACTGGATAGAAACCTATGACCTGCTTGGTGATTTTATGTATGACTAGAGTTTTCTTAGGTGCTCAGCAAGATCTTTCACTATGGAAGTTGTTATGTGCTTTGCACATTGATCACCTTATGGACACAAGGATTTCTACTAATTTTTGTGTGTCGACATTTGCATGTTCTTTTTTGAACTGAAAGTGCAACAGTCTCTGCTTCCTTAGCATTTTCCAAATTTGATCATTAAACCACAGAGGTTCTTTTCCACCTTTAATCCGCTTACTAGACATACAGATCCCCAAAGTGTGATTTACAATCGGTTTAAACTTTGCCCATAAATTCTCTATTTTCATCATATTGCAACTAAATGATACCTATTCAATGTCTTAAATGGGATGCTAACAACAGCTTATCTGTTTTTTCTAGCACAAATACTCTCATAGCCTTCTCAATGGATTTATTAACATTAATAATCATCATTACTATCATGTTGTGGTCACTAGTCCTTCTCTCTATACTGACACTGTCAATAAGCTCAGGTCTGTTTGTAGTTACAAGGAAGAAAGTATTTCCACTTCATGTGGGTTCTCTTAACTAGTTCTTCAAGGCAATTTTCGGAAAACGTGTTCAAAAATACAAGACTGACTGTCCATATCACCTGTAGTGAATTCAGTGACATTACAGTCTATACTCGGTAGATTAAAGCTGCCTCCAGCTAATACTGCATGATCTGTGTAATTCTGTCCAAAACACAGTCCAAATTTATGGAGAAATGGTCCATAACTGACCACTTAATTCTCTTAGAATCCATTAAAATCTTCCATCTGTTGCCAATACCTTATTACTCTCTTCTTTAATTTAAGAAAGACGTGTGACATCTCATGTCATTATTATGTCCTTACCATGCTGTATGAATGGTATTTCAGAGGCTGCTTCCATATCTTTATCAGTGATATTCTCTATCTCCAGTTGTTTTTGCCTTTGCATCCTAGAGTACCCTCCATACACAAGAGACTATTTTCAGTGAAAAGTTTCACAGAAGCTGTCAGGTCTATGATCTCACCATCCCTGTAGGTCACTGACTTTTATATTCACACAGTTCTTCAACCATCTGTATTGCTAAATACCAACTATAGACTACATCTTGAATACCAGTTAGTGGATGCTGTAAGGAAAGAGAAATCTGAAGCCTTGATCCATGGCTTCCAGTTTTCCAGTGAGAAAACCATGCTATGCAGTTCTGGTGATGTAGATTTTAGTTCTTAGAGAATTTGTCATTCAAAACTCATCTGTGCTGAATCTTCGGAGGTTAGTGATTTGAAAGGCTTCACACATTCTGGGGGTGTGTGACTGGAACCTTCTACTTCCATTCGACCGTGACTGGATTTTTGGGGGTGGGGGGCTGCCAGTCGTATGTGGAAGCTGATCTTCCACCACAAGGTAGGCTCCTTTCACCCTCTGGCTGTTATAAAATGGTGAACCTCACCCAACTTCTTGTATTTTACTACTTTTTATGGATGTAATCAGAAATCGGATGGCCATACGAGATGTGGGCCTGATTTCTTCCAAGTTCATGGCAGTTATCTCTACCTGACCACTATGTTGCAGAATCAGAAAATGCACGAGTTAAACTATGAAATTGCGCAACACAAATTTGATAAATTTCATGAACTCATCACGTAAACAAATTTACCATCAAATTTTAAGTTACATGAATGGTGCCCTGCCATGAAACTAAAATAATCCTATACCTGAACAAGTTTAATATGGTATACATGGATTAAATCAGGCCATATTGAGGGAATTAGGTTAGGGAATAAGATACTAAAAGTAGCAGATGGGATTTCCTATTTGGGCAGCAAATAACTAATGATGGTCAAAGCAGGAAGGATACAAAATATGACTGGCTATAGCAGGAAAAATGTTTTTGAAAATGAGAAATTTGTTTATATCAGATATAAATTTAAGTGAGGGAAGGCCTTTCTTGAGGTTGTGTGGAGTATAGCTTTGTATGGAAGTGAACCATGGACAATAAATATTTCAGACAAGAAGGTAATAGAAGCTTTTGTTCAGACAAGAAGATGATAGAAGCTTTTGAAATGTGTTGATACAGAAGAATACTGAAAATTTGGTGGCTGGATCGAATAATTGAGGAGGAGGTACTGAAACGAATTGGGGAGAAAAGAAATTGAACACAATTTCAGTGAAAGAATGGATCAGTTGAATAGGTCATATGCCAAGATATCAAGGAATCATCAGTTTGGTAATGGAGGGAATTGTTGGTGGTAAAAATTGTACAGGGAGACCAAGACTTGGCTGCAGTATTGAGCCTCAAATGGATGCAGGTTGCAGTCTTTATGCAGAGATGAAGAGACTTGCAGAGGATAGACTAGCATGGAGGCTGCATCAAATCAGTCTTTGAATTAAAGAAGATGATGACAACAACAGCAGCAGCAGTAGCAGTAGCGTGATAAGTCCTGGGAAGTGGAAAGGGGGAGGGGGGAACTCGGAGTATTATCGTCTGGTACCATCTCCCTGACCTCGCTGTATCTGATTACTTTTGATGGTTATTTTTCCTTCATTTTACTTCTTCACCTGATTTCTTTGCATCAGATGATACCACAAAAGACGAAATTGGCTGTCCACTATTTCCTCCTAATGGAATCCTGTAGGCTATGATTATATTAGCCAACAGAATTTTACTTTTTTACTGTAACTGGCATGACAACAGCTAATCTTTGTGTTTTTTGGTGTGATGATAATGAAAATGTTAATGAAAATGCAAGATCAGTTCTCGTTTTGATGTTATATTAACTTTACGTTATTGCCTCTGTAGGCTTATGCATAAATTTATCTTGGTGTTATCCCTTGGAGGAAGGTCACTCAAGGCACAACTGTTTTGTCTGGCATTTGTAGCTTTCTGCAGTTGATTCTCAAGTTAGTGTCCAGCAGTAATAGGCTAACATTGTTGGACTCCACTTTCCCTTGATTCTCATTTCCGTGTCTGAAATTTGCTGGTGGAAGTGTTGTCTGTGTTTATCAGAAAGAAGTCCAAGTGGGACTCTAGGAAATCTAACTTAAAGGACATGTTGCACCCCAGTCTGTTGTAGCAGTGCAGATGATTTGCCACAAGATAGTTTTCTCCCCTCTTGTTTCTTAGAAAGTTTATTGACAAAGGCATCCCAACCTAAGTTTTCATCACTTGCCAGGATTGTGTTGAAAAGCTCATCTCTGTACAGTTTCCATATGTAGGAACCCATGAAAATCCCCACTTTTATTTTCTCCTCACAAAGACTTGGAAATTTCTCATGCAAATAGAGAAATGCTTCCCCATTTTGTCCTTGGATTTAACGAAGTTTTTCATTAGGCCTAATTTCATATGAAGAGCAGAGGGAAATGTGTTCTAGGATTCAACAAGCGCTTCACACATAAAATAGTGAGATCCTGGTTCAAGTGATTGACTCTAAGCCAGTCTTTCTCCTTATAATGAACTGCTTTAGTGCGGCTATCCCAGAGGCGCAAGAAACAACAGGATTTGGTGTAGCTGTGTTGGAGCCCAAGTAATATGCCTATGATTTTCAGGTCCCTGGAAATCTGCCATTTAAACTTCTCATAGTTCAATCACAATAACAATTGTTTCAGTTTATCATATGTTTCTTTCACAATAAGGTGCATACCTAGTTGGAATCGATGATAACATTTTGCCATTGTGCAGTAGCACACACTTGAGACTTAGTTTGGAGGAGTCAATGAACAACCTCCACTGTATACTTTTATAGTCAGTGCCCATAGCTGCCATTAGTCTGTACATCACTACAAAATACCAAGTTATTTTCACTTTCAAAAAATGGAAGGAGTGGCATATGGTGGGTACAGAACACAGTCACATTTACTGTCTTCATCCACTGTTGTAGTCTTGATGCCAACAGTTTAGCATTAGCTTTCGGTGATTCCAGATTTTTTACTAGGTCATTAACTTCTCGCTGTGTTATTTTGAGTACCTCTGTACACTCATCGTTACAAACAAAATCAGTATTTTTGAAAGAACACTGGTTTGACGCTGATGGTGCAGCACTAGTTTCACTACTGCCCTCAGCACTGTCACAATAAGGCGAGACAGAAATAGGCAATCTGTCTCTGCGAGGCCCTGGTCGCATGGCCAACAGTATGTTAGTATATGTCAAGGGAGACTTATCTTGGAAGTACCATAGCATAGCCCATGGAAGATTTTTTACAATTCAACCACTAATGAAGACTTGAGACACAAGACATGCAACAGACATGGGGAACCCAGGGCTTGTCCTGGTCCCAGATTTTGCTGCCAAAGTGCAGTCTGTACGCCCTCCTAATATATGGCATAATTGTCTACTTTGCAATTTCAATTTAGCCTGTCTACAAATGTAACAAAAACTGTCAGTACTGTGTATGCATTTCGTTTTGAATAACAGGAATTGCTATAACCACACACACTAACTACACTTCAGTAACATGTTCTTCTTGCACACAAACAGAACACAACTCATAACAGACTGAAACTGTGCTTAAATGAAGCAAACACTATGATGACACAAAAGTTAGTGTTTTTGTTGCTGAGATTTATGTGATCCTCTTAAACTCAGCCATTGAGTTGGGTGTGCTGATTGACTTTCTTTATCTGTTACAATTTGCAGAATGTTTTTCAGACCATTTAAAGAATGTACATAGTAGAAAAGTTTGTCCAGGGCACACTCTTCTTCTTGCATAAACAAGATAAAGATGTAAAGCTTTCTTGGGCTTCGTGAATATAGAGACTTGGGAAAATGCATGACACAATGCTGTCTTGTAATACTTATTTGTTATGACCTGTTTTGGTCATTGGCCATCATCACGGAAGAAAAATTACAGTCACAACATCACGTGATTCATATCTTCACATCCAAAGAATACTTTATCAAAGTGAAAATGTGTAAAACAATGAACATATGTTTCCAGTACTAAAGCAGTATGTCTTGATCAGTGGTAAGCGATACACTGGCTATCAAGTTCTCAGGTTCAGTCATACATGTGTGCTTGACAGCCAGTGTATTGATTGTTTTCTAACTAGGGAGAGGCCGTTACCAAACAGAATGGGGCATTGGTTAAAATAAAGTACATTGATAAAAATAAAGTAATACCATCATATCTGAGGAAGATGGAGTTTATATTGGCTCATAATATGTTTTCTATAAGCGGAGTGCTAGGATGGTTACTACAAAAAGAGCATAGCTGCTTCCTCACCAGTGCTCATCTTGCTGAGCTAGCACTCCATCTCTAATGCCCCTGATGTTGTCAGAATGAGATACGTGTGATAGCATTGAAAGATTTGTACCAGACAGTGCACCTTCCTGAATTTTTTTTAGATAGGGAGAGTAGTTCATTATGACCACTCTATGCATTCATTAACTTTGACTGAGTAGACAACAGCTTATTATTCCAGTTTACTAATTTAAGAATGTGTTGCTCTTCATTTGTTCAATTTTATTTATTTTTCAAAAGATGCTAAAGTTTTGTCTTAGTGTGCAGATGCACGAGTTTTTGGAAATAACATTAAAGTTTCAGATATAAAATTTAAACTAATCTTATTTTGATCTTAATTTGATTTTTTAATCTCACTCATCACATCATCTATTAGTAAGAGCACTAATGGCCAAATATATGGCAAAAACCATCATCATAAGTCAGCTAAAGACTAGAAGTATGACCAAGAAACACCTATTGGCATTTGTGATGACTATGCTAGTGGGAAACATTATTGACATAACTGATTTTAATTGCTCTAATTTAATTGTTGCATATGTTGTTAAATTAATTGATTAATTAAAGTTTTTGCAATTAATAAAATACATGGATGTTTCAGCTTACTCTTCTCCTACTGATGGAGTGACAGCCAACGTGGAATGATTGATGCTTCTGCACCATAATTTCCATCTGTGTATTCCATAGCACCCATGCCACATGTGGGGCATTTCATGGTAGGTTTACAATAAGATGAATATTGGTTAATTGAAACTCAAACAGTGTTACTTCATAGTGTAAAGTTGTCTGTACCTGCTTTACTTAGTTTGAGAAATGTGGGTAAGCAGTAAGGACCGGGCTGAAAAAAATTCTTATTCCGAAGTAGATAATGTACTGCTTATCACCTTGATGTCAACATATTTGTGTGATGGCAGTGTCATTTATCACATTTTCAAGTTAAATGCACATATTATACTTTCATACATCTATGTCTATGTAACATTCAACAAGACGCCACAAAGTGTATAGCAGAGAGGATAGCTTGTGCCACCAGTGGTCATTTCCTTTCCTGTTCCCTCACAAATGGAGCAAGGAAAAAGTGAGTGATATATGCCTCTGTAGCCCTAATTTCTCCTGTCTCATTTTTGTAATCTTTGCGTAAAATCTACATTGGTGGCAGTAGAATTGTTCTGCATTCAACTGCAAATGCCAGTTCCCTATATTTTTGGTAAAAGTGTCCTCCTGGTGTAGGCCTACCTGGCTTTCTGTTGCGTGCTTCTGTTAGTAAATGTTGGTGCAGCGGGAAGTAAATGTGAAGGGTCGTAGTTGGTTGTCAGTAGCCTATCAGAATGCTCATTTGTAATTTCCTATGATTCGTTAATTAAGTTAGTTGGTACTTTGTTATGTTGGGTTATGTTGTCAGAAATTTCAGCAAAATTGGAAATAAGAAATGCGAGAAGGTTATTGCAATGACAAACGCACATCGTGGGCTACACTACTCAACAGTTCATGATGGCAATCATGTTTCATGTTTAGATTCATTGGATTTGCCAATCCTCAACCAACTTGTCACATTTAAATGTGAAATTTAAGAGCCTTCGTGACATTTGCCTGTGCGAGTAATTTTTGAACATGAAATTTAATTTCTATTTCACTTCCCTTTGTTGCCTCAGTAGGCTGGTGACAATTGGCTGAATAGGAGCCTTCGACCCTCTTAGCGATTTTACATAGGACGAGGATTTTCTCTGGTTCTCAGCAAGATCTTTCACTGATGTAAGATGTTGGAAGCAGTTG
This sequence comes from Schistocerca serialis cubense, assembly GCF_023864345.2. Lineage (NCBI taxonomy): Eukaryota > Metazoa > Arthropoda > Insecta > Orthoptera > Acrididae > Schistocerca > Schistocerca serialis. Next base: position 261,462,484 of record NC_064638.1, on the reverse strand, counting down.
TATACTTTGTGCATCAGTCTTTTTATAGATGCACAAATTTCTATTAACTTTTGCCTGTTGATATTTCGGCATTCTTTTTTGAGCCAAGCGTGTAACAATCTCTTTTCCTCAGCTTAGCAATACGTCAAAGCAGGTACCACATGCAAAGTAAAATTTTTTCCTTGCTTTGTCACTAAAATGGTCAAATGAATATATCATAAGAAATTTGACAGTTACACACTGTTCCAATTAATTGAATGGTATTCCTTTTTGTCTGATGTCATCCAGGCATCTCCCAAGTGTCTTTAGTTCTCACTCTCTCTGTGTGTGTCGAAAGGATCAGATTATTAACTTAGAAACACTGCTGAAATAAGCAGTGTTGACCACACAGTTTTACACTTACCAGTCATTATCTCATTACCTTTTCTCAGAACTGCAAAAATAATAAAGTAATTTAAAAAAGTTTCTTACTTACAATTACCAGAGATTGTAAATTTTCTGTGTTGTACCACTTTAGCTGCGTACATCAGAGAAATTTTGAATGGTGGCATATTGCTAATTTTGTAGCTGACATTTTCTCCCATTACCGGATCTCCAGCATTGTTTTTGTGCAATATGTATAAAATAGTATGGCTGAATGGTGACGCTGTGTGTCATATGGATAACCTGGATTGCTAGGTCTATTGCCATAGTGTACAGATATTTTCCTTGGTTGGTCTGTGAGGTTATTAGGGAGCCACTTTAAAGAAAAATTATAAATCCATAAGTGAAGCCTTAGGCAGACGAAGCAGCAGCAGACACTCAGCGAGCCGATGTCCTGTACAATGATTGCACCATCGTGTTTTGCCACTATTCGTTTAGTGCAGATTAAGGATGATAGAACCAAGTCGTGAATATAAAATTTTCTCTGTAACTTTTGCAAATGCTCAATTTGTCTTCTTCCAAATTAGATTAGATTCGGTTTTCATTCCATAGACTCAAAAAATGAGATGATTCTCGTGGGTGTGGAAAACGTCAGAAAGTATAAAATAAAAATGTAAAACATTTGAATAGCATACTTACTGCCCTGATCATTCGTCAGGAGATAGTCAGAACAGGTTAATACAATGCAGTAAACTGGAACAGTTAATATTTACAGAATTAACACACTGTCAGAATGAAACACTGTTATGCACTATTAATAAATTTATCATAAATAAAATACCTAATCTTGACTGTTGTGACCAAGTGTTCTCAAAACTGAAATCTAACAGATATTTTTGCTTAAGCTGGCTTAACAATCTCTGTTAAGATATTCATCTCTGGAGTAGAAGGAGTTGCCTATCAAAAAGTTTTTCAAACTCTGTTTAAACTGTGCTTTATCTGAAACCAAGTTTTTAATGGTTGCTGGCAATTTGTTGAAAATGTGTGTTCCTGAATATTGTACCCCTTTTTGGACCAAGGTACCTGAGTTTAGGTCTTTACGTAGATTGTTCTTATTCCTGGTATTGATATTATGTACTGAGCTATTGGTTGTAAATAGAGATGTATCAATTGCAACAAATTTCATTAAGGAATAAATGTACTGAGAAGCAGTGGTTAGAATACAAAGTTCCTCGAACAGGTTTCTACAAGATGTTCTTGAATTTGCACCACAAATGATTGTTATCACATGCTTTTGCACCCTAAAAACTTTTGTTCAGTGTGATGAGTTTCCCCAGAATATGATCCCAAATGACATAATAGAATGAAAGTAAGCAAAGTATGCAAGTTTTTTTTATATTTATATATCCTACATCTGACATCATTCTCACAGCAAATACAGACTTGTTTAGGTGCTTAAGCAATTCTGTGGTGTACCCTTCCCAACTGAATTTTTTATCGAGTTGTAATACCAGAAATTTAACACTTTCAGCCTCTTCGATCTGCCTGTCTTCATATGTTATACTCATGCTGGAAGGAAATCTCTTGCAGGTCCAGAACTGCATATAGTGGGTCTTCTCAAAGTTTAATGACAGTGAATTAACTTTAAACCACTTATTAATGTCAGTGAAAATATGATTAGCAGCTATTTCTAAACCTGTACTTGCCCTGCTGCTCATTGCAACAGACTTAGCATCTTACAATGTCACAGATGAGAGGTCATTAATGTACACAAGAAAAAGCAACAAACCCAAGATGGAACCTTGAGGAACACCACATGTAATTAATTCCCAGTCAGATGAAGACTGACTGCTTACTGCACAGATATCTCGCATTGACACCCTTTGTTTCCTGGTAGATAGATAAGACTCAATCTATTTCACAGCATTACTGGTGACACCATAATATTCTAATTTACATAAGAAAATGCTGTGGTTCAGACAGTCAAAGGCTTTTGACAGGTCACAGAAAATGCCAGTAGCCTCTAATTTATTATCTAATGAATTAAGTACATTCTCACTATAAGTATAAATAGCTTTCTCTATACCAGAACCCTTCAGAAATCGAAACTGTGACTTGGACGATATATTATTTGCAGTCAGATGCTTAAGGAGACGCTTGAACACAACCTGTTCAAATATTTTTGAGAAAGCCATCAAAAGTGAAATTGGTTGATAGTTTGATGGTATCTGTTTATCCCTCTTCTTGTAAAGAGGCTTAACTTCAGCATATTTTAGCCAGTCTGGAAAAATTCCGCTGATAAGAGATTGATTACACAAATAACTTAAGATAGAACTCAACTCACATGAGCACTCTTTGGTTAACTTCGTTGATATGTTATCACACCCACTGGAATTTTAAGGATGTTATGATGGATGCTACTTCTTTGGGAGACATGAGTGTCATTTCCATTTTACTGAAGTTATTTTTAAAGACTGGTTTCAGATACTCCATTGCACAGTTCACCGAACTTGATAACCTCAGCTGTCAGTAACAGAAATGAAGTTCTTGTTTAAGAGGTTTGCAACATTACATGTACTTGTTAACAAAGTCTCATTTATTTTTAGAACTATCTGTTTCCCTTTCTTTTTGACCCCACCTGTCTCTGTCTTCACAATATCCCATACAGTTTTTATTTTGTTACCTTATTTAATTATCTTTTTCTCATAATAAAGCTGCTTCGATTTCTGAATATCAAGCTTCAATGTTTTGCATTATTCTTTGTAATACATTATTACAGTTCTAACATCAGAGCTGTTCCTAGATAGTATATACAATCTCCTTTTTGTCCTACATGATATCTTTATTCCTTGTGTAATCCACAGTTTACTTTTTGACTTCAGTGTGATTTGAGTTACCTTTAGGGGAAACAATTTTCAAAAGTGGAGGCAATTTTATTAATGAGTGCTTTGTATTTTCCGTTTGAGTCAGACGTATTGTAAATATCTATCCAGTCCATGTCTGTGAGCAATTTCCTGAATTTCTCAATGTTTGACTTATTTATTACCCTCCTGCACTCAGATTTAATAGATTTTTTTTGTCCTGACAAGTTTCAACATTTAACATAAGATGCTGCATGTCATGATCAGATAGTCCATTTACAGTTGGTTTCATGATATGACTTTTTTCCCTAGATTTGTCTACAAATATATTATCAATAGCAGTGTCAGAGCACTTACATATCCTAGTAGCAAAGTTCACAGTAGGAACTGAATTGAATGATAGTGTTAACTGACTTCAATAATTGTTCACTGACAGAGCTTTTCAATAAATCCACATTAAAATCCCCAGCAACCACTATTTCCTAGTTTTTTACTTTGAGATGGGACAGCAGAGCTTCCAGATTTTTTATGAAGAGGTTAAAATACCTACTATTATAAAGGACTTATTATGAAATACTACTTATGTTGCACAAGCTTCTAGGTTCTGCTCTGAGCAAAATTTATTAATGTCAATATTCTTGAAATCAAAACAGTTTCCTACAAATATGGCAACTCCTCCTTTCTCCATATTTTCTCTACAGAAATAAGAAGCTAACTTGAATTCTGTAACATTTAACATATCTATACCAGTGATCATATGACGTTCAGAGAGGCAGATTATATCAACAGGTTTGCTCAACTCTAATTCTTCAACACAAATAAGCAACTCATTAAGCTTACCCCCTAGTCCTTGGATATTCTGATGGAATAGTGATAACTGATTTTGTGTACTGGCTGAATTACAACTGGATGAACCTAATTTTCCTGCCAATTTTTGGGTATCTTTAGTTTCAATCAGAGGCTGTCTGCATGAATTGTGTACATTAAAATTTGCCTGTTTTATCAATGCGAATGTCATTTTCAGCTTGTCTCTGAACATCTTTTGTTTCTGCCCTCCCTACCGCAAAAAAAAAAAAAAAAAAAAAAAATATATATATATATATATATATATATATATATATATATATATATATATATATATATATATATATATAATGGAAGGAAACATTCCACGTGGGAAAAATTATATATAAAAACAAAGATGAGGTGACTTACCGAACAAAAGCGCTGGCAGGTCGATAGACACACAAACACACACACAAAATTCAAGCTTTCGCAACAAACTGTTGCCTCATCAGGAAAGAGGGAAGGAGAGGGGAAGACGAAAGGAAGTGGGTTTTAAGGGAGAGGGTAAGGAGTCATTCCAATCCCGGAAGCGGAAAGACTTACCTTAGGGGGAAAAAAGGACAGGTATACACTCGCACACACGCACATATCCATCCACACATACAGACACCAGCAGACATATTTAAAGACAAAGAGTTTGGGCAGAGATGTCAGTCGAGGCAGAAGTGTAGAGGCAAAGAAGTTGTTGAAAGACAGGTGAGGTATGAGTGGCGGCAACTTGAAATTAGCGGAGATTGAGGCCTGGCGGATGACGAGAAGAGAGGATATACTGAAGGGCAAGTTCCCATCTCCGGAGTTCGGATAGGTTGGTGTTGGTGGGAAGTATCCAGATAACCCGGACGGTGTAACACTGTGCCAAGATGTGCTGGCTGTGCACCAAGGCATGTTTAGCCACAGGGTGATCCTCATTACCAACAAACACTGTCTGCCTGTGTCCATTCATGCGAATGGACAGTTTGTTGCTGGTCATTCCCACATAGAATGCATCACAGTGTAGGCAGGTCAGTTGGTAAATCACGTGGGTGCTTTCACACGTGGCTCTGCCTCTGATCGTGTACACCTTCCGGGTTACAGGACTGGGGTAGGTGGTGGTGGGAGGGTGCATGGGACAGGTTTTGCATCGGGAGCGGTTACAAGGATAGGAGCCAGAGGGTAGGGAAGGTGGTTTGGGGATTTCATAGGGATGAACTAACAGGTTACGAAGGTTAGGTGGACGGCGGAAAGACACTCTTGGCGGAGTGGGGAGGATTTCATGAAGGATGGATCTCATTTCAGGGCAGGATTTGAGGAAGTCGTATCCCTGCTGGAGAGCCACATTCAGAGTCTGGTCCAGTCCCGGAAAGTATCCTGTCACAAGTGGGGCACTTTTGTGGTTCTTCTGTGGGGGATTCTGGGTTTGAGGGGACGAGGAAGTGGCTCTGGTTATTTGCTTCTGTACCAGGTCGGGAGGGTAGTTGCGGGATGCGAAAGCTGTTTTCAGGTTGTTGGTGTAATGATTCAGGGATTCCGGACTGGAGCAGATTCGTTTGCCACGAAGACCTAGGCTGTAGGGAAGGGACCGTTTGATGTGGAATGGGTGGCAGCTGTCATAATGGAGGTACTGTTGCTTGTTGGTGGGTTTGATGTGGACGGACGTGTGAAGTTGGCCATTGGACAGGTGGAGGTCAACGTCAAGGAAAGTGGCATGGGATTTGGAGTAGGACCAGGTGAAACTGATGGAACCAAAGGAGTTGAGGTTGGAGAGGAAATTCTGGAGTTCTTCTTCACTGTGAGTCCAGATCATGAAGATGTCATCAATAAATCTGTACCAAACTTTGGGTTGGCAGACTTGGGTAACCAAGAAGGCTTCCTCTAAGCGACCCATGAATAGGTTGGCGTACGCGGGGGCCATCCTGGTGCCCATGGCTGTTCCCTTTAATTGTTGGTATGTCCGGCCCTCAAAAGTGAAGAAGTTGTGGGTCAGGATGAAGCTGGCTAAGGTGATGAGGAAAGAGGTTTTAGGTAGGGTGGCAGGTGATCGGCGTGAAAGGAAATGCTCCATCGCAGCGAGGCCCTGGACGTGCGGAATATTTGTGTATAAGGACGTGGCATCAATGGTTACAAGGATGGTTTCCGGGGGTAACAGATTGGGTAAGGATCCCAGGCGTTCAAGGAAGTGGTTGGTGTCCTTGATGAAGGATGGGAGACTGCATGTAATGGGTTGAAGGTGTTGATCTACGTAGGCAGAGATACGTTCTGTGGGGGCTTGGTAACCAGCTACAATGGGGCGGCCGGGATGATTGGGTTTGTGGATTTTAGGAAGAAGGTAGAAGGTAGGGGTGCGGGGTGTCGGTGGGGTCAGGAGGTTGATGGAGTCAGGTGAAAGGTTTTGCAGGGGGCCTAAGGTTCTGAGGATTCCTTGAAGCTCCACCTGGACATCGGGAATGGGGTTACCTTGGCAAGGTAACCCCATTCCCGATGTCCAGGTGGAGCTTCAAGGAATCCTCAGAACCTTAGGCCCCCTGCAAAACCTTTCACCTGACTCCATCAACCTCCTGACCCCACCGACACCCCGCACCCCTACCTTCTACCTTCTTCCTAAAATCCACAAACCCAATCATCCCGGCCGCCCCATTGTAGCTGGTTACCAAGCCCCCACAGAACGTATCTCTGCCTACGTAGATCAACACCTTCAACCCATTACATGCAGTCTCCCATCCTTCATCAAGGACACCAACCACTTCCTTGAACGCCTGGGATCCTTACCCAATCTGTTACCCCCGGAAACCATCCTTGTAACCATTGATGCCACGTCCTTATACACAAATATTCCGCACGTCCAGGGCTCGCTGCGATGGAGCATTTCCTTTCACGCCGATCACCTGCCACCCTACCTAAAACCTCTTTCCTCATCACCTTAGCCAGCTTCATCCTGACCCACAACTTCTTCACTTTTGAGGGCCGGACATACCAACAATTAAAGGGAACAGCCATGGGCACCAGGATGGCCCCCGCGTACGCCAACCTATTCATGGGTCGCTTAGAGGAAGCCTTCTTGGTTACCCAAGTCTGCCAACCCAAAGTTTGGTACAGATTTATTGATGACATCTTCATGATCTGGACTCACAGTGAAGAAGAACTCCAGAATTTCCTCTCCAACCTCAACTCCTTTGGTTCCATCAGTTTCACCTGGTCCTACTCCAAATCCCATGCCACTTTCCTTGACGTTGACCTCCACCTGTCCAATGGCCAACTTCACACGTCCGTCCACATCAAACCCACCAACAAGCAACAGTACCTCCATTATGACAGCTGCCACCCATTCCACATCAAACGGTCCCTTCCCTACAGCCTAGGTCTTCGTGGCAAACGAATCTGCTCCAGTCCGGAATCCCTGAATCATTACACCAACAACCTGAAAACAGCTTTCGCATCCCGCAACTACCCTCCCGACCTGGTACAGAAGCAAATAACCAGAGCCACTTCCTCGTCCCCTCAAACCCAGAATCCCCCACAGAAGAACCACAAAAGTGCCCCACTTGTGACAGGATACTTTCCGGGACTGGACCAGACTCTGAATGTGGCTCTCCAGCAGGGATACGACTTCCTCAAATCCTGCCCTGAAATGAGATCCATCCTTCATGAAATCCTCCCCACTCCGCCAAGAGTGTCTTTCCGCCGTCCACCTAACCTTCGTAACCTGTTAGTTCATCCCTATGAAATCCCCAAACCACCTTCCCTACCCTCTGGCTCCTATCCTTGTAACCGCTCCCGATGCAAAACCTGTCCCATGCACCCTCCCACCACCACCTACCCCAGTCCTGTAACCCGGAAGGTGTACACGATCAGAGGCAGAGCCACGTGTGAAAGCACCCACGTGATTTACCAACTGACCTGCCTACACTGTGATGCATTCTATGTGGGAATGACCAGCAACAAACTGTCCATTCGCATGAATGGACACAGGCAGACAGTGTTTGTTGGTAATGAGGATCACCCTGTGGCTAAACATGCCTTGGTGCACAGCCAGCACATCTTGGCACAGTGTTACACCGTCCGGGTTATCTGGATACTTCCCACCAACACCAACCTATCCGAACTCCGGAGATGGGAACTTGCCCTTCAGTATATCCTCTCTTCTCGTCATCCGCCAGGCCTCAATCTCCGCTAATTTCAAGTTGCCGCCACTCATACCTCACCTGTCTTTCAACAACTTCTTTGCCTCTACACTTCTGCCTCGACTGACATCTCTGCCCAAACTCTTTGTCTTTAAATATGTCTGCTGGTGTCTGTATGTGTGGATGGATATGTGCGTGTGTGCGAGTGTATACCTGTCCTTTTTTCCCCCTAAGGTAAGTCTTTCCGCTTCCGGGATTGGAATGACTCCTTACCCTCTCCCTTAAAACCCACTTCCTTTCGTCTTCCCCTCTCCTTCCCTCTTTCCTGATGAGGCAACAGTTTGTTGCGAAAGCTTGAATTTTGTGTGTGTGTTTGTGTGTCTATCGACCTGCCAGCGCTTTTGTTCGGTAAGTCACCTCATCTTTGTTTTTATATATATATGTGCTGATCTGTCTCTTGTAACCACTGGTACTTTACCACTTGTGACAGTGCCCCCCTTAAGTTATTTGCTATTATCCCAGACAGTTTTCCCTTCCCTTTCCTGTTGAGATGAAGGTCATGCCTAGTATAGTCCCACCTGCTGATAGAGTCAACATGAACCACACCGATATGAGACCCCATATCTGATCCAAGCAGCTGTTCCACCGTTAAATTAACTCTTCTAACAGAAGAGTTTAAATGAGTCCAGTCATGACGCTTCAGAACAGACACAAGCCCAATACCAATATGTCTTGTTGCTGAAGCTATCTTTACCAGGTCACTCTCAATTGAATAATTAGGGTTCCTATCTATACTGTTGCCCGCCCCACCCACTTTTACCGCAGTGTCTTCCTTTGTGAAGTCTTTACAAAGTGAACCTACATCCTCTATTGCCTTATCCAGACTTGCACTAGGTTTAAAAAAGCTTGTGACCTTGTAACCTGACCCTAGTTCATCCTGCAACAGTTGACCTCTACCATGTGAACTATCTAAAAACAAAACTTCCTTCTTCTTCACAGCTCTATCTGACTTCTTACTTTTCAAACACTTTTTGAAAGTTTGTTGTATTCTGTCTAATCCTACATCTATTTGTGACTCATCAGTTTCCAACTGTGACAACAGATCAAACCTGTTTTCCACATTCACAACCACACTGTCTGAGGACGTCCTATTTTTTCTAAAACCTCTCTTTTCCCTTCTCCTCCCTTAACCTTTTCAGATCTTGTTTCGCTTTATCTAGTTCCGCCCTAAGGGCAGCAATCTTCTCCTCCTGTTCCACTGTCTTCCTATCTCTACAGCAAATTCTACACAAGCAATGAGCCTTGTTTATTTCCCCAATTCCCAAGCTGCTACAGTCACACAAAGAGACGTGACATATAGAAGAATATCTACTGCTGCCTGAGCCCCTGCTTCAGTTACATCACTTCTTAGTTCCTTCATTGCTCATGGAAAAGTTAGGAAAGGGCTGTGGGGACAAACTGGCTAAAATCAGATTGTGAGAGCCAGTGACTTGTGGCCAATGTTGAACTTCTCACCAATTTCCAAAAATAATTGTGAAAATATAAGGAGACAAAATATTGTATTGTAGTGTTTAGTTTTCAGTGTGATTATTTAACCTGATTTGCAAGGGAGAAAATCTTTTTGTTAATGTCACTATAAATAAATGCAGATAAAGTTGAAAATTTAATGTTAATTGCTGACTATCGTATTATGTCCATAAATTACTTAACAAAAAGAGGAGATGTTTGTTGGGATGGGGCAGCAGGTATGCAGTGAATCTACTAATTTAGTCAGGCTGATCTTGATGGGGGGTAAGAGAGATGTAGTTCAAAAGCACTTTTACAAAACTTACATTAAAGTATTTTGTTTATATACCCCCTACATTTCAAGTATCAGTTGTCAATGGAACGCAGGGGTGGGGGGAGGGGGGGGGGGGGGGTGGCGGCAAGAATGTACCTCATAAAGACCTGTCATCTGTGAAAGGGTTCACACAAGATTGCATATCATTCACTAAAAACCATCTGTACAGTGCACTTGCAAAAATAATTAATTTCTAGATATACAATTTAATCTTGATAGTTTCATTGTTTTTGAATGTGCACATTTGTTGTCACATTTACCAGGTGTCAGTAAATATTATCTACTACAGAATATTTCAGAAAAAAATGACCCAACTTTATAACCTGTTGTCTACATAAGCACTCATTGCCAAAGACTGAAACTCATAATGCTTATTGCCAAACGTTAGAGTTTAAAATGTCTGCTGTTCGACATCATTGTTAGTTCTGTATATGCAATTTGTTTTTTGAATAATTTTTATACCCATTTATTACTTTTTTTAAAGTGCTGATTTTACTGAAAAACCCTGTCTAGAAATTACACAGTTGTCTAATATAAACATAAATTTAGCATTCAACTGATAACATCCATAGAAAATATTTCTTAAACAATGGAAAATCCAGGATGGAATAACGACAATATTATGTAAAGGATAGATTGCTACTCACCCTATAGTGGAGGTGTAGAGTTGCACACAGGCAGGACAAAAAGACTACTAATCATGTAAGATTTCAGCCTCAAGGCCTTTTTCTGAAATAGACAGCATACACACACACACATTCACGCAAACAACTCACGCACACATGTCAACTGTGTCTGGCTGTCGTCGGCAGCCAGAGGCAGTGGTCATGCGTGTAGCTGCATTTGTGTGTGCATGTGTGCGTGTGCATGCATATCTGCGTGCGTGTGCGTTGTCTGTTTCAGAAAAGGCTTGCTGGCCGAAAGTTTACGTGCTTCGTTGTATTGAAAATATTTCTTAAAATGTTTGTGTAAGCCCAGCGTTCATTCAGATGCACAAATTTGAGCTCTATTAGACTCAAAGACAAAGCAACTGCCATACTTTACTACCTTCAGCAAAAGTAAGTGGAGGAAGTAGGAGGGTGGGGGAAGCTTTTTGGTATTTGAAGAACGTTATTGTTCATCAACAAAAGCTGCTGCAAGGATGTATTCTTTGTTATTGACACATTATTGGAAAAGTTGTACAGGTATGTTCTTGGCGAAGAAATACTATTGAAAGTTAATGTTACAGGAAACAAACAGTTACGTGGTTCCTTGGAGTAAAAAATCATTAAAAAACATACTTTTGTGAGTATGTTTGTATCCAAAAATTAAATTGTACAACTTTTCAGATAATGTTTAGGTTGACTGAAGATCAGTTTTAGACTGAAGCTTGTCTCAACAATAAAAAGCATACCCACGCAGCATTTTGGTGCTAACTAATGCTGTCTTTTGAATTGCAACTCTTAATTGTAAGAGTGCACATTTTCACAATCACACACAAAAGGAATATGGTAGTATCAACTGTAGGTTAGTACAACAGAGTATGCCATCATATACTTCACTAAAGAAACAACAAATGGAGGCAATGGTTGCTCATGGTGCAGCAAAACCTTGCTTGGTTCATGTGGAGTGCCAAATCCTGACACTTCACAATCCACTCAAATCCTAGATGTCGTTTATCTTCTTTCCAAATTTGAAAGAGACCATTCATAGGTTACATTTTGAGAAATCATAAAAATATTCTTAAAAAACATTTCACAGAACCTTCAGTAAGTGATTTGAGAGGGTACAAAATTTATACAACTTACAAAAAATATGCTAAGAAGATAGCAAGCATATTTCTTCTGAGAACTTGCAGAATGTAGCTCATCCTGGTGTACAGATTCCACAGAGTAGTGCCATTGTGTGTACTGAAGAGAAGGTAATAGTCTTAATGGCTCATTCCATGATGTCATCTAGAGTATGGTACATGCACTAAGTTGTTGAAGCAGTGAGCCCATGTAAAGAGAATGACCATTATTTTGTGTCAATCAACACATGGGAATGTGCAATATCAGTCGGAACTTTTGCTTAGGAAACTGCTGGGGATGGTAAGATCATACTTCACATGCCAGAAAACCAGAAAGTGAGGAGGCAAGCTAATACTTGTGTTTGCTGCTGTGAGACGGAAAGTGATGTCAAAAACTGTGTTACGCATATCGTGACTGGCACGTGACGTTGAAAGGGAGGCTGTTGAAGCAATTCTGTGGTCTGGTTTCATCAGTTCCAAAAATATGTGCACACAGGGATCTTAAAAAAGCCATTTATCCTTCACAAGGAATTTCTTCTCTAAGATTGACGTCTGTTCCATTGCATTCAGATTGTACATTTTTAGCCTAGTGCTCTATGGTAACACAGTGACAGTGAAATTGCATCAGCAAATTTTTGAGCAGTCATCAATAAACTGGACAACAGTTAACATTTGTGTATTATTTCCAGTAAAGTGTAACCAACACCTTGTCTCCATGACAGCTAAAGTGATAAAGTAATGTTCGTAAATCCGTGATTAATGAAGTTGCCAATAAGTGTTGTTATTTTCTTCATAGTCCCATGCTCACTACTCTTTTAAGTGGGAAGAGATGACATACCTCTTTCATAAGTGCACCTTCTTCTGGCAGAAAGGTTGAAGTGAAAGCTAGAGGCATGAAGGAAAAATTTGCCAGCCTTTTTCATTTGTCAGTCTTCCTTTCCATTTAACGTTTCTGCCAGAAGAAGGAGCCACCAGTTCCAAAAGTTTACATGTTTCTGTATCTTTTATGTGTGTCGTCACTTGCTACAGCATAGTGAGTACAAGATTTTTTCGTTCTCTGTTCATACTATATTTCATAAGCTCAAAAGTTATTTGAGATGAAAAAGTCAGTTGCTTTACACTCTATATAACTGTCAGTGCTGGAGAAGATGATTATGTTTATGGCTCACCCGATTGGCAGACTGTGTGTGTGTGTGTGTGTGTGTGTGTGTGTGTGTGTGTGTGTGTGTGTGTGTGTGTGTAGAGCAACTAACTTCACTAAACTAAACCATTGCTGTACATTTCTTACTGTTACGTTTCTTTGATTGCTTAGCTGAGTGTGTTCAAAACTAAGTCACAGTGTAAACTGTTATGTTGTTGTTGTTGTGGTCTTCAGTCCTGAGACTGGTTTGATGCAGCTCTCCATGCTACTCTATCCTGTGCAAGCTTCTTCATCTCCCAGTACCTACTGCAACCTACATCCTTCTGAATCTGCTTAGTGTATTCATCTCTTGGTCTCCCTCTGCGATTTTTACCCTCCACGCTGCCCTCCAATACTAAATTGGTGATCCCTTGATGCCTCAGAACATGTCCTACCAACCGATCCCTTCTTCTGGTCAAGTTGTGCCACAAACTTCTCTTCTCCCCAATCCTATTCAATACTTCCTCATTAGCTATGTGATCTACACATCTAATCTTCAGCATTCTTCTGTAGCACCACATTTCGAAAGCTTCTATTCTCTTCTTGTCCAAACTATTTATCGTCCATGTTTCACTTCCATACATGGCTACACTCCATACGAATACTTTCAGAAATGACTTCCTGACACTTAAATCTATACTGGATGTTAACAAATTTCTCTTCTTCAGAAACGCTTTCCTTGCCATTGCCAGCCTACATTTTATATCCTCTCTACTTCGACCATCATCAGTTATTTTGCTCCCCAAATAGCAAAACTCCTTTACTACTTTAAGTGCCTCATTTCCTAATCTAATTCCCTCAGCATCACCCGACTTAATTAGACTACATTCCATTATCCTTGTTTTGCTTTTCTTGATGTTCATCTTATATCCTCCTTTCAAGACACTGTCCATTCCATTCAACTGCTCTTCCAAGTCCTTTGCTGTCTCTGACAGAATTACAATGTCATCGGCAAACCTCAAAGTTTTTATTTCTTCTCCATGAATTTTAATACCTACTCCGAATTTTTCTTTTGTTTCCTTTACTGCTTGCTCAATATACAGATTGAACAACATCGGGGAGAGGCTACAACCCTGTCTTACTCCCTTCCCAACCACTGCTTCCCTTTCATGTCCCTCGACTCTTATAACTGCCATCTGGTTTCTGTACAAATTGTAAATAGCCTTTCGCTCCCTGTATTTTACCCCTGCCACCTTTAGAATTTGAAAGAGAGTATTCCAGTCAACATTGTCAAAAGCTTTCTCTAAGTCTACAAATGCTAGAAACGTAGGTTTGCCTTTCCTTAATCTTTCTTCTAAGATAAGTCGTAAGGTCAGTATTGCCTCACGTGTTCCAGTGTTTCTACGGAATCCAAACTGATCTTCCCCGAGGTTGGCTTCTACTAGTTTTTCCATTCGTCTGTAAAGAATTCGTGTTAGTATTTTGCAGCTGTGACTTATTAAGCTGATAGTTCGGTGATTTTCACATCTGTCAACACCTGCTTTCTTTGGGATTGGAATTATTATATTCTTCTTGAAGTCTGAGGGTATTTCGCCTGTTTCATACATCTTGCTCACCAGATGGTAGAGTTTTGTCAGGACTGGCTCTCCCACGGCCGTCAGTAGTTCCAATGGAACTGTTATAGTCTTTGTTATATTTGTAGTTTTTGTTATTGTAGTGCATGTGAATGAATTAAAGAAATTCTTACAATTAAAATGTTTAATTTTAAGTGGTAACAGCCAAGTCATTGCTGTGCTCTGCAAACAGATGATGACTGATCCCGTGGGTGAGCTATCTGGAATACCAGCAGCACATAGAGCTTGGAGAGAAGGCATGGAAGCTACTGTGCCTGGAAGCTGTGAAGGAGAAGTAATTTGTGGCATACCAAGTGATTGTTTGCTTTACACTCAGAACAATGGTGCCACATTTTCTCAGAATAGTGTTCCTGAACCAAACATCAATGTTGTGACGCAGCCAGATATCGAAGTTGTACAGTATGAATTTCCAGATCAGGGATTTCTTGATATTCAGGAAGAAGAAGTTGTTTGTGAAACATGGGGTGATGTTGTTGTCCCAACTGAGGAGAGGTAAAGAGTTAATTGAGTATTTATTTTACCTTAGAACCAACTATTTTGAAAATTTTTAACCAAGGTTAATTTTGAAATTGTTGTTGCTTATTTACAGTGATAATGTTGACGAGGTGAAATTCTCCTACAGTTTGAAATACGAGACAGAAGATGTTGAAATTCCTCTACCCCAGGATCAGGACTCATACTTAGCTGCTAGGCCATATCCTTGTGATTTTTGTAGCCGCCGTTTTCGAAAGAAGGCCAATCTAATGAACCATATGGTGGCTCATCAGACTGATAGGCCTCATGGCTGCAATATGTGTGGTGCTAGATATCGTCGCAAGTGTGATCTTATAAATCACATGAAAATACATGCATATGCACCTGGCAGGGATGTGCTAACTGATGAAGAGGAAGAGGAAGCAGAAGAAGAAGATGATGATGAAGGCGAAGAAGAAGAAATAGACGAAGAGGAGGAGGATGATGAGGATGAAGAGGAAGATGATGTCCATGAAGAGGAAGTTGAGATTGAGGTAGATAATGAAAGTGAATGGGTTGGTAGAATGAGTTATTCTCAAAATGAAGGTACAGCTAGGAGTCGCCGGAAAAAGAATCAGATGAGAAAGAGGAAAAATAATCATGTAAATAGAGGGAATAGAGGACGCACTCTAAGTGGCAAAGGCTTAAAACAACGAAATTACAACAGCTATTCTGGTAGAAGAAAATATGCTAATGAGAATAGTGTGAACATTTCTGCTCACAGTTATGTGGAAGAGGATGTGAAATTGCTAAAGCAGAATGTTTCCTCGTATTCGTTAGATTCCACACAACAATCAGAAAATGAAGATCAAGATCCACCTGCACCACGCTGGCCTGTTGTTGATGAAACGAGGCCTTATGTGTGCCAACATTGTGGTGTTGGTTTTGCTCGAGAGAAGGCACTTGGCTCTCATGTGAGGATCCACGCTGGCGATAGTCCTTTTGAATGTAACACCTGTGGTGAAATGTTTTGGGATGTCAATCTTCTCCGTGATCATTCCAAAGCAAAACATCCTGGAAAATACGAAGCCTCTAGTGCCTTTGTGGAGAGGTTTAGTGAATTCCGTTGTGATGTATGTGGAGTGAAATTTCAGCGTCAGGATTTGCTCAGGAGGCATCAAAGGTAGGTCTCAAAATATAATGTTTTCTTTAACTTTTTTTGTTTGTTTTTAAATATATTTACCTGTATTACAGCTACATGTTTGATAATTTGTCACTGTAAATTGAAGGCCAAAAAATTGTATGGTTGTGTGTCAGTACAAATTCCCCATTTTACAAGCCAAGACCAGTCTAATGAACATTATGCACGGTAATAAGTCCATGAAATAGTTTAAAATGGCTAAACACAATGAACATATGGTACTATACGTAAAATACAAACTTTCAAGTTTTTATTGAATGCGGTGTCAACCAAAGACGCTTGAAAGGGCAGAGAATTGGGCAGAGTAAACATTTTGATGTTAGAATTTGTCCATTATCAGTCAGTAGTTAATGTGCAAAGAGTTTTCTATAGCAAGTTTCACAAGACACCACCAGTTTACAACAGCATAGTGAAGTGGTAGAAGAAATTCAAGTGATTCATGCAATGCAAAGTGTTTGGAATGGGTGGGTGTGCTGGGGGAGAGGGGGGGGGGGGGGAGGGGGGGGGGATGGACAGTGTGAGGGAAGCAATGTTGTGAAATTGCCCAAAGTCCCTACCGACCTAGTGCAGAATTGAATATCCATCAGCCAACAGTGTGTCACATTGCTGGACAAGCTGTGTTGTGGTCGCTGACTGGGCACTGCTCAAGTGGATACCACAGTTGCCGGACTTGATGCCTTGCGATTTTTTTGTGTGGGGTTTCGTTGAGGGTAGCATTTATGTTCCACCTCAGAATCTTGAAGAATTGCAAAACCACATCACAGCAACTGTTCTAACTCTCACTTGCGACATGCTGAGATGGGTATGAAAGAACTGTACAACTGGTTAAATGTACGCAGTCTTATGAGAGCTGGAAAAAAATGGGAAAAAAAGTGAGAGTTTGTCTTTCAAAACTGTATCATTTATTATGTTGTTGTTGGCTATTTGTGTGTACTAATTTTTTTAAATGTTCCATGGGGCGTGAGGCTAAAGTGCACTTACTGTGTCAGTGGATCTTGTATAGAGTGCTGGTGTTGGCGTTTCTTTGACATTAATCATAACCAATTTGGTGATGATATGCAGTAGCCAATGGGAGTCGCAGAATCTAATGACTTCTGACAGAAAATACAAATTGATTACATTTAGTTTCTGTATGGAGAGCTCCAGAATAACTTTTACTGATTTGTCTAATGTGAGGTTCAAGGTTGGTTATTGATTTTCATAATTATTTCGTGAATGGAAAAAGTTATGCTGACAGACTGAGCTGTAGCAGTAATGTCTAATTTGACTATGTTTTGATTAATCGACTAGATGTCGTTAATGGACTAGTATGTCACATAGTTAATATTTTCATCCACTAGGATTTGGTGCTTGTTGATTTTTTAAAATTTTTATTTTGTGTGAGATGAGCAAAGGCTTCAGCCGATTGCAGTTCATCTGTCGCATAATAAACACAGGCATCTGTTGCACTTGCTGTGCAGTTCAATGATGTTGATTTTATGATTTCTACGACACCTCATAATTACTGTGCTGCTGTCACCGCTGAATCTCCTCCACATGGTGCCACCAATGTTGTCTTTGAGCAGGTCACTACAATGATCGTTTCTGCGGCGGAAAATACGATCGATCATTCTTTAGGGTGCCCCCGGTGAAAGACTGTCCCTTGGTGGTCGCTGGAACTCACTGAGGCAATTAAAGAGCGTGGGCAAGCTCTACAGCGACATAAGCGGCACCCTTCCCTAGAGCACCTAATAGCCTTTAAGTGGCTCCGTGCCCCCGTTCGCCAGCTTATAAAACGACAGAAACAGGAGTGTTGGGAGAGGTACGTGTTGACCATTGGGTGCCATACGTCACCTTCCCAAGTCTGGATGAAGATCAGACGTCTTTTGGGCTACCAGACCCCAACAGGTGTCCCTGGCATTAACATCAATGACCTGTTATCTACTGATGCAAGCACGACTGCCGATCACTTTGCTGAGCACTAAGTTCGAACCTCTGTGTTGGAGAACCACCCCCCAGCCTTTCACACCCTCAAATGGCAGATGGAAAGGAAAGTCCTCTCATTCACTACGCGCCACAGTTAACCCTATAACGCCCCATTTACAGAGTGGGAGCTCCTCAGAGCCCTTGCACATTTCCCCGACACAGCTCCTGGGCCAGATTGGATCCACAGTCAGAGATTAAACATCTCTCATCTGACTACAAGCTACACCTACTCGTTATCTTCAACCGGACCTGGTGCGATGGTGCCTTTCCATCACAATGGCGGGAGAGCACCATCTTTCCGGTGCACAAATCTGGTCAAAACACGCGTGACGTGGATAGCTACCGGCCCATCAGCCTCACCAACATTCTTTGTAAGCTGCTGGAATGTCGGCAGCTGGATTGGGTCCTGGAGTCATGTGGCCTACTGGCCCCATGTTAGGGCGGCTTCACCCAGATTGCTCTACCACTGATAATCTTGTGTTCCTCGAGCCTGCCATCCGAACAGCCTTTTTCAGGCATCAACATCTGGTTGCCGTCTTTTTTTACTTACATAAAGCATGCAACATTACCTGGCGATGTCATATCCTTGCCACATTGTTTGAGTGGGGTCTCCGGGGCCTGCTCCCGATTTTTATCCAAAACTTCTTGTCGCTCCGTACTTTCTATGTCCAAGTTGGTGTGTCCCCGTGTTCAGGAGAATGGTGTCCTGCAGGGCTCCATATTGAGTGTCTCTCTATTTTTAGTGGCTATTAACAGTCTAGCAGCAGCTGTAGGGCCATCGGTCTCACCTTCTCTGTATGTGGATGACTTCTGCATTTCGTACTGCTCCTCCAGTACTGGTGTTGCTGAGCGGCACCTACAGGGAGCCATTCACAAGGCGCAATCATGGGCTCTAGCCCACGGCTTCCAGTTTCCAGCTGCAAAGTTATGTAGCAGGCATTTCTGTCAGCGTCACGCCGTTCATCCAGAACCAGAACTTTACCTTAATGACAATCCACTCACTTTAGTGGAGACATATTGATTCTTAGGACTGGTTTTCGATGCCTGATTGACTGGCTACCTCACCTTTGTCAGCTTAAGTGGAAGTGCTGGCAGCACTTCAATACCCTTTGCTGCTTGAGCAACACCAACTGGGGTGCAGATTGCTCTACACTGCTGCAGCAGCTCTACAGAGCCCTTGTTCAATTCTGTCTTGACTAAGGGAGTCTGGTTTATGGTTCGGCTGCACCCTCAGTGTTGCATTTACTCGACCCAGTGCACCACTGACATTTCTCTAGCGACGGGAGCTTTTAGAACGAGTCAGGTGACCAGTGTACTGGTGGAGGACGGAGTCCCTCCATTGAAGGTTAGCTGTGCACAACTGCTTGCCAGTTACGTTGCACACGTTCGTAGTTCTCCTGCGCATCCGAATTACCGTCTCCTTTTACCAACCACGGTGGTCCATCTCCCGCAATAGCGGCCCAGATCAGGGCTTACGATCACAGTTTGTGTCTGATCCCTTCTGTTGGAACTAGAGTCCTTCCCTTCTGGACCTTTTGCATGGTCCTAAGGACTCCGTTAACCCTGCGGCTCTCCGCTATCACTTCCTCTCGATTCTCGACATGTACCAGGGCCATGAAGTGGTTTACACCGATGGATCGATGACTGATGGTCATGTAGGCTTTGCGTATGTCCATGGAGGACTTATTGAACAGCACTCCTTGCCGGATGGCTGCAGTATTTCCACATATCTTGTGCTCTTAAGTGCGTCCACTCATGCCCTGGCAAGACATTTCTCCTGTGTACTGACTCCTTGAGCAGCCTACAAGCTATTGACCAGTGCTACGCTCGCCATCCTTTGGTAGTGTACATTCAGGAGTCCATTAATGCCCTGGAACGGTCCCGTCGTTCAGTGGTGTTTCTGTGGACCCCAGCACACATTGGAATCCCAGGCAACAAACTTGCCGCCAGGCTGGCCAAACAGGGTACGCAGAAACTGCTTCTGGAGATGGGCGTCTCCGAAACTGATCTGCCTTATGTCTTATGCCGCAGGGTTTTTCGGCTTTGGGAGACAGAATGGCATAACAGTATGCACAACAAACTGTGTGTCATTAAGAAGACAACGAATGTGTGGAAGTCTTCCATGCGGTCCTCCCACAGGGAATCCGTTGTCCTCTGCCGGCTCTGCATTGGCCATATGTGGCTAATGCATGGTTATCTCCTCCGTCGCAGGGACCCACCTTGGTGTCGCTGTGGCTCACAAATGACGGTCGTCCACCCTCTTGCTGGACTGCCCACTTTCTGCTGCTCTGCGACGGACTTTTAACTTTTCCAGCACCCTACCTTTGGTGTTGGGCAACAGTGCCTCAACAGCAGCTCTAGTTTTATGTTTTATTCGTGAGGGTAGGTTTTATCATTTGATCAATTTTTAGCACATGTCATTTGTCCCTCTATGTCCTCCACCCTAGTGCTTTTAGGGTGGAGGTTTTAATGTGTTGCAGATTGGCTGGCTTCTTTTTATTCTCATGGTCAGCCAGCAGTGGTAATCTGCTCTCTTGTTTTGATCTCTTCTACATGTTTCTTTCATCTCTCTGTGGTTTTCTTGTTCGATTTTGTCCATTTTAGAGTTTGTTGCCCTTCTGTCATTCTTGTGGTTTTCTCCTTTCTTCCAGCCGTGTTTTGTTTGTCTCAATTATTTTATTCCCACCCTTGTGGAATTATTTTGATCGGAATGAGGGAGTGATGACCTAGCAGTTTGGTCCCTCCCTCCCCTCTTTTAAACCAACCAACCAACCAACCAAAGCTTTATGCCTCGCCTGGGCCAGTCAACACTGACATTAGACTGTTGATGACTGGAAACATGTTGCCTGGTTGAATGAGTCTCGTTTCAAATTGTGTCAAGCAGATGGATGTGTACGGGTATGGAGACAACCTAATGAATGTTGAAGACCTGATGAGTCGTCCTGTTGGATCCTTAAGACCTGTCAACCAACAAAGTGAATGATGGTCTGTAACAGCTGTGAATGGCCTTCCATAGAGATACTGTCGAAATTTACACATGGCCCAGATCACAGCTAGACATTCTCTTTCGTTAGTTGAGTAGTTCCTCTTGGCTTTTGTAAGTGTCCTAGAAGCATAGGCTATAACCTTCTCTTTTCCATTAGAAATTTGGGCCAGAACAGCACCAATCTCATACCCACTGGCATCTTTGTGTAGTTCTGTAGGTGCTATCTCATCATACGGACCAAGTACAGGGTCAGTCGTCAGAGCTTTTCGCAGCACATCGAAAGAAACTTGTTAAGCACCACCCCAGATAAATTTAGCGTCGGCTTTTAACAACTCATGGAGTGGCCTGGCTTTGATACAAAAGTCTTTGATAAAATGACGGTAATAAGAACATAATCGGAGGAAGCTTCTTACATCTCTAATACTTTTAAGAATAGGAAATTTCGTTATAGATCTCACCTTTTCTGGGTCTGGCCATACACCTTCGTTTGGCACAAGGTGTCCCAAGTATTTTGATTTCTTTTGCTCCAAAGAGATACTTTCCTGGATTAAGTTTCAATCTGCCTTGTTAGAGACACTTAAGAACAGCCGTGAGTCTTTTTATTTGTTCATCAAATGTCTCTGAGAACACTATAATGTCATCTAAATAACAAAGACACATCATCCTCTTCAGGTGACTTAGAAGATTATTCATCATCTGTTCAAAAGTTGCCGGTGCATTACACAAGCAAAACAGCATTACCTTAAACTCATACAGGCCCTCAGGGGTGAGGAATGCAGTTTTCTCACGATCAGCCTCATCTACCTAGATTTGTCAGTATCCCGAGTACATGTCCATGGTTAAGAAAAACTTATCGTCAATTCGTGGAAGAGGGTAAACGTCCTTTGTAGTTACCTTATTAAGCTTCCTGTAATCAACACAAAAGCGCCAACTGCAATCTTTCTTCCTGACGAGAACCACTGGTCATGACCAGTGACCAGGGGCTCTGCGAAGGCTGAATGACGTCATTCTTCATCATTTTCTCTACCTCGTCGCGAATTATTCGACGTTCTGTTGCTGACACACAGTATACTCACTGGCTTATTGGTTGATGGTCTCCAGTGCCAGTCCGGTGCTTCACCGTCGATTTCTCTAATTGGCTCTTCACCTGTGTATTGAAACATTCAGAGAACTCTTGAAGAATGGCAAGTATCTTCTTCTGTTGTTACTTAGTAAGATCTGGTGATAGTCAAGCTAGAAGATCTTGTCTCATAGTGGTAGCACTAATTTCGCTCACAGACTCAGCATGGGAGGTTTTTGTGACACTCAACTGTTCTGCAATTAATGGCTCAGCGTTTGCTACGCACATGTGTCTTGGAAGGATCTGCATTTCTCGGCAACAGTTAACTATCCACAATTCACTGAATCTGTTCTTAAACGAGATGACAGAGGTTGGGATGACCAAGTTATTCTTCAGTGGTATGCTTCTCTTACTATCCACTACAAGATGCATGGTTTGATGTATGGCATGACACATGACAGTTACTTTTCTAGCACTGACTGCAGGAATGATCACTTCATCCAGCACACATAGTCTCCACACACTTTTTCTCTTTGGCGGCCTCACCCCCCAGGAAGGTCCCAACCTTTAGATTTCCAGGTTGTGGCGGCTAGGTGATCAGCTGGAGCCTCTAAATGTTGATGGAGACCTTGATCGGCGTGTTGGTGAGTGTCCTCTCCAGCAGCGATGATGACCTATGTCATCCTACACCCACATCTTCTTGTCCATCTTCGTCGTCCCGGAGTTGGCATTGGCTAAGATCGTTCTTCTGTCTTCTGGCATGGGCGTCATCAAATATCCGCTGCCTTTCTCGAAAATAGACAGTGCACCACATGTCCCAGTCGTCTGCAGTGGAAACATACTAGTTGGTTATTCTGGGTCCTCCAGAAGTCAGTCTTCCTTGGTGGCCAGACAGGTTCCTCATGTAGCATTGTAGGAACATAACAACTTTGCCTGGATCTTGACTTTGTCACCATTTTAAAGGGAAATGAAGGACAAGAGATTGGGTTCAATGTCTGTTCCACTTCCTCCCTAATGACCTCTTGAAGTGTCTCGGTTTTTTGCTTGCCGTGCAATCCAAGTGCCTTTTGAACTTCCTCTCTCACTATCTAACGAAGAACACTTGTGAAATCAGTTTCTTCCTCCATCACAGATATTGATACAACGTTTGGAAGCCGTTAAACTTCTTGCGTGTAATTCTTCTGTGATGCATTGTCTCGATATACTGGCACCATTTTATGAAGTCATCTGCTGTCAAAACCTCCTTCAGGAGTAAGGCTTAATATATGTCCTCAGCAACACCCTTCATGAGATGTGCAACCTTATCTTCCTCCGTCATTCTAGGATCCACTATTTTACACAGCTCCAAGACATCTTGAATGTAGGATGCTGTAGTTTCTCCTGGACGCTGTGCCCTGCACTTTAATTTATCTTCAGCCTTACACTTCTGTCGTAATACTTCCCAGCTTGTGAACTTCTCCTCGTTGTTCTCATACCATTGCTTGGCAGTGCCCTCCAAGTAGAAAAATACGTTAACCAAACACACGGTGTCATCCCATTTGTTAAATTTGGCTGTACTCTCATGTACCTTCAGCCAGTTGTTTGGATCTTGGCCATCGTACCAGATAACGCAGAAGGATGTCTCATGTGGTGGCACACAGTTGCTGTCATTGTAATGTCCTTTTCTTCTTCTGTCTCTGTTAGATTGCGATCTGTTGAATATGGCTTGAACTCGGGTTTCTCGCCACGGAAACAGTGGCTCTGTCATGGTCTGATGGGAGCCACTGTGTCGCCGATAATGTGCGCTATCACAAGTTCCAATACCCAGTGCCTCCACCAGAATAATGTCACATAAAAGAAGGTGTAATTAGATGAATGACGAACACTAACTTCACTTAACGAAGGTTTATTCAGCACTTGCACATACAAGAGCGCGGAGCGAACTGCCTCCGGCCAGAACACATACGGTATATAAACAGTTACAGAACATTCCAGTACAATGATTCTTGACATTTGTGGATACTTCTAGAATGTACTCAAATCGAATATAGAAATTATAATTTTACAGTTCAGGTGAGTTTTGAACTCACAACCCTCCATGCAACAGTCTAGTATTATAACTACTATACCACAGATTCTGTGACAATAATAATACTACTACTACTAATAATAATAATACTATAGAAGTAGCTCCTCTGTCATAACCAGTGACTCCTAATACTTAACTTGATGGTTGATTAAGTTTTCAAGTAGTAACATTTTATGTAATTATTATATTGGGTTACTTTACAGGAATATATTTAGCAATGGTTTGCAATTAAATGTGTTTATGCGTAGGTTAATCTGGGTAAGGTCTATTCTAATAAAACTTATGAATGGTCTTCAGTTTTAAGCTTCTTAGGACAGGATATGTATTGCACTAAAAGTGTTAGTGAAGAGTATCTTCTTGTTCAAATAAGGTATGTCACTGTGTTCTCCCGTGCTTTTTATGAGGGAGGGGAGTGAGGATAAACTATGCACTCATAGATGGTATATGCTTTTTCTACATTTTCCTTGAGCATAAGTGTTATTCATTGTGTATGGAAACATGCAGAACAGTTCAAGACCCGTTGAATGTAAAATGCAATTTTATTTAGATATTTTGTTGTGGCAGCATCCAAACTGTTGTTAACCGAAAGTACAAGAATAGAGATAAATTCCCATCTTCCTGAAAGTGTAACCAGCATATTTTCCAAAATAATTAATACAAACCATATGTACTATACCTAAAGCATAGAGCATTAGGACTTCCTGTTAGTGTCTCAGTGCAGAATGTTCAGGCCTTCAACGAACACTGCAATGGAGCACAATGAACTTTATATTTTTGAAAAATGAATGGCTGTTACATCTTATCTGTATGAAATGTCCAGCAACATAAAAACTAATAGAAATAGATAATTTAGCCAATTCCTGTAGAGGACACAGGAAACCTGGTTGGAAGGTTATTGCATCAATGGAAGGATGTATTTCCTGTTCAGGCTAATATATAGATATACATAATCCAGTCATATTAATGTTACCATCTGTCAAAAGCCCAAATAACCACCTCTTTCAGGGTGGACCGCTGTGAGACGTGCAAGAGGAGTGTCAGTGAGGTTCTGGAAGGAATCGACAGGGATGTGGAGCCATGCCGATTCCAGTACTGTGTTCAGTTGCACTAGGTTTCTCAGTTGCGGATCCGTGGCATGAAGAGGCTGATAAAGTTGGTCCCACAGATGCTTAATTGGGTTTAAATCTGTGGAGTTTGGTGCCCAGGAGAGTAAAGTAAACTCATCCTAGTGTTATTTGAACCATGCGTGTCCACTGCAAACTGTGTGACACATTGTATTGTCCTGCTGCTAGATGCCATCATGCCGAGAAAAAACAAACTTTGTGTATGGGTGGGCATGGTCCCCAGTGATAGACACATTCTTGTTTGATCCATTGTTCCTTCCAGAATAACAAGGTCACCCAGGAAGTGCCATCTGGCCTGGGTTCTTTCAACAGTTGTTGCAGGGTGTTTGTTTTCAGACATTTCACACTGTGTATGCCAATGGCTATTGGCCTGATGGCGTATAAAACATGATTCATCTGAAAAAGCCACCTGCCACCACTCAGGGGACACCCGGTTGTGGTAATGGTGTGCAAATTCCAGCCTTTGCCACCAATGAACAGCACGCAGCATGAGTGCATGAATCAGGTGCCTGCTGCAGAGGCCCAGTGTTTGCTGAACGGTCGTTGAGGAGACACTGTTGGCAGCCCTTCGGTTCATCTGGGTGGTCTGTTGTTCAACAGTTGCATGTCTATTCACCCTTACACATCTCCATAGCTGTCATTCACCTCTGTTATCTGTGGCCTGTGGTGCACCACAGTTGCCTCAGAACCTGTTTTGGAGAGTGACATTTTGCCATGTACAATATATTTAAGTCACAGCAGCACACAAACAGTTTACAAACTTAGCCATTTCAGAAATGCTTCCATCCTTGGCCTGTAAGCCAGTGATCATGCCCTTTTGAATGTCAGATGAAATGCTCCTCTTCTGCATTATAATAATGACTGCACTGTGTTCCGTGTTCCCCCGATGTGCTTTATACACCCTTCAATGCAGGTGCTGCCACCTGTCATCTGTGTGTGGTTATTGCACATAGGCAGTGGTCACATTAATGTAATTGGACTGTGTAGTAGACACTATCTGTAGGAATATGGCACAGCATTGGTAATATTGGTTGAAAATTCTAGCCAATATGACATTTTCTAATTGATGAGGAATCAACTAGAGATTTGTCTGTTACAGTTGCTAACTGATACTGTCGTTAAAGAAATATTCTTGCTGTACTTGATGCTTCTAAATTGGCTTCTAAGGAATGCAAACCCCAGTATATGTAAAGGTAAATGATCAGCCCTGTTTACCATCAGCCTACTCTGTAGACATTAAGATGTATATAATGCTGTCATAATCAAAGGCAGTACAACTGCTTCTTCTAAGTATGTGAAATGTTAATTCATGCCATTCAGACTTATCATGGTCCGTATTAAAAAAAGTCATCCATGTGTGTGGAGCCTAAGGTGTTGAAATAGTGAATGCACACCTATGTGAGATATAGAGCACTAAGAACAAAAAATGGATCAGAAACTATTGCTGCATGGCATTGTAATCTCCAATTTAATTTTATTGTTATACTGGGTGGAGAACTTAGCTGGTTGTGCACAGTGTTGCTTATAAACTATCAGAATCATAAAATGAAGTGAACTCTTTTTTTGTATGCAAAAATAGCTGTATAAATACAGGTCTTTGAATTTACTCTTCATATAGACATTGATGAACACTAATCAAATCTGATACCGAATTTATGAAATGTAGAAAAGGGAAAAAAGAATGTACGTATGTAGAATTTTAAGGTATATGTTGATATGACAGATAAGACTGCCAAGAGCTGTTCATTCATGTATCAAAAATGATTGCATAAAGATGTTGTCAAATTTAAAACAGACCTCATTATATGTAATTGTGCAACTAGCAAGGGGGATATGTGACGTCACAAAGTTGTTGACACTAGAGTTTGTACTCCTGCCACTACAACCATTACAGGTAATGTCTAATTTCATTATGTTGTTTAAAATAAATGGACTACATTTTACACCTTTTCTGAAGTGGAACATGCTATTTGAAAGAAAATCTGAAGGAGGAGGACCGTTATACATATGTCAGGGTTAGGATGGAATGTAATAGTTTGGATGTGAGTTGTGAAATCTAAAGAATTTCAATGGAAGAAAATTAGATATGCTGACAGACTGACCTGTAATGCAGATGGAGGCCTAGATTAGGTTGGAATGTGGCAGTTTGCTTGTGAATTGACAAAGTCAACAAACCTCAGCATGAAAATAAGATTGCCATGATAGGTCAGTGTGTACTATAGCCCAAGGTGCATGTTCTTCATTGCAATAACCTACTTGTATGTCTTTTATTTTTGATTTTGCCAAAAATTGCAACAGTGTAGTTAAATTCTAACCTAGTAGACCAAAATACCAGCAAATTTTATGGTCGAACCATAAAAGATTATGGACAAGCATTTTGATTCGCTACCTCCAGTAGACTCAAGATTTGTCATATTTTGTCATTCATTGTCCAAGTTGTTACCAACATTGCTGTGCAATGTAACAGCCGCCAACACCATAATATGTGTTTACCTCTTCATGGACTTTATAATTGTCCTGTATAAGATTGTACAGAATGTGCAGTAACAAACACTGGACTTATTAGGAAAATGGCAGTTCAAATCCTTGTTCAGGTGCCCAGATTTTCATTTTAGTGAGTTTCCTAAATAATTTAGGGTAAATGCTGGAATGCTTCTTTCAAAAGTGCATGAACAATTTCCTTGCCAATCTTTCCTAACTTGAACTTATGCTCTGTCTGCAATGACCCCTTCAAGTTAAATCCTAATGGTCTGTCTTCCCATCTTTCTTTTAGTATTAGTAACAATTGTATTTTTTTCTGACCACCTAATATCTTTATTTACCGTACTTCATTATTAGTTTCCTTTCCATACATTACATGTGGCTGCTTTACATTACCATTTTATCTAACAATGTTCCCTTCTTACACACTACTTGTTGTGATTGAGCTAGATGACACAGTAGACTTTGTGTCTGGAGGAGACTGGTTCAAATTTCACTTAATCTAAGTTGATATGAGATTTCCTTACGTTTCAAAAATTGCTACAATGATTTATTCTTTTGAAAAGTAATTTCTTTCTGTAGTGTTCACGGAAATCATCATCATTATCATTATTGTTGTCATCATCATCATCATCAAATTCCATTATTAGCAAAAACATTATTGCTATTCTGGTATCTGTTGCATTGTTTGTAAGCTAACTGTATTATTTTTACTGTCTTTATCCAAGAAGTTTTCTGCGGACACTCATCGTTAGCTTAAAACCCATCCTTTACATTCCTGTTGTTTGTTCTCTGAACCTTTCGCCATTCTTGAAGGTGACTGATTTCCAGTCAGTGGTATAGTATGTTTCACTTAGTAACTTTTTTTCTTGTAGTGTGTAATTTGAAATGCAAAAAAATTTGCTTCTGCTCGTATAAGTTGTTAAAATATAATGGGTTCCCAAGCTTTTATTCATTAATTTGGCTTTCTATTGACTACTAAGAACTGTTAAGTTGCTGATTGATTTCTCTCCCCCCACCCCCCACCCCCCTCTCACCCCCTCCAGAATTTTTTAATTTTGCACTAATATTCTTCTTCCTCTTTTTCTGACAAGGCAATTTTCTTTATACTTTCTTTCTTGTAACCTCCTACAGTTAAAAAAACCGCTCTTTTCTAAATTTCTTTTGATCACACTCAACTTTTTCCATACCATTTGTATAATTTTCTAAGCCTGTTATTTAACTTTAATTTCAGCATCGCATGCCACAATATACTGGTATGTATAGCTTTTGATATATTAATACAGCTGAAGTTGATTATTGTGAGCAACTGAAATTGATTAATAGTTACAGTTATTTTGTGATTTTTTGAGACAGTAAATATATGTTAAAAAATGATAAATCACCATGAACTCCTTGACATAATTTCAGTTTTCATCTAATGACCTTGTTGACACAACTTTAAAATCTATTCTTCCTTTGTTTTTTCCTAGAATAAAGCTAGCACAATTTAACATTTTTTTAAACCTAGATCTATTTTTTTCTTTTTCGTGTATTACCTTGGTTCATTTTGCTTTGTGTTTCATAGTTTCTGCTTATACTAATGGTAAAATATTTACAGGTTCTGTTTTCTTTATCCTGGTCTTAATAAAATGGTATGTGACAGCGAGTGAGCTATGAATTCTTATTGTTATTACAGTCCATAGCATTGTTTTTTATTATTATTTTCCAGACTTCATATCAAAGATGAACAGAGCTATGATGAAGGATTCCATCATTGTCAAGAATGCGGTCAGAACTTCAATAGTCGTACTGACATGTTGTCACATATGGAAACTCATGGACGTTACCAACCACATCGGTGCATGCTTTGTGGAGAAAGCTTTGCAGACTCTGCATCTGTAGCAACCCATGTAAAGCGTAGACATGCTAGAACTATTCCTCCAAATGCCTGCACCCTTTGTGGAAAAACATGCAGGGACAGACGATCACTGCAGAAACATTCGTGGGTTCACTCTGCAGAGAGAAGCTTTGCTTGTCAGAAGTGTTCAAAACGTTTCCACAGCCGATCTCGTCTGAAAAGGTAGGTCAGAGGGCACTAGAATTTGTTACTTTCTAATTGGTCATTAGGTCATATGTAATTTGGATCGAATGTGTGTGGACCAGTTTCATCTTTTACTTACATGAAGGGAATGATGAATGTGATGTACGTCCCACAACACAATAACAATTAGTTGTTTCAGAAACCTTTTTCAGTACTAACTTATTAATACTTTTGTGAAAGCAGAAGAAATAAGACTGCAGCACTAGCAGAGTACTCATA
This sequence comes from Schistocerca serialis cubense, assembly GCF_023864345.2. NCBI lineage: Eukaryota > Metazoa > Arthropoda > Insecta > Orthoptera > Acrididae > Schistocerca > Schistocerca serialis. The sequence goes on along the minus strand of NC_064638.1, from coordinate 261,432,336 downwards.
TCTTAACACTAATGTAGTTGTAGTGCATATTTTGATTAGCAGCCATTAAAGACCATGTTACATAACAATTACACATTTCTGGTAGCCTTCTTTGCTAGCCAAAATATTTGCATTCTTTCTGTAGGAGCCTGTTTTCTTTCCTGTCTCCATCCCATTTAGTTTCTGTTCATTGAGGAAGTCTTTAAAGCTGCTGATCATTGACCTATAGTTTTTCTCGTCTTGGATGTCTCCTGTGTTTAATCCAGCCCATTCAGGATCCTTTCCCACCTGCTGAACTGTTTGTTGGAAGCTTCTGTTCAGCTGTTAAGTATCTTAAAAATCAGCCTGTACCCATCCATATTAAATAGGTGTCCATAAAATTTTAGTCTCTTTTTTATTGTATTTTTTGGCTACAGTTCATTTCCTTATAAAGTAGACTGTCACACTGTCCGTCCATGGGATCTTTAGACCCATTATCTTGTAGAGGATATTTCTCCTGAATTTCTCAGCCTTTCTTAGCTTTGACGTCCTGTCATTTGGAGATGTTCTCCAGCATATAGATACAGTGTTTTAATCAATATTGTAGTGTCTTAATTTAGCTCACCACGAAATGGCTTTTCTCTATAAAGCATGTTTCTTTGAATTGTGTGTATTGTATGCTTCTCCTTTGCTAATTTTCAGTTGTATGAGGGGCCCTGAATATTTAAGGCTATCATCTCTTTCTATCATTTAACGTGTGCTGCCTGCAGCTGATGAGGAGCTGCTTTGATGTTTTCTCCTCTCACACCTGTGAAGAAATTTTGGAGTTATGCTTTTTCTGCTTACTGTTTTCGTGTGTTTGATCTGCAGCTGTGTTAAGTGTTCGTAGACAGGATTGTAAGATAGTCTAAAAATGCAATGTAGTTGATATTGATAGCACTTCTGGATCCTGTAATGCGTGTATGATCGAGCATTGCTATCTTGTCCAGTTCTTTTTCCCATTCGTAGATAATTTTCTCCAAAACACAGCTGAAGATAACTGGGAACAGTGCCTCACACTTTTTGACCCTGCTTTAATATTAAATTTCTTGGAGAGTTCCACCTTAAAATTTCACCTTTGAACAGTTCCCCATTAATGTCAGCTTGATGATTTTTGTGGTTTCATAATATTCTGGATACCATTTGTAAAGCTTGTCATGAAGATACTGAGGCTAATTTTCAAATGTGATATACAATATATTCCGAAGGGAACTTATTAATATTAAATTAATATTAAAATTTATACAATTAGTGTTAGTTTGTATTTATTTATGTGATATTTTTTGATATTTGAAAACACTGTCATTTACATGATTTACTTTATGATGTGTTGAGAGGTGACAGGTAAGTTCTAGCAAATAGTGAGGTGGTCTCTATATGGGACTTCTCTATATGTTGGTTTGTATACGGTATTAGCTATGTTGTTACCATCACTTTTATGTTGGTTGTAATTCCTTTTAAACAATGAATTTGATGTAAAGTTACTCCCTGGTCAACTGCTTGCAGTGTAAGAGTTATTTCTATGATTGAAAAATGTCCTTTATTGAGATTCAATATTAAATAAACTCTCTTCAAGTCATGAGCATGTATGTATCCCAAATATATGTGTGAGAAATAATCATTGCTTTAAGAAATGATAAGTAACTCTTTCTGTTTTTGATACCTCCTGCCGACATGTTGCTGAAACACAGATCACTGTTTCACACACTCAAAATCCATGATACAAAAAACATCATATTTTATCTTGTTGACTCTAACATATAATGAAAGTCATACTTTCTAATAAGCAACTAAGCTGTCCTGTACACTGCTTGAGTGAATGAATTTTTGTAGTTGTTGACAAGTTCAGAAACACAGGCAATGTGCATGAGGTCATTGAGTGTTTATACTTATACAGGATGTTAAAAAATTCTTTTATTAAATGATTTATGTAACATGTCTGGATTAGGGCCACCAGGGACTTTCATATATCCAACCATTCGATTCAAAGCAACAATCATTTTACAAGCAACGCCACGTACAAAATCCAATATTTGTGAATTATTGTGACTTTTTCCCCCCAACAGTCTCCTGACTGGTTTGATGGTGCCTGCCGTTAATACCTTTCTTTTGCCAACCACACCATCTCAGGGTAACACTTGCACCTTACATCCTCCATTATTTGAATGATAAATAATGTAGGAGAACAGTACAATCTATATTTTTAATCACAAGTAAAACAGTGGATATAAACTAGAGATTAACTATTCTGTCCTATGATGACGAGGCTTATCTCACTAGGGGTAAGATAGATACTGCCTACAGGAAAATTAAAGAGACCTTTGGAGATAAGAGAACCACTTGCACGAATATCAAGAGCTCAGCTGGAAACCCAGTTCTAAGCAAAGAAGGGAAAGCAGAAAGGTGGAAGGAGTATATAGAGGGTCTATACAAGGGCAATGTACTTGAGGACAATATTATGGAAATGGAAGAGGATGTAGATGAAGATGAAATGGGAGATATGATACTGCGTGAAGAGTTTGACAGAGCACTGAAAGACCTGAGTCGAAACAAGGCCCCCGGAGTAGACAATATTCCATTGGAACTACTGACGGCCGTGGGAGAGCCAGTCCTGACAAAACTCTACCATCTGGTGAGCAAGATGTATGAAACAGGTGAAATACCCTCAGACTTCAAGAAGAATATAATAATTCCAATCCCAAAGAAAGCAGGTGTTGACAGATGTGAAAATTACCGAACTATCAGCTTAATAAGTCACAGCTGCAAAATACTAACACGAATTCTTTACAGACGAATGGAAAAACTAGTAGAAGCCAACCTCGGGGAAGATCAGTGTGGATTCCGTAGAAACACTGGAACACGTGAGGCAATACTGACCCTACGACTTATCTTAGAAGAAAGATTAAGGAAAGGCAAACCTACGTTTCTAGCATTTGTAGACTTAGAGAAAGCTTTTGACAATGTTGACTGGAATACTCTCTTTCAAATTCTAAAGGTGGCAGGGGTAAAATACAGGGAGCGAAAGGCTATTTACAATTTGTACAGAAACCAGATGGCAGTTATAAGAGTCGAGGGACATGAAAGGGAAGCAGTGGTTGGGAAGGGAGTAAGACAGGGTTGTGGCCTCTCCCCGATGTTGTTCAATCTGTATATTGAGCAAGCAGTAAAGGAAACAAAAGAAAAATTTGGAGTAGGTATTAAAATTCATGGAGAAGAAATAAAAACTTTGAGGTTCGCCGGTGACATTGTAATTCTGTCAGAGACAGCAAAGGACTTGGAAGAGCAGTTGAATGGAATGGACAGTGTCTTGAAAGGAGGATATAAGATGAACATCAAGAAAAGCAAAACAAGGATAATGGAATGTAGTCTAATTAAGTCGGGTGATGCTGAGGGAATTAGATTAGGAAATGAGACACTTAAAGTAGTAAAGGAGTTTTGCTATTTGGGGAGCAAAATAACTGATGATGGTCGAAGTAGAGAGGATATAAAATGTAGGCTGGCAATGGCAAGGAAAGCGTTTCTGAAGAAGAGAAATTTGTTAACATCCAGTATTGATTTAAGTGTCAGGAAGTCATTTCTGAAAGTATTTGTATGGAGTGTAGCCATGTATGGAAGTGAAACATGGACGATAAATAGTTTGGACAAGAAGAGAATAGAAGCTTTCGAAATGTGGTGCTACAGAAGAATGCTGAAGATTAGATGGTTAGATCACATAACTAATGAGGAAGTATTGAATAGGATTGGGGAGAAGAGAAGTTTGTGGCACAACTTGACCAGAAGAAGGGATCGGTTGGTAGGACATGTTCTGAGGCATCAAGGGATCACCAATTTAGTATTGGAGGGCAGCATGGAGGGTAAAAATCGTAGAGGGAGACCAAGAGATGAATACACTAAGCAGATTCAGAAGGATGTAGGTTGCAGTAGGTACTGGGAGATGAAAAAGCTTGCTCAGGATAGAGTAGCATGGAGAGCTGCATCAAACCAGTCTCAGGACTGAAGACCACAACAACAACAACGATAGCCATGTGTCAGGTGACACTAAAAGGGGTGTGCAAAGTGGTTAGCAATCATTCTTACACATCCTTCATATCTGCTTCTCAGAGAATGACGAACTTGTGTGAATACATCTGGCTGTCCTTGGATTTGGTCATGTGTGTGGGAAACGAGCTCCTATAAGATGTGCGAGTTGTCAATGGGAGTATAATATTCCAATGCTTTTGAATGTGCACAAAACAATAAATCCAAGGGATTTAAGGTCATGTGAGCACGGTGGCTATGCTACCAGACATATGTGACCAGTCCATTGCTCATTAAACATTTTTGTCTGATACTGCTGTGTGTGACATAGAAAATAGTGCTGCCTCATGCATTAACATAATTTGTTGTCTTTCTGCAAGGGAAGTGTGGAATAACAAGACTACATTTCACAGTTAATGTTATTTTCCATGGCACTGCTGATCTTGTGCTAAAACCAGCAAAATCTCAAAACAATATGTATAGAATGCCAGGTGTTAGAGTCGGTGTTAAATTTTACATTTGACAGCAGCATCATAGTCAGAGGATTAAGTGCAAAAACAAAATAGGCTATGACAGGATGTACTATTCCTTATTGACACATGTAAAGTGGCCCATAACTCAAGAAAAGTTTGTCTCTCTACGCGCTTGTGTGTGTGTGTGTGTAAAACTTTTTTTCTTATTTTGACTGGTACTATACGCTGTAAGAATGTGCGACACAAGTTTTTTTAAACACACAGTATGTTTTCAATTTTTTATTGTGAATAGTTATGGTTTGCTTATATTGTGTGTCACATCTCTTCCATATTTTATTGCCACAATGTAGAACTCCAGTCTACATTTTATTAAGGGAGCACAATTGTATCAGTGTTACGAATTTCACAAACATGGATCTTGCAAAACTCAACTTGCTCTTTTCCTCCATTTCAAAGCATCTATACTGCCAGAAGTGGCATAAAAAGTGGAGTGTTGGCTCTTACGCATTTACAGAATCAGTTATCTTTCTGCCAGGGCTATGTGGAATAATAGTACTACATTTCACTGTTAATGGTATTCACACTCCATGGCACTAATGATCTTGTGCTAATGCCAGCACAATTGCAAAACGTTATGTACAGAATGTCTGATGTTGTAAAAGATTGTGTTACACAAGACAACATTGTCACAGTTGGGGCTGCAACTCCACCTGTCTAAGGGGTTGTGTAATTAAAATATATTAAGATCTCAAACCATATGCCTCCTCAATACAGGGACAATGACATATTTTTGCACTGTAACAGGGTCATTCTGTGCCATTGATCAGACAGTTTGCTATCCTGCTCTCCTAGATTGTGTCCAGTGGGAAGTGGTAGATGACGTCCACTCCAGCAACCACTTCCCTATTTCTGTCTGCCTTATAAAAGCAACAGAGCCAGATGGGAAACCACCCAAGCTCATGCTCTTCAAGGCAGACTGTCGGACACTATGCAACCACTTGGCGATACTTAAGCATTGAGACAACATTCAGGATTGTGTGGCCCACATGACTAATCTGATCCATTGTGCCGCCGATGAATCTGTACGAAAATCTTCTGGCCATCAGGAGGAGGCAACCTGTTCTTTGGCGGAACAATCAGTTCTGTTGTGTAGTACAGGACAGGTGGACAACACTGCGAAATTTGAAGCTCAGTCAATCAGCAGATAACCTGGGAGCCTTTCATATAGCAAGAGCAAAAACCTGGCAGGCTGTGAATGAGAGTAAGAAGTGATCATGGCACGAGTTTCTGAAGTCCATTAATTAGTCATCTTCTGCTGCTGTAGTATGAGAACTGATCAGGAAGATATCTGGGAAAAGACAGTCTGGGCAGTGGAGTCCCGAAAGTAATGCTCGTGCAGGTAGCATAGACCATGACACCATACTTTTTCAATGTAACATCGCCCATGAGCCCAGTTCCAAATTTCCAGACGCATCACAAAGTTAGGAATAGGGGTGAATTCATTTCAACTCTAACAAGGAAGAGGCCTGTAATCTTCCTTTCCCCATATGCGAATTTGTATGAATGAATCTGCTTGTATAGTGAAATTTTTACTTCCTATCTATTTGATGAGTCTTATCATTTAAATTTTATATTTCTTCATAAGCTTAATCATCATTTTATTGCTATTTATTTTTAATTGTAGTTTCTCTGACGCTTTATTTACAGCTTCAGGTATTTGCATGAGTTCTTTCGCTGAATTTGTTATTAGTACTATGATCTGTAAATCATTTGCACTGAATTTGCCACCAGTTTACAAGGTACTTGACTGGTCTGCAAATCTCTACAACTCAAGGACGTTTGCTGAAGAAAGATCCAAAGTGTACGCATTCCTATAGACTGCGTTCTCAGATGCCCAGAAGTGCTCAAAAAGATTGATGTCGGGTGACCTTGCGAGAGGGAGGGAGGAGGGGCAGGCAAGTACCCTTGTGTGCACCATAGGTTTCATTGAAGACTACTGAGGTAGTTTGGTACAGATGTAATGGTGCATTGTCTTGCTGCATAACAGACCTCCAGCAGAGTACCTATAGGTGGGAACCATCTGGCAGCAGGTCTCTGATTTGTTTGCCTGGGAAATATAGCAAACATAACTGGGAGCCTCCTTCATGTCATGTAAGCAATCAACACAATCACTTTTTGACAAAATAATTTAATTGTGTAGATAAAAAAATCTGCTCGCCAAGCAGTGGCAGAACAAACATAAAAGAGGGTTGTAATTCGGCAAGCTTTCAAAGCCAGTGGCTCCTTCTTCAGGCAGAAGGGTTGAAGTTCTGATGCCACTTGGTGAGTAGATTTTTTATCTATGTAATTAAATTATCATGTAAACAATCAGCTATTTAGATGTATCACTAACTGCTTCAATGCCCTTGTGCCCACACAAATCTCTTTGAAATGTCAGGCACAGTTAACACAGATACTCATATATGACATTTGCTGTGACAGTATGAATTAGTTGACTGTGACTTGCATTGCCCATTTGATGTGGACTGCAACAGCCGCATCATGACTTTACCAAAACTAAAGTACTCACTGCAGTCTAATGAAATAATGGACCATGCAAAGTCTAGTGCCTCACACTTTCAGAGCTAGTCTACCATGTTTCTGAATCCCATTATTCTGGCAATGATCAAAAGTAGAGACCTTTCATGTTCCGCACATGCTGTTTTTTATGTCATTCATACAGCCAATATGCATCTGCCTACAGGACCATATGTCTTGCCGGATTATTCAGTTTGCCAGGATGACATGACAGTTCCCTATCTGATTTAACAGCCTTCTCTGATTCATGTGTTAATCAGCATAGTTGTAGTGCTTATTACGTATTCCAAGTACATTAATATGACTACCTATCAAATGACTGGATAACCACCTTTTGCAGTGAAGACCACTACAGGATGTGCCGGAGGATTCAGTGGTGTTCTGGAAGGTACTGATAGTGATGTGGAGTCATGTCAACTCTGTGCCATAGCCAGCTGTGCTAGATTTCTGGTTGAGGAACCATGGCATGAACGGCCTGATTGAGGTGGTTCCAAAGATTCTCAATTGGGATTAAATCCGGGGAGTTTGGTGACCAGGGGATTACAGTAAGCATATCCTGCTCTTCAAACCATGCACGTACACTGTGAACTGTGTGCCACTTTACATTGTCCTGCTGGTAGATACAACCAGGCTGAGGAAAACAGACTGTATATAAGGGTGGACAAGGTACCCAAGGATAGATGAATGCTTGTGTTGATCCATTGCACTTCCCAGAAATATGAGATCCCTAGGCCATAAAGCTCCCTCCTCCAGCCTGGACTCTTCTGATGATTGTTGCATGTATTTACTTTCTATTCATTGGAGCATAAAACTGGATTCCTCTTGAAAGGCCACCAGTTGCCACTCAGTGGATTTTCTTCCTATACACCACAGTGTCATCAGCAAACAGCCACAGATTGCTGATCACCCTGTCCATCATATCATTTGTGTATACAGAGAATAAGAGCAGTCCTATCAAACATCCCCGGGCACTCCTGATACCCCTATCTCCGAAGAACACTCATCATCAAGGACAGTGTACTAGGTTGTTTTACTTACAGAGTCTTCGAGTCACTCACATATCTGGGAACCTATTCAGTATGCTTTTATCTTTTACAGTGGCACACTGTGTCAAACTCTTTCCAGAAATTTAGGAGTATGGAATCTGCCTGTTTCCTTTCATCCATTGTTCACAGGATATTGTGCAAGAAAAGGGCAGTCTGAGTTTCATATGAAGAGTGCTTTCTAAATCTGTGCTGATAGGTGGACAGAAGCTTTTCTGCCTCAAGGAAATTTATTTCCATTTGAACTGAGAATTTGTTAAAGAATTCTGCAGCAAGCCGGTGATCCAGTCGCCTATGCCTTTTTCCATTAATTTGGAACTTTGCTCTGGGCAAGAGTTTCACAATTAATGCCAGCCAAGAAAGTGGCTGGTGATATTCAAATAATGCCGGCTTTCACACTCTCCTAAGAAAACCTAAATGTTTTTCTTTTGCTGCTGTTGCTGAGTGAATGTGGTCACACAGTTTTTGCGTGGGAAGAAGGAAATTTTCGGGTACAGGAAAGTGGCATCAGAGCTCTCACAGAACCAATTCCAGATTGGATTGAATGTTAATGTGTTTAAAAGGTTGCAGGGCTTTAAAAACATTGACACTTAATGATGAAGTTACTTGAATACCATTTATGTCTGTGATTGACAAACGTTGTGGACAAAGCCATACAGTCATTTTACAGAAATAGGTGGCAACTGTAACTGAATTGCGGAATTATGTGAAATTAGCAGTGTTTGGTATGTTTATTTTTTCACAATTAGCATAGTTTTGAAACTATTTCATTATGATTTTGTTGTGTGTGGCTGGGTATATTCACATATTGTCATGTATATTGTTTAGGTATTCGAAACTGGAATTTCTAGCTGTGAAGAATTTTGTATGTAGATCTTAATTAATCTGATAATCTCCTGTGTGATGAACCTGATATTTTTTTGGGAATGTGTGTGAATCTCAATGAAAAAGGAAAGTACCAAGGTTAAAAATATGTGGATGCTTTATTTTCCCTCTGATAGAGTAAAGCGCAGGAATCAAATGACTGGCTGTTGTAGAGTCAGACCAAGTGGTTTTAATTCCATATAATAAATGTGAAAGTTTGAGTGAACTTTACCATATTTGTGGAAATGCTTGTATTGTTTGATATGCCCTACATATTATAATTCAATGTAATGCTTATACAATACTCAAAGTGTTTAATTCATACTACCATTCAAGCTCTTTGCATTTTAGCCACTGAACATATCTTATAGCTTCTGAGATGCTTGAAGACTCACAACAGTGTCATTTAAATGCTGTATGACAGAAAGACTTTAGATGTAGATCATGACAGGCTTTTAGTGAGGCTGGATTTGCTTTTTGATATGCAGTCGTATCCACAGGTAACAGGCACACCTGAGGAAAGATAACATTGTTGCGTGTTCTAATATTGTCAAATTTTCACTGTACCTGACTATAAATTGCTTCTTTTCGTTCTGCATCAAGTTAGTGTGTTTGTTACTCCTTCATGCCGAAGATCAACTGATACAGTGATGACAAGAGATGACACTAATACATATCATGTAGAGTTTTTACGCTTATTAGAGCTGTTGGGGGGTGCCATCCCACAAGTTGGAATTGAAGGTGGGTATGCTAGTCATACTGAAGAGTAACAGGGATGCACCAGGATTGTGCACTGGCACCAGGTTATGCATTGTAGAGCTGAGAAGGCATATCTTGCTTACCACCATCATCATTTGAAGAGCCAAAAGTGAGATGGTACTGATATCGCGGATTCCTATTATTCCAATGAACTTTTCTTTACAGTTCAAAAGCTTGCAGTGCACTTTGAAAGTGGCCTTGATCACTGTAGATAAGAGCCAAGGACAAACGATAAAAGTGGCAGGTATTCATCTGAGCACACCATGTTTTCACACAGACACCTCTGCATTGGCTGCTCACATGTATCAACAGCCAGAAATCTCTCCATATATACACAGAACAAGAACAGGGTGTATATGACCCGGGAAATCCGGGAAAAAGCCGGGAATTTTTTCATCCTGGAGAAAATGGGAAAAACCCGAGAATTTTTCGGAATTCCGGGAATTTTTCATTGTTTTAGCTTTCGGTTAAATTTTTGTAATTTTGACTGCAGAATTGATTTTCTAGTAAAGAACGTTATTGTATCATGCTACTGGAGAATGATACTGCAGCAATAAAATATAAATGAGAGGGAAAAAAATAAAACTTTAGTGGCAAAGGAAATGTGCAATTTGCAACGAAACCCCGTGCACGCACAAGCGTCTGCAAATAGCAAAAATATGTCAAAGGCCGTAGGGCGCAGACTGTAATTTTTCGTAACAATGAACTGCTTGCTATGAGCATGACGTTACAACTGTTCACATTAGGTTTGTTTGATCAATTGCCAGCGGTCTGTTGTGCATGCACATTTGACTCGCGAATAAGCAGTACTTTCTCCCTCTTCCCGCTACGGTGCTACTTGTGGTTTGGCTGTTAGCTGTATCGGTAGTAGCTGCAAGCAGCCAGATGCAAACGAGAAAAATTTTTCTCGCGCGCCCTAGCTGCCAGATTCGCGCTTGCACAGAGTTATCTGAGTTGTAGTGGGGAGGGGGTTAACCTGCACGTGACCCGTGTTTACGTTTACAGCTCCCACGTCAAATGAAAACAAAATGGATTTCTGTGGCCGGGAGCTATCAAGTGAATTAAAATACATTCACATAATTACGGAGGGCAAAAATATATTATTAATTTCAGTTTTCTGATTTTATTTTATTTCCAAGTTAGTAGTAGTCAAGCATTAATCGCCTTGCAGAACAATGAAGTTATTTTTGCAAGTTTGCTAAAGAAATTTGGCTTGATTAATCTTTCCTCTGAGGCGATCATTTTATTTGAAACGAAGTGTTTCATTCTACAGTATTGGCTAGTTCCAACTGTTTGCTGAATTTCAAGTGCACGTTATCATCTTTTGCCATGTATGGCATTATGCCATAATAAAGAAACAAAAATGAGACCGTATAGTACTGGTACTCCAAGAAAATTTACATCCCAAAAACCACACTGAAAAGCTTAATGTCAGATGGGACCTGCTTCATTGTGAATCTGGAAAAAGCCAATTTGCACTTCAAGCTGAATTATGCATTTTAGTATGGTTTACGAAATTCCGATGCTCTTTGGAGTATCCCCTGATGCCCTGTTTCTTTTATGGTGTAATCTAAGCTCTCTTAGTGCTTTATACACACGAACATGCGGGCTTCCTACACCACTGCAGTTGCACACGCACAATAATGTCTGTTTTCTGGCACTCTCTGGCAACTGGTAAATCAAACCTATTTCTAACAGTCTCTGGATAGTATTGCGAACGGTGGTTAGAAAAGCGTTACTTTCAAAGTAAATTTCTTTTTACCCAAGATGAATTATGTTACGTGTCAGAAAGTGGGATGGATATCGAAATCACAGAGCGTTCGAAACTGAACAGTTTGAGAGTTTGAGGACCAGTCACTTAGCTTAGCTTTTCTTGTAGATATACGGTACTGTGTACATTGATGTAAACCGTTAACTTTTCCTCTTGTGTGTTCGCGCTATGTAACAAGTGATGTTGCTATTGGCTGACTAAAACACGTGTCCTATGCTCTGAATAGCTGCTGTCATCGGCTGGCGAGATCTCGTGCCTTGAGGTATGACTCGCTTACAAAAGGACAGATCAACCTCGGTTTCAACGCTCCGGAAACTAACGCGCTGTGTTTGGTGCAACTCGAATTTATACTTTCTTAATACCAAAATATGCAGCATATATGTTGCTGCAAAACAAAGGTCTTTCCAAAACTTCTCTGCCCCGTCTTTTCTTTTTTTTCCCGGGAAGTTCTACGTGATTGTATAAAACGTTAACCATTCAAAGGATTGATAAGTTTTACAGTTCCGAGGGAAAATCTATGGAAAATGTACTGTCACTTAGCACGGAAAAAGTGTATTTTCGCCCGGGAAAAAGCATATTTTTTAAACGGGATATCAGGGAGAAATCCGGGAATAATCCGGGAATTTTTTTCCCTTGTCCCTGTATACACCCTGAAGAAGTCTCAGAATGTTGTTTATAGAGATGTATTGCAGGAGACAATTTTGATATAGTCCATATTCTGTGCTAGGCACGTCACAAACAGCTGTGAAATTATTTACTCCCTTTCCTGGCAAATTTTGTAATTCACTACTTGGTCATGTAAAAATGTTGTCCTTAACCGCCAGTCGGGGTGGCCGAGCGGTTCTAGGCACTACAGTCTGGAACCGCGCGACCGCTACAGTCGCAGGTTCGAATCCTGCCTCGGGCATGGATGTGTGTGATGTCCTTAGGTTAGTTAGGTTTAAGTAGTTCTAAGTCCTAAGGGACTGGTGACCTCAGATGTTAAGTCCCATAGTGCTCAGAGCCTTTTGAACCATTTATCCTTAACTGAACGAGTGAGTTGTGTGCAAAACATATTTTGTCAGCTTCTTTCAACGTCCACCCGCTTCCTCCCAACCCCCTGATATGGCTCAATTTGGACCACAAGTGGATCATGCCCTAATACTTCAGTACCTCCAAAAGATAACTTTTGTGGTGGTGCATACACATGATAATGAATTTCAGCATTAACATCTCTCTCTCTCTCTCTCTCTCTCTCTCTCTCGCACACACACACACACACACACACACACACTCACACACACTGGGGTGTTTTTCTTGTTGTGCTTTGATTTTAAGTGTTCAATGTATTGCGAGATGCCAAGTCTTTACTCTTTCCCTGTAATAACAATTACCGTCTTTTCCAAATTTCCTAGTTATTGTCTTGTTTTCTTTTGATGTTATGGTCCTTCTACACAGTACCACATATTTGACTGTTGACTTCTTATCTGATTGCAGAGGGGCAAGGGCTATAAAAGAGCTGCCACATTTATAAAACTCACTACGAAATTACAAAACATGATTTCTGTAATTCTTCTATATGCAAATAAGCTATCGACTCAAAGCAACTGATAATTAACAAATCTTTTTAGGCAACATGCTCATACATGATGCTTCTGTGCTTGACCACAACCATAAGTTCATACTTAACTTGAGGTAGCTTAACAAAGTGTCTGTATAACGGCATTCACTTCTCTTTAGTGCTCGACCTTTGTTATCAGTCCCCTTTCTTCTTTGGAGCTCACTGCAGAGTGCAAGTGAACCTTCACTGGTCAGTCCAAATGACACATCCTTCGTCACTTTCTGCACCATGCCCGCATTTTTCTTTCTCATATCTGCCCTATGTTCCAACAAACTGGAGCACAATAGTTTCTATTTATGCTACCACTAATTAAAGTCACATTTTCACATGTACATCTTTCATTGGTCCAGTGAAAGGAAAGTGAGACATGTTGCTATGCCTTACAGCATCATGTACCACTACAGATTCCCCCACTAAGATGCAAGATGTCATGTGGAGTAACTTACACAACTAGAGACAGTTTGACTTATCTTATAAGCAATCTATAAATTAATTTAACTTTTATATTGAGATCTCATGTGACCTAAATTCAGTGCATTCCTTCTAGCATCAAACTGGTGCATACAATTGTTATCAATTTTCTTACGTTAGTCAACCCATTTGATTTCTGATAATGTACAGATTTCTGTCTTTGTATTTCAGAAAGATCGTAAAATTAAACTAAATTAAACAAGAGGCAGTGTCTGTTTCATTTTCAGACTATACTTGTTTAAGATGATTATTAATAACAAGGTTTGTTCAGTTACCATGAGATGCTAAATTTTCCCTTATCTTTTCACATTTACAAATCCCAGAATTGTTCTTGTTCAACATGTATTTAAGAAGGGAATGTCTAAAGAATCAATCTAGTCCCAGTAAGACCACATGCTTTAACTATTTTGGAGACTATTTCCCTATTTTCATTTAGTTTACTTTCTTAGTTTTGTATTTTTATATGCACTGCATTGTCATCTAAGTCTGTGGACAAATACAATAGAACAAGCTTTATTGCTGTCGCAAGGGAAGTGTTCCTTCATTTTGTGTGTGTGTGTGTGTGGTTTTTTTTTTTTTTTTTTTTTTTTTTTTTTTTTTTTTTTTTTTTTTTTTTTTTTTTTTTTTTCCTAAACAGATCAGGTCCTTACTTCATTGGATCCACCTGACCTTAGGTATAGGCTCCCCCTTTCGTAGGTAAACCTACCTTCTCATTCCTACCAAATTGGTTTAGGTCGTTTCTTCTTTGGATTTACCTGACCCCTGGTATAGGTTCACTTTTTCCTAGGTAAAACTACCCTCTTATCCTCCTACCTCTCTACAAATGTGGATACAATCTACCTTCATGCTTATAATCATGTGCCTTGTCTCTGACATTATGGTTTTTACCATTTCTAGTATGAAAATTTCTCGTCAGCATAGTGATCTTATCCAAAATATTGGATTCTTACTTCCTTCTTTTCTCTTATCACTGCTGTTTCTCAACTTGTTATTATTTATGTGTTATGTAAGTGCCTCTGAATAACTTTGCTTATATTAGTATGTCAGTTTCTAATTTCTTAACTGTACCTCCTTCTGTCCTACAGCCTCCCCCCCCCCCCTTCCCCCATCCATTCAGATGATGTCACAGATATGGTCTGGATAAGAGAAAGATTACTGTGATTGTAACAATACTGTGATTGTAACAAATGCATATGAAAAGAGGGAGGATAGGACTGGTACTCCTGATGGAGAAGAAAGGAAAGAAAGTATACGAATAAGTTTGCTAGGATCAAGAAAAAAGGATGATAGACACCAAAGACAGATTCTCCTTCCAACCCCCACCGAAGGTTTCCCTTCTACTAAGGTTCTTGACTGTCTACATGTACATCTATGTAATTACTCTGCTACTCACTATAAAGTGCCTGACAGAGGGTTTAATGAACCACCTTCAAGCTGTCTCTCTACTGTTCCACTCTCGAACAGTGCATGGGAAAAACAAGCAATTAAATTTTTCTGTGTGAGCCCTGATTTCTCTTATTTTATTGTGATGATCATTTCTCCATATGTTAGTGGGCACAAACAGAATGTTTTCACAATCGGAGGAGAAAACTGGTGATTGAGATTTCATGAGAAGATCCCATCGCAATGAAAAATGCCTTTGTTTTAATGATTGCCACTCCAATTTACGTATCATGTCTGTGGCACTATCTCCCCCATTTCGCAATAATACAAAATGAGCTACCCTTTGAACTTTTTTGATGTCATCTGTCAGTCCCACCTAATACGAATCCGACACCGCACAGCAGTACTCTAGAATAGGGCAGACAGGCACAGTGTAAGCAGTCTCTTCAGTAGATCTTTTGCACCTTCTAAGTATTCTGCCAATGGATCACAGTCTTTGGTTTGCTCTACCTACAACATTATCTATGTGATTGTTCCAATTTAGGTTATTTGTAATTGTAATCCCTAAGTATTTAGTTGAATTTACAGCCTTCAGATTTGTGTGACTTATCACTTAATCGAAATTTAGCGGATTTTTTTTAGTACTCATGTGAATAACTTCACACTTTTCTTTGTTCAGGGTCAATTGCCACTTTTTGCACTAGACATATATCTTATCTCAATCATTTTACAATTTGTTTTTATCATTTGATGGCTTTACAAGATGGTAAATGACAGCACCATCTGCAAACAATCTAAGAGGGCTACTCAGATTGTCTCCTATGTCCTTAATATAGATCAGGAACGATAGAGGGCCTATAACACTTCTTTGGGGAATGCCAAATACTATTTCTATTTTACTCGATGACTTTCCATCTATTACTACGAACTGTGAGCTTTCTGACAGGAAATTACGAATCCAGTCGCACAACTGAGGCGATATTCCATAGGCACGCAGTTTGGTTAGAAGGTGAGGAACGGTATCAAAATCCACCTGGAAATCTAAAAATATGGAATCAATTTGATGGCCCCTGTTGATAGCACTCATTACTTCATGTGTATAAAGCGCTAGTTGTGTTTCACAAGAACAATATTTTCTGAATCTGTACCGGCTATGTGTCAATAAATCGTTTTCTTCGTGATAATTCATAATGTTCAAACACAGTATATGCTCCAAAACCCTACTGCAAATTGTCATTAGTGGTATGGGCCTGTAATTCGGCGGTCTGTTATACTGGAAGAAGATGGTGATCATTCGCTGCAGAAAAGATTGAGTTTTACCATCGCAGATCCAAAAAAACTGATCCTAACCGACCCCTATGGATAGCCAGTAGAGATCTGGTAGCCACACATTATTCGTCATTTAGTTGTTGTCATTTGTCCTAATGTCTTTGTCAAGTCACCTTTGTGGATCTTAACAACCATGTGGGTACTTGGCCATTCTATATATACCCAATGTATGATGTATGCTACTGTACTTAGAAAAATATGTTACTCATTCCAGTAGTAGTTAAACTTCCCTATAAAACATACATAAAATCCAACCTATTGTTTATGTGGAAGGAAAAAGTATGAAATCCCATGTACAAAATATATAAAAGTATTTAGATCATTTTTATAAAGATTGTAGAAATAAACACCTAATTTGATTGTACTCTAGTATTTTCTTCAGTTATTAAAGTGAATCTTTACCTCCCTGCAGTGACTTACGAAGCTTATGCTATACTTACATACTCGAAATACAGGTATATCTGTAACTTTTTAAAAATACCCCTCATGTTGGCAAAAATTCTTTAAGATAATAGGAGAAAGTTAAAAGACAATAGAATAGTTAAAGAGGAAGAAATTGTGTCATAGAAAACTAAGGTGGAAAGTAAATAAAGTAATTGACTTGGAGCCTGGCAGTCGTCACTGTGCCTATCTGCAAAGAGGACAGGCTATCCTGCGGAATAACCATTTTTATTGTATCAGTGTTATAATGTCCTTTTTCATGTTCTGTTTTGGGATCAGTCATAGAACTGTTTTGGGATGTGATATCCCTGTTATCTTGAAAGGTCCAGCATATTTTGGAAAAACTTCCTCATCTGTTTCTTTATATTTGAACTCTGACGATACTCATTTATTAGTACTAAATCAGTTATATTAATTGATGGTATTTGTGCGCTTTCATTATATTTGTGTTCCCTTATTTCTGCCTGCCTATTCAAATTGTCATTTACTATCTTATTAACTTCCTCAGTGTTTTAACTTCAAGTTGAACAAATATTTCAAGGACGACACAATACATGTAAGTCACAGATCAAGTAAATAAATAGTCAAATCCGAACTGAGTCCGAGTCTAGCGGCCGCTGGCTGGCTGGCCGCTTATGTGGCGCTACTGCTGCATGGCTGGCAGACAGCGCCACATGTAAAGAACGCGCGTAACTGCACGATGGCTCTTTGAAAGATCGGCGAGTCACAGTACTTTTCCCCCCTTTGAAGTTTTTGCTCATGTCTTGATGGAGGTGGCCTGTAGATTGCTAACGTCGATAGGTGTTGTTTGACTGGCCGTAAAGTCTCGAGGAGGAGGCTTCCCGTACGGACGGAAGTGTCCCCGATGATACTGGGTCGAAATGACAGAAGACGTGGGGGTCGCTTCTGCTGGTGCCCCATGCACCAATCTGCCCGTTGTGGCAAGTCCGGTTGTTATAACAGGAGACTTGGGTGATGTGTCCGAAAAAACTTAGGCCGAGCAGTGGGTTTGAGCGTGATATGAGCTTCAAAGTCGTTTGCACGGCCTAACCCAGGAGAAAAAAGGGATGAAAATAACGTCAACAAGGAATCCAGTTGAGCATAAGGAATAGCATCAGAGACGATATTGACAGAGCCATCTATGGAGAACCCAAAAACACGAAAGGCATCGAAACCGTAAAGGTTCTCCGTGTTACTATGGTCGACCACAAATATGGGAACAGTGCGAACGACAGATTTGTAAGATACCTCGGCATCAAATTGTCCCAAGAGAGAAATCTTCTGTTTATTGTAAGTCCGTAATTGCCTAGTGACAGGTGACAGGATTGGAGAACTCAACTGAAGATACGTCTGAGAATTGATGATAGTGGCAGCAGAACCGGTATCCACCTGCATGTGAACATCCCGACCTAGTATTTGGACAGTGAGGAATAACTTCCCTGAAAGGGAAGAAGTGCAATTGACAGACAACACAGAAGCAGAATCAGCGTCCCGTTCATGAACATCAGGTATGTGGTCAGATTTGCAAACGGATAACACATGATCCTTCTTTTTGCATTTGTGACACACGGCGCAACGTTGGGAACTATCCTCTCGTGAATGTTTCGTAAAACACCGCGGGCGTTAAGGAAGTTGCTGTGGCGTTTGTTGCAGTTTCTTAGAGGTTTGTTTATGGTTAGGCTGAGGCTGTGCTTGGGAGCGCACTGCGGCCACTTCAGCCGGCGGGGACACGTCGCAAGCTTTGTCAACAGCGCACAGAGGTTGTATTTCCCCGACATCACCCCATGCCTCTATTTGCGCTCCTGCAGTGCGAGAAATTTCAAAAGACTGAGCGATGGATAGGACTTCATCTAGAGTTGGATTTGCCAACTGAAGGGCACGTTGCCTAACTTCCTTGTCGGGCGCCGACCGGATAATAGCATCCCGTACCATGGAATCGGCGTAGGATTCTTTGTGAACGTCAGTAACAAATTGACGCTTTCGACTGAGGCCGTGAAGTTCAGCAGCCCAAGCGCGCGTAACTGCACGGCGGCACTTTGAAAGATTGGTGAGTCACAACACTCAGAATCTATATTTCGTAATGATGGCCATTTAAATAACTTTAGCAAAGTTTCTCTGAAAAAGTACTTATATAATACTTTCACAGGGGACAATCCTGTTGACATATCAGGTAGTTTGTTCAGTATTACTTGGAACTCCGGAACCATCTGAACCCAAGTTGTATGTTTGTATGAGCAACGTGTTCTAAATAAACGACAAATTTTCTTCATAATCCTCTCACAAGGGTTCAGTTGAAGGTGGTATTTTGATATACATACATGTATAACTCCTTCCCAAGCTAAAAATTCTTTAGAACTTGTACTCGTAGACTATGCTCTATTGTCAGTCAATAATCTTTTTGGTTTTCCTATATCTATAAAATATTATTGCATGAAGTTTATTTCAATGTCCATGGTTGCCTTCTTTATAGTATATAATTTCATGCATATATTAACCAAAATTACATTCAGACAAAGATATATACATTTACATCAATAATCTGTAAATCACCACGAGGTGCAAGGCAGAGGGTACATCCCATTGTTCCAGTTATTAGGTTTTCTTACTGTTCCATTCAAGTATGAAGCATGGGAAGAATGATTGTTTGAATGCCTCTGTGCATGCAGTAATTATTGTAATATTGCCCTCATGACCTCTAAGTGAGCAATACGTAGGGGATTGTAGTATATTCCTAGAGTCATCATTTAAAACTGGTTAAACTTTGCTAACATACTTTCTCAGGATAGTTTACATCTGTCTTCAATCAAGAGTCTGCCAAAGGAGCTCTTTCATTATCTATGTGACACTCATACATGGATTAAACAAACCTGTGCCCATTCGTGTTGCCCTTCTCTGTATATGTTCAATATCCCCTGTTAGTCCTATCTGGTATGGGTCCCACACACATGAGCAATATTCTAGAACTGGTCGCATGAGTGATTTGTAAGCAATCTCCTTTGTAGATTGGTTGCACTTCCCTAGTATTCTGCCAATAAACTGAAGTCTACCACCTGCTTTACCCACATTGATCATTCCATTTCATATCCCTACAAAGTGTTACACCCAGGTATTTGTTTGAGTTCACCAATTCCAATAGTGACTCATTGATGTTACAGTCATAGAATATTACATTGTTTCGTTTTGTGAAGTGCACGGTTTCACATTTCTCAACATTGAAAGCAAGTTGCTAACATCTGTGCACCACTTTGAAATCTTATCAAGATCTGATTGAATATTTATGCAGCTTTTTTCAGATTGTACTTCATTATAGATAATTGCATCATCAGCAAAAAGCCTAATTTTACTATTAATATTGTGTGCAAGTCCGCTGCTCGTGGTCTCGCGGTAGCGTTCTCGCTTCCCGAGCACGGGGTCCCGGGTTCGATTCCCGGCGGGGTCAGGGATTTTTCCTGCCTCGAGATGACTGGGTGTTGTGTCGTTTTCATCATCATCATTCATCCCCATCGTGGTCGGAAGAAGGCAATGGCAAACTGCCTCCACTAGGACCTTGCCTAGTAAAGCGCTGCGGGTCTCCCGCATCGTTCCCCTATGCTCTGTAAAGAAGCATGGGATTTCATTTCCTTTCATTGTGTGCAAGATCATTAATATACAACATGAACAGCACGCATTCCAATACACTTCCCTGAGGCATACCCAAATTTGCTTTTACATTTGACAGTGAGTCTCCATCCAAGATAACATGTTGCATCCTCCCTAACAAAAAGTCCTCAATCCAGTCACAAATTTCACTTGATACCCCATATGATCTTGCTTTTGACAATAGGCATAGGTGTGGCACAGTGTCAAATGCTTTTCAGAAATCAAAAAATATAACCTCTATCTGATTGCCTTGATCCAAAGCTTTCTGCATACCATGTGAGAAAAGTGTGAGTTGAGTTGTGTTTTACATTATGTATGTTTTTGAAATCCATACTGGTTGGTGTTAAAGAGGTCATTCTGTTCAAGAAACCTCATTATGTTTGAGCTCAGAATATGTTCTAAGATTCTACAACAAATCGATATCAAAGATATTGGACAGTAATTTTGTGGATCACACCAGCTACCCTTCTTGTAGACGGTTGTGACCTGTGTCTTTTTCCAAGAACTGGGCATGTTTTTTTGTTCAAGGGGTCTAGACAGATTATAGTTAGAAGAGCAACTAACTTGGCTGCAGATCCAATATAGAAGCTGACAGGGATTCCATCAGGTCCTGGACCTTTGTTCAATTTTAACAATTTCAGCTGTTTCCCACTGTCACTGACCTTAATACTTGTTTCATTCACCTTTTCAATGGTATGAGGAGTAAACTGGGCAATTGTCATGGGTTTTCCCTTGTAAAGGATTATTTGAAAATGGAGTTCAGCATTTCAGCTTTTGCTATGCTTTTCCTTTATCGTTCAAATAGATTTATCTTCTATCAACATCATTATTTCTTCGCATTTTCGTAGCTTTTCCCTAAAATATAGATCTGTTCATTTATCTTGATCCATTCTTAATGCTAACCTTCTTACCTCATCATTCATATAATTTATTGTCAAGAAGTTAATACTGAATATTATTCATGGTCCTGTAGTTCTTATTATGTCATTCATACCTGAAGGTAGTCATGCTAATGCATCTGGTACTGTATTTTCTGCACCCTTTATGTATTTAATTTCTATTTGGTATCCCTGTAGGAATAATTCCCATCTTACTGATCTGTTTTGCAATAACTTGCTTTCAGTAAGGAAAGATAACATTTGGTGATCCGAATAGATTCTGATCTTGGACCTGCAGATGAGCATATCAAACTTTTTTATACTCCATTTAGCTGATAATTCCTTTTCTGTCACTGTATAATTTAGTTTATGTGTATCAAGACTTCTACTAGCAGATACTATTGTTCTATGATCTTCTAACTCAGGATTCCACCCACCATGAAACAGTTCACTCGAAATACTATATTCAGAAGCATCCGTTGCTAACTTAAAGACCTGCATTACCAGATGTTGCAAAATTGATGCATTTACCAATGCCTGCTTAATATCACAGAATGCTTTGGATGCTCCTTCACCCAATATGCATTTTGTTATTTGTTTCAGTAATGACAATAATCCAGGATTGTTTGTGGATTGGCCTTGTATATAGTGACAGTAGAATCTGGCTAATCATAGAAGAGAGCATAATTGTTTTACATTTTGTGGTTCCGGATAGATTGTGATGACCTCTGCTCTTTCGAGATCTGGTCTTATTCCCTTCGTTCCTATTAAATGTTCTAGAAATCTCAGTTCTTGCCTTCCTAAATGCAATTTTGCTAATGTAATTGTGATACCCTTTACCTGAAACTTTTCTAGAATATTATGTAATAATACACAATGTTATTCCCACGTCCTGGATACTATTAATATATCATCTTCATAAATTATTAATTCTTGCAGCAATTCATTGCTACAATTCATTTAACAGAATCTGCATAGATTCAACATCACTTACCTCTAATGGCAGCTGAGTTTCCTCTTTAATTTGCTTTCCTGTACTACCCACTATTCCTATGATATATACCCCTGTCATCGATAGTGTGGGTCATTTGTTCTTATTTTTAAGAGTGTTCAGGTATTCTTGTGAAATTAATGAAATTTCGCTTCCTGAGTGTATATAAACACCTACATTTATATGTAATACCATTCTGTTGATTATTGGTTTTAATTGCTCTTCCTCTTTTGTGTTATCTTCTTGTAATAGCCATTCTCTTGTAGGTATTGTATGAGAGAATGCAATTAATTTTTCAGTGTATGTGTCAACAGTAGTTTTGTTCCATCCTGGATCTTGGCCCACATCCCAGGATGCTGCCCATTTTCCAAAACTATTATTGAATAATTATTTGTATCTGTACTTTGTCATAGGATACATTGTGCTTTACTTCATTGTCAGTGTTGCTTGGGTCATTGGTTACAGAAACCAGTGAATATTCTTTTCGCTATTATTTCTCATTCCATTGTGATCTTTATTTGGTCTCCTATCTACTCTCTTTATTCCAGGAAAATTTATGTGTAGTGTTGTACCTCATTTTCTGTATTTCCATTTTGTGTATTCCAATTTTTTGCATGATTAAAATCGCCTAATTCTTCATTCAGGGTATCCAAACCTTCAACAAATGTCAATAATTTTTCTACAGTAGTCCACCAGATGTATAATATCTCTTTATGTGCAAAATAAAGCAGTCTCATTACCAGCACCTGAACCAAATGTTTTTCATCTGGTGGGTTATCTAAACACTTAGACTTAGTCAGATGCCATGTGATATACTTCTTAAAGTACCCCATGGACTATTATAGTTCTTAAGATCTGATAACTATAGTGTCGATTTTTCTTGCAAACTAGTGGACCAACATGTTCTCATAGTTTTCCTGAAAATCTTCTGAACATTTAAATTCTTCTGAATGAGCTGTTCCCCATTCCACTGCATCAGCTAGTAAATACCCTAGTGCAATTTTTTTTTATCATCCAATTTCTGAGGTATAGATTGAGAAAATATTCTTATCAATAATCCCTTTGTTAGAAGTAGCTGTTTTGCTTCTAAGTACCTGTTTAGCATCATCTAATTCTTTCCATACTTTCTGTAACTCACTGTTGTTATCTACTTTTTCATGTACTTTTTGCACTACCATTTCTTCTAGATGCTACTCTAAATCAGTTAAAGTATTTGGATTGCTAGCAATTTCAATAAGTTTTCTACCCTATCTTGAATCTCTGAGACTGGATTGCATGTAGTTTCATAATTGCTCGAAGGTGATTTCTCTGTCATCATCTTATCATTTACATTTTTAAACTGTATTTTCACTTCTTGTTTAATTATGTCATCATGCTCGACTATTTTTGTTTCAAACTCCTTAGATAATTTGGCTAAAGTTGCCTCTAATTTGGAAATTTTACCTATTTTTGTGGTTAAATCATCTAATTGTTTATTATTTTGCGGCTGTACTATCCATACTTCTGGTAGCGATATGCATGTAATCTAAATTACCATCCAACTTAAAGCTTATATCACACTAAAAACCTCCATTGTCTATCAACATATTTACACCCAGTGTTAGTCAATGTCATTCACAGTCAGTTATTTCGTATTAAATAAATATACACAAATTCTGGACTTGGTACACTGTGCAGTTCACATAATCTGCCGAACCAGCTGCTGTAGCACCCTGTCGATGCTGTCATGTGAGTTGTGCAAGTCTTGGGCTGTGTAGCCACTTCGTATTCAACTTTAATGCCGTTAAGTGCAAAGCAATGAAGTGTTGCCATCGGATGCCATTACAGCACTCATTGTCATCGAAATTGCGTTTCAAAAATCTCTGTAGTCTGTTGCTGTCATTTGCACTGTTACAATGTATATGTTTACAATACAATTCTTGATAGCTTTTTTACTTCCATCACCGTAGACAATGATGTACATCTTCCCATTTTTTGTAAAATTATAATTTTAATTTCTTGTTGTAGCTCTTATTTTACTTCGTCTCATCTGTACCCTTCACTTAGGACAACACGAGGTGTTTTTCTTGTTGTGGATTGATTTTAAGTGATCAATATATTGCAAGATGCCAAGCTTTTACTCTTTCCCTGTAATAACAGTTACCTTCTTTCCTGAATTTCCTGCTCATCATCTCATTTACTCCTTATGTTATGGTGCAATGCCAAGTATTTGACCACTGACTTCTTTTCCAATTGCAATGGAGGGAAGCCTATAAAAGAGCTTTCACATTTAAACAACTCACTACGAAATCACAAAACACCGTTTCTGTAATTCTTCTGTATTCAAATAAGTTATCAACTCACAACTGCTGATAAACAAAGCTTTTCAGACAAGTTCATACATGATGCTTCAGTGCTTGACCAAAACCATAAGTTTGTACTTAACTCGAGAGAGTACAGCATAGAGTCTATATAACAACATTCTTCTTTGGAGGCCTTTGCACTCCCAAAATATGCCTGCAAAGTGGAAGTGATCCCTCATTGGCCAGTCCAAATTACACATCCGTCATCGCTTTCTGCACAGTGCCCACATTTGTCTTTCTCATATCTACCCATGAATTGTAACAAACCTGGACACAGTAGATGCTCTTTATGGTACTGCTAATGAAAGTTACATTTTTTATGCGTACATCTCTTACATTGGTGTAGTAAAAGGAAAGTGAGATGTGTTGCTATGCTTTATAGCAAAATGTTCCACTACATCACACACGCAAACTGTGGGCAAGTGAAAAAAGCTTGTGGCTGAAACACATGCTTGCATTCCTCTCATGTGAACATGATATTTCATTAAAGTGACTGATTCCTTCATAAAATATGTAGCAATTTTCCCACTTTCTGCAATATTCCATTTTTTTTCCTCTTCTCATCTTAAGTTATTGACTAGAAAAATATTGATCTAAAACCTTTTTTTCCCCTTTTGTCAGTGATAAAAATTTACTGATTTTAATACATTGTTTATGTTTTGCTGTAAGTTTCATTTACCCGTAACATAACTCAAGAACAGTTGTGTAATTGTGATTTCCCGTTTCAGTGTGTAAAGTTGCTATTGTTGAGACAGTGTTGATTTACTTTATGAAGTTCTTCATTTCCAGTTTCTTGCAGACAAACAATGTGTATAGGCACTATGTATGAAATATTTTAATGTGCTGAAATATGTTAATGCCATTTGCAGCTTAGTGATGTGTGTAAGCTTACATTTCATATTTGTTTTAGGCATATGGTGTCACATCGTGATAAAGCGGTTGCTTGTGAAGAATGTGGTGAAGAATTTCCAGATGGTCGTGCACTCATCAACCATCGTCACAGTCATAACCGAGACAGTTCAGGACGTCAGTTTGCTTGTTTACAGTGTGGAAAAACTTTTGGTTCTCGTAGTAGTCAGCAAATTCACGCCAGAATACACACTGGAGAACGTCCATATGGATGTAGGTACTGTTGGAAAGCTTTTGCGGATGGGGGAACTCTCAGGAAGCATGAAAGGATACACACTGGAGAAAAGCCTTATGCATGTCCAATTTGTCCACGAGCGTTTAATCAAAGGGTAAGGCTAATTTATCATAATTTGAGTGCTCTTATTTCCAGGTGATTGAAAAGTTATAGAGACATCATGAAAATGCATTCTTGAGTCATTTTATTATGAAAATCTACTCAATTATTTGCGTGTGGGCTGTGTTATATATAATTTGATGTACACTAGAAAAGTAGGTGTGCGGGAGGCCCTGATATGCTGCTTGGTCATTTAAGTTACAACTGAAATTGGTAAAGGAAGTGATTTACCTGAATACAAAGAGATATATTTGGCTTTTGAGTCATTGATGGGAGGGAAGCGAGGGAGGTTGGCCATATTCATGAAACTGTAAAACCTTAGAAACTGTTTGCATGCCTTCTGAACACTGCTTGTGGTAAATGCAAAACTTCACACGTCAATGCTGACTGCTATGTTGTATCCAAGTAATCAAGGATTAATCAATTGAATGGTGTACTACCATCTTAATAAATTAAGGGCAAGCAAACTTGTGTTTACCACAACATTTCAGCAGACTTTGCTGTATAAGGTAGACTGAAACAGCTGGTTGATAAATGGCCCTATGCCAGTGATTGGCGCTCTGAATCCCTTAACTTAAAAACTTGACTTATCTTGTTTTTATTATTTTGACAGAAAGTTAAAATTCTGAGTATATTTGGGCAACTTCAGAACAGACCCTTGAAAAAATAAAACCCCACTTATATCCATTTCAGTGCTGGTAGTTATGTGTTCAGTCACCAGAGAGCATCTGGTACTACATTTGTAGCTTGGCTGTCGTGTTTTGATTGATGTGGTTCCCACTAGATATTGTGTTTAGTGTGTACAGCTTTGGATACTTGACAACAAAACACATGCTTTCAGACATCTGTATTGTTGTTTAGGCAATGCTTTCAAAAAAGGATAGTTATAGTGATCCTGAGTTTGACATTGAATTTAGTGGCTAAGAAAGTGAAGAAGAATATAATGTTACTTCACTAGCAGGGTATATATGACCTGGGACAACTGGGAAAAACCTGGGAGTTTTTTCATCTGGGAGAAAACTAGGAAAATCCTGGTAATTTTTCATTCTTTTAGTTTTCAGTTGAATTTTTGTGATTTTGACTGGTAAGAACCGATACTTCAACAAGGGATATTACTGTATCCCACTCCGGCAGAGTAACATTGCAGCGATAAAACGGGGGAGGGGGGGGGTAAATATACAGTAACAAAACATAGTGCTCATACAAGCGTCTGCCAACAGCAAAATGTGTCAAAGGCTTTAAGTAGACTATGCTATGCCTCAGAACGACAAATTGCCTCCAATGAACATAACGTCACAACTGTTTATATGTGTAGTTGAGTCACGTATGAGTAGTATCTTCTCCCACTTCTGGCTATAGAAATGTGGCTGTTGGCTGTGTAAGCAGTCGCAGCAAGCAGCTAGATGCCATAGATGCCACTAGGAAAATTTTTACTGCCGCACCGAAGCTGCCAGATTCACGCATGTGCAGCAGGCCCAGATCTAGGTGTGGGGGTTGTGGGGTAAACCGAGTTATCTGGCCCGAGTGACAATTTCGGGGGGGGGGGGGGGGGGGGGGTCATCAATTTCCTATTCTTGAAGAGAACAAACCTTGTTTCACGAAGCGCCTAGCATCCAGCACACGTTCGTTTATCGATTACTCACACATATGATTTTGAAACACATCCCTGTTGATTTTTGAACACACTCTAAGTTGATTTCCGAATGAATCATAAGTTGATTTTTGAATGCATGCGTAGTGTACGTGATGTCTCTGTCAGGGGGACCCTCTTCACATCTAGAAATAAACTTTCCTGCAGTCAGTAGTGGATGGTGCTATACGAGCTGAGTGGAGTAAAGCCGAATGTGTGAACGCCAATCACTGTCTGATTATGTGGTTGATTGGGTTTGCAAACGATCAGCATTGTTATAATTGCTAGCGAAATCCATAGATTCAGACTACCAGAGTGTATATAAACAACTAACAGGAATTATAGGCAAGAAAGATTATGTATTATCTTCTTCGTGTATCTAAGAAAATAAAATTTTGACAGAAAATTTTTGGCCAGATCGCTACGCTAGTAAGGGCCAGTTGTACAGTACCTGGCTAACAGCCGATTAAGTTCTATTCTGGAAGTAGCGCGGAAAACGTGTTGTACGAACTAACTGGAGAATAATCGCGGGATAATTAAACTGATGATTCTGGCAGTGTTAGTGAAGTTAACGGGCGAATAAGTTTTGACAAAGGCAGCAATAATTCCAGAATTAGTGATGACAAGATTGTTTGTTAGAACATGGAAGAAGAAGAAATAGAGACGTCACACAAGTTATGGAAGAATATGACGATACCAAATTTATGTAAAAACTTCATAATACTGCTTTTTGATCTCATGTTCGAGAAACTGGAGCATATGAATGAAATGTGCAACTATTTCCTAAGATAAAGCGTTTCGCTTGTAGCAGGCCTAAGAGGCATTTTATGTTGGTCTATGTGAATTATATTCTGTTGTGTTATAAAAATGACCATTTGTGCCAAAACAGTCTCATTTATTTGGTGTGTGTTACAATTGCTGCAATATTAGAAAGACATATTTTGTTTTATCTAGCAGACAGTGACAAAATCGACATAATCAGTTTGAGAGACCACACCAATCTTGGATACTATTTGTTTTAACAGCTTTTGCGGTATTAGACGACATTTCGATTTTTCATGTAGCAAAATGCTTGACGAACTTTGATGAGGTAATAAATTCTTTCACAGAAAGGAATGCATGCCATTTAAAGCTGTAGAGAGAAAAAAAATGATAGGAGCTAAGGATTGAAGAAATGTGTACTGTATTGCTTGTCTTTATTGGTTAAATGTATCCTATGTTTAACTTTATGTCCCACAAAACAGCAAGTTGTTAGCTAATAGGCAATAAAGAGTGCAAATTGCCTGAAGAGTTCTTGTTCTCCCAAATACAAATAATCCTGTGAAGAGGCGTGGCACTACACTTTGGCACACTTAAGACCAAATAACATGTTTTACCTTTCCTTGAACACGTTTTATTTATCAGACATCTTCAGAAAGATGTGCGCTACAAAATGAACATATTTTTGAAAATTCAGTTTTTTTAAAATTTTTTGACATCCTATCTCAAACACTCAAGGGGGGGGACGGGGGGCGGGACTGACTATCTAGTGTTGCCCCGGTTTGGAAATATCATAGATAGATCCAGGGCTGATGTGCAAAGCAGTCACAGTCTGAGTTATAGTGGGGAATTGTGTAGTCTCCAGGTGACCCATGCTTACATTTAATGATTTTCCTGTTTCCTCTTCATTTACTGCTCTCATATCAAATGAGAACAAAACAGATTTCTGTGGCCAGGAGCTATCAAGTGAATTAAAATACATTCACGTAATTATGGAAAGCTAAAATATGTTATTAGTTTCAGATTTTATTTTGTTTCCACCTTTCTGACAGTCAAGCATTAATCGCCTTGCAGAACAATGAAGTTATTTTTGTTGGTTTACTAAAGAAATTTGGCTTTTATTAATCTTTTCCACTGAGGCAGTCAATGTATTTGAAACGGAGTGTTTAATTCCACACTTTTGGCTAGTTTCAACAGTTCACTGCATTTCAAGTACACATTTTCATCTTCTAGCATGTATGGGATTATGCCATAATGAAGAAACAAACATGAATTAATACAGTACTGGTACTCCAAGAAAATTTACATCCCGAAAAACCACAGTGAAAAGCTTAATATCAGATCGAGGCCTACTTCATTGGGAATCTGGACATAATAATGTGCACTTTAAGTATGCACTTTAAATGCGCACATTTTAGTATGGTTCACGAAATTCCAATGCTCTTGAAGTGTCCTCTGATATTGTATTTTTTCTTTTATGACATAATTTAAGATCTTTTAATGTTTTACATGCAAGAACATATGGGCTTCCTGCATCACTGTAACTGCGCAAGTGCAGTGGTGCCTGTTATGTGGAACTCTCTGGCAACTGCTGAAACAAACCTGTTTCTAACAGGTTGTGGGAAAATATTGTGAATGGTGGTTTGAAAAGCATTACTGTCAAAATAAATTTCCTTTTACACAAGTTGAACTATGTGCGAGAATGTGCAATGAATTTCTTAAATCACAGAGCATTTGACTTCCATTTAAAAATCAACTCTTTGATGACTAGCCATTTAGAATAATTTCGAGCTCAGAATATCAGACATTTATGTTGAACAATGGAAAATCCAGGATGGAATGTAACAGTATTAGAGAAGGAAAGTTGCTACTCACCATATAGCAGAGATACTGAGTCGCGATAGGCGCAACAAAAAGATTCACACAATTATAGGTTTCGGCCATTAAGGTCTTTGTCAGCAATACACACACACACACACACACACACACACACACACACACACACACACACACACATGCAAACACAAGTTGCACACACGTCTGCAGTCTGAGATAACTGAGACCACACTGCGAGCAGCAGCACCATTTCATGATGGGAGCGGCAACTAGGTGGGGGTAAGGAGGAGGCTGGGGCGGGGAGAGGGAGGGATAGTATGGTGGGGGTGGCGGACAGTGAAGTGCTGCAGTTTAGACAGAGGGCTGGAGAGAAGGAGGGGGGGGGGGGGGGGTGGAGGAAGTAGTGGAAAGGAGAGAAATAAAAAGAAATTAAAAGACTGGGTGTGGCAGTTAAACGACAGCTGTGTTGTGCTGGAATGGGAATAGGGAAGGAGCTGGATGGGTGAGGACAGTGACTAATGAAGGTTGAGACCAGGATGGCTACGGGAACGTAGGATATATTGCAGGGAAAGTTCCCACTTGCGCAATTAAGAAAAGCTGGTGTTGGTGGGAAGAATCCGTATGGCACAGGCTGTGAAGCAGTCATTGGGATGAGGGATATAATGTTTGGCAGCGTGTTCAGCAACAGGGTGGTCTACTTGTTTTTTGGCCACAGTTTGTCGGTGGCCATTCATGGGGAGGGATAGCTTGTTGGTTGTCATGACTACATAGAATGCACCACAGTGGTTGCAGCTTAGCTTTTAAATCTCTGGTTGCCACCCCTCCTTCCACAATGACCTCCACCTGTTCAGATTCCGCCAATCCTTAGCCCTCACCAACATAGTCCTACAAAACCATATCAACCTGATCCTCCTTGCAGTACCTTCTCTCCATCCGCAAAATTCTCCTGCTATGTAACCCCAAATTTTTGGAATCCATAACACACATTGAAACTCAGGAACTCGAGCAACGTGCACAATGCCACCTCAAAAAGCTCTCCATCCTGCTCACTTCCTATTCCCACCTCGGAGTGCCACAGTCCACCACCTCTACAACAACCTCCAAACCTCCCCCTCGTCCCCTCATAGCTGACAAACCCTGTCTCACAGACCTACTACACTTACCCCACCCTCCAAACTCCCTCCCACCACCACACAGACCCCAGAATCTAAACAGACCCACAACGCAGTCATGAACCTTTCCTCCAGATGCCTTAGTCCCACAGAAGTATCAGTCCTTTCCAAAGGCCTCACCGTTTGCCTCACTCCCAAATTCAGTCATGCAGTGCTTGTTAAAGACTTTTTCTCCTTCTCCCAGTCCCTACAGTCGAAACACTTTTTCGCCACAAACCCGACCAGCTGGACTCAACCAAAGACCAGTATTGAACCTTGCCTAACTCAGTTCACTCCTCTATCCAACTATGATCCATCCCCACTGCCTCCAAACCACCCCCTGTTAACTTTCCAGAGTTTCTTAACCTCGAACCTTGCCTCACCATCATTCCCAAATCCCTCAAAATGCAAACTAACCTTACATCCGCAGAAAGAACTGCAGTCTACCATCTAAAAACTGATTCCGACCTTATAATCCTACCTGCAGACAAAGGCTCCACCACTGTTGTTTTGGACCGCAAGGATTACCTGGTGGAAGGACTCCGTCAGCTGTCATATACTTCCACCTACTTCCCAGTAATCCAACAGGATCTCCAGTCACTACTCAAATCCTTAGGCCCATCCCAGAGCCTCTCGCCGAGTCCATCTCTCTACTTACCCCTACCACTCGCTGCACCCCCACTGTTTACATGATTCCTAAAGTCCATAAACCCAACCACCCAGGACTACCCATTGTGGCCGGTTACTGTGCCCCAACTGAGAGAATCTCTGCTCTTGTAGACCAGTACCTTCAACCCATTACCTGGAACCTATCCTCCTATATAAAAGATACCAACCATTTCCTCCACCAATTCTCCACAATTCCTGTCCGTTTACCACATGGTGCCCTGATTGTCACTATTGATGCCACCTCCCTGTACACTAATATTCCTAATGCCCATGGCCTTACTGCTATAGAACTCTACCTTTCCAGACGCTCTATGGATTCCGAACCAACAACCTCCTTCCTAGTTGCAATGACCAATTATATCCTCACCTACAATTACTTCTCCTGTGAAGGAATTACCTACAAACAAGTCCAGGGTACGGCTATGGGCACCCGCATGGCACCATTCTATACCAACCTATTCATGGGCCATCTAGAGGAATCCTTCCTAAAAACCCAGAATCCTAAACCCCTCACCTGGTTCAGATTCACTGATGACGTCCTTGCTATCTGGGTTGAAGGTGAGGACACCTATCCACATTCCTCCAGAACCTCAACAACTTCTCCCCCATTTGCTTCACCTGGTCCTACTCAACCCAACAAGCCACCTTCCTAGATGTTGACCTCCACCTCTGAAATGGCTACATCAGTACCTCTGTCCATATCAAACTTATTAACCACCAGCAATACCTGCACTTCGGCAGCTGCCACCCATTCCATACCAAGAAGTCCCTTCCATACAGCCTAGCCACCTGTGGTCGTCGCATCTGCAGTGACGAGCAGTCCCTCTCAAAATATACCAAGGGTGTCACTGAAGCCTTCACTGACCATAATTATCCTCCCAATCTTGGACAAAAACAAATCTCCCGTGCCTCATCTTTCCAGTCTCCCACCAACTCCCAAAGTCCCACAGTCTGGCCACAGAGGAACATTCCCCTCGTAACTCAGTACCATCCGGGACTGGAGCAACTGAATTACATTCCCCACCAGGGTTTCGATTACCTCTCTTCGTGCCCTAAAATGAGAAATGTCCTGCCCACTATCCTTCCCACCCCTCCTACAGTGGTATTCCGCTGTCCACCGAACCTTTACAATATACTCGTCCATCCTTACACAATCCCTGCTCCCAATCCCTTACCTCATGGCTCATACTCCTGTAATAGACCTAGATGCAAGACGTGTCCCGTACATCCTCCTACCACCAGCTAATCCAGTCCAGTCACTAACATCACTTATCCCATTAAAGGCAGGGCTACCTGTGAAACCAGTCATGTGATTTACAAGCTAAGCTGCAACCACTGTGCTGCATTCTATGTATGCATGACAACCAACAAGCTGTCTGTCCGCATGAACAGCCACCGACAAACTGTGGCCAAAAAACAAGTGGACCACCCTGTTGCTGAACACGCTGCCAAACATGAGACCCCTCATCTCAATGACTGCTTCACAGCCTGTGCCATATGAATCCTTCCCACCAACACCAGCTTTTCTGACTTATGCAGGTGGGAACTTTCCCTGCAATACATCATACGTTCCCGTAACCCTCCTGGCCTCATCCTTCGTTAGTCACTGTCCTCACCCATCCAGCCCCCTCCCTGTTCCCATTCCAGCACACACAGCCATCATTTCACCGCCACACCCAGTCTTTTAATTTCTTTTTATTTCTCCCCATTCCACTACTTCCTCCCGCTCCCCTCCCCCCTCCCCACCTTCTCTCCAGCCCTCCGTTTAAACTGCAACACTTCACTGTCCGCCACCCCCACCATACTATACCTCCCTCTCCCCACCCCAGCCTTCTCCTTACCCCCACCCAGTTGCCGCTCCCATCATGAACTGGTGCTGCTGCTCGCAGTGTGGTTTCAGTTGTCTCTGACTGCGGACGTGTGTGCAAGTTGTGTGTGTGTGTGTGTGTGTGTGTGTGTGTGTGTGTGTGTGTGTGTGTGTGTATATATATTGCCGACAAAGGCCTTAATGGCTGAAAGTTATAATTGTGTGAACCTTTTTGTTGTGCCTATCGCGACTCAGCATCTCTGCTATATGGTGAGTAGCAACTTCCCTTGTGAGACATTTTTGTTGTTGTTATGAGCAAATTGATGTAGTGCTACAGGAAGCCATCTCTCCTCTGTGGTAGCTAATTTATTTGTGGAAAACTTCGAGGACAAGTCACTGAACTTAGCTAAAAATTTTACTGGTGCATTTCTGTTGTATATCTTAAAGTGTAACAGACACAAAAAAGATCTACTTTATATGTGAAAGCTTAGCTTCTCTTGTAGCTTATTAACCTTAGAGTCCAATATGATTTGTAAAAGCTTTTCTTTTCTTGTAGCAACAATATGTATATTAATTTAAAACATTAACTTTTCCTTTTTGTGTGTTCGCACTAGTTAACAGCGATGTTGCTATTGGCTGACTACATTATGTGTCCTAGGGTCTGAATATTCGCTGTCATCTGCTGGCGAGATCGTGTGACATGAGCTATGACTGGCTTAGAAAAGCGAATCGCAATCTCGATTTCGATGTTTCAGAAAGTAACATGCAGTGTTTGGTGGAATTTGAATTTATACATTCGTAATACGAAAATATTCAGCATACATGTTGCTGCACATAAAAGATCTTTCCAAAAGGAGAAATATTTTCACCTGGAAGAAAGTGTATTTTTAACTGGGTAATTGGGGAAAAATCCAGGAATTTGTTTTCCTTGTCCGTGTATACACCCCCAATAGAGACTGAAAGTGGCAACAGTTTGTCAGTTGACCAACAAGTGCTTGCCAGCAGTACGCGATAAATACATCAACTGTGCTCCAGCCAGCGCCTCCAATATTTACATTCATAGGATACTTGTGAAATACATGGTTAGACCTCATAGCTACACAGAAAGTAAAAAATGACTTAAAGTTTCAGAATATTTTAGTCAAAGAACAGAGCACGAGTACACTCGGGATTTTATTATTGGTGATCTTCAAAATTTTATAACTCAGTATTTTGAGCTTTAAAAGCTGTCTTTATATGTCTGTGTGTAATATCATTCATTATAGGATGTTTTTCAGTATTAAAGAATATATTATTTTGGTCCATAATTCAGGAAAAAAAATTAAGTTAAGTGATTAAGGGGCACTTGATGGATTTGGATATAACCTTGTTTCGGGGATTACGTTCTCATGTACATAATGCATTCTGTATGGAGAGAAATTTATTTGAACTTGACAGTGTATCTTGCAATGTAATGAGAAGTAACCACAAAATGGTAGAAACTGTGATCAGCACTGCCGAGCTGTAACATTCCCAAACCTTAACCAAGCAGAACACTTACAGGTAGGGACAATAAAAATTATTTTATTTTATTGCCAGTTTAGGTGTTACTTTTTGCCTGTTTTGTTGTTATTTTTGCTAATATTGGGCCTTTTGTAATATCCAGGGGCCAATCGTAAATTGCAATGACTTCATTGTAATTGTCCTTGAATAAAAGTGTCATTTCTGTTCCTCTTGTTGCATATTTCTTTCAGTTATCTTCTATAGTATACTGTATCAGTCCTTTCTGTGTAGTAATTACTTGGTAACATCTTGATCACTAAATACTTTATTTACAATGTTTTTTGAGTAATCATCATCAGATAACTGTGATAATATTTACACAAAAGGCAAATTAGAAGATCTTATATATATATAAATGTTACAAAACCAATATATCAGGAACAGAAGCATGTATTGAGCACAAGAACTTACAGTAAGCTTAGTCAAATTAGAAGTGCTTATATATAAATGTTACAAAACCAGTATATCAGGAACAGAAGTATGTATGAGCACAAGGACATAGAGTAAGCTTAGGAAATCTCATACAAGTGAGCAGACAAGAACGATGTACCATCTCATGTGCAATTGCCATTAGGTGTATTTGCAAAAGAAGTGATTCTGAGATTTACATTCTAGACTGAAGGCAGCAGTCTCAAGGGCTTTATTATTTCATCTTGGTGCCAGATGGCGTTCATCTCAAAGATCAGCACATATGAGGACATAGGCACAATGTCCAAATATTCCATCGAGAGAGAGAGAAATATTTTCCAACTGTGTTAGAGTGTAATGAGGATGGGTAAAGATACAGGGAGGAGTGGGGGACTGTATTAGGGTACGGGGCAGATGAGACAATTGTTGAATTAGTTGAGGGTGGTGGGAGGATAACTGGAGGAGGAGAATAGGAAAAGATGCAAAGGATGATGGGGAGTGGGGGAGGACGGAGTGGAGAACTGAGGAACTGGAGGGAAGGGTAGCATGAAGGAATGAAGAGAACAAAGGAAGAAGGAAGGTGGCAGAGGAATGTTACTCCAGTGGTATATTTTCACTAAATTTTATAT
Organism: Schistocerca serialis cubense; assembly: GCF_023864345.2. Taxonomy (NCBI): domain Eukaryota; kingdom Metazoa; phylum Arthropoda; class Insecta; order Orthoptera; family Acrididae; genus Schistocerca; species Schistocerca serialis. The sequence continues at coordinate 261,396,087 of NC_064638.1, read as the reverse complement.
GATAAACAAAATGACATTTAAAATTACATTATAACAGAAATGACATTTTCCTCCAGTACCTTATTCTCTTTTAAAGTAGACCATTAAGATGAAATCTCATGAATAGGTTTACAAGTGTAACAGTGTAATTAGAGCATATTACTGGGAGTGTGTGGGAAGGGGGGAGAGGAGGAATGGAATATTTGGACGTTGTGCCTAGTGTGCTGTGCATTCTTTGTGTATGTCCAGTTACAGTTTTTACTCATAATGTATTCTACGTTTAATTTTTTCATTGACAGTATGACACTTATTGTAAAAAACAGAAAACAGATGTAATGTGGTAAGGGACATTTACAGTATTTTGTGTATCGTAAATGCTATGTCCCCATATTTTTTTGCTCTTTGAGAGCAATGCCATCTGGCGCCACGTTGAAATACTGTTGTCCTTGAGTCTGCTGCCTTCAGTCTGTTTTGCAAATCCACCTAGTGGTAACTGCATTGAGGTTTTACATTTTTTTGTGAAGGTCACATGTATGAGCTTTCCTAAGCATATTGTAAGTACTTGCACTCGGTGTGTACTTTTGTTCCTGATGTTGCATTGATTTAGGTGTAAGCTTTTCTAATTTGTCTTTTATGTAAACTTTGCCACGATTATCTGATGATGATTACTCGAAACACATCATAAATGGAAATATTTAATGGTCAAGACATTTCCAAGTCTGAATGGCCGCATACCTTACAAATGGATAACTTCCCTCAGCTCAGTACAGCTGATAGATACACAAAAAACAGAACCGAAAATTTACGTTCCTAGCTTTCGGAACAAATGTTCCTTCATCAGGGAGGAGAGAGGGGAAAGAAAGGGAAGAAGGGAAAGTAGATTCAGTTACTCACAACCCAGGTTATGAAGCAACAGGGAAAGGAAAACAGGGAGGGTAGCAAGGATGGAGGCATGGTTGTCAGAGGGAAGCCAAAGATATTCTACTGTAAGTACTGTGCCAGCTTCAAACTTCTTCCCTTTCTTTCCCCTCTCTCCTCCCTGATGAAGGAACATTTGTTCCGAAAGCTAGGAACGTAAATTTTCGGTTCTGTTTTTTGTGCATCTATCGGCTGTACTGAGCTGAGGTAAGTACTGGCCAGCCCCTCTATTTCTTTGTTAGTATTTGTTTCACATCTTTATATGAGATTTTCCATTAATCATTTAAATGGATAACTTCATCAGTCAGAAGAAAATTCTTTCTACGTTTAATCCAAGATTCATTGAGTTATGTTACTTGGCAGTGACACATCATGCGAAAGTTAATTTGTTTCTTAAGTTTTGCACACCAGTGTTTGATTAAGCATAGGGTGTAAAGAATATAAATCGTGCAGTACAAGAAACTGTTATCCTATATGTAGAACATTTGGTAAGAACTATAAGGCAGTTAGAAAGAGCAATACACTAATAATTAATGATTTTCATGGAACACTGAAAATGTACATAATTTATTTTTCACAAAAATAGTTGTAAAATGGAAACAAGTTGGCTTCAGACAGCAGAAGCACAGACAATAATGTCACCAGTTTTTATTACATTAGCTTTGCAAATAATTTAAACTCAAAAAAGTACTGTGTAACATGAATAAAATTATTTTGCTTCCCCGTAATTTATGTATTGGAAACTCTAAATTCACTGATTATCTGCTTACTGTAACCTCTGAGTACACTAATTTACTGTCAGTACACTCCTAAATACTTTTTTAACGTTGCTCACATACATTCCTAAACACTTTTTTAACATTGATTTGTGAGCAAGATATACTCTTAGTTACAGTTATGGTTCAGTACTTTTATATTTGGGCAAATAATGCAGTTATCATGCTTTTCAAGTGCTAAGTTTTTTAATTTGTATAACATACATTTTGTATTACTAATCTTATGCTTGCTTCCCAGCTAAGTTCCTTTTCCTGGTATATTTTATCTCATAAAACACCTGTTAGGTCTTTTTCCTAACAAAACTTCATACCATGAAAATTCTGCATGTGGCTTGTCTTGTTAGTTACAAGTATATCCTTAAATTCTAGCAAGTGCTGCACAAGGAAATGAACTCTCCACAACACTCTATCCTACATCTCCTCTCAAACTCCCTCTTTATCCTTCCAACAGGAACGGTGCATGGATTATACCCAAGATATATAACTTTTCTTTTTAAGAATATTTTCTACTGAAGCATTCTTATAGTATTATGGTATAAATATTTTTTTATTAATGCATTACTATATATTGCAAATATTCTTCTTTTCTTGTGCTTCACGTGATTAATTTTGGCCAGTTGGCCATTAACTCAACATGAAGTCGGACATGTGATACAGCGATTCTCGTCAGAGTACTGCTCTCACAATATTATTGTATGTGTATCAAAAGTGGTCATGTTTGAAGTATATAGTAAAAATTTGTGATACAGACTAAAATGATCGCTGCCACTTAGATAGACCTTATGCCTTATTTTCACAAATGTGGTATCCTGTTTTTAATGGGCATATGTTTTAGCTTCCAGTGAAATTCTTCAGCTTTTTACCATTGATTTTTCACAAGGTTTCTTTTAGGAGTACTAAAGCAGTTAAATAAAATGTTGTGATGTTTCCTCTTACAAGGTTTAGTTGATTTCGTTCTCTATCTTTCCTCATTCCAAGCTTGTGCTCCATGTCTAATGACCTCTTCATTGACAGAATGTTCACTCATATTCGTTCATCTTTCTTTCTTTTTAGGAGTAGAATCTTGTATAAGATAAATGGCAGTGTTAATAAGTTAGGTAGGTATCAATTTGCAACACTGATGACACCGATCTATCACTGTGCCTTCAGTTTGGCAATGTAGCTCTCAGTTTGTGTAAATTAATACTTTGATGATGATGATGATGATGATGATGATGATGATGATGATGGAAGCAAACAGAAATTTCATAAAACTTGAATTGTACTTAATGGTACTGCTTTTGTCACTGAAAATTGGGTTGATACTGTTAACCAAAATGTAGTGAAGTGGCATTATCCCTCTGCACAATATACCAACAATATACATGATGGACATAGGATGGTGAGATTATCTTAAATTTTTAATGACCTACTAATCAGAATTTAAGAACAAGTTTGCAAGAATATTTATTTGACAACAAGATCATAATAGTTCATTTCATATGCCATTCACTGGTTCGAAGATAGGCATCTTGCCAACTCTGCATTCACCCTACGCAGAATTATGATATCAGTTTGTCACATTGTGAATGAGGATCACTGACTGTGCATGGAAGTAGGACCTTATGTTTAAGGGACAGAGATCTACTTTATTTGGTAAGCAGATACTAAGGAACAAATTGTGCTTTGCAGATTTTGTTAAGGATGCAGATACCATGTTTTGATTTGATTGAGGCATACATAATGGTTTTTGAACTTATGGTGTAGCATATCGGTGCGTTGAAGTCATTTAGTAAATCTTGTGCCTTAGTTTTCAGCTGATGTTTCTTATTGTTACAAGTGAAATGTTTCAGTAAAATTTTCATTCAGTGTTTTAACTTCATTGAGTGTTCCAGTGGCTGCTTGAATTTTTGGTTTTAGTTAATAATTTTGTGAAGTTTTGTTGGTATTGATATTAGCTGTGGTGTAGTAGTATTAATACAAGTAGTTGCTTTCTTTGTAGACAGAGAATTTTGAGACCGCTATTGTTAGTTCTATAAATAGTTATACTGGTGTAACTGATCTTAGGTAACGTAGACATGTAGTTTTCTTTTTAGTAACTGTAAAATTTTGCCATGAGTGAGAAGTGTGGGCTCGTTATAGGTTTGTGAGTAGTGGATTACGTTGTGGGATTTGTTCAAAGTATTTTCGTTGATTTTCATTGGGGGCAATGCAGTGGGGAAGCCAGTGGGCATTCTAGTGAGATCCTCTCCTGGGAATGCTTAATCTGTAGTACAAATAAGTTGATAGAGGAGCAGGAACATAAGACCTGTGCCTTTCAGGTGCAGTTACAACTCACAAAGGAGGCACTAGTTGGGGTGGGGAGAGTGAAGGGTGGTGGGGAATGGGAACTGGAAGTTGGCAAAAAGGCAGCTAGGAGGGGGAGGTATTCAGACAGTTATACTTTGCATATATGCAATAGATATGACCAACTGTCAGAGTTGAGTGGAGAGGAGCCTCTTGTAGCTGTAGCTGTAGATGTAGGGAAAATGCAGCAGCCCTCAGCAGTTAGGAGGCCTAGGTCAGTTGCAAAGTCTAACAGAAAGAAGAAGGTTCTGCTGTTAGGCAGTTCCCACGGCAGAGGTGTGGGCCAGCAGTTGCAAGAAGTATTGGGGAGTGAGTACCAAGTCACCAGCATTGTGAAGCCTAGTGCAGGGTTGGCTCAGGTGACTGAAAGCATAAGGGAGTTAGTAGGAATTGTACAAATGAGCATCAGGCAGCTATAGTGGGTGGAGCAGGGAAAAATCTTGATAGGGACAGGGAATATGATGCAGGTGGTGACCTGGTAAACATGGCTACTCAAACTGGTGGCACTAATGGGCATTTCGTGCAACTGTTTCAGCGTCATGATCAGCCTCATCTTAATGTGGCTGTTAGGCATGTTAACATGGGGATGAAGAGGGTGCTGATGGCAGAGGGCATGGATCTCATTTCAGTGGTGCCAGTTGGGACTATCAGCAGATCATGTTTCTCTAGGCATGGTCTGCACCTCAATAGGTATGGGAAGGGGAGGCAAGCAAAGCTTATAGGTGACGGTGAGTGGGTGGCGGTGGGATCACTCGTGGAAAAATTCCTGAAGTAGTTGGTGTTAGAGCTGTTGACTCTGAAATTATTGGTATGTCGGAGCACCACTTAAATAATTTGACAATTCAGAGGCTTCATTTACAAGGATACAGACTTGCAGGGTGGGGGAGTGGCTATGTATGTAAAAAGCAGTATTTCATTTGAGTCGATAGACGTATCACAACACTGCACTAAACAGATATTTGAATGTTGTGCAGGGGCAATTGTATTTAGTGAAACTAAACTTCTAATTGTTGTTGTCTATAGGTCCCCTAACTTTGACTTACAGCATTTCTGCTCAAGCTAGAGAGGGCTCTAGATTCACTTTGTAGGAAGTACCAGAAATCAGTTACTTGTGGTGACTTCAGTATAAATTTTGAGTATGGTGGTGCAAGAAAAAGGATGTTGGTAGATCTCCTAAATTCATATGATCTGATGCAGACTGTTTTTTTCCAATTAGGGTGCAGGGGAACGGTAGCAAAGACATAGACAATATTTTTATTCATTCTTCATTACTCGATGGCATTCTGTTTAGTATAAACGTGAATGGCCTTTCAGACCATGATACACAAATTTTAACACTAAAAGGCTTTTGTACTCAAACAAATATCACATGTAATTACAAACTATGTAGGAAAGTTAATCCAACAGCAATAGAGAGTTTTCTAAACCTTGTCAAGGAAGATTGGCAGGATGTTTATAGTGCCAATAACATGTTGTTGTTGTGGTCTTCAGTCCTGAGACTGGTTTGATGCAGCTCTCCATGCTACTCTATCCTGTGCAAGCTTCTTCATCTCCTAGTACCTACTGCAGCCTACATCCTTCTGTATCTGTTTAGTGTATTCATCTCTTGGTCTTCCTCTACGATTTTTACCCTCCACGCTGCCCTCCAATACCAAATTGGTGATCCCTTGATGCCTCAGAACATGTCCTACCAACCGATCCCTTCTTCTGGTCAAGTTGTGCCTCAAACTTCTCTCCTCTCCAATCCTATTCAGTACTTCCTCATTAGCTATGTGATCTACCCATCTAATCTTCAGCATTCTTCTGTAGCACCACATTTTGAAAGCTTCTATTCTCTTCTTGTCCAAACTATTTATCGTCCATGTTTCACATCCATACATGGTTATCCATACAAATACTTTCAGAAACGACATCCTGACACTTAAATCTATACTCGATGTTAACAAATTTTTCTTCTTCAGAAAAGCTTTCCTTGCCATTGCCAGTCTACATTTTATATCCTCTCTACTTCGACCATCATCAGTTATTTTGCTCCCCAAATAGCAAAACTCCTTTACTACTTTAAGTGTCTCATTTCCTAATCTAATTCCCTCAGCATCACCCGACTTAATTCGACTACATTCTGTTATCGTCGTTTTGCTTTTGTTGATGTTCATCTTATACCCTCCTTTCAAGACACTGTCCATTCCGTTCAGCTGCTCTTCCAAGTCCTTTGCTGTCTCTGACAGAATTACAATGTCATCGGTGAACCTCAAAGTTTTTATTTCTTCTCCATGAATTTTAATACCTACTCCGAATTTTTCTTTTGATTCCTTCACTGCTTGCTCAATATAGAGATTGAATAACATTGGGGAGAGGCTACAACCCTGTCTCACTCCCTTCCCAACCACTGCTTCCCTTTCATGTCCCTCGACTCTTATAACTGCCATCTGGTTTCTGTACAAATTGTAAATAGCGTTTCGCTCCCTGTATTTTACCCCTGCCACCTTCAGAATTTGAAAGAGACTATTCCAGTCAACATTGTCAAAAGCTTTCTCTAAGTCTACAAACGCTAGAAACGTAGATTTGCCTTTCCTTAATCTAGCTTCTAAGATAAGTCATAGGGTCAGTATTGCCTCACGTGTTCTGATATTTCTACGGAATCAAAACTGATCTTCCCCAAGGTCGGCTTCTACTAGTTTTTCCATTCGTCTGTAAAGAATTCGCGTTAGTATTTTGCATCCGTGACTTATTAAACTAATAGTTCGGTAATTTTCACATCTGTCAACACCTGCTTTCTTTGGGATTGGAATTATTATATTCTTCTTGAAGTCTGAGGGTATTTCGCCTGTTTCATACATCTTGCTCACCAGATGGTAGAGTTTTGTCAGGACTGGCTCTCCCACGGCCGTCAGTAGTTCCAATGGAATATTGTCTACTCCGGGGGCCTTGTTTCAACTCAGGTCTTTCAGTGCTCTGTCAAACTCTTCACGCAGTATCATATCTCCCATTTCATCTTCATCTACATCCTCTTCCATTTCCATAATATTGTCCTCAAGTACATCGCCGTTGTATAGACCCTCTATGTACTCCTTCCACCTTTCTGCTTTCCCTTCTTTGCTTAGAACTGGGTTTCCATCTGAGCTCTTGATATTCACACAAGTAGTTCTCTTCTCTCCAAAGGTCTCTTTAATTTTCCTGTAGGCAGTAGCTATCTTACCCCTAGTGAGATAAGCCTCGTCATCCTTACATTTGTACTCTAGCCATCCCTGCTTAGCCATTTTGCACTTCCTGTCGATCTCATTTTTGAGACGTTTGTATTCCTTTTTGCCTGCTTCACTTACTGCATTTTTATATTTTCTCCTTTCATCAATTAAATTCAATATTTCTTCTGTTACCCAAGGATTTATACTAGCCCTCGTCTTTTTACCTACTTGATCTTCTGCTGCCTTCACTACTTCATCCCTCAAAGCTACCCATTCTTCTTCTACTGCATCTCTTTCCCCCATTCTTGTCAATTGTTCCCTTATTTATGCTCTCCCTGAAACTCTGCACAACCTCTGGTTCTTTCAAATTATCCAGGTCCCATCTCCTTAAATTCCCACCTTTTTGCAGTTTCTTCAGTTTTAATCTACGGTTTATAACCAATAGATTGTGATCAGAGTCCACATCTGCCCCTGGAAATGTCTTACAATTTAAAACCTGGCTCCTAAATCTGTCTTACAATTACATAATCTATCTGATACCTTCTAGTATCTCCAGGCTTCTTCCATGTATACAGCCTTCTTTCATGATTCTTGAGCCAAGTGTTAGCTATGGTTAAGTTGTGCTCTGTGCAAAATTCTACCAGGCGGCTTCCTCTTTCATTTCTTAGCCCCAATCCGTATTCACCTACCATGCTTCCTTCTCTCCCTTTTCCTACTGACCAATTCCAGTCACATATGACTATTAAATTTTCGTCTCCCTTCACTACCTGAATAATTTCTTTTATTTCATCATACATTTCTTCAATTTCTTCATCATCTGCAGAGCTAGTCGGCATATAGACTTGTACTACTGTCGTAGGCGTGGGCTTCGTATCTATCTTGGCCACAATAATGCGTTCACTATGCTGTTTGTAGTAGCTTACCCGCATTCCTATTTGCCTATTCATTATTAAACCTACTCCTGCATTACCCCTATTTGATTTTGTGTTTATAACCCTGTAGTCACCTGACTAGAAGTCTTGTTCCTCCTGCCACCGAACTTCACTAATTCCCACTATATCTAACTTTAACCTATCCATTTCCTTTTTTAAATTTTCTAACCTACTTGCCCAATTAAGGTATCTGACATTCCACGCTCCGATCTGTAGAACGCCAGTTTTCTTTCTCCTGATAACGACATCCTCTTGAGTAGTCCCCACCCGGAGATCCGAATGGGGGGACTATTTTACCTCCAGAATATTTTACCCAAGAGGACGCCATCATCATTTAACCATACAGTAAAGCTGCATGCCCTCGGGAAAAATTACGGCTGTAGTTTCCCCTTGCCTTCAGCCGTTCGCAGTACCAGCACAGCAAGGCCGTTTTGGTTAGTGTTACAAGGCCAGATCAGTCAATCATCCACACTGTTGCCCCTGCAACTACTGAAAAGGCTGCTGCACCTCTTCAGGAACCACACGTTTGTCTGGCCTCTCAACAGATACCCCTCCGTTGTGGTTGCACCTACGGTATGGCGGCTATCTGTATCGCTGAGACACGCAAGCTTCCCCACCAACGGCAAGGTCATGGTTCATTGGGGGTGGGGGCAATGACATAGATGATAAATATAATGCTTTCCTTAACACATATCTCATGCTCTTTGAGAGTTGCTTTCCATTAGAACATTCTAAATGGGTTACTAGCAGTAATAGGCAGCCCGGTTGCCTGACTAATGGGATAAGGGTATCATGTAGAACAAAGTGGGAATCATATAAAAACGTTAGAAGTAGAGGCCTGTGTCATAAATAAGAGAGAAGACAGTCTAATAGAAGCATGTGAAATGAAGTTCCTTAGGTCCGCTTTACAAAAACCTAGGAGAGACAGAGTCAGGAATGATTATATAAGGAGAGACCTGCAGGTGACATTGACTACAGAGGAGAGGATGAGTGCTTTGAGATTGAACTAGTTTGGTCATGTGAAGCGAATGCAACCGACTCGAACTTCACGCCAGTATTTGCAGATGGAGGTACCAGGAAGAAGACCAATTGGGCTGCCTAGAAAGAGATGGACAGAGCAGGTTAACGAAGTTCTCAAGTGGAGAGGAGTAACATGGGATGTAGTGGAGAGGGAAAAGCTATACTAGGACAGAAACCAATGGAGGCATATCGTTCACAAAGATCCTACCCGGCTCACTGGAAGGAAATCGTGATGATTATGTTAGAAGTAGTCACAATCGAGTTGCAGTACTCCATTACAAACAGTATTATAAGGTGCTTCAAAATGTTATTAGGAAGGCAAAGAGTATGTGGTATGTAAATAGAATAGCTAATTCATAGGATAAAATTAAAACCATATGGTCAGTTGTGAAGGAAGTGACTGGGCAGCAGTACAAGGTCGACGATATAAAGTCAGGTCGTAGTAAAAATATTTCTGTTACTGATAAATCTGATATATTTACAGTATTTAATAATCATTTTGTGAGCATAGTTTGTGAATTAAATAAAAATGTAGCTTCTCCAGGGAATCCTATAACTCTCTTGGCAAATGCCTTTCTGAGATTGATCTCTGAAATTCTCCTCTGTGACACAGATGAGGGAGAGATTGAGTCAATAATTAAATCACTGGAGACGAAGGACTCTCATGGCTATGACGGAGTACCTAGCAGAATTTTAAAGTACTGTGCTGCACTGTTAGCCCTGTATTTAGCAATATTTGTAATTTTTTCTTTAGGAATGGTCAGTTTCCTGAACGATTAAAGTATGCAGTAGTAAAGCCGCTTTATAAAAAGGGAGAAAGGGATAATGTAGACAATTTTAGACCAATTTCTATGCCATCAGTGTGCGCTAAAGTTATTGAAAAGGCTGTGTATGTAAGGATAATTGATCATTTTATATCACACGATTTGTTATCAAATGTACAAAGTCGCTTAACAACTGAAAATGCCATATTCTCTTTTCTCTGTGAGGTACTGGATGGGTTAAACAAAAGGTTTCGAATGCTAGGCATATTTTTTGATTTAACTAAGGCATTTGATTGTGTTGATCACAAAATATTGCTCCAGAAGTTAGACCATTACGGAGTATGAGGAGTAGCTCACAATTGGTTCACCTGTTACTTTAGCAACAGACAGCAAAATAGAAAGGCTGTGGTGTGGGGTCTGAGGGGGGTATGGTCAAGTGGGGGGGGGGGGGGGGGGGGGGTGCCCTAGGGATCAGTGTTTGTGCCACTCCTGTCCCTTGTTTATATGGGGTGTTCAAAAAGTCTCTCCGCAGTGCCGTATGATTGTTAGCTGCACGTGCTGTATGCCCCAGTGAATGAAACTCAGTGAAACACAAGTTATTAATTTATTGAATATTCATTTTTACTTACAAATTTTCACATTAAATGTTGAAAGTGTCTCCCCTGTTGTTGAATACCTAATTCAATTCATCTAGTCATGTTTCCAAACACAAGCTGTAACATTTCTTTTGTAACAGAAGCAGTGAAAGTGGATATTGCAGTTTTCAATTCACCGATGGATTTTGGCCGGTTTTTATAGACAGTTGCTTTCACTGCACCCCAGAAGAAAAAGTCAGGTGGTGTTAGGTTAGGCGATCATGGAGACCAAAGTCCCTGTGAAATTATGCGATCACCAAAAACATCAGCAAGCAGTGACATTGAAACACAAGCTGTATGTACGGTTGCACCATCTTGTTGAAAATAACTGTTCAGTATTTCACTTAACACAAGTTCTCCTATGAATGGGTACAGAATATCCACTTGATGGGAAGTAACCCAGGCAGGCCAACTATCATATGGCACACATTGCTAACAATCATATGGCACTGTGGAGAGACTTTTCGAACACTCCGTTTAAATAATATGCCCTCTAGTATTATGGGTAACTCTAAAATATTTCTGTTTGACTGATGACACTAGCTTGGTAGTAAAGGATGTTGTGTGCAACATTGGCTCTGTTTCAAATAGTGCAGTTCATGACCTAAGCTCATGGATTGTAGAAAATGAACTAATGTTAAATCACAGTAAGACTAAGTTTTTACAGTTTCTAACACACAATTCAACAAAACCGGACGTTTTAATTTCACAAAATGGGCATATGATTAGTGAAACTGAACAGTTCAAATGTCTAGGTGTTCAGATAGATAGTAAACTGTCATGGAAAGCCCACATTCAGGATCTTGTTCAAAGACTCAGTGGTGCCATTTTTACTATTCAAATGGTATCTGAAGTGAGTGATCGTTCAACATGAAAATTAGTATTTTCATTTGCTTATGTTGTATGGTATTATATTTTGGGGAACTGTTTCCATTCTAAAAGGATATTTTTGGCTCAGAAATGGGCGGTTTGGGCAATAAGTGGTGTGAGTTCACAAACTTCTTGTCACCCCCTATTCACGAGTCTGGGTATTTTGACATTGGCCTCTCAATAAATATATTCCTTACTGTCATTTCTTGTTAATGATATTAGCTTATTCCCGAGAATAAGCAGCTTTCATTCTGTTAATACTCGGCAGAAATCAAACCTGCTTTCTGATCAGACTTCCTTAACTCTTGTGCAGAAAGGCGTGCAGTATACTGCTGCATTCATTTTCAATAAACTATCACTCGAATTCAAAAATCTTAACAATAATCCACGTGCTTTCAAATCTAAACTGACCACAGCTCGTGGTCTCACGGTCGCATTCTCGCTTTCTGAGCACTGGGTCCCGAGTCCAATTCCTGGCGGGGTCAGGAATTTTCACCTGCCTTGAGATGACTGGGTGTTTGTATTGTCCCCATCATTTCATTATCATTCATGGATCTACATCTACATGACTACTCTGCAATTCACATTTAAGCGCTTGGCAGAGGGTTCATCGAACCACAATCATACTATCTCTCTACCATTCCACTCCCGAACAGCGCGTGGGGAAAACGAACACCTAAACCTTTCTGTTCGAGCTCTGATTTCTCTTATTTTATTTTGATGATCATTCCTACCTATGTAGGTTGGGCTCAACAAAATATTTTTGCATTCGGAAGAGAAAGTTGGTGACTGAAATTTCGTAAATAGATCTCGCTGCGACGAAAAACGTCTTTGCTTTAACGACTTCCATCCCAACTCGCGTATCATATCTGCCACACTCTCTCCCCTATTACGTGGTAATACAAAACGAGCTGCCCTTTTTTGCACCCTTTCGATGTCCTCCGTCAATTCCACCTGGTAAGGATCCCACACCGCGCAGCAATATTCTAACAGAGGACGAACAAGTGTAGTGTAAGCTGTCTCTTTAGTGGACTTGTTGCATCTTCTAAGTGTCCTGCCAATGAAACGCAACCTTTGGCTCGCCTTACCCACAATATTATCTATGTGGTCTTTCCAACTGAAGTTGTTCGTAATTTTAACACCCAGGTACTTAGTTGAATTGACAGCCTTGAGAAGTGTACTATTTATCGAGTAATCGAATTCCAACGGATTTCTTTTGGAACTCATGTGGATCACCTCACACTTTTCGTTATTTAGCGTCAACTGCTACCTGCCACACCATACAGCAATCTTTTCTAAATCGCTTTGCAACTGATACTGGTCTACGGATGAACTTACTAGACGGTAAATTACAGCATCATCTGCGAACAACCTAAGAGAACTGCTCAGATTGTCACCCAGGTCATTTATATAAATCAGGAACAGCAGAGGTCCCAGGACGTTTCCCTGTGGAACACCTGATATCACTTCAGTTTTACTCAATGATTTGCCGTCTATTACTATGAACTGCGACCCTCCTGATGGGAAATCACGAATCCATTTGCACAACTGGGACGATACCCCATAGGCCTGTAGCTTGATTAGAAGTCGCTTGTGAGGAACGGTGTCAAAAGCTTTCTGGAAATCTAGAAATACGGAATCAACTTGAGATCCCCTGTCGATAGCGGCCATTACTTTGTGCAAATAAAGAGCTAGCTGCGTTGCACAAGAACGATGTTTTCTGGAACCTTGCTGATTACGTATCAATAGATCGTTCCCTTCGAGGTGATTCATAATGTTTGAATACAGTATATGCTCCAAAACGCTACTGCAAACCGATGTCAATGATATAGGTCTGTAATTCGATGGATTACTCCTACTACCCTTCTTAAACACTGGTGCGACCTGCACAATTTTCCAATCTGTAGGTACAGATCTATTGGTGAGTGAGCGGTTGTATATGATTGCTAAGTAGGGAGCTATTGTATCAGCGTAATCTGAAAGGGACCTAATTGGTATACATTCTGGACCTGAAGACTCGCCCGTATCAAGCGATTTGAGTTGCTTCGCAACCCTTAAGGTATCTACTTCTAAGAAACTCATGCTAGCAGCTGATCGTGTTTCAAATTCTGGAATATTCCATTCGTCTTCCATGGTGAAGGAATTTCGGAAAACTGCGTTCAATAACTCCGCTTTAGCGGCACAGTCTGTCGGTAACAGTACCATCGGCACTGCGCAGCGAAGGTATTGACTGCATCTTGCCGCTTGTGTACTTTACATACGACCAGAATTTCTTCGGATTTTCTACCAAATTTCGAGACAATGTTTCGTTGTAGAACCTGTTAAAGGCATCTCGCATTGAAGTCCGTGCCAAATTTCGCGCATCTGTAAATTTTAGCCAATCTTCGGGATTTCGCGTTCTTCTGAACTTCGCATGCTTTTTCCGTTGCCTCTGCAACAGCATTCGGACCTGTTTTGTGTACCATGGGGGATCAGTTCCATCTCTTACCAATTTATGAGGTATGAATCTCTCAATTGCTGTTGCTACTATATCTTTGAATTTGAGCCACATCTCGTCTACATTTGCATAGTCAGTTCGGAAGGAATGGAGATTGTCTCTTAGGAAGGCTTCTAGTGACACTTTATCCGCTTTTTTTAAATAAAATTATTTTGCGTTTGTTTCTGGTGGATTTGGAAGAAACGGTATTGAGCCTAGCTACAATGACCTTGTGATCACTAATCCCTGTATCAGTCATGATGCTCTCTATTAGCTCTGGATTGTTTGTGGCTAAGAGGCCAAGTGTGTTTTCGCAACCATTTACAATTCGCGTGGGTTCGTGGACTAACTGCCCGAAATAATTTTCGGAGAAAGCATTTAGGACAATCTCGGAAGATGTTTTCTGCCTACCATCGGTTTTGAACAAGTATTTTTGCCAACATATCGAAGGAATGTTGAAGTCCCCACCAACTATAACCGTATGAGTGGGGTATTTATTTGTTACGAGATTCAAATTTTCTCTGAACTGTTCAGCAACTATATCATCGGAGTCTGGGGGTCGGTAGAAGGAGCCAATTATTAACTTAGTTCGGCTGTTAAGTATAACCTCCACCCATACCAATTCGCACGGAGTATCTACTTCAACTTCACTACAAGATAAACCACTACTGACAGACACAAACACTCCATCACCAATTCGGCCTAATCTATCTTTCCTGAGCACCGTCTGAGACCTCGTAAAAATTTCTGCAGAACTTATTTCAGGCTTTAGCCAGCTTTCTGTACCTATAACGATTTCAGCTTCTGTGCTTTCTATTAGCACTTGAAGCTCAGGGACTTTCCCAGCACAACTACAACAATTTACAACTACAATTCCGACAGTTCCTTGATCCAAGCGCGTCCTGTATTTGCCATGCACCCTTTGAGATTGCAGCCAACCCCGTACTTTCCCGAGGCCTTCTAACCTAAAAACCACCCAGTCCACGCCACACAGCCTCCGCTACCTGTGTTGCTGCCAGCTGAGTAGAGTGAACTCCTGACCTATTGAGCGGAACCCGAAACCCCACCACCCTATGGCGCAAGTCAAGGAATCTGCAGCCAACATGGTCGCAAAACCGTCTGAGCCTCTGATTCAGACCCTCCACCTGGCTCTGCACCAAAGGTCCAGTCGGTTCTGTTAACGATGCTGCAGATGGTGAGCTCTGCCTTCATCTCGTAAGCAAGACCGGCAGCCTTCACCAAATCAGATAGCCGCTGGAATCCAGAGAGAATTTCCTCAGATCCAAAGCGACACACGTCATTAGTGCCGACATGTGCCACCACCTGCATCTGGCTACACCCTGTGTGTTGAGATTGGACTGATTAAAGGTTGGGAATTTGTACAGTTGCTGATAACCTTGCAGTTGAGCACCCCACAAACCAAACATCATCATCATCAAATGTAAACTGAAGAGTTTCCTCATGGGTCACTCCTTCTATTCTGTCGAGGAGTTCCTTGAAAAAGTAAGCTGATTCTTGTTGTATTGTTGATTGCATTTACTTAAACTCATGGATTGACTTTTTTCGGGTTCATAAACATTCTGTTTTTATCTGTTTTACTTTTATTCACATTGGTAGTGCTTGAACAGGAAGAAATGGCATTGCTATAATTTTGAGACGAAAATGTAAGAACAGCGTGTTGAACAAATACCACTGCAGTGATAGGATAATGATGGATTTGTGTATAATTGCAGTTTACTTACCAACAACAAATAGCAAGGATAAGGAAGTAGAAGTAGTATATGAGCAAATTGATGACTTAATGAAACTGGTTAAAGAAAAGGACAATCTTATCATAATTGATGATTTCAGTGCATCGATTGGTGAAGATAACAAAGGATTATGGAATGGCAAGTTCGAGCTAGGAAAAATGAATGCTAGAGGAGAAAGGTTGCTAAAAATTTTTGTGAACAGTATGAGGTGATAGTCACCAACACGTGTTTTGAAATGCCCAAGAGAAAAATATATACATGGAAAAGTCCAGCATATGGCAAAATGTCTCAGATAGATTATATCCTAGTCAAGAAGATATTTATAAATCAAATAAAGTCTAGCCACTCATACCATGGATATGATATAGACAGTGAGCCATGTTCTAGTGATAGCAGACTATAGTAACAGATTTAACAAATATAAAAGAACTAACCAACACAGATGGTTTGTAGAAAAACTTAATGTAAAGCAAGTAGCTGCGGACATGAAAGAACCTGATAGGTAACAGGGAAAGATGGGAAGGATTCAAAGAGACCGTAGAAGTAGCTGCTAAAGAACTAGTAGGATTAAGGAAACTAGAACCGAGGAAACCATGGATGGCCAAGGAAATACTAGACCTTACTGAAGAACGAAACAGGCTGACGAAAAAAGATTTCGACAAGTATAAAAGAGTAAAAAATGCAATTACACAGAAATGTAGATTTGAAAAAGAAAAGTGGATGCGCGACAAACATTAGGAAATTCAACAAGATCTAAGTGGAGGTCAACTTGATAGAGCCTACTCTAAAATTAAATCAATGCAGATAAAGCCAAGAACAAAAACAAATATGGTCAAGAATAAACACAGTGACCTACTTTTCGAAGAAGATGTTGCTAATGAGGAGGAAATTATGGAAGAAGAGAGCAGTGTGGATATCAACATGATAGGGCCTCTTATATCTAAAGAGGAATTCAACAGTGCCTTGAATGATCTAAGTAATGGCAAAGCGATGGGCATAGATAACATCCCTGGGCATAGATAACATCCCAGCAGAAATACTGAAGGAAATTGAAGAATCAACAAAAGAGTAATTATATAAACTTATTAAAGAGTACTATGAAGATGGAAAAGAACCACCTACAGATTTGCTTAACAGCGAAATAGTAGTAATCCCAAAAAAAGGAAATGCTCTGGACTGTGAGAACTATAGAACTATCTCCTTACTATCCTACACTTCCAAAATAATGTTAAACATAATAAAAAATGGAATAAAAAAGAAAATTGAGGCAAACTTAGGAGAAGACCAATTTGGTTTCAGATCCGGAAAAGGAACTAGAGAGGCAGTACTAGCTCTGAAGATGGTATTAGAAAGACGAATTGGAGTTAATAGGAATACCTACTTGACCTTTATAGATTTACAAAAAAGCATTTAACATGGTCAATTGGAAATTTTTATTCCAGACAATGAAGGAAATAAATCTTGATTGGAGGGACAGAAGATTAATCTGGAACCTGTGTAAAAGGCAAGAAGCAGAGATAAAGTGAATGGTGTGAAGAAGAAAGCAAAAATAAGGAGGGGAGTAAGGCAAGGATGCCCATTATCACCATATTTGTTCAACTTATTTATTGAAAAAGCCATTGAAAAATTGAAAAGAATAACCAAAGGAATTAAGATTAATGGGGAACGAATACACTGTATCCTTTTTGCAGATGATATATTATTATTTGCAGACTCAGTAAAGGAAATGAAGTTTATGTTGCTAAAATTTGCCAAAATCCTAAGAGAATTTAATCCGAAAATAAATAAGAAGAAAACAAAAACTGTGGTAGTAGGTGGTGGTGGTTAGTGTTTTAACGTCCCGTCGACAACGAGGTCATTAGAGACGGAGCGCAAGCTCGGGTTAGGGAAGGATTGGGAAGGAAATCGGCCGTGCCCTTTCAAAGGAACCATCCCGGCATTTGCCTGAAACGATTTAGGGAAATCACGGAAAACCTACATCAGGATGACTGGAGACGGGATTGAACCGTCGTCCTCCCGAATGCGAGTCCAGTGTATGGTAGTAGGAAAGACAAAAGAAAATGCTAAAGTTAATATTAACTAGAAGATGACATCTAGAGCAGGTTGAGAACTTCTGTTATTTGGGGAGCACAGTCACTGACAACAATAAATGTACCACAGATATGAAGAGAAGAATAGCCTTGGCAAAACAAGCTTTCCAAAATAAAAGGAATTTACTAACAGACAATCATATAAGCCTAGAAAGTAGGAAAAAGTTTGGCAAAACTTTTGTCTGGAGTGTCTTAACATATGGATGTGAAGTGTGGACTCTGGGAAAAGCAGAGAAAAAGATACTGGAAGCAGTGGAAATATGGATATGGAGAACAATGACGAAAACAAGCTGGGTAGATAGAAAAAGTAATGAACAGGTCTTAAGAGAAGTGAAGGAGAACAGAATGTTGCTAAATTATATAGGAAGAAGAAAATCAAAAAAGATAGGGCACATAATGAGCATAACCAGTTCCTAAAGAATATATTTGAAGGAAAAGTTTTAGGGAAAAACCAAGGGGCAGGCCAAGAGCAACATATTTTAATAACATCAAAGAAGATATGGGGATAAAATCGTATGAAGAATTGAAGAGGATGACAATGGAGAGAGGGACGTGGCGAAATCGACAAGGCAGAGCCTGTAGTCTATGATAATTACTTTCATGTTTTAATTTTATGTACTGACACATTCCATGACCTTGGAGATTTGCTCCTCAATTTGGTCCTACGGAACTTGACATGGGTGGGGGGGGGGGGGGGGGGGGAATTGTTAAGGATTGTTAAGGAAATGAATTTCATTGTGTAGAAAAGTTGCTTAGAAATTCTAAATTATCAGTGATTAAGTGCCAGACTACAGTTCCAGAGAACCACAGGTTCAATCCTCTGTCAGTCACAGGATTTTATTTGTCACTTTTTACTTCTTTCGTTTCTTTGAGTGATTGGTTAAAATGAAAACTGCTTTTTACAACATGGTTGAGGATCATAATAATCTCTGTGTGCCCCTATAACTGTCTGGGTAAATGTTTTTGAAGGTCTGATTTGTTGGTGAAGAAAGATACAACTTATTATGTTGTTTAGACTTGTATTTACTATTTGCCCTGTAACACAACCTAAGACAAACTTTGCATTGACCATTGTCTTAAGTATAATGCTGATGGATTAGAAATCTGCATAATTGTCTGTGAGATATAGAGTTTTAGCCATAGAGAGGCAAAGAAGACTAATCAATATCGAAACAAAATTCAGTTGCTTATTGATGAAATGCAGAAGAGTTACACATTATAAGATGAAGACTATTATTATTATTGTTAGTATTATTTATCAATATTATGAAAAGGATAGTTGCTGAGTAGCAATTGTCCTTTTCATAATATTGTTACATTCCATCCTAGATTTTCCATTGATTTATTATTATTTATGGAAGATATATTCAGAAACATTTACATTCTTTACAGACGAATGGAAAAACTCAGGGAAGATCAGTTTGGATTCCGTAGAAATGTTGGAACACGAGAGGCAATACTGACCCTATGACTTATCTTAGAAGATACAGGGTGTTTCAAAAATGACTGGTATATTTGAAACGGCAATAAAAACTAAACGAGCAGCGATAGAAATACACCGTTTGTTGCAATATGCTTGGAACAACAGTACATTTTCAGGCGGACAAACTTTCGAAATTACAGTAGTTACAATTTTCAACAACAGATGGCGCTGTAAGTGATGTGAAAGATATAGAAGACAACGCAGTCTGTGGGTGCGCCATTCTGTACGTCATCTTTCTGCTGTAAGTGTGTGCTGTTCACAACGTGCAAGTGTGCTGTAGACAACATGGTTTATTCCTTAGAACAGAGGATTTTTCTGGTGTTGGAATTCCACCACCTAGAACACAGTGTTGTTGCAACAAGACGAAGTTTTCAACGGAGGTTTAATGTAACCAAAGGACCGAAAAGCGATACAATAAAGGATCTGTTTGAAAAATTTCAACGGACTGGGAACGTGACAGATGAACGTGCTGGAAAGGTAGGGCGACCACGTACGGCAACCACAGAGGGCAACGCGCAGCTAGTGCAGCAGGTGATCCAACAGCGGCCTCAGGTTTCCGTTCGCTGTGTTGTAGCTGCGGTCCAAATGACGCCAACGTCCACGTATCGTCTCATGCGCCAGAGTTTACACCTCTATCCATACAAAATTCAAACGCGGCAACCCCTCAGCGCCGCTACCATTGCTGCACGAGAGACATTCGCTAACGATATAGTGCACAGGATTGATGACGGCGATATGCATGTGGGCAGCATTTGGTTTACTGACGAAGCTTATTTTTACCTGGACGGCTTCGTCAATAAACAGAACTGGCACATATGGGGAACCGAAAAGCCCCATGTTGCAGTCCCATCGTCCCTGCATCCTCAAAAAGTACTGGTCTGGGCCGCCATTTCTTCCAAAGGAATCATTGGCCCATTTTTCAGATCCGAAACGATTACTGCATCACGCTATCTGGACATTCTTCGTGAATTTGTGGCGGTACAAACTGCCTTAGACGACACTGCGAACACCTCGTGGTTTATGCAGAATGGTGCCCGGCCACATCGCACGGCCGACGTCTTTAATTTCCTGAATGAATATTTCGATGTGTGATTGCTTTGGGCTATCCGAAACACACAGGAGGCAGCGTGGATTGGACTCCCTATTCGCCAGACATGAACCCCTGTGACTTCTTTCTGTGGGGACACTTGAAAGACCAGGTGTACCGCCAGAATCCAGAAACAATTGAACAGCTGAAGCAGTACATCTCATCTGCATGTGAAGCCATTCCAACAGACACGTTGCCAAAGGTTTCGGGTAATTTCATTCAGAGACTACGCCATATTATTGCTACGCATGGTGGATATGTGGAAAATATCGTACTATAGAGTTTCCCAGACCGCAGCGCCATCTGTTGTTGAAAATTGTAACTACTATAATTTTGAAAGTTTGTCTGCCTGAAAATGTACTGTTGTCCCAAGCATATTGCAACAAACGGTGTATTTCTATCGCTGCTCGTTTAGTTTTTATTGCCGTTTCAAATATACCGGCATTTTTGAAACACCCTGTAGATTAAGGAAAGGCAAACCTACATTTCTAGCATTTGTAGACGTAGAGAAAGCTTTTGACAATGTCAACTGGAATAACTCTCTTCCACATTCTGTCGGTGGCAGGGGTCAAATACAGGGAGTGAAAGACTATTTACAATTTTTACAGAAACCAGGTGGCAATTATAAGAGTTGAGGGGCTTTAAAGGGAAGCAGTGGTTGGGAAAGGAGTGAGAAAGGGCTGTAGCCTATCCCCAATGTTATTCGATCTCTATATTGAGCAAGCAGTAAAAGAAACAAAAGAAAAATTCGGAGTAGGAATTAAAATCCATGGAAAAGAAATAAAATCTACATCTACATCTACATTGATACTCCGCAAGCCACCCAACGGTGTGTGGCGGAGGGCACTTTACGTGCCAATGTCATTACCTCCCTTTCCTGTTCCAGTCGCGTATGGTTCGCGGGAAGAACGACTGTCTGAAAGCCTCCGTGCATGCTCGAATCTCTCTAATTTTACATTCGTGATCTCCTCGGGAGGTATAAGTAGGGGGAAGCAATATATTCGATACCTCATCCAGAAACGCACCCTCTCGAAACCTGGCGAGCAAGCTACACCGCGATGCAGAGCGCCTCTCTTGCAGAGTCTGCCACTTTGAGGTTTGCCGACGACATTGTAATTCTGTCAGACACAGCAAATGATCTGGAGGAGCAGTTGAACGGAATGGACAGAGTCTTGAAAGGAGGATATAAGATGAACATAAACAAAAGCAAAATGAGCATAATGGAATGTAGTCGAATTAAATCAGGTGATGCTGGGGGAATTAGATTAGGAAATGAGACACTTAAATTAGTAGATGAGTTTTGCTATTTAGAGAGCAAAATATCTGATGATGCTCAAAGTAGAGAGAATATAAAATGTAGACTGGCAATGACAAGACAAGGAAAGCGTTTCTGAAGAAGAGAAATTTGTTAACATTGATTATAGATTTAACTGTCAGGAAGTCTTTTCTGAAAGTATTTGTATGGATTATAGCCTTGTATGGAAGTGAAACATGGATGATAAACAGTGTAGACCAGAAGAGAATAGAAGCTTTCAAAATGTGGTGCTACAGAAGAATGCTGAAGATTAGATGGGTAGATCACATAACTAATGAGGAGGTACTGAATAGAATTGGAGAGAAGAGGACTTTGTGGCACAGTTTGACTAAAAGAAGGGATCGGTTGGTAGGAAACATTCTGAGGCGTCAAGGGACCATCAGTTTAGTATTGGAGGGCAGCGTGGAGGGTAAAAATCGTAGAGGGAGACCAAGGTGAATACACTAAACAGATTCAGAAGGATGTAAGTTGCAGTAGTTACTCGGAGATGAAGAAGCTATCACAGGATATAGTAGCATGGAGAGCTGCATCAAACCAGTCTCTGGACTGAAGACCACAACAACAACAACAACAACAACAACAATTTTTAGAAAATATATTGCTCTTGTTGGGGTTAAAACATACAAAAACTGGAAAGAACCAAGTTTTGTTAAAGGCAGCATTTCTAAATTTATTTGAGCAAAAGGGTGTAAGTCTGTTTAGAATACTTTAACCTTGAAATTTTTTCATTTGAGGTTATCATGCGTAAATTTAAAAAACCTTCAGGCAGTGGATGCGAGTGTCTTCCATTAACTTGTGGAAATTGGACTTATTTTTGTCTAACCATGCCAAGACCCCACTACCGTAATATTAGTATATATGCCCACTAGTTCCACAGATGATGAAGAGATTGAAAAAACAAAGTGTGATGAGGTAATAGAAGTTATTCAGTATGACAAGGTAATTAAAAATTTAATTCGATAATAGGGCAAGGAAGAGAAGGGAAAGTAGAAGGAAAACATGGACTGATTGTACCAATGCTAGTTGTATACATGGAATAGATGTGGAGATACTGGCATGTTACAGATAGATTACATAATGGTAAGATAGAGGTTTCATTACTGCAAAAAATTTTCAGGAGCAGATGTAGACTGTTCATAATTATTTATTTATGAACTGTAGATTAAAATTAAAGAAATCGCAGAAAGGTAGGAAATTAAGGAGGTGTTGACATGGATAAAAGAGCCATAGGTTACTGAGAATCGCAAGGGGGAGCATTTAGTGACAGCTGTTTTGAGTTGGTAGAAAGAAATATAAAAGAAAATGAAAGGGTTGCTTTGATAGAAGAAATACTGAAGGCAGTGGAGGAACAAATAAGCAAAAAGACAGAGCCCAGTAGAAACCTTCGTTTGAATAAAAATATATTTAATTTAACTGATGAAATGAGAAAATATAAAAAATGCAGGGAATGAATTGGGCGATAGACAATACAGACATAAAAAAAATGAGGTTAATGGAAAGAGGAAAATTGCAAATCAAAATTGGTAAGTGAGGGAATGCAGAGCCGCAGAAGCATTCATGACTGGGAACTGTGGATGCCATGGGTAGGGGGAAAAATAAACCTTTGGAGGAAAGAAAAGCAGTTGTATGAACATCTAAAGCTCAGATTGAAAGCCAGTGCTATGCAAAGAATGGAGGGATGAAATGTGGGAGGAGTATATAGAAGGTCTATATAAGGCAAAGAAACTTCAAAACAGTATTATGAAAAAGGAAGAGGAAATGGAAGAAGAGGAGATGGGGGAGGCGATATTGTGGGAAGAATTTGAAAGGATACTGAAAGAAATAATTTGAAACAAGGCAGCTGCAATAGATGAGATTCCCTCAGTATTATTAAAGTCTGTGCTGAACCATCCATAACAAAACTGTTTCATCTGGTATGTAGGATATACGAGACACTTTACACCCCCTCAGACTTCCAGAAGAATATAACATAATATAAGGTAGGAACTGGCAAGTGCGCCAGTTTAATAAATCATAGTCGCAAAATAATAACATGAATTATCTATAGAAGATTGGAGCAATTAATAGAAGCCAACCTATGAGAAGATTATTTGGTTCTGGAGAAAACATAAGAAGATGCAGTGTAATACTGACTTAGAAGTTACATTTAAAAAGGCAGACTTTCGTTTATGGAATTGATTTTAAAAAATTTTTGATAATGTTGACTGAAATACACTCTTTGAAATTCTTGAGTTATCATGGTTAAAATAAAGTGAGCAAATGAAAATCTACAACTTGTACAGTAACCAGACCGCAGTTAGAAAACTTGAGGGATGTGTAAGGAAGGCAGTAGTTGAGGAGGGAATAAAACATGATTTATCATGTAAATACATTTCTCAGGTTACCAGTTAACATTGCATTAAGTCCCACAGGATTTCATCAAAACAGTTGTTCAAGATCATATAGTGGTTACAGAAGTTATTGCTGCAAGATGTGACTGCTGATATTTTGATATTTGTGTGGTAGCATCCACATTTATTAGGTCCGCAGACAGGAATCTTGCATGCTTTGAAAAGCTCTTACAGTTGGATGAAAATAGCGCTTGTAGCAGCTCCTGCCAGGAGGCAAAGAGGGCCCTTTGGCACCTCCACATTGGACAATGCCTGTATTGCTAAGCATTGTTGTGGCTAAAAGCTGAATTAAAACTCTGTAATGTGCTTTGTGGGTCTGGTGCAGCACATTCCAGAGTTTTAATTTAACTTGCAGCCACAGCGATTTCCAGCAGCACAGACGTGGCCCACGTCATACATGTAGATGATCTCTCTTTGGCCCTCAGCAGGTGGCACTATGAGTAATATTTTCATGCAACATTAAAAGTTTTTCCACACGTGCTTGATTCATGCTCATGGCTTCAAAAAATTTGATGCTGCCACATAGTTATCACTTGTCGCATCTTGTAGCAGTAACCTCTTTGACTACCTGAAAATGTCGAACTGTTGCAGGACCCTCCATAATGTTATCTGGTGGCAAACAAAAGAATTGTATTTCCAATATGACATCTGAGAAAGCCTGAAAATCCAAAATGGGGTGTATCCTATCATCCCTGTTATTCAGTCTATACAGTGAGAAAACATTGAAGGAAACCTGGGAGAAATTTGGAAAAGGAAGAAATAACAACTCTAAGGTTTGCCGATGACTTTGCAAAGGAGTTGGACGAACAGCTGATGAAATGAATTGTGTTTTGAAAAGAGGTTGTTATATGAACAGATACATAGTTAAAATGAAGGTAAAGGAATGTAGTCTAGTTAAATTAGGTGATACTGATAGAAGAAATGGGGCACTAAAGGTAATAGAATGATTCTGATGTTTGGGTCAGCAGAATAACTGACCTTGGCCGAAGTAAAAATAACGTAAAATGCACTCTTTCAGTAACAACAACAAATTTGAAAAAGGGAAAATTTTTAGTATGTAATATAAGTGCAAATGTTTAGATGTATTTTCTGTAAGTGCTTGATGGGAATGTGGCCTGATATTGAAGTGAACGGCATACTATACTCATTACAGATAGAAAGAGAATATTTCTGAAAATGATGTCACAGAAAAGTTATGGAGATTAGATGGGTAGGTCAGATAACTAATGAAGAGGTACAGAATCAAATTGGGGTAAAAGGAATTGGTCATAGCTTGACCAGAAGGCATAGGTTGGTGATGTACATTCTGAGACAGCAAGAAATAGTTAATCATTTTAACTGATTCAACTGTGTGCTCTTGGTGAAGCACGGTTTGTTGTGTTAACTAAATGAAACACTTTTTTGGCCTCGTTCCACAAACTTTATTATTACTGTACGACCAGTGTTTTGGGTGATAAGCCCATTCCCTAGTATGCAAAAATGGGCTTATGTCTCGAAACGTAGGTAGCTAAGTAAAAATAAAGGTTCTGAAACTAGACTAAAAAGAAATTGTGTAATTAATACAAAATTGTTATTGAGGGAAATGTTGGAGTAATAAAAATTGTAGCAAGAGATCTGCCTTGATTGCAGTGGTTATTTAGAGATAAGGAGACTTGCTAAAGATAGAAGAGCTGAATCAAACCAGTTCTCAAGCTGAAGACCAAACAACAAGAAGTGAATTATCTTTTGCGGTAATTTGTAGTACTTTGATAGCTTCATACAAATAGCCACTACTGTTTGTGTTAAAGGTGTTGATCCATTGGTTAGTGGTTGAATAAAGGTGCTGTAATTGGACTAGAGTCCGCATCCTTAGGTGAGTGGTCAACGTTCCTGACAGCCATGTGCGGTTCAATTTCTGGTTGTCCAAGGACTTTTCCTTTATGGGAGGACTGGGCCAGTATCCACTCAGCCTGGTGATGCAAGTTGAGGACATTCTTGAATGAGAAGGCTCAAAAGTCCACAAACTTGACAGCAGTTGAGAAAATGATGGCTGATCCTACACCCATCTATACCACATGCAGATGATGCCATTGACTGAGGATGACACTGATCAGTTGGTCACTCAGGAGCCCATTTGAGACCAGATGGTGGAGCAGATTGGATTAGGCATATACATACAGCAAATTTCAGTCAAAGGATAATGGCTTATGATATAATTTGGAAGAAAAGAGGGGTAAAGGAGAGCAATAATTTGCTAATGGACTGTAAAACTAATGGAATTGTGAATGAAAACAAACATGGGTGGCTGATCCGTGATTAAGCACTTTTGAAATTTGCTACTGGCTCTTCATTCAAGGCACCAGCAGATTTACTAAGTGAAAAATTCCTTTTGAGTGCACGTGAGTTAATTTTGGTTTGATTAAGTTGTTATACTGAGTGTCAGTGCTAAGAGGAAATGGATACACCTTCACCACAGTGTAACCCAGTCAGTCACAACAATGTTGCTCATTTTTGTTTTATTCTGTGACAGCAGCACTCCAAATGGACTGAAAGCTGTACTTCTGAATATGATAATGGATGGGTGCAAATAGTATCATTTGTATTGATCTGTAACATAGTTTTTACAGTAAGGATCACGTATAGTGCAACAAAAATTGTCATTATTGAAGAAATGATACATTTGTTTTTCTTTAACTTCTTAAGGTTGCTTGGAGGTACGAGACAATATATTACACGACAGTTTATTTGCAATTCTCTTGTAATGTACAGTTATTTGCCAAAGAATGTCATTTTCTTTTACGTACAAAAATTGTTAGTAAACAGCAAAACACCTTACTTTTTGCAGGAAATCATAGATCTACTCAACAACTTGAAGTTTTCTTCACTACACTTCCATTCAAATTAATGAGTGTGGAATGTTGGAAATTGATGTGGAATGTAATTCCCTTTACCTACAGTATGTAATGTACCAAATAAGCCACCACAACTGTAACCGAAGGGAAAATAATGCAGACATGATAATAAAACTTCATAAGCAATAAAACTGTTTCCAACAAAGAAGAAAGCATGTCCATAATAGTAATTACATTTGCACCCTAAATGGCAAGACTCTTCAACGTATTCACTTTTTAAGCAAAAGTAACTGTATTTGGAAAAATATTCAAGTATTAGAAAGTCAAGTGAAATTTAAGAAAGTTCGAATTGTTGGAATCTCTACAAAATTGTTTTGTGTCGAGGAAAGTGCCTATCACTGTAAGAACACGCAACAGAAATATAAGCACCTTTGCTTGAAATATGTGTTCATATTCTCTTGCTTTCAGTGGAGTAATCTGCACTTATATATGTATTTTAAAGTATTCCTTAAAGAATAAGTTGTAGCTTATGGCACTGAATCAATGAGATTAAACTGTTTTCACTTCTATTTCATGACTATTCACATCTCTTGATAATTTACCAGTGGTTAGAATGCAAAACTCTAGTAACTATTTCATTAATTAAGTAGAAAATAATGAAAAATAAGCATTAATGTTATAAAATATCTGTATAAAAGTCATTCCCATATTTACGAGGAAAGCTCCCCATTGCACCCCCCTCAGATTTAGTGGTAAGGTGGCCTAATGGATTGCCTGTCAAAAACTGAACACAGATCAAGCATGAAAACAGGAAGAAGATATACTGAACTGTGAAAAAAGAAGCAAGATCAAAACCATGTGCGGTCAAAGTGCAAGACGTGCAGCATTGTGCGCATTTGACTAGCGATGGCATTGGGGTTGGTGTGGTCATGGTGTTGGACTGTGAAGGGGGAGATCCATGTTCAGATCTCCCTCATTCCCAATATTTTTTCCCCCCACAAAGTTATGACCAGTCCGTCCAGTCATTGATGTGTGTGTGTTCACTGTATCTAAATGTGTCCATGTCACGGTGTAAAGTTTGTTTACAACAGCATGGTGTAAGGAAGGGACCTCCAGACTTATGTACCTCCTACTTGTTGTACACAAGTACCACATGTTATCACTCTTGCAGTTCATTTTGGGAGGTTTGACTCCTGAATTCCTTTCTTGTTACGTAGTTCACATCTGCTTATTTTCTGTTTTCATTTCTGTGAGAGGTCTATGTGGCATCTTGCTTGACATCACTATTCATCTCATTTACTTGCTGCCATAATATATTCTTACTACATGACTCATTCACGTGAATGACCGGACGGAAAGTTCATAATTTTGGGTGGGGGGGGGGGGGGGGTGCACAAGGGAGATTTTAACTTGGATCTTCCACTTTGCAGTCCAACACCGTGACCACGCAACCACAACACCGTCATTCTTGTAATATGCTCAGTGTTGCACAACTTTAACTTGGACCATTTGCTGTCTCTGTTTCACTTCATGGACTAATTGCTTGCCCATTTTGACACTAAACTGATGGGGGTGCAATGGAGAGTTTCCCTTGTTAGTGCTGAACTTTGGGGTTGGGATAGAATTGTCACAGTGCATTCTTAGCAAGGTCCTAGTGCGTATGGTGTGCCTTGACATTGCTTTTAGTTCTAAGCGAAGTGTGAAATGTGTTTCATGTAGATAACTGTGATGAGTGCATTTATAGTAAAGTGTTAAAAATGAGTATGAAAAGGAAAGAAAAAACAGGACATCTCCCCCTCAGTCTTCGGCACATTGCTGAGAAGTTTGTGATTCAACCCAGGACACTGACACAGCATTTAGTGATTGTTAAATGCATGTCACCATCTCTAATCACTTGCCAGCTAGAGATAGGCAAAGGATATACCACTGGAGATTGAGCCATCTCCATCATTCAGCTTCACAGTAGTGCATTAGTGGCTACAACTGTGGAGAGGAGACATACAATATGTACCTGAAGCGTCTTATTCTTCTCATCCTCTTCCTGTAGGGACTATCATCTCCCACATATCCCATTTCTCCATTTTATTTTCCTTCTGGATCTTTATTGATTTGATTTGTATTCTTACTTGTTAATAGCTGTTTATTGTTGCAATTAGTATATCCCTCCAAAAAAATCTCTTCTGTATTCTCAAGAATGACACCATTTGATATTCAAGAGTTTCATCTGGAAGCAGACTAACCATTGTTTTACAGTTAACAGGTATTGCATACTATGTATAAACTTCCATTGAGTGAATAAACTTAAATGATTTTCAACGTGCAGAGTAACATTTCATTCCTTTATTTTAGATAAATTAAATAATTTTTATATTGTGGTTTTATGAATGTGCCATTCCAATCACAGTCCAATTGCTTCTTACATTTTTTCAAAACTCCATTGAGAAAATATGTGTAAATGAAGCAGCAGAAGTAAATTCTAAACGTGTAAGACAGAACTGCTGCTCAGTAGTTACTTTCAGGAGAACTGTAGGTATTACTGACAGACACGTATAAAAGTATGTAGACTATCTTAGCTTTTAGTTCCTTCCTCAGCAAAGACTGAGTGTTAAATTGGGGAAGATTAAAAAGAAAAGGCTTCCCTTCTGCAAGTAAATGACATAATTTGTTTTGCAGGAGGTTTTTTAGTCACTTCAGATTGTGTTTTATTTTATAGAGATTTTTTTGTGCATTATTCATAGATTGCACCTGTTAAGTGCTTGCTTCACAAACTTGGGTCAAGTAATTTAACATTTCTGGTCAAGAATAACGAATTATTTAGGAATAAAGAGAAGACTCACCGAAAGGCAGAAGCACTGAGTCATAGACAGATACACATACAAAAGGTACAGATCTTTCCTGTGCTAGCTTGCAGAATTAAATTCCTTTCTCAAGCTGAAGGAGAAAAAAAAAAAAAAAAAACAACACACACACACACACACACACACACACACACACACACACACACATCTGTCTCCCACATTGTGCTCATTTGATTGCCAGCTCTTTCCTGGCCCTAGCAAGTGTACTGGGATGGGGTGGTGGGGTGGGGTGTGGTGGGGTGAGGGATGGATGGAGGCAGGTGGAAGACAGGGAGGGGATTGGGGGGAAGCGTCTAGCACTCGTGGGAGAGTGGGGAGCCATCTTTGGGATAGCTAGGGATGCAGGTAGAGGGAGTAGGTGGCAGGCAGCTGACACTGATGCGATTTCACAGACCGAGATGGCAGCACACAACTAGCTGACACATATTAGTCGGGGGTAATGGGAAAGGGATGGTGTACTTGTGCGTGCATGCACCACACACACACACACACACACACACACACACACACACACACACACACACACACTATTGGGTGGCCAGTGGGGGGGAGGGGGGGCAGCGAGTTACCTTAGGTTTAAGCCAGGGAGGTTATGGGAGTGAAGGTTGTGCTGTAAGTATAGTTCCCATCTGCACAGCTGGTGGGGAGGATCCAGATGGCGAGGGTTGTGAAGAAGAAGCAGCCATTGAAATCTCGCATTTGTGCTCTGCTGCATGTTGTGCCACTGGGTGGTCCACCTTGTTTTTGGCAACAGTTTGGCAGTGGCCATTCATTGTTGTTGACAGATGGTTGGTTGTCATACCAATGTTAAACACTATGCAGTGGTTGCAGCAGAGCTGGTATATAACATGGATGCTTTCACAGGTGGCCCGGCATCTGACGGAGTAGGATAAGCCTGTGATGGGACTGGAGTAGGAGGTACTGGGTGGGTGAATAGGCAGGTCTTGCATCTTGGTCTTCCACAATTGTATGATACCTGTGGCAGGGTATTGTGGGTGGGAGTGATATAGGGATGGACTAGGATGTTGTGGAGGTTGGGTGGGCAGCGGAACATCACTTTGGGAGGGGATGGAAGTATCTTGGATAGGATGTCACTCATTTCAGGACATGATGATAGATAATCAAAGCCCTGATGAAGGATGTGGTTCAGTTGTTCCAGTCCCGGGTGGTATTGGGTGACAAGAGAGGCACTTCTTTGTAGTTGGTTCTTGGCATGGACATGAGGATTAGGCATGTGTGGGGGATATGGTAAGAGAGGTATGTTTGTGTGTTAGAACTGGCGGGTGTTGCCTGTCTGTGAAGGCCTTTGTGAGGCCTTGAGCATACTGCACGAGAGGGTTCTCATCACTGCAGATGCATCTGTCATTGGTAGCCAGGGTGTATGGGAGAGATTTTTTGGTGCGAAAGAGGTAGCAGCTGTCAAAGTGCAGGTACTGTTGGTGGGTTTTATGTGGACTGAGGTGTAGATGGACCCATCTGAGAGGAGATCGACATCCAGGAAGGTGACACGATGGCTTGAGGAGGACCAGGTGAAGTGGATGGGAGGGAAGGTTTGAGATTGTGGAGGAATGAGGATAAGATGTCCTGGACTTGGGTACAGATTATAAAGATGTCATCAATAAACCAGAACCAGACAAGGGGTTTTGGGAAGCTAGGAATTTTTTCTCTAGGTAGCCCATGATGAAGTTGGCATAAGAGGGTGCCATGTTGGGGCCCATGGCTGTGCCACAAATTTGGTTGTATACCTTCCCTTCAAATGTGAAGTAGTTACGGGTTAGGATGTAATTGGTTAGATATACAAAGAATGAAGTGGTGGGTTTGGAATCTGCAGAGCGTTAGGAGAGGTAGTGTTCAGCCATGGCAAGACCATGGGTATGAGGGATGTTGGTCTATAAGGAGGTTGCATCTACAATGACGAGTAGGGTCACGGGAGGTAAAGGTTTGGGGATGGTGGAGAGCCGCACCCCATACCACCCGGGACTGGAACGACTGAACC
This sequence comes from Schistocerca serialis cubense, assembly GCF_023864345.2. NCBI lineage: Eukaryota > Metazoa > Arthropoda > Insecta > Orthoptera > Acrididae > Schistocerca > Schistocerca serialis. Next base: position 261,364,406 of record NC_064638.1, on the reverse strand, counting down.
ACGTCCTTTGTCAGGGCTTTGATTATCTATCATCATGCCCTGAAATGAGGGACATCCTACCCAAGATACTTCCATCCCCTCCCAAAGTCATGTTCCGCCACCCACACAACCTCCACAACATGGTAGTCCACCCTATACGAATGCCACCCCCAATCCCTTGCCACAGGGGTCATACTCTCGTGGAAGACCCAGATGCAGGACCTAATCTATCTACCTACCTAGCACCTCTTACTCCAGTCCTGTCATAGGCTTAGCATTCCCCATTAGAGGCCAGGCCACCTGTGAAAGTAGCCTTGTTGTATACCAGCTCTGCTGCAACCACTGCATAGTATTTAACATTGGTATGACAACCAACCAGCTGTCACCAGAATGAATGGCCTGTCAAACTGTTGCCAAAAACAAGGCAGACCACCTAATGGCACAACATGCAAGTTTTCAGTGGCTGCACCATCTAGATCCTCCCTACCACCACCAGCTTTTCTGAGTTGCGCAGATGGGAACTATCCTTACAACACATCCTTTGCTCCCGTAACGTTCCTGGTCCAAACATAAGGTAACTTGCTGTCCCCCACAACTGCCCACCCAATAGTGTGTGTGTGTGGAGGGGCAGGTTGGGGGGGGGGGGGGGGGATAGCGTGTACACCATCCCTTTCCCATTATCCCCGTCCAGTACGTGTCAGCTAGTTGTGTGCTGCCATCTCACACCGTAGTTTGCGAAATCATGTGCTCAGCCGTCTACCACCTGCCCCCTCTACCTGCACCCCTAACTAGCCCACAGATTGGTCCCCACTCCCTGACAAGTCGCTAGATGCTCAACCCCTTCCCTGCCTCTCTCTATCCCTCACCCCTCAACAACCCCTCCCCCCCCCCCACCCCACCCTACCCTACCCTGCACCCCAATTGACTCCAGTATACTCACCACGGGCCAGGAAAGACCTGGATGAAGGGAGACAGGTGTGTGTGTGTGTGTGTGTGTGTGTGTGTGTGTGTGTGTGTGTGTGTGTGTGTGCGCGCGCGCGCGTCCATGTGCGTGCACACATGGGCGTGTTTGTGCGTATGCTTGTTTGTGCATGTTTGTGCGTATGTGTGCATGCTTCTCCTTCAGCTTGAGAAAGGAATTTCATTCTGAAAGCTAGCACAGCAAAGCTCTGTACCTTTTGTTTGTGAACCTGTCGTGACACAGCATTTCTGCCTTTCAATGAGTCGTCTCATTATTCCTAAATAATTTGTAATTTAACATTCCATCCCTGTATCTTCCTTCCAGTTACAATTATTCTGATTTTACATTAGTGGGAGGTAAAAGTGGAGTCATATTAAGCCTTCTTTCACCGTGTTATAAAACTCAAACTCCATAACTGTAACACGTTTGTTTAGATGATCATTTTCTGCAGCAGCTGTTTTATAACAGGCATTATTTGGTTGTCCTTTCCAAATTATACTTGTTATAACTCAATTACTGTTTATTTTCAAATTGCATATATTAATTTTAAAACATGTTTGCTTCTAGGTTGTTCTTCGTGAACACATCCGATCTCATCACTCTGGTCCTGAAATGATGCCCAGCTCAAGCAGTGGGCCTCATTATGTTTGCAAAGTGTGTGCTGCATCCTTTGATTGTTCGGAAGATTTATGTGCACATTTAATAAAACATAGTGATGAAAACACTGCAAAACACCGTTTACCAAAACTTGGTCCAAGAAAGTACAAACGAAGACGTAAGTTTAGTGTCCATGAGTTCAATTTATTTTCATTTGGAAGTGATAGAATGGATTCTGTAGACAAAAGTGAAGATGATTCTGATGATGTGAAACATAAAATTATTAAACGCAAGTATAAAATTAAACCAAAATCTGGTTCTGGTACAACAGCATCTGATCTAGGGACTCATACTGCGAATAATCTTCAGTCAGTTGCTGATAATCTAGATTCCGTTGTCCAGAATTTCAATTCAATTGTTACCAGTGATATGAAGAGTGACACCAGTAAAAGATTAAGTAAGTCCAAAGGTAAATGCAGTGGAGTGAATAGTACAAAAACTGATAGTGCAAATGCAAAATCTGGAATTTCTAGCTCAGTCTCTGGAGGTTTTCTGAAGAGTACACGACCTGCGGGTGAAGCCCGGCCGCGACCACGAACTAAGAATGTGAATCTCAGCACACTGGCAGCCCTTAAAGCTGTCAGTTTGAAGGCAGCTGGTGACTCTGCTATGAGCAAAACTCCAGAGTCCATGAAAGGGAGACCAAGGACAAAAAATGTTAGTTATCACAATGTGAAAATGGCAAAGTTAGAAGTAGCTAGGTTTCCAAATGCAACGAAGGCTGATGCCAGTTGTGAAAAAGTTGTTAGAAACAATTTGAAAACTACGAATGATATAAAAGAACCAAAGCAGTCAATTTTTGAACTTGTCTCAAATGCGGGTATGTTGTCAGATAGTGATGAAGATGGAGATATGAAAGTTGAATATACATGTGAGATGTGCAGTGAAACATTTACAAAAAGATCTGAACTTCTGGTTCATGTACCAATTCATATATGAAATAGATTGTTACAGTCTCTAAAGAGGATAAGCAATATGAATATTTAACTGAAATACTTTTATTAATTGAAAGTACTGTTCTTGTTTTTATAAAACATACATATTGTTACTTGTCTGCCTTCTCTATTAGTTCTTGCTCTGTTGACTGTAGATTAGTGATTTAATTATAAACAAAGACACATAAGACAGTAAAGTAATTTCAGGGAAGCTGAATGAAACTATTTTTGCAAGACAAAAAAACTTCGTTCTTAAGCTTGTTGCGTGTGAAATTGTATATTTTGATGCAGTTTTATTTTTTATCAGTGACAAATTGTGTGTATTTTGCAAAGTATTAGTGTAAAAATGGACTTCTATTTTGTTTTAGAGTTTATTTATGTCCTTGACAAAATATAGAAAGCAAGATTGTATTTGTGCACAAATCTGCATAGTGGGTTTCACTTATACAACATTTTGGAAAAAATATTTAATGTCTGAGATTTATGAACCGGAATACATATTTTTATGTAGTAAAAATGCTAATTTATTACAGTTGAAATGATTAAGTGCAACCATTTGCATTAAATCAATACATGTCATATATTTGGAGTGTTTTATCTTGTTTATTGAATAGGAATGATTATGTTCCTAAAAGTGAACTGATGCTATAAATGTTATATTATGCTTACACAGAGCTAAAATTCCCTTTTGTTAATTATTTCTTATATTTCAACAGTACTGAAGTAAAACTTCTCAAAGCACTTTTTGAGTACCATAGATGATTGTGGATGAATGTTCATCATAGGACTCTACAATTTGGTCTGCAACACATACATGTAACATAAATATTTATTAACCTTTTTAACATTGTACTGAGCTTTTAGAAATAGGATGAGTCCAAAAATACAGGAAAAATAGTATATCTTGCAATCCCCATTGCACTACAGATCAGTAATGTGGATGGGAGTAATGGAAGACTGATGAACTGCTAACTGTGCTTACCTCAGAGAAAGAAAATGTATTTTTCTTTATAGCCCTGCCATTGATATGGTTGCTTCTCTTAAACTGTTGGGACCATTATCCAGTGCAAATCGGAGAAGCACACTATAAAATATATTTCGAAGATTGCTACTATAATGAGTAAAATAAGCCCTGACAGTAGTCGGAGATTATTATATAAGACATTCAGTTCTAGATTACTCTGTTGTTGAGGAAAACAATGGTTTGATGCCCATTAAAGTAGCATTGCAGACTATTGAGAAGAAATGCGTTGAATGATACAGTCTAATTGATGGTCTGAAAAATTATGAAGTAGGGTCATAAAGAAAGAAATGCAAATAGCTTGATTAAACTGACAGACAAAAAATGTATAAAGTAAGCTGTTATAAAATAATTAATTTCTTTGTATGGTCAGAATTGGACCACCTAAGCATGTCACTTTAAGATATAAACAAACTGGTCAGAATGACAGTGTATTAAAAATAAAGACAAAACTGCTTCACCTTTCAGGCATGAAACTTGTCATGCATCCTTCCCCGCATCTGGAAAATGATTTATATATAATTCCATATAGAAAGCTGAGACAACCATGAATACTTTCCCGTGAATTCTATAAGAAATTAAGAGTCAGCATGAGTTATTCTGCTTTTGTTGCTGTCACAGAGTATGGAAAAATTTGAGATTCTAGTTGTACCCTTTTCACTCCATTTACCACATCTGATCTTTAGAGATTCTAGTTGTACCCTTTTCACTCCATTTACCACATCTGATCTTTAGATATAACTTCCTTAGTAAGTTTAGCTGCAGTCCGTTCTTCAGAATATGTCGGCTTAGGTGCAACAGGGAACAAAGTGCAAAATATGATTGGGCATTCCACAACTCCCACTGCCACGACATCCCCACCCTCCACATTGTAAGCATTTCAGTTTTGTGGGATTTTTAATTGACTTTGTAACCAAGAGCTATGTAGTTTATTTTTAACCATTGATATGTTGAGGTGTATAAATTACAGAGGAAAGTAGTGTGACAAGTACATTGCAAATGAATTGTTGTTTCTGTTCATTGTTTCTTCCTGGTTTCTTTCCTCATTACATTTTCCCCCTCTGTGTAAGATTATGTTTCATTTAAACTATAAACACATCTAATAAAATTTGTGACAACATTTTGTGAAAGAAGAGAGATAATTAATTGAAAACAAAGTACAAAATGTTTATAAAGGTTCTCTTTTTGAGAAGGTAATCTTGAAAATAGTGAATATCTCGCTTTGAAAAACAGTATAAATTCAATAAAATTTATTCAAGTCTTATGGGCCAACTGAAATAATTTTGTTCCATAGTGTCTGCACAAATCGAAACACTCTTATCATAATGGTGAACAACTATTTATTTTATATAAAGGGTTACAGGGTGTTTCAGCTAAACTGTTTACCTTGAATACTTCGAGAATCATCTAAGGTATCATAATTCAATGTAAACCCAGATTAATTGTAAGAATATCCTCACTAAATGATGTGTGGTGTCTTGTCAGAACCATTTTAATTATAAAGATATCAAATCAACATCACTTTCTCAAATGGAGTTGTAGTAACTTCTGCTGCTAACATAATACACTCCTGGAAATTGAAATAAGAACACCGTGAATTCATTGTCCCAGGAAGGGGAAACTTTATTGACACATTCCTGGGGTCAGATACATCACATGATCACACTGACAGAACCACAGGCACATAGACACAGGCAACAGAGCATGCACAATGTCGGCACTAGTACAGTGTATATCCACCTTTCGCAGCAATGTAGGCTGCTATTCTCCCATGGAGACGATCGTAGAGATGCTGGATGTAGTCCTGTGGAACGGCTTGCCATGCCATTTCCACCTGGCGCATCAGTTGGACCAGCGTTCGTGCTGGACGTGCAGACCGCGTGAGACGACGCTTCATCCAGTCCCAAACATGCTCAATGGGGGACAGATCCGGAGATCTTGCTGGCCAGGGTAGTTGACTTACACCTTCTAGAGCACGTTGGGTGGCACGGGATACATGCGGACGTGCATTGTCCTGTTGGAACAGCAAGTTCCCTTGCCGGTCTAGGAATGGTAGAACGATGGGTTCGATGACGGTTTGGATGTACCGTGCACTATTCAGTGTCCCCTTGACGATCACCAGTGGTGTACGGCCAGTGTAGGAGATCGCTCCCCACACCATGATGCCGGGTGTTGGCCCTGTGTGCCTCGGTCGTATGCAGTCCTGATTGTGGCGCTCACCTGCATGGCGCCAAACACGCATACGACCATCATTGGCACCAAGGCAGAAGCGACTCTCATCGCTGAAGACGACACGTCTCCATTCGTCCCTCCATTCACGCCTGTCGCGACACCACTGGAGGCGGGCTGCACGATGTTGGGGCGTGAGCGGAAGACTGCCTAACGGTGTGCGGGACCGTAGCCCAGCTTCATGGAGACGGTTGCGAATGGTCCTCGCCGATACCCCAGGAGCAACAGTGTCCCTAATTTGCTGGGAAGTGGCGGTGCGGTCCCCTACGGCACTGCGTAGGATCCTGCGGTCTTGGCGTGCATCCGTGCGTCGCTGCGGTCCGGTCCCAGGTCGACGGGCACATGCACCTTCCGCCGACCACTGGCGACAACATCGATGTACTGTGGAGACCTCACGCCCCACGCGTTGAGCAATTCGGCGGTACGTCCACCCGGCCTCCCGCATGCCCACTATACGCCCTCGCTCAAAGTCCGTCAACTGCACATACGGTTCACGTCCACGCTGTCGCGGCATGCTACCAGTGTTAAAGACTGCGATGGAGCTCCGTATGCCACGGCAAACTGGCTGACACTGACGGCGGTGGTGCACAAATGCTGCGCAGCTAGCGCCATTCGACGGCCAACACCGCGGTTCCTGCTGTGTCCGCTGTGCCGTGCGTGTGATCATTGCTTGTACAGCCCTCTCGCAGTGTCCGGAGCAAGTATGGTGGGTCTGACACACCGGTGTCAATGTGTTCTTTTTTCCATTTCCAGGAGTGTATATCTCAGAGATACAATTTCAATCGTGTTACACTCTTCCAAATCTGATAAGCAGTTTTGGAGAAGTTACAGTTCAAAGAATGAGGTTTTATTACTTTCAAACATCAAAGTTTGATTGGTACGTTATGCTGAAGTTCATATTTTCATACTATAATACGGAAATACACCAGTCAGATAAGGAAGAAATGGAGTGTTGCACCACTGTGATGCTGGAATACAGGGGCACAAATGAAAGGTAGCTCTCGGTGTAATTCATGTGTATCACGTGTAGGTTGCACAAAAAAAGCTCTTTCACACGTCATGAGAAATTGGAGTAGATATTGTACTCTTTGAGAAAAAATACAGAAGGAACCAGATGAGAATGCATAAGTTGTACATAAAACACATCTTGTTATACTCTCTTAAATCAGATGGGCAATTCTGAAAAAAATTATGTTAAGAACTTGAGATTTATCTATTGTGAATATCAAATAGTGTCCAGCAGTAGTGACAATCAAGTGAACCTGCAAAATTTTTTTTATTAGAGTGACACTGAAATGTTATGCAAAGGGTGAGGGGCAAGTGTGCAAAAAATGGAATGAATGAAAGACATTAAGGCTGCTAATGCTCATAAACCACTGTTAAGCATTAGATAAAGTGCAAATGCCTCTTTGATAAGTCAGTTCAACATTGTTCACATTTTGCATGCAAACTAATTCCATATGTCTCACATTACTTCACCAGCAGATTATCCAACAGAACTGCAGAACACACATGGATTTTTGTTGCTTGGTTCTGTTACAACATTAGGATAATACATTAAATCCTCAAAGAAATCTGTACTGATGTAGCAGTCTTAACAAGTAATAGAAAGGTGAATGTAAGAAATAATGCATTATTGGGCTGCTGAGAATCTGCTCTCGCTAAGAAAGATTGAACACATAGGTAATGGAGTCTGAATGCTCGTTGAAGGATTATTTTGATATTGTGTTCCTAACGTCATGGAAGAAACCATATTGAGGCACATGCACACACAATTTCTTGCTGAAGTGCTACTGGGTCTTTAAGGAAGCTCCACCTGAAGTGCATAGCTGTATGTAGTACTAGCACAATGGGTTCCCAGCTTATGACTCACTTGTAAATGTGAAAATGTCCTTACCTGTGGCTACAAAAGTGCCCATCCTGCTCCTTCATGGTCACTGGACAGGATGTGAAGTGATTATCATTTGGCTTACATTGTTTGCCTGACTAGACACCAGTGGACTTTTTCTATGGTGTAAACTCGAAGATGAAGTTGATTTACAATTTCTGAGGACCTAAGAAGTTTTGAAATTGCTTATTTGCAGTGTGCAACATTTCCTAAAGAATCTCTTTGGTAAGTCAAAAAGTCCTTGCACCAGCAACTGGAAACTTAATATTTCAGTGGATAGCTATTATACAACAATCATACTACTTGAATTTCCTGTATTATAAATTTATTCAATTTGAGATATTCACCTTTTCTTTCTGGCAGAACAAAAGCAGGCTGTTACCATAATTAACTGGTGAATCATCCTTATAAGCCGCATCCTGTTTCTTCCAGTTGTGCCACTCCAACTACATACAGTCTGGTGTGATTAGTATTAGTTTTAAAGTAATCCAGTGTTTTAATTGGAATTTTGTAATTAGACTTTCTTAACTTTATCAATTTAGAGAGGCCCATCAGATGGAAGTGGCAGTTTTGACAAATTTCAGCAATTGGTTTGATGTTCAAAACAGATAAATCTTATGTTCAAAATTATGTATTTTCTTCTAAACTATATATTGGATTTCAAAGAATGAAAGAGGATTAAATTTGCCTAATGTACTAACAGCAGAAATGACTTCTTTTTTAATTCTGTTACATATTTTCAAGAAGTGAAAGAAACAGAATGGGTATTCACATTATTCAGCTGCTGGATATAGGTACATCAAACTGAATGGGGAGTAGAATAATTGGGTGCAGTGGTAGTGAATGGTCCACATATTCAATCCAGCTGAAATGGTCTGTTTGTAGGCACTACATTTGATAATCTTTACAATTTGAATATCCATTCCTTGTAAGTGAGGAAAGACTTTCAGTCACTGTGGGTGAATTGTGCAGGGTACATACAGTACTATCAGATGTACTTCCTTTTCTGGTTGTGGCAACTTGTTCCATCCAAGTGTAGGTTAGTAATACCACTGGGATGTATAATATGACCTTGCCTAAGAAAAAAGAAGATTAAAAAAAACATTGAAATGATATAAGATCCAAGTTTCTCATGATCAGGCTGAAATAGAACTCTCTTTTTTATGTTTCATTATCTCAGTCTGTTTATAAATACAACCATCTTGAGTGAGATGGTGTGATAGGTAGGACATTAGACTCATCTTTGGAAATAGTGAGTTCTTCTCTCCGTCCAGCCAACATAAATTTATATTTTATGTGATTTCCCAAACATAGATAGTTCCTTCAAGAAACCAGCATCCACTGTCCTTCAGTAGAGCTGTCCATCTGACCTAGTGCTCTCTAATTGCCATGTCCTATTGAAAAACTGTGCAACCATTTAGATTGCAACTGCTTGAATTACATACTAAAACCACATGGAGATGGCCCTGAGAAATACAACAAGGTAGCTGAATCGCTATCTAGCAGGAATGGAAATTGTGTAGCATCTTACATTTTTTTGTTATTTAGGTTGTACCAGTTATGCTTGGGTGCGGTGAAAATGACTGTTGCTGTGGCAAATATGGAATTTTTCCTCTCCACCATTCCTGCATCCTTCCTCAACATCACATTTTCTGTGTAGCTCTCAGTCTGCAGAAATTGGAAGATTGTGGCCAAACAATCTATTTGCTTTCATACCTACTCACAAACCATTGTAATTTAAAAATACTGTGGTGACGTAGAAGCTGCAGTTTCGTTGTTTAACATGAGCAAAATGTACTGGTGGCAACTGAGTGAGCCACATGAGATGTTGCCACATACACCATGTCTGTCATGGTAACCAGTGTGTAGTCATGTCACTTGGACAGCTGTTACGGTATGAGTATCACTGTGTTAAGAATGTGTTAACTGTCAAGGACCAAATAAAATCTTCTTGTTGGCAACTATAGAAGAAAGGGAAACATGAAGATTATGAGAACTGACATGTCCTTCCCATTTGTGGTTGACTTTTGTATGTTCTGACTGTCAATGCGTAGTGCTGGTAGTGTTAGCCAGCTCTATAACTCAAGAGTAAATTGAAACAGGAAAGCTCGAAGATAAACATGTAAGGTCATAATGTGAAAGAGGTGCAGGCATGGTTAGGTGGTGCATGGTGAATGTGACTTGCTTGACATGAGCTATAGGTACTACATGTGGCAGTACTTCTGTATGGATCTAAATACTGGTTAGTAATATAGATAAACTGCAAATCATATTACAGCAGGATATGACATGACTATAAGCTAGCATTATTTTTCAGAACGGATTCCTTCATTCAGCAAAGAGGAAAGGTTTGGAGGAAACAGGAATTTACAACAGTTGGCAAGAAAGTCATCCAGGAGCCCAAATCAAGAGAGAGGCTGCAGAAAAGAATAAGAAGAAAAACAACAACTATTCAGAAAGCCATAGTTGTAGAAGCTAGTGTTCAAGTGTCTCTCTCTCTCTCTCTCTCTCTCTCTCTCTCTCTCTATGTTCTATGTGTGTGTGTGTGTGTGTGTGTGTGTGTGTGTGTGTGTGTGCTTGTGCTTTATTGGATAGACTATGAAAGTTGAAGTTGCAAACAATACATTATTGCACTTGTTTGATTGCTCCCAAATATTAAACCAGGTTTTGTAAGATGTTTGTTCTCATTTGTCAGCTGAGAGACCTTTATTAAAAAGTCTTGTTGTGGGTCCTTGGGTGCTTCTGTAAGCTGCATGTTAGCATAATTAGTTCTGTTATGCATGTGCTGTGATACAGTTTACAGAGGAATGCAAAACACAGTTGCTCTGTACCTGTTTGTTTAAGATGCCTTTCGGGAAATGTGTTATAGTAACATGGTGTCTGCCTCCTTGTCAATAGTTGATAAATTAAACATAAATTTCATTGGTACAGGAAACTATGCAGAATTCTCAGAAGCTGCTGTTCCAGAACAATTATGTCAGTTGCAGGTATTGAGCACAAACAGATAGTAGTTTAAATCAATTATTAAATCTTTGAAGTTTGAATACCTGACTCTGATGTAATATCAAGTAATTTATGAAGAGTGCACCTTTTATAAATGTTTTACAAACTGACTGGCACAGTATGTGTCTCAGGGGCATTTGAGTTTTTGAGAGATGACAGTGCTTGTTACTTTGTTATTACAATAACATAAGAGAAAAAAGAGAGAATGTAGATAACTGTAGGCATATCTTTATTACAAATGTTTCTGACAGTGTTTGAGAAGGCTGCATTTAAACAGTTTTAATACACTACAATAAATAAAATTTGGTTTCAGGAAAGAGGGACCACCAGAAAATTCAGTATAATCTTTAGTGTGTAACATGCTTGCATGACTAAACGAGAAGATAAGGAAAAGTAGATCCTTACAAGATTTAACAAAAGCATTTAGACTTATGCAAATGGGAAAGTCATTGGGCCAAGGTAAATGGTGGATATTTCAGGGAGCTCAGTTAATATATTAATAGTTTGGTGATTCTGGATTTCCTGAGTTGGGGACTGGTGAGTGCTGTCAGTCTTCCATAACTATAAGATCTGAGAATACTTCAGTGACCACTGTGTGATGCCATGGTGAAACACTGTGCATCATAAGGAATGGTGATCTTGGCTTAACTTCCTGGATCATGAGGATGGTAAAAAGTCTATAAAAAAAAACAGTCTCATGGTGTGTTGTTCCCTGATAAGAGAGATGCTTATTTGGCTGTTGAGGCAGAAAAGTCATTTGCAGGCAACCTCTGGGTCACCTGTCACACCTCTGTTGTATTAAGCATACTCGGGTGAGTGGGGCTCTATCTAGGTGAACCTTCATATACCTAGCCCCTCATGGGAACATCATGGCAAATCAATTACATATTCCCAAGGATACACTCCACTGGTCGCTTGCCTGTGCCCTTAACCAAACATTACAAGCAGTGGCTGTCATGATGAAGACGTCATGGCGTGCTTTGTCTACTTACAGCCACATGGCCCCTTTTTTGGCGAGAACCTCAAACAGCATATTGCTGAACCGACCTGCCCCTTTCTCTTCTTAGTGCATACAGCTCACTATGGAGAGACACCACCACTTGCTGCCCCATGAGTCAAGTAATTGGCACACACCGAAAGCACTGTCAGGTGGCAAGGATAATAATTCAAGAGGATATTAAGAGGTCTTTGTGAGAGTCCCTGAAATTCAGCAGCAAATTCATACTCACAAGTAAAGTATGGGAAATGATTAGGATGATTTCCAAGTGGAACTCCTGCCTGCCAATTGCAGATGTACGAGAACAGGGACGCCTCTTAATGTTGCCAGAAGGTGTAGTTCAGATGTTGGCTGAATCTTATAAGAAATTTAAAGCCAATTATAGCCAAGGTCTGGCTTCCAATCGCTATTGTGTGACACAAGACAGGATTGCCTGGCATTTCCATTCTACTGACAGGGAGGAATATGAGTGGCATTTTTCTCTCTGGGAGTTGGATTCTGCATTATCAGTGGCTTTAAAGAAAGGGGGAGAGGGGGGAGAGGCTAATGATATGCTTCTAAAAATATTAAATCCAGCACAAGACAATTAGTCACACATTGAGAAAATGTCATCAGCTGTGATTTATGCAGTCCAGAAATTGTATCTCTCTTAGATACAATTCCAGATAGTAACTGGCTATAAGCCTTTGTTGATTTTATTAGCCCTTGCAGTATTCTTCCAGAATAAATAGCACAACTCATGAAATTTTGAGTTCCCTTTTTCTGTAAATACTGATTTTCAGATATGTTGTAAATCTAATGTTCAATACATCAAAACCAATCCTCCCTATATTTCCTGTAAGACCTGACCCCACCTTTAACCAGCAGGAAGTACTATGTTTCTCCTTAGATTACAACAGTTAATCTTCAGTTGATTCCATCTAAGAACTTCTGACTGTAGTCATCTCTGAAACTGTGAAATATGTAGTATTATGCAAAATGACTCGTTGGATAAGGAAATAAGGAAAGGTTGACCTAAAGAAATGTTGCCTCAGGCAAACCCTTGTTTCTTTTCCTTTTGTTGCCGTCCACTTGTCAATCAAGGAATTATTCTTCACCAACTTCAACTCTCATCCAATACAAATCCATCTTAAGTTACATCACTGTATTTTATCTCGTTAATAACTTGGCCATTGGAAATTTGGTTGCATGAAAACATTGGCCTGCTGTCATGTCTACTGGCCACCCATTGACTCAGATCTCAAATGATTTCTCTTGCATAACCTGCACATTCAACCAAATGGTGCTGGCAACAGTTTTTCCTCCTTGGCCTACACCTACTCAACCTTGGAAATAGCACATACTTGTACTTCGCGGATTGATTTTTTCTCCCATATGCATGCAATGTAGGCTTCACAACTTTAGACACAATGATCAAGACAGTTTTCAATTTTTTGTCACCAAAGCTCTGCTCGAAGTTATTTTGATGAACAGTGGTCCACAATGCACCACGGAGATTTTTGTACCATTTGTGAATAGCAAAGGATCACTCACCTTCTCACAGCACTTAATTATCCAGAATCCAACAGTGAAACTGAATGCTAAACTAATATGCAGAAAGTTTTAAGATCTGGTACCACTGTTCCTTGCAAAATGGTTATCAAATTTCTCATTTTTTACAAAGCTACTACACCTTTTGGGTACAAGGATTTGATGGAACTGTTACACAAGTGCCAACCCTGCCCACTGCTGATCCTGCTGGCACCTTGTGATATAGTTCTGTTGAATTCTCCCTTCCATTCGTCAGTCAAACGTTGACTGCAGCCACTTGTCAACTTGTTATTGATTACTTCAAATGGGATGCAGGCACAACTGTTTTGGGGCACACCATTCGCTGCACATTGTTGAACATGGGGCGCCACAGCAGATGACATTTATGTGTTACCCTGTTAAACCAACAACACTTTAATTATTGTTGCAGCGAGCACAGTATCATCAAGATTGGATTGTGGATCAAGGGGAATGAGTCATCTGCTTGGATGAATCACACTTCTTGTTACATTAGGTCAACGATTCTGTCTGTTCAGTCTTGGTCGTCATATAGATCTCTCTTCAAGGAGGTGGGCATTTTAACTGCACCATCATAATACATATATCCAGTAAAGAAATTAATCATAAATAATCTGTGACAGAATGAGAAGAACAGCAATATTCATACCTACAACATTAGAGGGCAGAATGGCCTTTATATTACCCATTATTAAAGCTCCCAGTGGCTCAGAAAGGAATTCAATACACAGCAACAAATATTTTTGATCATTTGTGCAATCAAAATGGGTGATCAAAGGTCTTTAAACCCTTCTTCAGTGAGTAAGCAGTGTACTACCAAAGGCTCAAGTTCTTGATGACCACTATCACGCTATAATTTTTCTGAGTAAAACATCTGTTTTGCAGAATGCTCCCCTGCAGAATGCTCCCAGCATGACATTTGAACACACAAGTCATGAATGCCTGGTAGTTCAATGATGCTGAAAAGAAAGGTTCTTCATGCCAGTGACTGGAAACTTGAAAGTACCTGATGAGGTCCAAGGCTCCTTTAAGGCTCACAGCTTTTCCTCATCATTTGTTGGAGGATGACTGACATATCTCCCAATATTTTAGTCCATTGAATTAGCTGGACACAAATACACCCTGGCTGCAAATGAAAGAAAAGAATTAAAATCAAACCTACAATAACATACACTATGTGAGGAAAAGTATCCAGACACCTGACTGAAAGTAACTTAAAAGTTTGAGGCGCCCTCCATCGGTAATGCTGGAATTCAGTATGGTGTTGGCCCACCCTTAGCCATGATGACAGCTTCCACTCTCGCAGGCATACATTCAATCAGGTGCTGGAAGGTTTCTTTGGGAATGGAAGCCCATTCTTCATGAAATGCTGCACTGAGGAGAGGTATCGATGTCAGTCAGTGAGGCCTGGCACGAAATCGGCATTCCAAAACTTCCCAAAGGTGTTCCATAGGATTCAGCTCGGGGCTCTATGCAGGCCAGTCCATTACAGGGATGTTATTGTCGTGTAACCACTCTGCCACAGGCCATGCACTATGAACAGGTGCTCGATTGTGTTTAAAGAGGCAGTCACCATCCCCGAATTGCTCTTCAACAGTGGGAAGCAAGAAGGTGCTTAAAACATCAATATAGGCCTGTGCTGTGAGAGTGCCATGCAAAACAATAAGGAGTGCAAGCCCCCTCAATGAAGAACACGACCATACCATAACACCACCACCTCCGAATTTTACTGTTGGCACTATGCACGCTGGCAGATGATGTTCACTGGGCATTTGCCAAAGCCACACCCTGCCATTGGATCACCATATCGTGTACCGTGCTTTGTCACTCGACATAATGGTTGTCCACTGTTAAGTCGTCCAATGTTTACGCTCCTTATACCAAGCGAGGCATCATTTGGCATTTACCCACGTGATGTGTGGCTTATGAGCAGCCACTCTACCATGAAATCCAAGTTTTCTCACCTCCTTCCTAAGTGTCATAGTACTTGCAGTGAATCCTGATGCTGTTTGGAATTCCTGTGTTATGGTCTGGATAGGTGTCTGCCTATTACACATTACGACCTGCTTCAACTGTCGGCAGTCTCTGTCAGTCAACAAACGAGATCAGCCTTTTACGCTTTTGTGCTGTATTTGTCCCTTCACGTTTTCACATCAGAAACAGTGGATCTAAGATTAGATTAGATTTACTTTCATTCCAACTGATCCGGATGTTTAGGAGTGTGGAAATCACATGTACAGACATATGACACAAGTGACACCCCATCACCTGACCTTGTTCGAAGTCCGTGAGTTCCGCAGAGCGCCCCATTCTGCTCTCTCATGATGTCTAAAAACTACTGAGATCGATGATATGGAGTACCTGACAGTAGAAGGCAGCACAATCGACCTAATATGGAAAACACATATTTTTGGGGGTGTCTGGATACTTTTGATCATATAGTGTACCTCCATTTTCGCTGATGTGCAGCTAGGTATAGGGATGGTTGATAAATCACAGACTGCTACTTTATCACATATATTTTTCTATCATAGATATGTCTATGATGCACTTCCTGAAATACCTGTGGCTCTTTCACAGGATAGTGCATACCTGTTGTAGGGTGGCCTTCATTAAAAAAATGTCTGTGAACTGTGACTGTCATACAGGTCTTCCATAACATCTAGCATTAGTGCAATTTCTGTTTTATTGAGAAGATTGCCCAAAATAACGTTCACACAACTGATAATACAAATACCTGTATATCTCTTCATAAAGAAATGATGTTGGTGGACAACAGTAATTGTATAATATAACATCTTTATAAAATTCGTATTCATTTTTCTACACAGGAGTCTAAGCAATTTATTTAAATCAAACAATGGAAAAAACAGGATGGAGTAATAACAATATTATGAGAAGAATAGTTACTACTCACATTGTAGTGCAGATGCCGAGTCACAGATAGGCACAACAATCAGAATGTCAAACGTAGGTTTTGGCCAAACGCATTCATCAGAATAGACAACACACACACACACACACACACACTAGCGCAAATGCAACACACACACACACACACACACACACACACACACACACACACACACAGGATCACAGTCTTTGGCTGCCAAGGCTGGTGATGCCAGCCAGAGACGGTGGTCGTGTGTTGGTGTGTGTATATGTGTGTGTGTGTGTGTGTGTGTGTGTGTTTTGTCTGTTCTGATGAAGGGGTGTTTGGCCGAAAGCTTTGTCTGAGAGTTTTTTTGTTCTGCCTGTCTGCAACTCAATGTATGGTGAGGAGCAACTATCATTTTCATGAAATTGTAATTTGTTTAAATGAGATTTATGAATTGTTAATAATGCCCTGTTCAACACAGAGAAAGTCTGCTTTTTTTCTAATGTGCAAGGATTTCAACAAGATTATGTGGAAGGTCAATGTTAAAATTTTGGTAACATTAGCTTTAAAAATTTTTAGTATCTGACCATTATGCAGTGTGAATTCAATCGAAATCAAACTATTGTTTGAATTTTCTCATTATGAGAGTACTGAAGAGCTAACTGTTCTAGTTGTTAAAAAACCATTCAAAGCCAAGATCCCACAAAATATTTTTTTTTTATTCAAGACAACCAGTTTCAACAGTTTTAGGTGTCATGTTCAGGTCTTTAAATAATTTTTTTGTAACAAAACATGTGCTGAGTTTATTCACTTGACACCTTGTGCATGAGATTCAGTGTAAAATGAACGCGTTTTGTTACAAAAAATCTTTAAGACCTGAACGTTACAGCTAACTGTTGAAACCAGTTGTCTTGAATAAAAAAATAGTTTGTGCAATCTTGGCTTTTGAATGGTTTTTAAGTATCAGACTTTTGTATTGTTTACTGAAACATATTTTAATTTTTGCAACTTCGTGCTACAAAAGGTGTAAATTCCTGATCCTTAAAACACTTATTTCAGGGAGAATGTGGTTTGAGAACTGATGGGAAATCCATAATATTTCTTTATGTGTTGCTTAAGATTAAACTGCATTAAATAAGGTGGCGTTGTCTAGAAGAAATATGGCCGACAGAGAGAGTATCCATATTTTGAGGCCTGAGCCCTATAATACTGCTGGGTCGATATAATTCGTAAGTTTTCATGATTAGTGCTACCACAGCTGTGGTGCTGCAGTAGCCATTACACAGTGAACTATTTGTTATTTGATCTTGTGCTGTGGCCTTAATTTCGGATTTCATATTCATTGAAATCATCATGATGTGTGAATATGAATGTCATTGTAGCGCACTGTTTCAGAACCACTTTATTTGTGTGCATTATTTCTATCACAGCAAGAGATCAGAATCTATCGCCTGCTATAAATATTGTCAACACAGAGAGAGAGCTTCCACACACCCCATCATAACATTCAGCAGCTCGTGGCTTCAAAAATGCTTATCCCAGACATCACTGCACATTGCTTAATTCATGTCTCAAGAAGACACACGCCTGCAGTATAAGCTCACTTGTCACATGACACCCAAAACTTTCACTATTAATAAAAATTGTTGACTACCCAAAGTGAAGTGAGTGATCAGACTGGCTTGCACTTGTCGCATGCATAGTAACAGTGGGGGGAAGATGTATCCTGCTTCAGTGCACAGCTGTCATTTGTTGCATAGTATGTCCACAGTTTGTTGCTGTCATGGTGTGTGACTGCTGTTTTGCGGCTCAATGTTTCAGAAAGCGTGTATTCGGCTAATGTTGGCATTTTTTTGTGTAAGCTTAGGGGGGAGAGGTTCCAGATGCCCTAAATCTGTCTGCCTCCTCTCCACACATATATCCATGCTGGAAGTACTTCCAAAGGCTTTTATGCATGAAGGAAACTTTTAATTTATTTTAGCCCAGGTTGATACTTTTGACGGCCAAACAGTGAGCGGGCTTCAACATTCTCAGCCTTCAGTGATTCTTGATCAGCAGTGATTTCTCCATGAATACTTAGAGGTGCAATGGCAGCAGACAATATATCTTTTCAACAGGATTAGGTTTCGAGCATCTCATGATTAAACTGCAAACTCTGTTGAAGCCAGGTTTGACTGTCTTGGTGTGGGTTAGCCTATACCACACAGGGGATACATTTTCTACAGCAACGTACCACAGAGCCCAATGCTGTGGTTCTAAGGACTTGTGATTTGGCACCCCGCTTTGTACCTTTTAGTTTCCTCAGAGTGTTATTTCTGGTATTGACTTTGTGCTTGATGTTGGAGCAGTGTGTTCTAAAAGTAAGGGAGTGATCCAGTGTTACCCCTAGGTATTTAGGAATGGAAGAATGTTCCAAGAGGGTTCCATTCCAGGAGACATGTAATTTCCTTGAAATCTTCTGTTCCTGAGGTGGGAAGCAAAAAGATGGTATTTTGATGGGTTTGGCTGTCAGTGGTTAGCCTTTTAATATGTGCCAAGTTCCTTCAACACTCTATCAAGGGTGAGTTCGACCTCTTCGAAGGTTGCAACTCTGGCAAGCTAGTTCAAGGTTGTCTGCATAGATAAAACTTCTTGTGTTGTTATGGAGAGTTGCTCATTAGTGTAACTATTGAACAATAATGGGAACATGCTTCCTTGGGAGCAATCCTTTTTTTTTTTTTGTATTCTCCATTTATTTTGTTGATGATAAAAATCAGCACAAAACCTGCAATTCTGTAGCAAGGTTGACATCAGTCTGGTAAGCTCAGAGTTCTTCATGAGTACAAATTCTGTAAATGTACATGATGGTTCACTGTGTCTTAAGCAGCAGTGAGGACAATGAAAGCTACTCCTGTGATTTGTCAGTTTTTGAATCCATCGTCTATGTGCTGTATGAGGTTGGGAACTTGCACGACAGCACTTTTGACTGGTCAAAAGCTTCTCTTTTGTGGAATGAGGTGTTGCTCAGTAGCCTGGATGAGTGTGTTGAATAATATCTTTTTGGTGCTGATGACTTCATACTGGAAGAATATGAAAGACATAGAGGATCCAGTATTAGAGTCAGAGTTTAACAGAGCTTTAGAAGATTAGTGATCAAATAAGGGAGAAGGGGTAGATAACAGAAATTCAGAATTTGTAAAATCATTATGGAAAATGGCAACCAAATGTCATTCAAATTGGTGTGTAGAATCTATACGATTTAAGACATACCATCAGACTTTCAGAAAAATATCATTCGTACATTCCCAAAGACAGGAAGGGCAGTTAAGTGAAAGAACCATCTTACAGTCAGTTTAACAGCTCACGCATTGAAGCTGCTGACCAGAATAATATACAGATGAATGGAAAAGAAACTTGAGGACCTCGAACAATGGAAACTCCAGGTAGGAATATCAACAATGTAGGAAAAGACAGATTGCTACTTACCTTAAATAAGGCATGTTAAGTTCCAGACAGGCACAGTTAAAAGACACTTACAGGAAGCTTCAGCCTTCGTTGGTAAAAGATAGACACTCACTATTCATACAAACAAGTAAGCACACATCATGCACACATGACTGCCAATTCCAGCATTCCAGTCAAGATGCTGGAGTTGGTGGTTGTCTGCATGAGCTATGCTTGCTTGCATGTATGAATCGCGCGTGCGTGTGTCTTTTACTGATGAAGGCTGTGACCGTAATCTTTATGTAAGTGTCTTTTAATTATGTCTGTCTGCAACTTAACACATCGTCCTTATGGTAAGTAACAATCTGTCTTTTCTTACATTCTTGTTAAAATTGAGGATCTGTTAGATGACAGCCTATTTGGACTAAGGAAAGATAAAGACACCAGAGAGGCAATTTTCGCGTTGCGCTTTTTAGTATCATGTCGAGAGAATTTGATATTTTATTGTATTCTCTGTCGTATGACACATGCAAAAGTGGTGAAAGTGTCAATGGGGTGGAAATGTTTTTTATTTTTGTTAAAAGCTGGTAATGGCCAAATGTTTACTTCACATATGTTTTGAAGTGTAAAGCATAATTGTTTCTTTTTACGTCTGATCTGGACAGACTAAAAAAGGTATACATTGTTTTATATGTTAAAAAATAAGATGGCAATATTGAAACTCAAAGATATAGTGGCTGCGAGTGGCAGCAGCAGTGCTAAAAAGAGACTGTTGTACATTGTATCTCTGGCTTTGTTAGCTGACTTGGATGTACGAGGCATGTTTTTTGAGTAGGTACCATTTTGAAATTAAAAAAATACATGCTAAGATATCTCAATAATTTTATTTTTACATGAAAGCCTGTACCTTAATTTATGCACTAATGCCATTACAATCTGATTCTTCCTTGTTTACTTTGTGTACTGAGTGTTTAAGATGCCTCCGATAATCGTGAGTCCCACCAACTGTGAAGTAAGGGTTGTTATAAGATTTCTTAGTGCTTAAGGCCTAAAAGCGATCGATATTCATTGGGAGATCTGTGCAGTTTATGGAGAAAACATTATGAGTGATGGAATGGTAAGAAAGTGGGTGAAAGCATTTAAAAATGGCCGCACAAATGTGCATGATGAACAACGGAGTGGGCGTCCTTTGGTTGTTAATGAAAATTTGGTGCAGGAAGTGGATAATAAGGTGAGAGAAAACAGACGCTTTACAATTTCCTCCTTGGAGGATGACTTTCCTCATGTTTCTTGTAGTGTTTTGTGTGGCATTGTGACTGAGCACTTGAATTACCGAAAATTGTGCACACGTTGGGTACCGAAAATATTGACGGATGTGCACAAAACCAAACGTTTGGACAGTGCATTGACTTTTCTTGAGCAATACGACGACGATGGTGATAATTTCTTAAGCCAAATTGTTACGGGTGATGAAATGTGGGTGGCCTACGTCACACCAGAATCAAAACAACAGTCCATGAAAGTTGAGCAAGGGCATCATTTTGCTGCAAGACAATGGTCATCCGCATGTGGTGAATCAGACGAAAGATCTCATCACGTTTTTTCGATGGGAAACTCTAGATCATCCTCTGTACAGCCCCGATCTTGCACCCAGTGACTACCATTTGTTCCTGCACTTGAAGAGAACATGGGCGGTCAGCGTCTTCAAGTCAGTGACGAAGTCAAAACAGTGGTGATGCAGTGGTTAACAATTTAGGCGGCAGACTTCTATGGGAGGGTATTCAAAAACTGGTACAACGTTATGACAAGTGCCTCAATATTGACAGAAATTATGTAGAAAAGTAGATTAAGGTACAGGCTTTCATGTAAAAATAAAATTATTGAGATAGCTTAGCACGTCTTTTTTTAATTTCAAAACGGTACTTACTTGAAAAACACGCCTCGTAATTTCTAATTTGTTGTTGTTGTTGTGTATCATCTTCCTTGCGGGAGGAGAGAGAGGTATATATTGTTGCATGAAAAGGATAGTCTGCCATTGCAATCAGAACTGTGACTTTAATGTTGAGTTTCTATGGAATGAAGGATTAAAAACTATTGTAATTCTAAAGAGCTCATCGTGATGAATAAACGGCAAATATAATCATCATCAAAGACATCAAAATCGGAAAAGGTAATTCATTCTTTTAAAACTTGACACTTCACATTGGACATTACCTATGTTTAAGTTTTACCAGCAAGATTTACATCCTGTGGCGAAAATAATTTCAAGAGCCTGCATCGAGTTTAGAATAACACAGATCAAAACCAGTGACAAGCGACATTGCTGTCTTTTCTCAAAAGTAACATTCAGTAGCCCATACGTGGATTTATTCTCACTACAACAGTTAAGGATCTGCTACCATTTTCATTCCCCTCCTGTTTTTCTTTGAGATTGTGCAGAACCATCAATACTAAATCATCGATCGCCGCAACTGTGGAGTCCCGGGATTGACATAGCTGAGATTCAGAAGAAGAATTCTTCCCCCAGCAAATCTATATTGCTAGAGATACAATAATAATAATAATAATAATTATTATTATTATTATTATTGTTATTATTTTCAGAGAATCTTCAAGATTTTTGTTAGGAAAAATCCTGCAATTATCATCACAAACATTTATAATATTCTTTTTTTTTTCCTTTTTTTATCTGCACAGTCACCTAGTACAGTACACATTCGTTCAAGAGAGAATTAGTACATTATTGCAATTAATTTGGGGAAGGGGTATTATAAGTTGATAATGGAAGGAAGACTGAAGAAAATTCAAGATACACTTACAGGATTTGTCGACATGGAAAAAGAGTCTGACAAAGTAAAGAGGGATGAGATGTTCAAAATTCTGAGAAGAATAGGAGTGAACTATATGGAAAAATCGGTAACACACAGTTTTACAAGAACCAAGAAGGAACAATAAGATTGGATGACTGAGAGCAAAGTGCTTGTATTGAAAAGGGTGCAAGACATGGATGCAGTCTTTTACCCTTACTGTTCAAACTATACACTGAAGGAGCAATGAGAGAAATAAAAATAAAAGAAAGTTTCAAAAATGGGATTAAAATTCAGGGCCGAAGGATATCAACGATAAGATTCACTGATGACATCGCTATCCTCAGTGGAAGTCAAAATGGAATGAATAGTCCAATGAGTACAGAACATGGATTAAGAGGAAACTGAAAAAGACAAAATTAATGATTAGGTTAAATGAGGTAACTATAAACTAGAGATCAAAATTGGTGACCACAAAAGAGGTAAAGTTAAGGAATTCTTCTATCTTGGGAACAAAATAGCATGATAGATGAAGCAAGGAGGGCATAAAAAAGTAGACTAGCACAGCCAAAGAGGGCTTTCTTGCCAAAATAAGTCTGCTAATATCAAATAGAGGCCTTAATTTTAGGAAGGAATTTCTTAGAATGTTCATTTGAGGGCAGCATTGTGAATCACAAACTTTGAGAAAACCAGAACAGAAGAGAATTGAAGTGTTTGAGAAGTTGTACTATATAAGAATGTTGAAAATTAGGTGAACTGGTGAGATTAGGAATGAATAACTTTTCTGTAGAACTGGTGATGAAAGGAAGATACGGAGAATACTAGCAAGAAGAAGGGATAGGATGATAGGACACTTGTTAAGACATCAGGGAAAAACTTCCATGGTACTAGAGGGAGTCTTATGAGGTAAAAACTCTAGGGAAAGACCAAGATTGGAATACAAATGGATTTAATATAGAAGACCCAAAAGAGGCAAAGTTCCAGGCTGTGCAGCCATCTCTGCAATTAATCATAACTGTGAACTTGTGTAACAATTAATGTGGAAAGCCAACAGTCATCCATTAATGCTCACATATAGCATTAAGATAAAATATTGTCATTGTATTCCAGGTTCTGTAATGCTTTTATTCATCCCAAGATGATAGGACAATGCTCCCTTATAAAATTTTATATTAATGCGATGTGTTCACAGTTATGATTAATTGTAGAGATGGCTGCTCAGCCTGGAACTTTACCTCTTTTGCATTTCCCCATTTTAATCTTCATGTGCTTGACAATTGTCATTCTTCACCTGTAGACTAATCTGATGATGCCCCAAAAGGGCAAAACACTTCATTTCCTGTAAATAACAGAGATTTTGCAACCTAGACTTTCTTGTTTCTAGAGATAAAGAAAGAAACTAGTTTGTAAGTGTTGTGATTTGAGTGGGGCTAAAAAATAATGTCTTTATCAGTTTTAACACTACTCAAGTTTCATGTACACCTATAAACTGTCTTGTTCCATATAATTTTGATGAAAGAAACGTTTAGCTGAAGTATGGAACATGTAACTAACTAACTGCATGCTCTGAAAATATAACATAACTGAATAGATAAAAAATCTACTTAACAAGTGGTGGCAGAAGAACACACATACAGAAGGTATAAAAATTTTGCAAGCTTTTGGAGCCAATGAACCCTTGTGGTAGAAGGGTCGAAGGAGAAGGAAGAAGGGTGAAGGTAAAGGACGGGTGAGATTTAAGAAAAGGCGTAGAATTTGGAAAGGTCTCCCAGAACCCCATGCCAGAGGAGACTTACTGGGTGGGGTGAAAAGGAATTTCTTAGAATGTCCATTTGAGCACAGCATTGTGAATCATGGACTTTGAGAAAACCAGAACAGAAGAGAATTGAAGTGTTTGAGAAGCTGTACTATATAAGAACGTTGAAAATTAGGTGAACTGGTAAGATTAGGAATGAAGAACTTCTCTGTGGAACTGTTGAAGAAAGGAACATACGGAGAATACTAGCAAGAAGAAGGGATACGATGATAGGACAAGTGTTACGACATAAGGGAAAAACTTCCATGGTACTAGAGGGAGTCATATCAGATAAAAACTCTAGGGAAAGACTGAGATTGGAATACATGCAACAAATAATTGAAGAGGTAGGGTGCAAGTGCTACTCTGTGATGAAGAGGTTAGCACAAGCTAGTGTTGCTGCCTCTGGGTCCCGGGGTCCCAGGTTCGATTCCCAGCCGGATTGGGGATTTTCTCAGCCCGGGGACTAGGTGTTTGTGTTGTCCTCATCATTTCTTCATCATCATCATTCGTGACAGTGGCTCAACTGGACTGCGTGAAGAATTGGACTGTGTAAAAATTGGGACTTCGTACAGGTGCTGATGACCGAGCAGTTGAGTGCCCCACAAAACCAACCATCATCATCAACAACAACAACAAGAAAGGAATTTTTGGTTGGCCACATCAAACCACCTAGAAGACTAATGACTGAAAAAAGGGTTGTATATTTCGCTTATCTGGTGGTATAAACACGGACTTTTATTGGTACCATGAAAATGAAATGACTGAAGCTTATCACTAATTGCCTTCTTTATCTTTCACCCAGTCTGAGCTTGTGTTTTATCCATAATGACCACGTTATATTAAACCTTAATCTTTGCCGGCCGAAGTGGCCGTGCGGTTAAAGGCGCTACAGTCTGGAATAGCAAGACCGCTACGGTCGCAGGTTCGAATCCTGCCTCGGGCATGGATGTTTGTGATGTCCTTAGGTTAGTTAGGTTTAACTAGTTCTAAGTTCTAGGGGACTAATGACCTCAGCAGTTGAGTCCCATAGTGCTCAGAGCCATTTGAACCTTAATCTTTCTATCTTGGAGGTTCATATAATTTGCTTGTCACTTCTACTTGTGAGTTGCTTCTTTTGACAATTGGTATTTTTGTCTTCTCCTTGTATCATCTAAAGGCTGAATTCTTTTTCCTTTATGTCATTGCATCTTCACCTGCTCTCCAGCTGCGTATTTTAGAATTTAAAGTTATTGCTCTCTTGTTTTCCTGATGCAAAGTTTATGGGCAATATAGAATACAGGGTGTATACGACCCGGGACATCTGGGAAAAACCCGAGAATTTTTTCGTCCGGGAGAAAACCGGGAAAAACCCGGGATTTTTTTAGAATTCCGGGAATTTTTCATTGTTTAGTTACCAGTTAAATTTTTGTGATTTTGACTGGTAATAACCAATACTCTAATGAAGGATATTACTGTATCCCGCTTCTGCAGAATAATACTGCAGCAACAAAACATGAACGAGAGGGAAAAAAACGAAAATAAAACTTAAGTTGCAAAGGAAATGCGCCATATACAACAACAAAAGACAGTGCTCATACAAGCGTCTGCCAACCAAAGTGTGTCAAAGGCTTTAGGAAGAATATGCAGTGCTTCCTAACAACAAATTGCCTCCAATGAGCGTGACGTGACAGTGTTTTTTTTAGCAGTTGCGGGCGAGCTCTTGCGCATGCGCAGTTGAGTCGCGTCTGAGTAGTACTTCCTCCCGCTTCTGGCTACAGAAGTGTGGCTGGGTGCCACTATCTAGTATTGTCCCCGTTCGGAAATATCGTAGATCCAGGGCTGATGCACAGAGCAGTCTGAGTTGTAGTGGGGAGGTGGGTAGTCTCCACGTGACCTGTGTTTATGTTTAGTGATTTTGATGTTTCCTCTTCGTTTATTGCTCTCACATTAAATGAAAACGAAACGAATTTCTGTGGCCAGGGGCTACCAAATGAATTAAAATACGTTCGCATAATTACGGAAGGCTAAAATATGTTGTTAGTTTCAGGTTTTATTTCCACCTTTCTGACAGTCAAACATTAATCGCCTTGCAGAACAATGAAGTTATTTTTGTCGGTTTTCTAAAGAGATTTGGCTTTTATTAGTCTTTTGCACCGAGGCTGTCAATTTATTTGAAACGAAGTGTTTAATTTCACACTGTTAGCTAGTTTCAACTGTTCGCTGCATTTCAAGTGCACGTTTTCCATCTTCTAGCTCGTATGACATTATGCCATAATAAAGAACCAATCATGAGATAATGCAGTACTGGTACTCAAGAAAATTTACATCCGAATCTGGACATACGATTGTCCACTTTAAGGCGAATTATGCATTTTAGTATGGTTCACGAAATTCCGATGCTCTTGAAGTATCCTTTGGTGTCTTGTTTCTTTTATGATATGATGCAAGATCTTTTAATGTTTTACACGTACGAACATGCGGGTCACCTGAGTCATCGTAGCTGCACAGGCGCAGTGACACCAGTTATCTGGCGCTCTCTGGCATCTGCTGAAACGAACCAATTTCTAACAGGTCACGGGAAAATATTGCGAATGGTGGTTTGAAAAGTATTACTTTCAAAGTAAATTTCCTTTTACGCAAGACGAACTATGTGAGAGAATGTACGATGAATTTCTTAAATCACAGAGCGTTTGACTCTCATTTAAAAATCAACTCTTTGAAGACGACCATCTAGAAGAATTATGAGCCCAGAAGATCAGACATTTACGTCGTTATTAAAAATTGTACAGGCACATTTGTGTGATGTATCTTAAAGTGTAACGTGCGCAAAAAGATCAGCATTATATGTGGAATCTTAGCTTCTCTTGCAGCTTATTAATCTTAGTGACCAATATTATTTGTGAAAGCTTTATTTTTCTTGTAGCAACAGGTATGTATATTAATTTAAACCATTAACTTTTCTTTTTTGTGTGTTCGCGCTACGTAAGAGTGATCTTGCTATTGACTGACTACATCACGTGTCCTATGCTGTCATCAGTTGGCGAGATCACGTGACATGAGCTATGACTGGCTTACAAAAGCGCGTCGCAATCTCGATTTCATTGCTTCGGAAAGTAACGTGAAGTGCTTGGTGGAATTCGAATTTATACCTCCGTAACACGAAAAAATGCAGCGTACCTGTTGCTGCACATTAACGATCTTTCCAAACCGTGATTTTCCCTCGCCCCCCTCTCCACCCCCGCCCCCTCCCACCCCCCAGCGTTTCATTTTCTACAGTGCTGGCAAATTCTACATCTGTGTAGAAAACCATAAACATTCTAAGGATTGATAAGTTTTACAGCGCCGAGGAAAAGTATACTGTCACTTAACACGGAAAAAGTGTATTTTCAACCGGGAAATTCGGGAATTTTTTTTTTTTCTTATCCATGTATACACCCTGGAATAATACCATCAATTTACCAGTTTCAGCGGGTATATTCTCTTTGAGAGTGCTGTTTGCAGACCTGTGTAAGAACTTACTCCACACTTTCATTCTTACCATTGACAGTAAAATTGTCTTGAGTAACATCTTTTATGCTCCCACCTTTCATACAGAATTGCACACAAAGTAAAGACAATACTACCCTTAAAGTGTTTTTTTGATGGCGTACCAGCTACACATGGTTACATATTATTCAATTGCAGAGATCTTATGTGATGATAGCTGACCTGACGTGTACATTTTTATACAACAGATCCACAAATGTAATTGTGTTTTCAGTATACTGTCAGTCTATCCAGGTAAAATACTGAAAAAGGGGGAAAATAATAATTAATTTATAGTTTTAGCATGATTTGTTAACTTGCATAGGCTTTATCTAAGTCAAAACAGTGGAAAGTCTAGGTTGGAATATCAACAATATTATGAGGATAGATTGCTACTCCTCATAAAGATGACACTGAGTTTCAGAGAGACACAATGAAAAGACAGTTACACATTCAGCTTTCTGTCAAAGCCTTCTTCAAAAAGGAAACACAAATACGTCACACAAGGAAGCATACTTCATGCACACATGACTGCTGTCTCCAACCAGAATGCAGCTGTGTCAAACAGAAGCAGCACTCTTGAGTGGGTAGGGAAGGGGTAGAGGTAGCCTGGAATGGGTGGTAAGAGAGAAGTGAGTGCTGTCTGTCATAACATGCAGGGTCTAGATGGTGGCAAGACAAGGCTGCCTGGCACAGCATCAGGAGGTTACGGGAGAGGGAGGGGAGACGGGAGCAAAAATGGAGATGAGCAGAGAAGGGAAAATGACTGGTGGGCATGTTGGCAGAGAGCAGCAAACAATGAGGTTGGGGGGACATGAATTGGGAGGAGGTGACAGGAGAAATGGACAGAAACTGTTGGGTGGAGGGTGTGGGAATAGTAGGTTACCATAAATTGAGGCTAGGATGATTTCGAGAGGAGAGACTACGTTGTAAGGATAATTCCCATTCTTGCAGTTCAGAAAAGCTGGTGGTGGACGGAAAAATGCAGATGGCCCCAGTTGTGAAGCAGCCATTGAAGACAAGCATTGGAAGGCAGGTGAGGCCAAGTTGGCAGGTGACCAGAGGGTGGTTAGGTGGGAGAAGAGGAAAGAGGATCACAGTTGGATGATGGAATGAATGGGAGTTGCAGAGTTCAGTGTCGTGATTAGAGTGGCTTTGATTGGAGGAATTGGCGGCAAATAAGTGTTTTATTGCAGGTATTGGGAGAAGGATAACAGATCTTTGACAAGTCCAACATGGATAAATTTGGTTGTAGGGCTGAAGGTAATGCCTTTGGATAGGACCGAAACTTATGTGGGACTGAGGATTTTGCTGGATAGGTTGACAACAGTGTTCTGGTATTGTTTCAGCTCTGGATTTTTTGGTGTGTTGGTAGGGAGTTTTGAGGATACATCGAATTGGAAAGGTCAGTTATTCAGGGTCTGGATGTTGGGAGGAGTTGATGAGGAGGAACACTGTGTGTAGGATAGAAGTTTGACAGTGGTGCCTCAAGGTGGCAGTAGGATGTCAGCAGGGTGGATGACTTATGGAGCTAGTGTCTGGAATGCTCTTCCACGTGCTATAGTGTAAGAGATTCAATTTCAGATATGTGATGTATGTAGCAGAGATTGCACTATAGCAGTATCTTGTGTAGGGAGCAGAGGTGGTTCTGGGATGCCTGTGCCATGGAGATTTGTTTTTACAGTACCAGATTTGTGAGGCACAGAGACTGGCAGAATATGAAAAGATGAAGGTCATTGTGAAAGGAGGAGTGGTATCCAGGAAAAGCAATTTTTATAGTTAGGCCATTGGGGGGATTCCATGGTTTAGGCAGAATTAACGAACATGATGTGAGACTGGTTTTAGCTAGGGAAATGGATACTTTTCTGAACAGATGTAGTAGGATGGAGCAGTAGTCCGTTGGGGAAACAGGAAATGACATAGAAAATGGACAAATGAAGGCATTAGGTGGTTGTGAAGGAAGCTGGGTAACAAAAAAAGACCCATAAAAATACCCACAGATGCACAAAAATATGCACAAGTAGGTAAAAATATGCACAAATGCATAAAAATATGCAGAAATAGGTAAAAAAACAGAAAAATGTGGGGGAGAAAGGGTGGAATGGATGTGGTGTGGGAGTATGCATATGTTGGGATAAGGGAAGAGAGAGAAGGAGAGTGGAGAGTTGAGATTGGCTGGGTTGAGTTTCACAAGTTTGTGTGACACAGGTAAGTGTGGGAAATAACATGAGAAAATGCGTGAGGATGAGCGAAGAAATGTGATCAATAGGAATAAGTGTACAAGGGGTGTTCAGTAAGTAATGCAACACTTTTTTTTATCTCTGCCAGTGTCTGTTGAAAAAATGTGGAATTTGTTGTGGGACAGTGTGGAATATTCTCACTTCAGCCACTATAGTTTCATGCAGTTCCAGTAGATAACGGCACTATAAGTAGCTTTCAAAATGGCGTCTGTAATGGAGATGCATTCCAAGTGGAGAGCTGTCATTGAATTTCTTTTGGCAGAAACCAGGGCATCACAGATATTCATATGGGCTTGCAGAATTTCTATGGAGACCTTGCAGTGAACAAAAGCATACTGTGCCTTTGGCCGAGATGTCTGTCATAATCACAACAAGGTCACACAAACCTGTCAGATCTCCTGTATGCAGGCTGGCCACATACAGCTGTGATTCCTGTAATGAAGAAATGACTTCAACATGTTCATCTGATAAAAATGCAAATGAACTTCTCCATGACATGCAAGGCCTCACACAAGGACATGTATCCAAAAGGAGCTCACAAAACTTCACTGGACTGTCCTTCCTCATCCAACCTATAGCACGGATCTCACATCTTCTGACTTCTGTCTGTTTGGCCCAATGAAGGATGCACTTCATGGGAAGCAGCATGAAAATAATGGGGAGGTCATTAAAAGGCCCTCATAGTTATCAGTGGGGAGAAATTGGTGCATGAGATACTGCACCAACAACCTGCACAGTCACTTAGCCATGTGTTGTGTGTAGATGAGACTGTTGATACAATGTGGTTCAGATGTCAGTGTGAGTGCATTTTGGAAGGCAATGATAAAACCCATGAAGGAAGAGAAAGGATCAACATTAAATAGAGTAATGCTTTAGAGAATAGCAACAAAGGAAAACTTCAATGGTTGTGGGATGGAAGGAAAGCTGTTATGCAGAATCAAACAATGGAAATTCCAGGTTGGAATATCAACAATATTATGGAAAGGTTCCACCAGGCAGCATACACCTCTCTCCCCCCACCATACTTCACTATCCCGTCCCAATCTGGATTGCTACTTCCACTCAACACAGTCACATTCAGGGTGAAGAGAGTGGTCGTGTGTGTGAGGTGTGTTTGCTTGTGTCAGTGTGTGTGTGTTTCCTTTCTGAAGAAGGCTTTGGCCAAAAGCTCAGTGTGTAACAGTCTTTTCATTGGACCTGTCTGAAACTCAATGTGTCATCTTTATGGTGAGTAGCAGTCTATCATTTTCATAATATTATTGATGAACTTTTAACTGACAGTTAAGTAGCTTAATACTAAATGAGTTTCCAAGTGCCTTGTGACACTGCAAACATTCCAAGCAAAAAGATACTTAGAATTTCTGCATAAAAAACTGGGAAATCAGTATCATATTCCATGGACAAACTACATATAACATAAATGTAAGACGTATTAATTGCTTGAAAGGTTGTATTGCTTGAAAGGAATATCCAGTTGTACATCAGCTTTTTTGTGTCTTGTTACTGTCCTGCTGCCAAGATAAGTGGGCTTTGTTGGTGAGTGTTGCACATATATAACATCTCGTTATTTAATTGCTGTTCAAATTAATAGTTTAAATGCTGCTGTTTACAGCGTTTTAGTTACTGAAATTTAATCTTAGTGCTTGTATGGCTGTAGCAATTTTAACCCATTTGTAGCTTACAGATAATCAGTGTTATAATTTGAAAATACTTCACAACAACATTGTTTCACAAAGTATTTAATTTTACAAGCATATTCTCATGTTGTAACCAAAATCAAATCCATATATCAAAGCAGGGTCATCATTGATATACATTTCCCACTAAAAGTATGCTTATTTGAACACAAGCATACAGCCAGAACAGAATTTACATACTGGATGAAAAGTGCAACTATTTATACAAAATTTGAATATTCCAGAATGCTGGTATTTATACATACACTGAATATTCCAGAATATACAAACATAAGATATTTCAAGAACCTACCAGAACTGTTAAATACTGAGTAACAAATAATTGCTTGAGGTCAGGTTAGAATTGGCAACCTGCAGCACGTCAGCTTGTTAACAATTTCATTACACTGTGTGCACCACAACTCAGAGCAATGCACATTTGCCTGGACAAACATTGAACCACTGTTCAGGAATTCTCACTGGAGCTAATTGCGACCTAGACCTTGTCAGTGGTCCTCTATATGGCATTGTGGACCGATCTTTGTGTACTGGTTGTGTTGTTAAATCCTCTTCACTATGACCACCATCGAACTTAGGCTCTCCCATCAAAGCTTCACAATCATCAAGTAGGTCTTCAGTTTCCTAGAACCTCTCCCCATTGACCTGCACCTCAGGACTGTAGTAGAGTTTCATATGGAGGACGTGGATGACATCACTGCACTTTAGTCGTGATGAAGGTTCATAACCAACTTCATATGTGACATATGGCAAGCGTCAAAGGATACAATACTGCACAAAGTGTTGCTTTAGTAACTTTTCTGATAGCCACACATTCTGAAAGGTGTAAAAATCCATACCGGCTCTCCCAGGCTGTATCTTGGGGGCTATTGTTTGGCATAACTTTTCTGATAGCCACACATTCTGAAAGGCGTAAAAATCCATACCGGCTCTCCCAGGCTGTATCTTGGGGGCTATTGCTTGGCATTATAGCACTCTGGGGCCTTTCTCCTGGATGCCAAGGGTTCATATGTGAGCCAGCTACCTTGCATCTTCAGTCCAGGTGATAAGGTGTAGTCCTTGTCTGGTTGAAATGGGAACAGTGTATCCATTGTCATTTTAGCCACACAACCATGGAGCAGAAAGCACAGTGTGAAGCCTGTATTGTGTGTTACTTTGCTGTGTTGTATGTAAATGTCAGGCTATATTGTATCCCATTCTCTTTGTTTAAAATAACATATATCAAGAGCACATCTGTGAATGTCATATTAAAGCATTCTGTAGAACCCTTCATCTGTGGATTGTAGACAGTTGTCATTCTGGGACTGATGTTGCCAGGTAAAATTACTTCTAATACTAGTCTCGACTGGATATCTTTTACATGATCAGAGATCATCACATGGGTGCTCTGTGCTTCAAAATGATGTCTCCTACAAAGAACTTTGGGATTTGCAGAGCTTTGGTAGTTGGCACAGCTTTTGTGACTGTGAAGTGGTGAGGTAATCTGTGCAGACGATTATCCATTGATTCCTTTTTTGTCACTTCAGGAGTCACCCCCAAGAGGTCGATTCTAGTTCGGTGGAATGGCACTGGTGCAGGTGGGATTGTTACCACATCCTCCATAGATAACTTCCGTGTGTACTACTTCCATCATTGGCATTCCTTACAGTGGCATACACAGTGTCTAATGGATCGGTACAGACCTGGCCAGAGAAACTTGTGTCTGATTCTGTCTGTCTACAAATCCCAGGTGATCAAATGTTGGAGTGTCATGGAAATGCTTCAGGATAGCTGGTTGTAGATGAGATGGGATGACAAGCAACCATTTCCGCCCCAACGAACCATGATTTCTCATACACTATGCTTCATAAATTAATTGGAATTCTCCTTTGGTTTGTTGCTTGTTTTTCAAGGCTTCTTTGGTTTACAGCAATGCTGGATCTTTCCTCTGTTCAGCAACAGAGCAATGAAGCAATGAATGAGATTTCATCACCACTTCTGTTTTCTGCCTTAGGTTTCCTTTACAGGCAGTCAGCATGTGAATGTTTGCAAGCACTTTTGTATATCACTGCACCTTCTTAACCGTGAAGCCTCATTGCTCATTTTGCCAGTTGACCCAACAGATCCTTCAGTCTAGTCAGACAACATAGAGAACAGTGGTCTGTCATGACAGTGAAAGATATGCCAAATAAATATGGACAGAACTTGTTAATGGCCCAAACAATCACAAGGCAGGCAGCGCGGAGAGGCTGCGCGGTTAGAGGCACCATGCCACTGATTGCGTGGCCCCTCCCACTGGAGGTTCAAGTCCTCCCTCAGACATGGGTGTGTGTGTTGTTCTTAGCATAAGTTAGTTTAAGTAGTGTGTAAGTCTAGGGACCGATGACCTCAGCAGTTTGGTCCCTTAGTAATTCACACAGATTTGAACATTTTGAATTGCAAGGCACTCTTTCTCAATTGTAGACTGGTTCATCTTGAACTTGGAGAGCGCTCAGGAAACATAAGCTATCATCTTTTCAGAACCTTCATGAATTTGTGTTATAACTGACCATATTCAAAACAGTTAATTTTGGTTTTAAGTTTGTGGCGGCAGCACCGTCCAACGCACGAAGGGCTGAACTACGGCACTGCCGACACAAGTAGGGGCAGCTGTACCGTTATGCGGAATTTCGGCAACGGTGCGTCGCACACCGGACCGCACGGGAACAAAGCTGCCAGCAGTGCGAGCTAGTCGACGCGACGCGACACACGTCTCCCCAGTTCTTCTGCCGCGGACCACGTGCGTCGAGTCAACGTGACTCCGCCGTAAATGCGTACGCGCGGTCGTAAACGCAGTCGCCGTTAAATTGTCTTTCGCTTCTTCGCGGACGTTACGGCGCCTCCGGTCGCGCCAAGAGCAGAACATTCTGTGACGCTGCCTTTTGTCTCGCTCGGTCCACGCGGTCGCGCCACGGCTCGTCACTGGAGTGTACACCCTCCGGGATCGGTGACCGAGCCGTGCCGCCAGTGCAACGCGCCTATGTAGACGGACATTAGCGAAGTATATTATTTGTCATTTATTGTAACGGCAGGAAAAATAAATGTGTCCTGTCCAGAAACCGCTTTAGTCATTTATTGCCACAAAGCCTCTCCCATGAGCATAGTGCGTGGGCGCGGCGATAAATGCCGGTTCACTGCACATGAGCGACTGTAAGCGGGGATACCACACGTTCCCGCTTCACTGGTGACCCCGACGTGATCTGAGGCTAAAAAAACACGTGGTGACAAACGTTCGTCGGTACGAGAGACGTGGAACCGCGAGTAGGCTTGCGCGCATACGCCCGCGCCGAACAGTGCTCCGTAGTAATTTTTTTTTAACTAACTTTTTTTGTATTGTTTTTGTGTGCGTATATTTTGATCGCGGACTGCTTAGTGTTATTTTTTTCTTTTCGTGTGTTTCCCTTGTGTTATTTTCACTGTGTGCTTTCCTCTTGTACGAGGATTCGACTCTGAACTAAGATGGCGACACTAGAGGAGTTGCGAAAGACCGTCGAAGAACTGCTCGCACGCAACACGAGGCTAGAGAATGAGCTACAGGCACGGACTACACGCGCGGACGCCGCGCAGCCGCAGACAGCTCAGGACAATGTTGGCGCGCAAATCCCCGCCACACCGACGCCTCCTACGACCGCCGGAACGCCGACAAGCGCTGGACGGGCATTGATCAGGTTGCCTCCCTTTTGGCCGCGCGACCCCGTGATGTGGTTCAGCCAGGTTGAGGCGGTATTTATGAGCAACCACGTGACCTGCGACCTGGCGAAATTTGGGCACGTGGTGAGCCAGCTGGACCAGAACTATGCGGCCGAAGTGCGGGATATAATCACCGCCCCACCGACGCAGTCGAGTTACAAACGGCTCAAGGAAGAGCTGATCCGGCGGATTTCGTCGTCAGAGGAACAGCGTGTGCACCAACTGCTGCGGCAGGAGGAATGCGACGATCGGAGGCCCTCGCAATTCCTGCGCCACTTGCGGAGCCTCGCGCAGTCCGATATGGTGCCAGATTCGCTGTTGCGCACTATCTGGGTGCGCAGCCTCCCAGCTCAGGTGCAGGCAGTGATAGCCGCACAGACGGAGATGCAGCTGGACGCCGTCGCTAACTTGGCCGACAGGGTGCACGACGCGCTGACAACGGCGCCTAGCACCGCGGCTGCGGCAGCTTACGACTCCGTCCCCCCACCTCCGTGGCGGCCAGCGCCTCCCGCACCCGCATCGGATGCCGAGCTGCACCAGCTAGTGCAAAACTTGACCACACAGGTGGCAGCTCTCTCGACGCAAGTCGACCGGTTGGCGCGCTCGCAGCAAGAGGGCAGCACGCGCCGCAGCGGCAGCAGACCGGGCGACAGGCGGCGTGGCTCGCGCAGCCGGCAACGCAGCAACAGCCGCTCCAACGGTACCCCGCCGACGTCACACCACGCACAAAGCGGCTACTGCTGGTACCACGCCCGCTTCGGCAACGAAGCAACCAGGTGCCGCGCTCCTTGCTCGCACCCAAACGCCAGCTGCGACCGGACCTAGGCGCTCCCGGCTGCAATATGATATCGAAGCGTCTGTTTGTTGCGGAACCGGGGGCAGCGTGAGGTACCTCGTCGACACGGGTTCGGACCTCTCGATCTTCCCCCGTTCTATGTTACGAGACCGCAGGCGGGCCGAGGCACTCTGCCTTACAGCGGCGAACAACTCCACGATTAAAACTTACGGCACACACAGCCGCAATATAGATCTGGGCCTACGGCGCACGTTCTCGTGGACTTTTACCGTGGCCGACGTCAATGAGCCGATCCTGGGCGCAGACTTTCTCGGCCACTACGGGCTACTAGCCGACATCGCAAATGGCCAGCTCATCGACGCCACGACTAAGTTAAAGATAGCGGGACAGCGCCGGCAGGCTGCATACTACAGCGTTAAACCCGTGAAGTGCCCCGGACCGTACGCTGACATTCTGGAACAATTCCCCGACCTCACCCGCCCAGCCGGTGCACCGAGAGACATCAAACATTCGACGGTGCACCACATAATAACCACACCCGGACCCCCCACATCGTGTCGCCCACGTCGACTCGCGCCGGACAGACTCGCAGCAGCAAAGGCAGAGTTCGAGGCCATGCTGCGGCAAGGCATCGTGCGACCATCGAGCAGCCCATGGTCATCGGCGTTGCATTTAGTGCCCAAGAAAGACAATTCGTGGCGCCCGTGTGGGGACTATCGCGCCCTTAATTCGCGAACGGTGCCGGACCGATACCCAGTCCCACACCTTCAAGACTTCAGCTACGCCTTGGCGGGCTGCGCGGTGTTCAGCAAGATTGACTGCGCAAAGGCGTACACCCAAATTCCGGTGGCGCCCGAAGACATCGAAAAAACA
Source organism: Schistocerca serialis cubense (assembly GCF_023864345.2). Lineage (NCBI taxonomy): Eukaryota > Metazoa > Arthropoda > Insecta > Orthoptera > Acrididae > Schistocerca > Schistocerca serialis. The sequence continues at coordinate 261,327,467 of NC_064638.1, read as the reverse complement.
GCCATCGTAACGCCCTTTGGGCTTTTCGAAAGCCTGTTTATGACTTTCGGTCTTCGGAATGCTGCCCAGACTTGGCAGCGGTTCCTGGACGGCGTCTTGCGAGGCTTGCCATTTTGCTTCGCCTACCTCGACGACATCTTGGTGTATTCCAAGTCGCCCGAACTCCACCGCCGCCACTTAACGACCGTCTTTCAGCGCCTGAGTGAAGCCGACATCGTCATTAACCCCGCTAAATGCGAGTTTGGCGTGACGGAAATTGAGTTCCTCGGCCATTTAATTACGCCCACCGGATCGACACCGCTACCGGAGAAAGTGAAGGCAATACAGAACATGCCGCGTCCGCAGACGCACAGAGAATTACGACGCTACCTCGGCATGTTGAACTTTTATCGTCGACACCTGCCCAACGCCACAGCAGTGCAAGAGCCGCTGACTAAGGCGTTACAAGGTCCTACCTCAAAAGGAAAGACCGTCGTGAATTGGACAGACGCAATGGAGCAGAGCTTCACGGACTCAAAAAGGAGTCTCGTGGAAGCGACGCTGCTCGCGCACCCGGTACATGACGCGGACTTAGCTGTAGTCGTGGACGCCAGCCAGGCCGCCATCGGCGCGGCGTTACAACAGCGCGTCGGCGGGAGTTGGCAGCCTCTCGGTTTTTTCTCTAAAAAGCTTTCCGATTCACAACGTGCTTGGAGCGCTTATGACCGAGAGTTGCTTGCGGTGTACGCGGCGGTGAAATACTTCCGACCGTCCATAGAAGCCCGACAGTTCATCATTTTCACCGATCACAAACCCATCACCCACGCGTTCGAGAACAACCACACCAAGTGTTCACCGCGCCAACTCCAGCAGTTAGAGTACGTGTCACAATTCACGACTGACATTCGACACATTTCGGGGATAGACAATATCGTCGCCGATTGTTTGTCCCGAGCGTGTGCCGTTATTTCACCCCCTGTGAACTTTGAGGACATGGCCCAAGTACAGGAGAGTGACGAAGAACTGCACCGCTTCCGTCACGACACTTCCAGCGGCCTGCAACTGGAGCTGGTGCCTGTCCCCGGCTCCGCATGGAAGATTTGGTGTGACACCTCAACCGGCACGCACCGACCGTTCCTCCCGGGGAAATTCCGGCGCAGTGCCTTCGACCGTGTCCACGGACTGTCACACCCCGGCACCAACACCACTGCGACGCTCGTGGCTGCGCGTTTCGTCTGGCCCGGGCTTCGGAAGGACTGTCGCGAATGGGCGCGCACTTGCACCGCATGTCAGCGCGCCAAAGTCGGGAGGCACACCCACGCACCCGTGGGCACCTTCCCGGACGCGACACGCCGATTTGCACACGTCCACGTGGACCTCGTCGGCCCGCTTCCTCTCTCACAAGGCAAGCGGTACCTCCTAACTATGGTGGACCGCTTCACTCGCTGGCCGGAAGCAACGCCCGTCGCGGACGTCACAGCCGAGACCGTCGCCACCGAATTCGTCGACACCTGGGTGGCACGCTTCGGATGTCCCAGTCACGTGACAACTGATCGCGGCCGCCAGTTTGACTGCGCGTTGTTCACGCACGTCGCCAGACTGTGTGGCACCCGGTTACACAGGACAACCAGCTACCATCCGGCGTCGAATGGCATGGTCGAACGGTTCCACAGGACTCTCAAAGCCGCTCTAACCTGCCACGACACCTCATGGCCAGAGGCGCTTCCACTGGTGCTGCTCGGCCTGCGAGTCACGCCGAAGGAGGAGATTGGCGCGTCACCTGCCGACCTCGTTTACGGGCAATCCCTGACAATCCCGGGCGATTTTGTCGAAGATGTAAGACTCCCACACGACGCCGTGGCACCCACTCTGGCGGAACGTCTGCGCAGTCACATGGCCGGCCTCCGAGCGCACGCACCGACGCGGCACGGCACCGGGAGGATATTCGTCCACGCCGACCTGCAGCGCTGCACGCACGTCATGTTGCGTACCGACGCAGTACGGCCACCTCTCCGACCGCCCTACAGTGGACCGCACCGCGTGATCGCCCGAGGAGACAAAACGCTGGTCCTCGAGTGCAACGGAAAGCCGTCGACAGTGTCAGTCGACCGCGTGAAACCAGCCTACGTCTTGCCCGCTCCATCAGCCACGCATTTCTTCGACCCGGCAGAAGATCTGTTCACGGACGACACGCCCTCCGCCAGCGGTCAGACGGAACCCGCACCCGGAGCCGCCGGTGACGCACAGCTGCAGCCTGCTGTCATCGCGCCGCCACGTGCGCCTCCCTCCACCACGCCCAGGCAGCTGGTACGGCCGCCCGGACCGCGCCCACCACAGGCGCACCGGTCGCCCCCACCACAGCCGCCAGCGGACTACGTCACGCGCGCCGGCCGCCGCGTCCGATTCAAACGGCCGTGCTGCGTCGCCAGCGCACCACGACACCCAAGCCGGCAATCACGCGCCCGAGCCACCGAACGCCGTCAGAATTCGGCGCCCACGAGCCGCCGTCCGCTGTAGAGACCCGACCTCCAGCTGCAAGTGCCTTCGGCCGGTAACTCCAGTCGAGCGTTCGTCACAGCTCCTGGACCCGCGTTCGCGTCTTATGCCTCCGCCGCGTCGGGCGTTGAGGCCGGATCGGCACCCGCGCCAGCTTACCTCATTCGCGTCTCCGTCGAGCTCCGGACATCGCGCACCACACCGTCCGGCTTGTCCGTAGTAGCTCCCGGACCCGCGTTCGAGTTCCGACGGTACCGCACTCGCGCAAGCGCCTTCGAGACGTCACCACCCATGACCTGCAACGCGCGCCTTCACGCGCATCGCTACGGACAGTCGTAGCCAGTGCCTGCTGCCGCTGTCACTAGCCGCCAGCGCGAGGACATGCCCACCGCACGCTCGCCGGTCCGGCTCGCTGACGTCACGGGCCGCCGCCCTTCCGACGCCGACCGACCCCCGCCAAAGCTGCCGCACTGCCATCACGCAGTGCACGAACTTTAAACACACGCGAACGATCGCCGCGTTTTCGCAGCTACGGAGCTCCGCTCTCCAAGGGGGGATCTGTGTGGCGGCAGCACCGTCCAACGCACGAAGGGCTGAACTACGGCACTGCCGACACAAGTAGGGGCAGCTGTACCGTTATGCGGAATTTCGGCAACGGTGCGTCGCACACCGGACCGCACGGGAACAAAGCTGCCAGCAGTGCGAGCTAGTCGACGCGACGCGACACACGTCTCCCCAGTTCTTCCGCCGCGGACCACGTGCGTCGAGTCAACGTGACTCCGCCGTAAATGCGTACGCGCGGTCGTAAACGCAGTCGCCGTTAAATTGTCTTTCGCTTCTTCGCGGACGTTACGGCGCCTCCGGTCGCGCCAAGAGCAGAACATTCTGTGACGCTGCCTTTTGTCTCGCTCGGTCCACGCGGTCGCGCCACGGCTCGTCACTGGAGTGTACACCCTCCGGGATCGGTGACCGAGCCGTGCCGCCAGTGCAACGCGCCTATGTAGACGGACATTAGCGAAGTATATTATTTGTCATTTATTGTAACGGCAGGAAAAATAAATGTGTCCTGTCCAGAAACCGCTTTAGTCATTTATTGCCACAAAGCCTCTCCCATGAGCATAGTGCGTGGGCGCGGCGATAAATGCCGGTTCACTGCACATGAGCGACTGTAAGCGGGGATACCACACGTTCCCGCTTCAAGTTCTATCTCTGCAGTCTCATCATACAATGCTAGACTGGAGGAGATGTTAGTGCCTCCTTAAGGACAAGGGAAGATCTTTCTTGTGCTTCGGTCTAGGAAAATTTGGTGTGTCCCTGCAAAGGAAGGTAGCCATGTAGCCCATAGTTAATGTTGCCCTTCTTCCCAATACCAAGTCTCTACTCACTATACGGACTTGCAGTCATATGCGCAACATCTGACGTATGTAACTGGCACTATTTCAGGTGACTCAAAGATTACATGTACATTATCTCCAATATTTAAGCTAACTAACCATGGTAACAACAGGAATACAGCTAGGCAACCTACATGTTGCCTAAAGGTGATGTGTTTGTATCACCAATATGATTCTACTTCTGCATGATAGTGATATGCATACAGCAATTTATTATATCTTCAGTTGAGTGGACATTTCTTAATGGTTTTCATCAAGTAATTGAATGCCTAAAGCATGCCATTGTCAATTTTAATTGTAGCATGAATGCACGCTCCTGACATCTGTTGATCTTATGTTGAACCAGCTTTGTCAATGCTGTACTCCAAATATATGAGCATCTGCACAAAGCTGTCCCACTGATATCTCTGAAATTCACTTCTGTAAGGTCCTAAAGAACAAATTTACATTGCTGTAGAAACACACACTGCCTACACTGATGCACATTCCTTCATAAAAACTAGAAGCTCTTGAAGGAATGCCCTATCCTAACCTCATGTTCCATGGTTTCAGCATTCTGGTCTGTAAAATGGACACAGCATTTCAGGACTCTTAAGACTGTTACTGACCTCACTACCAAACCAGAAGTTAATGTTTACGGTAACAATGTACACTCAGAAATTTTACAATGATGAAGTTTTTGAACTGTTGTTTTGAGCAACATATTCTTCATTGCTGTCACTGGAGGTCACAATTTTTTTCAAGTTGTGGTGGTGTAACATCCCTGCCTCAGTAAATGAGTATCACTGCCCCACAAAGCAATGGGAGTTAGTATGCTCTGTACACTTGTAACACTTACACATGTTATGTTTAAGTGCTTACTAATAAATAATGTGAAAGTCATATCTCTATGATGTGTCACTATTCTGCTGTCACACCGCTGGTACCCCATTTCCCACAGTGGTGACTCCAAATTTCCGAGTCACGCCACAATTTTGCTGTTAAGTTGAAAATCATCCATACTGGTTACGCCATCAAGAACTCTGCTGTTACAAATGGTACAACCTCACCATTTCTTCAGCAACATCAACAACACCTCTTAACAAGTTCTTATGAATTCCATGAAGATCTCATGTGAAAAATTGCTAAAATATCTCCCAAGGCTTGGTGGATATGACATAGCGACAGTGCCTTAATTTACCAAATGGCTTCACAACAAAACATTCCAGATTTGGCACCAAATAAATCTATTCCTGGTATTTGAGACAAAGGTGCAGCGGAAAGTCACAATAAACAATGTCTACCTGCCTCTGTGACAAACGTTAATCTAAGTGCCTTCGGGTTTTGCACAGGACAAAACATCACATGTTCCAGTGATAGTGAGTATGAACATTATGACACTCACATAATGACCTGAACCATATACATGCCTCCCACAGTGCTGTTACAGTTGAACAACAATTGCCCGTACCATACCAATCAGTTTTTCCATTTCATCATCCATCTGCCAACAGCCAGCAGGATCAAGGTTTACATCAACTTTCATACGTGTGATTTCTAATTTTCCAAATCCTGTTCTGATTTTTTTGAAAGATTTCTTGATGCCTTCAGCTGCCATTCTCTTTATGGATCCTGTTCTGATCATTGCAACTAAATATAAGTTCTGTGAGACAGACTATGACATCACTCATATTACAGCCGCTCCGGGTATCACAACCCATTCACTTCTGATCCAGTTCCATGCTTTGCATTTGCATCACCAACATCCAGCACCAAAACCAACTACAGACTTCTAGAAAGTGTTTTACATGACCAATCCTCAGAAAAATCAGATGGCACTGCCTCCCAGTTCTAGTGACGTCACATCCACATCAGCCGCACCGTGAATTACTGCATGTCCGCACAAACCCACTGAGACACAGATAGTCCCACTGTATAATAAATGGACTGAGCCTTCCTTCTTTAGATGCCAGGACTTCATGTGCACCCTCACGTACATTTTCTGCCATATCAGACATTTGACATTGGGAAAGTCATACCCACTGCGTTGGCCCCAGAACTTCACTCATAAGTGCGGCCATTCTTCGAACAGCTCTACGCACTTCTCTGGTGGACTTCAGCAGACTTGTCAGAACAGACATTCCCCACCCCTCCACCTCCTACGCACCCATACTCAATTCCCAAGTGTGTGTGAATCTCCACAATTTTCTGCCTGAAGACATATTCATTATGTTACGCAATACTGACCTTATGACCACCACCTCCTACAAGGACAGGTGGTCGTGTGCAAGCGCTATTGCACGCTGTTTCATGCATGCCACTCCCGTCCCACCAGCAGCTGACATGGCAGGACTCACCTCCAGTTTTTCAGCAGGCAGTAAACTCACCATCACTGCACCAGCTTATACCTCCACCAACCTCGCAACACCTCCTGTGGATGAAACAATGCAAGGCAATACCATCAACATGCCTTCCTTTCAAATACTCCTGCCAAATCAGCAACAATTAAAACTGCCACCAGTAGTACTTCCTTATCTGCTCACACCACCAGCGGTAACCTGTTAGTTGCACCGCTGACATCCTGCTTTGGATGTGCCCTGTTGCCCCTTGTTCACGTTCCTGACTATGACAGGCAGGCTGCTTAGTACAGGTCAGCCACCATTTTTTCTGTAGTTAAAAGTGCTCGTATGTTTAACTTTTGTGGAGAGGTAAGCAGAAAGAAAAAAGAAGTGAAAAGATGAAAAATGAAGGTAATCTCAACTTTTCCTTTTCTGTTTCATTAAGTATAGCTTTCTCTAATATGAACTTTATAATTTTCACTTCTGTTTTTTGTATAGGTCATAATAAGGCAAATCACATTACTGGAAAAACATATTCAAGTGTAGTCAAATGAAATTCCTCTGTAACTTTCTGCACTATAGCCACTTATTTCTGTTTTTTCACATTTGTTTTGCTCTAGGTTTGGGGACACCAAACTCCTAGAGGTCCACATGACTTTTGTACAAGGAGCACAACTGCACACAGAAATACCATAATAATAATAATAATAATGTTGCTCTTAAGCTGGCTTTAAAATAACAAGTTATTCAGAAACTAAATTTGAATGTCTTGTCTAGCCATACAAACTAATCATCAAATTTACGTTTAGTATTTTATAGAGGAAACATTCTTTGTATGCCTTTGGCATCCTTTGTTTATGTGACCAGTTATGTCACCAAGGCCCAGAAAAAGTTTCAAAGTACTTTTGTTGTCATGGAATCACTGTTTAATAGACAGAGGAGCTGTCTGTAAGTAATTGTAGTGGTAAAGTTAACTGAAATTTGGCTTTATACCTAAGAGTACTTGAATGGCAAACACAAGGAATGTGCACATCAACAATTATTGATGTGTTCCAAAGTTTTGAGGGGAAAATCTAGCTTCATTACTGTGTGTGTGACTTCACTTGACTCCTAAATTTCATTTCACTTATTGGACGTACTCGCATTTTTTTACTACATTAAAGCTGGCTCCAAAATAGAGAAGCAGTTATAGTTGAAACACAATACATTTAAAATTAAGGATGCTGTGAACTCCTTCAAAAGCAAAAACTCTCTCAGAGTTAATAATACCTCAAGCAAATTACTAGAATCCTGTTTGTCACTTGTACTGAAAATATTAGGTCACAGGTATAGTACATCGCTATTACAGAGGATACTTCCAGACAGACTGAAATATGCTACTGGCAGACTCCTTTACAAAATAGATAGTTAAACAGATTAAACAATTACCAGGCAATTTCACTACTTACCTCCTCCTCAGAAGCATTGGAAAACTTATGATGTGTGAGATCCATAACATACCTCTCAAAGTAAAAAACTTAGTCATTTTCAGTTTGGAATTAAAAAGGGTCCCTCCACAGAACATGCCATTTTTCAGTTAATGAATCAGATTATACAAAATTTAAATTACAAAATACAACCCACTCTTATTTTCTGTGACTTGTCAAAACCATTTGATTGTGCAGTTCACAGTATGCCTCTGGGGCCGAAGTTGTTAATGCCCATTTGGCACACGACCCTGGGGTAAGCCAGTTTGAATCCTGGTGGTGGAAAAAGTTTTCACTGCCAATATTTGGCTGGCAAGTTCCTGATCATCAGACTTTGCACCATGTCCTGGTTTAAATTCCAAACCTCTCCACAGTGTCTCATGAAGTGAGGGCATGTGACACTGTTGATGCTGATCTGTCCATCAGATGGGAGCCTTAAGCTTGGTGGCCCCCTTTGTGCTATTCGTGGGGAGTAGGCTACATTCCAGAACCAGGTTTCCCCCTCATCATAGTCATAATCATAATTATAATCATACATTACAAACAGATTTCTCTTTGAGCAGCTCAAAATATATTGCTGTTAACGGGCTTTCATCCAGTTTAACTAAGAAGGATACAGTGTGTCCCATTAAGAACACCAGAGAATGTACACAGTGAAAACACCATCTTCAGAATGAGGAAAAACAGTACAGTTGGTCTGATCTTCTTCTTTTCATAAATAACCTGCAACCATATTTTCAAAAAGCAGATATGGTTCCCGTTGCTGATGATGCAAGTATTATAATCAAGCTCGAAGGAGAAGTTACAATACTTGAAAATGTAAAAAAAAAATTTAAAATCTATATATAACAAATTATTGAACTTGGATAAAACACAATATACACAATTATGTACTGCACAAAACCTAACTACATGATTAGAAATAATGCATGAGGGTAAATAAATAAATGAAACAGAATATTCTAAATTCATAGGTATGGATGAGAACCAGAATCACAAATCACATTTTACATATCTTCTTAAATATCTAAGCTATAAAACTTTTGCATTATGGATAATGTCAAATTTTTGGAGACGAAAACGTCAAAAAGTTGACTTATGTTTTCTATTCTTTTTCACTAATGTCTGATGACACCATATTCTGGAGTAACTTGTCATTGACGGAGAAAGTGTTAGTTGCACATAAAGTTTGCAATGAAGATAGTGTATGGTGTTCACTCTGTAACATCTTATAGACAGCTGTTTAGACAGGTAGGCATACTGATGACAGTCTCCTGGTATTGAAAGTCTTTTCGGGTTTGCTGCCGGATCCTAAAATCAACTTGACTCGATATTTCGGCGATCCAACTGTTCGCCATCTTCAGGAAATGCCGCTTCTGCTGATGAGTCCCGCTGAGAACGTTCTCAGCGGGACTCATCAGCAGAAGCGGCATTTCCTGAAGATGGCGAACAGTTGGATCGCCGAAATATCGAGTCAAGTTGATTTTAGGATCCGGCAGCAAACCCGAAAAGACTTTCAAGACTTATTACGCCGGGAAAGCCTACGTAGTCACATCAAGTCTCCTGGTATGTTTACTCCCTTATTAACATAAGAATGGTAGCTTTAGAGTATTGTGTAAGTGGTTGACACCTTGCCATATTTTTCATTGAAAAGGCATACTATAATTGTAAAACTGACTCAGTGTATGTATTAGTGAAAGGTCGCATGTATGATCCAAGGAACATGCAAATAACTAAGCTGAAGAATATTTCAAATGGAGGACAAAATTACTCCTATGATTTGTTTTTCATTCTCCACATTTTACCTGCATTTATGAAAACAATGCTACTGAAAGTAGGAAAGAGAGGTGCTGGTGGTAGTTAAGCTGTGAAGGTGGGTAGTGAGTTGTGCCTGGATAGCTCAGTTGGCAAGGCATTTGCCTCCAAAACGCTAAGATTCTGAGTCTAAGTTTGGACTCAGTGCATAGTTTTAATCTCCCAAGAAGTTTCAATATTAACATGAGCTCTCTAGCCATCTTCAACAGCAGTTGCATGGTTTACAACAAAGTTTTTATAAATATCTTCCAAAAACTGATTCATAAAGATGTTCCAGTAGGGCTCTGTTTTTTGTATATATGAGTGACATACAAGAAGTAACTTCTGCAGAAAATGAGAGATTGATATATTAATATCGCCAGAGAGAGCTGTGAAAAGAATGTTAAAGAGCCAAAATGATGCAAGTTTTTGGGTTTCTTTACTTGTTGATTTTCCTGTTTCAGTGAATAAGTACCTGTTGTTACTACCTACTGGTGTGATAAAGTATCTTGTGAATAAGTTTAAATTAAAAAATTCATGAAGAAACAGGTTAAGAAATATTGACTTCAGTGCCCGGAGACAGCTATCTGGCTTTCAACCTGACGTTAACAACCTTGTTAAGGTTGATTGGATACAAAGACATGGATACTACAGATTTCTTAAGAAATTGTTTTGCAGTTAAGTGGTTCCTATTGTTAATTGATATTTTTATATAATAAATGTTAATTGCATCATTTTGTTTTCATAAACCCATGCTAGTATTGCAAGCTGGCCTACTGTCCTGGGCAACTGTTCTCCTGTGTACTTTATCAGTGTGTGAGCAAGTGCCAGCACAATTTTGTGTGTGTGTGTTGAAATTTAATAGAAGGGATCTCCTATATAACAGGCTTCAGAAATGTGTGTCTACACACATTTACATCCTGCCAATGAACACCACCATGGGCATACATGGCATGTCGTGTGGGCCAAGCCATTGACAGCAGTAAGGTGAGGGAGGCAACCGTGGCTCAGTCTTGTACAGTTCATTGCATGTGCTTCTATCAATCAAGCTATTCTGCTCACTGGGTTTCAACCCTGCCTGTTACCTGAACTCCATTTTTCTCATTACTGTTGTTCATTCAGTTTTCTGCTCTTGACAAACATGATTTCATTTACAGATAACGCATATGTATTGGGAGCAGATAGAAATGTGGCAATGAGGTCTTAATTCTGTCATGTTTTTGGCAACACAAACACACTCAGTTCCAGTGTTATGAATCCCAAGTTTCTGGAACTTTTGCAGCACCAGCTTCAACAACAAAAGTTTGCAGCTCCAGAGGAATGGCAGTAACAACAGCTGTCACTGCAGTGGCACCAGGTACAAGGGCAGCAATTGCAAGAACAACATGTTGTGCTACTGTACATCATGTCTCAGCAGTGACAACTCCCTCAGTTGGTCGTCACACGGGCATTTGCAGCCTTTGACAAAGCTTCAGAGCGCTGGGAATCTACCTTAATTGTTTTTAATGGTACTGTTTTGTTTATGGCATTTCCAGTAGGCAGCAAAGTGTACTGCTCTTGAAACTTCCTGGCAGATTAAAACTCTGTGCCAGCCTGAGATTTGAACTCGAGGCCTTTGCCTTTGGTTGCAAGTGCTCTACTGACTACCCAAGCATGACTGACCTGTCCTCACAGCCTTGCTTCTGCCAGTACCTCATATCCTATTTCCAAAACTAGTGCTCCTAGAAGAAGGGATGTTATGGAGATATATCTTAACCACGGCCTGGGGAATGTTCCCATAATGTTTGTCTTTCTAGTCATTGTTTATACATAGTGGTGCAGCCTTGCTTCTGCCAGTACCTCATATCCTATTTCCAAAACTAGTGCTCCTAGAAGAAGGGATGTTATGGAGATATATCTTAACCACGGCCTGGGGGATGTTCCCATAATGTTTGTCTTTCTAGTCATTGTTTATACATAGTGGTGCAGAAATTCCAAATACTCTGGGACCCTACACATTGTCTTTAGAGGATCTCTGTACTCTGCAATTCAAGTTTCAAATCTAAATCATCGCCTCTATGAGCAGCAGTCACCTGATGATTGTCACCTGATTATTTCGTCTCAACATTATCTTTTTTCGGCTCGAAGTGTCACCCACAATCACGTGTATTTAGATCGTCTGTGTCTTGTAAGAGACATCGTTCTGCCTCCCCCCCACCCCTCCCCTCCAGCATCATGTAACCTTTTTTGTAATGTTAATCAGACAGATCTAAAACGCCCTTCCTCTTTGGTGTTCCAATGTGCTTTATTCAAGAAGAAGAAGAAGTTCCAGTAGCCGGCATTCCAGAAGTAACTGCCTGCACTGCACAAGCAGACTGTTGGGCTTGCAGCAAATGAGGCACCTCACAGCAGTGTGTCAACAAGCAGCCCACTGGCCCAGCTATCATGGGGACAGCACGTCAGTCACACCAACATGACTGCAGATCAGGCAACTCCCCTGCTATCATAAAAGCTTTTGTTGGGCTTGCCACTTTCCAGCTGATCTGTGAAATTCCAGCTGGGTACGGGCACTGCTGTGTCATTAATCAGTGAGGTCATTTGTCAGCAGCTTGGCTTTCATTTATCATGGCAGGTCCAACACCACATCATCTCTTACTGCTACAAAACCATTGCTCTTCTTGGGGAATTGTCGCTGGCAAGTAAATATAAAAATATCAAATGTCTACTAACATTCTTCACTGTGTGCTTCCCAGCTGCTACTAATATTTTCAGCTTAACCAGTTTTTGTTTCAAAGTAGTATACCAAGTCAATGTAGTGTCTGAAGACTGCTCATATCTCTTTGAAGCCATCAGCAGTGCCAAAATTTTGTAGAACTTTCCCATTACCATTTGCTGTTAGAGAGGCTGTTCAAGCAGAATTCACGTAGTTTTAGAACCAAGGCATCATTTTTCTGGTTTCAGCTAGTCATTGGGCGACACCTATGGTTGACCTTAAGAAGTCTAATGGGTGTTTACACATTTGTGGTGATTTTAAGTCCACTATAAATATCCATTCCAATACTGATTTCAGTCCTATGCCTTGACTGGGGGAGCTGGTAACTAAATGGTCAGGGGAGATGATTTTTCAGATCTGAATCTAAAGGGAGCATATCTACAGCTGCCATTTGATGATGCATCCTGGCAGCTGCTAGCCTTAAGTATGCCATTTGGCTTTGCTAGTGCACCTGCCATTTTCCAAAAGTAGTTAGAATAGCTGATTTAATGTATTCTGCACTGTCTTAATTATTTGGATAATATCATTGTTATCTGGCTGACACAGGCAGAACACTGTAGTAAGCTCAAATCCCTTTTCAAATGGCTCCAGGAAAATGGCTTATGCTATCAGTCGGTACCGTGCAGTTTCTTTGCCCTGACCATCAGATCCTGAGACACATTCTAGGTCATAATGATATCACACTCACACGTGCTCATGTCAGAGTGATCACTAATATGCCAACCCTCACTAATTTTAAATAGGTGTGGCCATTCCTGGGTAAAATCACATACTATGCCAAGTTTATTCCCCAAGTGGCATGAATTGTACACCCCCCTAAATCAGCTGTCCAAGAAATGTGTCAAATCTGTGAGCTCGGCTTCCTGTCAACACACTTCTCAGTGCCTAAAATACTGTCTCAATACCATGTACGGTGTCATCTACATGGGACCTGCCATTGGCACTGGTGACAGACACAACCCAGTATTAAATTGTGGTGGTTTTGTCCCATAAATTGCTGGATGGTTCTGACTGGCCAATTGCCTTCACCTCCAAAATTTTGACTGTGGTGCAGCTCAACTATTCACAAACTGTGAAGGAGGCTTTAGCAATTACATTTAGGATCAAGAAACTTTATGTGCTAAGTGAGCACAATCACTTTATTTAGGTGTTCAGGCTTCGATCTAAACTCATGGAAAAACTGTGCACAGCCTGCAGTGCTGGGCATTGTTTTTAAGTGGGTACCACTATAAAATCCACTTTCATCCCACATCTCAATGCAAATTCCCTGTCCCGCCTCCCACTCAGCCATGACGTGGAATTTGATTGCCAGGAAACAGTTTGTTTTGCTCTGTATCAACTTCTACAACAAACACTGGATGAATTATCACTGACCAAATGCAAGATAACTAGAAAATTTTGTCTGCAACATAAAAGGGATGACCAAAGCATGTTTCTGACCCAGTCTTTCTCATTTTCTCTGTCTCACAAATCCCTAAGGGCATTCTTATTAGAGCACTGCTTCTATTCAGTGGTAGAATTCTTAGCCCATTGGGAGTACAACAGACATGAAGCAAGAATATGCAAAAATTGCTACTGATAATAAAGCAAGATCAAATATAATGAATTTATTGTACTATTAAAATAAATGTGTAAGTTATATGTAACCTATCCCCCCCCTCTCTCTCTCTCTCTCTCTCTCTCTCTCTCTCTCTCTCTCTCTCTCTCTCTCTCTGTGTGTGTGTGTGTGTGTGTGTGTGTGTGTGTGTGTGTGTGTCATGCAAATGATATTTAACAATCTGTAGAGATTTACTGGATCAATAAATAAATAGATAAATTTGTTTCACCCTGCACTACCAGCTTAATGCCACAAAGAACATCTTAACATTGGCTACAGAGGAATCTGAATGCTGGTTCATCATTCCAGCACCACTCTGCCCCACATCATCCAGCTTCTTCATACTTCGTATTGGGGGATGATGTACATGCAAGATTTGACCCAGTGGCATGTCCACTGGTCTGGCATTGATGCAAACATTCAACACACGTGCCACTCCTGTCATGGTTGCCACTCAGTCAAATGGCCTTTGCATAATGTTTTTCACCATGGCTCTACCCTGGTCACCCATGGGAGATAGTCTACATTGATTCTGCAGGGCTGTTTCAGGGAGTAGTGGACACCATCTCAAACTTCCCTTATGTGGCAAACATGTGAATTCCATCCACTGTATCCGCAGCTCATGGTCTAGTGGCTAGCGTTGCTGTCTCTGGATCATAGGGTCCCGGGTTCGATTCCTGGACAGGTTGGGGATTTTCTCTGCCCAGAGACTGGGTGTTTGTGTTGTCCTCATCATTTCACCATCATTCATGAAAGTGGCTAGATTGGACTGTGTAAAGACTGGGACTTTGTACGGGCACTGATGACTGTGCAGTTGAGTGCCCCACAAACCAAACATAATTATCCGTCCACTGCCTTTCCTGCTACCCTCAGTGTTCTCTCGGTGAGCTCTGCCATCAAGTGAGTGCCAATCACCCTGGATTTGGATAACAGGCCTCCCAATTTACGTCGATGTAGTTCCAGGCCTTCTGTTGCTGTAACGGCATCAAACATCTTACCATTGACCCATTTCACTCAGCTTCCATTGCATCATACCCTGTTAGACCTCCTGCATGTCATGTCATGTGCCTAACCTGCATACAAGTCGGCCTAAGCATATGGCACCTGTTTTTGAGTGTTCACATTCAGCTGGGATCTGGGGTGGACCTCAGGGGTAGTCGTTGGCCATGGAATAGTCATTTGATGTTGTGGCCTGGCACGTCTGTTCAACCCACAATCACAACCAACTCTAGCTGCAGATACAGTCGCAATCTGTGCCACCACCACTGCTGCCTCCTCCGACCTCTGGGCCAGACACTGGGACTCCCACATGGCATGCTTCTTTCCTTCGCCTGCACCCCGGTATGATCTCGACTCCTGTCTGCCAGAAGGTTGTTGAAGGGATCATGGTTAGGAAGCCTAAGGACATGAATCTGTTCCCTCCATCCCATCCTTCCCTCACTCCTGTTATATAAACACAGTCCATTCGCTGACTATGGTGTGCCACCACATCTGCTGCCCTCAGTGTCCTCAGTTGGCCAGGTCACCTGGGTTAATCAACCCCGAGGTACTGATTCTGGATCCACTGGCAGGGTGTTCTGTCACTCTAATCACACTCCCACCCCCCTTCCCCCACTGTCATAAGCAGGAACCTTTTTGTTCCCCCCAAGGTAATTGTGAGGGGGGGGGGGGGGGGGAGGATTCTATATTCCTGCTAACAGCTGACATTGATAGCAACTCAGAGGCACAGCAGCTTGTGGTTGATGATTGCCCGCAGGTGCATGTGAGGCATGTCACGTGGACTAAGCTGCTCATAGTAGTGGTGCTAAGCAGGCGGCCATGATTCAGTGTAGT
Source organism: Schistocerca serialis cubense (assembly GCF_023864345.2). NCBI lineage: Eukaryota > Metazoa > Arthropoda > Insecta > Orthoptera > Acrididae > Schistocerca > Schistocerca serialis. The sequence continues at coordinate 261,311,838 of NC_064638.1, read as the reverse complement.
ACAGTTTGCTGCATGAGGTACTATCAATTGTGCCATTCTGATTATTGGAATTTCAGTCCTTTCTTGTAAATGGACTTCCTTATTCTTATTATTGGGTGCTCTTGATGAACTTGATTTTCTTTGTGGATTTTAGTTCATGCCAGGAATGGACAGAAAACAACACACTGTGCTTGGTTCTCATGAACAATAAATATTTAGATGTTTTAGTACATGTACCACAATGGCAAGACGTAATTTTTAACATAAATTAAGATATTTTCATAACAAAATACATATTTCTAGTAAAAATTTATTTTTAATAAGCATCTGTTGAGTAGTACAATAGTATTTATGAAAGTTTCAACATAAAGACAGGGAAACTAAAATTAAAATTGTGCCACAAATCAAGTAGATGTTTAAGTTTATAGTACTCGCTTTGAGCAGTCCATATGTCTTAGAGCCTCTAAACATTGCAGTATAATACCAAAGAGGACTTTATGTGTTCCTGAGAAATGTCCCTATACACAATTTGTATTAGAGTCCACAAAACTTCAATAGTGGAACAATTTTTGCTGGAGGCTGTGACAAACAAGTTGCCAGCCAATTGCTACTCACCATATAGTGGAGATGCTGAGTCCCAGATAGACACAACAAAAATTTGTCAGGAAATAACTATCCTTTTCATAATATTGTTACATTCCATCCTGGATTTTCCATTGTTTGATTTGCCATCCAACTGTTTGGATATATTTCATGGATGACATGTTGGACAAACATATCAGCCTGAGAATCAATTGTATCTGCCATTCCTGGTGGAAACCATGCACATTCTTTCCAGTGTTGACCAAGCATTATCTTGATGATGTATACCATATGTAATTGCCTGAAGGAGAAGCTATACACCAGGCTCTAAAACCTCAATGATATTGTGTTTACTGTTCAGGCTGCTCTAAATATGTAGGAGTTGGAATTTTGTGTATCTCATAGTGACAAAAACAATCAAACATGGTGTTCATCTGCTAACCCGCTCAACACTGCAGGATCTCAAATTCCATTTACTATAGCAGCATCTAAGATGAATATGGCAATGACCGTAGAAAAGCTGAGATGGCATTTTTATGAACATTATACATGTACCCATTGAAGTCTGAACCATTTCCTAATTCTACACTGTGGAAGTGGACAGATTGGTGTGCAAGTCTAGGGTTCCCATCTTCCTTGATTGTTGAGGGACAGTTGCTGTTTTTAACAATTATTCTGGTCTATTTGAGGATCAAAATATTATCGATCTTCTTATGTGACAAGACTTTCATTTTTTATTTCTTTTTAAATTAACTACCTGACCATACTGGAACTTTTCTTACAGAAGAATGGAATGTTTCCCCTGTGCTATTTCAACTAGTGCACATTTCTTTTTAGAACAATGAAATTTAGCTTCTCCCCTGAAAAATTAATTTATACATAATATCCATTTAATTGGAAACTCATAGGTGTTTTCATAAGACTAGACATTATGATGAAAAGGAATGCTCTTATAAGTCACAAGGAATAATTTACATGCAATTTTTTTTAACAAGCAACAATTCTTTTTATTTGTAATATACAATTACATAGAGTTTGATGTCACTTATGATAATTGATGAAATGAAACAAAATGTATGATGATATCATGATATAAACAATGAATTGTATTTACATGACAGACAATGGTACATATGTCAACATTTTTCAATGCTTACATAATCAAAAGTACTTTGTCTATATAAAAACATATACTGTCTTTAATTCCCTCTTCTCTCAGTTAAAATTAGATGCTGTTTACATTGAAACAATGTTATATATGTCAATATGTAACTGTAAACAAGAACAACAGTAACACCCAGAATACTGAAATGAAAATATTTGCATTCAATTTCATTACATGTACTGATCACTATTATCTTTTGTTCTTAAAGCCAACTGACAAATTTTAATGTTGGCTTTTTTTCAAATTTGACAAAAGTATTTTCTAACTTTGTGAGGTTATAAATAGTTAATTTTTCAGATCTTTGCTCTGGAGAAATGAACATGGTAAAATACATGGTTGTAGCATACTTCTGTCATGATCACAATAGACAGAATTCAGAAGATATACTTTTTACATCTGCAGCTGATAACTACTTGTTTCATTTAAAAATAATGAAAATTCATCTTGACAGTTAAAGAATGAGTAACTTCATAACAAAAGCTTTATTCTTTTAGGGTGTTGCCTATAGATTATAAATGTGGTAACAGCAGTTTTATGCCTAGTTACATAGTTTGGCTTTCATAGGCTGCAGATTATGATCAGTATTGTACACCAGTACAAACTGCATTTCCATTAAGGTTTAAATTCGGGTACGCCCCAGTACCAAATGTGTAGTACTTAAATTCTTGAGATTTTTTGCTCCTATATTCCTTCATTGGGGCTAATCTTGCTTTTAATGAGCACGGAATAGATTAACTCTTTTTTTAGCTGTAAGCTGGAAATTTTATCTAAGAAAACTTATCTGATTGTTCAGTTAATATTCACACAGTATCGTTCATGTTTTTGGAGATCTCATGTAAACTTATTTTTAAAAAAATAGCAGTCTTCTGGAAATGAAGACAGTCTTGCTGTCGATGCACCTACACAACTCACGTGACAGTCTGCATTGTTTTAAATATCCAGTCAATGTTTGAAGTAATTTTATCATATAACCGTGGTCGCTCCATTCCAGATGCAGCACATGCTATTCTCCAATTGCTTAGGCCCATAAGAATCCAACGTTTGCTGTCTGAAGACAAGCATACCATAGGGCTTCCGGCTACTTCTTCTTCCTGAAATAATGAAAAATATATGTTTACAGTGAAACAGACCGTAGGAAGATACTGCAGTTTTTCCAAAGACACCAATGAAAAATATGCACAAACTGCAACTGGAAAAAGTTTACCATAAATAGAAACAGCAAGTTAGAAATGTGACCCAAAAAATAAGAAGAATAGGAACACTAAAATTCAAGTGAGAAAAAGTATCACTTAAAAAACAATAAATGTAAAAGAATAAAAGAAGAAAAATAATAATCATAATATGTATCCAAAATCAAGAGAAGACATTAATACATACACCTGAAACATCAAGAACACTTTTTTCTCATATATGGGGTGTAAGATGTTTTCTCCAGATTGCACTGCCAACTTCCTGAGGCAGTTTATCATCAAAGAAAGAACAGAGATTGCAGATTTGCTTTTTCTGCCTCTTATTTTTTGTTCTTATAGAAGAATATGATATGACTGATGATTTTCCCAGTTGATAATTTGTTTAATAATAAAACTTATCATTTTTTAAATGCAATCTGTTTTTATTTGCTGATAATGAACGTGCCAAATGTTATATGGCAAGGATTTAAGATACATCTCCGTAATTACAACATACATAATATAGAGTTGGGAAAAAATACTGACAGGTATTAAATACTCACATTACAGTCTTTTGCAAAAGACTCTGTACAGACACTGTTAACAGTTGGAAAGCTGATGTTCATACAACGGTCCATTGGGGTAATCTTGATTTCAATTCGTTGCAGTTGTTCTCCTGCAAGTGAAAAGTTTTTAGAATGTTTTGTTACTCAGAACACTGTGGAAAAAGATGCTGTACCAATTACTTTAGATTCTGACAACTTCTTCTTTATCCATTGTATGTATATTACTGGATTTTCTTCCTGTGTATAATTTGTGCCTCTATTAGTAGTGATAAGATACAATATTTTTGTCATGCATTCAGCATATTGATGCAAAATAGAAGAGTACTCATATAGTAATTTGAAGGATATCAACACACTGTGTACAAACACTGCAAAAAATGAAACATCTTCATTTGTTGTTGTACTTCTTTAAATACTGCAACTGAAACTCTGAAACTAATTGTCAGTAATTCAGCTGTGTTATGAAAGAGGAAATGGAAAAAGTAGTAGATGTCAACTTTCCCATGGAAAAAAAAATTTCTTCATAGCTGTCCTGTTGTAGATTTAAAAGTTAAATGTCTGCATATGAAGGGAAGAATTATTTTTGTAGGTATACTGTATCATGAAAATATTTCAAATCCAGTGGATTGTTAAGCGGTGCCTGCCCTCCGTCAGGCATAAACAGCTTTCTATCAATGTGCTAAAGCCACATGTGAAAGCCATCTCAGCTGCTGTCAAGAAATGTTATTTATTTCCACAACCAGTTACTTTCAACCAACATCCTGTAACTGTAAATTGCACTATCCATTGTGGCATTATTTCTCATCTTTCTCTCTTGTATGAATTGTGAGTAGATTTTACTTCCATTTGCTGCCCCTTTAGTGATGGAAAGGGTATCAGATTTTTTTATAAATGTACTCAATGGGCAGTATTTTTCAGTACAGGTATTTCATTCATTCCAAGCAATTATCGATTCGTGAAGTCATTGCCTAGACATGAGTTGACGGTAAAATGAATCTGTTTTAGCAAACTAATAGTGTATTTCAGGCAATAAAGTTTTTGAAGTTTATTCAGAATGGGAAATGTTTAATAGTAATTGCATGCCATAATTTTGTCTGTTTAATATAAAGGTGTTTTGAATTTTATGTGCATAAAAAAAATGTGAATTTATGTGCGGCTTTTACTCTGAGACGAGTTATCACTTAGAGTGCAAAAGGTGCGCATGTACAGTTCACTGACCTGCACGGTTAATTTTATTTTTTGTGATTTTGACCCAAATGAAGACAAATCCAGTTTCATTTAGACTTTATGTGAGATAGACACATCACGTTATTACAAAAGAGTAATTTTTTAGGGAAAACTGAAACCTGCGTGCTCGATTTGAAATATGTCATACGCTAGTGCGTGATTGAGCTGTCCAGTGAATCGCGTACAATAGTTGCAAATGCACTTGGACTTAATGCACAAAGTTGGAAATTAATTTTGAGACAAGTGCTGATTTTGACAAAAATGAATCGAAAGTTTATTCAAAATATCGAGAAATGTCAATAAACTGGTGGTTTCAAAAGTTAAATTACTAACTGTTGTGTAACATCATTGATTGTCCCACACCACTTCTGAATGTGTTGTATTGTGTCTCTTCACAAGAGATCTCAAGAAGCTGGGATAAACAAGAAATAAGAAGCAGACTAAAGAAGAGGCATCGGTAAATACTTGGTGCCGCAACTTGGCGCCTGAAAACGGTATACTAACAACTTCAGGCCCAAGGCATGAACATCGACCCATTGGAAAGGATAAGTACTCACAGCTAATGTGAGATACTCGCAGGTATGAGTAGGATAGACATAGCAGAAAAGAATAGTTCTCCAGTTGGTGAAAATATATTTTGATTTTATCGTAAACAATCATCTTTGAATAGAGCACAGTTGTTCATATATGTTGTTAACAAACAAATAATTGTGTGTTGTGTTGATACTGATATTTTAACTGTGTATAAAGGTACTAGGAAAAATGTACACCTGAACAAGGAGAGCACGAGATAATGCAACCCAGAGTTTGGAAGTGGTGAGTGAGGGGAGTGAAAGTGGATATAATCCTCATGAGGAGGTAACTAAGGAACCAATTATGGACCAGCAATCACATAATTTGATTGAGGAAAATCTTAGTGAAAGAGTCCCAAATGTAATAAATGTAGGGCAGCAATCACATAATTTAAGTGATAGTAATATTATTGATGTGGAGGTGAAAGTAGAAGCAGACCTGAGTACAAGTAGAAGTAGTAATATACACACTCTGTCACCAGGCCACAAGTGGCCCATCGGGACTATCCGACCGCCGTGTCGTCCTCAGGTGAGGACGCGGATAGGAGGGGCGTGTGGTCAGCACACTGCTCTCCCGGTCGTTACGATGGTTTTCTTTGACCAGAGCCGCTACTATTCGGTCGCGTAGCTCCTCGGTTGGCATCATGAGGCTGAGTGCACCCGAAAAATGGCAACAGCACATGGCGGCCTGGATGGTCACCCATCCAAGTGCCGGCCACGCCCGACAGTGCTTAAATTTGGTGATCTGACGGGAACCAGTGTATCCACTGCGGCAAGTCCGTTGCCAAGTAGTAATATACAGGAGTCTATAAATACACCAAAGTTTCACAGGGAAGTGTGAATCTTACATCTAATGTTACAGAGCTTAAAGATGATATTATTATTAAATTCATGGCGAGTAAAATGTCAGTTAACTGAGAATATGCAACATTTAGATGAGAAGTATGGATTCCAAACTGAAAAATTCAATGCTCAAATGGAAAATATGGGTTCCCTAAATGAAAAATTTGACAAGTTTGAGTCACTTGGAAATCAAATTGTGTCACTTAAAGATGATAATAGACAATTAAATGAGAAATTTGATAACTTAAAAGAAGAGCGAGAAGAACGATTAAATACTTAATTTAATGAATTAGAAATAAAATTTTCCATGGATATGACTAACCTACACACTGAATTTATGGGTAAAATTAATGAGATGGAGAATAAATATGAAACTATTTCAAAGGGGCATAGTGATTTGTCAGATAAAATCCATAACTTTGAAAGTAGTTACTTGAAGACTAATGTGCAAATTGAGGATCTGTCGAAGATGATGTCAGAATTCGAAATAGACACTTGCAAGGGCATAGATAATTGTTTAAAGGACCAAACTAAACAATTAGATAATGATCTTTCTGAGTGGATCGAAGTTAAAAAATAAGGAAATCAAAGAGAAAGTCAATACCACTCTCGAGTTGAAACAAGCTGAGGTATTTAAGGAAAAACAGATGGGAAATGATGAACTTATCAAGTTATTTACTAGTGTGTTTCAGGCTACTAAAGATAAAGTAACTGAAGAATTACCTAAGTGGCAAAGTGAAACAAATTGTAAATTGTCAGAACAAAAATCTTCACAAAATGTATTGACTAAGACAGACTTAGGAGTAATAAACCCTGTAGTGAAGTAAAATGTAACTGTTGTGGGGATATACCCAATAAATTTAGTGACTGTTATGGAAATGAAAATGACACTTTTGTCCAAAGAGGATGCTTGTCGTCTTTAAAGGTTGAGACAAGCATATTCAAAAGCAGACAGTTTCGTAGCTTTTTGACCGAAAAAGATAACATCCATTCAAAAATTTTCATTAACAATTTTAAGTGTATTTTTCCTCGCAGTTGGTCTGAACATGATAGACTTCAATTTATTGTGTCCAAGATCACAGATGAAGCAGCACTGTGGGATGCAGAAGCGAGTGAGAATTGTAATATGTGCACAGAGTTGAGCAACTTTTCTTAGCAAAATACTGGTCGAGTAGCAAGCCAGAGAGGTGGCTACAAAAGGAGGTGTATCAACCAGAGTTTTATAGTAGTAAACGAAGTTCATTAAGACAGTATTTCGAGAAATACATTAATAAAATGAGGTGCTGGAGTGGTCCTATTTCCCACAGAGAAGTGATACATATTTTGAAAGGAAGATTACTTAGTCATATATGTGATAAACTTATAAATGTCACTGACTATGTCATGGAACAGTTTGTCTGTAGTCGATTCGATCAATATGATATTAGAAGATGCCCGAGTATGGGAGTATGGAGTAATAACCAAATGTCTACCTCAAAACATAATAATAATAATAATAATAATAATACCAATTATACTATCAACTACAGGAGTCATACCACACAATATCCACCAGTACATCAACACAATACAGCTACATCCAAACTTATATATACAACTACAGAAATCTGTAATTATTGATACATGTTCAATTACCCGAAAGTTCCTAAATGCAATGTAACATATACTGTACAGTTAAAAGGAAGTGATGCTTGATCAAGGTCCATGTCACTTTCCATTTTTGACCAGACATAACGTCTGAGAAAAGAAAGAATAATAATAATAATAATAATAAAATTATAAATGAAGAACAAAAAGGCTGATGTAAAGAGCAACTGATAATAGATGCAGAGGTGACATGTCAAGCTAAAACTAAACAAAGGTCACTACACTGTGCATACATTGATTACCAAAAAGATTTTGATAGTGTACCCCACTCATGGTTACTACAAATATTGGAAATATACAAAGTAGATCCTAAATTGATACAGTTCCTAAACATAGTATGAAAAATTGGAAAACCACACTTAATATCCAAACAAATTCAAATAATATCACATCACAGCCAATACAGATTAAGCGTGGAATATACCAAGGAGACTCATTAAGTCCTTTCTGGTTCTGCCTTGCTCTGAACCCACTATCCAACATGTTAAATAATACAAATTAGGGCTACAATATTACTGGAACATACCAACACAAAATCACACATTTGCTATACATGGATGATCTAAAACTACTGGCAGCAACAAATCAACAACTCAACCAATTACTAAAGATAACCGAAGTATTCAGCAATGATATAAATATGGCTTTTGGAATAGACAAATGTAAGAAAAATAGCATAGTCAAGGGAAAACACACTAAACAAGAAGATTATATATTGGATAACCACAGCAACTGCATAGAAGCGATGGAAAAAACAGATGCCTATAAATATCTAGGATACAGACAAAAAATAGGAATAGATAATACAAATATTAAAGAAGAACTAAAAGAAAAATATAGACAAAGACTAACAAAAATACTGAAAACAGAATTGACAGCAAGAAACAAGACAAAAGCTATAAATACTTATGCTATACCTGACCTACTCATTTGGAGTAGTGAAATGGAGTAACACAGACCTAGAAGCACTCAATACACTTACACGATCACAATGCCACAAATATAGAATACATCACATACATTCAGCAACAGGAAGATTCACATTAAGCAGAAAGGAAGGATGAATGGGATTTATCAACATAAAAAACCTACATTACGGACAGGTAGACAATTTAAGAAAATTCTTTATAGAACGAGCAGAAACTAGCAAAATACACAAAGCAATCATTCATATAAATACATTGGCTACACCACTGCAATTTCATAACCACTTCTACAACCCTATAGATCACATAACATCAACAGATACAAAGAAAGTAAATTGGAAAAAGAAAACACTACATGGCAAGCACCCGTATCATCTAACACAGCCACACATCGATCGAGATGCATCCAACACATGGCTAAGAAAAGGCAATGTATACAGTGAGACGGAAGGATTCATGATTGCAATACAGAAGCAAACAATAAACACCAGATATTACAGCAAGCATATTATTAAAGATCCCAATACCACAACAGATAAATGCAGACTTTGCAAACAACAAATAGAAACAGTAGATCACATCACAAATGGATGTACAATACTAGCAAATACAGAATACCCTAAAAATAATACATCAACAACTTGCCATACAACATAAACTAATAAAACAACACGTTCCCACATACAAGTATGCACCACAAAATGTACTGGAGAATGATGAATACAAATTATACTGGAACAGAACCATTATAACAGATAAAACACCACATAACAAACCTGACATCATACTCACCAATAAAAAGAAGAAATTAACACAACTAATCGAAATATCCGTACCCAATACAACAAATATACAGAAGAAAACAGAAGAAAAAATTGAAAAATACATCCAACTGGCTGAGGAAGTCAAGGACATGTGGCATCAGGATAAAGTTGACATTATACCAATTATACTATCAACTACAGGAGTCATACCACACAATATCCACCAGTACATCAACGCAATACAGCTACATCCAAACGTATATACACAACTACAGAAATCTGTAATTATTGATACATGTTCAATTACCCGAAAGTTCCTAAATGCAATGTAACATATACCGTACAGTTAAAAGGGAGTCACGCTTGATCAAGGTCCACGTCACTTTCCATTTTTGACCAGACATAACGTCTGAGAAAAGAAATAATAATAATAATAATAATAATAATAATAATATTAACAATAATGACAACCGAGATGGAAATACTAAACCTATATTACACAAAGGAGGACAAGCGACATCTTATGGCTATAGTAAAGCCAATAATAATATAAACGTAACACCTATTATACTAAAGAAACCTATGGAAATAATAATAATCAGGTGAATCAGATTAGTATAGGAAAACCAAATCGTAAATGCAGATATAATGATTCAAATAACCAGTGTGGTAATTCACGCAAATGTGATATATACCCAGAAGACAATCCTGATAGTATACAACCTTGGAAAGACCCTTTGACACCTGAAGTTTGGTGGGTAGATACAAATGTAACTCAACAAGCACAACAACCACAACGACCGATACCACTCGGTAACAGAGCAATAAAGTTGCAAACATCTACCAAATTCCAACCGTACTGTATTTATTGTTGAAGTACATGAACCACCGAATATGACATCTACAGAAAGATTAAACTAAAACTGGTCACCAAAAGCCTTCCTAGGATGACTGGAGATGATGAGGAGGGAAGGCATAATTTTAAAGTGAATGTACTGAGGTATAATGATGATTTGGACCTAAGGGAGGAACTGACTGAAGAAACACCTTACATTTCGAATAAAAGTGGATGAATTTTGCAGGCAGTAGTTCAAGCAGTAATAAATGGTATTGGTGCTGAAATTGTGATTGGTACTGCTGCAACCACTAGCGTAATGAGGCAGGATTGTTTTAAACAAATTAATTGAGGAGCGAAAGTGCTTACATTTCCTGTTACTGGATGTACTGTATCCGGAGAATTTAGCAAGTGCAAAAGGTCTCAAAGCAGGCATGAGTCAACATTATGATGCGGGGGGCGGGGGGGCTTCAATAGAAAGTACCTTCTTAATTGTTTCACGAATGACCGTATCATGTGTTTGGGGTTTAGATTTTTTGTGTGATGCTGGAGGAATCCTTTGAGGAATCTACATGTGTGACCTATGTTAAAGAAACTTGCCAGTGATTTCGTAACAGAGTTTGGAAAACCGAAGATGATATTGACAGACAATGCTGCCTATTACACCAACAGAATCTGAAGAGAGACTATGAAGGAATACAATATTAAACACTTGCCTCATACTTCTACAGGACATTTGCCTAACCAAGTGATGTATGGCAAGAATGATTCTCAAGACTGGCTAAAGGAATGTCCACAAATTGATGAAGACAATCTCACTGAAGAGGACATTTCGAAGAAAATTTACTTAAATCTATAACATCAAGCTCAATTATGAAAGGTAAAATTCAATAAAAATGTGAGGAAGGTAATAACCTATGCTGTTGGAGAAGAAATATTGTTGAGAGACCATCCAAAGGCCTCGATAAAGAAAAAGTTAAATAAGAAATAGTAGTATTCATATACTGGACCATACAGAATAATGTGGATTCCCCATGAAGGAAGTTATATACTTGCTGATTGTGATTCTGATGTGATAAAAGGTTTATTCCACCACACAGAGATAAAGAAATATTATCAATGAGAAAATATGTACCATTTATGAAGAGAAAATAAAGGAAAAGAGAATGAGAAGAGTATTTACTAACAGGACACTGATATTACACTTGAGCCACAGGATGAGCTACAAGATGTATTATTTTGTTCATTATTTTATATATAGTTAAGAAGATTATTTTATTAAATTATTATTAAATATAATGTATGTGTTATGGCAAACATATCATGATAATATAATTTAAGAAGATTAAAATGATAAAGTTCACAGAAATGAATTTCTGAAAAGAAGCAGTTAATAGATTGAAGAACAAGAGAAAGCAAGATTAACTGACTTCAAGATAACTGGTTAACTTTAAAAGAATGCTATGCTAGAGGCGTAAGTTTTTATGTTTATGAATTGTTGAAGGAATTTTATATGTATTAATGGTAGAAATTATATTTCATGTATGTGTAATAGACACAATCAAAGCTAAAGGAAATATGAGAAAGGAATGAAAAGGAAGCTGATGTAACTGTCTAATCGACATTATAATCTGGAAAACATAATAAGAAGAAAATCTTGTGCTGAAGACAATGAAAGCGTGATACAAAACATACAAAAATAATTATTTGAATTTCATGATAAACTGATAACCATTATGGTAAGGGAAATGGATACAAATCACATGAAGGTACGATGGTAAGAAGATGGAAAGACTATTAGCTAATAAAACTGAGGACAATTATGTGATGGAACGAACTTCAGTATTGAATGACGATGTATAAGGTGGGGGGAGGGTGGAGGTTGAGGGGGGGGAGGGGGGGGGAAGCACCAAAACAAACACAGGTGAACAATACTCACAGTATTTATGATGAAGATGCAAATCTGCACAATAAGGGAAAAATGCACAAACAAATCCATAGCACACTTTTTCTAACAATAAACCAACACTTGAAACCTTTTAAACACAGCAGTATATCACGATGCACACATCGATGAGAATATTGCCAAACTTCAGTAAGCAATGAAGGAGACAACAGATGCTGTAATCCAAATTTCAAAGAAATAATCTTTATTAAACAAATAAACACATTTGCCAAATAACTGGAAGAATTACGCATTCACTTCGTTTTTCTGTTGATGAAACCCAACACTGTACACGGCAAGTTTGAAGAGCAAGAAAGAAGAAGATGACTGAGCCGACTACAGCTGCATGCACGGCTCGGTGGAGGTCACAGTTCTATCAATTTTTTTTTTTTTTTTTAACTGGCTGCAATCCCTGCCTTGTGCAGCCAGTTGAAAGAGCTTCTCACCAGATAGTGAAGTGCATCATGTCAAAAAGTGAAATTCGAACAAATTCATTGACTTTTGGAGATTCATTTAAATGAGCAATTTCTGTTAGGCCCCCATATACAATTACTCATGTAAAATGTGGTGTAAAGTGTATGTTACAACTTGTGGTTTGAATCTTGGGATGGCTGAATTAAGGTATAACAGCACAGTACGCAACCCTAGCGTGCTCCAGTGAATCCTGTAATGTCTTTGATCTTATCGTGACATTACAGATTGAGGGGCAGTGTAGCGAAGCAAGGGGTACCAAATTTGTTATAAAAGTCAGTAAATTACTCAACGGACAGTATTTTTCAGTACAGGTATTTCGTTCATTCCAAGCAAAGTATCGATTCGTGATGTCACTGTCTAGACACGAGTTGACTGTAATCTGAATCCGTTTTAGCAAACTAATAGTTTCTTTCAGGCGATAAAATGTTACTGATTTTCAAATACAAGTTCTTGAAGTTTATTCAGAACAGAAAATGTTTAATAGTAATTGCAAGCCATAATTTATCTGTTTAATATAAAGGTGTTTTGAATTTTGTGTGCATGAAAAAGTGTGAGTTTATGTGTGGCTTTTACTCTGAGACGAGTTATCACTTAGAGTGCAAAACGTGGGCGTGTACAGTTTGTTGACCTGCACAGTTAATTTTATTTTTTGTTATTTTGACCCAAATGGAGACAAATCTAGTTTCATTTAGACATTATGTGAGATATATACATCATGTTATTACAAAAGATTCATTTAGCCCATTAGGGAAAACTGAAACCTGCGCGCTTGATTTGAAATATGTTACATGCTAGTGCATGATCAAGCTGTCCAATGAACTGTGTACAATAGTTGCAAACATTCTTGGACTTAAAGCACAAAGTTGGAAATTCATTTTGAGACAAGTGCTGATTTTGACAAAAATGAACCGAAAGTTTATTCAAAATTTCAAGAAATGCCAATAAACTGGCAGTTTCAAAAGTTAAATTACTAACTGTTGTGTAACTTCATTGATTGTCCCAGACCACTAATGAATGTGTTGTACTGTCTCTCTTCACAAGAGATCTCAAGAAGCTGGATAAACAAGAAACAAGAAGGAGACTGAAGAAGAGGCATCGGTAAGCCTCTATTATCTTTGTATGTCATTTTCTTCTTGCTTTAGTGCTTGAAGAAGGAACCTTTTGTCTGTAACAACTGAAACTCATCAGCCAGTTCATTGTTTTTGTTGGAGTTGATCCAAGTGATAGGCCCCAACCTTTCTGGTGTAATGAGCTGCCCAGTGTCAAATCAGCAGAATGACATCATAGACGGAGAAGTGCCCATCAATCCAATGGCCAGGTGCTATGGAGCAAGATAGCCTACTCGGGACACAAAGACAATTACTGAGTATGCTGATGCTGTGTGATATGCCAGACACCACCTTCAAAAATTGAAGTTGAGACACTTTATAGCAGTGGCAGTGTGTCTGGAATAGCTTACGGGATGGGAAAGCAGGGGTGAATGATGTAATCATAGCCTAACAGCTGCAGCTGGGCACTCCAGCCTGTTATAATTGATGGGCCGGAGTGCTGCTGTGGGGGAAAACACTAGCCAGCCTGACTCAAATGTATACAACCTAATTTAGAACTCTCAGATGTTCATTGTGCACAATCGTATCCAGTTGAGTACAATATGCCCAGTGAAGCAGTCTGTGCCAGCCAATAACTCAAGACTTGAGACCACTGACAACACAAGATGAAGCAGCCAGCTGCCATTCATGGACTTTACTACTAGTAGCTGCAGCTTGTGCCTGAGGTAACCTGTATGCAGTCAACTTGGCAACTTTGCATTGGTGTGTTACGTCCGGGTGACTTCCTGCTGCTAACGACCTCCTTCTTAGTGTGCTGTGGGTTCAAATCTGGACACCTAGCTGTCCAGCTACACTGTTGTTGTTCTCTGGCCTCTGCAAACCTATGTCATTGCTGACCATTGCCCAGGGCATGGACACATCATTGTCTTGAGTCATGCCATGCTTTGCAGTAAAACACCATCCACCCAGTGTATCATACACTGTGGCTATGAAGTGGCTGAGTAGCAAGGATCTGTCTCAGTCATCTGTGGCCAGTACTTTAACAGAGGACAACATCCTCTCCAGCTATGATTTCATCCCTGTAACTGTCATAAATAGAAACGTTCTTCACCAGGGATGTTTCATGGAAGTCTGCCTTACAATTCAAGTTGCCACCACCTCACCTCCACAGCCCACATCAAGTAATGGAAATAGTACTCCATCCTGACTGGCCAGTAACTAATTCTCACACCACAGTAAGGGCCACTTCCTGACTGCTACATTCTAGTGTCAGAAGTTTTTCAACTTCAGTGGCTGCCATTTGTGGAAAGTACACTCCAGTGGAAAGAGAGGAGAAAGAAATTAATAGTTTGTGTTTTAGACATGTAAAGTAGCTGCAGAAATTAAAGAGAATAGTGTGGCTTTATCAGCTCTAATATCTTGTGGAAATGTAAGCCTGAATTAGCTGTAGGGCCAGACAGAGTATTACTATGGGCTGTACTGAAGTAAATGAGGGTGTAAGTAACATAGGTGATATAATGTAGGTGCAGTAGTGTCTACCCTGCTGGGCGATAATGGGCTGAGGAGACTGGACGAGATGTGCAGGGAAGTACATGTGCCAATGGTTTTCTTTTCTTTTCCCCTACACAGAGTGTAACTGCAGATGGTAAGTTTGTTGTGGGTTTAGTGGAGGATGCACAGGAAGATATAGATGATCTTATTTATGTTCAAAATGTTGTAGATACTGATGTGATACAGATGCATTTATTTATGAAGGACAGAGATTCATCAACACCTGTGATGGTGCCATCTCCTCGGAAGGGAGGAAGAGAAGAAAGAGCAAACACAGATACATGGCTAGTGATCAGGCTGACAAGGCTCAACCCCTTCAGGAATGTGTGCCTGGTGATCAGGAAACATGTAAAGTTGATAATACTTGCTACATTATAGGCACTGAGTGTAAGAGAAGATATTGTGTGTTTGTTCTTTCACAGTGCACCATTTAACTCAGGGAGACATTGTTTCAGCTGAGAGACAGCTGCCAATGACATATTGTGCACAATGTTCTCCTGTCATGAGGGACAAACCCACTAAGCTGTGGACAAAACCATTAAGATTCAGTTTATGTGATAAAGTGCCACAGGGGTGAGAAAAGGTACAACAAAATATAACATTGCAAGAAGAATCTGTAATTAGCTTTAAAGTAAAGGGAATAATTGGAACTATTAACCAATATCTATGTATCGTTGTATCATATAAGGATTTTGTATGAGAATAGTTTTAAGATCATGTTTTCTCAGAAAATATAAGCAAAACTTTTGTCACAAAGACAAAACTCATGATTATGTACTGTAATAGTGAGTTCAGAAACCACCTGAAAAATAAGCATAAATACTGAACATGAGAAATCAGTTGAGTGGAACATTTTGCTGTTAAATCATTCTTAAGTGTAGAAAGTTTCATAATTTTATTTTTCTCGTTTGTTACTTGTTGATTCAAAATAAGACTTAAATGAGTAGGTAGGCAATGGACCATGTAGTTTACACTAAATTAATGTAAAGAAAAGTGGAGAATATTGTTCTTTTTCTGTCTGCCCATGGAACAGTGTTAAGATATATGGCATCCATAAATGTAAACAGGTTCCAGTCAAGAGACTCTGTATCTTCAAGGGAGGGAGGAATGTTATGGCAGAACCTAGTCTGATGTAACGAACTAACCAGTGTTGATGTAGCAGAATGATGTTAAGGGGAGAAGCACCTGTCAGCTCAAAGGACAGGCACTATGGAGCAAGAGGGCATTTTCAGAATACAAGAACGTTTATTCAGTATGCTGACACTGGAGACTATGCCAGGCACTCTGAAAGTTGAAGTTGGGGCACCTTACAGCTGTAGCAGGGCATTTGTAAGAGCTGTTTGGACAAGGAAACAGAACAAATGAAGTTATCATTGCATAATGTTACAGATGGTTGCTCCAGCCTGTTATAATTTCCCGGCTAAAGTGCTCTGCCACGAGAGAAAACACTATTCTGCATGAGCTACTTCTGTGTCACTCGTTGGGAGATTTCTTGCTGCCAGCAACCATCTTTCTGATTTGCTGCAGGTTCGAGTCTGGGAAATCTAGCTACTCAGCTGCACTGTCACTGTTTTCCTGCCTGTACAGGCCTACATTATTGCTGACCACTGCTCAGGGCAAGCACACATCATTGTCTTCAGTCATGCCAGGTGCTGCAGTTTAAGCACCATCTATTCCAATGTATTGTAAACTGTGGTCAGGAAGCAGCCAAGGAGTGAGGAGCCGCCTTTGTCATGTCACAGAGGACAACAGCCTTCTCTCCCTCTATGATTCCATCCCTGTACCAGTCAAGGATAAAAGGCTTTATTAACCAGGGATGTTTTAGTGATGATCCCCTATACATCTCCAGTCACCACCACCAACCCATGTCCAGGTGAGGAAAAGGCAGTCTATCCTGGCTTGCCAGCGGCTGATTTCCCCTCCCCCCCCCCCCTCCCTCCCTCCACCCACCCACCATACAGGTCATGTCTTGACACCTACCTAGGTATTATTAAGTGAATGTAGATTTTTAGATAGTTTATAGTTATGATCATTGTATTAAACTTTCATCTTTCTTTCTTTTTTGTAGTATTTATCCCGTCTAGTTTGGGATCTGCTTCCCAGGAAATGGCAAATTTTATTTCATTGTTTAACTCTGTAGCTCTTGTGAGCAGTGTAAACTTTGTTCCATGTGTTGTTGCATTTTAATTGTATCAGTATGTATTCTCTGAGGTAGAATTTGTGGAGCAGCCCGACATTTGCCTAAATGAGCATGGTAAACCACTGAAAAACCACACACATTTTGGCCAGTGTACTAGCCCAAGTGCATTCGATACAGGACTGCCTCACTTCCCTGAGTCGCAAGCTGGCATGCTGCAAGTTACACTACATGAGCAGGTGGGTAGGTCATAGTATCAAACTAGTGTAATGTCATACTTTTTTATCAAAAGTTGTTAAGTCCAGAACTCTGTACCCTTCTGATTTTCATTATTTCTCTCACCCCACCCCACACACATACACTTTTACAGCTATACATCTCATGTTTGGAAGTATTAAGTGGCCTATTCCTATATCTCCGACATCAATGAATTCCCAATGCTTATTGCATTTTCTTGTTAGCATCTACTGAAAAAATCTTTTAGTTTTGAAGTGCTCAAAATTCAGCCTCACACCCTGCAACTGACTATACACTGAGCATTTTAGGGCAATTTTGTTTATTGTAAATGAATTCTACATTGATGATAATATGATGGAACTAAAAGCTGGCACTATAGTCTTTAGATAAGCCCTATTTATGAAGAACAAAAACAGCAATAATCATGACTAAGATACTGGACAAATTATGATTACAGCTGATTTCAGTGTTTGGTTTAGTTTAAAAGATAATTTGTTTTCACTGTATTTGTGTATTTCAACATGTCTTATGTACTGCACTTTCACGTTCCCTTCTCTTCGGGTCATATGTTGCTTTTATCTGTCTGTTTCCACAGCTGTAATTATTTATTTATTTATTTATTTATTTTTGCCTCTACCAATCTAGTTTAGTATTAGAATCCTCTGTTACATTATTCTTATTTATATGTCTCACTGGAAAGTACCTTTTGGATGAGTTCCTAGAAGTTGTCAATGTTGGATTGATTTACCAAGGTTTGTGAAATAACACACAGAGTAACAGCAAATGCGAAAGTTGTCCATAGAATTTTCATTTGTTGCCTGTTTAAGGTACTCAACATTGTAGTTACTACATGAGAATATGTAAGATGTAAGCACATCATTAATGGAAGTGTGCAACTAGCAACTAACAGTAAAGGCAAAACTAAATCCTCTGAAGGCTTAATCATTTGCTCATATAGTGTTTTGTCAGAAAAAAACTGCAGTGGTTTGATATGACAAAAAGGTGTCCTTGTAGTTTTTTATTAAGGTTGCATCTTCAGTGCTATCAAAACACCTAGAATGACATTCTACAGTGTAAACCATACTCCATCACTCTGGTGCATGTGGTAGATTTCCACTGCTAAAATGGCATCATCATACTTTTGAAAGGTATGACAGTATCAGACCTGATGTAATACTACTAGCACCTCTTGACACCAATATTATTTTCAGTAGGGCTGAAGTTTGCAGATGGAATTCAAAGATAGGATTATTTGTGGTTAAAAAATTTGTGATTCCATTTTTCTTTAGAATGTTTCCTACTGATTTTAATATTTTTTCTGTCTGTGCGATACTTACAGCCATTTTATCTATTCCTATTCATATTAAGTAACAAAAAGTCTTCAGACAACACTCACTCTATGTGTGTGAACCCACTGCTTAACTTCTTTCACTACTCTCCACTCTCTTGAAACAGGATTTTAAGATATTATTGTGTGCTATTGATTTTCCTGATTGGTTACTGTTTCACGTATTGCACAAACAGTTAAAATCAACTATTTGTACTTATTTTATGAATCATCTTTTCACAGCTGCCAACTGCTCTCTGTTTCACAAGTTTACATGTTGACTGTCATGTTTACTGCTTTCCATTATTTACTGATATAATTTCACTTCATTTAAAATATTTGCTTGACTAATGTTTCAGAGAATACTTTTTAATAATGATGATTACATCTTTATTAGCTATCATATGTTGCTGTCTTTGACGGAACACAAAGCAAAAAGATAACTTACGGTTCTTTGCCCATCCAAGAGTGTTGCAGTACGTTGTATTAGCATAGGGTAGCAAAGTACTGCCTTCATTAGGCAGACATATTGGCTTAACAAAGTCTGACATATTTATTGCTTCTGCAAGTTTCACCATAGCTACTGAGCTCCCTTCCACTGGAGACTTCATCATGCCCACTATTGGTTGCTCCTGTTGCCAAGGTGTAGATGCAGACAGACGAATGCTTCCTAGCCGTACAGTCCACTGTGCCTTTGCCTGCCTGTGAAACAATTTTCTCAGCATGAGATGAAAAATGCAATAAATAAAAGTAATATGTAAGAACAGAGAAAATTCATTTCAGCCACTATCTCGATAACAGCAATTCAGACATAGTTAGCTTCACCAATACACTGTTGGAAAAAAAAAAAAAATGGTGCATGTGGAAAGATGACATCAATTTTGATCCAATAATGGCGTGTACCATCAGGGAGTAGTAGATCTACTGATAATGGTTTCAACATTGTCTGCCAATAGATAGTGTAGTGGCATAGCTACCGGAGTGTCATTTGTGTCTACCCTTTAATAGGGGATGCTCACAATCAGAATGCTCAGTGTGATGCAAATGTGTGAAGCAAGCAGGCAATCATGCCAAGGAGATGCATTATGCTTTCTGCATTGAACAGAGTGAGTTTGAAAGGAGTCAAATTGTGGCTTTCTGAGTGGTAGGATCATCCTTTCAGAGAACCGCCACATAGGTAGACAAGGTTCTGAATCTCCACACAGCTCAGACACCCGTCAGGACCATCATATCATAAGGGCATCAGTGGAAGTTCGTACAGCTACTACAGTACAGATAAGAGAGCTTATGAGCCCAGACTTGTCAACAAGAAGTGTTGTGAAATGTTTATTAACAGTGGGACTATGGACATGCACACACCTAGCCTGTCTTTCACTCACACCCCAGCATTAATGTGCACAGTCTGACAAGTGCTGTCAGAAAATCACTTGGAAGAGATGGAATGGCTTGTTGTGGTCTTCACCAATGAAAGTAGATTCTGACACACACGTGTGATGGCCATTGGCAGGTACGACTTAGACCTGGTGAATGCTGTCTTTTACACACACACACACACACACACACACACACACACACACACACATTTACAGTGCATAAAACAGTGTTCTCTACAAGACGTACAGCAGTTTCCCTTGGTAGTAAGGTTTCCAATTGAGCAAATGTGGGGTATGATGAGATGAGAAGTGACTTGTGTGACTTGTAAACCAACAACTCATACAGAACTACGTGAACAGGTCAAGCAGGCATGGCATAATGTATCACGGGACAATATTCACCATCTGTATGATTTACTGAATGCCAGAGTCAGCAGCTGCATTGCCGCCCATGGAGCTACATCATGTACTAATACAGATGTTTCAGCACGGGTCGATACCTGGTACTTCAGATTGCCTGTGCTGTTGATCTCTAAATGTAATCATTTCATTCGCGGTTGCAACAATAAATCTTGAGTGAATTAGGAACCTCCAAAAAGAAGTACAATATTTCTTTCTGGCGCTGTATATACCCCATGTAATCTTCTCTAGAGGTTTAATATTACTACCAGTAAAATTTATTTCTCTACTGTGCAATACATTATCTGGGTGACATACCCCTGGAAACAGGATGTAGTTGTCAGCACCCACAGTGGAGACACAAGTGTCCCATCACAGACATGGACTCCATCCTTAAGAAGTGCAGCATGCCAAGGCCAGTCACCGTGAGCTGCTGTCTTACTCAGACCATCAATGCCATAAGTTCCTCTTGCTGGTTGGGTCCCACAGTCTAGAAAGAAAAAGAAGTTTCATGGTACTCGTAATCTTTTACAAGTCGTTATCATAACACTAAGATTAAATTGTTAACAATTACCTTGATCTGATGCAGCTCATGCAATGATGATAACACTATAGGGGCAAATCTGTCCTGGGTGGGTGTTACAGTAAAGTAAATACAACAGAAATGTCTTTGAAACAGGAATATATCATAGCTGTTTTTAAAAATATATTTTCTTGAGTAAATCAACTGGTATGTGTGACTTTAGATACTTAGCAGGAATGCACTTTGTGAATCAGAAAAATACAACAATTTTGCATTAAATTTTGAGAATGATTGTTGCAACTATCTCTAAGAGAGAAGGCCCTAAGATTTGGGAAAATAAGTGAAGATGTACATTTTAATTAATCATTATAGACTAAAATACATTAACCTAATGAAATATTATAATATTATATTATTGCTAACATGAGTTATGTAGTAATCAAAACAATAGTTTTAAGAGTCCCTGTGAGTGACTTGTCCATCAGCATGTCCTTAGATACTCTTAAACTGCAGTAAATTATCCAGAAGACTGTTTATATGCAACAACTAGTTTTTCTAAACTATGTAGCTACATGTCTGATTCCTTTCTATACTAACATTCCAACTTTAAAGCTATGAAATCTTTGTAGAGGCTGTTTGTTATAATCATCCGTGCAACAAAAATGGATTTGTTTAGCATAATGACTCCATATCAATATTATTCTTGTTCATGCTGTTGTCATTTTGTGTGTGTGTGTGTGTGTGTGTGTGTGTGTGTGTGTGTGTGTGTTTCGATAACCTATATCTTAGCATTTATCTGTTACTTACCAAGGTCACCACATCCAATATACAGAACTTCTCTTTTTGGGCATGGCGCTGGTACAAAAGTTATGTCTGCAGATGCAGGGTCCTGCATGTAAACATATCTTTCACTGTGTTCTTTATCTTCCTCTATTCTCACAGTGTTCACTGTTCTACATAAATTGAAAGATGTGTTAGACAATGGATATTGCTACAGTACAGAGTACTCATCATGTTCCACAAAAACTATTTTAACCTACACTTTACATTTTTAGGAAGTAAGATACAAGTGTTCATTTTATAATTCAGTTAATTTGAAACTTCCTGGCACATCAAAACTGTG